>NC_137465.1:117821405-119073790 GCF_964235325.1 Thermobia domestica
ACAGGTAGAATAGCTTTATGGAAAATGTTTGAACACCTTTCCACATTACGATATACACTTCAATAAAAGTGTAATTATAAAAGCTCATAAGATACCGTACTCAATTTTTGGCGTATATTTCGAACTCCCTTGCCACATTGGGATACGTACCTTAATCAATGTGACAAGAAAAAAACACTGAGATAGGAGTTATTTTCCAAGATTAATTTCACCTGAACGAATACGCCGTTTAACGTAATGTCATCACCAACAACAGACAACATCTATACCAATATACCGAAAAAATATAAATTGCAACATCTATCTCTCTTAAAACCGGAATGTTGGGAAATGTTGGGTCACGTGCCCGCTTATTTATAATGACGTGTTGATCTATATCTATATATACACAGCGTGTTCATTTATTATGTAGCCACAATCCACTGGTGAAATCCTCTCACCTGAACAAATATGGGATAGGGGAAAACTCGTTGTTTCAAAATTATGCGATGCCAAAAACGAGAAAAATGTAACTTTGAGTTTGCCTAGCACGAAAACCAAAAGATATATTAAAGGCGGTCAAAGAAATATCAGAGAAACTAGTACACTCTGTATCTAAATATTCATGTTTCAGAGTTAGATCGCGCCGGCGCAACAAATTTTATAGAGGGAGCGAGGATATCGGAACACTGATTTAAGCACGGATAGGAAAAAAAGAAGATATGTTTTGATACAAAACGTCTAATTATCGGTTTATTAAGTTGTTGTCGTGTACAGTCCGCGGCATAAAATTTGTTACAAAAATTCTAAGTCCAAATGGATAACAAACTCTTGCCCAGTTTTCTTATGCATTCCCGCAATACATGTATCAATCGATTAGTTGCTTCTAGTATTTACTCCAACTCCTCCCCGTCCTCCACCTCTCCTTGTCTAAAGCAGTGTGTGTGACGTAGTACACTCTTTCCATTCAGCTGAAAAAGAAACAGGAATCAAGTTTACAACGTTATAGCTTTAAAACAGTCTTTTCCATTCGTTTGTTCTGAAATATTTTTAAGAGCCTAAATTAAAGGAAAGTCTCACAATCTTCCCAGAGCTTCATAAATATTTTTGGTTTCATTCTTTTCTTTCTTTAAAGAGTGCAAGCTAGTAAGATGCTCCCTAAGAAATCTATGGAAATTGCCAGGAGCTCTAAAATATCTACGGACAGAAACGAGTTCTATTCAATGATTCATTTAATTTCTTTTCAGTAAGTGCAAGCAAATGTTTCAGGGGCGTCATTTGGGCAGGACAGGAGGGTGTAATTCCCCCTCTCTTGAGCTTCATAAATACGTATTTTTTGATCAAATGTATAGTAATACACTAATAAAAAGTGAAAATCTTATGTCGCCGGAGAATCTCTTCCTCCTCCCCCCCCCCCCCCGAATAAAGTTTAAAAGACACTGGTTTTAACAACAAACCTATAGAGTTACGATAGCACATTGCTAAAGAGCTTACATTTGGTTTCAAGAGTCGAAGGTTTGATCTCAAGCCATATGACTTCCTGGGTGACATTGAGAGAGAGAGAGAGATTCAAGTATGGAGACAGAGAGGGATGATTTGTATACACAGATTTAGAATTGGGAAAAAAATGATCGGACAGCATTCGTATTATGACGAAAATTCTGATTTTGTGAAAGATAGGAAGGGAAGTTTTCGAACTGCGAGGATCACATTAGGCAGTTGTCGAATTAATGTGGAGAACTCCTTTTAGAGCATCAGATGATTACGAAAGGAGAGAAAGATCTTCAGAACTGAGAAATTAAGACTTTAAAAAATCTGATTTCGGCGACGAGTTTCGAACCACGAACCTTGTGGTTGTCGAACCATGACTTTATCCATTCTGCTACGGCGAATGCTATTTCTGGTTCACATACGTTTACCTTAGCTGCGTTGAAAGCTACCTTAAGGGGATATTCCAAAAGTTGACTCGGTGGATGCGCCGTTCAGATAGGACGTAAACCTCTTGTAACTTAGTTACAATGTGCAAAATGAACTTCCTCTTCTTCCGGACACTTTTTAAAGCTTTAAAATTTGTTACTATTGTTTTAATTAAGTTACATTTGATAAAACCATCTGATAAAGTAGTGCCAAGCCCTGTGCGTCATTGTCTGTTAGGTGAATGGTTAATGTAAGTTACTCCTACGTGGATGGTCCGAGCTTCCAATCAAGACCATTCTTATTGATTATTTTATTTGAGCTACGCTCATACTGTATATTCCACAAGTTCAAGTTTGAAGTAATGTAGTCACAGCTAGTTTAATTCGAAATAATTTTCCAATATTATATTTGTTACTAAATTTACATGACACTCCTCACTGTTTGTAGCCCTGCATAAATGCAAAATTGTTTTAAAAGTATATTTTACTTTCAAGTTTTATTGTATTTTTTAATTGTCCTTCAACTTTATTTTATAATTATTTTCTAATTCTTAATTATAACATATTTTCTATCTATATTGTATTCTATGTTACACGTTTATTATTTACATTTTATGTCTTACCTTTGAAGAGGAGCTTTTGACAATTCAGAGCAGCAGGGACATACACAGGATGCAGGCCTTTGCAATCAAGAGCTTTTGCCCCCACGAAATCACTACGTTTTTTTTCTAAATTATATCTAATTTTCGAGATGATGATAGTAGGGGCAGATTCAGGGGAGTGCGTTCGGGCGATCACATCCCCCAGAATAGGGAACTTTTTATACTTTTTATTTTAAAAATAAAACATAACCTAAGTATTTTTCATCTTTGTATTATAAACTTAAATTAAAACCTAAAGTAGATAGCCCTTACTTTCTTAAGAAAGTTAATTCTACAGAAGAGCTACTTCTCCTTTTCTAAATTTGTTTTTTCTTTTCTTTTCTTTCTTTCTTTTGTTTTTTGCAATCCACTCTTACCTGATTTGACTTCAAACGACCGCCCCTCCAAACAATTATCCTGGATCCGCCCCTGGATGATAGACATTTTAGTAAAATATGCCCTCAATCTCTTAAATAAATTCCTATCAAGCTTTCGATCGCTGAAATAAATTTCTGTCTACGGCCGTGCAAAACAGTGACGATTTTAGGGAGTGATCAGTTAGTAATGCCTCCCTGGAGCAACGACACTTCCCCAGAAGTCATATCTCCGATAATTCAGAATGTGATTTGTGTATTATCACTTTTCACTCTCAGTGTCTTGAAACGCACCAAAAAGGAACTGTTCTGAAGTATTTACTGGTTCTCCCTATGACCCCATTTCAATATGGCCAACCTTGGACATATACACATCTGAAATATCACCTTTTATGTCAGTGATCCCGTAAACTATCCATTCGACACAAATATAGGATATTTTCGATTCTTTATTCCTGTCACCCTCCCATTGTCAACTCGAAGCCAACCAAGGCTTATTTTGGACTTACGCAGCATCTACAGTGTCACTTTTCATGTTTGCACATGAATTCGACACTAATTTCGTTCGTATTTGACTACTTTTACATGTCACCTTCACCTCTTGGTAGGGATTTTTTCAGTATCTCGCCCCCACAACTATGGAGAAATTTCAACTAACTAAGTATAATTATAAATTATCATCTGAAACACAACAGTACGGGTGATCTTTTTCGCAGAGGAATTCGTTAACTACTGTTTCAATATCAATGTATTGGCTTTTTTTGCTCTGCATGTTGGAGATTGCCAAAGAGCTAAACTTCATCTGCACTATTGTGCAATGAATATAGGTTTTAGTGGTTTAATTTACTGAATACTCCCTTAGATGATGCTCTCGTCACAGGAAAATTGAGATACAGTTGTAAAAGAAAAACGAAACGAAATATTTAAGTTTTACGTCCCACGTTATGCCGACTACGCTAATGGAGACAGTGATGGTGAGAAACAAATGAAATCGTTTAATGAAGAAAGTGGGAGGAAACGGGAGAAACCCGAGAAAACTCATGCACACGGTGTTTGTCCATAATAAAGTTCATTCAGCGCGAGCTGCGATCTAACCAACAACTCCATGCACCATAGGTAAAGTTATAAAAGAATAGGCGTCTAAACAAATACGGAACACTACTATCAATGAGAGTTATATAAGATTAGATTTTTATTTATTTCATTCTAAGTTGAAATTTCAATCAATCTTGATCTTCATTACTGTTCGAAATCCGGACCAACCAGTATTCCCTACTAGGGTAAAGATTAAATGATCGCCAACAGAAATCCAAAATCCTCTGTATAACCCCACATTCCATTATTCCATATACACAATTAAGAGTCCAGCGTAACCTACCAGTTAATAAGTTTTCTTCTTATTATTATTTTTAACACCTCAAAAATATAAGCTCATAATTGAACCACTGATTGGAAAAAGGGAATAAGTACATAAAAATATTTTTTCCACTTTTAAGCTTTTCTCACCAATTGCAGTGCTACAATACAAGATTCTTCTTCTTGTCTTAGAGTTTGTCAGTTCTTTTGCTACAATTAATCAGTTATACACTTGTTGAAACAAATACAAATACGCCTCGGGAAGGTTTTTTAGCGTTTCTGAAAACTTAGGTCTGATATACTTATTCCCTTTTGCTGGAAATAGTTGCTGCAAGGACGTGATAAATATTTTCGGTAGACTTCACAGTCTATAGCTCCTTCACAACTTCCTTTTCATCTAAGGCTAAGTAGTTACATTTTAGACATTGAGGAAAAAGTGTGAAATTAATTAAAAATCTTCAAAGTGGAGTAACGAATCTTCAATGGACCCCATTTTGCTGTTGGCCTTGCTCAACGCACTCCCGTCACTGTTCAGGGTCACGATGGAGTTTCCCCTTTTAGGAATACTTTCTAAGACAGTACTAGTTTTTTTTTAACAGCTGTTTCAATTGAGTTGTATTTGCTAGAACTGTCGGTTAAAGGAAACAAAAGATCCTATACTCAAACACAAATCATTTCTCTAGAAGCTCTAATGGAAAACGAAACGAATCGTCGTAAACATGTTACGTTCTTGAAGAGGAAAACAGCAAAACATTGATTGCACAAACGTATAATGGTATCATTTGCTTGCAAATTTAAAACTTATAGAAGTTGATGGCTTGTTAGGTGAGGGGTTAGTGAACAGGTTTTTTGTACTGGTGGTCCAGGGTTCGAATCTCGTCCGTTCTTCTTACGTTTTTTTTTTTCTTTAAGCTACATTGAGTTTGTTCATTCCAATTCTTTAAGCTTGAATTAAATCTAATACCAGTTAGTGAATTAAAAGTAGCTAACATTATTTTCAAATACGAGACGTTATTACATGCTTGTCACTAGCTCACAATACTCAACTTTGATATAAACTCTTGCAGCCTTCATTTAACTCATTTCTTGACGTGTTTTGTTACAAAACTCATGAATCGTGGCGAACAAAATTGCTTTACCAGATAATGGTGACTGCTTTGAAACCAAATGACAAGTATGAGAATTAAACGTATCATATCTGTAGTTTGGTGTGGAGAAGAAACCAAATAGCGAACGAAAGGTTTAAGAACAACCACGTTATTAATATAAACTATGCCAAAGATTATTGACTTATATGATTAAAAAAAATCGAAAGAAATTTTGAAAGAACGAAAAATACTAACTTAGAATTTTGTAACTGGAGGCAAGGAAATCTAATTTAAACATACTAAAACATACCATTTAGCGCATATAGAGCGTGGATCTGTGCTCAAGGCGCTAGCTAATAATCTGGAGGTTCTCAAGTCGGAACCATGTGTGAATATTTTGTTTAAATTTAGAAGTTTTGGTGATCATTAGTCGGCGATGACACACGTTTAATTGTCTTAAGGTATTTGAATATTTTGATCTTTCAATATTTGAATGATCAAATCTTCAATAATAATAATAATAATAATAATAATAATAATAATAATAATAATAATAATAATAATAATAATAATAATAATAGTTATTATTATTATTATTATTATTATTATTATTATTATTATTATTATTATTATTATTATTATTATTATCAAAGTAATTCAATAATACGTTAATATTTTTAATTATTTCTCGATAACTACTCGAACTTAAGACGTCCTCGAATCTAAGTCGCACCCCGATTTCGCTGGGCTAAATTAAAGAAAAATAGTAATATGTTATGGTTTTACTATTACTAAAGCACTCTTTGATATTGGTCATTTTCGATGATTTTATGTATCCCTCTCCCTTCTCCATGTTGGTGGCACGGTATGACAAAAATTATCCCAGGCCCGAATGTCATGTACGTTGAAAATTTGATCGAAATCTGTTGGATGGTTCACGTTGTTGTTCTATTTATTTTTATATATTAATCTCCCCTTCTCTTATCCTCTCCTATGTTCTACCGTCAAAGTGAAAATATTAAAACAAAAGTTTCTAGGTCCGAACGTCGTCTATGTTGAAAATTAGATCGAGATCGGTCAGGTGGTTCAAGAGTTGTTAAGTTTCATTCATTTTTATAGATATCTCCCCTTCCCTCCTCCATCCCTACGTTCTACCATCAAAGGGATATGATAAAAACCACCCCAGATCCGAACCTCATCTATGTTGATAATTTGATTAAGATCAGTTCGGTGGTTTAAGCGTGATGAAGTCACCAAGACAGCATTTTTATTTTTATTTTTTTACATAGTCCTCCCTTCCCCTCCCCTACATTGTGCCGTCAAGGCAAAAAATGAAAACATCCCATGTTCGAACCTTATCTATATTGAATGTTTAATTGATTGGGATCAGTCGGGTTGTTCAAGACTTATTAAGTTTTATTCATTTTCATATATTTACCCTCCCCTCCTCTTCCGCAAGTTCTAATATCAAAATGAAATAACAAAAAGCTTCCCAGGTTCGAATTTCATCAATGTTCAAAATAGAGATGCAAAAAAGCCGGCTTTTTTGAATCGATGGTTTTTTCACATAAAACTCCGGCTTTTTTGGGAAAAAACCGAGAATTTTGGAAATTTTGGCTTTTTTCATTTTCATGATTTTTCTATCCAAATAGCTTTCTTATAGTATATTCTATAGTTAGATAAGATTTCCACGACCTGAATGCCATATTTAGCTCTGTAATTCACCATCAAGATGGATGAAGCACATATTTAACGAATTAAAGCTAACATGAAGAATGTAGTATTTGAGGGCAATTTTACAGGCTATTTAACTTTATTTTAGCTTTTGAGTTATCGACATTTTTTTCCTTCCCTAGATCATTTTAGTTTGTCATCCGTGTTTCATTTCTAAGAGCTTAGTACTCCAGCTTCTAGCATGAAAGTTAAACTTACGTTTTTCTATATATCCGTCAAAGCATACGTTTTTCAATATGTCCGTCAAACCGTATTTCCACATTTCTGTTATACTGTAGTGGTGCAATGATTTAGCAATAATTTTCCAGATACAACCTTGAATACCAATTTATACAAATAATCAATAGCGGATTTAGAAAAGTACTTTGGGAGGGGTTTCTCTGATTGTTTCGTTTTCTAAAAAGTCCTAATTTTATTTGGGAGGTGCTTGAAGTTTATCAGTACAGGCATAACTAATATTTCGTTTCGTTTATATGTTTAGCAATAATCTTCCGGATACAACCTTGAAGATCATTTTATACTGAGAATCAGTGGCGAATTTAAAAAAGTGTTTTGGGAGGGGGTTTTCTTACTACTAATGTTTAGTTTTTCTAAACATTCGTAACTTTTATTTGACGGGAGCTTAAAGTTTATGAGTAAAGGCATAACTAATAGATATTTCGTTCGTTTTAGACATTCCACAACTTTGGAGAACAGGCTTCAGTCCGAAAGACCGATCCTCTAACCTTCGCAAAACCGTCACTGCTGGTAATTAGTAATAATAACGACTTAAAAACAATAAGAAAGGAAGTCGGCCAACTCCTACACTCCTTGTCGGCCAGTACACGCACTATTTCTACATTCTCAGATGGAATGAAGGGCTTTGTCAGAATGGTCGAATGCTGGGTTGAATCCCGGACTTCCCGATAGAAGCGCAAAAGCCAACCACTCAGTCACGTTTGTTGTGCAGTTGTATTTAGCTTAACTTAAATATATTCCGTAGTCTTTTTTTTTTTTTTGGAAGTTCCGTAATGATATGTTGAATCCCTCTTGTTAAAATTTCAGAAAACTTGAGGACTGGGTAAACCGTGATGGTGGTCAAGGGCGCCCATGTTGTGGTTTCCAAGGAGGGGCAAGTATAAGCGATGTTTCAAAAATAGTTTCAAATTTTGCTGTAACTAATGTAAAAATCCTATTGGATTTTCAATATTCTGAAGTACATTTTCCTCTAGGGGGGGGGGCAAGCGCCCTCTTAACCCCCCAGAGGGGCGCCCTTGACGGTGGTTATAAAAAACTTGACTGTAGAATTTCAAGAATATACAGAACCAAAAGTTCCAGATGTGCAGCCTTTAATTGTATCATATAAATCTAAGTATTTCTCTTCTGTTTTATTTTATTTTTATTTTGTTTCAAAAAGAGGGTAAGGAATATTTTGAAGTAAAAATACTACATACAATTTTGCTAGTTATTTGTGTATTTTTTAAAAGAAGATTTTACTCTTAGGGTTGGCTCGTTTACACCAGCTGTTTTTTTAAATAACTGGTTTAAACTAAAAAAATTAAAAGAACAAAAATGCGAATCGTGTGAACTTCATAGTGACGTTTCACATGTCAAACCATCTGCATTAGTCTTATTTCCTTTTCACTTTTAATCAAGGTGTCCCATGTTCAATTCTCGGTCGAACCACAACCCTTCTTTCATGTGTAAACCAAGTACTCTTTCGGATGTCACTTTAAGCGAAAGTCTTCTCCTTGATAACCTCGGTATTACGTAAGGATGTTAAGCCTAAACATACGAAACGAAACAAAATTATATATTTCTGCATGCCTGTTGTTTTATAAAGAAGCGAAGGTTGCTTAAATATATTGATTAAAATTGGTAAAATTTATCGATTGCCTACTTAGCTTCCAACATTAGCTTTGATTGGACTTTCAATGATACCTACATACTAAATTTGTAATTTAATACCTCAGTTTTAGCGTACTGATTATAATACGTTGATCTTTAAATTTTACATGCAAATTAAATTTTACAGGATTTTCCCGTTATTGTTTTATATTTAAAAGAATGACGGGATTTTCCCGATGGCTAGGGCGGGAGTTTCTCAATTTAAGAAATTTACTGACCGGACTTCTTTAATCTTATGGGACCTCTTCCAGCATAACCCCGTTGTTGAATAATAACACCAAGGCGAAACAAACTTATTTCTGTGAATATGTAATATAAATACATAAAGTAAAATATCTAAATCAAAAAACATGGTTTAAACCACAAAAAAGCCAGGTTTAAACTGCCCCCCAAAAACGGGTTTTTGGCATTTCCAGAAACAACCATGGTTCTTGCCAACTCTGCTTACTTTTGTATATAGGAGGTTAAAATGTGTTTATTATATACATTGGTTAATCCTTTGGAATTCATAATGTGAAAATGTTGAAGTAAAATTGTTTAAAATATCTTTTCGAAATTCATGGTTTACTTTCGAGGTTTTATATTATTATCGGCATCAACCACTATTTAAATGACTTTCTGGGTTATTGAGACGCGAAACAAAGACTGCTTTATCGATTTAAAGCAGAATTTTGAAAAGAGCCCAAAATTTCCCAAGCAAAAAAGCGAAGCAGAAAAAACCGAGTTTTTTTCCAAAAAATCCGGGTTTTTTCCGAGCCCTTGCATCTCTAGTTCAAAATGTGATTGAGAACGATCGGGTAGTTCAAAAGTTATTCAGCACCGAACATTGTCACTTTTATTTTTATATTTATAGCTGTTATTTATCTTCCCCCTCCTCTCCATCCTCTACGTTATTCCGTCAAAGTGAAATGGTAAAATCCATCTCTCGCGTTAATCGAGACGGGGACATATAGCCTCATTGCTGACGTCCCCATTAATCCCCCTACTCATACCCTTTAGTGTGTTTAAGTTAGTTTTTTTTTGTCTTCAGTTCCAAATTTCTAAGTTATTTTTCTTTGTTTCAAAATTCTCGCATTTCTTGTATGATAATACAAGTTAATAATCTTTGACTTGTTTTATATTAATAATCTGAGTTGTTCTTAAACCTTTTTTTTCAATTTTGTTTTGTCTCTACACCAAACTACAGACATGACAAATTTAATTCTCATACTTTACATTTGATTTCAAAGCGGTCGCTATGAACTGCTTAAAAGCAATTTTTCCGTCACGAAACACCCAGCAGAGGGCGTACGATATCGTCTACAGCAATGAGAGGAAACTCCGCCTTGTTACGTGACGTCACATGAAGCACGTTCCGTTCAAACACCTAAGCAAACCTATCATTTTGCTTCTGGTGTGAAAATGGCTCATATGAAGCTTGTGTTAAAAGCAGCGTGATTGCTTTAATTGAGCATGCCGGCATGAACTATAGCGAGGCAGGCGCGAGATATGGTGTTAACCGTGCTACAGCACGGAGGTGGTGGAGGAGATATGAGGAAACAGGAAATGTAAGACGTAAAAGAGGAAGTGGGCGACAAAGAGTTTCCTCTGCCGAAGAAGACCAGAGTTTAATTGCCCAATGCCGTGAGCACCCTTTCATGTCTGCCCGACAGTTACGAGAGGAAACCAATTTCCCAGATGATGTTACGACTGTCCGTCGTAGACTCAAATCCTTTGGTTTCAGATCATAAAGGGCAGCTGTTAAGGAGGACTAACAGAAGACCACATGGTTGACCGTCTGGCGTTTGCACCGTTAAATATTACACGTGTGTGGGACGAGGTCGTTTTCACAGACGAAAAAAAAATTTACAGAGCACACTTCGGGCCGAAGCGTGTTTACCGCCCCCCAGGAAAAAGGTATGCCTCTGAATACGTTTCCCGTTCTGGTCGAATGGGACATGTAACTGTCCACTGTTGGGCATGGATATGCAAGGCTGCAAATTTCGGAGGAATCTACAGGATACCTGGTCGCCTAAACGCCCACAAGTATGTGGAACATCTGGATGAAACGCTTCCGGAAATAAAAGCTCATGTAGGTGACGGCATATTATATTTGCAACAGGACAATAGCTCAATACATAATTCAAATGTGGTTCAGACATGGTTGCAGAGGCAACCTGATGTCGAAATAGTTGACTGGGTTCCTCATGGAGCAGATCTGAACTCTATTGAAAATATGTGGTCCTCTGTTGCAAGAACATTGCGGGAAACCTGGTCGAACAATCCTCCACGAACATCTAATGATGTTTGGGAGCGTGTTGAAGATGCGTGGTCGATCTGTTGCACCCAACGCTATATCTCTCCCCTGGTGGATTCAATGCCATGGCGTATGGCAGCTGTAATCGAGTCCCAAGGGGACTATAGACACTATAAATGCTCGCCCACAACACCATCAGCCCTCTCGAGGGCTACCTAATTCGACCCACTTATTATCAAAATGTTGTGAAATACATTACGTGACACCAGTGAATGTAAGTGTCTCCGTATGTTCTGCATTAATAAAGAGGCTAACGTGCGAGACTTGGTGGCCGAGTGGTATTATGCTTGCTATGTAAACCAAAACCGCCTGTAACAGTGGTTCGAATCTAGTGAAAAAGACTCCTACTTTTTATCACCAGGGATATTTGCAATACGCCTTCTGCTATGTCCGCCTTCGTACGGTCTATTATATGACACATAATGTGGACCGCCATAAGTTTTTACTTAGTAAACAATTTATAAATATATGAACAAATACCTAGGTATATTAGAGTAACAATGGAATATAGTACTTTCGTCCGACTGACGTCGCTCTGCAAATGTTCATTGTATTACACCGGAAGATGAATTAAATAAAGACTGGAAAATTTGATGTAAAAATTGATACGTAATAAGTTAAAGACAAAATATGTAATTATAATCTCATATTTGAAACTAATTTCGACTACAATTAATTCTCGACCTGCTTTCATAAATAATCCAAACAAAACTTCGAGGTTTGGAATGCACAAACTAAGTGTGGCTAAGAGAAAAAAGTAACAAGAAGAGCAGAGATTCGAACCCACGACCACCAGCGTAAGAATTCCTTTTACTAACCCTTCATCTATCAAACCATGACGTGAACATGACTTTTGTAAGTTATAAATCTGTATCCAAGAAACACCATTAAGCGTATGTGCAACTACTGCTTTGCTCTTTTTCTCTTCAAAAGCGTAACATGTTTAGGACGATTCGTTTCGCTTTCCATTAGAGTTTCGAAAGAGATTATTTGTGTTTGAGTGTAGGATCTTTAGTTTCCTTTAACCGACACTTCTAGCAAATACAACTTAATTCACACAGCAGTTAAAAAAAAACCTCGTACTGCCTTAGAAAGTATTCCTAAAAGCAGAAGCTGCATCATGCATCCTGAACAGTGACGTAACTAACGGCAGTGCGTTGAGGGAGCCCAGAGTAAAACGGGGCCCATTGAAAATTCGTAATTCCACTATTTTTCCTCGATGTCTAAAATGAGACTACTTTAGCCTTACATGAAAAAGAAGTTGTGGAGGGGACTGCGAAGTCTACTGAAAAGATTTATCACGTCCTTGCAGCAACAACTTTAAGTTTTCGAACAGTAATGAAGAACAAGATTGATTGAAATTTTAACTTAGAATGAAATAAATAAAAATCTAATCTTATATAACTCTCATTGATAGTAGTGTTCCGTATTTTTTTTTAGACGCCTATTCTTTTATAACTTTACCTATGGTGAATGGGGTCATTGGTTCGATCCCAGCTCACGCCGAATGAACTTTATTATGGACAAACACCGTGTGCATGAGTTTTCTCGGGTTTCTCCCGTTTCCTCCCACTTCTTTCATTAAACAATTTCATTGATTTCTCACCATTACTCTCTCCATTAGCATAGTAGGCATAATCGTGGGACGTAAAAATTAGATATTTCATTTCATTTTTCTCTTATAACTGTATATCACTTTTTCTGTGCGGAGAGCAACATCTAAGCGAGTATTCAGTAAATTAAACCACTAAAACCTATATTCATTGCACAATAGTGCAGATGAAGTTTAGCCCTTTGGCAATCTTCAACATGGACAGCAAAAAACTCCAATACATTGATATTGAAACAGTAGTTAACGAATTCCTCTGCGAAAAAGATCACCCGTACTGTTGTGTTTCAGATGATAATTTATAATTATACTTAGTTGGTTGAAATTTCTCCATAGTTGTGGGGGCGAGATACTGAAAAAATCCCTACCAAGAGGTGAAGGTGACATGTAAAAGTAGTCAAATACGAACGAAATTAGTGTCGAATTCATGTGCAAACATGAAAAGTGACACTGTAGATGCTGCGTAAGTCCAAAATAAGCCTTGGTTGGCTTCGAGTTGACAATGGGAGAGTAACAGGAATAAAGAATCGAAAATATCCTATATTTGTGTCGAATGGATAGTTTACGGGATCACTGACATAAAAGGTGATATTTCAGATGTGTATATGTCCAAGGTTGGCCATATTGAAATGGGGTCATAGGGAGAACCAGTAAATACTTCAGAACAGTTCCTTTTTGGTGCGTTTCAAGACACTGAGAGTAAAAGTGATAATACACAAATCACATTCTGAATTATCGAAGATATGACTTCTGGGGAAGTTTCGTTGCTCCAGGAAGGCATTACTAACTGATCACTCCCTAAAATTGTCACTGTTTTGCACGGCCGTAGACAGAAATTTATTTCAGCGATCGAAAGCTTGATAGGAATTTATTTAAGCGATTGAGGGCATATTTTACTAAAATGTCCATCATCCAGGGGCGGATCCAGGATGATTGTTTGGAGGGGCGGTCGTTCGAAGTCAAATCAGGTAAGAGTGGATTGCAAAAAAAAGAAAGAAAGAAAAGAAAAGAAAAAAACAAATTTAGAAAAGGAGAAGTAGCTCTTCTGTAGAATTAACTTTCTTAAGAAAGTAAGGGCTATCTACTTTAGGTTTTAATTTAAGTTTATAATACAAAGATGAAAAATACTTAGGTTATGTTTTATTTTTAAAATAAAAAGTATAAAAAGTTCCCTATTCTGGGGGATGTGATCGCCCGAACGCACTCCCCTGAATCTGCCCCTACTATCATCATCTCGAAAATTAGATATAATTTAGAAAAAAAACGTAGTGATTTCGTGGGGGCAAAAGCTCTTGATTGCAAAGGCCTGCATCCTGTGTATGTCCCTGCTGCTCTGAATTGTCAAAAGCTCCTCTTCAAAGGTAAGACATAAAATGTAAATAATAAACGTGTAACATAGAATACAATATAGATAGAAAATATGTTATAATTAAGAATTAGAAAATAATTATAAAATAAAGTTGAAGGACAATTAAAAAATACAATAAAACTTGAAAGTAAAATATACTTTTAAAACAATTTTGCATTTATGCAGGGCTACAAACAGTGAGGAGTGTCATGTAAATTTAGTAACAAATATAATATTGGAAAATCATTTCGAATTAAACTAGCTGTGACTACATTACTTCAAACTTGAACTTGTGGAATATATAGTATGAGCATAGGTCAAATAAAATAATCAATAAGAATGGTCTTGATTGGAAGCTCGGACCATCCACGTAAGAGTAACTTACATTAACCATTCACCTAACAGACAATGACGCACAGGGCTTGGCACTACTTTATCAGATGATTTTTTCAAATGTAACTTAATTAAAACAATAGTAACAAATTTTAAAGCTTTAAAAAGTGTCCGGAAGAAGAGGAAGTTCATTTTGCACATTGTAACTAAGTTACAAGAAGTTTACGTCCTAACTGAACGGCACATCTACCGAGTCAACTTTTGGAATATCCCCTTAAGGTAGCTTTCAACGCAGCTAAGGGAAACGTATGTGAACCAGTAATAGAATTCTCCGTAGCAGAATGGATAAAGTCATGGTTCGATAACCACAAGGTTCGTGGTTCGAAACCCGTCGCCGAAACCAGATTTTTTAAAATCTTAATTCCTCAGTTCTGAAGATCTTTCTCTCCTTTCGTAATCATCTGATGCTCTAAAAGGAGTGCTCCATATTAATTCGACAACTGTCTAATGTGATCCTCGCAGTTGCAAAATTCCCTTCTTATCTTTCACAAAATCAGAATTTTCGTCATAATACGAATGCTGTTCGATCATTTTTTTCCCAATTCTAAATCTGTGTATACAAATCATCCCTCTCTGTCTCCATACTTGAATCTCTCTCTCTCTCTCTCTCTCTCTCTCTCAATGTCACCCAGGAAGTCATATGGCTTGAGATCAAACCTTCGACTCTTGAAACCAAATGTAAGCTCTTTAGCAATGTGCTATCGTAACTCTATAGGTTTGTTGTTAAAACCAGTGTCTTTTAGACTTTATTCGGGGGGGGGGGAGGAAGAGATTCTCCGGCGACATAAGATTTTCACTTTTTATTAGTGTATTACTATACATTTGATCAAAAAATACGTATTTATGAAGCTCAAGAGAGGGGGAATTACACCCTCCTGTCCTGCCCAAATGACGCCCCTGAAACATTTGCTTGCACTTACTGAAAAGAAATTAAATGAATCATTGAATAGAACTCGTTTCTGTCCGTAGGTATTTTAGAGCTCTTGGCAATTTCCATAGATTTCTTAGGGAGCATCTTACTAGCTTGCACTCTTTAAAGAAAGAAAGGAATGAAACTAAAGATATTTATGAAGCTCTGGGAAGATTGTGTGACTTTCCTTTAATTTAGGCTCTTAAAAATATTTCAGAGCAAACGAATGGAAAAGACTGTTTTAAAGCTATAACGTTGTAAACTTGATTCCTGTTTCTTTTTCAGCTGAATGGAAAGAGTGTACTACGTCACACACACTGCTTTAGACAAGGAGAGGTGGAGGACGGGGAGGAGTTGGAGTAAATACTAGAAGCAACTAATCGATTGATACATGTATTGCGGGAATGCATAAGAAAACTGGGCATGAGTTTGTTATCCATTTGGACTTAGAATTTTTGTAACAAATTTTATGCCGCGGACTGTATGATCTGTCAGGAAAGTAAATGTACACCTATTTTTCGAGTCTGGCATTCCTGCGCTCCATCCGTGGAGAGTATGAGAATTAAATCAATCAAATGTTTACTGAGGGGCAAAAAGAAAAGCTTAATCTGAATAAGACATTGCAGAGGGACACAAGCTGTGAATACGAATAGTGCATAGTGTAAATAAAGGACGACACCGAAAGAGAAAGTCAGAAACAGCTGTTAAACTTAGAAAAAAAGAGTAAAAATTGTCGAAGTGAGAACATAAAACACAAATACAACAAATACGCCGACAACTAAACGATCACCATGCCATGATCTTGGTGTAGTTGTTAAGGTGCTGGCTTACAAATGCAAAGTACGCAAGTTCGAATCCTCGGCAAGGACATATTTAAAAATTTTTGTTAATAATACATACAACTCATGAGAGATGGTAAAAGAGGTCGTATTTAGTTTTTCGTAGCAATTATTATTGGTAATGTTTAGTACTGATAATACTTTTTGTCTTTGCGTATTGCTTTTATTCTTTTCTTCATTTCCAAAGAGAAGAATATCCGAACAAATGCCACCAAAATTCCTCATATTTTGAATGTAAACGCCATTTGCAATTAGTAAAGAATAAAAATTGAACGTTCCGATGTAGCTGCAAAAAGTAAAAAGAAAAACATGGAAGTGGACCATACTCATGGTTATTAAAAATACAATTTCTACATGCCTTACACCTCCCGACCACGTTTCTACGTTAGCAAGTAAGAGGTTTGTGTTTAGGTTAGGCTGGTCAATACGTTTTGCAAAGGGGCCCGGTTTAGCTCTGACGCACCACAGGTGCGAGAAGGGAGAAAAACACTTTTTCTCTCTCCCTCTGTGTGTCTATTTATCTATCTATTTGTATATATATAACGTTATTTGTGAATGCCATAACCACCCTAATTTTCAGCGGATTGAGACGAAACTTGGCACAAACATTAATTGTTGAAATATCTTGATGAGTTCGTTAACCAGAATAATCAGATGAAAATGTTCAAAATGGTGGCCCTTCAAACTCTTAAAAAGTTCCAAGGGAACCAAATTTCGCCCATAAATAGGTATTCAGAAAGTTTGAATAAATTTTCCTCTTTTACTGAAATATTTGTGTGCAGAAACTTATTGAAATATTGGACCCGATTAATCGCCTAACGAAGGTTCACGCCCTTTCGCTACGGTCAGGTTTTTTTTTTTTTTTTTTTTTTTGCAGGAGGGGGTTATTTTCCTATCGGAACAAGATGATTGTTAGTGATGATATGAAATTACATATTGAAAGTGAAGTAACTTGTGTAACGTGTTATTTGAAAGAATAATATAATAAATGTGCATTCCTCTAACACAGAGAACTGTAAATCATGTATTTCGAGTTCGGGAGCCTGAATGGCGAGGAGTGATATTTGATTTGCTTTTTAGTAACACATTGCATTGCAAATAAAGGTAGGCAACATTAGTGGTAAGTAAAACAATAATAATAATAATAATAATAATAATAATAATAATAATAATAATAATAATAATAATAATAATAATAATAGGTGTTGTTTGTGGCAAGGCAATATCTTCCTCAGTTCTTCTTCAAACGTAATGATTGTAACGCCATATCTCCCTTACAAACAAAATATTAGCAATTTATATCGAAAGAACGTTAAACTGTAGAGCGATGGGACCAACGTTGGACAGTATGCACTCATAGTACTCAGAAAAGTAAGCGATTTCAATGCAAAATCAACGAAGAGTCATTGTCATGGGTACTCATGGGGCCACGGCAGAGCCCTCTTTAGGCAAAATGTCAATAGCTTATATCGAGAAAACAGGAGGTGATAGTGGGATGGGACCAACGTTGGACACCGTGGACCCATAAGGCGCATCGAAAAAATTAGGGAGGCGGGCGCCAGCCAGCCTTACTTATTTCCACATAATAATATAAAATTATATTGTCGAAATACACACACGAGTTAGCTACTAATATTTCATATTATTATTATTATTATTATTATTATTATTATTATTATTATTATTATTATTATTATTATTATTATTATTATCTACAGCGTGTTTTCATTACGTGAGCATGTTTGACATGAAACCAAAGAGAAAATCCATCCTGTAGCGAAAAGAAACAATACTTTCTCTCAAATGGATAAAATATCAAGTCGAGATTGATTCGAACTCGCATGGACGGCGTGAAAAGCCAGTCCACTATTTTTTTTTAACTGACTCACCGAACGCGTTTCAGTAACTTACTTATTGCTAATTTTACTTGCTTCACTCGTTTAACTTGCGTTTTCTAATAACTTATAACGACAGGGACACGAACAAAGAAACATCGAGAACAGTTAAAAATGATAGATGCTCTCCCGCCGAGAATCGAACCCGAGACTCCATACACCCAAAGCTCACGTGCTAGCGTCTAGACCAGCGGCGATGGCAACGCTCACTTCCTGTGTCGTTAGGTATTACGACCACTGTATTACAAGCTATCACTTCTGTGGGTTGTATACTATGATCACATGTTTCTTCTTTGCTGGAAGAGTAAAACCTACATTATATGTAATACATGAGGTATTTAGACCTACATGCTCTTCATATAATGTAATAAAAGGGTCATGGTGTCGGATTTTAATACATGACGTATTGCAGGATACAACATGCTTTGCATTACTTGTTTGTTTGTAGACAGCTACTAGCTTAGTGTTCTGAAAGGTTGTGTATAAACTAGGGATAGCCCGTTCCGGAATTATTAGTTTTCGGACTCCCGAAAGTAAAGCCGGACAAATTTCGGAATTCGGAAAATTCCAATTTTGTAATAATTTCGGAATTCGGAAAAATCCGGAATTTAGAAATTTCTGATTTCGTTAACATTCCGGAATTCGGAAAATCCGGATTTTTTCGAAAGTCGGAGTTTTTCTCAATTCCGGAATTTTCTAAATTCCGGATTCTTTCCGAGTTCCGAAATTTTTCTGAATTCCTGAGTATAACTGAATTCCATAATTTTGCGAAATCCGGAAAGTGAAAGTTCCGCTTCCGAAAAATGAATTTATTTTGGTTAATATGAATCGTGGCGGAAATAAGTCTTTGACCAGGTAATGGCGACTGCTTTGAAAGAAATGGGGAGTATGAGAATTCAATCTGTCATATTTGTAGTTTCGTGTGGAGAAAGAACGAACTTGTGAACCAGTGGTTTAAGAAAAACTCAAGTTATTAATATAAACTTTGCCGACTTCATAAAAGAAATACGAAAGACATTTTGAATCGAAAAATATAACATACAAGTTTGCAAGCGGAGACAAAGAAACCTAACGTAACCAGACTAAAGACGGATCGTTTACCGCGTAGCGGTCGCGGTTCAGTGGTCAAGGTGCTTCTGCGAATGCAGGTTGCAATTTTTTTCTTACTTTAGAATTTTTGGTGGCGATTGATCAGCGATAACATACGTTTTATTATATTCAGATATTTGAATACTCGGGTGTTTCAATACTTGAACTATCAAATCTTCAGGAATAATAATAGCAATAATAATAATTATTATTATCTCGTAGAAGATTAAAAGCTAGAACCTAAATTATCGCTCAGGTCATACCATTACAAGGAGAAACGTGACATTTGGAAAGAATATTTCGGTTTGGTTTAATGTTGCTCACGAGAAGAGGAGTTTCTCATCTCGTTTCGAAAACAAATAAAATAACATGAGAATTAACATTTTACATTCGAGACGGGTCAGGGCTAAATCAAAATTTTCGTCTCTCTTTGGAGATAAGAATCGAGACGAGACGAAAAGTATCGTAAACATTTCCCGTCTTGTCTCGATTCTCGAAATAGTGTATGTCCATTCTTTAAGTAACAATTGCTCTGTAGACTGAATCTCATAGGCTATTTCGTTACATTGTATTTCAGAGCTCATTGAATTATGCTCTGTGTAGGTATTTTTGTAGCAAAGCTTTTATATTTTCCTCTGCATATTCTAAAAATTAGTTTATTATATGCCTTACTGTCGCGTGATATTCAGTTATATTTGTTACAGTTATTTTTCTCAAAACATACTTTCTACATGAAACTTCAATGAAAGGTTCAAGTTTAAAATGTTGGTAGTTGCAGAGGTGTCTCTTGAAGGTACGGAACCCTCTCCCCGAAATCTCTACTTTTAAGTAAGTTTTGCCAAATTTCAGGGCAAGTTTAAAACTATTATTATTATTATTATTATTATTATTATTATTATTATTATTATTATTATTATTATTATTATTATTATTATTATTATTATTATATCATCTCCATGTATAATCTTTAAAAGATATACGGTTTGTATTTGAATAGTAAAAGCTAATTGACTGTCGATCTCGGTCGTCTGGAAGTCTTCAGGAGGCAAGGACATCGGTCACGTTCTGGGTTTGAGTTCCGAAGGGGCAAGTATTCGGGCTCGAGCAAAAAATTGTTAAAAGTTATAGGCTTCATCCAAACATATTCAGAACAGCTGGGACCGGGTTTGGGCTTCTCAACGGCTCGAGCGGCTCGGCTTACAGCTCATTCAATATCGAACCGAATCGAGAAGTGAGCCGAGCCAACAGCTCACCACATCGAGCCGATTTGAGCCATCGGCTTAGTTGAGCAGAGTCGAAACGTGCTGATGAACTAGTTTCAACTTAGCTGGGTAGAAACCGGTTCACATGAGCCGAGTAGGTGACCCATCCCAACCGAGAAAGCTCGAGCCATCGGCTTAATTGAGCTGAGTCGATGGCTTGTTCCAACTAAGCCGGCTCGGGTCATCGGCTCATCCCAACCGAGCCGACTCGAGCTGTTCGCTGAGTTGATACGAGCCGAGCCGGTTGATATCACTACCCGAGTTGGTCTTCTGCTTGGGCTCAAGAATTCGACCGTGCAGATCTCAGCCTTGATTTTAAGAACTACAGTATATACTTATATTGGTGATTACGACATTTGAGGCTGTCTCGTAATAATAATAATAATAATAATAATAATAATAATAATAATAATAAACTCTTGTCTTCTCGTTATCTAGACGAGACGAGATACACTAAAATTGCCCCACGAGATGCACTAAAATTACGAGATGAGACGCACCTCTGTCGTGAGCAACACTAAAAGTATTCCACATTACTGCTTACATTTCTCATGGCTTTTGCTTTCCAGTCTGATCAGGCCAATATTTCAAACCGAGTTAAAACGAGCTGAACGAGCGAGCGAGCCATTATCAAACTCAACTCAACTCGAAACTCGACCTCGAAAACAGCGACTTGGCTCGGAACTCAATTCAAGAAAATTACCTTTGACTCGACTCAAATTGTACTCGAGTCGAATTGAATTTTGGCTCGACTCCTGCTCATCCCTATTCGTGTTTGTATTTTGTTTCCACTTCAACAATGTCTACTCTTTTTTCTCCTTTTACCTGCTGTTTCTGGATTTCTCTTTCGGTGTCGTCCTTTATTTACTCCGTGCACTATTCTTATTCCCAGCTTGTGACCCGCTTCAATGTCTTATTCAGTTTAGGCTTTTCTCCTTACATTGACTTCACATGTGATTGATTTAATTCTCACTTTCCGCGCAGGACCGATGAAAATGTTTTATTCTTATTCTTATTCTTATTATTATTATTATTATTATTATTATTATTATTATTATTATTATTATTATTATTATTATTATTATTATACTATTGAACTTGCACGGCGAAATTACTGTATAATACGATATCATTTCTGTAATTTTACTCCATTGTATGTTATTCAGTTTATTAATGGGCACTAAATTGTCTCCAGATCAACGAATAAATTAACTACGGTATGCACTTTGGTGGAAATATCATTACAATAAGATTATTGGTTCGTTCCAAACATGTTCATGTAATGATATTTCCACCAAATTGCATGCCGTAGTTAATTTGTTCGTTGATCTGGAGACAATTTAGTGCCCATTAATAAATTAAATAACATACAATGGAATAAAATTACAGAAATGATATCGTATTATACAGTAATTTCGCCGTGCAAGTTCAATAGTATAATAATAATAATAATAATAATAATAATAATAATAATAATAATAATAATAATAATAATAATAATAAAACATTTTCATCGGTCGTGCGCGGAAATTGAGAATTAAATCAATCACATGTCAAGTCAATATAAGAAGAAAAGCCTAAACTGAATAAGACATTGAAGCGGGTCACAAGCTGGGAATAAGAATAGTGCATGGTGTTAATAAAGGACGACACCGACAGAGAAATCCAGAAACAATAAGTAAACGAAGAAAAAAGAAGAGTAGAAATTGTTGAAGTGGAAACAAAATACAAATACGAATAGGGATGAGCAGGAGTCGAGCCAAAATTCGACTCGACTCGAGTTCAATCCGAGTCGAGTCAAAGGTATTTTTCTTGAGTTGAGTTCCAAGCCAAGGCGCTGTTTTCGAGGTCGAGTTTCGAGTTGAGTCGAGTTTTATAATGGCTCGCTCGATCGTTCAGCTCGTTTTAACTCGTTTTGAAATATTGGCCTGATCAGACTGGAAAGCAAAAGCCATGAGAAATGTAGGCAGTAATGTGGGATACTTTTAGTGTTGCTCACGGCAAGGGTGCGTCTCCTCTCGTAATTTTGGTGCATCTCGTGGGGCAATTTTAGTGTATCTCGTCTCGTCTAGATAACGAGAAGACAAGAGTTTTTTTATTATTATTACGAGACAGCCTCAAATGTCGTAATCACCAATATAAGTATATACTGTAGTTCTTAAAATTAAGGCTGAGACCTGCACGGTCGAATTCTTGAGCCCAAGCAGAAGACCAACTCGGGTAGTGATATCATCCGGCTCGGCTCGTATCAACTGAGCGAAGTTGTTGTATTACTATACATCTGCTTCCGCCCCTATCAAATCTGGTCGATCTCGTTGACGCGACATATTTGCTTTTTTATACCCCTTTCTTCGTTTACTGAACAAAACAGTGACTATTCTGAAATATACTACTGCGCATGCCTCGTAGATAAATATTTCTGATGCCAATAGTTTCCGTTTTGTCCAAGGAATGTTCTTTTTCTTATTCCCAGCATGGTCCTTTTATTACATTATGTGAAGAGCAAGTAGGTCTAAATACCTCATGTATTACATATAATGTAGGTTTTACTCTTCCAGCAGAGAAGAAACATGTGATCATAGTACACAACCCACAGAAGTGATAGCTGGCAAGACAGTGGTCGTAATCCCTAACGACACAGGGAGAGAGTGGTGCCCTTCCCGCTGGTCTAGTCGCTAGCATGTGCACCTTTGGTGTATGGAGTTCCGGGTTCGATTCCCGGCGGGAGAGCATCTATGATTTTTAACTGTTCTCGATGTTTCTGTGTTCGTGTCCCTGTCGTTATAAGTTATTAGAAAAAGCAAGTTAAACGAGTGAAGCAAGTAAAATTAGCAATAAGTAAGTTACTGAAACACGTTCAGTGAGTCAGTTAAAAAAAAAGTGGACAAAGCACTGGCTTTTCGCGCCGTCCATGCGAGTTCGAATCAATCTCGGCTTGATTTTTTATCCATTTGAGAGAAAATATTGCTTCTTTACGCTACAGGTAGTCCACTCTTTTCGTATTTTTCGCTGTCGTTCACAGTTAAAGTAACTGACTATTATTCTTTCTACGAATGATGGATCTTCTCTTTGGCTTCATGTCAAACACGCACACGTAATGAAAAGAAGCTGTCGATAATAATAATAATAATAATAATATGAAATATTAGTAGCTAACTTGTGTGTGTATTTCGACAACATAATTTTATATTATTATGTGGAAATAAGTAAGGCTTGCTGGCGCCCCCCCCCTATTTTTTTCGATGCGCTTTATGGGTCCACGGTGTCTAAAGTTGGTCCCATCCCAGTATCACCTCTCGATATAAGTTATTGACACTTTGCTTAAAGAGGGCTCTGCCGTGGCCCCATGAGTACCCATGACAATGACTCTTCGTTCCTTTTGCATTGAAATCGCTTACTTTTCTAAGTACTATGAGTGCATACTGTCCAACGTTGCTCCCATCGCTCTACAGTTTCTCGTTCTCTCGATATAAATTGCTAATATTTTGTTTGTAAGGGAGATATGGCGTTACAATCATTACGTTTGAAGAAGAATTGATTAAGATATTACCTTGCCACAAACAACACCTATTATTATTATTATTATTATTATTATTATTATTATTATTATTATTATTATTATTATTATTATTATTATTATTATTATTATTATTATTACTTACCACTAATGTTGCCTACCTTTATTTGCAATGCAATGTGTTACTAAATAGCAAATCAAATAACACTCCTCGCCATTCAGGCTCCCGAACTCGAAATACATGATTTACAGTTCTCTGTGTTAGAGGAATGCACATTTATTATATTATTCTTTCAAATAACACGCTACACAAGTTACTTCACTTTCAATATGTAATTTCATATCATCACTAACAATCATCTTGTTCCGATAGGAAAATAACCCCCTCCTGCAAAAAAAAAAAAAAAAAACCTGACCGTAGCGAAAGGGCGTGAACCTTCTTTAGGCGATTAATCGGGTCCAATATTTCAATAAGTTTCTGCACACAAATATTTCAGTAAAAGAGGAAAATTTATTCAAACTTTCTGAATACCTATTTATGGGCGAAATTTGGTTCCCTTGGAACTTTTTAAGAGTTTGAAGGGCCACCATTTTGAACATTTTCATCTGATTATTCTGGTTAACGAACTCATCAAGATATTTCAACAATTAATGTTTGTGCCAAGTTTCGTCTCAATCCGCTGAAAATTAGGGTGGTTATGGCATTCACAAATAACGTTATATATATACAAATAGATAGATAAATAGACACACAGAGGGAGAGAGAAAAAGTGTTTTTCTCCCTTCTCACACCTGTGGTGCGTCAGAGCTAAACCGGGCCCCTTTGCAAAACGTATTGACCAGCCTAACCTAAACACAAACCTCTTACTTGCTAACGTAGAAACGTGGTCGGGAGGTGTAAGGCATGTAGAAATTGTATTTTTAATAACCATGAGTATGGTCCACTTCCATGTTTTTCTTTTTACTTTTTGCAGCTACATCGGAACGTTCAATTTTTATTCTTTACTAATTGCAAATGGCGTTTACATTCAAAATATGAGGAATTTTGGTGGCATTTGTTCGGATATTCTTCTCTTTGGAAATGAAGAAAAGAATAAAAGCAATACGCAAAGACAAAAAGTATTATCAGTACTAAACATTACCAATAATAATTGCTACGAAAAACTAAATACGACCTCTTTTACCATCTCTCATGAGTTGTATGTATTATTAACAAAAATTTTTAAAATGTCCTCGCTTAAGATTCGAACTGGCGACCTATGAATTTGTAAGCCAGCACCTTAATCACTATACCAAGATCATGGCATGGTGATCGTTTAGTTGTCGGCGTATTTGTTGTATTTGTGTTTTATGTTCCCACTTCGACAATTTTTACTCTTTTTTTGTAAGTTTAACAGCTGTTTCTGGCTTTCTCTTTCGGTGTCGTCCTTTATTTACACTATGCACTATTCGTATTCACAGCTTGTGTCCCTCTGCAATGTCTTATTCAGATTAAGCTTTTCTTTTTGCCCCTCAGTAAACATTTGATTGATTTAATTCTCATACTCTCCACGGATGGAGCGCAGGAATGCCAGACTCGAAAAATAGGTGTACATTTACTTTCCTGACAGATCATACATAAGTATTATCTTTTGTAAATTTCACGTTACTACTACTACTACTACTCACGTTGTTACTACTTTCAATATCTGAAATTATGCAACCACACATAACACAGTTTAACATCAAAGAAAAGTTATTGATAACACTTGCAAATCAAGTTCCAATGTTAAAAATCATTTGATGATGGTGATCCAACCAAGATAAATATCACATAAAGAAAAAATGATAAACAAATGCAGAGATATAGAAATCCGAAGTGCTGTAAAAACGAACATCAGAGGAAAGGATTCGAAAAACTATCGAAGAGAGGGTGTATATCTTCACTGACACCTCACCTCACTTTTTCTATCCAAGAGTAGATACGGTAGATATTGCGAGTAAATGATGTAAGAATGATAGAATGAAAAGTTGGAGGAAACGGGAAATCTCGAGTAAACCCATTAATACGATGTTGTCCACCACGAATTTACGTACAATGACGTATTAATAGAGTATACATCTTTTGTGTTCTGCGTACTACACTGAACAAGAATTCAGATAACAATAATAAGCATAACAAATGACCGAAGGTCCTCCGTCAGCCTGAATGCAGTACTCTTGACGAGTTGACAGTGATTCTCGTACACGATTGAATTGCATAGATGTATTACGAATCATTGCAAGTCTATCACGAATTCTTTGCTCCAATTCGTGTATTTCGTTTATTTGTGCTTTGTACAGTATACTTTTGAAGTGTTCCCAAATAAAAAATGCAAAGATATACGTCAGGGGAGAGAGGAGGTCATTGTATGGGTCCTCCTCGTCCTATTCATCTTTCTTGGAATTGCTGAGCAAGAAATACACGAATGTTTTACAGCAAGTGTGGTGGAGCACCATCGTGCATAAACCAAAGTTGAAAATTTATCGAGAAAGGAACATTTTCCAAACATTCCGGAGGATTTTGTTGAAGAAATTGCATTGTGTTGCACCTGTGAGACGTTCTGATTAAATTTATGGACCTAGAAGTTCGTCCCCCAATGTTCTGACCACACAATAATCGAGAATTGATGTTGGTGTTGGGTAGGTAAATTTGCGTTAGGGTTTCTTCTGCTCATTGGTGTTCGTTCTGGATATTGACACAACCTCACATCAACCCAATCTCGTTAGTAAATATGATTTATGAAGGAAACAGAGAGTTTTTGCAAAAGGTAATCTTTTTCTTTTATTCCTTGCACATGTTAAGGATACAATTATTGTTCCCGAAACACTTTCCACACGGTCCCATGGCAAACACCCTCTAGCATTGCGAGTCTTTTTGTACTGGTACAAGGATCTTTAATTATCTGAATAATTCTTTCTTCTCGATCAGGAGTCAAGACTGTCCGAGGGCGTCCGACTGAATCATATGTAACACGGATATGCCATATCGCTAGCAGCAAAAGTACTGCGGTTAGGAAGAACACGATTTGAAAAATACTCATGATATAGTCATTGTACTTTATGTAGGTTCCCATAAACACGACGATACAAAAGATGCATATCTGACATTTCATTAAATATGTACGTCTACATTGATCACATTTGAGTAACACTACATTTGACACCCCATCAGGATCCTGCCGCCTACAGCCAGACGGCATGCCGACCAGATGCCGCGGTTGGATTGGCGGCGCCGGACACCGCCGTCTTTCCGCGCGATTTTTAACTGCGACGAACAAAAACAGAGTCGTTCACCAAAAGCCGGACCAATTTTAGGAAATTTACCGGGTCAATTGGGGAATTTGTTTAAGTTTGTGAGGAAGAATGAGTGAGTCAGATAATGGGAATAGTAAAAGTTAAGAAAGTGGTTATTTTCGATGTAAGCTTCACTGTATGTGGAGGCGGATAGACTATTTCGCGAGGAGGTACACTTGTTGCAGGGCGAAATTAATTCATATGTTTTTATTTCTGTATTTTTTCCTGGATTGTATGTGGTTTCCTTTATTAGTGGGGATTAATTTCTCTCTAGGTCCTCGAATAAATGAATTTCGTTGTGCACTTACGTGCAAATAACCTTACAGGAAGGAGCTTGATCGTTCCAAAGATCAAGGCTAAAATAAGTAATATTTGGCTTCTAGTTTCAGGTGACATTATAGTGTAGCGGTAACGTATTGGAGTTACGATTAATAAAGCTGTCCAGCATAGGTTAAAATCCTGTTAACGACAACGCTGCATTTTTTACAAAGTGATGGTGAAGAATCGATTTCTCACATTCCACATGCAATGCTTAAAAGTCTGGAAGCAAACATCTTTATCTTGATAGAGACGATTTACGAATGTTGGTTGGGAAAGGGCAAGGGATTTACCAGGATATTCGAAACACTTCATTGATCTGAAGTAAACACTTTTCGTGTTATCGTTCTCAGAAAGAAATATTACAGCATTTGTTGAACAAAGTTTGAGTAAAGCAATCGTTGGTGTAGTGGTAAAGTACCAGACTTCCAAGTGGAAAATCTGAGTTCGATTCCCTGCCAGGTAATGTAACTTTTTCGCATACAATAATGGCTGCAAACAGAGATTTATCTTCTGTTGGAGAACTTACAAAGCATCACTGGCGAGAATTCGAATAAACAGTGTGCTCGTTCATCATACACTGTAATGATAAGTATGTTTCATATTTATATTAGTCTCTCTGTATCTCTTTCTTGACGTTTCTCTATCCTGTCGTTGCATCTTTCACTTCTCTACCCTCTATCTCACGTACATATGCACTTCATGTATGTGTGCGTGTTCCGAAGTTAAAACAGAGCAAGAGACCGATAGACCTGGTCTGGAGAATGTAATTAACTGGCAACTTCAGCGTCGAGTTTTTCGTCCTCTGGGCATAACATCTCCAGTCCTGGTCATCTCTGAAAGAAATACTGTTTAAACGCAACGGAATAAGTAAAATATCTTTTTTATCATCTGGGTTACCGAATCTCAGTCGAATTACCGGGTCACTAGGGATTTGAATCCTCAACCCAGTGGTAATCCATAAGCTAACCAACATCATCCGACTGACACTATGATCCATTTGAGCTCTAGCGTGTTCATTCTATCTGTGCAAATTACAACGTTATATTCGCAAGAGATGAAAGTGATGCTGGATGTTTGAAACAGATAAATCTTCGGAAAAAGACTAGAAAATGGCAACCTCTTTGGTTATTTGAAAACAAAATTTTATTTATACTAGTTCGACACAAATTTGTTTCCATCCTATAATTCAATGTGATTTACTCACATTGAAATTTGAAACATGCAAGGTCTGCTATGTCTATAAGGAACATCCAATTCTCCATTTGAACATTTGTAACTTTTCATTATGATGCGGTTTGGACTTGTAATATAGGACATTTCTGATAAAAATTTAGCAGTAAAATAGCACTCATTCAATTTTATCTTTCTTTCTTTCTCTTTTCGTTTCTTTTTCTTTTTTTTCTTTTTTTTGTTCACTTTGAATTAGTAGTCTGGAATGACAGATAAGGCTTACGCTACCTACTGGGTTTATTAGGATGTAGTTTGCATCAGTACGTCCAATGAACACTACCGAATTTACAACCGAACTACGCGGAAACATGTGTGTTAAACTTTTGACTTTATCTTAAATGTGTCTGTGAGATCTACAATTGTACTGGAAATTGAGTATGCTATCCTTTATAAAAGAGACTTAATGAGTGTTTCAAGCATCCTCTATATATTCGTATAGTCCTGAAAAATATATAAAAACAAATGTTATTTTTATATTATTGTTGGATTTCTGGGAACGGAACTTTATAATGTTAGGTTCTTTTCTTACTTATTTTAAAATTCCACATTTTTATCTGTTTTTCCCTTTTCTTTTTCTTCTTCTCTCGCCTTCTCTCTTTCTGCCTCATTTTCTTAACCTCTGTGTAATATACATCCATTAGTTTCAATTTTTTATTGTGTGTGTTTCAGTTTCTCCCTAAATCAACTTATGAATCTTGTTTCGTCTCAGTTTTGTTATTTCATTTTATCCATACTAATACATGGGTAGTTTGAAATGAGAATTGCGTTCATGTTGTTAGCTAATTTTAGTATGGGAGAGAAGAAAGGGAGAGAGAGAGGGGGTCTCTTTACCAGACAGGATTATGTGATAAGAAGGTGTATATTGAGTGGCCTAGCTGCACGGCGTTAGCTGTCGCAATTATTTTGATGCGGAGTGTACAAGAGGAATGCAGGCGCAGAGCTCTAAAAATACTGACAAAAATGAGTGTTATTCAATGATTTATTTCATTTTATTTCCAGTAATGCAAGCAGATGTTCCAGGGGCGACATTTGGACAAGATAGGAGGGTGTAATTTCCCCTTCTCTTGAATGTGATAAACACAGATTAGTCATGGTTCTGAATATGACGTCATGCATAACATGCTCAACTTTCACACAGTTTGTGAGATGAGTTCCGAAAAAATCTATGAAGAGCACAAGCGAAACGGTGTGAGAATCTCTGAGCATCTACTGGACTTTTATGCTAACGAAGGTGAAGCATTTCTCAGGCTAATCATCACTGGAGATGAACGTGGATTCATTACTTTGAACCAGAGAGCAAATGCCGGAGCATGGAATGGAAGCACCCCGTCAATAAGAAATTTAGAGTCAACCTTCTGCAGGGAAAGTGATGCTACAGTATTTTGGGACTCCCAAGGGCCAATTCTGGAATATTTCCTGGAAAAGAGGTGACCAATAAACAGTAAAAGGTACAGATATGCCGTTAAGCAAGTCGAAGCTTGCAATTCATAATAAACGCAGAGATTTATTGTCGGAAGGCGTTCTTGTTTCAGTTTTCGTTCCTTTCAACACCTAGGCTATCTAATAGGCGTTCTTGTGTTACGTGACAATGCGCGTCCACAGTGGCGGCGGTTGGACGTTAAAAGTGGGGAGCAAGACATCATCTGAATATTTGATATCAATGTTAGTTTTCCTGGTTGCTTGTAACAATTTGCTTGACGAAAGGTTGCATAACTATTAGGATACTGTCTTTCTCAGTTAAAATACCGTATATCTTGTTTCATATTTATTAAGTAAATTGACAAGAGCAACGCAAGTAGATACTAGCCCTTTGTACTCTTAAACAACGAAGGTGTAAGAAGAGATTTGATTCCTTACTCATGAATATATGTCTGGAAAATTGTGTGATCAGATTAGGGTCCTATTTAATAACAAATTTGCAAAACAAATAAACAGAAAGGATAATATTAATCAAATAATCATAGTAATGAATAATGAGGCTTGTTTCGCAAAAGTTATTTGAAACTGGAAATTAATGAACAATTTATATTTTTAATTTCACGCATGCTACTATATGTGTTATTACTCTTAGAATGACAGTGAATACTACAAGCATATGCTACGACATTTAAAAAAAATACTTTTGCAGCTTCCCGAAACATGTTCGCTGCCATTAAGTACAGTTTTCACTTTCTTGGAATATATCAAAACTCAGCAATACTTAGTCACTCCACATTTCACTTATACAAAATAATCCTAAAACCTAGAACTATGCTGAATTCACTAAATTTAATTGTGTATACAAAACTGTATATGTACACCCCTAAACTCGTATATTACACTGCAAAATTAATATTCCTCACTGCGCTTCTTCGTGGCTAAGCGGTTAGCGTACACGCCTTTGTCGTGGGAGGTCCCGGCTCGATTCCAGGGATTCGGGGGAGCTCATGTGGTTTGGACTCCACGTTGATCATTAACTCCACGTCTCATATAACTTCGCTGCTGAACAGGATGTTAAACTCAAAAAAAATCAAATCAAAATATTCCGTATTATTAGAAAGAAGAAAATACATTTTAGGAACTGTCGATTTTTGTGCCATTAAAGAATAAGTTATGAAGGACTTCTTTTCATGCAAAATGTTATCTCAATTAGTTCCAGAGAGGCTGACTAACATATCGAGCCCTTGCAAGAAGAAATGAAAGTACACTCGAATTGTGGCGCTCCAATAGGTTAATTTTGGGACCATTTTTAATGGCAGTTCAAACGCAATTCCTGTAGCTTTCTTAATTCCACGGGAAGACAACTAATACGTACTCATGGAACGACAAATATTTTATGGCACCATTTTTATTCTATGAACCAATAATATATACAAAACTTTATATTTCCAAATGAAACTATATACTTTAATGGGTAATTTCAAAAAAGTGGGGGGAACCGCCCCCCTTTGCTCCCCCTAATCGCCGCCCATGCGCGTCCACATACCACCGCCCACACATCTCAAACTCTTCAGATACTGAGTTTCGAGGTGTTGGAGCATTTTGCATCCAGTTCCGATCTAGCCCCGTCGGATTATCATGTTTGGTTCACTTGAAGATGCTCTCAGAGCCGTCGATTTAGTTCCTGTCACCAGGTGAAGGAAGCGACGGACTCGTGGCTTGCTGCGCAACCAACCCCCCCCCCTTTTTTTTTTTTTTTTTTTTTTTTTTTTTTTTTACAGATGGTATCATAAAGCTTGTGCAACGGTGGACCAGGTGAATTGAAAAGCAGGGTGACTACGTTGAAAAATTGTATTAATAAATACATTGTACTCTTGTGATAATAAATAATCAAAATTGATTGTAGATACTTATTGACTTACCCTCGTAGTTCGAACACAAAGTTGCAATCAAAGAAAATGACGGCATCCCTTTGGATGATAAAAATTGTAAATTCAAGTTTGATTATTGACAAATCTGTAAGTTTTTCTGCTACTTTGCCACGCTACAAAGTAACATTAATTTTGTATTTTAAAATAATTGCCTTAATGTACTACCATTTTTACTACCTAGGTACTTTATTATGCATAACTTCAAATGAGTACAAAAAATACAGTAAAAACAAGTAATTATATTTTTTAAAAAAAGTAAACCAATTTCATAAGAAATTTTAGTGTCCGATCCTCCTGGGGGATAAAACGGTCGATTCTTATCTTGCGTTCGGTTTTCGCGTTTTCTGAATGTGCCATTGCTGTTCGAGAGATGGTTCTTGCTAATAGGCAAGATACCATCGACGAGGTAGCGTCTTCTTTTAACATCGGTCATATTCCCATCAATCGTAGACTTAAACGTGCAAAAAGAGTCCCAAAAATGGCTTCGCCACCAACCGAAAATCTTTTTTGGAAGGAATACGCAAGCTTGCAGACCTCTGGACAAAGTATATTGACAATGAGGGGATTATGTAGAAAAAAGATGTGCATATTGAACCACTACCTTTGTGTAAATGAATTGTAGAACGAAAAGTGTAGATAAATTTTACTCACCTTCGTAATTTAATGTTTTAAACATTTTCTAAGATGTTTGATTTTTTTTATGTTTAAAAGATTAGATTTAAAAATACTTTTATCGTATCAAACTAAATATAAGGGAAGGAATATATAAATAAGGAAAATGAAAAAGGAATAAACAAACTCCTTTCTTTGTTAGAACTAGTTTTATTGAGAAAATATAGATAGATCACACCACAATTTTCACTTCCAAATGGAATCGTAAAGAGAAAAAATATCCAGTATTCATGGTATACCACGATCATTATTGGCTTCTTCATCCTTGTTTCTGTATTTTTCTATGCAAAAACTGTAATATGTGTCATACGATTCTTGAACAAGATATCTACTCACTACTTAGCTAAATAAATAGAAATTTTCTTGTGTTGTTTGATGACTAAAGATGTTCACGCTATTATATGTAACTTCCTAACTATTCATCCGGAAATCTCTGTGGTTGCGAAAACTGAAATTACTGTAGATTTGATTTTCTGTGGTATATCTTCATTACTTTCAAATGAAACTTCAATCATTATATTTTAACCCCCCAATCATTAAATTGAGTGTGAAAAATTAGCAGTTCGAATCTTTCGATGGTCTAGATTCGTATAATCTATATTGTATTTTATACATCTTCTTTACTGTCAAAAAAATTGATGTTTCTTTGTCCTCTTAAATAATTGTTTGATGATGATGATGACTAGCTGCAGATGTTGCTAAAGAAATATATGTCTGCCATTATTTTCAGATTACAATCTGTTTTACTCAAATTGCTGTTTGTTCGAATTGAGTTTATATAAACCAGTTTACCTTCAGCTGACACGTTGAAACGAAACATTTCCTTCAGATGCATTACTGTATCTACTCTTTAAAAAAAACAAGTTGCGAGAAAGTATTACAGATTAGTTTGTCAAATCCTTGTACTTCTCTCTTGTACCATCTTGAAACATGGAGATGAACGGAGTATATAAAAGACGCTTTTTTGAAAGCCGCTTCTCTTTAGTTTTTCTTCGTCTCCAAACATGCGAAACCGTCTTCTTTTTTTTTTAAAAAAAAAAAAAACAGAATATTTGTAGCTGTATTATAAGGCATTTTAAACCAACGCTGAGCAAAAGACGAAGTTTATGCATTTGTTGTTGAAGAAACTTCATGTAAACCATAATATCCAAACAGTTTTAAAAAAAAATAGAATCCTGTGACTATAATATCCAATTAGTCAGATTGATGATCCAATTAGTCAGATGCACCTATTCAACGTTGAACATGCAATCGAAAGAATGAACACTGTTGGTTTGCTGTTTCTTCTCAAAATCTGTGTCGTATACTCATGTGTAACGTTTGAAATGCTAGTGGAACAAGCTATTTAAATAGTTCGTTAGCCACCACACCACAAACGAAAACACCTGTATAATAGTCTATTTTGGTGTATACTTTATGAAAACAAATAAGTTTAAAAACGTCTCTCTAATCATGAAATAGCAATACCAATCTTTAACTATGTCATTTTCTGTATGATCACTGAAAAACACTTTACATTGTCCTGCGCAGTATCATAACGCACGTTATAGACAATGCAGAGAACACACACAGTTTCCGCAGCTTTCCATCAAATGCACTGTGTCTTTTAATAACTAGTAGATCGTCTTGTTCAGCATTCCGTGCGACATCTTCCAATATCTTTTCATCCTCCTCTAACTGGTAGGGTTCAAGGGAACTACCGTTCCAGTGTTCCTTGTGTTGGTTGTTCAGAATTACACACACTAATCCAAAAAACGCACCAAGAACGGTCTCTCGCAATGCTAAGCTGCTTTCAATTGACATCAAAGCAAACACTATAGAAAGCCTATGAATATAATTACCTGTGTTGATTTTACATGATACATAATTTTGCATTTCAATTGGTTGAATGGCAATGAGAGGAAATTTATGCTCGCATGCATTTACTAGTTCGTCCCATTGAAAACTTTCGTTTTGAACGTCATCATCTATCCAAGGGCATTTCTCTAATACTGTTTTCAAGAGCATTTTTTTGTTGTTCCTATCGATTACAAATATCGTGAAAAAGTCTAACTGCAGGAAATCTTCTTCTCCTTCCCATTTTGCTTCCTTTACCGTGCCGAGCTCCCTCATGAATTGATACTCTCTCTTATATGACTTCTTTCTATCATCTCTATATTTTTGTAGCAATTTTTTATCCTTATATAATGGCTTCTGTCTTCGTTCTTTTCTTATACGTTCTTCCTCCACTGTTTTAAACACAACAGATGGTTTCGTTATCTCTTCTATTTTAAGAAATCGTTCTCCAGTCCACATATATTTCATTTCTTGAAGATCATCATCGTCGTCGTCGTCGTCGTCGACGTAAAGTTGTTTACGTTTTGTTAATCTACTTTTTAATCGTAGTTTTCGAATGGCCTCACTGTATTTTGATACTTTAGGCTTTCTGGCCTCTGATACAACACTGGTCTCGCTTTGACCATCCTCAACCACAGCGGGAGCGCTTCTTTTAAGTATTTTGTTACCCATCGCGTTAAAATTGCTCACACTTCAATTCAATAATCACTCCCGCAAATAAAAAATCGCAATTTCCCAGGTAATGTTACAAAAACGCGGACGTCGTAGTAATTTTTAATTATTATTAACAATATAACCTTTACGGAAGATTTTATTAAAATCAAGTATGCATGGGATTTCATTCCGAACAAATACTATGTAAATAGAGCAGTAAATCGGTTTTACACTTCTCGATTTAACAGATTTCGGAAGCAACTTAGATAATCTGGAGCAGATAATTCAGTTTGAAAGTCTTGATTTAATATATATATATATATATATATATATATATATATATATATATATATATATATATATATATATATATATATATATATATATATATATATATACATTTAATTTACTGCATTTTAGTTTAGGAATAAGCTATCGGGTTTGAAAGGGCTGTATTAAAAATTTATAGCACATACAATAACAAATAATACATGAAAATATACAGAAGCTGTCCAATTTCATACGTACTATTACAAATGTTCGGTGTGGCTTCTTTTCATTACACGAAACACACCTATGCGATAGTCTAATTTGCCCTACACGCGCTCTAGCACATTCCTTCTAATGGTCGTAAATGTAATACGGTCCAGACGCTCGTCCAAAAATGTTGGTAGTGGAGGCCTATACACTATATCTTTCACTTGCTCCCAAAGAAAAGAATTACAAACTCTCAGATCAGAAGACCTAAGAAGCCATGGTAAAAGCACTACATCAAAGCACCAATTAGGAATGATTCCATACCAGAACCAAGTAACTGGGAAAAACCTATATATGTCTGAAAGCTCTTGCCATGAGAAGTACGAAACCGTTTTCAAATCACAGGAAACCCGCAACTTGACCCTGTAAGGGGCAGGTTTGTTGGTATTTGTGTCCCTATATATGCTATATATTCAACAGAATAAAAGTGAATGTTACGATGCATAACACGAAAGCGCTTTAGCCCATCACGTTCTTTTTTGGCTCATTGCTAGAATATCACAATACCACCAATATCACTTACAATACATCACAATATCACTTTGCACCCTGAAGTACCCATTTGGTCAATGTTCCAACGAACTGTAAGTACAATGTGGAAGATGGTGTCTGTACCACTGGATGTATATTCATGAAACGAGGCATAAACATAATTCGACATTGAAGAAAATATACTGTGGACGTATTCCTCTCCTAAGTACCTCAGTTTGTCAGTGTTGCCAACCAATTGTAAAAATGAGAAGTTGTAAAGCAGGTTCTGTACGATGAGACGTTTATACACCAAGCTTGGCAGAAACATCACACTATAGCAAAAAGACATTGAGTGTTATCGTCTCCCAACCATCCTATTTTGTCAGTGTTGCCAATCAAGTGTAAATATCATAATGTTGCAAATGGCATGCGTGACATTGAACGAATATAGAACAAATGTAACAGAAGCAGCATTGGACAATGGAAAACAAAGGGTCAATGTCTCCGTCTCCCATTGCCAACTATGCAAACATTCAAGATTTTCACATGACGTCTACAGCATTGGCGGATATAATTAGACTGCGACCCATACTAATTTGTAGTATGTTAGTGTAAACCCACAAGCATCCATACTGTCAGTGTTTCCAACCATTCTAAAATACATTTTCTCGAAAGGTTGCCTGACCATTGCATGCATATACTAGAGACAAAACTTGGCATAACATGATTCGACACAACAGCGAATTTAGTGTGGTTGGTACCATTAGCCAACTTCAGTCTGTCAGTATTGCTAATGTTTTCAAAATGAAAGTTCTTCAAACAGCAGTATACTAGTTTGGAGGTATTTTTATATTTTCTAATAATATGAACATATGGCTGAACATATATCATAGTACATGACTGTTGACCACATAACAACGAACGGCACAGGTTAGGAGCTCGTATAGAAAGAAAGGGTTGGATGAATTATGAATTCATCTGGTTATAGGAGCTTCATTGTGACATACCGTATAGAAAACAATTGTAGAGAAACCACGATTTGCCTTTAGAGTTTGCTCATTGTACCAAATTATATGATATGCCACATGCTAGGGTTGGGCCATACGAATCTAGGGTCATTTCAAGTCAGGTATTACGCTAGTAACGTTTACGATAACTGTGACAGGGAAACTAATCAATTTCGAACTGGAGCATATATGTTTTTCTGGCATAGCAGTGATTTGTTTGAAATGTCGCACAAAAGGGAAGGTCATGAAAGTAAATAGTCAGTATTGGTACATTATTATGAACATATGTGTTAATTTGATCAAACCAATGTCTACTCCTTCTGTTAGAGCCCTGCTTGGTGAATTGTATGGGCCTTATGCAGAGTCGTTTTAACGTATTATTAGCGCCATACAAAAGGACAGACTACTGTAGGAAACAATGTAATGGAACTCTTTAGTATGGCACTAATCACGCACTCTGCATAAGGCCCTATAAGTTCAAGCACTGTCCATGCTAAGGCTCCAATAATGAGATAGAAAAATCTGGATAGATGTTGTTCGCCAGAGTTTGGTTTTTTTGTTGTAGCACGTGCCATATAACGAACATTCCATATTCGACTTCCATGTTATAATGTGTGAGATATATATATATATATATATATATATATATATATATATATATATTACGCACATTCACGTTGATTACACAGCATGGAAATGAGCTTTCCAAGTGTGTTCAGTCCCCTTCCCAATGCTGTTGTTAATGAACAAGTGGTAGAAACAAAAAGGCTGGAGGCTGTGACTACACTGGGTGAAACTTGTGACCATACAATGTTCTTCATCGGATTTGCTTCATTTTGACAGCAAAGGTTCCTTTCTTGAAAAGCCAAAACACATTTCCTTGACTGACGTGAACGTGAAGTTTGCAGGTAGATCTATGTATTGTGGTTTCATAAACGCGTACTGCAAAAGAGGATAGATACTTTCGGACTGCAGCTAGTTCCTAGTCACTGCCATGATGGCAACGAGAGCAAATCGGCTCGTCGTTTCCACATCTACGGAGAACCCATGATTCCTTATATATTCATGGGCTTTTCGCGCCATGTATTTTATCTGCAGTACGACCTGCACATTCTAAGGTTGAATTAAGCCTGTAGTTCCAGCTGGAATGGATTTGGTCCCCAAATCAGGCCATTTGTCGTACATTGAAGAGCGCTTTATGATTGATGCCTCGTCTTTAATCAGCAGTAAAAATGTTCCCGTTTCGGCCACCAACACTTCCAATTACTCTTTAAAGAGGTCAGCAGTTATCTTATCTGATGAGTTACCCTGCAAGATGAGTCCTGGATATGCGGGTAGTTTGGCAGTTACTTGTGGTCCGAATCCTTTGGGCGAACTGACTGCCTGGTGTTGAGAGGCTTTTGTTGTGCGTTTGGCTAGTGTTTCATTGAATACAATCATAGTTGGTCCAATTAATCTGCCTGCAGCACTTATTGCCTGTTGGAATGTGAACGAGTGTTTCGTCTTATGTTCAGATCAGATCTGGCAGAACACGTCTTTCGGTTCTCGTGGAGTTAAAGTTCGTGTCGTAATCATTTCATAATTAAATCCACTCTGATCAACGTTGATAACTTGCTCCAGTGGATACTGCTTGTCGTAAATGGTTCGACGTATGTCTCGAGCGAAACTATCCGCTTCCACTGACCGATCATCCTGCTTCGCTTGAGTAGCCATTGTTACGAATTTGATGATTTTCCATGGCTGCAGGTTTAATTCCTTTTTGATTCGGAAAACCATTTTCGAGAAGCCATAAATCCAACAATCCCAAGATCGGTTGCTCGATTCTGTGCATATATCCGAATTTCTTTTTCAGTGATCCGATGATACTTGGCAGGAGCACGTTCATACAGAACCCAAGACTTCACACATTCGCGAAGGGTGGTCAACTTGAGGTTCTTCGAATCCCGGTTCAATTGCCATCTCATGCGCTGAATATTCTTGGCGGTGACGGTAGCTCTTGCTCTTCGGGATGCTGATTTAGCTTGTTTGCATCTTGGTGCACTCTCGTAGGCTTCAACTACTGCAGCGACCTTGGCAGGCTTTCACAATCGCCACGCTGCAGTTTCTTGCGAGAGAGTGACTGTCTCCTTCTTATCCACATAGGTGTCTGACTCACCACCAAGAGCAAGCAATTTACATGACAAGGCCTCCATCGGTTCATCGTTCTCGTCGACGAAGAGACGGTCTTATATCCAGATGGTAACGTGTTCAAGATTACGGTTCACAATCATTATTTTCATGTTGGTATGTATCCTCCGTGCAATTGTTTTCTATATTACTGTGGGTGTAACTGTCGCATCAGGGACAGATTGGAGCTCAAGGATGGTTTTCATGACACCAACTGACGTTGCCAGGACGATAGTCCAATGTACGTTGGAAAAGTACGTTGTCAGAATTAGCAAAAGAATTCTTGAAAATCATGTAGAATAGCAACACGAATTTCCCCTTGTTCAACTGCCTATGAAATGAAAACGTAAACACAGCGCGTTTAAGTGCGTTTACGTTTGACGAAAATTTGTAATGCGCATGGTCAGGGACATCTCCAATTGTGAAAGCACTAGGATTCAACAGAATTCGCTTGCTGCAGGGAAGGCGCCTGGAGGGAATCATTTTCGTAACTGTTTTCTTACTATCTATTGACCCACCTTGCTGATTACTTTCGCTCGAATGTTCTGCTGGTTGTATGGTGGAATGTGTTGTCAACATTCTTGGACCCTGGATTCGTATGGCACAACCCTAGCATGTGGCATATCATATAATTTGGTACGATGAGCAAACTTTAAAGACAAATCGTGGTTTCTCGACAATTGCTTTCTATACGGTATGTTGCAATGAAGCTCCTATGACCAGATGAATGCATGACTCATCCAACCCTTTCGTTCCATACGTGTTCCTAACCTGAGCCGGTCAATATTTGCGTGGTCAATTGTCATGTCTTATGATATATGTATATTTAGCCGCATGTTCATATTTTTAGACAATATAAAAATACCACCAACCTAGTATAGTCCTATTTGAAAAAACTTCCATTTAGAAAACGTCAGCAATACTGACAGACTGAGGTTGGGGAATGGTGCCAGATTACAGTATGGTTGCTGTTGAGTCGAATGACGTTTAGGCCAAGTTTTGTCTCTAGTATATGCATGCAATGGTCAGACAACCTTTCGAGAAAATGTATTTTAGAAAGGCTGGAAAAATTTATAACATACGATGGTTGAGAGACAGTAACACTCAATGTCTTTTTGATATAGTATCGTATGATGTTTCTGCCAAGCTTGGTGTATAAGCGTCTCATCGTACGGAACCTGTTTTACAACTTCCCATTTTTATAATTGTTGGCAACACTGACAAACTGGGGTATTTAGAAGAGGAATACGTCCACAGTATATTTTCTTCAATGCGGAATGATGTTAATGCCACGTTTCATGGGTATACATCCAATGGTATAGAAACCATCTTCCACACTGTATTACAGTTCGTTGGCAACATTGACCAAATGGGTATGTCTGGGTGCAAAATGATATTGTCAAACCCTTGCCCAAGTCACGTTCTAGCAATGAGCGGAAAAGGAACGTGATGGGCTCAGGCGCTTACACGTGATGCATCGTAACATTCACTTTTATTCTGTTGAATACATCAACAAACCGCCCCCTTATAGGGTCAAGTTGTGGGTTTGCCTGTGATTTGAAGACAGTTTCGTACTTCTCATTGCAAGAGCTTTCAGACGATATATAGGTTTTCCGTAGGTGCTTGGTCCCGATACGTGGCCCCGCGTAGCGTAGTCGCTAACGCTCTCGCCTTCGGTGCGAGCGGTCCCGGGTCACTCGGTCGAAAAAGTGTAACACGCTTTATCAGGCCAGCCACCCTGAATGAGGTTTTCCTGGGTTTTCCTTATTCACACCAGACAAATGCTAAGGTGGTACCTAACTTATAGGTCCCAGGCCGCTTCTTTCCTTCCCCAATCCTTTCTTCGTTTCCTTTCCCTGGATTGTGTGCTTGGCGAGAGACGTCATCCCTCAAATCGTGAAGGGCTAAATGGCCTTAGATGCCGAAAGCCCAGAAATCTAAATCCTAAATCCTTGGTCCCGGTATGGAATCATTCCTAGTAAGTCATATTCAGCATATCACCCAATCCAACGTGGAATTCTTCTTGTGCATTTACTTCCAAAGGCAGAACGTGTTCTTAAACTATCGATACAATCTCAGAATGCTTAGGTGACGTGGCAGTTCAGTTACAAACTGTCCACAGCACTGTCTTTCAGAAAAATGTTCCAGGGGAGCACACTTAGTATTCGGTGGGGCACATATTTTCACATGGTACTATTCTATTTATTATTAGAGTAAAGGAGGATGATTCCGATCGTTTTGGGGACAAACAGCTCTGAGCTGAATATAAGGAATGCAATTTACAAAAACAAATTACGATGACATACCTTGATATGTTCTCCAAAATTCCCGAGATAGTAGTGGGTAAGTCAGCACGTCATATATTATATATGTACAAAATTGTAAATACCTATTGTTGATCGGAAATACCCGCCTTATGCGGGTGATTCCGACACGTAGGTGGGTGATTTCAATTGCTATACACAAAACGAAAAATGCTAGATTACTATGTTTAATATTAAGCATACAACATGGAAAAATCATAGAACAAACAAGTAATGAAAGTGGTAGCACACAATAAACAGAAATTATACCATAGAACATGTAAACAAACACAATTTGTAATGCGCTAATAATAGACATAACTGGAGGAGAAAATGATCATCAAATGTCAAGAACGTTTTTCGATTCGATATTTACCGTAAATAAATTGGGTTTTACCCTTAGATCCCCACAGTCTTCGTGGTACCATTCGATTCCGTTGCCTTGACACTGAATCCAGTCCACAAGTTTAGCACATCATGGATCAGAGTATTGTAATAAGCAGAAATCATAGAAATCCTGTGGGGGTCTCTGTTACAAGGAAGCAAATGTAGACTTCGTGGCAAGTGGTTCGTACGAAGAATCAGAGTCGTCGTCCGTGTCATCAAGGGTGTCTATAATCCTTTGTTTTGCCGCACTAAATCTGTTAGGGATGTCATTAGCTACTGCAGAAGAATATGCAGCTTTCCTGATGTCCTTTCTTGTAAGACCACACCCGAACTTCGCCAATCTGATTATGCGTTGTTTCAACGTTTACTCTTGATCAGCTGTAAACATTTGCATAGCCCCAGCCTTTTCACGTTTTCTATGTTAACGACCCATTGCTTGTGCAAATCTATTCTGGAAGTAGTAGAAGAAATATGGAACTCCTGGCAGCTGCCTTTAATGCCAAGCCACCCTGTACGGCTTGAAGGGCTTCCTTCATATCATCGTCACTTCAGCGTTATTCTTTTTCTCTGATGTACTTTCCCATCTGCAACGAGAAAATAGATCCCCCCGTATAGTACTTATGATGGAATACTCTATTCCAAGAGAACAATTGTACAAAGTACTCCGTACACGCTATCGAAATCACCCGCAAAAAGTCTATTGGAATAGCCCGACATTGATAGATATTTTTGAACACTGGGTTGGCAACACTGGATCAGGCATTGCATTATGCGTCATATTGCACATTGCTCACACAAGGATATCTGTTTTCGAATATATCATTTCAACTCGTATCACAAGGCGTATCTTGTCACAAATTACTTCCAAACAGTGATTATAAAAATATAAACCCACGTTCTACGTCATATTGCTCCTGTCTCGAAAATAATGCACGCAGTTTTAATGGGGCCCCCTATCTTACTCTTGATTATCCAATTTGGGGCCCCATGGACCATAGTGGTAATACGAATGAATCAGGGATGCTCTGGCCCGGGTATGCGTCACCTATTGAAATTTTCCTTATGCTTACTCAGGGGTCATGCACGCTGGGCGAATGAGTCAGAGGTACACTCATGTCCAAAATTATTGTCCCATGTCTATAAATATATTGTTGTAGGAATATAATTTGATAACGAATTAACCCGGTATTTCTTACAATGTTAGTATGTGTATAATCGGCAAAGACATGTATGTGGCAAATTTTATGTCAAAAGAGCAGAAAATAAGAACAATAAAATGAAAATAAAATTTTCTTGTCCATTTAGCAACGTTTTGTTTATTCATTCTAATTTTCGTATTTATAATTCTTTTCCTATAAAATTTACCACAAATATGCATTTCCCGATTATACACATAGTATCAGTATTAAAAGTACCCTGCAAAATCATTATCAAATTATATTCTTACAAGAAGACATTTATAGATATGCGACAATTATTTTGGACATGAGTGTACCTTGGCCACGACCTTCGAAATAACAGATTGAGAAGGCCGTGTCCAAGGGCGCCAATCAGGGGGGCAAGGTGGGGCGATCGCCCCCCTAGAGGAAATCGTACTTCGGAGTATCCAAAACCCAATTGAATTTTTACATTAGTTACAGCAAAATTTGAACCTATATTTGAAATGTCGCGTATACTTGCCCCCCTTGGAAACCACAATATAGTCGCCCTTGGCCGTGCCTTGGCCCGGCTAATGCGTTTGAATAACGTCATTGAATTGGGAGTTTTGGATCAGATGTTATGATGATTTAAGTAGTAAGGGGGTCACCCTATCTAAATCTTGATTATTCAATTTGGGGCCACCATGGACCATAGTGAATGAATCAGGAATGCTTTGACCCGGGATTGCGTCACTTATTGAAATTTTGCTTATGCTTATTCACGGGCCATGCACGCTGGTGCGAATGAGTCAGAGGTACCTTGGTTCGGCTATGATGTCATTGAATTGGGATTTTTGGGTTAGAGGTCATGATGATTTTTTTTAAATTATTAAAAACATATTCTTGATGATTTATTACGTTATGAATTAGTACAGGTTTATGAATGCTTTTTACTTTTCATTCCCTTTTATGGCATAAAATTTTCAGATTGTATCCTTTTGATGAGATGGACTAACACTGGTTAAAAGAAATCTTTAGTTTTACGTCCCACGTTTATGCTGGTTAGGCTAAAGGAGACGGTGACGATGAAAAATGAATGAATTGGTGGGAGAAAAATTGGAGTATTTCGATCGTAATGTTGCCAACCACAAAACTACTTTCGCGGGGTTTGAACCAGGGATTCAATACAGCAGAGGTGAACGCTTTACCACTGAGCCACTGCGCTCTCTACTGGTGGGAATGAAGCAGAAGTATTTGGTTTGAGCTAATGTGTTTGTTTGACGTCGGGGTGACCCTATTTCACTTTTGATTATACAATTTGGGACCCCCCATGGACCATAGCGTTAATGTGAATGAGTTAGAGATGTTTTGGCCGGGGATTGCATTACCTATTGAAATTGTTCCTTGTGCTTACTCAGGGGGCAGGGAATGCATAGAATCACTCAGGACACATAAGATCACATTGATTTACATCAGGAGTTAGGGGGGTGTATCGGACCTCGTTCCCTTTGATGAGTATAAAAATATCAATTTCAGAAGTTTTTTTTAACTTATCCTATTATCTTTCACGAGACATTTTCGTTATATAATAGAGTACAATGGTTTATTTTTTTTTAACTTTGGGAGTCATCGTTCCCTTTGATGAGTATTCATTTTGGAGTCTTATTACGTTATATGGAGGCGTATTTAAAAGCATTCCCTTAAATTTGGTAAGTACTTTGTGATCCATTTTGTTCCGCTTCAGGGGTGAACATGGATACCTTACATATGTTGCAATCGTCCCGAGTTCGATTCTTGGTGTTAGTTTCAGGAAATGTTGAATTTAACGTTCCCGCGAAAACGATGATGAGAAATGATAGGACGAAATAGGGGGAAAACATGAACTCCCTTGACTGAGGATTGAAGCAGAAACCTCACACATTAGACAGCTAGACAAGCTCTGAGCCACCGTGCCCCATTGAGAAATTTTAATTTATTGATTACTATGTTATAGACAATGCAATCGTCCGAGTTTGATTCTTGGTGCTAGTGTTAGAAAATTTTAAAGCCCCTCGAAGTTAATGGAAAGGATGATGATGAGAAATGGTGAAATGAGAAAACATCATAAACTTACTTGCTTGCGGATTGAAGAAGAGACCTCACACATCAGAAATAAGCGCTGAGTCACCATGCCCCATTGAGAAGTTTTTTAATTTTCTGTGCGAGCAGTTTTTGCGTATGAAAAGAACATGATCAGATTATGTTACGTTACACATATCTGCTCGTTGTTACGCATAGAAGTTTGTTATTGTGAAATTGTAGAATCTGCTTATGCTACATCACCATTTTTTCTCAGTTGACAGACTTTTAAAGCTCAACTTTACATTTATGTCAAAGACAGTTTCGTAACATTTCGATGAGTGTTACATTTCAATCAAGTTTAAGAAAAATGAATCACATTTTAGATGTGTTAATTTGAATGTCGTAAGAAACTAACGAGTCAACGGTATGATGTCACGATCAAAATTGCGATACTAAATGTCGTAACGATTGATGTATAAGAAGAAAAAAGTGAATAATGTCACAACCAATCAGATTGTTTCTTACATGACGTTTCGGCTCATGATACATAATGAAAGCTGGGTTTTCATTGGTTCTCCGTGATTTCATTTATTAATTTCCTCGTTTCTGATTGGCTGATAGTGATGTCACTTTATACTTGAACACGTTTCAGACCTAAATAAAAACCCATTTTTCATTTTCAAGTTCTACTTCCACGAAGATCTTGAAATTGAGCAGGTGTACCTCTTATGTCAGCGGAGTGCTTTTGAAATGTATTACGCATGAGGATGACATTGTTATCACTGTTTTTTTCGCATGAAATATTTTGTCTATGGGAGAGCAAATGGAAGAATTAGTGGGAGTACCCTCACTTACTTGACCGGGGATCGAATCAGGAATAACACACATTAGGAGTAAGCACGAGAAATTTGTTGATTTTGGTTTAGCGTCCCTTCAGTAGTGGGGCTAGGAATACAGCTTAATCTTGAATCTGAGCGCATACTGGGTGTTGAACCCGGGCCAGAGGTGCGTAACGCTAACCACTTAGCTATGAGGAAGCTCAGTTTCTGAAAGTTACCATTAACGTTTCTGAAAGTTACCATACAAAATTTTAGTTTTTCAAAAAACTACGCACGAATTTGTTCCCCGAAAAAAAAGTTTAACAGTGAGACGTGGACCTTCAGTTTAATGTGGGATCTGATCTCCCACCGAGAATCGAATTCGAGTCTTCCTTGTTTAAGCGCTTAGCTCGAGAAAAGCAAGCGCATGAGATTTTGTTTTCATTTCATGTTCGTCATACGTTTTAAAGTTCAGTGTGAGGAGAAAAAATGCTTACTACAATGATTCTCTCAGCACAGTTAGAAACAATTTCATTCATTCTTTTTATCACTACAGAAACTTAGGTCACTTACATGTTGATGTTGGTCCCGGGTTTGATTTCCAGTATGATGACAATAAAAATTTTTAACAGTAGAACTATTTGAGATATGATAATTCTTTTAGGATTGATCGTGTAGTCATTTTGATAACGTTAAACATGTTAGCGATCTCTGAATTCAATTTTTGTTCGTGCTTTTTTTCTCTCTCTCTCTCGTTTTAGATATTTGTTTTCTTTGCCATTCCTTTTTTTGTTTTACCTTACTTTTTTCCTATTTGAATATGGCTACTTCTGGCTTTACTGTCTTGCGAGAAATCAATAGACATTATCGGCGTTTTAATCTTGAAGGACGAATGCTGGAAATTCAAATTAATGCTCCGACCAGTGACATCGATATTGTTGAGTGGGTTCAGAGCTCCTTTCAACAGATGTTGGATTATTTATTGGAAAATGTTGACGAATCATCGATGGTTAGATTATCTATTTTATCTCATGATGAGAAGAACAAACCGTTTTATTTATCTTTTCGGCGTGCAAGTAATCTGACACTGGAAACTTTATGGGCTTCCTTTGATCGCATCCTTCAAAGTAACGATAGTTTTCTCATGAACGAACCGTTCATTGTACATTTTCATCATGTGGATGTGCCCCGTGGATTTGGAAGAGTGCGTCGAGGTCTTTTATCAAACGACGAGTTACTAAAACGCAAGAATGGCATTCTACGTGTAAAAAACACCGACAAGAAATGTTTGGCTTATGCAATTGTGATTGCTATTGGCCTAAAGAAATATAAGGATACGAACAAGAAACTGTACAGACAATATCAGAACCAGAGCAAGTGTGTTGTCATCCCAGACGTACATGAACTTTTGTCCAGATCATCAGTGAATTTAGACCATGGGAGATCTGTGGAAGAATTGCGAGAATTGCAATGCTAATTGACCGATTATAAACTTACCGTATACACCAGCTTTTCGGAGAAGATATTCTGTATGAAGGGCCTGGTGGCGAAGACAAGATTCCAATCAATTTAATGTGCATCAATTCACATTATGACATCATCACATCATTAACGTCCGTTTTTTTACTATGTATTATTGTGTTGCATACCACAAAAAATATAATAACAGGGATAGACACATCAAGAGCTGTTCGGCCATGTGTGAGAAATGTTTGCAGAAACCGCCATGCAATAAGACCAATACGAAGAAGCAGTGTCCAGAATGCAATCGTGAATTTTATGGTGAAACATGTTATACAAATCATTTGAGTGTACCATATCATAAGGGCCAGCCAATATGCAAGATGGTGAAACAGTGTTCCAAATGTCTACGCATTTATTCGTTTGTCCGTACAGGGAAAGAGAACATCATTGTACAGATTATTTTTGTAATGTGTGTCATAAACATGTTATGTCTACCCATCAATGCTACATGAAGCCTGATACGACTCAATTAAAACCTGGAGTTCCATCAGTGTTATATGCCAAGAAGGCTATGATTGTTTCTATGATATCGAAGCCACACAGGATACTTTCTTCGATGAAGACACGTTCATTCATAAGCCCAATTTACTGGTGGCCCAACAAGTATGTTACAACTGTGTTCAAGATGAAGATATACATCATCCGTGTGAAGTTTGTGGACAGCGGGAACATATTTTTCAAGATGATCCGATCAATGCCTTTCTTGCGTATCTACATCAACCACGACCCAGCATCAAGCTTATTGTATCTTTGGCACATAACTATAAATTTATTCTTAAATCTTTAGTGGAAAAACATAAATTGAAACCTACTTTGATCTTGAACGGAGCAAAAATTTTATTTATTTATTTATTTCAGAAAACAACAGGCGGATGCCTAATTACAGTTTTCCATCATGATAATATAATTTAAAATACATATATGATAACAAAATAATACGATAGCAAAATACTTTAAAATACATATAACATGATCTACACCTTATTTATTTAGAGTAAAATTCTGTCTATAGTTAAAAATGTCTATCTCTGGGTGCTTTTCTGACATCTTATTATACAATAAACACATTTTTCTGACAGGCGATACATCCAATGCATTAGTCCTTTGCGCTGAGATATGGAACATGCTATTATGGGGTCTGGTTGCTCTATGTGGGACGTGAAGTTTGATTTCTGATAGTAAATATTCTGAATCTACTGTACTATGAATTATTTTATGTAAGAAAGATAAAGTGAAGTGAGTCCTCCTGCTTTCAAGTGATTGTAATGAATATTTGCTTCGAAGATCTTCATACTTCTCAAATTTCGGATATATCCCTGTGTCTTTATATGTTAAAAAGCGCACAAATTTATTTTGAATGTTTTCGATTTTACTTGCATATTTCTTACTATCAGAACCCCATATTATCGCTGCATATTCCACCTTAGACCTTACATAGGCAATGTATAATGTTTTGAGGACATCGGTGTTAGAAAAATCACTTCCTAATCTCATCACAATGCCACGGTTCCTAAAGGCCTCACCAACTACTCTGTTGACATGAATATCAAATGATAGGTTTGACTGCAGAGTGACTCCAAGATCAGTTATATAATCCACTCTTTCAATTGGTGTTTGATTAATAGTACACACATTGCGGACATAGTTCATTTTCCTGGTGTATGATACTACTTTAAATTTTTTAATATTTAACACACCATATTTTGTTTGATTCACACCATTGGAAAATAGAATTTATGTCGCTTTGCAAAGAAATAGCGTCTAACTCCGTGGAGATACTACGATAGATTTTTAAATCGTCAGCAAACAATAGTTTGTGGGAGGATGTTATTACAGGTGGTAAATCATTAACAAATAATATAAATAATAGAGGTCCTAAGTTCGATCCCTGAGGCACACCAGAGTCTACGACATATTCCTCAGTTAGAATATTTTTGTATCGAACGCGATGTTTGCGTTGGCAAAGATAGCACGCTATAAATTATTGAAAGTTTCGTGAAAAATTGAATGTCACAAGTTTGCTTAGAAGTATATCGTGATTAATTACGTCGAACGCCTTGGAGAAATCTGTATAAATTACATCTACTTGTTCCTTTTTATCAACTTGATTAGCTATAAAATGTGTAATTTCTGAGAGATTAGTTACAGTAGACCTCTTTGGCATAAAACCATGTTGAAAGGGAGATATTACTGACCGTACATGTGAGTAAATTTTTTCATATATAATAATTTCAAATACCTTAGATGGGGCAGATAGCAGTGTTACCGGTCGATAATTTTTTATTTGGTCAGTAGGACAACCTGTCTTGGGAATGGGACAGACGTCACCAATCTTCCATTTCATAGGAAACGTAGAAGAAGCTATTGACTTGTTAAAAATAGCCTGTAGGGGATTTTTCAGTATTTCTGAGCAGCCTTTAATGATATACGGTGGTATTTTATCCGGCCCACAAGATGACCGTGGCTTAAGTTTTTTAATAGCATTCTCAACTTCTTCGATGTCTATAAAGTTAATATTTAATTTATCCAGAATTTCCGAATGATTGTATTGCTCCATAGAAATAAGATTATAACTTGATTTATTGTGTGTTACTTGAAAATTTGCCATAAATGCATTTGCAATAGCAGCATCGTCACTCAAAGTTTGATCGTTATAGTGAAACAAATTACTTCCCGAATTACTCTTTTTATTCTTAACATACGTCCAGAAAGTCTTAGGATTGCTTATAATATTGGCCTCACAGTTGTTTAAGTATGCATTGTATGCCTTGGAAATTTCTTTTTTCGAAAGAGCTCTCAATTCTTTAAATTTGTTGTAGTGATACAGTGCGTCCCAAGAACCCTGCTTACATTTCTTATGGTGATATGATTTGCTCTTAATTAATCTAATTATGTCACTAGAAAACCAAATACGATAATTGAATTTAGCTCTTTTTTTCGGAATGCACCGGTCAAAAATAGAATAGAGTATATTATAGAAACAATCCACAGAGCCGTCCACAGTCAAACTATCTGTGATAGGTTCCCAATTTGTTTGTGATATTTCGCGGTACAGTTTATCAAAGTCAGCTTTTAAAAAATTATAATCTCTTACTTCGCTTTTCGTTGTACATTTAGCATTTTTAAAGTTAATATATTTATATTCGATTAGTAGGGCTGGATGGTAGGCATCCTCGGATACAAGGGGAGGGTGTTCGTGTATGACCTCTACGCTAGTAAGGTTTGAGAGTATTAAGTCAAGCGTTTTGCCGTATGAATTTTTAATATTATTGAGAGTTCGTAAATTATAAAAATTCATTAAATGAAATAATTCTTGACAGGCTCCAGTAGATGCTAAGAAATTAAAGTCAGTTCCCGTGACCTGTGAGAGATTATAATCGAATGTCAGAAGAATGTTACTCCCTGGTTGTAGTACGCTAAATATGTATTCAAAATATTCTCTATATGTTGATTGATTTGACCCAGGTGCAATATACACAAGACATATATATATACAAGTAACCGTATCTACAAAAACTTTTACTGTAATACAGTCCACACTAGGAATGTTTGGGGGAGGAATTTTCTGTACTCGATATTTTTTATTTATTGCTAATACAACACCACCACCCAATTTTTTACCAGAAGTAATACAATTTCTGTCAGCTCTTAACACGACATACCGCTAATCAAATAGTTCAGAGTCATTGTGACTGTCAGTAAGCCAAGATTCAGTTAATGCAATTGCCTGATAGTTGTTACTTAATACATTTTCAGTCAGTACTTTTAGCTTGGTACGAATTCCTCTTACATTTTGAACACATATATTAAAATTATCACCTTTTCCCCTAACTATGTTGTCACTTTCACCTCTAACTTCGAATGTTTTTGTATTTACGGAAGTGTCCTTGGTGCACCCCCTCACGCTGATATATTTCTTCTTACCTTGGAATGTCCAGATGGAGGGTTGGGAGAGGGAGCGGATGCTTCGTTTCCTTGTCGCAAGTTCTGTCCAGATTTTCCTTGTTCTTTATTGACAGGTGCCTTAAGCGGTTCAGGTGGCTGATTGTAAACTCCCTCGGCCTGGTCAGTTTTTTGGAAATACCTCCCTTCATTGTTCTGGAGTTCAGTAAGCTTGAATCTTTTCCCTTCAATATACAAATACCGGAAATTGATATTTGCATATTTTCCTTCTTTGCGTGCTTTCATTAAATAGTACTGTAGTTGTTTACGCTCTTGTCTTACTGAACCAGAGTAATCCTGATCCACGTAAATGTTTGTTCCACGAAGTTTATTTCTATTTTTTAAGATGTATTCCTTTTTCTTGTCACTCAAAAACTTACACACTATGGGTCTTGTTCTGCCCTGACACTTTCTTCCAACGCGGTGAGCCCTCTGTATAAGTTCGTCATCAGTTCTTAATTGCAGTCTATCATTTAACAAATGACACACTTTTTTCTCTGTAGTCGCCCAGTCTTCATTTTCTTCTTCCTTCACCCCGTAAAACACTAAATTTTGTCTTCGTGATCTGTTCTCGAGGTCATCAATTTTTTGTTCTAACAATGCATTATATCGATGTAGTTCACTTAATTCATTTGACACTTCCAATAATTTTGTCTCGATGGTATCTACCCTATCAACCAATTTCGTTACAGTTTCCCCTCAATGTCTTGATTTCCGTTGTTAAGCGTTCATTAGCACCACAAAGGGATGCAACTTCGACCACTACTGTTCCATTGGACGCGCGAAGAGATGATACCATGTCTTTGATTTCTGCAGTATCATTACGTTGAGTGCTTGGAGGACCAGGATGCTGTTCTACACCACCGATGATTAATAAAGTAAATATTATTAATCCGTAGGCAAAAAATACCTTCGTATAGCCTGATGTATTCACTAACACAGAACATGATGACTCTTTCACAGGAATTCTAAATAAGCCTATTCTGGCTCTGTAAATTCCAAGCTCAACACCCATCACGGTTCACTACACTCAGGAGCGAGAGAAAACACGTCCACTCACTACGGCGACACATGCATGAAATGTGAAAGTGAATCACTTATCGTTTATTGACTCCTTAAATGTCATGCCAATGGCTTTAAGTAAATTATCCAAGGCATTTCATTTACCAGCGACCAAAGGATATTTTCCACACTTTTTTAATACTGCTGCAAATCAAACGTATGTGGGAAAATTACCGGACATCCATTATTATGGTGCAGATGAAATGAAAGTGGATGAACGAGAGAAATTCATGACATGGTACAACGAACACCAGAACGGATACGTTTATTTTCCAAGAAGGATTGGTGAACTATTGTGTCCAGGACGTCAACGTACTTCGAATGACTTGTAGATCTTTCATGACCACTTTTGAACAAGAAACCCACGTCAATCCTTTCCTGGAGGCTATCACTTTGGCGAGCGCGTGCAATTTAGTATTTCGACGAAATTTCTTAAAACCTAATACCATTAGATTCTTCCTGCACGAGGATACCGTCACAGAAACAATCAGTCACGGATTGCTTTGCAGTGGGTTGCCTACATGAAAGAAAAAGAGGGACATCCAATTCTACATGCAGCAAGAGGAAAAGAAGTTTATGTTGCTGGTTTTCATCTGGACGGTTACTACAAACATCCCGACACTAAAGAGGAACACGTGCATGAATTTCAAGGTTGTAGAGTCCATGCCTGTCCTCTCTGCTCCCTACAGGCCGTGATTAGCCCATTTATGAGAACTCCGAAGAAACGATGAACTATCGCTACGAGAGAACACAGCGTAAAATGAAATTATTACGATCTATAGGATATAAAGTACATGAAATGTGGGAATGTGAATTTCGTCAAGTGTTAAAATCGAATCCAGCATTGGCCTCTTCTTTAAGCACACATCCTTATACTAATAAGGCACCATTAAATCCAAGAGACAGCTTCTATGGTGGCCGTGTTAATGCCATTAAATTGTATCACGTCGCAAATGAAAATGAAGGCGAAGAAATTAAATTTTTGGATATTGTTTCCCTGTATCCATATGTAAATAAATGTGGACGGTATCCAATAGGGCACCCACGGATATATCTACAGGGAGATCCAGAAATGCCCGCCATTCAAGTTATCAACGGATTAGTCAAGTTAAAGATTTTGCCTAGCAGAAATGTGTTTCATCCAGTACTTCCATTTCGCTCAAATAACAAGTTGTTGTTTCCACTTTGTGCTGCCTGTGCCACAGCATTATATCAAGATTCTGAATGTACAAATTCCGACAGTGAACGAACTCTAACAAGAACGTGGGTGTCCTATGAAATTCAAAAAGCCATTGAACTTGAGTATCAAGTCATTGAAATTTACGAAATTTGGGATTACGATATCACCGTATATGATCCAGAAACCAAAACTGGCGGATTATTCAACGAATACATTAACACATTTTTGAAATCTAAGCTAGAAGCTTCTGGATGGCCCGCGAATTGCGTCACCGAAGAAGAAAAGCAGCAGTATATTCAAATGGTACAACAACGGGAAGGCATAACTTTGGATCCAGCAAATATAATGACAAATTCAGCACGTCGTAGTCTTGCAAAACTCTGTTTGAATATCTTCTGGGGACGACTCGCTATAAGCGACAATTTCAGCCAAACGACCATCTTTAACGACCCCAAAGCACTGTATCAAAAATTAACTGCACCAGATATAAAAGTCAACCAAATTTTACCTGTTAATGATTCGTTGTTATACCTTTATTGGCAGCATGAAGATGATGTTCCAGTACAAAATCACAGTGCTAATGTTGTCCTTGGAGCATTTACAACGTGTCAAGCTCGTCTGGAACTCTACAAATATTTAGAATTGCTGCAAGAAAGAGTACTATATTTCGATACAGATTCCGTGATATTCACGCAGCGACCATCAGAGCCCACAATAGAACCAGAAGTATTTCTTGGTTCAATGTTAAATGAACTGGAACCAATTGGACCAAAAGCATACATTAAAAAATTCGTGTCTGGTAGCCCAAAACAGTACGCTTTAGAAATCTACGACCCCGACACGAAATCAACCAGTTATATATGCAAAATCCGTGGATTTACACTCAGTTATACAGCAAGTCAAAAGTTAAATTTCAATAGTCTGGAGCAAATGATCATAAATCAATCTAGTGAAAAAATCTCCATTAGCACGCCACACAAAATTTACAGAACCCACGATCATCAGCTTGTCACAAAACCTGAAGAAAAGAAGTACAGTTTCAACTATAAAAAACGCCGATTAATACCAGACACACACGAAACATTGCCCTATGGGTATAAAAAAGCCAAAACAGAATAATAGCCATATTTTTCCCTAATCCCACCAACATCACCTCCCAAAGACGGGCAAAGAATCAATCGCAACACGAGACATGCTTCAACGATGCACGAACGGAGACAAACTCAGATGCAGAAGATGACATTACCTTGCAAAAACCAGTGGAGAAAAAAAAGGCATTCAGGTACGTCACATTTACGTTTTTTTTCTCATCTCACTCTCTCTTGATCAGTTAGTTTATGTTCTTGTTCGATGTTAATAATCTGTTTTTCTTCTTTCACAGGAAACAAATAAATATTACCACGTATATTCATATGTTTTATTTTCTCTTTACAGAATTTGTACCCGTCATGGACACGTCTTTCTTTGAAGAAAAATAAATGCACACAAAGATGGAGAGAAAAGAAATTCTGTATTCTATTTCACATGTTAAAAATAAATGTACAGAAAACATGAAAAAAAGTAATTCTGTGTTTTATTTCACATCATAAAACCAAATTCTTTTTCTGTACTGCGATTTCAATTTCTTTTTCTGAATCAGTTTACTGGTAAAATAAAATTTCTGAAATCAATGTTTTGCGAAAAAATCTAACTAAATTTTTGTTTCAGAACTTTTTCGTGTACGAAATAAAAAAGTTTGTGTAAAAATACAATTCTGTTTCAGAAAATTTTTCGTGTACGAAACAAAACTGATTCAGAAATTTTTTTGTGTACAAAACAAATTGTTTCAGAATTTTTTTTTGTATACAAAACAAAACTGTTTCAGAAAAAATTGTGTACGAAACAAAAAATCAGTGTCCGTCCGAAACTGCTCCGACTAAATGAATCGATTCATTCTGATAGTGTTGGCAACACTGGAAAAACACGCGACCATTGTTACCGATTCATTGTTGTTACAGCGAACACAGCTAGATTCGAACCAACAATCCTAAACGTCTGATTCATCTCTAAAAATATCCAACTAAACAATAAAGTTATGTTTATACGTTTTAATGCCAACGCTTAGCATTGAGTCAGCAAGGTTTCCTTCAAGATCAAAGTCGCACACGAAGTAAAAAAGATAACAACACAGACCTTCTATCTTTCTATATGAAACATAAACCTAGTGTAAACACTGAAATATGTAATGTTGAGTTGAGTTGATTTTAGTTTAGCGTCCCGTTCAGCAGCGAGGCTATATGAGACGTGGACCTATTTATCAACGTGGAATCCGAACCACATGAGCTCCCGCAGGGAATCGAACCCGGGTCTCCCACGCCAGAGGCACGTATGCTAACCGCTTAGCCACGAAGGAGCTCTGAAATATGTAATGTAACATAACCTGTCCATGTTCTTTTCATACCTGAAATTGCTGGCACCGAAGGGGTCATGGTGGCTCAGCGCTTATTTTTGATGTGTGAGGACTCTGCTTCAAGTAAGTTCATGTTTCGTCTTATCATTTCTCATCATCGTTTCCAGCGGACGTTAAATTCAACATTTCCTGAAACTAACACCAAGAATCGAACTCGGGACGATTGCAACATATGTAAGGTATCCATGTTCATCCCTGAAGCGGAACAAAATGGATCACAAAGTACTTACCAAATTTAAGGGAATGCTTTTAAATACGCCTCCATATAACGTAATAAGACTCCAAAATGAATACTCATCAAAGGGAACGATGACTCCCAAAGTTAAAAAAAAATAAACCATTGTACTCTATTATATAACGAAAATGTCTCGTGAAAGATAATAGGATAAGTTTTAAACACTTCTGAAATTGATATTTTTATACTCATCAAAGGGAACGAGGTCCGATACGCCCCCCCCCAACTGCTGATGTAAGTCTATGTGATCTTATGTGTCCTGAGTGATTCTATGCATTCCCTGCCCCCTGAGTAAGCACAAGGAACAATTTCAATAGGTAATGCAATCCCGGGCCAAAACATCTCTAACTCATTCACATTAACGCTATGGTCCATGGGGGGTCCCAAATTGTATAATCAAAAGTGAAATAGGGTCACCCCGACGTCAAACAAACACATTAGCTCAAACCAAATACTTCTGCTTCATTCCCACCAGTAGAGAGCGCAGTGGCTCAGTGGTAAAGCGTTCACCTCTGCTGTATGGGGTCCCTGGTTCAAACCCCGCGAAAGTAGTTTTGTGGTGGGCAACATTATGATCGAAATACTCCAATTTTTCCCCACCAATTCATTCATTTTTCATCGTCACTGTCTTCTTTAGCCTAACCGGCATAAACGTGGGACGTAAAACTAAAGATTTCTTTTAACCAGTGTTAGTCCATCTCATCAAAGGGATACAATCTCCAAATTTTATGCCATAAAAGAGAACGAAAAATAAAAAGCATTCATAAACCTGTACTAATTCATAACGTAATAAATCATCATTAATATGTTTTTAATAATTTTTAAAAAAAATCATCAATCCCTCCAACCCAAAAACCCCAATTCAATGACATCATAGCCGAACCAAGGTACCTCTGACTCATTCGCACCAACGTGCATGGCCCGTGAATAAGCATAAGCAAAATTTCAATAAGTGACGCAATCCCGGGCCAAAGCATCCCTGATTCATTCACTATGGTCCATGGTGGCCCCAAATTGAATAATCAAGATTTAGATAGGGTGACCCCCTTTACTACTGTTTGTTTTCTTTTATGGGTAGAAAATTACTAGAAATATGGTCTTTCATCTCTTTCTTGATGATTTATTACGTTATGAATGAGTACAGGTTTACGAATGCGTTTTATTTTCGTTCCCTTTTATGGCATAAAATTTGGAGATTGTTATCCCTTTGATGAGATGGTATATAATTGGACTAACACTGGTGCAAATGCAAATGAAATGAAATGAAATCTTTAGTTTTACGTCCCACAGTTATGCCGGTTAGGCTAAAGGAGACGGTTATGATAAGAAATGAATGAATTGGTGGAATGAAAGTGTGGGAGAAAACTGGAGTATCCCGAGCATAATGTTGCCCACCACAAAACTACTTTCTCGGGGTTCGGACCAGGGACCCCATACAGCAGAGGTGAACGCTCTACCACTGAGCCACCGCGCCCTTACTGGTGCGAATGAATTAGAGGTACTTGGTTCGAGCTAATGTGTTCGTTTGACGTCACTGAACTGGGATTTTTTAGCGTGGAGGTTGTGATGGCTTGTTTCGTTCCCTTTTATGGGTATAAAATTACTAAAACAAGATCTTAGATTTCTTTCTTGATGATCTATTACATTATGAATTAGTAGACCCCAGTAATAGTATGGATTAGTATTAATATTAATATAAAACTCGAAAACTTTGGAGTTCCTCTATGGGTAAGCGGTTAGCATATGCGCCTTTGGCGTGGGAGACCAGGATTCGATTCCCGGATTAAACTCGGGGGAGGAATACTTGACTTTTGGTTAAGGTTTAGTTTTCATTCACGGGACTTATAGGACTCGAACCACGATATTCAATTGTCAAAAAGTGTATCCAGAAAAGCATACATTTATTTGAGACGCATAAAAGAAGGGGGAGGGGCGATCCCGGACCTGGCAAGTACCTCTTAAATAACAACAATAATTTATATCGTATTCGTTTGTGCGTTAAATAAAACTGTTGGAAAGATTTAAAAGGCTTCTTTGTGTATTGACTTAAAATCATATGTTTGAAAGGAAACGTCATCTATATCGTGTTACATATTCTTACGTATTCGTTGTCAGTATCGTTGGCATTGTTTGTTCGAATAAATAAAGTATTTAATTGTCATATAGTGTGTAATGCTTTACTTTGAAAAGATATATTCATTCTTTGAGAAGGAGAAAAGGATTGGGATGAGAAGATTTTTGGACCTAGTTAGTACTTCTCGTTTTTGTTTATGGATTAAAATAAAGAGATGGCGCTTTGCTTAAATCTGATTGGTTCCTAGTAATAACTCTTCTAATCAGATAACAATGAGTACGAAACATTGTTATTGGTATTGTTATTGGTTACGTTCAGCGTTCCAGTGTTTAGTTTAATTAGTAAGGGTTTAGCTGATGGAAAACTGTTCCGACAATACTTGTTGTATGTTGTTTACGTTCATGAATAAAATGTTCTCAATATTGTGCAATATTTGTAAGCTTGATTGGTTCTTTATTATATGGATGAGTATAGGCTTTTATAGAAAAATGAAATGAAATCTTTGACTTTTTACGCCCCACGGTTATGCCGGTTAGGTTAAAGGAGACGGGGCTTTTATACATGAACGAACGTGATTGGCACCAACTTTCTTGTGGGTTAATTTGGCAGAACCAAAGTCATGGTCTCCAGAACTAATTTTAGTATTTGATCACTTAAAATTGCTAAAGATATAATTTGGGAAGGTTTCTAACCTCATGTATTCTCTTTATTACGTTATATGCATGCACGGTTTACATTTAGTCTCCGAAGGTCATGAGTTTGATTCTCGATGAGAGCTTATATGACTTTGATATTAACTTAAATTCTTGTGGTATTAAGGATTTATGCTCTACATAGACATTGTGTTCGGCTCTTCAAAGTAGAGTTTGCTGTCACTTTATTTAAATATGAGGAAATGCGTACCTTAATGCACTCCTCTTAAGCTTTTGATAAGAGAGAACCACCGAAGCTATATGATACTTTAAGGTCACCTTCTTAGTTCTGGTGTTAGCTCGTGTGATTTATACCTTAAATAACCTTGATGGTTTAGTTTAAATCAGCGTTTCCCAACCTTTTTCAACTTGCGGCACACTATAGGTGTAACTTGAATTCTCGCGGCACACCCATATTATATATATATATATATATATATATATATATATATATATATATATATATATATATATATATTACTATTATTATTTGAAATACAAAATACCGTTGTATTTTTATGTCATTACTGATCTCCTTACAGAGAAGAAAACTCGATCACTGATTTTCCCTCGTGGTAAATCATTATGCTTATTTTTCATTCTAATTTTAAAATAGAAAACAAATTGCAATGAAATATAAAATTCGGGTTTTTAAAAATCCACTTTATCTTTCGAAAACTGTATCTAACCTTTAACTAAAAGGGAAGGTTACTAAATAACGAATAGATAAACAAATCTCCTATACTTTTAAAACACAAATGTAGGTAGTTTGTATGCATATTTGCTTTGTTGAATTTATTGAATGATATGTTAAAATTTCAAGTTACGAAATAGTCTGCAACAATAAAGAAGCAATAATGGTCATGAATGATAAATACGTTTTTCTACATTAAAAATGTACAGAAAAGTAACAGTATGAAACTTAAAATTGTAGTTTTATAGTAGAGGTTCTAGTAATTTGAAATACAAATATACATTTTCCCCTATGTCTTGCAATTTGATTCCTATAAAATTAATAATTTGTTTCGATTTCTTCGCAGCACACCAGCGGCCCCTTCGCGGCACACCGGTTGGGAAACGCTGGTTTAAATTATCATCTCAAAATATTTTAGTCCGTGCCAAAAATTTTCAGTGAATGCAAAGAGGGAATTGTTGCACGGTTAAACCGTCAAACCTTATCCGGTTTTTAGCTATTCGATTAACAAATAAACGGTTTTTAACTATTCGATTAAATTTTGAGTGTTCACTAATTTCTAGTTATTACAAAATTTCAAGTGAAAATTTGAAACTAAAATTTTGTCGAACTCAAAAGTTTGAAATCAAAAATATTCAAACTGAAATTTTTTGAATTAAAAATATCAAACAACTTTTCAAACAAAAAACTGAAATCAAAATTTTCGAATTAGAATTTTCAAACCAAAAGAATTCAAACTGAAATTTTCGAATTAAAAATTTTCGAAACAAATTTTGAAAACAAAATTTTCAAACAAAAAATGAAATAAAAATTTTCGATTTCAAATGTCCAAATCAAACAATTACACACTGAAATTTTCGAAATATGAAATCAAAATTTTCGAACCAAAAGAAATCAAAATTTTCGAGGAACTAGAAAGTTGAAACTAAAATTTTCGAACAAAAATCAATGTAATCAAGATTTTTCAAACGAAAAATATCAAACTGAAATTTCGAATTAAAAGTTTTAACCTGTGTCAAACTAAAAATTTTATAATTTGAAATTTTCAAATCAAATTTTTGAACCTAAATTTTTCAAACCAAAATTTTCGAACAAAGTTTTAAACAAAATTCGGACATTTGAATTTTTCAAACAAACTTTTTGAAAATTTAAGCAATGGTTTAAAAGTGATCACTTAATCAGATTACACCTTAGAAATAAACGGGTTCCAACAAATGAACGTTGTTGACTACATTTATAATCTTAAAATCAAAGTGTAAAATTAATTAATTGATCTTAAAGTCGAACTAGAAGTTAGAGGTAGAGATTAACCAATTTTGGGCAAGGGTAACTTTTATATCAATAACTACCCTATATTCAAATATTATAGTCATAAAAGTCCACCATTTCAGATGAGGAGAAATCCAATAAAATTTTAAAAAATGGGAATGATCTGTTTGGTCATAACTCATTTCATAAGGCATAACCATAGCCGTTTACTGATTTTAAAATTTAAATTGTCTTGAAGAAATATTCGGGATTGTTTTAAGGCGATGAACCGTTTGGTAAGCCATAGCCGGACCGAGACATTGATATTGCTTGAAATCAAGCCTTATCTCATCAGATATTCCTAACTTACGAACCGTTTTAGTGAACTGTAACCTTTTATTTGTTTAAGATCAATGTCGACATGATGAGCTAGTTGGCCAGCCGGATTTTTTTTTTCATATCATCATGAAAGCACGCAAAGCTTCTTAGAACGGTCATAGCCACTACGCTACGTGAAACCCAAATCCCTACCACAGAACATACATAAACGCATGTTCTCAACATCTTGAATCGAACCCGGGACCAATTTAAGAGAAGGTTACTTACCAGCCCCATTACTACTCACGCTCACACCTAAAAGTTACTGACGATGGACACACCCTCTACATTGACATTGTATTCTATCTCAGTCAGATGGCAGCATTTGTCTCCAACTTATTGCTTCCGATTGGAATCACCCGCTCTCCGAAATCGATCGGAATAGCCCACTTCTACTCTATATTATAGACATATTATTTTGGTCTCCTCTGGGGGGGGCAGTGCCCCCCGAAAAACATGTCTGGAAGAAACACTGGTCCACAGAATGCACGCTGTACCGTAACAACGATAAAAAAAACATTTCTCTTATTTCAAAACATAAAATGCTTAGAGGTGCATAGACGCGATTTTGGAAATTAGGCTGGTCATGTGTGTGTCCATATACGTGCATGCATACCCTTTTTAGTGTGCAACCCGAGTATGCCTAAATGTTAGGTTTGTTATGTAATCGATTCTTGGGTCTCGGTTCGGGCTGCCATTTATTTGTAACCGTCTAGTGTATCGGGTCACTGTTCGGGTACCATTTATTTGTAATCGCCTGTTCGTAATCTGTCACCCGTTGTCCTCCGTGGTCCTGCCAATAAGTATTCTCCTGAGACCTGGACTTACCTGGGTAGGACGTTGAAGAACCTCTCCAAGAAGAGATTACAAAATTGTTTCCAAACTGCTCGTTGATCTCAATGATGAGATGAGCATTAAGCACCGAGAGGTTCGGATGGCTCGTCTTGAAAACCTCACGGACGATCAGACGTTCATCCAGACCATAACGCACACAAACATCACTCACACACACAACGAAAACACATTGGGTTAAATGACACTATACTTATTTATTAGAATAATATTAAAAAGAAAAATAGTGAAGAGAAACGATCACAACACTTAACACTGATTATGTATAATTATTAGCTTTCTTAATATCACACTTTACTTGTCACTATACTGTAACCCTTTAGCACTTTGATATACAGAGTGAATCAAAAGTCTGGACACTTTTGAATAACTCGAAAACTTAAATTCAGATCGAAAAAAAACACGTGTTTAGTAATATTAAAAAAAAACAATTTGATGCAACCAAACTCGACCCTCTAGACCCACCCCTTGGGGGCTGGGGTGGGATCAACTTTGAAATTTCAAATGGAAACCCCAATTTTTGATTGCAGATTTGAATTCTACGGCCCAAACTATGTAAGGTTTAATCAACACTTTTCCGTCGATGCATAATATGGCGCTATAATCGGCGAAAGTAAATTAACTGTTTGGGGTGAAAAAGAAAGGCATTTTGCTGTTAGCCCGAGAATCGTTACCAACAGATCCGTCACCGTTAAAGATCTGCCACTTATAAACAAATCGCTTTAACATGTGAATGAACGAAGGAGCAATCCCATCCCAATGTTGCAATCCCATGTCATGTGTCACTAAACGTGTTATAATTCACACATCCATACATTGCATGTGAGAAGAGAAAACAATAATGAAACGAATAACACAAACACACTCACACACAGGTATCACTTCTTGTACAAATGCTCCACTATAATGCCGAAATTACAGATTACACCTATAACCTTCGTCATGTCTATCGCGAACGAAAGTTTGATCAACGTACTTGAGAGCCCTCCATGCCACGAAATTAAGGTGGTACCATACATATGTATTAAAATGTGCACTCTGTTCACACAATGCTCTTTAGTTTTGAAATTATATTGGAACTCCTTTAGTTTTGAAATTATATTGGAACGACAGATTCAAATCTTGTCTAGGGTCCGATGTGATCAATTTGTTGATAACACATTATAGACATTTAAAAATTAAAGGATGAAAGGATCAAAAAGAAAAGGAGAAAATACTACTACAGACTACTACCCTTTACAGACTACTACCCTTTACAGTCTCGTCTCACACAAGTCAGGTGAAACGATGCCGAAAATCTTCATGATGCCGTCGCTTCGGGAGACGACGTCGTGCCACTGCTGGGCTGAAGATAACCGTCTCTCTCATAGCTGGTGTTTCTAAACAGCGGCGGGATCCGTCACGGTGTCCGCTGCCAAGCCGACAAATAATCAGCCACCTTTGAACCAGCATAGCTCATCCTTTTCGCTGCTGCCACCCAATAACCGAGGACGCTCCGACGAACTTCGTCGTCAATTGTTCATAGGGAACGTCTCGGATCCGAAACCTAATAGAGGTTCGGATCCCACTTTCAACTGTAGGTCCCGTCTCTCGCGTCCCGCTGCGGAAAAGGAACGATAAACACTCTAACAAACCCAATAGTCACACATTTTCTTTTGTTTTTTGATCACATATACAGTTATTTCACCATGTCCACAGCATTGAAGCTAATTAAAGTTCATATAGGAAGTTCTCCTGGTTTCGCCATTACAGCGCCACGTCACACAGCGACAACGATGTTTCGACTAAATCTTATGCAGGTTTGTGCGCAGAATCCGACTCTGCAATAAGAAATAAAAGCTTCCATTTCAAATGTTTCAGCTAATCCCACCTAGCGGTAGGGTGCGGGATCGTGTTGGTACCATTGAATAACTTTGTTGATCCGACGCGTATTTCTCAAAATATTGCACCTTGTACAGACGGTCGGAGCTAATATCAAGCTCATGAACGAAGAGGGAAGCATCTAATTTCGCCGATTACAGCGCGATATCACACATCGACGAAAAAGTTTTGATTATACCTTACATTACTTGGGATGTAGTCTCCGAATCTTCAATAAAACATTGGAGTTTCCATTTGAAAAATCAATTCCTCCGCTCCTTTCCAGAAGATGGGGGTAGAGTGTTGCGTTTGATATCATTGGATAGCTTCTTGAAACATATTAAGTACGTTTTTTGTGCTTTTTTGATCAGAAGTGTATTTCTCCAGTTACTCTACCGTGACCAAACTTTTGGTTCACCCATTATTTCAAACATAAATTAGCTTGACAGTTACAGGCTATTTTTGATAATTTCACACCATTCGAACATTTGCGCGTTATTGGGTCAATTCTACACTATCCCGATATCTTTTAATCGTCAGATAAGATAACAGTAGTCGCAGTGGTCATGTGTTATTTTGTGTAAGATGAGATCTACTACCGCGACAAAGTTGGATCCTTCCGATAATTTATCTTTATCAGAGAATAGTACAATCGACTCTAATGAATGTCATATTTTAGCGATTAGAAAACAGTTATATCAATATATTTTCATCTCAGACACAGAAGACAAAAAACACCATAGTGCAATAAGCAGATAGGCCTACTTCAATAGCTATAATTTTATTTAATTTTCCTTTTACTTTTAATTGTTTTATTTTTTGTCCTCTACTCGCCGCTTTAGAATTTTATGGTTTGCAATACTGATACTGCCCGAAGCCCGAATGAAGGAGGTGTGCCTTTCTCTGCGTCTTCTGTCTGTGTGTAGTGTGCTTCCATCCAGTGACGAGAAGGAACAGAGAAGTGAACCAGTGACACTGAACGAGAACAGAGGTCAGAAATACTACCAAGCTCATGGACGAAATGGGGGCCATTTATTTTCAACGATTACTGCGCCATATTATGCATCGACGGAAAAGTGTTGATTAAACCTTACATAGTTTGGGCCGTAGAATACAAATTTGCAATCAAATATTGGGGTTTCCATTTGAAATTTCAAAGTTGACCCCATCCCCCAGGGGGGGGGGAAGTTCTCCTGGTTTCGCCATTACAGCGCCACGTCACACAGCGACAACGATGTTTCGACTAAATCTTATGCAGGTTTGTGCGCAGAATCCGACTCTGCAATAAGAAATAAAAGCTTCCATTTCAAATGTTTCAGCTAATCCCACCTAGCGGTAGGGTGCGGGATCGTGTTGGTACCATTGAATAACTTTGTTGATCCGACGCGTATTTCTCAAAATATTGCACCTTGTACAGACGGTCGGAGCTAATATCAAGCTCATGAACGAAGAGGGAAGCATCTAATTTCGCCGATTACAGCGCGATATCACACATCGACGAAAAAGTTTTGATTATACCTTACATTACTTGGGATGTAGTCTCCGAATCTTCAATAAAACATTGGAGTTTCCATTTGAAAAATCAATTCCTCCGCTCCTTTCCAGAAGATGGGGGTAGAGTGTTGCGTTTGATATCATTGGATAGCTTCTTGAAACATATTAAGTACGTTTTTTGTGCTTTTTTGATCAGAAGTGTATTTCTCCAGTTACTCTACCGTGACCAAACTTTTGGTTCACCCATTATTTCAAACATAAATTAGCTTGACAGTTACAGGCTATTTTTGATAATTTCACACCATTCGAACATTTGCGCGTTATTGGGTCAATTCTACACTATCCCGATATCTTTTAATCGTCAGATAAGATAACAGTAGTCGCAGTGGTCATGTGTTATTTTGTGTAAGATGAGATCTACTACCGCGACAAAGTTGGATCCTTCCGATAATTTATCTTTATCAGAGAATAGTACAATCGACTCTAATGAATGTCATATTTTAGCGATTAGAAAACAGTTATATCAATATATTTTCATCTCAGACACAGAAGACAAAAAACACCATAGTGCAATAAGCAGATAGGCCTACTTCAATAGCTATAATTTTATTTAATTTTCCTTTTACTTTTAATTGTTTTATTTTTTGTCCTCTACTCGCCGCTTTAGAATTTTATGGTTTGCAATACTGATACTGCCCGAAGCCCGAATGAAGGAGGTGTGCCTTTCTCTGCGTCTTCTGTCTGTGTGTAGTGTGCTTCCATCCAGTGACGAGAAGGAACAGAGAAGTGAACCAGTGACACTGAACGAGAACAGAGGTCAGAAATACTACCAAGCTCATGGACGAAATGGGGGCCATTTATTTTCAACGATTACTGCGCCATATTATGCATCGACGGAAAAGTGTTGATTAAACCTTACATAGTTTGGGCCGTAGAATACAAATTTGCAATCAAATATTGGGGTTTCCATTTGAAATTTCAAAGTTGACCCCATCCCCCAGGGGGTGGGTCTAGAGGGTCGAGTTTGGTTTCATCAGATAGTTTTTTAATATTACTAAACACGTGTTTTTTGGTTTTTCGATCCGAAGTTCAGTTCTCGAGTTATTCCACCATGTCCAGACTTTTGATTCACTCTGTATATAAAAGATTATAACTGAGATTTCACTATAAATACTTTTCTCACACCATTGACGCACTTGGGGGATTATCATTGTGGGAAGTGTTGCCGGGATAATCCCACGTAATAATCTAGTTGCTGCTCCATAACAGTCCTGAAGAGTCGAGGTGAGTCTTCAGCAAAATAACACAGTCTCCAAAGTGAAATTCTAAAGTTGGAGGGCGCGTTTAGAACTTTTTGGCGCACTAGGTATATGAACATGGAACTTATTGTTTGCGGCTAGCCGTAAGAAAACGTCCTTCACCGGCTAATAGCTTATGCCCCTTAGCACAATATTATTGTTAATGCTCGACGCGACGTGCGTGGTTGTTCCTTCAAAACGTGGAGTCACACTCCCCGAACCAAGGGGTTCGAGATACGAACTGCAATAGTGCATTCGTCAATGTTGGCAGTTCATTTTCAAAAACACTCAGATTAAATCACCTGTAGATACATACAAACAGAATACGGAAAAGAATTTATATCAATTTTAGTTCATTGGCCACGACGCACGAGTCATTGCGATAACTCGGGGGTGTGAAAGTACAGATAATGAACTGCAAATACGACGTAGCTGGCGACGATCTGACGCTTGGACACCTGTTCTACTCTGGTCTGCTCTAGTCTACTGCAATATTTCCATAAAAGATTAAAGAAAGCACTTAATGCAGCACCAAATAACAGTAGAATATAGACTGTGTATATTAATTAGTTAGGGAGAAACACTGAAAAGGTTCGCCGCTCACTAAAACGTTCTCACCAAAAAGCAATGTTTTAAATATATACATGAAAAAACAATGAAAGACTTCTTTGTCCAGTTGCGTGGGAAGGAACCAATTCCCACCGAAGAAAGAACTTATTTGCGTCGCAGAATAAAGTATAAATCGAAAAAATAATTACTGTCTTTATGAAATATACAGAGCGTCCACAAAAAAAAACTTTTATAACCTGGTGGCGGTTATAGTTGCATAGTAGTCATCTGTTTTTAAATAACCAAATTCTCTTTTACGTGGTATATTCGTGACACTGTTGCCTGATTTTGTTTCTTGTTCTTATCCCGGTTTGATAGAAGTTCTATGTTGCTTTCATATTATTTGAGCCTTTGTCGGTAAGAAAGAAATTTTCGTAAGGAAGAAAGTAAGGAATAATATTAATATTTCATTTCAATAACTGTATGTTAAAACTATTTTGTTTATTACAAACTAAATACAACTATTATTCCAAACTAAATACAACTATTATTTAAAAAGTAGTTCACAGGATACAATACAACATGATACGTAATCAAATGCAGTTGAATTCGTTAATCTAGTCGCTGCAACTTAGATTGGGGAATTGTTATTCTGGCACTACTATAATTTTTATGGATAGCAACACTGAAAATTCTTCGGGTTCATATTTTCTGTTGTAAAATAACATTATATATGATTGTGGTAAGTTGCATTTCATTATCTCTTGGTAAATTTTGTATTAGTGTTAGTAAGCCATGCTCTTAAGGTTTGGAAACAGGTAGAAATCAAGATCATCAGGCATGTACAGGGGTAAGTAGCACTTCGAAGCAAAGGTCTAGATTCCAGTCTGTGGCCAATGCTGAATTTTCCGGTATGAGCAGACATGGTACCCATCGCGCAGAAAGTTTTGTAATGCACAGGTCTTGAATGAGAATGTGGTTTACCCAGTTCAGGATACCAATGAAAATAATTTTGTTTGAATCATACCGAATACACTAATGTTATATATAAAATATACACTGAATGAGCATATTCAGGCACTTCCAATCGTCAGTCAGCCATCACAGACATTTCCGATTGTTTCTGGTGTGATAGTAGTTGGCGGACGTCCACTGCGGAGGTCATCTTCAACATTGTCCCGTCCAATAATGGTGCCGAGTCACCCAACACTATATCGAATTCGTCGTTAATGGTTGTTGAATTTAGTCCCTTTTTCATCAGAAACTTGGTGACCACACGAACTTTTTGTTCCATAGTGTCACGTCACTAGGACTTTTGTTCCTTCCCGTGCCTCTATAAATCAGCCTATTGGACGATTTGCGATGTGCACATTCAAAACAAATGTGACCTTATAATACTTTTGTTTTTGTTTCGATTGCAATGACCTTTCTGAGCGATTCTTAGAACAGCCCATGTACAGTCCATCCAAATATATTATTATTTCTGTTTCTTCCTTTATTATGAATTGCAGGAACTTTCTTAATATAGTGCATGTGTCAAATATTACGCTGTTCTGTATCTTATGCTTTTGTCTTTAATTCGGATTAGTGATGCCCTCGAGATGAGATATTTCTCGTCTCATTTCAGAAATGAGATGAAAGACGAGGTGAGGAGTCGATCTTAAAATTTGAAACTAGGCGAGACATGACCATTTCTAAACGAGACGAGAGCGGAAATTTGTTGCACCTTATGGGCAACGCTAATACACTCAAGTTTCAGATTTTAAACACTGGTTTAGTATTACATGATTCATAATACAAAAATAACAAATTGATACAATGATTGTAAATACAATGAAGGAGCATTTATCAATGTTTAAAGATGTGCAAGTCATTAAGCAATACACTCCAATTATAAATATGTAGATCTTTCAATTTAATACAGGATTGAGCCTCCACTGTCTACACAGCTCACCATTCTAATACAAGCATGGAAAAATCCCCATTTCCTCATTATACCTTTACGTGTCCCTTTACAGACACAAATGAAGGATGGGAGGACTTCCTGACTAAAATTGTCTCGCTGACACCTTTTTCTGAAACAATAAATGAATAAATAAAAATAAAATAAAAGTCAGTCACTACAGAGTCTAAGTGACTACAAAAGCTTTTAAATGAGAAAATAATTGTTTGAAAAATTATAATTTTTCTCCTCTGTATATGTTTACTTTAGCAAGCCTCTAGCGAGGATAGTCTTATAGGATCAAAACGACCCTTAAAACGTTAAGTAGAGAAAAACGATACTTTTTTCTTTTTGAAATGTTCAATGATAGTTGTCCAAAACTACATAAAATTTGCAACAGAACAGCAAAAACGGGAGGTTTCTAGATTTTGTGGTTTCCGAGACCTTATTGTCGAAAGAAATTGACCACAAACAGAAACGTAGCATTTTAATATACCTACTGGTGTAGATGTTGGGGTGACTTTGTGGCAAACTTAGAGAAGTGATAAATGCACAATGTCAAAGGAACGTTTCTGGTCAATCCATATCCTGGTACTCCTCATTGCAACTCTACAGGCTTTTGAAGTAGTTAAAGTTGCCAAGATCCAACAGGTCTTGCCATTTATATTACCGCACCTGCAATGTCCGTCATCCCGCTATACATAGCTCATCTATTGGTTGTCTTACGCAAGGGTGCCAACCCTAGCAACGCCCTAGTGATAATATTGATCTTATGAGCAGGGCCGTAACCTGTTGGGGGTAGTGTTGTAAAGGCCTGGCAAAAAAACCGGAAATTTTGGGTAAAAAAACAGTTTTTTTTTAGTTTTACCCGAGCTTGGAAAAAAACGGAAAAATTGGGAAAAATGGAAATTTTCGAATATTTTACTACATTATGCTTTTAAAATGAAAACTATTATATATTTACTAGTTTACAGTTAAGATCATTGAGTAGTTGTGTTTCTTGTATTGAGTAGTTACGTTTCTTGTATTACAATTGGGGAATTTTGTGGCAACAAATATATTTGCATCATTTCTTTAAAGTTAGCACTGCGATAGAATTGAGTTATGGCTACAAAAGATACTGAAATATAATCCTAGTTAGATTAATTAATATAGACGCATTTAAATTATCTTAAGTAATCTTACAAAGTTACCGTTTCATGGCAGGGAAGTGTTAAAATAACGGCCAGAATCATTTTATTTAATACCAGTGTGTTAAAATCAAATATATATTTTATGGAGATACGTATCTTCCTTGTGCTGTGTAAAATTTCCGGAAATTTTGAACCCATTAGAAAAAATCTTAAGTTCGGAAATATTGACAAAACCAAGAAAATATAATTTAAAAACCATTTCTTCGCCTGATGCTAATCTTATTTGCCGTAAAGTGTCTGCAGCATATATACAACGTCTTTCGCTAGCAGGAAAAATACTTAAACGAACAGCTTTTAATTTTATTTTTTAATTTTCTGATTTCTGATGAAAATCCCTCTATATTGTTTGTATATTATTTGAACAACTCAAAAACAGAGATGACTTTATTTACATATATACACATACACCGCACAAGTGAGTACATTTTAGCAGCGACAAATATACTAAAGAATATAACATGTGAAACTTCCGCTCGTTATTATTGAAGACTAGCAGAATACCCGTTATTCGCACGGGGAGAATACGTTTCGTTTCGGGTTTAATGGGAACCAAAACTGTCACCAAAGAACTTAGGTACCCCAAAAACTATGAATTCGACACTAGTATCAGCCACCCCGAAAACTATGGATTCGACACTAATATCGGCCATTTTCAGTCGTTTTTATATATCTTCCTACCCAAGTTGCGGGTCTGAATTTGAATTTAAGCTTCATCGGAAATGTCACTGTTCATCTCAGCAACCCCAAAAACTATGGATGGGACACTAAATTTGACACTATGGATATGGCATTAATTTTCAATATATATCCGCACTTCCTTCCTCCAAGTTGCACCTTCAAAGTGAATGGTAAAATCCATCCCAGGTCCGATCCTCATGTATGCTGAAAGTTTTTATCGAGATCAGTCTGGTGGTTCAAGAGTTGTTAAGAGAAGAGTATTCATTTTCATTTTTATATATACAGATCATTTGTTGCATTAGAAAAAGAGGTATTTGTTTACATACAAAATTTTATACATAAAGTTTATATTAAAGTCTGTATTTGAATATTAAATAATAGTAATTACATGTCTTAGTGCATGAGTATTAGTGAAATGTACCTCCTGCTCTTTCTTTTAAGAAGTAATTTGGTTAAAATAAACAAAATTTTACCAGATCAAAGAACACATTAAGAACTCGGTTTCATTCAAAAGCCCTATTTGTTGCAACAGAAACCCTTCGTAATGTATGCAATTGTAAAAGTTTCGTAATTAATGCACAAACAGAAGTAAATGACTAAAAGACACATAAAGGAAATGAGTGATGACTATTAATTTTCAAGAATAATTACAACAGTTTTATTTTCGAATGCTTCTTTTTTAAGAATTCAAAATATTAAAATTTCTCAACTTACATTTTTTACGCGTTCGAGAGAAAAAACGGTTCCGTTACTAGCAAAACTAACCTAATACAAAGATTTTTCTTATTTTCCCAATTTTTCCGGAAAAAAAAACGGAAAAATGGATTTTACCAGCAGGTTCAAAATTTCCGAAAATTTTACAACACTAGTTGGGGGGCAACTGCCCCCAGGGAAGCTCCCCGGCGTTCGAGGGTAAACCATTTTAAGTCAAAATTTTCTTACCCCATATACGATACCGAGCGAAGTAGCTCAAGTGGTAGAGCGTTGGCTTCGCATTCGGGAGGTCGTGGGTTCGATTCCCGCTGCCGACCATCCTGACTGGGGTTTTCCAGGGTTTCCCTCAGTTCTACCAGGCAAATGCCAGGATGGTACCTACTAAACAGGCTGGCCGATGCCTTTCCATTGTTGTTGTTAGATATCCAGTGTAAAATGGCCTCTGAATTGTATCTGGTGGTTGTTAAATAAATAAATAAAATAAAATAAAAACACGAAATTATAAATGAAGCATCAAACAGTTCACTACATTACATAAATAAAACAGCACACTAAAAGTAAATAAAACAAAAATGATTCGTGAGCCTATTTCAGTAAAAAAAAAAAAAAAAAAATCTACTATTAGGATCCTTAGAAATAACATTTATTCGTATGGCTTTGAGATTTGTCAATATTGTCCCCTTAATTCATTTGTCATGTATCGAACGGGCCCAGGGGCGTAACTAACGGCCTCGCAGACCTTGTCGTGCGGAAGGGCCCACAGGCTCCGGGGGACCATAAAGAGTAAGACAAAGATGGAAAGAGGAGGCCCAAGAATTAGAAAAACTACTTTTTCTAGGGGACCCAAATACATGTATTAATGCTTTCCCCTCCCCCCCAGAAAAATCTAAGTTATGGTGCTGCTTATGAGCTTATAACAATCTCTTAAACGTTGAATAGGTAAATAACGGCACGTTTCTTTAAACATTTAAATGAGAACTGACAAATCTACACAAAATTTGAAATTGAAACCGAACAGCGAATGGTTTCTGAGATCTTATTGTCGAAAACAATTGGACACGAACATATGAACGCAGCATTTTAATATATAGTTAATCGTATTAGATTTCCTGTATGATTTAACACTTGTGTATTTAATCTCTTCTTGTAAATAGATAAACTAACAAATAATGGCGGTCCGAAGTTAAACCTTTGCCTATTATGTAATGGTTTAAGGTTGAACTACTTATGCAATACTATTTAACTATGTATTACAAAGTTATTGAATTGATTTTGAGTTTAACATCCCGTTCAGCAGTAAGGCCACATGAGACGTGGACCTACTGATTAACGTGGAATCCGAACCACACGAGCTTCCGCCGGGAATCGAACCCGGTTTCCCATGCCAAAGGCGCGTACGCTAACCGCTTAGCCACGAAGGAGCTCACTACTAAGTTAACTACGTTAATTACTAAGTTAACTACTTGCACCGTCCTATCTCTGCCATGCATTAGGCGCACATCCGACGTCTCCATTGAGCTGCAGTCATCAGGATGAAGTTCACCGCATTGTAGCTGCGGAGTACGAGTCGTAACATCAGATTTGAAGCAACTGTCCTACCAATTTCAAATGCCATTCTCAAGTAGAATGTTTCATGGTTACAACCATAATCGTGCAGTTCGCCGCATCATAATGTTCGTATATGAAAACCTAATGTACAGGAAGGTTTGCCATAATAATGGAACATATTTATATTTTGAATACTGCGAGCAATAACAGTCATGCATGTTTATCATATAGCTTAACAGGAAGTGTAAGGATAGGAGTCACTGATATATGATTCTTTATTGTTGCAGGAAACCATCGTGATGTGGAAGCTCTATGATCACAGCATAACAGCGTTTCAAGCAACATTTAACAAAAGAAAGGTAGCACCATCCTGAAAGGTCATACCGCAAGCACGAACCAAAAGGGTTCCCTGGGAGCCAAAAAAGTCAACTCGCAATTATGTAGTTAAATGCATGTTCCCTATGTACCATATTCCCCTATGAAAATTCTTAAAAAGAGTTACAACTGTATTCATACAAGCTACAGGTGGCGCAGAAATTGTTCGACCAAGAGATTCAACCAACCACATTGTGTGATTGGTTAATCAGCAATAGTGATGAGCGCAAGAGTCTTGCATGCAAGACCAAGACCAAGACCAAGACCATGACTATAGCTGCAAGAGCAAGACCAAGACCAAGACTCTTGCGCAAGAGTCTTGCAAAAGTACCGGTCAGTGGTAGAGCGTTCACATCTGGTGCTAGAGTCACTGGTTGGATCCCATTTTGCACCATGTGAGCTTTTTTGGTGGATAGAGACCATGTGCGTAGGTTTCCTCGGGATTTTCCCGTTTCCTCCTGCTTTCTTCATTCCACCATTCCATTCATTTCTCATCATTACCATCTCTTAGCCTCGGTGTATAATCGTGGCACGTAAAACTAGATATTACATTATTTCAAAATATATTAGTGGTGTTCTTCTTCCAAAACTAAACTGAGAAATATAGTATTGAACATCGGTAATTCCGTACACCATAATTGCCGACTACATGGGAATGGTCTTGGCTCCAAGGATCAAGCATCCGTTAGAAATTTTTAATGTGTGCTGAAAAAATTAATATCGAACTAATATTTTCATGAGATTGAAAAAAATGCAGTGTATGTGACCACAAGTTTGATTTCATGGGCGGGTGCTTATACGTTGAATAATTTTTTATCAATATAACGTTTAGCCTCCTCAGGTATATGGCACACGAGGATTGAACGATATAACATTACACAACAATAAATATTCCATATTCAGAAGTAGGAGTGATTTTGGACCGTTATTTCAAATAACTTGGAGTTTGATGCTGTTTTTTTATATTTCTAATATAGGTCAAAAGTATATGTATAAATTGAGTTCACACAAAAGACATGGACAGTTAAGTCGTTTTCAGTTTTCACTCGAATTATTCTGAAATATTAAGAGATTTGATTATTATCGTTATTATTTTAATTTTCTCTCTCTTTTTGGCCAATATTGCTAACATATCAAACATATCATCATCATCATAGCTCTTCTGTCATTATTGGCATGTCACTTATTGCAACTCAGAAGCTTCGATATACGGTGATCCTCAGCTAGTCTCTTCGTCTTGACGTAGCAATTTTCTGATTTAATACTTTCCTTCAACTACAGTCTCCTTTGCCCCTTTTCTCTCTCTCTCTCTTTCCTTCCACCGCACCCTCTTGGATGTCCCTCGTAATAAAGTTCCTCCTCAGCCAATGTCCCAACCAGTTCCTTTTCCTCCACCTAATTACAACTAAAATTCTTCTTTTCTCCCCTCCTGCTACTATTTCTAACACTTTCTCATTCGTTTACCGTTCAACCCAGCTAAATCTCTCCTTTTATCGAAAGCCTCCAATATAATTTTCATCCTTTTGTGAAGTGTTTATGTTTCTGTTCCATAGAGCACATATTGGAATCAGTAAAACAAAATCGCAATACTTAATTGGAATTTTGTTCAATAAAAAGATTAGCTAATCTTGGTTGAAAATAAAAAATACACTGTTAAAAATAATTTCTTAAATTTGAGAAACCGTTTCTTATCTGTGCACCGAGACAATATTTTCTTAGAAATGAGATTTGGCAATTCTCATTCATAAGGAAAGTAACAGTATATTTTCTCGTTTCACTTTAAATAACCTCATCTACTTTTCTTCATTTCTCATTAATGAGAGTTTCAAACTTTTGTTTCTAAGAAAAGGTATTCTCGGTGCACAGATAAGAAACGGTTTCTCAAATTTAAGAAAGTATTTTTAACAATGTATCGGACGCCTTTAGAGTGTAAAAATAATTTAGCAATTCATGGTATTTCAGTAATCTGTGTCGGGTTGATTTTTTTTTCATGCGACTCAGGGGTATCCTCCCCAATTTTTGGAAACCAATGTAAAAATATTACGAAACGTTGCAATTTATCTTATAAGTAGTGAAGCACGGGCACCCATTGAAAAAAATAAAGGTTATCGCCTATGTTGTACACTATCATCATACTTACACGAAGGTAAACTATATTACATTTAGAAACATACACTGTATTTCTGTTACTATTGGCGTATTGTAGAATTTATCCAGAGTAAAATTTACCTATGAAAAGCATAAGATTTCATAAAAGCAAAACTTGCAAGACTCTTGCAGCAAGACCAAGACCAAGACCAAGACTGGGTGTGCAAGACCAAGACCAATTGTTCCAGTGCAAGACCAAGACCAAGACTGGATGTGCAAGACCAAGACCAAGACCACCCCGGTCTTGGTCTTGGCCTTGCATTTTCTCATCACTAATCAGCAAAGGTGATGGATTTATGCAATACATTATCACTTCCGACAAAGCTTAGGCTTATTTTCACCTCAGTGGTTATGTCAATAAACAAAACTATCCATTCTGGGCTAGACAAAATCCACAACTGTTGCGTGAAATGCCATTGCACAGTGCCAAAGTTACTGTATGGGATGCATGAGCGATGTCTTCGCAATAGGTCCCTATTTTCAGAGAACGAACATAATGACAAAACCACAATCACGGCTGAGCGGTACAATATAATGTTACGAACATTTTTCATTTCCAGAACCAGACGACTTGCAATAAAGGACATGTGGAGCAGGATGGCACAGTAGTGTAAAAAAACAACTCTTCGACAAAATTTCTCGGGAGGCCTCATCTCCAGACTCTGTGATATACATTGACCACCTAGATCCCCCGATCTAATTCCACCGGACTATTTCCTGCGAGATTATCTAAAGGAAAAGATATGCACCACAAGCTCACTATCATCCATGAATTGAAAAACAGTATCCGAAAGGAAATAGAGCCATCCCCACCGAAACCATACACCAAACTATGCTGAAAATGTTTGTTGGACGAAAGAATGTTCTCGTCAAGGTGGTGCCATCTAAGGAATATAAACTTCAAACACTAAACACAGTGCTAAACTCCTGTCTTTGGCAACGTGTTCCACATATTTGGTAATAAATATTGTGTTCAACATGCTCCAAAAATCCATTTGTAACGATTAAAGTATAATAACATAATGAAACCAAACCGTGTTTTTGTTTGTTCCATCACGTGATTGCATCCTAATCGAAAGCTAGTAGACATGCCCAAAGAGCGATATGACTAGCACGTAACTAGAGGAATTTTTAAAATAATTACAACAAAATAAAAAATAGCTAAATTAATAAACAATAATATTTAGAAAATAAGATATAAAGGTAACCAAGAAAGTTCTGTCGATTTTTGTGGAGGGATGTGTTCCATTGGCCCTCACACCGTGAGTTGAATGCGAATGGAGATAAGGTGAAGGTAACTTGTTGGTGTAGGTATAGCCAACACACTACCTGGTTGTGGCAGTTCAGTTACACCGTGAACTTGAGTAAGAACAGAGTGAACATAGGACCTCCACAGAGCGTCATAAGGGTGTGTATGCTGTACGGGTTCAAACTGGTGTCAAACACCGCTGCAGCGGGCGGAGGATATGCCAGGCCTTTGGTGAGGGTTGTCACAATTCTCGGTATCGCGGTCAGAATGTTTCCTGCATCTATTAGCTGAAATAGTTAAAAAGGAAACTAAATGTGACCCCGAGTGACTTAACCACACCTGATTGGACAAATCCTGTAAAAAAGATATTATTATAGCAAGTAAATAACAACTAGGTACCATTCACACCAGCAAACAATCTTACTCCCTAAACTGAGTGAAGGTGGGTGATTAGAATTACAGATTTTATTTAATGAAATTCCAGAAGTGTTAATTTAAAATATTTAATGCAATTCAGATTCCTTCAGAGTAGTTATAACAATTAAACAAATTCTTATTAGGTTCTTCATTTCGAAGGAGGTGTTCAAAATTTTAATGGAAAAACCTTTACTCTAACAACTACAGTTACTTTTTGCAAGGCAGAGATCATTTACAATAAATAGATTTTGAATGAGGATAACACAATCAAAACTCTCAATTCATTAAATATTAAACGCTAAGTTGAATTCTATAATTCATAAACAGCAAGATAACAACCACGTCAATCAATTTAATCTAACTTTAACAAAAAGGTATCGTGACTTTCGAAGTAGCCTCGTATATTTATTAAAAATTAACCTTTGAACTATTTCTCTCTTTAATTCTCTCAGTAATTCTTAGTTAAGGAATGTACGCAGTGCTTTTACTACTATAAAACTATTTAACTAACTACAATACTTTTAACTAGCATTACTACTTCACACTTACCGTAATACAGCAGGAAATAATAGTGACAGTATAGCAGAGGTAGTTACCATTTCTCAACTCCAGATCCTCTTGGGTTTAAGGACTGTTCCTTACAATACAATTCCATACAGTACAGTGCACGCGAATATTTCAAGAATTTAAAAATTAAGCAAAAAATTTATTCGGTCCGAAAGTATGTTCTAGATTTAATCAAAATTATTCGTTTTACTTCAATTTTACGTTTGAAACCTAGCCGAGATATCCAAGAGAGCTAAAATAGAAGTATATGCATTTAACAGCAATTAATTACTGAACTAGGTAACTAGTGACGTTTTCATTAACAGCACTGTAAATTAGTTAACCTATTTCCAAAGCAGGAAATACCAATTTATATTTTACTTTAGTTCTTCAAAACTTTAAATACGTCATTAGAGACTGTTTTAGATTTTAAAATTAAATAGAACGAAATTAAAAGTAATTAGTAATTTTAATTACCATTAATTACCGACAAAGTTTAGTAATGAATGAAAAGAAGTTATGGAAATCCTTCTTATATTAGTTACTACGCGAGTATGCAATTTAAAAAGTGGAATTTTAATACTTGATTTAACGTTTTATTTTTCTTCCCCCATTTAAAGTTACCCAGTTAAATTTCTTACTCGACCTTCTGTGGCACAACGAAAGCAAGAAACGCACTAGACTCGATGACGTAATACACGTGTTCCGTCTCTCACAAAACAGCGTTAGGAATTTAACGTAGTTTTAAGCCTTTAAAAGGGTTTAACACGGAAGTATTATTAAGAGGAATTTTAGACCTTATTAATTTCATTCACTTGCAAGATACGTCTTCCTTAATCACTACTCCACACACTAGAAACACAATTAACTTTTTCACTTTTAACTTATTTAACTTTACAGAACTTATTTAGACACAATTTAATTTTATATTTCTAAAACTCTTAGTAATTTAGAACTGAGTTTTAGAATCACAGTTGTAATTAAGACACACTTCACATAGTTAAACGAGGCACAGCTATAACGAACTCTCGACCACGTTTTTTTAAAAAGAACAATTTTCGGCGCGAAGTAATGATGTCTATTTCTTGAGTCCAACCCGTGTTGGCTCAATAAACTACAATACAGTTATGAGGCGCAGCGGATCAGAATGCCATATATAGGAGCAAGACTCTCGCTACTGCGCAGTGCCCAACTCATTACATACGTCACTCCAGACCCCTGCGCTAAACTGAAGTGGTTGTGTATTTAAAAAAAAAAAAAAAAAAATTGATTCTCTGCCGTATTACAAGTATTACCAGTTTAACATATAGACATATATATATCGTTTTAAAGCCTTTTTCACGCTCTTTACAATGAAAGTACTCTCATTTCAATCCAACAACATATAACAAAACAATTCTTCAAAAACAAAAACAAACTTCTTATTTTTAAAAAAAAGAAAACAAAAAAGTAATTTTCCACAATGAAACTATGAACCAAAATGTAACGATTTTGCAATCGTTACAAACACCACATCCTTGTTAAATATAAAATTTTAAGGAAAAAGAAATTTTATATACAATATTCAATTCCATTTTAAACTTCCATTATTTTCACATTTTATATCATTCCTTTAGCGATATTTCTCAAAATGTCCATTCGGAATTTTTGTCATTTCAGTAGAATTTCCATTCCAGTTTGATGAAACATTCCACTCAAATGTAGACCAATTTTCCATGTCTGGGTTTAAGAACATCCAGCCAGATAAGAGATTTCCAAACTTCCAAATTTACAGCTTAGGTTCCATTTGAGACCATAAACCATTCTACAGGATACGTTGACCATCTTGACATGTCTCCATAAAAATACATCAATGCAAGGAAAACAAAAGGCAATCTACAAATATAAATAGAAACGTTAAATTCAGGCAATTACAAGATGTTAGTCCTGTAAGGTAACAAAGGATTTAATTTCAAAATGAGAAAAAGATCTTCGAGTTTTTCCCTTTCACATGTAGAATATTATATTATTTCAGATGTAACACATTTCAATTATTAACACCATAAATGATATAAATTTACCCTAATGCATGATTTACAATTGAAATTTAAATGAACATGAAAAAATGAACATGAAACGACTATGATCATATCTTAAATCTACATGACATATTAGTTCCTACCTTAACCTACTTCTAAACTTAACTTAAATCTAAATTTTCTTATTCTAACCTTACATCACTAATGAAAGTTTAATTTCTTCTAGTTTAACTCTACATGTGTAGGATTCTCATTTTCATTTGTTCAGTTGGTGTTTGCTCCATTCCTTCTCACAAAGTATTTTTTAATATCACTTACATGAGCTCTCTTAGTATTATTAGAATTGTTTACATCTTCTAATAACACGGAGTTATAAGTTAAGAATTTCACAATTTTGAATGGACCAATCCAATGATACGTTAAACTCTTAGTTACTTTATCCTTCAGAGATGATTTTTCGTGGTTTTTAACTAACACAAGATCATCTACTACCAAATTTACATCCTTTCGTTTACCTTCAAATAGTTTACGACGTTTTTCCCAAGATTTTACCATGTTATCCATTGCATTTTTCCAAAGATCTTGACTATTCAGACCTTTAAGATCAGCATCCATAACTTTCCATTTGATCTCTAATGGACTATTTAACTCTCTACCAAAAAATAATTCTGAAGGTACAGCTTTTAATCCTTCATGCTCACACAAATTAAGATTAAATTGTAACTCACGAATAACCTTACTCCATTTGTTTTGTCTTTCAGCAAAATAAGATTTCAAGGAGTATTTCAGAGTTTTTATAAACCTTTCAGCAATATTTGCCTCCGGATGGTAAGGACTCAGTTTTATATGCTTAATACCCAAACTATACACAAATCCCTGAAAATACTCAGATGTAAATACTGAGGCGTTATCACTAGATATTGATTCTACAAAACCGTAACGGGAGAACAAATCATACAATTTGTCACAAATTATTTTAGAAGATAATCTCCTTAGTTTTTCAAGCATACAATATCTAGAACAATTATCTACTGCTATTAGAAGATAAGTGTACCCTTCAGAAGAAGGTAGAGGCCCTACAGTATCAATCATCCAGTTTGAGTTTATCCTGCGAGTTACATGAGACCCTAGTCTACCATATTTCTTAGTGTTTAAAGGCTTAGCCTTTTGACATTCTGGACAAGACCTAACAAATTCCTTTACGTACTCTACTAAACCATCAAATGTAAATCTCTTCATAATTTTACGTAAGGTTTTATATATTCCAGAATGACCACCTGTAAGATATTCTAAATGGTAGTATTCGACCAGACTTCTTCTAAGATCTTTTGGAACAACGATTTTCCACTCATTGTTCTTTGCCCTAGTCTTTTTTAACAAAAACCCATGTTTGATTTGATACTCATTACTATTCTCACCACCTTCTACCTTAACGATTAACTCATTTATTTCAGGATCTTTACGTTGTAATTCAATCAATGGTTCACTTAGAAAAGGTAATTTCCAAAGATTTGTCAATACTAAATATGTTTTATCATTACTTTCTTTGACTTTAACACTATGGTCAAAATTAAACATGTCATACTGCCTAGAAAGGAAATCTGCTACTTTATTCTCATTCGTTTTCAAATGGTGGATTTTAAATGAGAACTGAGAAAGTTGTTCTATAAGTGAGCCGTACTTTAATAGTCTTTTAGAGTTATTAATTATCCAGCTTAAGGCCTTGTTATCAGTATACAAATCAAACTCATTAAACAAAAAATGTTTGAATCTTACTATAGTTTTAACTAGGCTTAAAAATTCAATCTCGTAGATTGATCTATGCCGGTCTGCCTCACTTAGTTTCTTCGAAAAGAAACCCACAGGAATTAAGTCACCTTTATCATTTTTCTGTGAAATCACGCCTCCTAAGCCTCGCGAGGACCCATCGACGTGTACTACGAACCTCTTTGAAAGATCAGGTGTTTTTAGAATAAGCTCTTCTGAGAAAATTCTTTTTATTTCTAAAAAGGCGTTATTTTGGGCTTCCCCCCACTCAAACTTCTTTTTAATAGATCTTAACTCAGATATAGGACCTATAATTTCTTGAAATCCTGGTATAAACCTTGAATAAAAATTAACTACTCCACAGAATCGCTGCACAGCCTTTCTGGTCTTAGGAGGTGGAAGACTAAGAATAGACTCAACTCGTTTAGGATCCATGGTGATATTATCCCCATCGACTATAAAACCTAAATATTTAATCCGTTTTTTAAAGAAAAAACTCTTATCAGGAGATATAGTCAAACCATATTCTCTAAACCTATTTAACACCATTCTAATCGCCTTTTTATGTGACTCCTTATCCCTATTTGCGATTAAAATGTCATCAAAGTATACATGAACACCATACGGTTCAAGGTCACCAAGTACATCTTTCATACATTTAGATAAAACACTACTTCCAACCTTAATTCCAGCTGGGAGCTTCTTATATTGGAAGGTACCAATCGGAGTGACTATCGTAGTTAAATCTCGACTCGCTTCATCAAGCTCCAGCTGAAAATAAGCCTTCTTTAGGTCACACAATGATATATAGGGGCACCCAGATAGGTTACTTAAACATTCTTCCATGTGAGGTGTCGGAAAAACATAATCTGACAACATACTATTCAATTTTACAAAGTTGGCAACTAATCGATATGAACCATCTCGGTTTATCACAATGAAACATGTGCTACCAAAATTTGAATGATCTGTTTCAACTAACACATCTTGTTCAACTAATTCTTTAATAACATTCTCAAAAATCTGTCTCTTTTCCCTGGGTATGGGAAAAGGTTTTTCTCGAAAATATTTTTGTTCCCGAAGGTACAATTTACATTTAAAATCTTTGAGGCAGCCCACCTTCTCACTCACAACATCAGGAAAATCCTGTTTGAGAGATCGCACAAATGACTCTATATCTGGATCAATCCAATAATCACTATCATCTTCCGAAGAACTACCAATAGGAGATTCATCCTCAGGTTCATGAAGTTCTTTGTTATCCAAGTTAATTTCAGTTTCTTCAAGTGGTGGTTTCTCACAAACTATTATGTCACTCGAAGATTCCAGTCCAAGTTGTTGTTTTAACTTCTTAAATCTTTCACTAAATTCTTCTTCAAAGGATTCACTCCATTCGTTAGTATTCTTGGTTTCACCTGAATCTACCAGTTCTAACACTCCATCCTTGTCGGCGTACACTTCACCAGTTGCTAAGACGATTTTAGCTATTTGGTTCTTTCTAGTATGATCACGAAGTCCATTAACACGTCCAAGTTGATCCACAAGACCAGAAACTGATGTTGGAAAAGTGTTAACTATTGTATCTTCAGGTTCCGGATAGTCCAAATTAGGAACTGGTTCACACTGGATTCCAATCTCCCTAGCACCAGACACCACTGAAGGAACGGAAGGGATGAAGTTGTTTCGACGACGGAAGCCATGTAGATAAATACAAACAGGCTTCAGACCCTCATCCTTCAAGCCGCTCGAACCATGGATGTCATCTACTTCAAAGAAATTCTTTAAAGTCTCCATCGATCTCAGAGGAACGTATCTTCTTTGGTTTCGAAAATAAAGTTTATTTCCAAATACATCAAGCATGGCACCAGTTGAACGCAAAAACGGAGTACCCAAGATCGCATCACAGGGTAATGAAGCTATCACTACGAAGTCCACTTCAAATCTGAATCCACCTAAGTTCAAGTCCACAGTGACTTCTCTTGGTTCTGTCACATTAGAACACATCATTGAATTCATTTTCATCGACGGAACCGATCGTTGCCTCTTAATCAGATGACTAATTTGATTAATTAGAGTCGACGATGCTAAATTTACAGAACTCCCGCTGTCAATACAAAGAGGAAGTCTCTCATCACTAATGGACCCAATCACAAAGGTTGCAGAACAATTATCTCCACTAGAAGGCACTCTGTACGTAGGAGATGCTTTTACACTCTTTCTGTCATTTATGGATTTCCCAGGACTTCCCGTGTTGGGACTGAGTTGGTTTGACTTACCTGAGTACAACCTCACATTATTATCACTTACACATGTTATACCCTGTTCAGATTCAAAGTTTTTCTTATTGACATTATTTGAAAAATTATTTTCAGAAACTTTTTTAGAATTATTATTAGATCTATAATTCATGGTATCCTTAAACCTATTCCCTCCATTAGGACAATTAAGCTTAAATCTATTGCCTTTATAAGCATTCTCAGCTGATGGACCACTACTGGCCACCCTTACCTCCTGATCTTCATTTGCAACAAAACAAGTTTTTAAGTTTCTGTTTTTAGATGAATTAATTTCTAAGTATTCCCTTTTTGATCTTTTGTACAAATCAAATTGCTCAATTATATTTTTCATTTCAGTAAGGTTTCGTGGAATCCTATCTGAAAAACATTTATACCTATACACAGGATTCAAACCATGAATGATAATTTCCAAGATTTCAAACTCGCTTGACCCTACATTTAAGACCTTGGCTGAATTATACACGTCATCTATAAATTCCATCACATGTTCACTAGGTTTCATTGGCCTATATACTTTAACTCCTATTAAATATCCCCTAACGTTTAAAGAAATAAATTTATTCAACAAAGTCATCCTTAATTCGGGCCAAGTTTTATTTAATGTAAGACTATTCATTATTTCTGTATACAACAACCCTGAAGTTTTAACAGAAACTGCATACAAGATCATTCTTAAAGGGAAGTTGTAATTTAAAACAAGATCGTTTAAAATAAACATCAATTCAAATACTTGAAAACTATCATTACCATCAATCTTTTTCAAAGAACTAAGTTTAGTGTCAATAAGAACACTAATCTTATTGAAAACATACTGATCTATTAAAGGATCAAAAGATTCCAATTATCCCCACAGTTTGTTGCTACCGGAAGTCTCTCAGGAACACTGTATGTGTTTAAAGGCATAAAGGCTCTAGGAGGTTCACAATATTGAGACCTTACTGATTCGTGACTATGTCCATACGTATTAGGAATACCATCAAACACTTGAGTTCCCACTCTGTCTACATACTGAGGCGGTTGTTCAAGGTTCCCTGAATTTTGTTGGTTAAGTACCCTTTGTTTTACTTCGGTTTCTATTTCAAAGTCGTTTTTACAAATATTGTGACCACTAGACTTCATTTGAGACCTAACGTCTCTTACCTTAGGGATAGCACCCTTATAATACAAGGGAGGAGGCGGAACAAAAAATTTTCTATCATTTCCCTGACTTTCTTGATTTAAATTATCAAATTTTATTTCCTTCTTATTTAAATGTTGATTCTGATCTGGCATGTGACAATAATCATTTACTCCTAAACCACTAAACGCCACTGGTATATTAGGATTATCTAAATTATGACCTTCATCAAATGGTTCTTGATGATTAACTTCAAACGACCTACCAGGCTCAAACCTTACCGCCTGTTCGCTTCTATGACTAAGATATTTATCAATAAAGTTAGGTTGTACTGTAAAATTTCTATTCGCATAGCGATGAGAATCGACAACTCGACTAAAAGGTTCAGAATTTTGCGGTAATTTACTAGAAGCACCTAATCCTGCAAAGCACCTGTTTGCGCCTTTACTATTACCCCCATTTTCTATTTTCAGTTTATCCAATTCATCGCTTAGTTGGTAAACAATATCATTTTCGAACCTAGGTGGCGCTACAATATTCTCCTGTAAAAACTGAGTCGACATGTCAGCAACTTCAACTACTTCTATCATAGGGTCTTCAATATTAACTGAAGTAGCATTTGAAAGAATAGATCGATTGTCAAATTCCATGTTTAAACCACAATAAATAAACAAAATGTAAATTAAACACACAGTACAAATTAAATAAGGAAGTAGTAACACAAAAATAAATTCAATTATGACAATATATAAATACTCCAATTTAGCTACACTACAACTACTTCTACAATGAAACTCATTCATTCAATCTCTAGCACGCAAGCCAGTACAAATAAAGGTTGACAAAATTTTTATTAAATTTCACTTTATTGAACAACAATTGTAAATAGAAAGCATCCACAGCTGACAGCTTGTGTAGTTGCAAGTCACTCGTGTTTTTATTATTAATGGAGCTATGAAACTTCAAACTGTTTCTCAAAGGATCTAACTCTGATAATTTTTAATAAATTCCAAGTAATTTCTCTGAAATTTTCAAACTCTATATAAGCAAACCAAATTTTTAGCAAAAATATAAATGCAATCATCAACTGAACTGTGTTTAACCAACAATGACTTCAAAAAAGCAAACGCGGAGATTAATATTAATTTAGGACCTAAAAATCCTATCCCCCAATCAAAATTACGGAAATGACTCCCACAATGAAAGATCCTACACACCTTAACTTTTAAATCCTTAACTTCGTAAATCCGGAATTTAACTTCAATCATGAAAATAATCACAGTTACTGTAATTCTATTTACAATGGTCGGTGACCTTACAATAGACTTAATCTACAGGCTAAGTTTTGAATCACCGAAACCAAAATTCATAACTGTATTGTAGTTTATCTTTTTTGTCACAATTCTCGGTATCGCGGTCAGAATGTTTCCTGCATCTATTAGCTGAAATAGTTAAAAAGGAAACTAAATGTGACCCCGAGTGACTTAACCACACCTGATTGGACAAATCCTGTAAAAAAGATATTATTATAGCAAGTAAATAACAACTAGGTACCATTCACACCAGCAAACAATCTTACTCCCTAAACTGAGTGAAGGTGGGTGATTAGAATTACAGATTTTATTTAATGAAATTCCAGAAGTGTTAATTTAAAATATTTAATGCAATTCAGATTCCTTCAGAGTAGTTATAACAATTAAACAAATTCTTATTAGGTTCTTCATTTCGAAGGAGGTGTTCAAAATTTTAATGGAAAAACCTTTACTCTAACAACTACAGTTACTTTTTGCAAGGCAGAGATCATTTACAATAAATAGATTTTGAATGAGGATAACACAATCAAAACTCTCAATTCATTAAATATTAAACGCTAAGTTGAATTCTATAATTCATAAACAGCAAGATAACAACCACGTCAATCAATTTAATCTAACTTTAACAAAAAGGTATCGTGACTTTCGAAGTAGCCTCGTATATTTATTAAAAATTAACCTTTGAACTATTTCTCTCTTTAATTCTCTCAGTAATTCTTAGTTAAGGAATGTACGCAGTGCTTTTACTACTATAAAACTATTTAACTAACTACAATACTTTTAACTAGCATTACTACTTCACACTTACCGTAATACAGCAGGAAATAATAGTGACAGTATAGCAGAGGTAGTTACCATTTCTCAACTCCAGATCCTCTTGGGTTTAAGGACTGTTCCTTACAATACAATTCCATACAGTACAGTGCACGCGAATATTTCAAGAATTTAAAAATTAAGCAAAAAATTTATTCGGTCCGAAAGTATGTTCTAGATTTAATCAAAATTATTCGTTTTACTTCAATTTTACGTTTGAAACCTAGCCGAGATATCCAAGAGAGCTAAAATAGAAGTATATGCATTTAACAGCAATTAATTACTGAACTAGGTAACTAGTGACGTTTTCATTAACAGCACTGTAAATTAGTTAACCTATTTCCAAAGCAGGAAATACCAATTTATATTTTACTTTAGTTCTTCAAAACTTTAAATACGTCATTAGAGACTGTTTTAGATTTTAAAATTAAATAGAACGAAATTAAAAGTAATTAGTAATTTTAATTACCATTAATTACCGACAAAGTTTAGTAATGAATGAAAAGAAGTTATGGAAATCCTTCTTATATTAGTTACTACGCGAGTATGCAATTTAAAAAGTGGAATTTTAATACTTGATTTAACGTTTTATTTTTCTTCCCCCATTTAAAGTTACCCAGTTAAATTTCTTACTCGACCTTCTGTGGCACAACGAAAGCAAGAAACGCACTAGACTCGATGACGTAATACACGTGTTCCGTCTCTCACAAAACAGCGTTAGGAATTTAACGTAGTTTTAAGCCTTTAAAAGGGTTTAACACGGAAGTATTATTAAGAGGAATTTTAGACCTTATTAATTTCATTCACTTGCAAGATACGTCTTCCTTAATCACTACTCCACACACTAGAAACACAATTAACTTTTTCACTTTTAACTTATTTAACTTTACAGAACTTATTTAGACACAATTTAATTTTATATTTCTAAAACTCTTAGTAATTTAGAACTGAGTTTTAGAATCACAGTTGTAATTAAGACACACTTCACATAGTTAAACGAGGCACAGCTATAACGAACTCTCGACCACGTTTTTTTAAAAAGAACAATTTTCGGCGCGAAGTAATGATGTCTATTTCTTGAGTCCAACCCGTGTTGGCTCAATAAACTACAATACAGTTATGAGGCGCAGCGGATCAGAATGCCATATATAGGAGCAAGACTCTCGCTACTGCGCAGTGCCCAACTCATTACATACGTCACTCCAGACCCCTGCGCTAAACTGAAGTGGTTGTGTATTTAAAAAAAAAAAAAAAAAAAAATGATTCTCTGCCGTATTACAAGTATTACCAGTTTAACATATAGACATATATATATCGTTTTAAAGCCTTTTTCACGCTCTTTACAATGAAAGTACTCTCATTTCAATCCAACAACATATAACAAAACAATTCTTCAAAAACAAAAACAAACTTCTTATTTTTAAAAAAAAAGAAAACAAAAAAGTAATTTTCCACAATGAAACTATGAACCAAAATGTAACGATTTTGCAATCGTTACAGGGTGTCGTGACTACGCGGACAGTGCAGCGGTGTTCTAGCAATTTTAAGGATGGTGACGAAATTACTCGAAGATGCACCACGTGCCTAAAAACAAACACATGTACAAAATGAAGATCTTCAGGCCAAAATTAAAGCAAATAGTGGCCAGACGTATGAGGAACTGGGATTACAATGCAGTGTGAGTGTAGAAATCATTCGGCAGTACTTCCATTAACTCGGGAATCACTACAAGTTCGGTCGATGGGTCCCACATGATTTGACTCCGGGCCAGAAGGCAACGTGAGCAGACACCTGTATTTCTTTGCTGTCCCGTCTGAGGAAGGTGCAATTTCTGGACAGGGTGTTGACATGTGATGGGAAGTGGGTCATGTATGAAGCTTCACGGTGCCATCTTCATTGGTTAGCATCTCATGAACGGTTTCAAAACAGTTGAAACCGCACTGTACCAGAAGAATGTCCTCCTGTGTGTTTGGTGGACTGCTCGCGTAATCGTGCATCGGGAACTGCTACAAGTTGGTCAAAGCATCAATGCAACTGTGTACTGTCATAGTCCAGGAACTTTAGTCAAAAAATGGGCGTTTCTTCGGAAAAATTAGAAGCCAAGGTTTTTCTTCACAAAAACGTTCATTAGGTCATTCTAAATGGGATATCAAAAGTCCCAGACTTTCTGATATACGCTTCCCCTTTTTCGGGGGGTGGAAGTGGGGGAGGAAAACGCAATTTAAAATACAATCAAATTCAGTTTATTTGCATGTTGATCTAAATATTCCGAATAAAAAAAACAAAATTTACCGAGAACGCTTAGCACATTTGCTTGTAAATGTTTCACAGGAAATCCCAAAGAATATCGGGTTGAGTTTCGGAAATATGACGTCATCAAAATGGCCGACACCAGAATATGTAGTGTTTTGTGGGAATGGTTATAACTTTCCGCAGAATAATGGTAAAACCGTCGTTTTTGTTTCAGATTGAAGATAATTAATTACCAAATGTACGGAATGAAACGTGTTGTCTGCATTGCTAATTTCTTTCGAGATACAACAACAACAACAACAACAACAAAAACTAGTTTTTGATTACCTGGTTTTAAGTGTAAATGCAAATAACTCAGTAATCATAAAATATTTCAAAATACGTCTATAAATAAAGGTTGTAGAGCATTATAAAGCCTTTCCAACGGTACCTGCACCTGCATTTTTGTAACTATAACCAACTAAAAGAGAGAGGTCCAACTGCACAATTATGGGATCAGTATTTAGACACTGTGTTAATCCTCAAAGAGTTTATTAGGGCAGAGAGGATGGGTGACTGGAAGGCATATTTGTCTGCAGTGAAGAGGATGATTCCGTATTTCCACGCCACAGGACATTTTTTGTACGCTAAAAGTGCCAACTTGTTTGACAAAGACATGGTAAAGTTGGAGAACTTAATGGATGGAGACATCTATAGAAAATTTACTGCAAGCTTTTTCACCGTTAAGCGATCAGACAATTTTTTTAGTGGAACTCCAACAGATATGGTAATAGAACAGTCACTCATGAAGCCTTCAAAGATACGAAGAGGCTTTGTGCATGGAAGAAGTACAAAATGGAATGTCCTAACTAAGTTTGTTGTTGGTTTGTTAAGTGCGAGCAACATTTCTGAAGGACTAGAAAACTTTTGTGGGATTTCGTTTGCAAGTGAAGAACAGGATATAGATGCACGAGAATCTCGAATCAAACGGGACCAAGAAGATGTTCGGAAAGTATCAGAGTGGTTCAATGCCCACAACCCTTTCCCAAACGTACAAGTGATCATGTCTATAGCAACAGGGGTTACAGGTAATATGGAGAAGATAAACTGCTACGATGCACTGAACATTGGAGCAACCATGATGGAAAGAAAAGTTTGTGACAATTTTCATGACATAAAGTATTCTCGTACTAATAGGGTTCTTTCTCTTTAAACAGTGAACAGTCACCTTAAGGTACATGATGTTATTGTGCCTGTCGATCCACTGCTGCTGTTTCAACGACTCAGCGTAATCAAAAGAGCAGATGATGACCTTCGAGCATGTTTAAATTTCGAACTGGCTCCTTACCCAATGGCTCTTTCTGATGCAACTAAAATGAGAAAAACGAAGAAATAATCCTTATTCAACATCTTCAACCCGACTAATGTTCATCCTGATCTCGGAAACGCAAACTACGTCATTGATGGAGGGTTCCTTCTTCATCGAGTGGTGTGGCGTCAAAACGAATATTTCATGGATATTTGTGATAAATATGTGGCATATGTGGAAAAACACTTCGGTCAAAACACTGTCATCGTATTTGATGGATATGGTAATTCTCACAAAAATGTAAAAGGCATGAAGCAACTTCGACGGTGCTCGAAAGCAGCATCAACAACAATTATATTTAATGGAAACATGGTTGCGACTACGAGCCAAGAAAACCTTCTCGCCAATGCAAACAACAAAAGTAGGTTGATTGGTCTGCTCACTGATAAATTCATGCCTGCCAATATTGATGTCAAACAAGCAGAGAATGATGCTGATGTCCTCATTGTAGAAACCGCACTAACGATATCAAAAATTAATTCTAATTCTACAGTTATTGTTGGTGAGGATATTGATTTGTTAGTAATCATGACAGCGAGAACTCCGCCAAATTTAGAATATTTTTTCTTGAAGCCAGGAAAAGGAAAGACAGAGCCGAAGATTTACTCATCAAGGAGTTTAGAAGGTGTATGCAAAAATCACATTTTATTTCTACATGCTTTTCCAGGCTGTGATGGAACATCTGCCATATTTCAGAAGGGGAAATCAGCTTGTTTGAAATTGTTACAAAAACGTCAAGATTTAAAACATGTCGTAGAAATTTTTAATCGAAGTAATTTTTCCCATGCAGAAATAACTGAAAATGGCATACAGTTTTTTTTTTGGGGGGGGTTATACGGTGCATCTGCAAATTACACTTCACTAAATGATTACCGTTATCATTATTTCTCCAAATCAGTGAAGAGAAATAAGTCTTTCGATTTAAAAGCCCTACCACCGACTTCAGCTGCAGCACAACAACATTTGTTTCGGGTTTATTACCACGTACAAATATGGCTTGGAAACCAACTAAATCCTGAGGAGTAGGGTTGGGTTATGAAAGACAATTTGTTAGTACCAATTCGATCAACGCAGCCACCTGCTCCACCGTCCCTTTTAAAATGATTTTCTGTTCGTGTTTTAAAGGATGCGGCAATGTGTGTGAATGTCGAAAGCTCGGTCTGTTTTGCTCTCTTGCTTATGCAAATTGTCACATACAATCCTGTTTGAATGTTACTCCAACGGAAGGAATCTCTGAACGTGAAATATTCATGGACGCCGAAGAAATAGAGGTGACAAACCAGGTGAACCTGCTATAATTACAATTATTATTTATCAATCTGCAAAGGAACTCAATAACTAAACTATTTCAGGTAAGTTGAATAGTTTACATTTCTTATTGATTATTACTCTGAATTTTACATTTCTCATTCTACAAACGATAAGAATCTATCGCCGAATTGTAAATCCTCATTTTTGCATCTGTGTCTGGGGTGTGTGTGACTTACGGATGCTAATGCGATATTGAATCTTACACCCAATTGTTTTCAAAATTTTTAAAAAAAGTAGGCTTATATTGTCTTTACAAGAATCGGTCTATTAAATAGAAAAACATACCTTCCTTACATTTCAAAAAAATGCAGGTATAGGTACCGTTGGAAAGGCTTTATAATGCTCTACAACTATTGTTTGAAGATATATTTTGAAATATTTTATGATTACTGAGTTATTTGCATTTACACTTAAAACCAGGTAATCAAGAACTAGTTTTTTTTTTTTTGTTATTGTATCTCGAAAGAAATTAACGATACAGACAACATTTTCATTCCATACATTTGGTAATTAATTATCTTCAATCTGAAACAAAAGCGACGGTTTTACCACTATTCTGCGGAAAGTTATAAACATTCCCACAAAACACTACAAATTCTGGTGTCGGCCATTTTGATGACGTCATATTTAAGAAATCCGACCCGATATTCTTTGGATTTCCTGTGAAACATTTACAAGCAAATGTGCTAAGCGTTCCTGGTAAATTTTGTTTTTTTATTCGGAATATTTAGGTTAACATGCAAATAAGCTGAATTTGATTGTATTTTAAATTGCGTTTTCCTCCCCCACTTCCACCTCCCGAAAAAAGGGGAAGTGTAAATCAGAAAGTCTGGGACTTTTGATATGTCATTTAGAATGTCCTAATGAACGTTTTTGTGAAGAAAAACCTTGGCTTCTAATTTTTCCGAAGAAAAATGCTAAGATTCCTGGACTATCAGCAGTTGAGCTGTGTTCAAGAAAAACTCAAAACTCTGGAGCCAGCACTTCTGAATCGTAAAGGGTCCTCCTGTTAGAGAACAACGCTAAACACCACGTAGATAGGATGACCCGGTACACCATTCTTCGCCGCGGATGGGAAACACTATTGCATCCGCCATACTCCCCGGACATTGCTCCGTCCAATTATCACCTTTTCAATTCCTTGGATGATCACCTTAGAGGACGCCAGTTCAAATCCCTAGTAGAGGTGCAAAATGCACTTTATACCTCCTTTGCTCACGGCTAGTGATGAGCAAATGCAAGACCAAGACCAGGGTGGTCTTGGTCTTGGTCTTGGACTTGCATGCTATACTCTTGCAAGTCTTGCATTTAAGAAATCTCGAGCTTTTCATAGGTAAATTTTACTATGAATATAAGGGATAATAAATTCTACAATGCGCCAATAATAACGGAAATACAATGTAATGTAATATAATGTTTCAAATATGCCTAAATCACAATGTTTCGTAATCTGTTTATATTTTTTAATAGATCCAACACTCCTTGGTTCCCAAACTGGGGAGGCTACCCCTGAGACGCATGAAAGAAAATCAAGATGACACAGATTATTGAAATACCATAAATTGCAAAATTATTTTTACACTGTAAAGGCGTAAGATTTTTCTTTTCAACCACGATTAACTAAACCTTGCATTAATCAAACTTCCAATTAAATATTGAGATTTTGTTTTACTGATTTCAATATGTACTCTATGGGGCAGAAACATTGACATTACGCAAAAGTGATTAAAAAATTGCAGGCTTTCGATACATGAGCATGGAGAAAAAAGGAGAGAATTAGCTGTGTTGAACGGACAACGAATGAGGTGTTAATAAAAATATCAGTAGGGGAAAAAAAGAAGAATTTTAGATATTGTTAAGAGGAGGAAGAGGAACTGGTTAGGATATTGGCTGAGGAGGAACTGTATTATGAGGGACGTGCTAGAAGATATTGTGGAAGGAAAGAGAGGGAGGGAGCGAAGGGGACTAGTTGAACGAAGGTATTAAAACAGAAAATTGCTACGTCAAGACGAAGAGACTAGCTGAGAACCACCGAGCGTCGAAGCTTTTCAGTTGCAGCAAGTAACCTGCCAACAATGGGAGAATAGCTATTATGAAGATGGTTATACATTTAGCAATATTGACTAAAAAAAAAAAAAAAAAAAAAAAAAGAGAGAGAGAGAGAAAATTAAAATAATAGTTATTATAATCAAACCTCTTAACATTTTAGAATAATTTGAGTGAAAACTGAAAACGGTTCAACTGTCTATGTCTTTTGTGTAAACTCAATTGATATAAATACTTTTTGACCTGTATTATAAATACAGTAAAAGCTCTTTATTCGTGGGGTATATGTTCCATAAATATGCCGCAAATACAGAAACCGTGAATACGGAATGGTAATTTACATGGGATTATAGGGGACACGTTCCTAGGTGACAAAATAAAAAAAAACAAATACATATATAAAAAAAATCAATTTACTGTAATTGAAGTTGTTGACCATATTGATTAATTATTATCTTCAGGCTTAGGCAATAGTTTCAAGAATTTTGTAATTTTTTCTTGCTTGGCAGTTTTTAAAAGCTCCTTCAATTCAGACTGATACTCAGCAGTGGCATTAGCAATTTGCCTCTTAAAAATAAGACTTCGTTCCATAGATGGATCAATTTTCATAAAGAAATCACAAAGCTCATTTCCCATTCTTAAACCTTCACTAAGATTTTTTAAATTAAATGTCACGTTTCCAGTGCTTCTTCAATGGGCTGTGAATTTAACATTTCCTCCAAGTCGGTTTCAGTCAAATCTTCATCTTGCGATTCAAGCAATTCCTGAATGTCACTTGATTCTATCTCTTCGAACCCATCTCGTCCTATTCCATTCGCAATTTCGGCTATGTTTGCAGTCAAAGTTTGAATTTGCACACATTCTTCGTCATTTTCCGCAGTCAGAACAGGCCACAGTTTTTTTCGAGCACGACTTCAATATATGTGGCTTTAGTTCTTCCAATGATTCTTTTTGTTTACGATGCATTTTGCTATGTCAAATTTCTTCCAGCATTCCATAACATTCATATCAGGATTACATTCCATATTATCCAATACGATTTTGAAGGTTTATCTAATGTAATAGAAATGAAATGAAATCTTTGAGTTTTACGTCCCACGGTTATGCCGGTTAGGCTAAAGGAGACGGTGATTATGAGAAATGAATGAAATGGTGGAATGAAGAAAGTGGGAGGAAACGAGAGAACACCGAGAAAACCCACGCACACGGTGTTTGTCCACCACAAAGTTCACTTGGCGGGGCTGGGATCGAACCCGGGACCCCAAGCACCTAAGGTGAACGCTCTACCACTGTCTAATGTAATAGAGCTTAGAGGCCTGGATTATTCCTTGGTCTATAGGTTGAAGCAAAGCCGTCGTGGTGGGAGGTAAAAATGTCACTTTTATATTTGGATGCATAGTTTCAAGTTCGCGAGGATGACCTGGTGCATTGTCCAAAACTAGAACTGCTTTAAAGTCTAAATTATGTTTTTTTTTTTTTTTTTTTTTTTTTTTTTTTTTTTTTTTTTTTAACTAAGTTTCAACTTCAGAAACAAAACAATTCAGGAATCAGTCACAAAAAATAGCGCTTGTAACCCACGCTTTCTTATTAGCACGTCAAAACACTGGCAGGTCGTCCTTGTTTTGATTTTGTAAAGCCCGAGGATTTAACGATCTGTAAAGCATCTGGTTTAATGACAATCTCCAGATGCATTAGAACATAGCAGCAGTGTAACTGTATCCTTTGCTGCCTTAAATCCAGGAGCAGACTTTTCGCTTTTAGAAATGAATGTTTTGTTTGGCATTCTCTTCCAAAACAGTGCAGTTTCTTCTGCATTAAATACTTGCTCAGGTTTGTATCCTCCATCAGCTACTAAGTTTGCAAATTCTTCTGGATATCGTTCTGTTGCAGCAGTGTCTGCAGATGCAGCTTCTCCAACGATTTTAATGTTATGCAAGGATTGTCTCACCTTAAATTTATTGAACCAACCTTCCGATGCTTGAAATCCTCCATCTGTACATTCACCACTACAACTACTATCAGGTTCTTTAAAATGAGCGTAAAGACGCTTTGCCTTCTCCCAGACCATTGGACCACTCATGGGCACCCTTTTTTGGTTGCAGTCTTCGATCCATAATGACAACGCCACTTCCATTTTTTTCTATTGCTGGATCACGAACAATTTTCGCTGACAGTGAAGTTGAAGCTACAGACGACCTTATTTTATCTTCGGATTTATTTTATCGAGCGTACAGTTGATTCGTTGACATTGAATGAGCGTGATATGGATGCAAACGAGTCTCCAAGGCGTAAACGATCAAGCATTTCTATGTTTACTTTAAGCGGTAACACAGATTTTTTTCGTGTCGAAAGTCGTTTCTTTCTTTTTTCTTTTTTAGTTGACATTACTGTATAAATTAGGAAGACAGCGGTAGAGACGTGCTACTCGATCACAATTTTTGTAACGAATGGAAAGACGAAACAATAAAACACGCAAAACGGCTCTTACCAAAAGACGGAACGTCTAATAATGTGGCGGCATTTAAAAATATACTTTATTCATTGAGTAACAAGGTTGCTTTCATTCTGTTTGTTTACATTCTCAAAAACACCGATCGCGGCGAACGCGGCTTAGTCAAAGTCCGAACCAATAAAGCGGCGATATCATTTAAGAACATACTTTAGGCAAAGTTGTAATAAGGTCTATTTTACATTTTATTAGTCCATTTGACGGCGTTTACAAAGGATATTCGGTTGGATACCTATTGGATCCTTTTTATTATTACGTATGTACGTACTGATTATATCCGCGAATAAAGAAATCTTTAGCCTTGAATATAGGTATTGGGTCGCATTTTTTTAAATCCGCGAATAGTGAAAACGCGAATGATGGAAGCGCGAATAAGGAGCTTTTACTGTACAAAATAACGGTATCGAATTTCAAGTTATTTGAAGTCTCACTTGTGAATATGGATTACTAGCATCAATTGCCCACTTCGTTGGGTTAATCTTAATAATAATAATAATAATAATAATAATAATAATAATAATAATAATAATAATAATAATAATAATAATAATAATAATATATTTCGTTAGTCATTCACTTTTTACGATTAGTAAAGCGCTCTCTGATATCGGTCATTTTCGATTATTTTTATATTTCTCTCCCCTCCTCCTCCCTAAGTTGCGTGGCTGAATTTGAATTTAAACGGCATCAGAAGTGTCACTGTTCGTCTCAGAGACCCCAAAAACTATGGATTCAGCACTAATATCGGTCATTTTCAATAAACTTATATATCTCCTTCTCCCTCATGTTGCGTGGTACGGCATTGGAAGTGTCATTGTTCATCTCAATGACATCGAAAATCATGAGTTCGACATTGATAATGGTAATTTTCGATAATTTTATATATCTCGTTCCTCTCCCAAATTGCGGTGCTGAATTTGCATTTAAACGGGATCGGAAGTATCACTGTTCACCTTAGCGACGCCGAAAACTATGAATTCGACACTAATATTTGGTCATTTTTGATTATTATTATGTCTCTTCCTCTCCCCAAGTTACGAAGCTGAACTTGGTCGTAAATGGTACCGGAAGTGTCAGTATTTAACTCAGCGAACTGGAAAACTATGGGTTCGACAATAATATTTGTCATTTTCTATCGTTTTTATATATCTTCTCTTCCCTCCGCCAAGCTACTGAGCTGAACTTGGATTTAAATAGCATCGGAAGTGTCACTGTTTATCTCAGCGACCCCTAAAACTATAGACTCCATTTTAATATCGGTCATTTTCGATCATTTTAAAATATCTTTCATTCCCCCTCCCCTAAACTGCACCGTCAAAGTATATGACAGAAACTACCTCAGGTCCGATCTTCATCTATGTTGAAAATGAGATCGAGTTCGGTCAGGTGGTTCAAGAGTTATTAAATTTTATTTATTTTTGTACATTTTCCATCCCCTACTCCTACCCTAACAGCCCTTTCTCATTTGGCGGCGAACTGCGGCTCGCGGCGGCGTCGAATTGTCGCACAAGGTAGAAATATATTTGAAGCAATGGAGCTTTTCATATATGCGCGGCGGTCGCCGCAAATTTTCGCGGCGAGGAAAAACATCCGCCTCTCCCTGCTAGAAAGCGGCGCGGCAGATTGCCGCGTATAGCGAAGCGAGACATTGAAAGCAATGGAGCTCTTTACATATAGGCGGCGATTTGCCGCTTGGGTATTGGGGGAGGTAGCAAGTGTTGCCAGGAAAGAGTAGAGAGTGGTTGTGATAATATGGCTGTGTGTGTGTTTTACGTATATATATATATATATATATATATATATATATATATATATATATATATATATATATATATATATATATATGTGTGTGTGTGTGTGTGTGTGTGTGTGGAGTGTGTTTGTGTATGTGGTTATGTTCTAGCTTAGAACACCTGGAGTGCTTTTAACCAAACTTGTTACATACAATATATGAGAAAAGATAATATGTAAAAATAATCGAAAACGACCGATACTACCGAAGTGTCGAATCCATAGGTCGTTGATTAAAAAGAGTCCAAATCAATACAAATTATTTTTTTTTAATTATTTAATGGAAGATTGGGATATATGTGCGGGCAGCGCTGGGCAAATGAGCTTGTAATTCTATAAATTTCTTGTGCTCCAAAATTGAAATATATACTATCAAATATTTCAACAATATTGCATATTTTACAGTCTTTTGCTATATATTTATGTACTACTTTGCTATATATATTTTGTTACATAAAAATTCGTAATCCGGATTTTAGTAATAATACTGTAACTTAGCATCACTTTGATTATGTGATATTTGATAAATATACCGTATTTTATATATTTTATAACTTTTAACACTTCTGTGGGTGTAATTCCTTGAATAGTCCCTTGAATTCAAGGACTAGAGCAGTGCTTTAAAGAGACTCGAGTCAATAGTCGGAACACTTAAAACAAACGAATAAACCTGAAATACTATAACTATAATAATAATAATAATAATAATAATAATAATAATAATAATAATAATAATAATAATAATAATAATAATAATAATAATAATAATACCTACAGACCAGCCTTGGGCTCAGTGGTTGAGTGTTGACTTGGGGTTCTGGGATAGATCTCAATCACCGACTGTTCTTAGACTTTATCCTGGTTTTCCCAGTCACAATAGTTGAATATCGGGATGGTATTTTAAATATCCAGACCTGGCCGCTATTTTGCTCAAGTCTATCAATTGTGAAAACATATAGAAAAATCTCCTTCAAGATACAATTTCTCTAAAAAAAAGTTTTTCTTTTTTTGCTTTCTGACTGTCTTAACAAGGCAAGTAGAAGACACTTTTTGCATCTCTCCATTGCAACCACCACAGAGTCACAAGGTTTTGTTTCTTCAGTTGTACAGCAACCATGTTCGCATATTTTTCATTCGCGGCAAAACGCCGCGTAATATAAAAGGGTACATTTCTCACGCGGCGAACTGCCGCAATTGGCGACTGCAAATCGCCGCCTCAATGTGAAAGAAGTTTAAGTTCTACCGTCAAAGTGATTTGCTTTAAAAAAAAAAAAAAAAAAAATCACCCCCAGTGTTCGGGCCGATCGCCCTTCCTTGAAGATCTGGTCCTTAGATAGTAATTTTGCCCTCTTGCAGAGGGCTCCGGGGTTCACTTTTGTCAACCCTCGGAATTTCTTCTCTTTGGGCGGACAAAAAGAGCCATTAGACCAGTTGCTTTTGTGTGTGTGCGTCCCTATGATGTGAACGTGTGGTCGTCGTCGTGCCTACAGTGTTTAGTGGACAATACCGCTTCCATAGTTTGAATTTAATGTGTTCTTACAGTTATAATTATTTGTTTGATCCAGTTATTAATAAATAATATATATTAAGTTATAGAACCTTCTAATTTTAATATATGTGCATAGCAAAATACCTTTGCTTGGTTCGTACAAATTTAATGGTCCTCCGGTCGTGGATCAGTGTAGGACACAGTCATTACAGACAGAGTGTGAGTAATTTCAATTAAAATTTTTTGTGTCGTGTGAACAAATAACTATGGAAGCTCTAGCAATCAAAAAACGGACTCTCAAAGCGAAAATCTCGCGGGAGAAGAAAGCGATCGCTGCTTTATCGACAACAGAAACCAGCTTCATAGCGATTCACCAGAAAAGGGTCAGTGACCTTCAACGGGATTGTTCGAAGCTTCTGGATGAAATTGCAACCATTTCAAATGACGAGCAGTTTCAAAAAGAAGAAGAGCTAGCGGAGATGGGCAACAGCTTACTGGAGATATGTGTGGTGCTAAGGGATTTACAAGTTGTGGAAAACAATTCGGTTTCTTCTTCAGAAACAAAGCAAAGTAGTGAGGTGAAATTGCCAAAAATACAGTTACCCACATTTACAGGCAATTTGTTCGAGTGGCTTTCCTTCCACGATTTGTTCGTAGCCTCAGTACACAGCAACGATAAATTATCTGGTGCTCAAAAAGTGCAATATCTAAAAACATCCCTGAAGGGGGAGCCAGCCCAACTCCTTCAGGCGATGCAAATTACGAACAGTAATTTCAAAGAAGCATGGGACATTCTGAACGCGCGGTATCACAATAAACGTGAAATTGTGAATTCAATTCTCAAACGCTTAATTACGCAACCACCCATTCAGCAAGAATCGGCAACAGCGTTGCGCAAATTAATTGACACAACGATGGAGTGTACTCGATCGCTGAAAGTGCTTGAGCAACCAGTGGAGCACTGGGACGTGATTTTAGCTTATCACACCGAGGATAAACTAGACAGTGAGACGCGAAGGCAGTGGGAACTTTCGTTAAATTCCAGTGAACAGCCATCTTTCGACAAGCTGGCGACATTTCTGGCTTGCATCTTCTCATGTGACAACTGCACAACGGACCCAAAGTTTGTGTGACCTGTGTAATTCAAACCATCCACTATACAGGTATTCCGAGTTCGTCAAACGTTCAGAGGCGGAGCGTATCGCTCTCGTGAAAGAAAAGAACTTGTATCTCAATTGTATGCGCAAGTCTTGTCGGAAGGACAGTTGTTCATCCGGAAATTGCCGCAAGTGTGAAAAAAGGCACAATACAATGTTACATTTTGAACGAGATGATGCGTTACCAGAGCATGATTCTAGTGTCACGTCACATTTTGCTTCCGAAGCAAGTGTGCCGCATGTTTTATTGTGCACAGCGATTGTAAAAATAAAGGGAAAAACAGTGTGTCATATCCCTTCAGAGCTCTGTTAGACTGTGTGTCAGAGACTAGTTTTGTAACCGAAAAGTGCGTGCAAAAGCTCGGACTACAAAAAATAAAATCCAATGTGGTGATCTCGGGCATAACGGGAGCAGGGGTAGGATCTGCAAAAGCTATGGTGGACTTGCAGTTTCAACCGTTAGGTCAGATGAACGAAACGTTCGAAACGAGAGCGATTGTAGTGACGAAGGTAACATCTGATCTCCCAAAGCAACCCTGTGCCAGTGCTTCACATTGGCCACATTTGAAAGGGTTAAAGCTAGCGGACCCCACTTACAATATAGTGGGCCCCATTGACGTGCTTCTTGGAGCGGATGTGTTTCCATTATTAATGCTCGGTGGAAAGCGTGTTGGACCACCGGGTACACCCGTAGCTCTAGAGACTGTCCTTGGTTGGGTGCTTTCTGGTAGCATAGGTACCACAAGTGGAGCCGTAACAGTGGCGGCATATCGTGCGTCATGTGAAGTGGACACAACCCTTCGTAAGTTTTGGGAGCTAGAAGACCTTACTCCCAAAAAATACTTGTCCAAAGAAGAGAAAAACTCTGAAAAACATTTTGCAGATACTCACTACCATGACGAATATGGCCGTTATGTAGTGAGATTACCATTCAAGAAGAATGCATCGCCCTTGGGAAAATCACGTGACATTGCAGTCAGAAGATTGTTACATTGTCAACGCAAGTTAGCAAAACAACCTCAACTTCAGGAACAATATCCTGCGTTCATGGAAGAATATCTGAGGTTGGGGCACATGGAGCTTGTTCCCCCAGAAGAGAAGAACGTGGCACCTGAGAAGAGCTGTTACCTCCCCCACCACGCAGTTCTAAAACCCACGAGTTCAACAACAAAATTACGAGTGGTCTTTGATGGCAGTGCGAAGACAACATCCGGGATTTCTCTCAATGAACGGCTAATAGTGGGCCCGAAGCTACAAGACGACGTTTTCCCACTTTTGGTGCGATTTCGTGAACATCAAGTAACCTTATGCGCGGACATTGCCAAAATGTATCGGGAAGTGATAGTAAACAGAAAAAATGTTGATTTTGAAAGAATTGTGTGGCACAATTCCGCGAACTCTACTGTAGAAGACTACCGATTATTAACGGTGACATACGGAACTGCTTCTGCTAGTTTTTTTTTTTTTTTTTTTTTTTTTTTTTTTTTTTTTTAGCTACTAGGTGCCTTCAACAGATAGCAGCAGACGGTGAAAATTATACCTTGGCAGCAAGTGTACTAGTGAGGGACTTCTTTATGGACGATTTTCTGGGTGGCTGTGAAACTGTGCGCGAACCGATTGAGCTCCAACAACAGCTAACTCAGTTGCTGAAAAAAGCAGGCTTCGAGTTGCGAAAATGGGCATCCAGTGAACTGGAAGTGCTAGAAGCCGTACCGTCTCATATGCGCGAAGTGTCTGTGCCTTTTAACTTCAACGATGACAATACCATCAAGTGCATCGGAGTGCAGTGGTCACCAGTCAGTGACGAGTTTGGATTCAGTGTTTCTTCCTCCTTGCAGCGCGACGTGTGGACCAAGCGCATGATACTATCTGAGATCGCCAAAATCTTCGATTCAGTTGGTTTCCTTTCACCGGTAACCATCAAGGCGAAGGTGCTTCTGCAGTCGTTGTGGAAGAAAAACTTGGGATGGGATGAAAACCTCCCTAGTTCAATGTGTGCGGAGTGGAAAGAATATTGCAAGGAACTGTCCCTATTAGAGGAAGCAAAGGTTGAGCGGTGCATCATACCTCCCAACACTCAAAAATGCCAAGTAATTGGCTTTTCAGATGCCAGCGAGCGGGCTTATGCCTCAGTGGCGTATTTGCGGGCCGAGCTTTCAAACGGAACGGTCAGTGTGCAGCTAATTGCTGCAAAAACAAAGTTGGCTCCAATTAAAACTGTTTCTCTCTCTCGATTGGAGTTGTGCGCTGCATTATTGCTGGCGAAGTTGCTCAACGCAATCTCAAACGCCCTTGTGTTTGAGATGCAAAAGGTAAAAGCATTTACCGATTCACAGGTTGTGTTAGCATGGATTACTTCTTCCCCTGACAAATGGAAAACGTTGGCGGATCGTCTCGCGGAAATCCAAGAAACAGCTCGTGCAGCGGAATGGTGTTTTGTAGACGGCTTGCTAAACCCTGCTGATTGTGCCTCCAGGGGTGTGAACCCTAGTGAATTATTGTGTCATTCATTGTGGTGGAACGGTCCCAACTAGTTGTATGATGCAGTGTTGCCAACGGCTGCAGGACCACCCCTCATATCTGACAAGGTGGCGGAAGAAAGAAAAAGGTGTGTCAGTACTATGTGTGCAGCTACAGTGGATGATATCACTAGCCGTTATTCATCTCTGCTCAAAGTGAAACGCGTTGTAGCCTGCTGTCTTCGCTTTGTCTACAACTGCAGAAATCCCCTTCAGAAGCTTCAAGGCCCATTAACAGCAGAAGAGTTGGAAGGTTCTTCAAGGTGTTTAGTGAAACAAGTTCAAAAGCAAACATTTCCTGAGGAACTGGAATGTTTGAAAAATGGAAAACCCCTCCCAGCCAAAAGTCGTGTTTTGTGTCTGACTCCTTTCATTGATAGTAAGGGCCTTTTGCGTGTTGGAGGAAGACTACAAAATGCAAAAATCACCATAGTCAAAGGCATCCGGTTTTATTACCAAAACAACACAAGCTTACAGAGCTTTTAATTCAGAGGAAGCACCTCAATACGCTCCACGGGGGTCCTCAACTAGTTTTGTCTATTCTTCGTCAAAGATTCTAGGTTATTGGTGCGAGAAATTTAGTAAGAAACATCATTCGAAAATGTGTAAGGTGTCATCGGTTCGAGAACAGAACAGAAAATCAAATTATGGGACCGTTACCCTCGGCTCGTGTAAACCCTAGTAGATGCTTTTCTCACACAGGTGAAGACTATGAGGGACCGTTGCTATTGAAAAACAGTCATGGGCGAAGCCGAATACAAAGCATACATCGTTCTTTTCGTATGTTTTGCTACTAAAGCAATACACCTCGAGCTAGTGTCTGACGCAAGCGGTGCGTCATTTTTAGCGGCGTTAAAACGCTTTGTATCTCAAAGAGGGCTCCCTAGTGATATGTATAGTGATTACAGCAAGAATTTCGTAGGAGCCAATAAGGAACTCAGAGACCTAATCCAACACAGTGTGCATACGAAGGAAAACCAGCTGACTTCATCCTACCTGAGCGAAAAGGGCATAAGATGTCATTTCAATCCCCCCTCTTCCCCTCATTTTGGTGGTTTGTGGGAGGCTGGTGTGCGTAGTGTGAAACACCATCTTAAAAGAATTGTAGGTAATGTAACTCTGAGTTATGAGGAGATGAACACCATCTTGACCCAGATTGAAGCAATTTTGAATTCACGTCCGCTTATCCCCTTATCTGAATAACCTAATGACCTATCTGCGCTAACACCGGCACATTTCCTTATAGGAGAACCGATGCTTGCTGTTCCGACACAAGATTTCACCTTGACGAAAATGTCCCACCTGAAGAGATGGCAATTAGTGCAGCAAATGGTACAACACTTTTGGCAGCGCTGGTCTCAAGAGTATTTATCCCGTCTACAGCAGAAGCCAAAGTGGTGGATCCGACGTGATAATCTCAAAGAAGGAGACTTGGTGCTATTAAAGGAACCTCACCTCCCCCCTCTACAGTGGAGGCTAGGTCGTGTCAAGGATATCCATAATAGTAGTGATGGACTTGTGCGAACTGTCACCGTAAGAACAGCTGCTGGGGATTTAAAGCGCCCCATTGTGAAGCTCTCTCGTTTACTGTTTGATGCAAATAGATAAATATACTCGTGTATTCAAATATCAACTTTTCATATTGTGTTCTGTAACAAAAGCCGCCACTGAATCTGAGTTGGAGGAAAATCGTCAGGACGACTTTTATTACAAATCAGAAGAATTAAAAATAATTTAACTTATATTGTAAAACATCGAAGGAAAGAGAGAAAAATTGTTGTAACATATTTTTAAAATTTTTGAAAAAGTAAAGATCCTGGCGATTAAAAAGAAGAGAAAAATAAAAGGTGAGTTGCGCTCGGAATTGTAAGGTGTGAAGATGTCTAATGGAGGCTAGTGTGAACAAGAGGAAACGTGAAATCGTAATACGAACACGAGTTTGTGCAATCGGTATTAGTAACTTCGTGAGAATTTTGCATGTTTGGTTCAAAGGAGACAAAGTTTAATAATTATTAATAACGGTTATATCTGGAAGTAAAAAAAGAAAGAGTGAACCGAAACACTCTTGTAAAAAAAAAAATTAAGTGGAGCAAGAAAGTGGGGTCGTGAAAATCAAGGGATTGTTTTAATTCCTAGTGCAATTCAATTCTGGTATTGAAAAGAAAGAATTGAAAGTGAATGATTTTTGGATAACTACTTATATTACCAGATCGTTGATTGCAGCAAGATTCGATATAAATTCGAATACTCCACTTTATTCCGTTTACTTGAATACGTTATTTGATTCCTTTTGAGAGGATCTTACGTCTTTCCTTACTTATTTGTGGTATTTGGAGTTGGTTTAGTAAGCCAGAACGAAGGTCGATTTCCATTCAGAGGAGGACAGCGAGACAGAGTTGGTAAAGAAAGGTATAAGACCATTATTGAGAAGGTAAGAACTATTTCAATTTTACTTCCTTGTGACCCTCGTTAACTGTTAGGGATATGTTTTCATTAGTTCTTGTTGGTTGTCTAGTAGTATTCGTTCTTTAAGCAGGATTCTTCCGTTGTTCGATAAATGCGAAGTTGTCTGATCCGTTATCGTATTCAATTACCGTTTTTTTACTTTAAATCTCAGCTCGATCCTTGGTAATAACGTTTTCAGCATTGGAAGAAGGAGAAACATTACATTGTCGTCTGGAAATACTACGTTTTGGATTAGAAAGAGAGTAATTGAAAAATTTAATATTAATAAATTGACTGGATCAATCCCAGTACCATTTGATATTAGTGTGTGGCGTGACCGCTCATATATTGTCTCTTGTCTATACAGTCTTGATTTGCTTTTCAAATTTTTCAATAAAAGAAAGAAATTAAAGTACAATTATATAATACATAAGGTTAGGTGGAGGTTTCCCCCCCCCCCCTTAATTTGTGAATCAGTATCGATTGACATTTGCTTGTTTCAGATTGTCATTAGATAGCTTTAAGAACTGTTAAGAATTCGTATATATACAAAGAATTAAATAAAAGATTTAAATTTCTCCTTGGAATTGCTGTTGATTAACGTAACGTTCAAATACGTCATATTATATATATATATTTATTAATCGTTGGAATTTTTGTTGTTTCACATCGCATTCAAATACGCATTTGCTTATTTGTTTTTTTTTATTCTAATAAAATATTTGTTATCTACTTTTGGAATATAATAAAAACAATAAAATCAAGGATTTGGTGTGATTATTTCCAAAATTTGTGTGTATATACATACACACAATATATTATATTATTGTTTGTGTTATATTTTTGCAGCCGAATTTTTGTACGCTATTTTCTACTGAAAGTTGAAGGAGAAAGAAACACTGATTGAACCAATAAAAGGTAAGGGTTGTTGGGGAGGATTGAGCTGAGATCTTGTATAAAAGAAGATTTAGATGTCCCGCACCCAAAGCGCCCGATTGATGAAGGTTTTTTTTTTCTCTGCTGACCGGATTCTTTACGGGCGCGTTATAAGTTAGTTCCGAGCGCAACTCCGGTTCATTCAGTGAGTTTTTTTTTGATTCATTTAGTAGTAAAAAAAAAATACGAGTTTATTTAGAAATAGCGTTCATTATTTTTTCAAAATAAGATTAATTTGTACACTTAACCGCATAAGTGTTTACTCCTTAGTAGAGTTCGGTTGCTTTGGACTGTGATGTTAAGTGAATAAGTATTAAGTATTAATAAACAGTTTGTTCACGGAATTGATAATCAGAAACTTGAATAAATAAGTATTTGGATTTAATTTGCATTAATATTTATGAGGATTTCATATTTATGAACGAAATTTCTGATCGCAGTCATAGTTACTTTTGTTCAGTTGATATTGAGTGGTGTTGCTGGTGTAGTGGTACTATCTCTGTAGTGTTACCGTACTTTAGGTATTTTGTTGATAATATATTATTTGTTTATATTAATATTTATGTATAAATTGTTAGTTATATTATTAATCATGTGTTCTTCGCAGTTGAATGATTGGGTTATTGATATTCCTGAGGAATTTTCGGAATACGTTACGGTTGATCGTACTGGCTTTCCCGATAATAGTAATAGTAATTTTGGTGAAATTTCAATGTCTCTTACACCTCCATCGAATATAAGGGGGATTAATAATTATTCAAGGTTGGGAAACGTTAGCCTTAATCTTAGTGAGCATAATACAGGGTGTTCTAATTTGTCAAGGGCAAGTCGAGATGTCAATGCTTCATCTGTAAATAACGTTAATCCCTATTCTAGGAGAGTTGAATTTGAAATGCCAAATCAGAATAATACGAGTAGTCAGGCACAAAATCATAGATATTTAAATATGCGTAATTATTATCAAAGAGTAACTCAGATTAGGAATTCAACGCCGAAAGGTTTTACTGCTCACACTACATTCTTTAACCCTTTGACATCCAGATTTCCCGAGCGTAATGATATTCAGTTTTCACAACCTAATAATTTGCAATCAAATGAAGCTGGAGTTTCTAGGCAAGATTTATATCAAGGTATTGAAGGGAACTTGATGTTAAAGTATACTTTTAATAAAACTAGTCAATATCTTGAGGAAAGGTTCCGGGATATTAAAAATTTTAGTGGTGAAGATAGTTTACAGACCTTTGAGGTTTTGTATAGAATTGAAGAGTTGTTGAATTCCACTAGTTATTCAATACAAATGATTCTGACTGTCCTTATATCGAAATGTGATGGAGCCTGTTTGAGAGAAATACAGTGTGCCCTACAAAATCATTTAAATTGGGATCAAATTTGTAAGAGATTTACCTCATTATTTATGACTTCTGTTTCTAAACATACTTTAATATCGGAGAAAATATTTCGTAGGCAAGGTCTTTCGGAATTAGTAGACCATTATGTTCGGTCAATTATATATTCAATTAAGGTCTTAGGATTTGTAGGGTCTGAAGGCGAATTAGTTGAGTTAATATTGAATGGTATGAACCCTTCAATACGTTTTAGAATGTTAGATGATTATGTTCCTAAAAGCCGATCAGAACTGATTGAAATTTCTGAGAGATATGTATTAAGACAACGTAGTCAATTAGACTTTAATAGAAGAATGACATCTAGTAAAGGTCAAAACAATATTATTCCTAGTTCTTCTCGGAAATTTGATAATAGAAAGTTTTCAGGACATAATGTATTCTCCGTTCATGATTTTTCGGGGTCAGATAAAAATTTTGTAAAACCTCAGAGACAAATAATCGAGTCTGAAGTACCGTGTTTTCCAGGTCGAGAGATTATTCCTTCCGAACGAAGTGATACAGTAGCTTCTTTTATCGATGGAATTATAAATGGACAGAGAGTTGATTGTTGTTTGGATAGTGGGTCATCTTTTAATTTAACAACATATAGGTTGGTGAAAAAGTGTGGTGCACTTCAATATATTAGAAAAGTTCCCGAACGAACTGTAGATGCAGCATCTGGTTTACAATTTTCGACGAATGCGGAAATTATTTTATTTCTAAATTTTTCCGGACACTTTGAAAAAATTAAATTTAAAGTGGTGAATGAATTGCCATGTGACTGTATATTAGGCACACCATTCTTACGTGGAACTCAATCGAACATAGACTATGCATCGAATTGTTTAGTGCTTAGGAATGGCAGTAAACGTCTTCGATTGAAATTTAAAAGAATTAATCATGTGAATGGTGATTATGCAGGATTTAGATCCGGAGATAGGGGTGACCAGTCAAGACAGAATAGTAATTCCGGGAACTTTAAGGTTCCGGGAACCTTAAGACAATCTTCATCGGAAGTTAGATCTGGCGATCGGATTGACCATCGAGATCCGCAATCTAGATTTAAATCAGGAGATGTGGTAGGCCACTTTCGAAAGGATAGTTCTAAAACATCTTTTGGAAGTTCTACGAAATTTAAATCGAAACAGAGAAATTTTTCCAGATTACCATCGGGTGATCGTGATGGCCAACGTTCGGATGGTCGAGTTTCAGTAATGATGGATAATAGAGAACGTCGTAAGGATGATGGTCATGTAGCGATGAAAGAGAGTGATGATCTCTTGTACTCACATCCTGGTGTATCCTATGGCGATGAAGAACATATGGTTTCGTTATATCTTCGTTCGGAGAAGAAATTGAATCGATTTCAGAACATTGGTGTGCAATGTGAAATAAGTTTAGATGACGTTGAACGGAAATTATTGCATATTACTGCTCCAAGTGATTCCAACTTTAAAGAACTTAGAGATCTGGTTCGTAATATGGAGGAGAACCCTATAGGGGATCGAAGTATATGCGATAATGGGATTGAAGCAGACGTTTGTAACATTTCAACTAACACATCGCATTATGGTTTTGCTTCAGTAGTCCCAGGCCGGATGGAAGATCTAGTTGAACCCAGTGGTGTTGTGAACGTCAATCAACGTGGAAGGGACCAGGCATTCCAACAGGTGTTGTCACCTGTTGAGGATATGAATATTCGGGAAGAAGATATAGTTTCTTGTGTTGAACAGAAAAAGAAGAGTAAAAAGAATAAAAAGAAGAAAAGGAAAGTTGAAAAGAAGAGTGATGATGTCACCTGTAACCAGATGGTATTAAAGGAGAATCCATTAACACAGAAGGACGTTTCTCCGGTGGATAATTTTGAGAGTGATTCGCAAGCTTCGGACATTGATCTAGAACAGGCTAATAACTTTTACAAATTATTACATCGAAATAAAAAGTATTTAGACCCAGAGTTAACTCACAAGGGGAGGAACCAACCTGAACTAAAAACACAGGTGAATAAACCTACTAAAAGTGATTGTATTAACACACAGGTGAATAAACCTACTCAAGAGGAAGATAAACTTAAGACTTGGAAATATTCGGGTTCGGATATTGAGGATTTTGTATCTGAGGTTAAAACATCTTATAATGATGTTATAAATAAAAGAGTAGGATGTATTAAAGACTTCGTTGGTCGATTATACTTGAAAGAACAAAAACCTTTTAAAGAAACACCATTTCCGATACCTCGACAAAAGGAACAGGTTTTCGATTCTCAAATTAAGGAATTGATTGATCAAGGGATTTTAGTCGAAGTCGATCATTCTAATTATGCCAGTGCGTGTTTCCTCGTGAAAAACAAAGACGGTACGCATCGTCTAGTCGGGAATTTCTGTAAAGCGAATTCATTGATTGTTAATGACGTATATCCTTCGCCTAATCTCGAGGAATGTTTGACTGCCTTGGCGGGTAATACAGTGTTTTCCAGACTGGATCTTAAGAAAGCATATCTACAAATCTACCTCCATGAAGACTCCAGAGAAATAACTACCATAGTAACACCTAAGGGTAGTTATCAATTTACTCGAATTCCGGTCGGAATTAAGACTGGAGGTAATATACTCGCCCGGGCAATGGAAAAGATTCTCGGAGATTTGGTTAGTGAGGGTGTACGCATATATTTTGATGATGTCCTTTTAAGTACAAAAACTATAGAAGAACATAAGAAATTGATGATTAAGGTGCTTGATCGTTTTCGAAAATATAATATAACAATTTCTCCAGAGAAGAGTTTGTTCTTTTATAGGAAAATTAAGTACCTTGGCTATATTATAGACGGTAGCACTATGGAAATAGATCCATCTAGAGTGTCTGCGATAAGAAATATACCTCCACCCAGGAATAGAAGGGGTTTAATGAAGATATTAGGACTTTTTTCATATTACTCTAAATTTGTTCCTCAATTGCAGGAAATTATGGTTCCCTTAAGTGAGCTTAAGTCTATTAATAGAAAATTTACTTGGACAAGTGAGGAACAAAAGATTCTGGATAAGTTGAAAGATCTGTTGATTAACAATATAGTTCTTAAAACACCAGATTTAAATAAAAGATTCATAGTTCATGTTGACGGGGGAGGACGTGCGATTGGAGGGGTCCTCGCTCAGAAAAACGATGAAGGTATAGCTGTCCCTGTCGCATTTTATAGTAAACGACTCTCGGAAGCAGACAAACATAGGAGTATTTACGAGATTGAGTTTATCAGTCTCGTAAAAACAATTTCAAGATATAAACATTATTTAATTTCAGAATTTGATATATATACCGATAATAAAGCCTTGAGTTGGATCTTAAACAACTCAAAGAGATTGTTGAAATATGGCCCTTTGGTAGAGACCTTGTGTCAATTTAATTTTGTTATTCACCACATCCGCTCAGGAGATAACATTATAGCCGATTTTTTAACACGGATGCATGATCCTTTTGAGTTCAATATTTGTGACAGTCCTATTGGTTTGCCTTCATTTAGGAATAATATGAAAATAGCAAATACTTGGCGTTTGCCATTAGTTAGGGAGCCAATAGATGTTTTGCAAAAGGAAGATCCTGAACTATCGAGAATAATAGAAAGATTAGAAACAGGTGAACAAGTTACAGGTTATTCTTTAAATAATAAGATTTTGATGAAAAGAACGAATTCTGTCATAAATCCTTTCAAAATAGTGATTCCAAAAGGACTACAACGTATTATTATTGAATATTTTCATGATGATAGAATTACGGGCTCTCATTCTGGGGCTTTTCGAACTTTAAGGAAAATCATGAAAAGATTTACGTGGAATAATGTCGTGATGGATGTAAAGCAATATGTGAGATCGTGTGATATTTGTCAGCGTGTTAAGGAATCGAATTTAAAGAAGATGGGTCCTTTAGAATCTAAAATATCAAAAAGAATAAATTCTTGTTGGGCTTATGATATTATTGGTCCACTCCCATCCTCACAGGGCTACAAGTTCATTTTAATAGGGGTCGATTATGCAAGCAGGTTCGTAGTCTTAGAGAAAATGAAGAAGATTACTTCCACCTTGTTAGCTAAGATGTTTATGGACATTTTCAGTCGTCTAGGGTATCCGGAGACTCTAGCAACTGATAATGCTTCGGTTTTTGTATCGGAGTATTTCTCTAAGTTTCTCTTTGGACTGGGTATTAAACATATAAGAATTAGCCCATACCACCCAGAGGCGAATCCAGCGGAAAGATTCATTAAAACTCTGAAATCGGCGATGAGAGCTTATTGCTCAGATAAACAAACACAATGGTCAAATCTTATTCCAGAACTCCAGTATTCTTTAAACATCTGCGAACATTCAGGACTGAAAGGTGTTCCAATGGAACTTTATTATGGACGTCCGAATTTTACACCATTAGAAAACCGTTGGCACATTTCAGATCTTGATCTTGAAGTTAAATCAGGTAGGGAGTTATGGCAGACTGCCCTATCCAATATGGAAAAGACTTGGAATAAGAGGAAAAAACTAATGAATCAAAGGAGACGACCAGTTGTTGTTCAAATTAATGACAGAGATTTAGTTAGAAGTCATGTAAAATCGTCCATAAGAGAAAATATATCTAAGTCGCTTAGCGACAAATGGATCGGACCTTTTGTGATTAGGAGATTCCTTACACCCAATACACTTTTACTTTCGAATGAAAATGATGACCAAGAGTCATATAGAAGGGCTCATGTTTCCGAAGTGAAGAAATATTTTCAGAGGAGAAACCAGAATGATAGTAACGCTTAAATAGACAGCAATGCTCGGTATCAACTGACAAAATAGTGTTTTAGTATCTTTGTGTGTATTAAATGTATTTTATCTTTGGCCAAAGATAAACTTTTTTAAAGGCATCAGTAAGTTGTATTGTGTAAATAAATATTTCCAAAGATAAACTTTTATTAAGGTATACGTAAGTTGTTGTATATTTCAAATAAGTCTTTCCAAGAATATTACTTTTAGTAATAATTTACATATAAAAAGATAAGTTTGACATGTTAATTATAAATAAATGCAAATTTATTAGTTGAAATAAGGTGCTTGAAAGTTTTAAAGAATAAAATAAATTTTAATGTGTTTCTCTAATTTTTAACAGAAATTTCTAATATATGCAATATAATAATGAGAATTTTTATGTTCCTAGCATTGTTTTGTATCCTGAGTTCATGATGCTGCCAGATGTGTCTTTTTTTTCCTCAAGACGGGGGAAATTGTAACAAAAGCCGCCACTGAATCTGAGTTGGAGGAAAATCGTCAGGACGACTTTTATTACAAATCAGAAGAATTAAAAATAATTTAACTTATATTGTAAAACATCGAAGGAAAGAGAGAAAAATTGTTGTAACATATTTTTAAAATTTTTGAAAAAGTAAAGATCCTGGCGATTAAAAAGAAGAGAAAAATAAAAGGTGAGTTGCGCTCGGAATTGTAAGGTGTGAAGATGTCTAATGGAGGCTAGTGTGAACAAGAGGAAACGTGAAATCGTAATACGAACACGAGTTTGTGCAATCGGTATTAGTAACTTCGTGAGAATTTTGCATGTTTGGTTCAAAGGAGACAAAGTTTAATAATTATTAATAACGGTTATATCTGGAAGTAAAAAAAGAAAGAGTGAACCGAAACACTCTTGTAAAAAAAAAATTAAGTGGAGCAAGAAAGTGGGGTCGTGAAAATCAAGGGATTGTTTTAATTCCTAGTGCAATTCAATTCTGGTATTGAAAAGAAAGAATTGAAAGTGAATGATTTTTGGATAACTACTTATATTACCAGATCGTTGATTGCAGCAAGATTCGATATAAATTCGAATACTCCACTTTATTCCGTTTACTTGAATACGTTATTTGATTCCTTTTGAGAGGATCTTACGTCTTTCCTTACTTATTTGTGGTATTTGGAGTTGGTTTAGTAAGCCAGAACGAAGGTCGATTTCCATTCAGAGGAGGACAGCGAGACAGAGTTGGTAAAGAAAGGTATAAGACCATTATTGAGAAGGTAAGAACTATTTCAATTTTACTTCCTTGTGACCCTCGTTAACTGTTAGGGATATGTTTTCATTAGTTCTTGTTGGTTGTCTAGTAGTATTCGTTCTTTAAGCAGGATTCTTCCGTTGTTCGATAAATGCGAAGTTGTCTGATCTGTTATCGTATTCAATTACCGTTTTTTTACTTTAAATCTCAGCTCGATCCTTGGTAATAACGTTTTCAGCATTGGAAGAAGGAGAAACATTACATTGTCGTCTGGAAATACTACGTTTTGGATTAGAAAGAGAGTAATTGAAAAATTTAATATTAATAAATTGACTGGATCAATCCCAGTACCATTTGATATTAGTGTGTGGCGTGACCGCTCATATATTGTCTCTTGTCTATACAGTCTTGATTTGCTTTTCAAATTTTTCAATAAAAGAAAGAAATTAAAGTACAATTATATAATACATAAGGTTAGGTGGAGGTTTCCCCCCCCCTTAATTTGTGAATCAGTATCGATTGACATTTGCTTGTTTCAGATTGTCATTAGATAGCTTTAAGAACTGTTAAGAATTCGTATATATACAAAGAATTAAATAAAAGATTTAAATTTCTCCTTGGAATTGCTGTTGATTAACGTAACGTTCAAATACGTCATATTATATATATATATTTATTAATCGTTGGAATTTTTGTTGTTTCACATCGCATTCAAATACGCATTTTGCTTATTTGTTTTTTTTTTATTCTAATAAAATATTTGTTATCTACTTTTGGAATATAATAAAAACAATAAAATCAAGGATTTGGTGTGATTATTTCCAAAATTTGTGTGTATGTATGTTTGTGTTATATTTTTGCAGCCGAATTTTTGTACGCTATTTTCTACTGAAAGTTGAAGGAGAAAGAAACACTGCTTGAACCAATAAAAGGTAAGGGTTGTTGGGGAGGATTGAGCTGAGATCTTGTATAAAAGAAGATTTAGATGTCCCGCACCCAAAGCGCCCGATTGATGACGGTTTTTTTTTTTTCTCTGCTGACCGGATTCTTTACGGGCGCGTTATAGTTCATGATACTCTTATTCATATTTCGTGTTTTGATTTTCATATTTTCTTTTTTTTTCATGTTATGCTTATATTATTTCTCTCATATTTAGTGTCTCGATTTTCATTACTCGTTTATTTTGTATATACATATTGGTGTTGTTTTCTATTTTGTTGCATTACATTTCTCATTATAATATTCATGTTCTTGAAACGCGAGCATTTCAAGGTGGGGGCTACGTTCGGGCCAATCACCTTTCCTTGAAGATCTGGTCCTTAAATAGTAATTTTTCCCTCCTGCAGAGGGCTCCGGGGTTCACTTTTGTCAACCCTCGGAATTTCTTCCTTTTGGGCGGACAAGTGTGTTTTAAAAAAGAGCCGTTAGACAAGTTGTTTTTGTGTGTGCGCGTCCCTATTTGGTGAACGTGTGGCCGTCGTCGTGCGTACAGTGTTTAGTGGACAATACCGCTTCCATAGTTTGAATTTAATGTGTTCCTACAGTTAATTAATTGTTTGATCCAGTTATTAATAAATAATATATATTCAGTTATAGAACCTTCTAATTTTAATATATGTGCAGCATAGCAAAATACCTTTGCTTGGTTCGTACACCCAGTCCGAACCTCATTTATGTTGAAAATTTGATTGAGATCGATTGGCTGGTTCAAGAGTGATGGAGTCACAAACACAGCACTTATATTTTCAATTTATATATATATATATATATATATATATATATATATATATATGTGTGTGTGTGTGTGTGTGTGTGTGTGTGTTAGGGTGTCCCTTATTTTGGGTAATTTCGTGTTGCGATACGTACACCCTCCAAATGTATTCTATGTGACCATAAACACGCATTAGTGAAATAGCAGCTCTCTACGAGAACGTTAACCCGTGCCGACTTGATGACTAAGTCATGAAATGGCGTTTCCCCAGTACAATATAAATTCCAACCCTGATAACGGAGAAAATAAGAGACAGAGAAACGAAACTTTGCATGAAACAACTAGAGAAAGGACGACATCTGTTCGTGTATTGACAAATAACATCGGATGAAGTGTTGCCAACCCAAGACAAAGTTGTTTTTATAAATGGAATGACCTAAATTGAATATCATAATTGGAAGCAGCAATGAAAATTAAGGCAAAAGAGATTGTAAAGACAGATCAGTGTTGCAAACTTTTCGAGAAATAATGTGTAATATGTGTTAGCGCACACAAGGAGTGAAGTACTAACGTTTTGTACTCCTTAAATCAGCTATTGACAAGAATTGTTTGCTTTGACTCTAAGTATAGAATCATCCGCTGAACAGTGTTACCATCATCAGAAGGGATAAATTGAGTTTGGAAAAGATACAATAACTCGGAAAAGGTCACTAGTGCTGTATGCTTTAAAACGTATAAGGCAAGGCAGAAGAGCATGAGGGGTAGGAGTGGTTATGTGAGACTGATAACTCACGTACTGACAGATATATTCCGTATCTTGTTAAAGCAGAAAACTAAGGTTTGTAAAAGATGGCAACGCTGCACAGCAGCGGCTTTTTTACTCTTGATTTCCTCATGGCTATCAGCGTCCTCAAAAGCCCACGAGTACATAAACCTATGCAAATTGAACGCTGTTTTCATATTTTAACCAGGTTGTTGGGATTACAACCCACTGTGCAGCGTTGTTACCTTTTACAAACCTTACTTGTCAGCTTTTACAAGATATCGTATATCTCAGTCTGTTTTTGATCTCACATAACCATGGTTCTACTCCTCATGCTCTACCGCCGTAGATTATACGTTTTAAAGCATACAGCGCTAGTGACCTCTTTCGAGTTATTGTTTCCCTTCCAAACTCAACTTCTCCCTTCTGTTGATGGCAACATTGTTCAGTGGATGCTTCTAGACTTAGAGTCAACGCAGACAATTCTTGTCAATATCTGATTTAAGGTGTACAAAACGTTAGTACCTCTCTCTGTGTATGCGCCAACACATATTACACATTATTTCTCGAAACGTTTGCAACATTGATTTGCCTTTACAATCTCTTTTGTCTTTATTTACATTGCTGCTTACAATTATGAAATTCAATTTAGGTCATTCCATTTACAAAAACACAACTTTGTCTTAGGTTAGCAACACTGTTGATCCGATGCTGTTTGTCAATACACGAATAGATGTCATCCTTTCTCTAGTTACTTCGTGCAAAGTTTCGTTTCTCTGTCTTTTTTATTTTCTCCGTTATCACGGTTGGAAATTCTAAATTATATTTTAATGTGGAAACTCCATTTCATGAGTTTGTCGTTAAGTTGGCACGGGTTATCATTCTCGTAGAGAGCTGCTATTTCACTAATGCGTCTTTATGGTCACATAGAATACGTTGGGGGGGGGGGTGCGTATCGCAACACGAAATTACTCAAAATAAGGGACATCCTAATATATATATAAGTACGTTATTTGTTATGAAAATGTTTTCTTGCTTTAAACATATATTTTCTTCGCGCAGAATTATCCCATATTACGCGCAGTATTACCCACCTAGTTGGGTAATTCTGCGCAGATGTATAGTTCAGACTTTTTGTCTATTATCGAGTACTGGTGTGAGCTATTACGCAAACTTCGTGTTTATCTTGTCTACTAGATACCAAACAATGGCTGTGCAAAATTATGTGGTTATGCTTACAAAAACAACGGAGAAATAACGATTTTTCCTTAAGTGCGCAGAAATCGACCACTTTCCCCTACGCATTGGAGTACGGTATGTAAAACAAGTTTTGGGTACTACACTGTGATACATTTACTTTACACTAGGAAAATATCTGAAATCTTATAATAACTCAAGATATCCTGAAACAGAAATGGATAATTCGTACAAAAGTTTTTAGGTATTTTCATTTGTTTTGTATATTTCATAAAGTTTTACATCTGGAAATTTAATATTAGAACTTCCTTGAGTTAAGGTAGGTTAAAGATTCGTGATTATGTCCTTTATATCTTCAAAATAATACAACTACTTATAATTAGATAATACCTTTAAAACTCCTTGTAAAACCTTTTCGTAAACTTCTTTAAGTTCTTGATTAACTTCTCGTTTCTAAAAGGTGATAAGTGTTAATTAGAGATAACATAATTCCACTTATTTCCAGTTCCAGTTCCAGTTACCTCCCTTACGGGAGATTTATATAAAGGAAGTCCCGGCCTTAGAGCCCTGTAGACTGTTTCACTAAACTTGTTTTGAAAGAAAATTGTTTAAAATACAATTATATATTAAAATGGCTCGTGCCAATATGGCCGAATTAGCCGGTTTTAAGTATAATTGTTTTCACTCTGTAAATGTAATACGGAAGGATAAGCGGCGCATGAATTCATATAACTTGAATCATAGTATATTAAAGTTGTAATAAATAACAAAATTGTCCAAAATATGGGTTAAATTCCAAAGTTGGGCGTCCGTTTACAGCAAAATTTTTAAAATTTACAGGAAAGATATGGATACTTTGATCATTTGTGTGCTTGATCATATATAAGAGTCTCGAAAAATTTGTTTATTTCTTATATATAAGCGGTTATAAACATGGGACTATACGGTGAGCGGAGGGAACTACTTGGCGCAAGGTAACCGATTAGTTGCATTGTGGGAAAGAAACGAACATTTATGTTATCAACATGGCGAATGTACAAGGGGAATTAACTAACAGCTTTAACATTTGTGAAGCAATACGTTGATAACGAGCAAAATCTTTTAAAAGTTTGTGAAGAGCACGGATTAATGAACCTAATAACAAATTGCAGAAAGTGTGGAAAGGAGATAACAGCGAAAAAACGTGGCGAAAGCGGACGCCCAACTTCGGAATATATGCCCAAAATATTGTAAAGTAAATAATAAAAATTGAATAAACACTGAGAGCAGAGCTCCCCAATACTTATAGTTTACAGCGCCATCTCTCCTCCCAACACAGATCACATAGCTCCCAACCCATGTGAGGAATTCCACTTATTTCAAGATGGTTTTGTATATAACAATGATCATGTTTAGATTCTATTATTGATATGTTCTTTAAAAGAAATTCTTTGTTTTCCTTTGCAGAATAGGTACTGGCGCAGAGAAAATGGTCATTTTTGCCATCTCCGTATAATATTTAAATGAAGCATACAAAATAAAACGAGAATAACGAATATAAATTAAAATTTAGCTTGAAATTTCCTCGCGAAAGCAGGGCAATTAGAGTTTGGCCGTGTTGACAAAATTGTATCCTTGATAAAATTTAATGTCAGTAATTAGTTAATAGTTTCATTCGGTGAATTACATTTCTGTAGCAATACAATAAGAAACAATAGGGGTACATTTCGCCCTTCAAATATCTAGCGAAAAGCGCGTGGAAAATATTCGAATTCAACTATTTTTGCTCTATATTTGGGTGACCAACTTCTAGTTTCCACCATAGAAGCAACACTAACTCGCCTATAATATATTTTGATCATGGTTTGGTGCCACTCGCGGTACAACTCGGTGTAAAATGAGGAAAACCAAAGTCGTACACGCCTGGAAGATATGCAACCTTTGTGATGCCATAAATTTATAGGCCTGCATGAATACTGTCAGGAGTATAAGATGGTTGAATTTGAACTTCTGACTCATTGAATAGTTCTACATGGGAATATAACACTCATAATCGTACCATGTCATTTCTCAGGTTGAACTGTGGTTTTAAAGCCAAACAACGGACTTTTACAAAACGGGCTTACGGAAAGTGAAGAACCACTGGCGAAAATGTGTCGCTAAGCACGGGAACTACGTAGAGAAGGACTAATACCACCATTCTCCAGAGTGCATTTCTTCTACGTGATTTCACGAACTTTTTGATACCGCCTCTAATGTAAGCTCGAGTCAAATTTTGTTGCAATATGATTATTACTTTTAAAATAATTAAAAGATGCCATTATCAGTAACAATTCGGATAGCCTGTATATACGACTCCAAAAGTTCATTACCACCTGCAATAGAAGGCAACCCAAAAAGCTCGGCCGTTGTAATGGTTCAGAATTCGAAAAGCGTTGGATCAAACCTCAATTCTGTTACAAATATATCAGTGTGGCAAACTGCAAAAAAGAGAATAAAGTAAATTGTTAAGAATGACGGTTTTATTATTGTGAGGGAACTGGATGACACAAAAAATTACAAAATGATCTTAATTCAGCAGTAAAAACAAGGTGAATGGTAAGAAATAGATATCAGAGGAAAGCAGTTTCTTTCCTTTTTCAAAAAACTTAGAAATAAGAGAATAGGTTACATAATGTGAATGTTTAATATAAACACCTAACAGCATAGGAAATAATCCAGCAGCTAGGAAAGTCCTGTTGGGAGTTTGAGAGCCAGAAGGTTTGTTTGTTTTACCGAGTTCTACTATCTTTAGTGTTCTAAAAAAATTGGTCACATGTTCTGAATCATGGTCATTATTGTGCAATGGCCGCTATCTTGAATATTCCTTTCGTATTCACTACATTTTTCTTAAATACATCTAGCTCAAGCTGTAATTGTCGCAAAGTTATCAGTTATACCTCGATCGATTTGCAATAGTATAGGCTTTTAGGTGACGTTATTCACTTGTCAGTAATACACACAAGAGGGAAGTAAAGGAGGAAAATTTTGAAAATTTCCCTCAAAATTTTCCCTTTTACCGATTTTTTGCTATTGTTATATGGCAACGCTGGGTTCTAGGCGAGAACAAAAAATTGAATACATTTCCTGTAATGTGATAAATATATGCTGAAAGTTTTGTCGTGATTGATTCACTAGCAGAGGAGTAATAAAATATTTTCTATTTTATTATTTTGGTCGCTCTAACAATCTTTGGATTTAATGAAAGTACTTTTGTCACATAGAAAGACCTCCAGCTCAGAGTGTAATTGCCGCAGAGATACAAATAATATCAAGATCTACTTTTAATGATATAGGCCTTTAGGTGGCTTGCCAGAAGTGCGTATGGGAAGGATCAAAAAATGTGGAAAATACGCTTAAAAGTTTCTATTTCTCTGTAGCACAGTAAATACAAGAGAAAATTTCTTGGTACATAGGTTGGCAGCACTGTTGGAGTCTTGGCTGACCAAAAGTCGACGTCGAACGTCGAAGCCTTCAGTAAAGCGAAGGTTAATGATTTAAAGGTAAGTGATTCCAGGTTTTCTTCCTTATAAAGTACTGGTTGTTACTCTTAATCTATAGAATTGACCGAAGTCCAAAATTTACGAAAGATAGCTTAAATACGGTTTATATCTCAAAGTGATGTACTAGGTAGTTATGATGATGTACTACGTCAAGATCAAATGCTAGCAAACAGGACTATTATTAGGGCTAAAGGACGCCGTGTTCCCATACCTCCATCAATAAAACCCAACATTCCTGTTCGAGGTGCTATGGACAATTTCGACAGAGAAGAAGCTACATTTTCAGGAATGCATGGAACACACGACACAGTACTTGTCTTGTTTCAAGACCATCATCTGAGTGATAAACTTAACGTCTCGTTCGAAGAACCTGATAGTCCAGAGAGATATCTGGGACCGTTTGGCATTGATGTCACTTCACGAACTCTAACTAAAGATATAGATGCCCAAAAACTATTGTACTACACAAAGCCAAAAACAAGGTTCAGTATCCTCAGTACTTTCGTTCCTAGCAATGACCTAATTACAGCAAATGAAATAAAACAGCCAGGCAGAAATTTAGATCTCATATGGTTTCTTTCAAGATTTCTTAAAAAAATTCAACGTACCTCAATTAGATTTCCCTCAGGAAGTTGAGATTCCCTCTAGAAACGCTTTTATGAGCGCTCTGTCTGAACACCCATCTCACAGGACCATTACGGGATATACTCTAATACTACCTATCCTGCAACTCAGTATGACTCTATTTATACAACAATGTGTAATTTCCAAGATATCTTGCACCAGTTAAATGTCGAAGAGAGTTCACTGTGGTGTGACGAAGGCGTATATCATATAGCTAAAGAAATTCAGCTTCTTCAACCCGAAAAGTTTTCCAACATATTTCTTGCACTTGGAGGATTTCTTCTTCATAAAGTCGTGCTTGCATGTATTGGTCTCAGGGGCGTCATTTAGGGGGGGCAGGAGGTGGCAATTGCCCCCCCAAGAGTTTGAGAAATACATATACTTTAAAAGATTGTCTACCAATATAATAGTACAAAACGTGAAAGTCTTATGTCGGTGGTACTCTTGCCCCCCCCCAAGCGAAGTCTGAAATGACGCCCCTGATTGGTCTATACCTCAAGAGCAGTGGAGCTTTCGAAATTCTTGTTCAGACTGAAACCATGGGTCCACACACTGCTGAAAGCGCTTTAAAAGGAAACCACTATAGCAGGGGAGTTAGAGCAATAGGAATGCTTTGTGAAATAATGGAAACACTGGAGTGGAAGGCGTTCATGGAACAGATTAACATAACTAAATACTCCAAATTGTTCTCAATAGTAAAACGCATACAGTTATCAGTGTATGAAGAACAAAGTTTATCTAAAGAAACTAAATGTGCTATCGAAAACCTGAGTGCCATCAAAATGGACTTTTTGAGAAATTTAGAGAAAGTGGAGCACAAAAAAGTGAAATGTTTGCTTACTGGGGTCAGTTTGTCTCCACACTTGCTCCTCTTCTCCGAGACTTAATTCGAGCGGACAAGAAAATAACTGGGACTTGCATGTGTGCAGCCTAAGAGAGTGTTTGCCACTTTTCTTCTCATTTGACAGAACAAATTATGCACGGTGGTGTACTCTATATTAGCACGATTGCTTAAAACTAGAACAAGGACATCCTCTGATCTATAATGAGTTTAAGAACGGTCATTCCACAGTTCAACATAGTAACAATAGATTTAGCAGCGTTGCATTGGATCAAGCACTAGAGCAACACTACACTAAGCCAGCCAAGAGATCTGGACGCATAATCGGAGTAACCAGACGAAAAGAAGCCGTGACAAAACACGGTCTTGTCAAACATGAGAAAGAAAATATAACATACTTTTTGAGACGGTTTTGTGGCCTTAATGAAGACGATGAATATGCTCTTCATCATGAGTTTTCGAAGTCTTTAACAATTCAAGAGCAGCAAAATATTTCAGAGATGATAACTCTTGTGCTTGAGAGAGGAAATCCCTTTTCGAAAGTTGATAGTTGTGGAATTTCTAACATTATAAGTGGAACAAAAATTGATCAAGTAATAGCTGAGTACTTACTCTCTATACAAGGAAAAGGAGATACTAGCTACAAAAACTTCGTTCAAGAAAGGCTTATTGACAAATCCAAAGGTATTCTAGATACCATACATAAACAATTTCCAAAGACAATAAACACATATCTGCAACCGAGACGCCACTCCAAGAAACAAATAATGCTATTCGGTTCATAGAAATAGCATGTTCAAGAAATTTCAATATTGAGACAGTACTAAAATACGAGTTTACATCTACATCGTATTATCTAACAGATGATGGGTTTCTTAAGGAAAGCAGATAAAGCACAACTCAGCAAAGAACTTGAAAAACACTTTTTAAATAAGAATGATGTAGTTAGTCATCTACCAACGCAGATAGCAGCAATAGTGATTGACTTTATGGTGTACGTGCGAAAAGTCTATGTCAAACGACTTATGTGTAAGACGTTTGGAGACTACTTTGACTATTTGTGGAAAATATTTTTAAAACTCTCCGAAGGTTGTTTGCGCACTAACATAGTGTTTGACTTGTATCAAGATAAAAGTATCAAAAACTGGGAGCGACTGAGGCAACAAAAAAGAAAACGTTGATCCTATTGATGTGATTCCTAGTAACCCAAATGCACCCCTTCCTGTCAACATGGATACTTTTTGGGCTTCAAGCCAGAACAAAGCAGTTTGCAAGAACTCTTCATTGAGTGGATTGTCGATCAAGGAAATTCTATAAAATTGTATATATTGTATTTGGGAGGAGGTCACAAACATAACCCAAAGCTATGCCTGAAATTAATCGAAGGATCTGTTAGTTTGGTAGCAGATCTTTACTGTGAATGTGAGGAAGCTGATAATAGAATCATGAAACACATTCAACACGTGGTCGAAACTGATTACATTGAAAGAGTTATGATTGCTTCAGTAGATACAGATGTTATGATTTCCGCACTATATCATTTCAAACAGAGTTATAAAAAATGTGGCCTGAAAGAACTGTGGGTTGTCAAAGACACACGACCATCTATGAGGTACATACCACTTCACAAAATGACAGAGAACATGGACGACACACTTTTATATGTTCTTCCTGCTGTTCACAGTTTAAGTGGTTGCGATACCACAAGTAAGGTTGAGACAAAACTTATGGCACTTAAAACAGCAATGACATCAGGAACCCTGTTGAACAATTTTGGGGTTACTCCCTTGGATGAAGGAATGATACAAAATGCCGAGCTTTTTATCGCAAAAGTACTTGGTTCATCAAAAACAAACTGTGATATGGTACGATTTGAACAATACCACAAAGCAAAAGCTATCAACTTTTCTCAACTATGTCCACCATCAACAACGATAGTCTTTCATATACAGCGTGCATATCTTCAGTGCTACATATGGATGACTGTGCTGGATGAAGCCCAACCACTGAATCCACAAGAGTATGGTTACATAGAAGAAGCAGGATATCTTAAGCCAATAATAACGACTGGATATTTCAGACCTCCTGAATTTGTCTCTCCTTGTATGTGCAAGACATGTGCAAAAGTTAATGTTTGTCCTTGCAGAGTGAAACAAATACAGTGTTGTCCATTCTGTAAATGTAAAGTGAAGAATATGTGTGTAAATGTGGGATTAAAGTGTCAGTTTATCAGACATTTGTGGACTGTTATGTAAGAAGAAGAATAAATTGCTGTTTGAAAATATCACTTGTTATCAAATTTGGAACACATTTCTTAATTACAAAACATGAAATGTTACGATTTTTAAAAAATCTATGTCTTCACTTGTGAATTAAATATTGGGTATTAATGTTTAGTGAATTTCTAGTAGTTCCACTTCTATCTTTTAGTGTTTCCACATCATTAAAGAAAAATATTTCGTGTAAATTTTATATTTATTTCCCTAATACTTCCTTGTCATAAGGTATAATGGCACATATGTTAGATTAATCCACACCATTTATTACTCTAATCAAACAAATTATAAAACGAAATATTATTTGTACCTCTGCGGCAATTACACTCTGAACTAGAGGTCTTTCTATGTGACAAAAGTACTTTCATTAAATCCAAAGATTGTTAGAGCGACCAAAATAATAAAATAGAAAATATTTTATTACTCCTCTGCTAGTGAATCAATCAAGACAAAACTTTCAGCATATATTTATCACATTACAGGAAATGTATGCAATTTTTCGTTCTCGCCTAGAGCCCAGCGTTGCCATATAACAATAGCAAAAAATCGGTAAAAGGGAAATTTTGAGGGAAATTTTCAAAATTTCCCTCCTTTACTTCCCTCTTGTGTGTATTACTGACAAGTGAATAACGTCACCTAAAAGCCTATACTCTTGCAAATCGAACGAGGTATAACTGATAACTTTGCGACAATTACAGCTTGAGCTAGATGTATTTAAGAAAAATGTAGTGAATACGAAAGGAATATTCAAGATGGCGGCCATTGCACAATAATGACCATGATTCAGAACATGTGACCAATTTTTTTTTAGAACATTAAAGATAGTAGAACTCGGTAAAACAAACAAACCTTCTGGCTCTCAAACTCTCAACAGGACTCTCCTAGCTGCTAGACTAAAACGGAAAGAGAGACAAACAAAGACTATGGGACACCATTAGCGTAGTAGATTTGTGGGTCTCCCATGCAAGATAAACACACGGCACCCTATCTGTAAACCCAATTGTTATATTATTTTTATTATTATTATTATTATTATTATTATTATTATTATTATTATTATTATTATTATTATTATTATTATTATTATTATTATTATTATTATTATTATTATTATTGAAAACTCGTTTCCTTTCCCAATCTCTGATTCTGACTAAGAGCATGTCTGCATCTAGCTGTCATGTGTGCAGTTTTTGTCAATGAGCAGTCCCAAAAGCCAAATGGGATGGAAATCTCCGAGAGAGAGAGAGAGAGAGAGGAACAACAGCACTTTCTTATGATAAATTCTAGGTCAAAGTTCAAAGCACTTGTTTTTGATAGGTCCTTTCTTTCCTTTTTTTTCTTTTTCGGAAAGAGAAAAGTTTTGGCGCCTAAGAAATTACAGTATATAATATTGCAAATTTACAAATGGATTTATTTACATTGCTATTTGTGATAATAAATAATTTGTCATTGGAAGACATTATTGTAAAAACTAAAGTTTTATTTCGTCACCCATCGCAAGTCTTAGTGGCCCCATATGCCCGCCCCCAAGATCGATATCGAAAATTAAGGATATGGATATATCGATGTTGATATATTTGTGATATCGAATGTTGATATGTGTCAATAACGATATAGATATCATGACATATCGCACAGGTCTAGATGCGAGAAATATATCTGGGATCAATAATTCTAAATATGTTCTACATATGTTCTCGCATTCCGTATCCAACGTTGAGGGGAGGGGGTAAACCCGAACAAACATTTTAAGCCAAAAAAATTGTTAAAATAAAAGTAGTTATACTTCCCCTTAATAGTGAATTATTACTGAAAGTTTATCTTTTACCTCTGTTTCTGATTGTCATCAGAAATCAGCGATAGTACACATACTTTACATAGTATAGCAATATACTCTATAATTTTTTACAACTAAGCATATCGGAAGATGAATTTCTTGTGATAATAAAGTGGAATGCTCTACAAAGTAATCATAATTCATTGTTCTTATTTCTGTCAGTAATTTTGACACAAACTCAGAACTACAAGATTAATACAACTAGAAATGAGAGATTTAATTCCTTTTTTTTTCTCTAACACGAAAATACGTCTGCATTTTGCTAAGATTGCCATTTATTAATATATAAGTCCCCTATCCCGGGCTAATTCTGGCTACCGAGATTTCGAGGTAATCGGTAAAGTTTGTTGACTCTAATATTTCGACAGTTCGCTAAAAGAGATTTCACAATTCATGTTGTTATGTCTTCGTTATAAATACATTTCTGATTGGCTAAATGCATGGTGAATTACTGAACTTATACACTCAACATAAAAAAGCGACAACTAACACCTTGCAGCGAGGCCATCTAATATATACCTTCTTATCCCACAATCGTGTCTGGTAGAGAGACTCCCCTCTCTCTCCTCATTTCCTCTCTCCCATACTAAAATCAGCAACAACATGAGCACAATTCTAATTTCAAAATATATATGTATTAGTGTCAATAAAGTGAAAAAATAAAAATGAGACGAAACGAGATTCATAAGTTAATGTACAGAGACACTTAAACATACCTCAATGGAAAATTGAAACCAATAGATACCTGTTAGTAGTACGGAAGTGAGACAGAGAGAGAGAAAAAAGGAGATAGAAGATGAATAAGAAAAGGCAGCACAGAAAAAATGTTGGATTTAAACGTAGTAAGAAAATAACCTAACATTATAACGTTTCGTCTCCAGAAAACCAACAGTAATATAGAAATAAGGTTTTCTTTTATTTTTGTCAGAACTATTCAAATAAATACGTAGTGGATGCTTAAAAAATTCATTAAGTCACTTTCAAAATGAATACCAAAGTTGGTGATCAAATTAAGTGCTCAATATCCATGGAAACTGAAAAGTTCAGAGGCACATCTCGAATCCTGACAAAAGTTTAACGCACATCCTGTCTTTTCGCGTGGTTCGGTTGCAAATTCGGTAGTGTTCATTAAACGTACAGATCTGAAATACATTATAATAAACGTAGGAGGTAGCGTAGGTCATACCTTCCATTCCAGAGTATTAATGCAAACTAAACAAAAAATAAAAATAAAATATAGAAAGAAGACAGAAAAAAGTTGAAAGAGCCCTATTTTACTGCTAAATTTTTATGAGAAAAAGCCTACATTAAAAGTCGAAATTGTATCATAATGGAAAGTTACAAATGTTTAAAGGATACTTTGTGTGTTTCCTCTACATAGATTGTGTATTTGTATGTGTGTGTGAGAGAGAGAGAGGATAGATGCAAGACATGATAAGGAAATGTAAAGGAAGTTGGATAGAGAGAAAGAGAGACGAAAATAAATATGTATACTGCTTATCATTACTCTGTATGATGAAGACTGCACACACTGTGTATTCGGTTTCTCTCCTTGTAACTTCTCTAACCAACGTTGGTAGCAAATGTTTTATGAGAAAAAGAAATCGTACCTCATGGGGATTAGAACCGAGATTTTCCGTTTGGAAGTCTAGAACGGTACCGATACATCAACGGTTACTCTACCTGAAACATATTTAACAAAAGGTATAGTGTTCTAAAAACAATAACATGAAAGGTGGATACTACAGACCAATTGAGTTTTTCGGACTGCTCTAGTAGCCCTCACAGTTATTATTTGCCCTGTCCCAACCAACATTTGTAAATCGTCTCTATCATGATACAGGTGTTTGCTTCCACATTCTTACGGAATGCTCGTTCAGTATCATAAGTCACTATTCCATTCCTCACGATCACTTTGTGAAAAAATATCTTTGTCTTGACCAGGATTCGAACCTATGCTTTAAATCTAAACTACTGGCAAGTCCATTACGTTACCTCTATCCTACGCTACCACCTGAAAGTATAACTCAAATCTTACTAAGTTCAGTTCTGCTCTGTGGAACGAATCGGTTTCTTTCTACAAAGTTATTTACAGCAAAGTGCGAGCCAAAATTCATTCATTCGAGGACCTGGAGACAAATTAGTGCACACTAATAAACGAAATAACAAACAATCCAGGAAAAATTACAGAAACAATAACATATCATGCAGTAATTACGACGTGCAAATTCAAAGCATATGTCATAAACGTCGCCAACACCTAGTGGCCAACTAGCTATTAAATGTCGATTGTCGTTATAGTGAAGCGTCGATGGATTGGCGCTAGTGTGCCACTGGCGGCAGGGTTTCGTTGAGTCGAAAGAGATATCTAGAGCCGGAGTATTGAAATTACCACCGCATAGCAGCGAAGACTTCATTTAGGTCCGCATTCCTTCGATTCGTTGCGGAGAATCGCGAACTGACCAACAAGAACTATCACCAATCATTTGCGTGCGGTCATTATTATATACCAGCTGAATATACTCGTTCTTCGCATGGGGGCAGTATTTGGAAGTCAACGCCAGTAGAAGTATCACCATTCATTTCACCGACCGCGAAAAGTATGGATTTGACACTAATATCGGTAAATTTGCTCTCTTTTTACATGTCTGGGTATCCTCACCCCGTTGGCCCCGACCAGCGTACAATGGTAGGTGAATTTGCAAGTCATCGTTAATGAAAGTGTCACCTTTGATCTCAGCGACGGCGAAAATTATGGATTTGTCACTTAATATCGGTCATTTTGGATTACTTTCACATGTTCGGTCCGCAACCAAATATTGTGAATTTGGAAGTTAATGCGATTAGAGTTTCACCATTGATTACAGCAATCGCGAAAACTATGAATTCGACAGAATATCGGTCACTTTCTACTACTTTTACATGTTCCCCCTTAGACCCCTGGTTAGAATTTTAACAAAAAGTGCTTTGCGTTGGTCTGGGTACTAGACCAAGGTATCCGTGACTAAAATTTAGTAACTCTCGTTCAAGTTGCATGGTTCCCAGGCCGGTTCCGGTAAACACCTGCATCCCCTGAGACCCTATGGTTCGAAATTTAGAAACAAACGCTTGGTCTTGATTTGGGGCCTAGATCAATGTACCTGTGTCCAAATTTTGGTAAAAGTCGGTCAACACGTCTGGTCCCCAGGCCGCACACAGACAGACAAACGCACAAACACTCTTTATTTTATTTATATTAGATTATTTTTTCCTGATGAATTGTTCCTAAAGTTAGCTCAAGGGGTTAAGAGTAACCCTGCCTTTACAGCATGAAGTGGAAAATCTTGAGATGAGTGCGTATAATTGTTTGAATTTAGATGGCAACTGTCACCGATCATTTGAAAGTGGATATGGGAGAAGCAAGAAATTAAGTAAATAGACGAGCGTCATTTTGCTGTAAAATTACATGGCGAGCAGATTTTATCTGATCCCAAACAGTTATCATCGAATTTACACAGTTAAAGGAGCACTTTGAATAACCAAATTCAAAAGACCTCAACGATTTATCCTTCTACAAGGGACGTTTTCTTCATCGCCTCGGTTGCCAAGTTAAAAGAGCACTCGCCTAGTAATAAGAGGGTTGTTGTTTCGCGCCCACCCCAGGATGCGTTTTTTATACTTGTTAGAAGTGTTTTTAGACTCACCTTAATGTAAACAAAATACGCACTTATGCGATTTAAATATTTTGGAAAGTAATATTTGTGGTTCATTGGCGTTTCATCGTATCTCTGCCGCTGGTGGTATTATTTTCAAAACGGAAAAGGGTTCTCGTTTTTAGTTGGCTGTTGGGAGTTGTCGTATACAGACCCACAGTACATAGTGCTGAATCTCAGAGTCAATATATTCATAACTACGGTTAGGCCTAAATAATAGTCTTATAAACAAGTTGACATAAATTGAAAATTGTTGCAGGTAATTATTTTAGGTTTACTAATACTTTCTTGCATAAATATGTCAGTCAAGCGAGTAAATACACTGAAATTTGATTTTGGAAAAGTTGATCACGGGCCAAGTTCAAGTAATATAGAATGATTGGCTATATTGTAGATTTAATTTTCCTGTAGATGAGGTTTTGAGTATTGAGGTTGATGTATATAGAAAATGTATATATGTTAAGCTAAAATCGTTTTTCTTGTGTGAAAGAATGATAAATGAATCAAACGGAATATGTACCTTTGTTGATGATAAAGATGAACATGAAATAAAGGTTACATGGGCAGATTCTCAGATTATGATAGTGAGATTACATGTAGTAACAATGGAACTATCACATTATGCTATTCAAAATTTTATGAGTAGCTACGGAAAAGTGTACAGTATTAAAGATGAATTGCTTTCTCCCAAGCATGTTTATCCAATCCGGACAGGAACAAAATTAATAAGAGTAGAATTGAAAAAGATATCAATCACTTGTTTACATTAACCAACAAAAGTACTGGGTAGCGTACCCAGAATTGAATTGTGAAATGTTCTGTGAAATGAATTGTGAAATGTTGAACATTGAATTGTGAAATGAAGATGGATATTACTTCAGATATAATAAAAAGTGATAATAGAGGAAAACTTAAGATAATAGTTGAAGAGGATTTCCTTCTTCTCCCTTTAAAAGTAAGCAATGAAAATGAAAATGAACCAGAATATGTTCAAATTAATTCTATGTGAAGCAATGCTAATAAGTAGTCTTCATATAGTGAAAATAATGTATCTCTCAGCGATTCAGGAAATGAATTAGAAACTGCTTCCACTGGACAAGGAAACAATTTCCCAGAAATAACAGTAGATATTCTAGCACATAGTACTCCTCCTGTATCTATTAATGTAGAAAATCAAAAGTGTAGAAATGAAAAAGTTAAAGTACAAAGGGAAAAAGGTCAGAAAGTTCAGGGACAAAATGATCAACAAATGCAATGGCAAATTTGTTGTGCTAGTACGATAATTACCCAAGATGAAGATCTTAAAAGTCTGTACAAGTTACAGGATCGAAGAGGAAGGAAACGTTCAAAAAGAAATGAATTAGCTCAGAAACTAATTAAAACAACGGTAATTCGTGAGGTAGAAGTAACAAATATAAGCGAAAATGATCCATCTAACCTTTCATCGGAAGATACATGAGTAAAATTTAAAAAGCGATAACTGCATCGATTTAAGACAATATTACGTGATGAATATGTAATGTATATGTTTTCTTGCTTAAAATCATCATAATTAGACTTCATATGTCCAAATTAAAGACAAAAATTTAAAAAAGTGAATTATGTACCTTGAAACTATGGAATGTTGTTATTATAATTTATAACTTACTTAATTATGTTGATTTTACACATATCAAATTACCGATAATGAATCATTTAAACGAAAATGTATAATTAAAAGGCCAATTTGATGAAATTTCGCGAAATTTCTTTGACTATCTTATGATAAACGAGTTCTGTAATCGTAAAATAATATTGTTCAGCGTTTTACAAATACCTGATTTTAAAGTTTGACTTTTTTATTTAATCATTGATCACATCTTATTAACAGAATGGACAATTCGTTTTCCTTTAATAGCATTACTGGTTATGAATGGAGATTTTAAATTATGTGCATATACGTAATTTTCTCTTCATCGTTGTCATGTCTTTAACAATCGTTACAATCAATATAAATAATTTGCAATCAAATATCAAGTTATTCTCATTACGTTATTTCTTGTTAAAAGAAGGGGTAGACTTAGCCTTATTACAAGGAGTCGGCTTACAATATTTGGATTTGGGGAAATGTTATACTGTTTATAATAATTTCAATTTTAATGGTACCGGTACGGCAGTAGCTGTGAAATATAATATAAATTTCTCACCTACCCTATTCCACCCTACAGAAAGGATAAACAATGGAAGCATTGATAACATACAAATTACAAATTTATCTATCACCGTCTGGTTCGCAAGCTAGGAATGCACGTAACATGTTTTTTGCTATTGATGTAGCGGAGAGCTTAGCTCCAAATCATGCATATTTTCTCATAGCTGGAGACTTTAATTGTGTTTTGAGGGCTGAAGATCAAACTCCAGGATTTAATTATAGCTTTGAGTGATTTGGTACAGGGCTCACACCTGCAAGACAGTTGGATATATAAAAATCCTAATATACGTGGTTTTACATATATCCGTAACAATTGTGCATCAAGAATAAATCGCATATATTTGTCACAAACCTTAGTTAGAAATCTCCTTTCTGTGAAAATAGTTCCTACTGTATTTTCTGATCATCAAGCTCAAGATATTGTTTCTTGTCGAGTTCCAGGTCTAAAGATGGAAAGAGGTAGAGGGTATTTGCATTTTAATACATCTATTCCCGATGATAAACTTTTTAGTGAGAAATTTCAAAATAAATGGAAATATTGGGTGCTTCAACAAAAATATTTTCGAACAATAACTGAGTGGTGGTTTCAGTACCTTAAACCTCATGTTGCGAGTTACTGTCGTTGGTTTTCCTCGGAGAAAAGCAGGGATCAATGAAAACCTTATTATTTTTACTATAGATGTTTGTGTGAAGCACACGATGCTGCGACCCATTATCCAAAACATATCACAGACGTTAAAAATACAAGGCCAAATTACTGAATATAAACAGGCAACGGATGGAAGGTATGAAAGTTAGAAGCAAAGCTCCTTTCATTGATCCTGAGGAAAACCCATCCTTGTACCATTCAAGAGTATAAACGTGGCAGTAGAAAATTAATTACTAATATAAAAGATAATGAAGGAGTAGGTTGGAATTCAATAGTAGATATCAAGAGAGTCTTCCAATAATATTATACAGAAAAGATCGACTTTAACAGTTATTCCAGACCCTGTTATGTCTCAGATTCCCTGTGATTTAGACTCTGATACGGCGAAGTACATTGAATCACCTTTTAGTGAAGATGAAGTGCGACAAGCTGTTATAACTGCGTCAAATGGAAGATCATCTGAAATAGATAGTCTTTCTGCTGAATGTTATCAAAAGTTTTCCTCGATAATTGGTGAAACTTTAACGAAAATTGTAAATGAGCATTTTAGTGAAATTCCAACGTTTAAATATAAATCGCCTGGAGTAACCGTTTTCATTCCTAAGCAGGCTAATCCTACAAAAGTATCTAAACATCGACCAATTACGCTAATGAATTTTGATTATAAAGTAATGGCACGATGTTTAAATAAGAGATTAACCAGTTACACTAACTTGTTAGCGAGACCCATTCAATATGCTTGCGTTGGAAAGAAGAAAATATACAGTGTATAAGAGATGTTACTATATTGGAAGATTCCTCAGGAAATAATGCTCTGTTGTCAATAATTGATTTCCATCATGCATTTGATAGGGTTAACCATGAATACTTGTGGCTAGTATTAAGTAAACTTGGCTTGGGCGCAAGATTTATTAAGTGCATTCGCGTGCTTTTTGATGAAGCTAAAACCAAGTTAAAAATTAATGATTTTTTTACGGAGTCAGTTTGTATTAGAAGAAGTGTACGTCAAGGATGCCCAAGTATGACATTGTTTGTAATATCGTTACATAATCGCCTTCAAGGTATTACTTTCAACAATCGAACTCTGAAAGTGTCCAGCCATGCAGATGATGTAACTGTTTTTCTTAATAATCCTTTAGATCTATCTACATTACAAGATTGTCTGAATGAATATACAGCATATTCTGGTGCGATGATTAATGTAGGTAAAACTTAACTTCTCCAGTTTGGCACACAAACACAGCAAAATTACAGTGGATGGATAACAGTATCTTTATACTATTTAAAAATTCTTGGTGTTAAATTTAATTCTGGAATCAGAGATACTATAGATCAAAATTATAATATATTGTACGTCAAGTTCTACAGACGAATAAGTCACGCCAATTGTACTTATTATCACTGTTTATTTAATTAATAATCATGCATTTTCAAAATTATGGTATATTTCACAGATTCGTCCAATGCCATACTTAGCAAAGAAACCTACAAGCGTAGGTAATTGGATTTTTTGGTATTCACATGTTTTTCGTGTAAGGTATCCGTACACATGCTTACCTAGGAAAAATGGTGGTCTTGGTCTTGTCCATGTCGAATGCAAAGCCAAAGCCTTTTTCAATCATAGAGGCATTCAGAGCATGATGAATGATTCTGCAGGAATAAGTTTCGAAATTCTGACAACTCTTCTTAAAAACATTGGAATTAATTTGGCAGTTAATATTCAAGTAATTCCAAATTCTTTCTGGTATTATAAAGATGTTGTGTGTGAGTATCTTTATTGTAAGGCTGGGTCACAAGACAATCAGTTGAGCTCAGTTAAGTCTCTGTATAATACTGCCATGCTTATTCTTTGAATTAGGAAGGTGCTTGTTCTATCATCACTGGATAACTGGGTGATGCGTTTAGTACTTTCTTTATAAAGTTGAGGCCTTCTTTGCCCCACGATGCACTGGATTCAATGGCAATGACTACAAATTGGTACTTTTCTGTTAAGTTACCGTATTTTCTTCTTTTGTCTGTTTCTTTTCGACTGGCTACATTGCCCGCTTGTAGTGAGGAGAAAGGAAGGTTGAAAGGGACGAAAGTGTCTGTGCATGTAAAATCCCAGATCACTGATTTTCCTTTCTTCCAAGGTATTAAGGTAATCCCACCTGGTCTTTTACCACCTGTTCTACTACATCCATTTGGCTCGCTTGTTCCCGGTATGCCTGCTCAAATGAGTGCTCTCATTATAATGTCATTGACAATTGAGTGTGCGGGGATATCTTCCGATACTTTTTATGCAAGAGAGTCCATGCAGTCCCTTTTCACTTACTGGATTTTTACATGCCTGACTTTAATGAGGTTCACAAATATTTGCTCCCAAACGTAAGGCCACTGCTATTCGAAAATTCACATTACTGAGGAGGGGACGAAGGTAAAGCTTTAACCCTTTTAAATTATGATGGCACAACACCTGTGCCATGGCGTTGACCTTCGGAATTTGCTTTATAAGTCTCTAGTAAAGCTTTTTAGACCGTTTTTTTTTTTTTTTTTTTTTTTTGCATTCATTCAAATGTGGAAGCATCATAGAACATATTTTATGGGCATTTTGTAGCCTCGCGTGCTCTGTCTGAGGGCTGTGACGTCACAAACATGGACGATGGGTTTATAAAAAGGGTATATATTTGAGGTTTTTTTTTTTTCAAAAAATCCCTGACACATTACTATTTACCCTAGAATCATGGTTTGTACCTCGTTGCTTTCGCTATGATACAGGCTTTCGAAATGTATCACTCAAATTTCCCTATCGTGTACCAGAAGTGGGAAAATGTCGTCCAAATTGGAAAAAGGGGGATTTTTTAAAGAAAAAATTACCTTTCCCCCATTTTTATCTTCACAGGTACACGATAGCGAAATTTGAGTAGTACCATCTGAAAGGCTGCCGCTGAAGAAAATGAGGTATGACTCATGTTGCTAGAGTCAACAGACGTGTGTCAAAAAAAAATCTCGATTTCTTTATTTTTTCATTTTTTACACATTTTTGGTCAATTACTTTAGTAAAGTATCTACAGTATTATATCTATTTAATCTAAAATCATGATACGTATCTCATTTTCTTTGGCATGAACCAGTCTTTCAAACGGAACCACTCGCACGTCTCTAGCGTGTACCATAGTGGAGAAAAGTCGCAAAAAAGGAATTTTTTGTCAAAATCGGGGAAAAGGGGATTTTTTGACAAAAAATTCATTTTTTGCGAATTTTCTCCACTATGGTGCAGGCTAGAAACATGCGAGTGGCACCGTTTGAAAGACTGGTTCATGGCAAAAAAAAGGAGGTACAATTCATGTCCCTACAATGAACAGTCTTGATTATGATGGTGATAGTATAGAAATTCACTAAAAAGGTATTATCAAGGGAAAATATATAAATCGGCTGTAGCATCAAAACTATTCACTCCAGGGCCACTCTTTGTATCTCATTCTCTTCAACATAAAGCAAAGTTTTTTTAATAGGATTCGCATGATCGTATCCTACAACAAAGCGGAGATATTCGCGATAAAAAGGGGATTAAAAAAAAGAAAATCCCTTTTTCCCACTTTGAGCGGAAATTTCCCACATTTGGTACACTTTAGGAAAATTTTACGGGCGCAGTTCGAAACACTGCTTTACTAGAAACAAAACGGGGTATGAACCATGATCCTACGATAAATAGTCTTGACGCAATAGATGATTGAGTGAAAGTCTACAAAATACCTCAAAAAAGCCGTAATTTAAAAGCGTTAAGACCATGTTGTCACGTTAAAAGAACTTGTAGCTGTCATAAATAAAAGAATCTTGAAACCCTACCATATTTCACAATGTAAACATATTCTTGAAAGGAACACACAACATTTTTTCCATCTTGCAAGGAGTTGAACAATGTGCAACTTTCTGGGACGTCTTGCTTGCTACCTGCTATTGCCCTCCCGCTGACATAAAGAAAAGTAAAAACCACTTTCGCCGCTTCCGAGACAACGAATTCTTTTGGACAGGGAGGAGAGAGCGCCAAAATACATGTTTTTAATGAGGAGGTTCACTGTATGTCCACTAGAGTGCAGTGCATGCATGGGTGGAGATGCATTTCTTGTTCAAGAAGTTATATGTAAATAGTAAATAGAAAGATCGGGTTTCAAGATTTTTTTTAAATGACAGCTACAAGTTCTTCTAACGTGACAATGTGCCTTAAGAAAAGCTTCTGCTTCTATGGATGATGCAGCAATTAGTCTATCCTTGTCTTCTAGGCTGTCTGAAGACTGTAGTAAAAAGAAGTGTGGTTTGAAAATAGGTTCTTCCCACGTGGATTGCTTTGCTCTGGTACTAAATTCAGGTAATTCTGAACCAACTAGCAGTGATCAAACAGAAGAGCACTCTTTAACTTCAGAATCGATATGGAAGCTTATAACTTGTTGGAGAAGTGATTTTATTATGTAACAAATTCACTCACTGGTTCGTTAGATAATAAAATTGACCGGTTTTAAATTACTTTGTTAAATCTTTTTATTGTTTTTAGATGCTTCTTAAAAACATTAACTCACATACAACATAACAGCGAGAATATCACATTACATTGTATCGTGTTTGTTTGTTTCTATGACAACCTTCTTTTCGTCGTTCTTAGTTACCTATTCACATTCAATTATTTATTTGAAATACCTATATTAATCTTATATTATTTTCTTCTTTTTCTTCCTCTATAAAATAAACTTGCTTGTACTTATTTGTAAACCAACTATTGCTCGAAGAAAATACAAGTATACAATAAAGAAATATAAGTATACAATAAAGAATACAACATACCGTTGTAATTAGACATCGGAAACCATAGAATGATACCAAGAAGGCAAGAATAGCCAAATCTATGACTTGTCGGATGCCTAATCCACGAAACCCAACTGGCAGAGAAGCCTGAAGCCATGTGTTGTCCTCAAGAAAACCATTTACAATAATTTTACACCAGATTTTACGGTGTTATCAAAGCGTTCTAATAAATCGTCTTCCTTTCATGAAAGTGAACTGAAAGTGAAAATATAGTAATATTGGGATAATCTTGGAACTTATAATTTTAGGTAAGTTTAAAGTTGGTTTAGATATGTCTAGCTACTTTCTAGGTATCTGAGTAGCTGCCTGTCGACTACATTGGCGCACGCTGTACGTAATTCACTGTCTTTAGCATACTTAACTTTAGCATATTTATTTTCTAACTTATTATTAAATATTCAATTTGTTCTTGGCATGCATAAACCCAACTTGTATCCTCTTGTTAAAGTGATTATCGTTACGTAATATGCTTTGTTTTCGTTGAATGTTATTAATTTAATTGAATTTCTACATTCTTGAATGAATGTTTCTTTCGGTGCAGTCACGAAATGTTAGTTGTAGTTGGCATGAATAGCTTGAACTTCAATGCCATTTGAAAAATTTGGAATAAAAAAAATTGAACGTAAACATTAGAATACAGATTTTTATCTTACAACTTAAAGTAAATAAATAGAAAAGTCAATTATTTCAAAACAAGAATATAATAAGCATAACGTCTACATTGGTTTATAGAAACCCAACGATAAGGTTATTTTTCCAAAACCTGCAACGGTTTTCAAGTTGTTAATAGATTTAGGATGTGTTATGTGTGAAATGCTGTGAAATATTCTGCGCGAAGTTTCGAATTGAAGGATAAAGTAAAAAACAAGGTTGGTAATATCTCACATTACGTATTCTTTAATAACTAGGAAAAAAAGAGCTAACACACATGAGACAATTACAATCACATGACATCTTCATCATGACCACCGTTCTGTTCTATGCACATCCTTAACTTTGCGATCAAGTGCTTCTGCATTATGCAAAGCATAGTCGCTTATATTTGTTAACAGGTTGTAATGATTCTCCTTTTCACATGGAAAATGTCATTAATTTTACACTGGTAGACAATAGTTTTAAAGTGCTCTCAAAGATAGAAATCCAACGGAGTTAGGTTGGGAACCTTGCTGGCCACTCAACTGGTCCATGCCGACCTATCCAGCAACCGGGAAAGTGTTCATTGAGCCATCGATTACATTACGATCATAATGTGGAGGTGCAACATCTTCTTGCCAATATTGAGGAAATCTCCCTTCCTCGTTCAACAAAAGTGGCATAACAGTGTTTTCAAGCATATCTCCATATTGTACAGCATACAAGATTCCATCAATGAGAACAGGTCCAAATTTTTTCACCCCATATTCCACATCATTATCTTATCTCCACCTTGCATTTTAGATGTATCTCTTAAATTAAGATTTGTAGTACCCCAGTACCGGACACTTGATTGTTAACCTCACCTGTTACATAGAAATTTGCCTTATCACTAAAAACAATGTTATGAGGAAACTATGGATCACGAGCTATATGGGCCAATGCTACTCACAAAACTCCATTCGTCTATCAGAATCATTCTTTGACAGTTTTTGTTTCAACTGTAATTTTCAAGGGTGCCACTTTTCCCTTTTTAAGATTCATTGAACACTTTTGAAACTAACATATGTTCACTTGATAGACGTCGGACACCTTTTGTAGGACTTTTCGCCAATACACTCAACACAGCTGTTGATGTGTCTGGATCAGTTGCATTTCATGGTCGTCCTGGTCGAGGTAAATCATCACCATTTCCCGTTGCTCTGAATTTGCGGATTAATTTTCGTACATCACTGTTAGTCACCGGCTCGAGATTAGGATGTCGCTCTTTAAAGACGGTTGTTATTTCTGAACTGTGTCCTCCAGCCAAAAGGACAATTTTGATACTTTCCTCTCGATTTAGCATCCCGTTCTACCTACAAGAAAAAAGTAAAGAGACTGTCAGTTTCCGTCCATACAATGTTCCATACATAACGAAATTTCAATCTAAATGACAACATAATCTATCCTAAATTCATTCACAACTTCCAAACCGTTGCAGATTTTGATAAAAAAAACTTTACCGTAGGATTTCACTGTTATGTCACTTTTTATTGAAAGAAGAAGGGAAATTTCCTCAATGTTGGCAACAAGATGGGTCACCGACGCATTATGGTCGTTCCAGGATCTCTTATAGCCATATATGGAGCACACTACCCTGTTTGAATTGCTCTGTTAGAACATTTATGGTACCTTAAATTAATTTTGATGCCACGGACTACAGTGAGCCGATAGATTGAAAACTGTAAGGTGTCTCCCCCTCCAGTGCTCGATTACTTATGCATAACAAATCTTCTCATAAGTTTGACTTCTTTAATTTTCCATGTCATACTCAGGAGGTTGAAAGAGAGATCAAACTTATTAGTCTGCAGGAAAAGTATGCAGACATGAAAACAGAGATGGCTACATTAGAGCAACTTTGCTCTCAAGACTCACAATGTCAAAATGTGATTTTAAAAAAAAATCTGAATTTAATGCAACGTTCTTGACTAAGTCAACATAATTTAGCACACCCTAATTGGTAGGATGTGGGTGGAACTCGAACTGCAGCCACCTCCTCGTGGTGAATTCTTGGCCATTTCATCAAAAAAAAAGTTGAGAAATAGGCGAAGAGAAGCAAAATCATTATGAAAATAAAATGTATATATAAAATCATTCACATTACCGAATTATTAACAAACATGACCTCACACAAACTAAAATATAGTACTTTGATGCTATAGAAATGATAAAAAAAAAAAAAAGTAATGTGTATATTTCTGGCGTAAAGGTAAATTTTGGTGTTTTTAAATCATTTTTTAAACTTTAGGCCGTTTATGCGAACTAAAGATCAAAAGTGTGATGTTTCGTTATTTTTCAATTGATAAGGACGCGAATATGCATCTTTTGAGCCCTACTAGAATTCGATACTAGAAAATCTGATGTTTTCGCTCCACCCCAATCATCATGATTTACAATTACAAAGGAATTTGTTTCCCTGATTTTGTCGAAAACTATGCATGAGAGTTTACACTCACGTATATCATTTTCTTTAGTTCAATACGTTCTATTGATTGATATTGATTGATAGTGTGTCATCTTTGGACATTTCTTGCTTTGCTAAATGCTAATAATATTCCCATTATTCTACATAGATAACAATGGAATTGATAACAAAATAAACAAATTCAAAATAATGAACAACAAACATAATTATGTATCCAGGGCAAGAAATTGTGTGTGTGCTCTTAAACGTAATTAGCTGGAAGGTGTGAACATACTTAGAGATTCAAAAATTTCTTGGTAAGTACATAATTTATATTTCTCTGAATAATTATGATTATTGGTACTTTATTTTGATTGTTACGTTTATCGTTAAATCGTTTACATATTTATCCCTATTTCCAATTTACCTTCCCCTTCATAAGAGTTGCTGGCAAACAAATCAGATGTAATGTAAAATTAGTAATATATTTAATTTGTGCGTCTGTCGAAATCTTTATTAAAATATTTGCTCATTCATCTCTCTGAAAAGCTCTATATTCTTATCCACAGATTAAATCAAGTAAATCAAATTCGAATCTTCCTTGATTAATTGAAACTTATTTTAAGTTGGAGTATTAAAATTTTTACGCATAGTTCCAAATTCATGATACTTTTAAGCAGGGGTAAAAGAGTATCTGAAAAGGTAGGAGGACGCATGACATCCCACCGTCTCCCGTGCCTATCTTTACTCATTGTGATATTTTATAGAAATTGGGGGGACGCCACGGATATTTTGTTGAAGCGGGGGGACGACGTCCCTCCGCGTTCCCCCTCACTTTTACCCCTGCTCTTAAGAGAAGTGAAAGCTAAATGTTTTCCTAACAGCTAACAATTTAGCTAACAAAAGTTAGCAAATTAAAATGAATGAAATAATTAAGAATATTTTAAAAATGTTCTTCCAATGTTGAAACAAATGAGACACTTTAAAAGTGTCTAACCTGTAGTGTAAAAATAATCGAAAACGCCTGATATTAATGTCGAAGCATTTTTTTTAATCCTTAAACTGATTAGTGACAACAAGGATGACATTGAAGCGAGAAGGGACATGTCAGTTGGTCCAGGAATTGACAGGGGCAAGACGTTGCTCCCAGTGTTCGTAGTTTGAGGAGGGAAATTTCATGCGTAAATTTATCAACAAGGGAAAACGGGAATTTTTCGATAAAACTTGAAAATCCAGGAAACTGCTCGTGCTGACTGATTGGCCAATATAAATGCGCACATTTTTCTTTGTTTTTTTCAGAAATAAACCAATACAATAGCAATGTGTGTATGTTCAAAGTAGCATAATTTGTACTCATTGTTAGCTGGGTGTATTTATTTTTACTTTTTTGTTTAAAAAACATATGGGAAATACTAATAAATAAAACAAATGTATCTGGCACTTCCTTTAATATACTGTAGCTGAATTAATATTAGCACATAACTTCTATCAGGTATTGAACACTCAACAAACTAGGGAAATTTTTATAAGGGAAGAGAAAATTCTGTGTCAGTGGAGGGAAATTTTCTTAAGGAAACCTACCAACACTAGTTGGTCCTCGTTATTTAATTATTTCACTCATATTGACAGGGCTAGCTAGCATTAAAGGCGTTACTCTTTGCTACTTATTTGCTTTCACTGACATTGATAAGGCAACGCCTAAGATATTGTTCTTTGTTATTTATGTATTTATTTCACTCATTTCCCTACTTTCAAATATTTGCCTATGGATCATGTAACACTAGAACAGAATCTGAGATCTAACACTTGGGCTTGCTAGTGTTCCGCATGAGAATAGTAAAAATTTCTCGTCTCGTATGGTGTCGAAAACGAAACGCGAATAGTGGTGAACACAAGAGTTTTGGTCTTGGTCTTGCATGAAAGACCGAGACGAAGACCAGGAATCCTGCTGCAAGAAAAGGACCAAGACCTAGGGGTTCAACACCAAGATCAAGATCGTGCCCGCAAGTGTCTTGCACCCGTATTACATGAAAAATGTTTAGAACATGGAAGGAAAGGGGAAAAAATCATTATTTCCTTCACTTGAATTTCTTGGCCATAAGAAGTGCGAATTTAAACTTTAATGTATTGTATCAACCAAAACTAAATATAAAATATACAAATCTCATTAAACTGTAGAAGAATTTTTTTCGATTTATACAACATACATAATTACTTTCTAAAGGTTCATGTTTAACTTAATACAACTCTGGAAAATTCATTCCCTGCTTGCTCTTTACTGCCCTTTTTAGATTCTTACACTAAACTTACAATGAAAACAAAAGTTTATTTGGTACAAATGAGTGTAAAGGCTTCAAATTCAGAAGGTTTACATTGAGACATTCGTTCCACAGCAAAATATTGCAACACAATTTCAAAAGTAATTTTATTTTCCATCGCTCGCTTGTGGCTGCCAGAACCTTCTTGTGCCATGACTAGTTTCATTATCACTAGGTGTATGGAGTTTGGGCACGAGTCCTCCTTAATAAAAGCAAGAAACTGGAGTAAATGTTAGTCAGATGCAATCTCCATGTGTCTTTGGTCTTTCTTTCAAACTTACCTTGAGCAAGGAGAATGATAATGAACCAGAACGGTGTGTAGAAGACATCAGGGAGCACAATTCTATGAATTATAATAGGTAAGAAATTCAGTGTCTAATTTTATGTTGACCATCATTTGATTCACTTACGATAGCACATGGCCGGATTCTGTTAAATCCCACGAAAAATAGTTGTGTGCCTAAGACACGAGGTAAACTAAAACTAAACTAACAAAACAACTTATTGAAGTTCTCGGGCGCGGTGGCTCAGTGGTAGAGTGTTCATCTCCGGTACTTGGGGTCCCGGGATGGATCGCAGATCGCGTCGTGTGGACTTTGTGGTGGACAAACACCGTGATTGTGGGACTCGAGCCAGCTCAGTAGTGTGAGATATGGACTCGGTTCGGCTCGGTGGTGACTCAGCCGTGAGCCGAACCGTTGACAACACTACATTTAACACCTCAGGCTGCTCTGCTACATACACCGGCTTCCAATTGGCCACTTGCGGCCCCTACCTTTGTAACACTTTGTAGTAATATTCATTATATTCACCCTCGCAATCAGTTATCGAGTCACGGTGATTAAATGACACAAACTTCTTTATTAAATTATACATAACATTAAATGATAACTTCTTTATTTCTTATTTTTTACAGATTTTTTTTTAAATATGTGGTTTCCTTTTTTTGCATATTTCTAAGAAGACATCTAACATTTTCTATCATAAGAAAGACAGTTATTTCTATTTATGTAATTTTGAAAGACAAAAATTCTGGACAGAAGTGTATTTTTTTCTTTTATTTATACTCCATTCCTAGACACAGACAAAACAACTTTCCCCCATTTTATTGTTCTTAAACAAATCACGTAATGACCCATACCTTTGGTTCGGTCTTACTTATTAGTTCTAAATTTCATGCATCTCCATTGATTTTTTTGCCTTTTATACTTGTGCTCAAGAATTATAAATGGTTCTGTTAGGGAATCGATCCGTGGACTACAAGTTTTTCAGACAACCTTGCTATAGAATGCTCTACGAGGGAGGATGGCCAGAGAGAGAAACTGACTTCTTTGTTCAAGAGACATACGCACATTACTCTACCTTCGTTACCTCGATCTGTGTGCGAATTTATACAAGTAGCTCGGTCTTCAAATTTTACACGTGATTTCACCAACAAGTTACTATTAAATTTTACACTACATGCAACGTTGATAAAGCATTAAAGAAATAACACAAATTACAAATAGTGATCGAACTTACAACTCCAGTCACAAGAACGATTATATTCAAGGTGTCACCTCACCTTCCTATCTAGAAAGAGGTCCGGATTCGATTCCCGGCAGGAGCTCATGTGTTTCACATTCCGCGTTAATCAGTAGGTCCCCTCTCATATAGCCTTGCTGCTGAAAGGGACGTTAAACTCAAAATCAACTCAACCTATCTAGAAGAAGAGTGAAACGAAATTCATTGCTGCTACCAGTTAACAAATACTTATACTCCATTTCTTGTTCTCATAAAATAAGAATTGTATCTGTCTATCCATAAGTGTAATAATATTATTACGTTCATATGTAAACCTAAAAAGAATCTGACATAAAGTCTCTTCTGTTCCTATCAATAGCTTCGAGTATGTGTCTTTTTCTTTCCTTCTTTTCTCATAATAATAATAATAATAATAATAATAATAATAATAATAATAATAATAATAATAATAATAATAATAATAGTAATAGTAATAGTAATAGTAATAATAATAATAATAATAATAATAATAATAATAATAATAATAATAATAATAATAATAATAATAATAATAATAATAGATGAACAATGTTTTCCTCAAAAACTTGCGACTTTAAAATCTACAGTGTAGAACTCTGCCGACGACAGCACACTGGAAATTGTTTATAAAAAGGCTGAAAAACATTAATCACTAACTTATTATCTACGGTTTGAACTACAAGAAATGATCATATTTCTTCGCGATAATGTGGATACAAAGGTGAAATGTTGTGTTTCTACACAATTTCCTTTTCTCGGATGACTGGATAATTTTTTTAAAAAATAATAAATTCTTGTAAAGAAAATAAGAAGAATTTCCTCAGGGGGAATCGATCTTAAAACCACATGAACTTGAGCCCACGCTGTTACCGATTACACCATCAAGACCTGCTTGCAAGGAAAGCGCTACATTGAGTGATTTCTCGAGAGTGTCCAAGCACTTTACATCGCATTGTATTTTTTTCCTTGTTTCGTTTTTATTGCGTTCACTCTGTGTTTTTCGTATAATGCACGAAAAAGCAAATACATATTTTGCCACGATGTCCAGAAGTACTGTTTGAACTGATCAGAAAATAGGAAACTACTGGCGAAATGATATGGGGTAATGTGTAGTATTTTATTTTCCTAACAGCAAGGGGCAAGATACTATCCCGCGGGAGACATCCATTTATTTGTTTGACAGACAATACACTATCATATCATATTCACATGAAGGTGTACAAGATGACATTTATAAAATACATTTCTGTTACTATTGACACATTAAGACGGACAATGATATCTCTGTTTTTATTATCTCTTTTACCCAGAGTGTAAAATTCTCCTTTGAAAAGCTTAAGATATCTTAAAACGAAGACTTCTAAAACTCTTGCAAGCAAGACCAAGAACAAAGCTGGGTTGTCACTTTACAAGAATCTTGTAGTTGTCATTTAAAAAATCTTGTAACACTATCTTTCTGTTTACACATTACAACTTTCTGAAAGTAAGAAAGACATCTCCACACATGCACAATTGCACTCTAGTGGACAAATAGTGAAGCTTCTCATTAAAAACGTGTATTTTGGTGCGCTTCTTCTCCCCGTCCAAAAGAATCCATTCTTTCGGAAGTGGTGAAACGTTTTTTTTTTCTTTATGTCAGCAGGAGAGCCGATAGCAGGTAGCAAGCTATACGACCCAGAAAGTTGCACATGGTTTGACTTCTTGCAAGATGAAGAAACGTTTCTTTCAAGACTATGCTTACATGGAGAAATATTGTAGGGTTGCAAGATTTTTATGACAGCTACAAGGTTCTTGTAAAGTGACAACCCAGCTCAAGACTAAAGCTAGGTTCCCACTTTACAAGAATCTTGTAGCTGTTATTAAAAATCTTGTAACCCGACTTTTCTATTTACTGTTTAACTTTCTGAAAGCAAGAAAGATATATTCACCCATGCAGAACTGCATTCTAGTGGACAAATAGTGAAGCTCTTCATTAAAAACGTGTATTTTAGTCTGCTTTCCCTCCCCGTCAGAAAGAATCCCTTGTTTCGGAAGTGGTGAAACTGCGTTTTTCTTTATGTCAGCGGGAGGGGGGGATAGCTGGTAGTAAACAAAAGGACCCAGGAAGTTGCACAAGATTTGTCTCCTTGCAAGATGAAAAAAAAATGTTGTTTGTCCCTTTCAAGACAATGTTTACATGGAGAAATATTGTGCGGTTGCAAGATTTTTTTAATGACAGCTACAAGATTCTTGTAAAGTGGCAACCTAGCTTAAGACTGAGTGTGCAAGATCAAGGCCAAGGGCTCCAGTGCAAAACCAAAACCACGAGAGCCTTGGTCTTGGTCTCGTATTTCTCATCACTAAATGGGAATTTTTATGTTTCTAATCTCGGCTCGAATGTAAGAAGGTACTTTTCATCTCGACTCGAGTAATGAAGTTTCTCGTCATGTCGGCAACAAGCTGAGGTGGCTCATGAGGGAAGTCACACCAGTAAAATGAAAGTTCTTTTCAGTTAAAACTTAAAAAAAGGAAATGTCATCAATGTACTAACTGTAACATACAACAATTAAATTATTAAATGCTCTTTATTCCGTTAGTTTGAAGCGATAAAACTCAAAGTTTTGCCATTGTAACTTCTTCAATGTATATATTTGTGTTGTGTAGAAAGAAAGAAAGAGAGAGAGAGCGTATATGTTTATTTTTCCATAATCACCTTCCTCAAGAGACAAACATCGAAACCACCCATCCGTACGCCACTGCTATCAATAATATTTTCTGTGTAATTTACTGACTTGCATTGTCAGTAAATTATACAGAAAATTGGTATTAAAAATAAATAAATAAATAAATAACACCCACATAGTTACAGTATATTCTGTTAGTAGCATAAATACGATTAATTAGTCAAAATAATATGTAAGCATGATATTACTGTAAGTATTGATTGTAAGTAATCACATAAACAGCCATAATAAATCAATCACCTGAAGGGTAGATACATTAAATTTTGTGTTATGGGCTGCCTATTTAAAATAGTTAGACACGAGTTTCACTGATATTTTCCCTATAAAGGAAGGGTAAAAAAAGATTAAGTTTCAATTGTTGTAACAGGATGAAGATACCTTGAAATCCTTTAAGGTTAGATAAATGAGATTTAGTATTTAGATTTTGCGTGTTGCAGCGTTTCTGGATATTTCGACTGCAAAGGAAGAAAAAAAGTGGGAAGAAAAAAAGAGTCGAGGTTGTAGTTGTTCAAATATGATGGTCATATCTCGAAATCAAATAAAGTTAGAAGCATGAAAATTTGGAGTTAGGGTTTTAGTTTAAAATAACTAAAGACCTGTTTAAGCGTTTATTGATGTTTCCCTTAGAAGGGAAGGAAAAAAAGGCAAATGTCAAAAAAAAAAAATGATGAAAGATTTGCTTAATTATTTTAAATGAGAAGTTCATATATTAAATTTCATGTTTTCAACATTCAGAGATTCTTAGATGTGAACATTTGAAGATAATAATTGCCACCCTTTTTCCCTGGGACATTACATCACAAATCCTATGCTTTGTCCAAATTTCAAGATTCTAGCTTAAGTGGTTTCCCCTGGGCGTTGATTAAGCTTAATCAGTCCGTCAGTCACGAGTTCTTTTATATAGTAGAGAAATTATGTAAAATTACGCGAAATTAAGTTTCCAGCTTTATGTGCCAGATTATGCCCTTTAAGCTAAGTGAATTATTATGAAATATATATTGATGGATTGGGAATGTGGGAGGAAACTGATGAATCCAGAGAAAACCTATGGAATCGATGTTGTCCACATGCGAAAACATATAGTGGCTATAGGTGTAATTACAAAAATGAATTAAATGTGAAACGAATGGGATCTTGAACTACTTCCACAATCTCTTTGTGGGTACTAGCTTATATCAAACGGAATGAATTCTCGTTATTCTAAGATAAGAGGTTTCGAATTACTTCACTAATAAAGAAGACATTAATGAAAGCAAAGGACCAAAATACAGTTAAATTACATATATGAGGTCCATCTCTCAGAGCTACCACAGGGTCCAGCGGATAAATGAGAGCAAATTGAGGCTGATAGTATCGGCAGCCACGTGATAGTATGGAATTGTTTTTCCGAATGTGGTGTCAGTCCACTTGTCAGGATTAAGAGAATTATGAAGTGTCTTGTGTACTCAGATTTATTGCACAGAAAGAACAAGATTTATGCAAAATATCTGAAAGTATGATTAAATAAATAAATATGGAGCAACACCTTTATTTTCTCCTTTTATGTAAGCCTGCATAACAAATATGTAATGTGGGTTGCATAATGACAGGGAATTGTAAAGCGCAGCCAAGAATATATATACATTTTCAATCCCTCGTCAATCCCTCCGGCCTGAAAAATCATAAAATGATTTCGTTCGCGATTAGGCCTGGTGCGAATCAAGCTGTGTAGAAACCTTGGTGGTTGTAAGTGACTTCTTTGTATGCGAGAAACGTCTGACATGAAAGGCTACTTGAAATGCCCGTCCACTTGATCCTAACAATGTTAAGTAAATGGTATAAATTATGCAGTTTCTCGTTATAAGCTATCCGCCATTCTCCACTCCCGTCTCACTTGGAGTGGAATATTCACCTCAGGATTTTATTCCCTAATACTTTTACTCTGCGTTCTTTCCTCAAACTAAGTGGTCATGTTTCACTACCATACAGCACAGCATGCATAATTGTAGCTTTATGTATTTCGAGCTTCAAATTCTTCGGCAGGATTCGCAAAGACAAAGAGATTGGACTGAATAATAACATGAATTCCCAGGTTTCAGTGATATTTGATTCCTTCGTGTATATGGTTTTATTTTGTTAATGTTGATTCTAGATATTTGAAAGTAACTACTTTCTTGAAATTATTATTTAATTTTTAATGTATCCATAAGTTGCTGTATTACAATACAGCGAATTTCCATCTAGAAAAATATTTAAGTTTTCTCCGCATTAACTTCTAAAGTCGCGTCCCTGCAAGCGTCTATAAAACTCTGCATTTCTGTTTATTCATATATCATTTTCCTTTCCTATCAGCTTTACATAATTAGCATAGATCATAGCCTGGTGAGTGTCATTCAGCTCTAGGCTCTGGTTGCTATCTTAACATTTCCGTTATAGAATATTGAAGGAGAATAACACATTTATTAAAATTATATACAGTGAATACACAATAAACGAACCCCTCGCTTCGCGAACAACACAGCTTACCAACAAGATTTATGAACAATTTTTCCTTCAACTTCTGAACAATATTTCGAGATACGGTCGCACATGCACGTTTCTACCGACAATTCAACGTACCTAGCAATATTTTTACACGTTAGTCGTAAACATTATCTAATAGAGCTTTATGTTCAAAAATTATGTTTTTCTCTTTAGCAAATTTTTATCATTCATATTGTTTTGCTTAATTTGATGTTGCTTATTATCTTCAAATTGAATAAAGTTTTCTCCATTCTATATTCTTCATCACAGAAAAACACTAAAAAAACGTTTTAAATAAAATAATTCAATATCATATTTCTGTCTCGAACGGATTAAATATATATGTATATATATATATTGGCAAGCTGGGGGCTCCGCCCCTAGACCCTCGCATTTCTTATCTATCGGCCTTTGCATCAACAGTGAATTTCGTGAAATTGCTCTTCACATTTCCTGAATCTGCCCATCCGGGGCTTCGCCACCACACACTGTCTTTGCTCGACCTACGGCCTCGCACCTCTTGAACCCACAATTCTATCGTTTCTTTTCCTATTTCAACTATCTAAAAGATAAGATTTTGTATCCCAAGGAAACGCCCATTTAAATAGCATAGGAATTTCTTCATCCCCCTTTAGACCCCCCCCCCAAAATTAAAAATATTCACTTTTGGCAATTGTCCTGTGGGTTTGTCCAGAAAAGCTACAATCATGGCAAATTGAATCATTGTAGCCTTACAGGAAGTGTTCGATAATTTGGGGATGTAAATGTATTCCATATAAACAACATGGGAAAGATTTTTCAGTTCCCTGTAAAACCACTCTAAAATTGGATTTTTCATTTTTACTGATTTACTTAGGTAGTGCTAATGGAAACGTACAAGCATAACAAATTTCAAGTTTTTCTTCTAATTGTAAGTACCTAAAACATGAGATTATAGGTAAAAAAAAAGACCCATTTAAATAACATAGGGAAATTCTTCATCCCCTCTTTAGACCCTCTAAAAATTAAAAATATTTACTTTTGGCAATTTTCCTGTGGGTTAGTTCCTGAAAGCTACAATCCTGCCAGATTTAATCATTGTATCCCTACAGAAGTGCTCAATAATTTGTCAGCTCATGTATTTTTATATATAGCTAGGATTCTCATTCTAATTTAAAATGTCAAAAAATATTTTGAATAGGAACATTTTGATTTACTAACAGCGCTACGGAACAGGGATTCATAACTCGTGGGTCCATTGTATTACAAAGTGTGCATGCTATTCTTTCTTCCATTCTGATTATGTTCAGCCCATAGGGTCTATTTTATCTATCGTTTTGGTGCTAGAAAGCGATTTATCTCGAGCTAAATTACGATTTCGCCACTATGGGGTGACTACACAAAGCATCCCCTTGCCGATCTAAAGCTTCTTAACTGAAATACAGTATCAACTATTATATACAATAGTCGATAGAAATTCATCCACATTCCCATCATTCTTGAGATATATATATCATTCTAAGAGCACACATACAGAGAAATAAATTGGTTGTTTTCCAACTTAAAATCCTATTTCGAAGTTTGCCTGATATGAATTGGAGATATACTAGATAACAAATCACAATAATTTCCACTAACAAGGTACATTAGTGAAGTGATCCCTCAGGATTCGTGTAAAATTAATGCAGGTGCAGAGTTCTCCACAGGCTAATGTGTGTTGCACTAATTTTAGTGGCACATATAAGTAATTTCCATATTTATGAGCCTTCATGTATCCGGAATTCAATTATAAACTATTATAACGCACACAAAATTACTCTTAGTTTCTCTAGATGTAACTGGACATGCATGTGGGCATATGTAAAATAAATGAATTTGATCAAATACTGTTTCTCTCACACATGTTACACACCCCGGCCGCCATCTTGGATCTTCCATACATTAGACATTTTGACCATAATGCAATACTTGCGTGTTATAGTATAACATGGAAGTAATAACTATCACTTACAGAAATGTATTAGGAATTATGACACCAATATTGTAAAAAGTTTGTTTATACCTGCTGTATTTTTCCAGTTAGAATTTGTTTTCATGTGTCAACACCTAAAACACCAGCGTAACTGATGTTGCTTTACGATGCCTGTTCGCGAAGTGCTCGGAAGGATTTATTCATCTATTGTATACTGATCGTCAAGTTGTATACGTCAGTGGTCCTTCAATGGAAAAGGTTTGCCAAGTTTAGATGTATACTTTTTCCGTCAATGGAAAAGGTTTGCCAAGCGATTTTGAGAGCGAGTTGTGATAGATCACATTCATATAGACCTCCAGATCCGTAATGCTTCGTGCACTTATCCATAATGAGATCAGTGCTCCAATATTCAACAATATGATTAGGCATGCCTGGAAAGAACCTGCATTCCCGTTATTTGTGATTTCTTTGATGCTCTCGACAATGTTCTCCGGCAAAATGAAAATTCGAGTTGTTAATCTCCCAACGACACAAATGATTTATTCATCCAGTGTGCTTATTGTCGTGTATACTAGTGCTTACAGAATTGGTTCATGAAGTCTCACAAGCATGTATAATTCCTCTGTATAGTCTGCAGCAATTAGCACAATACGCATGGGAACCCGAACAACTTTCTATTTCGTCCAATATTCGTGAAGTGTCTGACATTTAACATGCAATATCTTGTAAACAGTACAAGGTACGGTAAAATTCGCTACTCCAGTGAATTTTCGAGAAAATTGTACATTTTTTTATGCATCATTTGCACCTATTCCCATTTGCAAAACTGAAAGTTGAGTCCAATGTACCGAATCCAAAATGGTGGCTGGGATGTGTAACGTGTCAGAAAAGCAGTACTTGATCCATTCATGTCCAGTTACATCTAAAGAAATTAAAAGTTATTTTTTGCGCGTTATAGTAGTTTACAATTGAATTATATATATATATATATATATATATATATATATATATATATATATATATATATATATTATATATATATATATATATATATATATATATATATATATATAATATATATATATATATATATATATATATATATATATATATATATATATATATATATATATATATATATATATTGTAAAGATTTCTCGGGTAGAGCAATAAATGTACTCGGGATTTGGACTTTTCCCTTCACCTTTTATTATAAAAAGTCTATGTACACAAATAATAAGAAATTCCACTAATATTAGGTAAGATTAGGTGGGAGCCCGGTGACCAAGCGTCGTGGGCTTTGAGGTGAGGTACTCTCGGTGACCAAGCGTCGTGAGAGGGGTGTAGATTAGGTATCTCTCTCTCGGTGACCAAGCGTCGTGGGCTTTGAGGTGAGGTACTCTCGGTGACCAAGCGTCGTGAGAGGGGTGTAGATTAGGTATCTCTCTCTCGGTGACCGTGCGTCGTGAGAAAGAGGAAAGGAACCCGGTGACCAAGCGTCGTGGGTATAAGGATAGGTACCTCTCGGTGACCAAGCGTCGTGAGAGGGGTTTTAGGTGTTGTGATCAATCCGTAAAGATTGATGTTGGTCGAGGTGTGCAGGTCCTTTTTATTCTGTCTTGTCGGCTTCCATCGTGGGTACTCGTCCTTCCGACTGTTGGCGATGGTGATCGACTCCTCTTCGGGAACGTCGACTGTTTGTTTGTGTTTATTATCAACACATGTAGTTCACACGTGGTTATTGCCTCACACGTGGTTATTGCCTGGTACGGCAACGTGGGGATCCTTACAATATGAACGCTCTTAAATATGGAAATTACCAGTATGGGCCGCTAAAATTAGTACAACATACATTGGGCAGTGGAGAACTCTCGATTTGAATCAACTTTGCACAAATCCCTTGGGGACACTTCACGAATGTACAGTACCTTAATATTAAGAAGATATTATCAGTGATTGACTAGTCTGCTGAGTAACCACTCTGTCTGGTGAGCCCTCCCCTTTACGACGCTTCCCTTTATTAAAAATAAAGCTATTTAATAACTGAAGAAACTAAATATTTATATTTTTCTGGAATAATACACAAAATAAGTCGCATATCTTGCAAATCTTTGTTGGTAATAACTTTCCACAGAGTGTGTAAATTTGGCTAATCTGAAGTTACATCTATATTGCTGAGGCACCATAACTGTCTTCTGTACTTAGCATCAAATTAAAACAGTTCCTTAGAATGGCGTCCTCCCAGTAATTTCATGGAATTAGTTTAGTGATTGATGCTACGTATGGAACTACCTAACTCAGTGTAATTAGTTGCAAGCTCTATTTCGTAGTAACAAATGTTACTTTACAAAATTTCTTTTTAAGTAACTAATGTTATTTAGACAGTTATTATATCACCAAAAAAGGAAATTTATATTTTACTTCATTTTTATTAATAGGACTGTATTCTTTAAATAAAAAAAGAACAATGATGATGGAAGTGGAAGACCAGGAGCCCGGAGAAGCTAGAGAACCTAAGCAACGCAAACAACCGAATTCCAAAAAGAAGAAGTTTCCAACTTTTAGATGTCCAGGAGAATACTGTAATACCATTGTTGAACCGAAAACCCTTATAGATCACTTAGTAAATGTCCATAAAGCTAACAAGTGTGAAAAATCGTCACAATCTGATTCAATCTCTTGGGAGGTGACAATTCCAAAGGAGCCACATGATGATTACTTTTCTATTTGTAGTGTTAAAGAATGGGGGATTTTTTTATTCCGTGAAATCTGTCCCAGCATTGAGGATAACTCAAATGTGATCAGTTATATCTTTGTCCAGTACTTGGGTAAACACCAAAAAGCTTATTATTTCCAGTACGAACTGAAAAGGAGACAGGTATGGAGTGAACTTTCAGTGATTGGTTACGCAGAACATATTTTTGTGCCCCCTGCTCATATGAAGAACACCTTCAAGTGGAAAAGAAGCTCTGATAACGAAGCGGAAAATCCTAACGATCGCAAATTTTCTATTACTATTACCAAAAGACAACTTCCGCAATGAAAAATATCTTTGGTTATTCTCAATACCATTTCTATTTATTACTGTACAGCATTTGTTCAATCATTATCAAAAACAATTTTTAAGATGTTACTCATTATTTTTGAATAGCCTCTCGATGGAGTAAATTTTACATAAGCTTCCATAGTCACAATCTGTTTATACACTCAACAAAATTAAGAAAATGTTGTGTAAGTCTTTTGTAAGTTATTTGAATACAGATTATATATTTTTTTTTGTAAATTTAATAAATAAACTTTAATTTAGATATGTAAACTTGAGTTTTTTAATTAAAATCTATATTCTAACCAAATACCTTTTGCTTTAAACATACGAAAATTTCAATCTGACTTGTTCCAACTTACATGGGGACACTAATTGAAGGAAAATCATTATTTTATTATTAAATAAGACTTAAATTTCCAAATTTTCATATTATAGTTGAAGACTAGCTTCTCGGCCTATAGTGTCGCGCCTCTTATGTATCAGTCTTGGCATCAAGAGTGAATTTCGTTCAATTACTCTTAACGTTTCCTGAATTTGGAGCAGTTGGGAGCTTCGCTCCCTGACAACTGCGTTTACTCGGACTACGGCGTCGTACCTTTTAATCCCAAATTTCAAGTTTCTTCTATTTCAGTTATCTAAAAGATAAGATTTTGTATCCTAAGAAAACACCCATTTAAATAACATGGGAATTTCTTCATCCCCCGTTTAGACTCTTTAAAAACTAAAAATATTCACTTTTGGCAATTTTCCTCTGTTAGTCCCAGAAGACTACAACCATGCCTTTCATCGTTCTAATTCTGTCGGAAGTGCCTAAACATTTTGAAGTGTAGAAGATGTCCCATATAAATAACACGGGAAAGATTTTCCAGTTCCACATAAAAGCACCCTACAATTTCTATTTTTGGTGACTTAGATACCGCGAACGAAACGTACAAACATACCGAATTTCAAGTTTTTATTCCAATTCCAAGTGCCTAAAATATGAGTTTATAGGACAAAAAAGATCCTTTTAAATAACATGGGAAATTTCTTCACTGCCCCTTCAGACCCTCTAAAAATTAAAAACATTGTCTTTTGGCAACTTTCCTGTCCCGGAAAGCTATAATCATGCCAAATTTCAACTTTCTACGCCAATCAAAAGTACCCATTATTTTATGTCAATTCAAGTTGAAGATATAAACACAATCACAGGACAGATTTGTTTAAAGTTGAAATATTCTCGTCATGCTTATAGCTAACTGATGATTTGAATCTTTATTTTGCTTTATTTTTATTTTATTTTATTTTATTTTATTTATTTATTTATTTATTTATTTATTTATTTATTTATTTATTTATTTATTTATTTATTTGAGATCGCAGTAGCTCAGTAGAAGAGCGGTCAGTTCTGGTGCATGGGGTTCCTCGCTCGATCCTCTCACGCTGATACAAAAGATAGTGGTATTCACAATGTCAAATTAGTATTTTTAGTCCAAAAATGGTAAGTATGTTCTTGTAATTCAGTTATTGTCCAACACCTAGGTAAATTGCAAGGTAACACAAATTTCATGAATGTAAATAAACAAATATGTAGCTTTGATTTATGAGCCTTAATCAAAGTCTTGAAGCGGATAACGAAGTTATACAGACAGGTCTCTAATGCCAGAGGAACAAACAAATAAAATTCTATATGTGGAAATTAAGTACCTCGTAGACGTATGGCATTTTTTTTAAGTGCTAGGGGACTACGTCGAGAAATACTGTAGATACCTTCATCTATTTCTGAAGATCTAGACTTTAATATGTGAATTGTTTGCTGGACGTCCGTCGTATTAGCGTATTTCACATTACAATATATCATTTTTAGAGGATACTTTAGGATCAATTCTATGGACAAGATCTACGAAGACAACGGTAGTGAAACAAGTTATAGTGAGTGGTTTGTTGTGTCACAATAGCTATATCTGAACCTGTGAAATCTTCAACGTATTAGAGCATTAAAAGCAGTAGGGAACCGAAAAGGAAACGAAAGTAATGAAACATAAGAAAAATTTTATGAGTAAGAGGGAAATAAGTTAGAAGACAAATACAAAAGAGAAGATAAAACTATCGTACAATAGAAAGTTAAATATTCCATTAGTTCAGAACTAAATATATCCAGGATAGATTTTATAATAAAAGAATTGAAAACAAAAAATACAAAAAAAAAGAGATTGTTCGTAACATACGAGACAGTCTTAATAATTGACTTACAAAAACGGCGAGATCTCACGGAAATGCATATTTCTAAATTTGTCGTAAACGATAAGTTATATACTCGAATATACGATACGATATACGATACGAAGTTATATACGATAAGTAAGAAGATGTACACTCATGTCCAAAATGATTGTCGCATATCTATAACTGTCTTATTGTAAGAATATAATTTGATAATGATTTTGCAGAGTACTTTTAATACTGATACTATGTGTATAATCGGGAAATGTATATTTGTGGCAAATTTCATGGGAAAAGAATTGTAAATACGAAAATTAGAATAAGTAAACCAAAATGTTGCTAAATGGATAAGAAAGTTCTGTTTTCGTATTATTGTTCTTATTTACTGCACTTTTGACATGGAATTTGCCAGATGCATGTATTTGCCGATTATACATATCCTAACACTATAAGAAATACCGGGCGAATTCGTTATCAAATTATATCTCTACAACAACATATTTATAGACATGCGACAATAATTTTGGACACGGGTGTACCTATCAGAATAACGACACTTCTTCTTCCGAGAGTTTATTCTATACTGAGACAACGAAGATAATCCAACATATGTAATCTTCTTTCTTTCAATTTTAATATAGAGTTCTTTTAACTTGAACAATGTACTACAACTTTTATTTGTTGAATTATTGCACTTGGATTGTCTATTTTTTTCATTCAACTTCCGATAAATGCTCCAGAAATTCTGCAATTTCTTGTATGTTGTCGAATTTCGCGTCGTGTACAAGGCATGCCAAATTGGAATCGAAACTCGAATCCTGACAATTTGAACGGAATAGAAAGATGTGCACAGTGAACACGACGCGGAATTCGATAACATGCAACAGGACTTTTTGTCTTCTTTTGATGTCACGAATCACCTCCCGGAGTTTGTGCACGTCTTTCAGGTTCACCTGTATATTGTAGCAGGGACGGGATCAGATCTAGGAATAAATTAGATATTTTTATATATGAGGACTCGGGTGAACATAATGATAAGTGCCACTTCCAGTAAAATTGAGTTATTAAGTGGAATGGATTGTGATCAAAGCACAGAAGAATATGTAGGTAGTTTAATTTCTGATATTTAGCTGCAGATGGCAGAAGAAGCTTGCTTGTTATATGTTGTTGCATTGAATTAAATAGAAATGGTCACCTTTCTTTCAAATTTACTCGACAATTAGAATATGTGAAATACTATTATGCTTGCCTGAGCCACTCAGAAATAGGATATAGACCTATTCTCCAGTAACTCTGCTTATGACGTCGGGCACGCTGATTATCAATTTCAACTCGTTGCAACAGGTCCTCGTATCCTCCTCCTGCGACATGTGACACCATTGCAGGAATGTTCTACAAAATTTGGCCCGGAAACAATTGATATAATCGAAACATAAGATCTTCAAGAAATTCATTACAGAATCCGGGAGTACAAAAACGGTGCATGTCGCAACAAACGAATATGTTATATTTGATTCCGTTGTTGAAGTATTCGTGTTAATCAAGTTTGCGTTTGCACGTATAAAGTGGCTATTACCATAAAGAAATAAGGATTATAAGTATCAGGTAACCAACATCCTCCTCCTATCTATATAAGAAAAAGCAGCAAGTTGCTTTACGTAGTTCCTCTCATCACAAAATTTCTGAAGCTGCTGTTCTTGATAGAGGCGTTCCACAAGGCTCAATTTTAGGGCCAATTTTGTTGACCTTATATACTACAGATTTGGTATCTGTTGTACAGCATTCAAAGATGTACTGTTACGCGGACGACACTCAATTGTTTATAAAAGCCTTGCCTCAGGACTTACCACAAGTTGTTCGACTCCTCAATCAAGATCTTAATGCTATCAGTAACTGGTGTGTTGATAACGGCCTTGTTATTAATCCCTTAAAATGTACTTATACTGTTCTAGGTTCCGCTAATCAGCTGAATAAAATTGTTCCTGAAAAATTAGAATTACAAATAATGGACTCAAACATTAACTATTCACCTTGTGTAAAAAATCTTGGAGTACAAATTGATGATAAACTTTCTATGAATAATCACGTCTCTACTCAATGTTCAAAATATCTGGGAATACTAAGAAACTTGTACAAAATACGAGACTGTCTGTATAAAGATACCAAGCTATTCCTGACACAAACACTGAAATTATTTTTATTTGATTATTGTGATGTTGTATATGGCCCACTTCTTACAAAATGTAATGCTATTCTGATATAAAAGGTACAAAATTCATGCATCCGCTTCTGTTACAATATACGAAAATTCGATCATATTTTGCCTATTCTGAACAACAGTAGTTTGTTGACAATGTCCAGAAGACAACATTTGCATATTGCTGTCTCATTTATAAAATTCTTAAAACAATACGTCCCGCGTATTTATACAAGAAACTCACTGCTAGGTCAACTATTCACACTCACTTAATACGCAAAAGAAATACGTTTGATATTCCACACCATAGATTCAAGCAAACCACTGCAGCATTTTCAGTATTAGCTCCAAAGTCATGGAATGCTCTACCAAATGTATTAAAAGAAGCTAAAACAGTTAATTCCTTCAAGAAAATGTTAAAAAATGTATTTACTCAGCCAACAAAATTCAAGTTCAGGTACTCATGATTTGTATTCTATCATTTTAAACACGTAAGAAACCAGACTTGACTTGCTACACTTTCTTTTTATCAAATAATTATGCGTTGTAGAAATATTTCTTCACCCCCCCCCCTCTCTATTGTCAATGACAAGCATACCTTATTTTGTCTTATTTATCGGTTTATGTTCGTTTTCATGTTTGTATTTGTATGCTTCTTTTCATTATTGCTTTTTTTATTATTCACTTGTAACATTATTTCTGTGTGTTGTTAGAAATATTACTTTTTTCTTTTCTTGTATTATCATCTTAATGCATACTTGTACTTTTTGTTGTATATCATCGTATCTTTTGTACTCGATTGATTGTATCTTTTTCTTTCTTTCTTTCTTTCTTTCTTTCTTTCTTTCTTTCTTTCTTTCTTTCTTTTTTTTTTTTTTTTTTTTTTTTTTTTTTTTTTTTTTTTTTTGTATAAGTGAATGTATTTCCTTGACAAGGGTTATGTGGTAGAGCAGAAATATGCTGAACCTCGTCCGCTTGAATAAAACTTTTTTTCAATTCAATTCAATTCAAAAAAAGTTGTTGCCGTTCTAAAGCATTGATAAATACGAAGAGCAATAAAGTGGATGGCACGTACCTTTAGGTTTCGAAGTAATCTTCTTCAGTATTCAACACCTTTTACAAACATTCCTACAGCTGCACATTACCCTAGTGATAAAACTCAGCGATCATGGCTGAAAAAAAAAAAAACGTGAGTGCGTTCCTCAAGTCATCAATTGCGAAGGATCTTCCACGGAAGTTGTCGAGGAAATGAAACAGGTGGTCAGGGGTGTAGCCAGCAGGTTTATGTAGGAGGGCCCGTCGTTTTTGAGGGGGGGGGGGCAGCTACAAAACCAAAAGAAATTACGTTGCAGCTAGTGTTTTAGAAGCCTGAAAAACCGAAATATTTTCCTTCCGGAAAACTAAAAAGCACTGGTTTCTAGATGATGATGATGATGATTATTATTATTATTATTATTATTATTATTATTATTATTATTATTATTATTATTATTATTATTATTATTATTATTATTCGCTTTTTCTCCATAAATTATATTCCAGGAGTTTTTATTATGTTTAACCAATAATTACTGTCCCAGACCAAACGTTATATCTTCGTGCATAACCATTTTAGTTTAAGCCCTTGTACACAGAACCTATCTATATAAGGCTGGTTTTCTTTGAAATTTCACTTAGTTTCTTTAAGATTTCCTGACAAAAATATTTATTTATTATTCGTGAATAAAAAAAAAACATAATTATTTTATTGACATCTATGTCTCATTTCCTCTTCTAAGAGCCGTCCACATATTATGTAACGCTACTTTTAACCAATTTTTACCCCCTCCTTCCTGCTTGTCGAGGAGTAAAGCAAGGCCGAACCCCTCCCCTTTGTTACGTAACACTTTTTGATTTATGTTTTTTCATTATTTTGATTATTTTAGGGGTTATTACAATAAAAAACTATTTTTAATGGTAGAACTTTTTATTACAAAATGATTATATTATTGTGAATATATTTGTAGCGTTTTTCGCCAAGAAATCAAAGTATTAGAAAATGGTAGACTCGTAATAATAATTTATCCCCATAAGGTTGTTTAACTAACCAACTCTAATTCTTCAAAACTACTGTCGTTTCCCCAAGGATATCGCACCCATCATTTTAGGTCACTAGTGATTGGCAAGGAGAAAATACTGCGGAAGATGGAGTTAAAACAGGATTTAAGGAAATAACATCGACCTCTTCATCCGAGATCCAGGATGCTTCGTGCATTTGAAGTTCGCCAGTGTTAACGATGCAGAGTTCTGTTCCTCGTCGACCACAGATTCGAAGTGGCTGCACACGTGAAGGAGCAGGGACATCTTGTTTGTAAACAAGCTTTCGAGCATCTTCTTTGGACTTCGGACTTCAGTTTACCACTTTACATTTTCTTTTCCTAAATCAGTGCGAGAATGCGAATAAACTTTATTTCTTCAGAAATATTAAAATCCAAAAATAATAATAATAAAGTAGAACGACATTAATATCCGACAAATTAAGTTTTTCATATCTTTAGGTCTGCAAATCGTGCATCGTTCTGTCGTGGAAAATATTATTTCACGATTTCTTTTTCTTTTTCACATGCGAAACTTCTTCGAAGAAAAGAGTGGGTAATGATTCGAATCAGAAATTTTAAATAATATTCTCAGAAATAGCGATACAAATGGGAACGCGAAGGAATTTTAAAGTAGTGGTTACGATCACTGACGTAAATGCAATGCTTCGATAGCCACAAAACGGAGTTTTATTGTATTGTAATAAACACAGGGTTCTTCACCAGTCATGCTGGTGTCTAGTGCGTCTTCGAATCCCTTCTGTATGATTCAATTTATATAGGCTATAGTTTCCAACTATCCAAAATAATGGAAATATCTATCTATCTATCTATCTATATCTATCTATCTATCTATATATATATATATATATATATATATATATATATATATATATATATATATATATATATATATATATAGAGAGAGAGAGAGAGAGAGAGAGAGAGAGAGAGAATGAAGTGAATTATTTAAGTTTTACGTCCGACGATTATGCCGGTGATGCTAAAGGAGACGGTGAGGAGACGGTGATTATGAGTACAACGGTGTAATGAAGATAGTGGGAGGAAACGGGAGAACCGCGAGAAAACCCACGAGCACGGTGTTTGTCCACCAGAAAGTCCACACGGCGCGAGATGGGATCGAACCAGGGACCCCAAGCACCGGAAGTGAACGCTCTACCACTGAGCCACCGCGCCCCCGATAGATAGATATAGATATAGATATAGATATAGATATAGATACATGGTGAACGGTAACTTCGTTTACGAACTTGGACAGGTAATAGTACTCTTTAAAAAAGCAAAAAACTCCTAGTGAACATGCGGGAAATTCCGTCCCGTTTAGGAATGACAGAGTGTTGAAAGCGTGGGAACATGAACTTCAGAGGCCAACAGCTTAGGAACAATACATTCTACAGAGTGCGGTTAAAAACATCACTTAGAAAGTCATACTTACTCTATTGAAAAATGCATATTTGAAAACGCAGCTTGTGTTCGCACGGTATTAACAATGTGTGACAATTCTTTCTTTTACAGCATATCCGGGAATCCCTCCGTTCCTTTGGGGAATCCCGTGCGCACGCATAGCTGCGTTTCCAAACATGCATTTTTCACTAGAGTAGATATGACTTTCTAAGTGACGTTTTTAACCGCACTCTCTATGATGTATTGTTTTTAAGCTGTTGGCCTCTAAAGTTTATGTTCTCACGCTTTCAATACTCTGTCACTCCTAAACGGGACGGAATTTCCCCCATGTTCACTAGGACCATTTTTGCTTATTAGATGTACTTATTAGGTATATATAAGGAAGTGACTTCATTTGTAACAACTCTTAGCCACCCGACTGATTTCGATTAAATTTTCAACGTAGATGAGGTTCGGGTCTGGGATGGTTTTTATAGCTTCACTTTGAAGGTGCAGTTTGAAGAGAAGGGGAAGATATGAAAAAAAATGATCGAAAATGACCAATATTAATGTCGAATCATAGTTTTCGGAGTGACTGATATGAACAGTGCCACTTCCGATGCCGTTTAAATCCAAACTCAGTCCCCATTAGTACTCCTAAGGGGGATGGTGACATGTAAAAATAATAATTGAAAATTACTGATTAATTGAAATTCATACCAAAAAAACGTTTCACAAAATTTTCCATCTGATATAAAAGTGTATTTTTTTTAAATACTAGTTACAGCATATAAAAAAATGTAATGCAGGCTTACTTACAAATCAGTTTAGTACCATTGTTTTATGGTAGTATTCATAGTACCTTGTTGAAACGAGTAAATTGTGTAATCTGCTGTAAAAATTAAATAAATAAAAATAAAAACATACTGTTTTCCGATTGATATAAGGAGGAGATACCATACTATTTTTGGATTGGTATGGTAAAATAGTATTTTTCCATACTATTTTACCGTAAATTATTAATTATATGTAAACTTTGTTATTTTTAAGTGACTGAAGTGAGGTAATCTTACAATGATGTTTTAAAAGCTAGTCATTTGGGGGGCCAGGAAATCATTTGGAGGGGCCTGGCCGCGATGTCCTCCCCCGTGGATACACCCCTGCAGGTGGTAATCTATTGGCGCAATATACGGTGAATATGGTGCATGGCACAGTATCTCTCAGCCAAGTTGCTGAAGGGTCTCCCGGTTCCTCTTTGTCAGATGTCACTTGCCATCGTCATGCAGGAACAGCACATCCTTGCGATACACCAATACTAGAACCTTCTACTGCAATGCATTGTGCACTGCTTGCAACTGCTGAGAGTAGAGGTGAGCAGTGATGGTCTGAGATGGTGGAAGGAGCTCGTAATGCACCATTTGCCGACAATTCCATCATACAGAGAGCATAACCTTTCATAGTGCAGAAGTATCTTTAGGCGTGAGGATCACGTGGCGACAACCAATATCTGGTACGCTTAGAAGTGTTATAGATGACCCAATTTTTGTCACCAGTGAGCAAGTGATCGAATATAGGTATGTTCAGCTGCCGAGTGAGCAAGGACAAACAGGTTGTTCCTTGGTGGCTGCCGACGTGTAGGGTACCCATATACTTAACGTGTATGACTTCCCTATTACATGCAGGTGCAGACTGACTGCTCACAAGGGAACCTTCCGAAAATGATAGTTGCAGTGAAAGATGTGACCTATGCCAATTGAAAGAGCTGTAACAAAGATGTTCATTCTCAAAAAATTAGCTGCCCATAGCAATAGGTTCAAGAAATACAAAGGGTGGAAGTCCGGGAAACAGCAAGGTTGGACAAGGAGGAAAAAGTGCAAATTCCGAAAAAAAAAAAAAAAGGCTCGGCAAAAGACAATGCTGACAAGGGATGAATAGAAAGAGACTTGCTACAATAAGGAACAAATGAAGGCCACCAGTGGGGTTAACAGTGTTGCCAACTGCAGTGAAAAGTACATGTTTTGCAAAGAGCACTATATGATGTGAGTGCAATATTCAGTGTCAACCTGTAATGTAGAACATAAGATATGACGTGTATAATCAGTGGTACAATCTAACAAAAAAAATAGAAAAAAAAGAAGAACGACAAATACAGAAAAGGCGGAGTTGGCCATAATGCGTCAAATTTGATCACGAGCTCATTCCACCATTTCATTCATCACTCATCATCACCGTCTCCTGTAGCCTAACCGGCATAACCGTGGGACGTAAAACTCAAAGATTTGATTTCATTTCTTGATCACGAGCTGTGCATATTAGAATGAACAAAACAAGAAAGCACCAACTATGCAGGAAGCCGACGTACCTAGATTCGAAAAGAAAAACTAGTTCCAAAGTTGGCAACACTGGCCATGAACATCCAGACAATTCTAATATTCTTAGGCCTCTCGCTTCACAAAGAAAATTCCGGCAACAGGCATCACTCGGAATTCATCAATGTTAGAGTGATTGAGGCAATGTCAAGTCGGGGAACATGAAATGGTTGGGTTGAGCAAACAACCGATAATAGAAGTAGTGAACATTATGTCATGGTTGGGTCGTATGTGGGAATATACAGGGTGTCCCACCAAACTTTGTGACGTGAAAGATTTGCGAAACGAACAAAAATGTGACGGATCCAGTTGTGCAGGAATGTACCAATGTCAGGGGGTGATAAAAGTCTGTGAGAAGCAAGTGTCCCCAGGATCCCCATCATAGGGCCCCAGGAACCAACTTCAAACTTTCAAATGGCAACAGAGACCGAGTGGTACCTCGTTCAATAGATCATGGAATGTGCAACAACACCTATAGAAAACATTTGCTGTATGAAGCATGGTTTTCAAAATGGCCGCCACGAATATATGTTGTGTCTTAACATGGCATCGAACATTGTGATCTCAAATTGCTGCGAAGTGAAAAGGGATGTTCCGAATCCAATTGCACAGGAAAGTACTCATGTCGAGGGCCATAAAAACTTTGTAAGAAACAAGTCCACCAGGGCCCCCATCATAAGGCTCGAAGGGTCAACCGCAACATTTCAAATGGGAACAGGGGGCGGATGATATTTCTCTGGATAGATGCGACACCGCCTATAAGAAACATTTGCTATATGAAGCACAGGTTTCAAAATGGCCGCCAAAAATGCACGTTGTTTTTGTCACCGAGCAGATATTTTTGGCGGCCATTTTGAAATCCCATATAGTAAATATTTCTGATATGCGTTGTTGCATATTCCAAGATTTATAGAAAGAAATATAACTCCACCGATGGTGCTATTTGAAATTTTGAAGTTGGCCCCCGGGACCCTATGATGGCTGACTTGGGGGCACTTGCGTCTCACAGAAGTTTGTCACTCGCTGACATGGGTACATTCCTGCACAACTGGATATGTCACATTTTTTTCGCTTTGAAACTATTTCAGTCGCAGAGTTAGGTGGGACACTGGATATATCATATAGGCGGTGATAGTACTGCAGACAGCAGCACACAGCAGATCAAGCCTTTGATTATGTTTGCTTTCTAGAGGTGTGGATATGTCATAAAAAGACCACCAAAGGTTCCGACACCTCTAGAGTACTGTTTCGAGACATTCACAGGCGATCATTGTACCATGTGTGACGGATTGATAGTATTCCGCTGTGTTCACTGGAAATGTATCTTCTGTCTCATTGTCTCATCGAACAATTGCACATAGAATGTTGACAAGCATGTACAAATGATGCGAAGGCTTATGCCTGTTGCCGGAATTTTCTTTTTGTGAAGCGAGTGGCCTAACTATATTAGAATTGTCTGGATTTTCATGGTCAGTGTTGCCATCGTTGGAACTCGTTTTTCTTTTCGAATCTAGGTACGTCGGTTTCCTGCATAGTTGGTGCTTTCTTGTTTTGTTCATTCTAATATGCACAGCTCGTGATTAAATGTGGCGTATTATGGCCAACTCCGTCTTTTCTGTATTTGTCGTTCTTCTGTTTTTCTATTTTCTTTTGTTAGATTGTACCACTGATTATACACGTCATATCTTATGTTCTACATTACAGGTTGACACTGAATATTGCACTCACATCATATAGTGCTCTTTGCAAAACATGTACTTTTCACTGCAGTTGGCAACACTGTTAACCCCACTGGTGGCCTTCATTTGTTCCCTACTGTGGCAAATCTATTTCTATTCATCACCTGTCAGCATTGTATTTTGCCGTGCCATTTTTTTTTTCGGAATTTGCACTTTTTCCTCCTTGTCCAACCTTGCTGTTTCCCGGACTTCCACCCTTTGTATTTCTTGAACCTATTGCTATGGGCAGCTAATTTTTTGAGAATGAACATCTTTGTTACAGCTCTTTCAATTAGCATAGGTCACATCTTTCACTGCAACTATCATTTTCGGAAGGTTCCCTTGTCAGCGGCAATATAGAACCTTTCTGCAAGTTCATCACATGTTAGACCACTGTCCTCTCCGATGACTGCTTTCTGGGCTTCGTCATCCAACGCATTTGGTCGTCCACTGCGAGACTCATCCCAAAGGCTGACATCTCCCGAACGAAATTTCTGGAACCAATGCTTGGCAGTGCGTTCGTTCACGGCATTCTTCCCGAATGCCTGGCAATGCAGTAGAGACCTGCACAGGCCGAATTTTTCGGCCCGAGCCCAATCCAGCCCGAATGTGCCTAGGCCCGACCCAGCCGGGGCCCGAAAATTTTTGGAGATTTTCGGCCCGAGCCCGGACCTGCCCGATAAGTTTTTGAAAATTCTTGGCCCAAGCCCGGCCCGGGCCTGATACATTTTAAAAGTTTCATTTTGTAACATTTTTCACGGGCACACTTATTCAAAGTTTGCCTTTATTCTAATTATCGTTTAACGAAAGTCAATAATTATTGCAATTAATCGGCCCCAGCCCGGCCCGACCTAAAGAGAAATCAGTGTCGGCCCGGCCCGGCCCAAAGAAATAACAGAGTCGGCCCGCCCAAGCCCGGCCCTCGGGCCGGGCCCAGCCCGTGCAGGTCTCTACAATGCAGCTACTTGATGCGGCAGCTGACAGGCCGACTTTAAAGACATATACAACAAACACACGTGAACAAGTTACTTCGATACCTCAATTTATCTTCGACATTGCAAGAGCTATGACTGCTGTATGTGCGCAACGTACCTATATTACCGAAGGTCGATGGTCAGACCTATTCCTGATTGCTTGGCAGCCACGTGCATTATTTCGTTTATTCTCTGTGACCGCATGATTAATGGGATGTCAAAACCGGCACTTTTTTTTTTTTTTTTTTTGGTTCTCTGGTAATAGATCTAGAAAAGTCAGACTTTGAATGTGCTAGATAGATACAAAATTTTCACCATTGTTTTCTTATTAGTTGGTATGAGTGTGAATAGAAAATAGAAGCCTACCATTTGACAGAGTTAACTTTCGAAAGAGGTATCCATTCATATTTGGGACCTTTTTTAAAAATATATTTACTGAGAGGTAATCTGATAAAACGTTGATTGCTTGAATGTTACTTGAATGTAAAAAGAATGAAACTGTACCATTTTGTTTACTTAATTTTCACTTTGTCTGCCAGACAGACCATAAATTTCTCGCTTTAGCAACGTAAAATGGTGATACAAGCTAGTCGTTTGAAATATATACTTAATACTAGAATACTGCATAGGTATTCTTCTACGATGAAACGTAAGTCTGTCCCCTCGTTCACGTAATATTCACTGTGATAGACAACATTAAACAACACATTTTTAGAGAATTTGTGGCAAGTCATAAGCCAAATATAACATTTTAAGTTGTAAAACTTGTATTTAATATTCTAAAACTAATTATGCAAAACTTCGTTCACTCAAATTTTAGTGTGCCAGACAAGGTTAAAACGCAATATGGCATATTGTAGCTGCATTTTCAACCCTAATGATCAACAGTACTAAATGCTAAAATACTAATATATGTAGGCCAGTTATAATGTGCACAGAGGCGTTGTTCTGTTCAAATCTTATTGATTATTTACTAGAGTTCGTTTTCGTATGTTAAAACAACTCATAAGCATCAGTTTAACCTTAATAGTTTTCTGCTTTGTTACATTTCTAACGAAAATGTTTTCTTAAATTGGGTGTCTGTAGTTATAACAGAGGTTAAGACTAAAATATAAGAACAATAATTTTAAAGATTTCTACAAATTTAGACGTGTAATGAAAATAACAAAGCTTAGTCCTCATCACTAAATAAATCATTCTCTGAAGACGACCCGCTCGGGAGAGTAATGCTCCCGGAAGTACGTTTTTTCGCGCGCTACTCTAGCCAACTGTTTTACGCGCTATCCTAGCCAGGTGTTTTAAGTTGGTCACAAAATCTATATCATGGAGTACAAGGGGAACAAAACGAGCCTTATATCATGGAGTACAAGGGCAACAAAACGAGCCCTGCGGGGCTTCTAACCCGTTCCTACTACTACTACTACTTATCTGCACAAAAGTAAGTAAATCACATTTTTAGTAATATTTTCGTATTATTTTTATTTAAAAAGTGTTATAAAAATGTAAAAAAACTTACCTCGGGCCGGGTTTGAACTCACGCCAAAAGAGATTTTCGTTACTAGCATATAGCGCTAGCCCACTCGGCCACGAGGACCGACAGCAACAGTAGTCAGAATTCTGCTATTTGAATGCAACGTGGCAAGACATAGATAATGAAAACCAATCAAAAATTGTGTTTTTCGTTCCTACTTCCGGGAGCATTACTCTCCTGAGCTAGTCCTCTCTGAAGTGCTGTCCTTCGTCCTCTTCATTTTCTCCTTAAGCCTCTTTTTCTTCTTCGTAGGTATGAAATTTCCAAGGATGTTATAAATAGAGGATCTGCCCATATGTATCTTCATCCTATTAAATCGGTGAAGCCCAAAGCAATCGAGCACCGGCACGTCTCATTGGCTACTCTCGTTTCTACCATCGTCTGATTGGCTACTTTCGTTTCCGCCATGATTGTTGACTCAAAACATTGCGGTCCTATTGGGCGGAGTGGGCAGAGCAGGGGTGGCGAAAGTGTGACGTACGGCTTCAAGATTTTGTTGTAAGGGCAAATCCTTTATTTTATAAGATCCTTGGAAATTTCCTCTGTAATAGCTGATTTGTGATTTCTCATCTTCATCTAAAGTCTGTTCCAAGCAACCTGATAGGAAACTCCCCTACCTCCTACCACTTACCACTGCAGAAGGGGAAAGCAAGTCGTTGACCTTCACAGGGAGGGAAACTTTTCTAACAAACAGAATCGTGTAAACTCTAAATTCGTACGTCAATTCGCTCCCACCTAATGTTGAGAAAGCATTGTTGTTCCTTTTAGCTATTAATTCCGATTTACAAACAATTACTGTTTTTATTTTTTTTCTTGTAGAAAAGTATTGCATATTATTTATGTACTAAAGTTTACCACACTGTAAAACATTTTATTGTCTTAACAAATATCGAAAATATTAAAATCAATAGAGCTCAATCTGCCAATTTTGTATGAATGTGGAAGTTGATCTATAATACGAATACAAGAACGGAAAGTGCGGTGTTTCGAAAATAAAATGTTGATAAAATATTTGGAGGAAAAAATGCATACATTCAGGTGAATTAAAACGCTATGCAAGCTTTTATTTCACAACAACTACAGGTTACCGAGTACTATAGGAATAGTAAAGTTAATACGTATAAAATAAGAATGACACATTGCTTGTATGGCAAATATGCACCAAGTCACCAAGCCCTATTCGAAAAGCATAGGGGAAGGAGATTATTAGCTGGGCGAAAGAGGTTTCCGGACAATGTAAAGAAGGATCTTTGAAGGATGGTTTGACGGAAATGTTTGTTTCTTCTACGATAAGACATTGAGCTCTTTAAGTCAAAGCGTCCGCTATTTTTGTATAATTGAACGAACTCGTATTTATCGTTTTTCTTTCTTATATAATAATCAACTCTTGTTACAACACTAGACTATCCTGCACGCCTGAGGACGCGGTGGCTTAGTGGTAGAGTTTTCACCTGTAGTCCATTGGGTCCTTGGTTCGATCCCAGCTGAAGTGAACTTTGTGGTGGACAAACACCGCGTGCGTGGGTTTCCTCGGGATCTCCTGTTTCCTCCCACTTTCTTCATTCCACCATTTCATTCATTTCTCATCGCCGTCTCTTTTAGTCTAGCCGGCATAACCGTGGGACGTTCATTTTTGGTTTCGATTTTATATTATGAAATTATTGTATCAATAAGTAAATATCTATTCAATTACCAACCCTGGCTTCCCTTGCCATTCCAACATTGTCACAATCCCGACTGCGAAAAAGAAGAAAAATAAACAATACAACTGTTCAATAAAATTTCCATTATAATAACACGTGTTACTTAGCTTATTAATACAGACAAATGCAATTAATGTTTTGTAGTGTTGTTATGAAAGTTGTAATTTATTATTTAAACATATTTAGATACACTCTATACCTCTGGGTGAGGGGGTTGATGGTGGGAGACGGAACACCAACATTTACCTGTACTTGAGCGTGGTGGAGGGAAAACTTCTTCTTTTTCCTATCAGATTACGTGAAACACATTATAGTTTCCAATAATAATTCAGAAAATCCCAAGGAGCAAGATCTTGTATCGTACTATCATCCTATGCTATACAAATGCAATGAGCCACTTTTACATGATAAGTTAGAACACTTTGACATGGTGGGAATAAAGAGCCTTCGGATTCCTTTGATTCTATTTGTTGATAAGTTCCTTTCCCACCAGGGAATTTTGTACATGTCTCTAAAAAGGTGAATATGTAACTGGTGGAAATACTTTATTGAATATCTTTATACGCGTACATGTTGCACAGAAATTATTCTATTTTAGTAATATTATTTTCTTAGAAACTCGCGTCCAATTCTTCAGACGCGTTTTGATAGGTTTCTTTATTTTTTAGCAGTTTCACAGGCAGCACTATTTATTTATTTATTTATTAAATGCGGGATCGTAGTCATAGCCGGTTAAGGCGTATAAGCTTGTAAAGGTTTACTCAGCTTCTGTTCTGTTTGCTTATTAGTCACTCTTCTGCAATATACAGGGTGACTGGTAATTCGATACATTCCTTGTAAGGGGATATTCTGCAAGTACTTTGGAACATTTTCATCTGTATGAACGGAGAGTCTCAAATCAATAGCTTCTGAGTAATTTGCACATGTGTGATTTCTTTGAAATTTGCCGGTTAACGAGAAGTGCGCGAGAAAGTTTTACCCTGACCCACTTCCACATCTCGTAGAAAGATGAAATTTTAAATGTGTAATGCTGAATACCTGTGTGGGTCAGGTTTAATTTACAGCTTGTAACTCTGCATGGTTGCTGTGTGATAGGTCCGAACGTGAAGTAAGGTGTAGCTATTCAAATCCATTACTACACCTCAAAAACCAGCGTGGCAACATTGCAGAAGTACTTGCCCGTACGAAATGACTGCATGGTTTGGAAAAGGTGGAATGAAGATAGTTTTCGGTCAAGACAAAGCGCGAACTATGTGGGATTTCGTACGCAGGGTCGTGCATCTGTCTGGCCAACAATCGAGCACTGAACGGGTGCGTTGTTTTCCAGGAGGCGGATGCCTTTGGTCAGCATGCCACGCTCTGTAATTTCACAGAATCCCGCAAGGCACGCAGAAGTAAGGCATAACATATCCTAATAATTGTGGTACCATTTGGCTGGAAAGCAAGTATTAATAACCAATGCTGATCCCAACTTCGATCGCTCAGAGTTGAACACGGACTTCCGTTAGAGGTGGTACGTCGGCACGTTATCATTAGTTTGACTAGGTTTTCCTTGGTTTTCGTTTTCTTCACTACCATCAGATGAACACCGGAATGGGACCTTCCAGAAGGCCAGGGTCAGTTCCTTCCCAAATCCTATTAATTATACATTAATTGAATGAGCACAAATTGAGTTAATGGCTATCAAAGCCCTCTACAACATTATCTAAGAACACAATATTGTCACGCCTGACATTGAATTGAAAGAACCACAGCTTCATTGGTATTATATTTGGCGAAACATTAATGCTCCTTTTTTAACTACCCAGCAAAGATCCCTTTGGTATTTTATAGTTAACAACAAATACAAAACGCAAGACAGACTAAATCAACTCAGTATAGTGCCTTATAATCTATGTGACTACTGCCTTAACATAGATACTCTTGAGCATCGCTTACAATATTTTAAAGAGATTCAACATATCTGGATGTTCTGATATATAAAGATTTTAACTATTTTCCTAAAGCAAAAAATACAGCGTGATCTGGGTCGCTGCATATACGCTTCTTTCTTAGCTTACACCACATTGACCATATCACGCCGATGAGTACTTGTCTTATTTACGGTACCATTTGCAGAAAATTAATGTGCAGAATAAACAAAAACACTGCAAATTATCTTCTTGTCTTAGCTCCATAACAATTGTGTAAACTTTTCTGATTTGTTAACAGTTCTTTTTTAATTTTTTTAATCAACTGGTTCTTGTATTGCTTTTATAACTCTCCAACGTACATATCATTGAACTGTTAATGAAGATTTAAAAAATAGAAACCTATGAAACTACTAACCAGGAGATCCGGGTTCGATTCCCACCAACTTCTTATCTTACCATTTTTCTTTCTTGGAACGTTTATTTTTATAACGTATGCACTGATTGCCAATAAGCTTGTCTTCATTATACACGAAAGTTGATTCCAACCTTTTCCAGCAGACAAACTATTAAATTTAAAGGGGCACTTTTCCACATGTATGAGGACTGTGTAAGCTGCAGTCTAAACAATTGTCAAAAGTCGTTTCCGTGTGTGTTTCTGCTTAAAACTTATAGTTTTATCCTTTCTCAGGATCTACAGTGAAACCTGTCTTTAACGGAATCGAGCGGGACTCGCAAAAATTTCCGTTAAAGTCAAGTTTCCGCTTAATAGAGGTAGACCTTTCCTTTTAAGAAATACAACAATTTCATGTCCTTAGATTATGGAAGGTAGTTTAGCAATCCGTTCATCAAATGTTTCACTATTTACATCACACGATTCTCCCAGTGATTAAAATTTTCCAGAAAATTTTCCGATCCATAAAAACATACTCCACTTACTCCTATATCGTTGTTTAGCCGTGATGTGAGGTGGAAAATTTTCTTCTATATTTTTCCGGAAAATTTTCCGTTCTTAACAAATATTAGTGATCAAGTAACAATTCCTCAGTATTCATAAAATTGATTCAATTCATGTATAGAAATGTTAAAAAGTGAAAGATCGTTTAAAGAATCTGAAAATTGTCATGGCTCAGACAATTTTCAGTACTATGTAGGAACAAGTGAAACAATTTTACATGAATCGAAAAATTGTCTGCCCTGTACAGAGATGAAAATTTTCCGGAACATTTTGAAACGGAAAATTTTACGATTCATAAAGCATACTCCACTTATTCCTACATCGTTATTTAGCCGTGATGTGAGGTGGAAAATTTTCTTCTATTTTTTTTTCGGAAAATTTTCCGTTCTTACCAAATAGTGATCAAGTAACAGTTCCTCAGTATTCATAAAAAATTGGTTGAAATCATGTATAGAAATGTTAAAAAGTGAAATATCGTTTAAAGAATCTTAAAATGTTCATGGCTCAGACAATTTTCAGTACTATGTAGGAACAAGTGAAACAATTTTTCATGAATCGAAGTATTTTCTGTCTTATATGGAAAAATTGAAGAACTTTTTGTTAGTCGGAAAATTTTCATCATTTTGAAGCAAGAAGCGAAACAACTTTTTGTGAACTGGAAAGTTTTATTGCTCCGTAGAAACAAGTGAAAGGAATTTTCATGAATCGGAAAATTTTCATCACGATGTAGAAACAAGTGGAAACATTTTTTCATAATCCGGAGAATTTTGGATATTATGTATAGTGATGTTTGGTGGAAACTTTTCCACTATATTTAACTGCACATAGAGCTATAAAATTGAATTTCTGTAGAGGAAAGTTAGTCAGCAACAAATTATCATTTTCCAATTAGCTTCGGAAACCAGAAAATTTTCTAATCTCTCTGTGTGTGTGTATAGTGCAGGGAACATACATCGAGTTAGTAGAGAATAAATATCCCATTCCAATATTTAAAATGTAAGAAAAAAATGATTTTCTTTTCATAATACCAACTTCTTTTATCTTACATTATGATCTTACATTCCATATTTAAATCTAGAAGTACAGAATAAACTCTGGTTCTTTTTCTTAACACACTGAGGAGGGGGGGGCGTCTGAGAAATTTTCTCCCCGGGCGCTTACAACCCACGCGACGGTCCTAAATACACATTGCAAGTGTTATATACAACTACAGCAAGAATCTACCCACGGACTGCGACACATGTTAGCAGCTCTTGTCTCATAGACGGTAATTTGAATGATAAAAATTCATCACAGAAAAATGATTTTTGTCGATTACAGCGCCATCTATCACGGAACGAAAAAAAGTGTTCAATACCAAAGTTACGTATGTTTTCTTGGAAAATCCTAATCTGTAATAAAATTGGAGTTCCTATTAAAGATTTCAAAGTTGATCCCCCTTCCGCCCCTCGAACGTGGGGCAGAGAGTCGAGTGTGGTATCGTTGGGTGTCCCCCTTCAAGACAAACAACTTTTGTTACAACTTTAAAAAAAAAAAATCTGATTTTTAGTTTTCCAGGTATTTCCAAAAACAGTTTTAAATGCCTCACCCGGATAAAGGTAAGCAAGAAAGTTCTTTCGCTTTCTGTGAAGGCCGGTGTTCAATTGGCTCTCACACCGTGAATTGAATAGAGAATGGAGATAAGGTGAAGGTCAGTTATTGGTATGTGTATATCCAACATCCTACCTGGTTGTTGCAGTTCAGTTACATAGTGAACTTGCATAAGGACAGAGTGAACATGGGGCCTCCACAGAGCGTCATAAGGGCGTGTATGCTGCACGAGTTAAAACTAGGGTCAAACGCCGCTCCAGCGGGGCGGAAGACATGCCAGGCCTTTTGTGACGGTGTCGTGACAATGCGGACAGTGCAGCGGTGGTTTACAAGTTTCAGAACTGTGACGAGACACTCGAAGACGCACTATGTGCCGGAAGACCAACACATGGACAAAATGAAGATCTTCAGGCAGCAATTAAGGCGAACAGTGGCCAGACATGTGAGAAACTGGGACTACAATTCAGTGTGAGTGGAGAAACCATTCGGCAACACCTCCATCAACTTGAGAAGCACTACAAGTTGCATCGATGGATCTCACATGATTTGACTCCGGGCCAGAAGCTATGACGGCGCGAGCAGACACCTGTGTTTCTTTGCTGTCTCGTCTAAGGAAGGAGTCATTTCTGGACAGGATGTGATGAGAAGTGGGATCTTTACGAACCCATGAACCGGTTCCAAAACAGCCGAAACCATACTGCAACAGAAGGACCTCCTGTGTGTTACTGGTAGAATTAAGGGTGGACGGAACTTGAACTGCAGTCATCTCCTCGTGATGAGTTCTGGGTAATTTTACCCAAAGAATAAATGATCGAGAATGTTGATAATGAATTGCATTACAGCAAAAAAATAAATTCTACTCTTAAGCTTAAATTAAATAAACCCATTTTTTTATACACATACAAGAAAACGCAACATTTTTGCCTTAAGCGTTGAAATTTGACCAATTTAAACAAAGAACTACTCATAAGCACTAGCGGATCCAGAAGGATCGTTTTTTTTGGAGGGGGGCGGTTCGTTTCCTGAAAGATGATCATACCCTCAAGGTGAACAGATTTTTTTTTTTTTGCAAGAATCGGACGCTTATGAATGCGGGACTGGAGAGGGGGGTGCAAACCTGATTCCTATATTCCATTTTGGTACCCGAATTTGTTAGTTTTTTTTTTTTTTTTTTTTAATGAAATATTCTTTCCGTAGATTTAAATTAAATACGCACTTTCGCTTCGGAGGCATGGTGGTGTCATGATTTACACCGCACTGTATCAGATGCGCTGTCTTGCACAGTACTTGCACAAAAGAAAATACTGTATTGACGATGATATTCATTTTAACGAAAGAGTGTACAATTTGCTCTAATCATATATTTTGAATAACAATTGTGGGACAACAGATAAAAAAAAAAAAAAAAAGACAGACTTGGTCTACGCAAAAATAGACAACAAAAATATACATGCATAAGGAATAATACAAAATGTCAACAAATAAAAAAAAGACATTATGATATTTCTATGTAAATTTCTTGGTATAATAAAATAATACAATAATTAATTATAAAGTGGTTTAAGGGCACACAGTGTTCCAACTGGGCCAAAATATAAGGGAGCAATCTTTACACATTGCTTTCATTTCTGTTTATATCAAATATAATTCAGCAAATTGAAAATTGAAAAAATCAAACTGAACTCCAAGGATACTTAGTGGTTCCGTGATTATTCCCCATGGTAGTGATTGCCCGAACATGAATTTCGTGATTTTCCCCCGAAATAAGAATGTTGTGGTTTTTGCCTTAAAAGAACTAGCTGCGCACTTAAGGGCACAGATCGAGTACAGAAGAATGAAATGGATACACTTCCTAATACATAATACTAATCCTCACTGCATTTAAACCTTGTACTGTACTACTAATAGTAACCCAGAGCAACGGTTTGAAGTTAAACTATAGCAGTAACATATAAAGAAATGAATTGTGAATATAAATCCTATATAAATATAATATATTGCAGCTACTCCTTAACCATATATTCCTTAATACTGCAAATAATGTAATAACAAAAATTTCAATACTAAAATTTCTCTTACACAAACTCAACATAAATTTTGTCAGATGATCTAGCACGAAATGTGTATAAATTTTACATGAATTAAAATATGAATTACAATTATATAGAATTACAATATAAGCCATTATAATGATAAATAGTTAAAAGAAAAAAAACCTACAACAAAATGAAGGAAAGAAGATCTAAAATGTAAAACCAACGTGATGTTTTCGTTCATTACTGCACACAAACTATATTTTCTTTAACATTCCGACAGGCGATATTATTTGACAATATCAGATTTTTTAAAAAATGCAAATTAAAATTTAATTTTGAAAAATTTTCACCTTTAAACGAAATTACCAATGAAGAATAAAATACAAAAATATCTGAAATGAAAGAAAAACGAACTTGTTGTTTTTCTTTAATCTCAGATATAATAGGGACCGAACCCGGGATTGGTTGATCTAATGGCTAACATGCTTGCCGTTGGTGCGAGTAATCCCGGGTTCGATTCCCGGTGGGGATAAAGTTGAACGAAAAAAGTGGTTTGGATTCCACTGTAATCAGTAGGTCCACGTCTCCTTTAGCGATCCTGGCACAAGCGTGGGACGTTAAACAAACAAATATCATATGTATTGTTTATTAAAAATATAATATAGTATATATATACCGGTAGACATTTTTTACGATTATAGTTGTGCCCTTTTGTTTCAGTTAAAGATTTAGAAAAAAGCAATTTCAAAAACTTAGTTCGTTCATCTTTCTTGCTTTATGTTTGCGATTCAGATACATAGAAGGAGTTCAACGTTAGACTCATACTCATTACTTTTGGGGAATACCCACGAATTGAAAATAATTACGGGTCAAAACTACAACGGATGGAAACCACACAACGGCCTTAGTCACCTTGCAGTCCATCTCTGTGAAAGTTACAACACAAACGCCTACGCCCTTTCTTGTTTCTGGCAAATCTGTCGATGACACGATCGTAATCTACGTTTGTCTCGGTGCGTATATAGTAGTGCCAGGCCACTAAGTCGATCTGCACCCATCCGGGATCGTAGCCATGTCTTCAACCTTTTTAGTGTTGAAAATGTTCTTTCGGATGATGCTCTTTATAGGGTATTTTGTCGGAATACACCGCTATTGCAGTGGTATAATTGAGTATGTAAAGAAAAAAAAAGCATTAGACCAGACTAGGAACAAAGATTGTAAATTGCTCTATTAGGTAATTTCTTAAATGCAGTTCTTAGAAACATAGTATAATTATAGCTATGCTTACAACAACAATAAAATTATATTATACTAACCTTCGCCTAGGTAGAGCTTCGTCCCCAGACCGCCAATTTGCTCTACATACGGCCTCGCACGATATAGCAAATGCCCCTATGTGCTATTGTGGCACAATATTTCGCGTTTTTCCTTTCGTCTCTTTCATAAAGAATTGGATTGATCTAAAACTCTGTTACGAAATCCAAATACCTCGAAAGGCATTTTAGTGAACCACCCGCACCTCTTTTTCTTTCCTTCTACGTTATGTGGCAAAAACGCTCAAATACATGTTCAATTATTTTTAATGAAAAATTAAACTACCAACTTTCATGTCTCTAACCGTGCGGGATCCCGAGATAGGGTATTTAATAATAATAATAATAATAATAATAATAATAATAATTATTATTATTATTATTATTATTATTATTATTATTATTATTTCCATCCCTTTTCTTTCCTTCTAGGTAAAATATCAAAAACACTGTAATAAGTATTGAATTATTTTAAGTCCATACACCAAATTTCATGTTTCTAACCTTTAAAGATTCTTAGATATTGATATATTATTATAATAATTGCAATCCCCCTAACCTTTTCTTTTCACCTCTTTTTCTCCAATTTTACTAAAGTATCAAAAAACGTTGAAACGCGTGTCAAATTATTTAAAATGAGAATTCCAAATACCAAATTTCAAGTCTCCATCCTTAAGGGATTCGGAGAAATGGTCACCCCCTTCCTTTCTTCGAATTTCCAAGAAATCCTTCCTTAGTAATACCCTACGTCACAAATCTTATCTACTGTTCGATTTCCAAGTTTCTAGCTTCAGCGATTTGGCCTGTGCGATCAGTTATTCATTCAGGACTTCGTCTTTTAAATAACAGTTTGTGTTATTTCCCAAGGAAAGAAGAAATGCCATTAAAAGTCACAATGAATCCCTGGTTCTTTCCTAATGTTTCCGTGTTGAACCCCAAAAGTCACGGCTCTCTTTGTTGATCTAGTAGCTAGCGAACGTATCTTTGATCTTTGATGCATGAGGTTGTGTGGTTTGATTCCCGGTGACTAAGCATCGAACGTACTACAGTGGTTAAGATCCAACTTTAAACTCTAGTTCTCGTTCTGTAAAGCATCACATTTGACAAACAACGTAAATACATATCAATCAATCAACCAACCGAAAAGTCTCAGATTCAGAGAGCTTTTCGGTAAGGAGCGCTGAAAATTCTATATTTCTCTTTATTCAAGGTAAAGATACTTGAAGTTTCAGGACCCGAATTCCATTTCCATATTATTTTTCTAGGACACAATTTTAAAATATACCTTTTTAGTTCAAAGAGTGAGCCGTCACCCTCCTTCCTACAGCTGTTCGTCCAATGAATGAATCATATTCCCGCTCCTTTGGGACTTATAGTGACCGCCTCAAGGAACTAGGGACAGAAGTATTCACACTTCAAATATGTCTGTATTAAGTACTATTAACTACCACACATTTTGATTAGACTCTGCTAGGCTTGTCACACAGCTTGAATCGGTCGGGAAAAGACCATATTTGTATTTTCCAACGATAAATGCTGGAAGAAAAACCAGACCTTTGGGGGGACGGTTGCCCCCCTCCGCTTCCCCTGATCCTCCAGTGTTCATAAGTGGGGTTGGGAGGTGAATTACGTATAGTTCAAGCTGTCGCTAAAGTTGAATCTAAAACAAACGAGAGTATATGCATTTTACAAAGCCAAAAACGTGAAATATGATACTGTGTAGTGCGTGTTGCCTACATATTCCATAAAACCTCGATGCGGAACATGAAGGCGTTGACTAAAAATTCTGAAAATAATGTGATACACTCTGTCCACCAAAAGACACCCTTTAACCGCTTCGCTTAACTGCTTTTCGAAAAAAAAAAAAAAAAACATGAAAATCGGTCCACCCTAATATATATATAGATAGATGGACAGATAGACACATAGATAGATATAGATATATGGATATTATTTTAGTGTATTATTTCAAAGGTTTACCTTCCATTCCCATTTAACGTTGTTGAAGTAAATTCATGCTTGTCCGGGAAAATGTTTTTATCATCATAGTATATTTATGTGCGAATTTGCAATATTGTATGCTGGATTTTTACCCTTATTTCTTCAGGAATTTGAAACGCAAACAGAAGGTTTGTTTCCTAAGAATGGACGCAGGAACATACAAACTTCATTCAAGTCGAAATACATTGTACGGGAGTTACCCTGGACTAGACGAAGAGACAAAAATGAACAATTGGCAGTTGAATCACAACAGATTTACAAGCTTTTCATCGTATATATCATTCTTAACGTTGTTACCGAAAGCATTCTATAAACTCGAAAGGTTGTACCGAGATGGAAGCACAAACAAAAGCTGAAATCTACTACATATTAAAATGATTTTTCAAACTATAAGTGTTACTTTCTTGAAAATTACATTCAATTTTATTACGAAAATTAAAATTAACTATGAATAAAAACAAACATGAATGAAAATTAATAAAATATATTGTTCTTCTCAAAATGTATCACATAGAAATGGACCATAACTTATAAATCACAGATCACAAGAGCAACTCTTTAATCAATGTATATCTTAAATACGTAATATATTTTATACTTTTCAGAACTAGTTCATGTTTTGATAATATTGATAACAGTGTTAAGTTAAATATCAACAATCCACACGAAAAGATATAAAATACTAATGTTATCTCGTCGCCCAGTTATTTGTCCAATTTATTTTATTGTCTAAAATATTGGAAGAGTGCTCATTTGGTGCGTAGAACTACTAAATGTATTCTTTGTATAAAATTGGGTAATTCTGTATCTATCTATTTAATGTAGCTCTTCAATACGAACGATATTGATTGGTGTGCAATTATTTGGTAAGTCGATCCATTTAACTTATGTCGTTTGGGTCATATTTGTCAGCAGTGCACTCATTTGATGTGTCTGACCCTTCAGTGCATTCCTTCAACAATATTATTTTGTGAAACACCTGTTGTTTCTATCCATTGAATGTATCCTCTCCATTTATATTGATTAGTAGTACACCTACGCATTTGGTACTTCGATCCATTCATTGCATCCGTTCAATGATATTGATTGGTTATGCAGCGTCGGGGCATTCGATGTATCTCTTGAATAATACTTGTTGGTTGGGTACCTAGTTGGTGCGTCGATGCATTCAACGTGTCCCATCAATAACGCAGGTTGGTTCTGCACTAATTGGTGCGTCGATGCATTCAACGTATTCCATCAATAACGTAGGTTGGTTCTGCACCTAATTGGTGTGTCAATGCATTCAACGTGTCCCATCAATAACGCAGGATGGTTCTGTACCTACTTGGTGCGTCGATGCATTCAACGTGACCCATGAATAACGAAGGTTGGTTCTGTACCTACTTGGTGCGTCGATGCATTCAACGTGTCCCATCAATAACGTAGGTTGGTTCTGCACCTAATTGGTGTGTCAATGCATTCAACGTGTCCCATCAATAACGCAGGTTGGTTCTGTACCTACTTGGTGCGTCGATGCATTCAACGTGTCCCATCAATAACGCAGGTTGGTTCTGTACCTACTTGGTGCGTCGATGCATTCAACGTGTCCCATCAATAACGTAGGTTGGTTCTGCACCTAATTGGTGTGTCAATGCATTCAACGTGTCCCATCAATAACGCAGGTTGGTTCTGTACCTACTTGGTGCGTCGATGCATTCAACGTGTCCCATCAATAACGAAGGTTGGTTCTGCACCTAATTGGTGCGTCGATGCATTCAACATGTCCCATCAATAACACTGAAATTAAATCTTTTAGTTTTAAGTCCCACGGTTATGCCCTGTAGGTTAAAGGAGACAGTGATGATGAAAATGCTGGATGGAAGAAAGTGGGAGGATACATAAGAATCACAGAAAAACATAAAATCATGTTATTTGACTAAGACAAAGCACACTTAGTGCGAAATTGGATCAAACCAGACCCTCCATTCATTAGGAACTAAGGTACTATAACTGAGCCACTTTAATAACATTGGTTGGTTGTGCATCTTAGTGGTCGTCGTGTTAGTAAGTGATCAATTTATTGTATAGAGATATAGCATATGTATAGTTTTGAATGTTGAATGAGCACCATACAGGCCTTTTGTTCTAAAAATGTAATGTCTTTACAATGTAATAATGTTGTTATATCTTGCTACTCGTGCAGGAAGCTCTGTTTAATAGACGTACACTCATCCATTCAAGAAGTATCTCTAAGGTGTTAGAATTGGGAAAGCAGGTGTTTTTGTTCTATTTCTACATTTGCCTGATGAAATGAACAATTGAAATATCAGTATATTCTACCGAATAAAAACTTATTATTATTATTATTATTATTATTATTATTATTATTATTATTATTATTATTATTATTATTATGTGTTTTGTAGTGCCAAGTAGAGACCACATTAAACAACATACTATTTTTCTATTTTATTTATTTATTTATTTATTTATTTCTTCATTTCAGATTAGTTTTTGAAAGAATACCTGAGAGCTGACGAAAGAGGTAAAAATTAATACTACTTTTCTTATGCATACAATTTTCTGTATCATTTGGCCTTTCCGTATGAAGTTTCGTCATTTGGTAGTACACTTAATCAGCTGATGTTGGTTTGTTTTGGCTCATTGGTCACGAAGTTTGCATCAAAGTTTTGTCCGATTTTTTGAATAATGCTTTATATTACTGTTTTGAAAATTGAACAACGGAAACAAGACTGTTCCGTTAATTGGACGAAATTTAGGGTTGGCATTTGGCATTTCTATGCTTTCGGCAGTTATGACCATGTTAATCCGTCATGAATTAGAGTGACGTCCCTCGACGATTACATTACCCCGGGGAATTGGTTAGGAGAAAAGGAATGGGGAAGAAAGGAAGCGGCCTGGGACCATTATAATTAAGGCCCGGATTTGTATGTAAAAACATATTTTTTCCCAAACACGTACAAGCCCAAAACAAAGTTTATTATCCCAATTATACTAAGAGTCTGCAAGTGTAAATTGCAAATTTCATTTTACATAAAAATACATATTTCAAAAAAAGTTATGTAAATAAATATTTTAGACATTTTGATAATAACATATTTTTAATAATTTTCCGTTATTTTATTCTAAATTTCACAACAATTTTTTTAAAAAATTTCTCTCGAAAGAAATTAACATTGGGAAAACAATAGGTTACATAAATCTATCCCTCGTATTTATAAGCAATTTCCCACTTAAAGAAACAGCATTGTCAAATTCTGTTTATCAACACTGGGATAACTTGTGCCAAACAAAGAACTTCTAAAGGAGTGCTTTGTACTAAAGTGAACAAATTGTCAAATGGCAAAAAATAAATAAATAAATAAATAAATAAATAAATAAATAAATCGTAAAATCGCCAACTAGAATTTAACTTTTCGAAGAAACAAATCCCGATCTTTCACTTTCTCCAACACAAGTAATCACGCGGTGGGGTACCTGACTTAATGTAGTACTATGTTATGTGAAGAATTTTGAAGCATTTGTATCTGTAGTAACTAAACTAAACCCAGACGATACTTTATCTATTGAAATTACTCAAAATTTAGTAAGTGACAATTTTGGCTTGAAATGTGACTTGGCTTTCATATATGCCAATTTCGGTTTCTTGAGTCACTCTATAAAGAAACTATAAATTACGGGAGATTTATTGAGTATTTCGGTTAAAGAAGTACAGGAAGTACAGTGCATTGAGAGAAAGCTGAATATTCTTTCTGCTTCGAAGGCTGAAATCATAAGAAAAAAATAAGGAATTGTTTGAGAAAAACATTGGTTATAAAACCCTATGTGAATATCCGAAGTACTGAAAGGCCAAAATACAAGTGAAATTGATGGTGGTGTGAATATTCGTAATATGTAACTTAAAGAAAGAAAAAAAACGAGAGGTTAATATAGTATAATGTACGTAGAACGTTCATTTTCTCAATTTAAGGCATTATTCCGTGACAATAGGCATCACTTTACGATGGACAATTTGGAAAAGACGTTAGTTGTTCACTGCAATGCCTGTGGAATTTCCACATCTGATGAAAAGGAGCTATTTGTGAGCACCAGTGTTTATTTTTCTTACGTTGGGTGTTTCCCCATACTTTTCTTTGTTATTTTCTGTTAAATATATTTTTTTTTATTTTTAGCAAATATTTTTTTCATTTTTTAGCACATAAAAAATAAATATTTTACAGTTTTTAGCACATAAAAATCCGGACCCTAATTATAATAGATACCATCTTGCAATTTGAATCGTGTGAATGAAAGAAATCGTAGGATGACTGGTGGGAAAGTTTTTATAATCATTAGACGAAGTGTCCACACCGGGAATCAAACCCGAGACCGCTTGTACCAAAGGCGAGAGCGTTGGTGACTTCGCTACGCGGGGCCACTTAAACGAGAATTATAATACAGGGTTGTTACTTTAGTTTTCTCAAATTAGAATTTCGGAACTGTACAAACCATATAACGTTGATGCATCAGTTTGGCCTGTAGCAACCATATGCAGTAATCAAAGCCTTGAAAACACGGCAGTGGATGAATTGCCGAGGATTCGCCTGCTGCGCTGTTTGTTTGCAAGTCCACAAGATATTTACATTGTTTGCTTACATAACGCGAACAACAAGATTCCAACCTGCCATTTCACAGCTACAGACTGCCTACTCATATTGCGATCTGTAACGTCGACGAGACATAACTACACTATCTCACACGTTCCTTTCTCATTTGCACATTCTTCACCAACTAAATGCTCCTAAGCAGTGGCGGCGGTTGGACATTAAAAGTGGGGGGCAAGACATGATCTTAACAATATTGTATATCAATGTTATATTTCCTGGTTGTTTCTAACATTGTTTGATGAAAGGTTGTATAACTAATAGGATACTATATTTTTTTCACTTAAAATACCGTATATCGTATTTCTATTTTATTAAGTAAATTCATAAGAGCAATACAGGAAAGTACTAGCCCTTTACGAGTATACTCGTATACTCTTAAACAACGAAAGTGTAAGAAGAGATTTGAGTTCTTGCTCATGAACATCTTAAAATTCTGTCTGGAAAATTGTGTGATCAGATTATTTAATAAGTTTGCAAAACAAATAAATAGAAGGGATAATATTAATCATAGTAATGAATAATGACGCTTGTTTTGCAGAAGTTATATTGATACTGGGAACTAATTACCAACTTATACTTTTAATTCCACACATGCCATTAAATGAATGTTTTTACTCTTAGAAAATGAAATACAATAAGTACTGCAAGCATATGCTATGACATTTAAAGAAATATGCAATTGCAATATTAATTGCTTTGAATTGCAATTAAAACGCAATTAGTGTAGCTTTCTTAACTCCACGGGAAGACAAATATCCAATACGTACTCACGCAACGGCAAATATCATATGGCACCATTTTTTTCTATGAAACAGTAATACATACAAAACCTTTACCAGGGTGTCCACATACTGGAAAATAAGTGAAAGTCAAGGAGAGGTCAGGGAAGTAAAAATGTATCAGTTGAAGTCAGGGAAATGGCAGATTGGTTACGGTAAGTCAGGGAAAAATCGATTTAGGTCCATTGTTCAATTACTGAATTTATGAAATAGGGTTGATTTCTTTACTGTTACTGGATGCCAGTAGCGTAGTGTGCTATGAGACATTGAGACACTGTCTACCCTTTCAAATTAAAAGAACATAGCTTTAGAATTTCCTTACTAATAAGGACTAATATACATTTCATGTTGAAGAAAAATATAGAAATACTAGGGCCAGCAATAGCTTGGTTAATAAGAATAGTAGTAAAGCCTTTCTAAATAATTTTACTTTTCAAAACTCGGGGGAAAGAAAGGCCTATCTCCGTCAAACAGGCTGCAGAGAGACAACCAGGAGACAACAAGAAATATGTCTCAACGCGTCTGAAACAAATACACTTGAGAAAGCGGCGCGCGCATGTGGCTGTAGGCTTCTCACTCGCTGAAACAACCTAACAAAGAGACACCGGGCAAAATGTCTCAGTAGCAGTGATGCCATACTTAGCGAAATGATATCATTTTAAATCCAGTATACTTTTCATTCTTCCTTTAAGATATTCAATCATATTTCAAGGAAAATTATTAAGAAATAGAAGGAAATGAAAACCTAAATTAATAACTACCTTAAGAAGGTTTTATCGATACATTAATTCATATAAATCTTTCACGATCTAGGTTCAGCTTCTGTTTAATTGCAATACTAGAGTGTATCAACACTGGGAAAGGCAAAAGAAGGGCAGGAGGTTTTGTAGTCTGCTATTTTGTTGGTTTTAAAATCGTTAGGTAAATTTGTATTTGGGTCTGTCTGAGTTAGTTATTTATTATGTGCAAATCAAATGATTGGAAATAGATTTACTGCACCAGTTGTTACTAAATGGCAGTGTTGGGCAAAATCAATTGAAATCAATTGCAATTGATCAATCAATTGAAAGTAATTGCTCTGAAAATCAATTGCAATTGATTTCAATTGCAATTGATTTCAATTTGTAATTGACAATTAATTTCAATTGCAATTGAATTCAATCATAAAATTTGCAATTAAATTTTCGTCAATTGTTAATTGTTAATTGGTCACCAGGCAATTGAAACTTTTAATTGTTAATTGTCAATTGCAAAGGGTGCAATTGAAACATTCAATTGTTAATTGCAATTGACAATTGAAACTTGTAATTGTTAATTGTAATTGTTAATTGCAATTGAAATCAGCAATTAAAACTGAAGATAAGAAGATGAGTGTATATTGTATTGTCCACTTGTTACTGTTTTACATATTTCAAATAAGGTACTTATAAGAAATGCTGGATACCTACCATCCCTTTTCCCCCCTGGGAAGAAAGCCGTCAAACTAAGTATTTTTTAAATATATTATGTTTATGGTTCTATCCTCCCTCGAAAGAACTCTATATGCCCGTCATGCATACAATAGGAATGAGTTCGAGCGAGTTTTCTTTAAAACTCGACTCGACTCGAAGCAGACATCTTTGAGTTCGACTCGAGATCTCGGCTCGAAAAATTTCCCCCAACTCGACTCGAATTCGGATCGAGTTTCCAGTCGAGTCGAGCCAATTCGAGCTAAATCCTTTGTATAGTTCCAAGCACTACTATCTTCAAGTATCCTACATAGACAATATAATTATCAATGATACTACTACTACTACTACTATAACTAATTATTATTATAACATCATGTACATGTATAAACATGGAATATAGGCGGTTTGTATCGGAATACTAAAAATTAGTTAACTGTCGATCTCGATAGTCAAGAAATCTGCAGGAGGCAAGGACATCGGTCACGAGGGTCTTAGTTTGAGTTCAGGAGGAGCAAGTATTCGGGCTCGGGCCAAAAATTGTTAGAAGTTATGGGATTCCAGCCAAACATGTTTAAAACTGCTCGACCCGGGTTTAGTGTTGTCAACGGCTCAAGCGGCTCGCTCACAGCTCATTCACTTATCGAGCCAAACCGAGAAGTGAGCCGAGCCAACAGCTCATCCAACCGAGCCAGCTCGAGCCGAAGGCTCACACGAGCCGAACCGAACCGAGCTGATTGATTACCCCAACCGAGCCGGTTCGAGCGATTGGCTTAGTTAAGCTAACTCGAACCCAGCCTATGGACTCGTTTCAACGGAGCTGGTTCGAGCCATTGGCTCCAATCGAGCCGAGTAGATAACTCGTCTTTACCGAGCCGGTTCAAGCCACTGGCTCAATTGAGCCCAGTCGATGGGTAATCCCAACCAAGCCAGCTCAAGCTGTACGCTCAGTTGAACCGAGCCGGGCCGGTTGACATCATCACTATTCCGGTTGGGCTTCTACTTTGGGTAAAAAATTGGACCCTGCAGTTCTCAGCCTTGATGGTAAGAACTACAAAAAATGATATCAAATCTTTAGTTTTACGTCCCACGATTATGCCGGTTAGGCTAAAGGAGACGGTGATGATGGGAAATGAATGAAATGAAGAAAGTGGGAGGAAACGGGAGAACCCCGAGAAAATCCACGAGCACGGTGTTTGTCCACCACAAAGTACAAACTGCGCGAGCTGGGATCAAACCAGGGACCTCAAGCACCGGAGGTGAACGTTCTACCACTGACCCACCGCGCCCCCTGGTAAGAACTACAGTATATACTTATATTGGTGCTCACGGCGTCATTAACTTGTTCCACCACCAACGAATTTCGAGGTACTTTGTTTTGCATCTTTTGTGCGTGTTTTGTGTCGCTTTGTGCGTCTATTCCCACATTTCTTGCATCACCGGAAGTGGGTCAAAATGGGTCTACAAATATGGCGGAACAAATTATTGCTCTTCCGCCACCAATGAATTTCGAGTTCGTTTCCTTCACATCGTTTTGTGCCGTTTTGTGTGTCTACTTCCGTTTTATGCGTCATGGGAAGTGGGTTAAAATGAGTCCCCAAGGTGGGCCGAAAATGACCAAGAGTTCCGCCACTATTAAATCTCGAGGTCGTTAATTTCACATCGCGTACCCTTTTGTGCGTCTATTTCGACGTTTTGTGCGTCACTTGAAGATGGTCAAAATGGGCCTCAAAGGTGGGACGAAATTGACCCACTGCTCCGCCACTACCGAATTTTGAGGTTCTTCCTTTCGCATCGACTATTGAATGTGTCGTGCCGTTTCGTGCCCTTATTTCCACGTTTTGTGCGTCACCGGAAGTGGGTCAAAATGGGCTTCCAAGATGGGACGAAAATGACCAAGAGTTCCGCTACTATCGAATTTCGAGGTCGTTAATTTCACACCGCATACCCTTTTGTGCGCCTATTTCGACGTTTTGTGCGTCACTGGAAGACGGTCAAAATGGCCTCGAAGGTGGGACGAAAATGACCCACTTCTCCGCCACTACCAAATTTCGAGGTCCTTCCTTTTGCATCGACTACTGAATTTTCGTGCTTTTTCATGCCCCCATTTCCACGTTTTGTGCGTCACCAGAAGTGGGTCAAAATGGGCTTCCAAGATGGGACGAAAATGACCCACTGTTCCGCCACTATCGAATTTCGAGGTCGTTAATTTCACATCGCGTACCCTTTTGTGCGCGTATTTCGACGTTTTGTGCGTCACTGGAAGACGGTCAAAATGGGCCTCGAATGTGGGAAGAAAATGACCCACTTCTCCGCCACTACCAAATTTCGTGGTCCTTCCTTTCGCATCGACTAGTGAATGTTTCGTGCCGTTTCGTGCCCTTATTTCCACGTTTTGCGCGTCACCAGAAGTGTGTCAAAATGGGCCTCCAAAGTGTGACCAAAATGACCCATTGTTCCGACACTATCGAATTTCTAGGTCGTTTCTTTCGCATCGTTTAGTGCCCTTTTTTTTTAAGTTTTCTGCGCCTATTTCTCGTCTTGTGCATCACCCGAGGTGAGTTAAACGGGGCTTTAAAGTGGGAGTTAAATGGCTCACTGTTCCGCCACTATCGAATTTCGGGGTTGGCTCTTTCGCATCGTTTAGTGTGTATTTTGTACCGTTCTGTTCGCGTACTTCCACGTTTTGAGCATCACCAGCAATGCGTCAAAATGGTCCATCAATGTGTGAGGAAATAGAGCCATTGTTCCGCCACTATCGAATTTGGAGGTCGTTTCTTTCGCATCGTATAGTGCCTGCTTTGTACTGTTTTGTGCTCCTATTTCCACTTTAGTGCGACAACGAAAATGGGTCAAAAGGGCCTACAAGTATAGCGGAATAACATAATGCTGTTCCGTCACCATCGAATGTCGAGATCGTTTTCTTCACATTGTTTATGCATGATTTGTGTCGCTTTGTGCATCAGTGGGAGATGGTCAAAATGTACCTTAAAAGTGGAATGGATATGTCTTTTTCTGCCATATTGGTAGGTCGTCTTTGACCCACTTTTGTTGGCCTACAAAACGTGAAAATATGCACAGAAACGGTAAAAACATGCACTAAACAATGCGAAAAAGCGACCTTGAAATTCGATACTGGTGGGAGAGTGGATCATTTTTCTTCCCACTTTGAATGCCCATTTTGACCCACTACCATTGATTCACAAAACGTGGAAATAGGCTTACAAAACGGTAGAAAACACGCACAAGATGATGTGAAGGAAACGACCTCGAAATCGTTCCTGACGGAACAGCATTAACTTGTTCCGCCATATTTGTAGGATAACATTGACCCATTTCCGGTGAGGGAATAGGCGCACAAAACGACACAAAAAATTTCCATGTAATTAAGCTAAATTTCCATTTAAGTTTGTAAGCTTAATTATATAGAAAATTTTATACATTTTTCCTTTACGTTGGTCTACTTTACGTTGATTTGGGACTTTTAAATTTTATTCAGTTTCCCACTGAAAAGTATCTATAATTCAACAAGGAAATAATTATTAATTATAATTATTATCTATATAATTGAATTCATTGTAATTTGTTCCATAACAAACACTTTACCATTTCGTACTAGCTGTTATGCCCGTTCTTCGCATGGATCAGATAAAATATCAATGTAAACGAACTGAACAACGGGAGAACAATTAAAAAACATTTGTAAAATTGGATATATTTTGTGTGAATATATATCCAACAACCGTTTCCGTACATGTGTTTTCATTGGGAAGGCCGATAGGGGCTGAATTTGAACGTATACACTATCGGGGTGTCACTATACGTCTGAGCAACCCAAATAATTATGGATTCGACACAAATTCTACTACTTTTACATGTCCCGGTGAACCACCCCTCAGACCCCCTTGGTTCGTATTGTGAAAAAATCTCCTCTGGCCCCCACCAACCCCCAACCAATACCGCTAAAACTATGAATGTGATACTAACATCTGCCATTTTCTACTACTTTTTACATATGCCGGTAAAAGTCCCTATAATCCTCTGGTTCCAATTTTGTAAAAAACAATGCCTCTGGCCCACAGCCGATGGGGGCTGTATTTGGAAGTCAACGCCTGTGGAAGTATCACCATTCATCTCAGCGACAGCGAAAGCTATGGATTTGACACTAATATCGGTCACTTTCCATTATTTTTACATGTCTCGCAATTCCCCACCCCCGGTGACTCCCGGCCCGCATACAATGGTGGCTAAATTTGAAAATCATCGCTAATGAAAGTATCATCATTGATCTCAGCCACCGCGAAAACTACGGATTTGACATCGGTCATTGTGGATTATTTTTACATGTCTCGTGATCCCCTTTATAATGCCCCCTTTCTTAGCTGATGGGGGCTAAATATGAAAGTAAACGCGGTCTTGAGTTTCACCATTGAGCTCAGCTATCCCGAAAACTATGGATTTGACATTAATATCGGTCATTTTCGATTATTTTTACATTTCTCGGAATTCCCCCCTCTGTTTACCCAAGGCCCGCATACAACGGTGGATGAATTTGAAAGTCATCGCTAATGGTAGTGTCGCCATTGATATGAACAACCGCGAAAACCATGGATTTGACACTAATATCGGTCATTTTGGATAACTTTTACGTTCCGGTATCCCCTTCCCGTTGACCCACGGCCCGCAGCCGAATACGGTGAATTTGGAAGTTAATGCGATCGGAGTTTCATCATTGATCTCAGCGACCGCGAAAACTATGAAATCGACACTGATATCGTTCTACTTTTACATGTCCCGGTAAACGCCCCCCTGAGACCCCTGGTAAGAATTTTGTTGAAAACGCTTTGCCTTGGTGTGGGACCTGGACCAAGGTATCTTTGACCAAAATTTGGTAACTCTCGGTCGACTTTTCTGGTCCCCAGGCCGGTCCCGGTAAACGTCCCCTGGAGACCCCCTAGTAAGGAATTAAAAAAAAAACTCTTCATCTTGGTCTGGGGCCTAGACCAAGCTGCCCGTGACCAAATTTTGAAAAGTTTCGGTCCACTCGTCTCGTCCACAGGCCGCACAAAGATAGACAGACAGGCACACGAACAAACTCTATTTTATTTATATTAGAAAGGTCGGATCCGCCGTTATTGTATTAGTGCGGTGCTTGAGCGATTGACCGTAGAAATTCAAACTCCGATGAGTGATAATTTTATAGGCTTGTTTTATTACAAGTTTAAACTCTTTAGTCAGTAGAGAAGAGGGCGTGAATCATGGGTCAGAGTTGATGACAATAGGTTTTGGTGGGTCTGTGGGTCACAGTGGGTAAGAGTGGTTTATGATGGGTGGTGGGTCAGAGTGAGTCACGGTGGGTCGTGGGTCACGACGGGTGGTGAGTCAATTGGTCGTGGCTAAAGTTTTCATTGCCCTACGCCCTCTCTGAACTACAGTGTTGAAAATTAATCAGTGAAAATCAATTGCAATTGATCAATCAATTGAAAGTAATTGCTGTGGAAATCAATTGCAATTGAATCAATTGCCAATTAATTTCAATTGCAATTGAATTACAGAATTCAATTGCAATTACTTTCCACTGCAATTACTTTCAATCAATTGATCAATTGCAATTGATTCTCCTTTTTCAATGGCCAATTGCAATTAACAATTAACCATTACTTATTTCAATTGTTAATTGCAATTAACAATTAAATTTACAGATTAATTGTTAATTCAATTGAAATTTGCCCAACACTGCTAAATGGCAGGTCTAAGCTCTCATATAAAAATTAGTATTAACTTTAAAAATAGCCAATTTATGAGTTTACTTTTTGAATCAAGAATCATGCAAAGCTAATAGGAAGATTATACATAGAAGTACATTATTAATGCAATAGCTATAATGTATTTAGTGTATATACCGAGATTTGTCAGAATAAATTTATATCGATATACTGGTTTAATTTAATCGCTAAGGAATGTGTTTATCGAAATTAGTTTTCTGTACATTATATATACAGTGTAGTAGTACAACATCGCGAAAATAAGTTTCTAACGAAATTTTGTTAGGAGTTTCAAATATATATATAACATATGAAAATGTAAAAATTGTTACACTAAAAATGTTCCTTTCGGAAATTATTATTAAAACAGAGTTCCAATAATTTTACTCACTCAGAGGTTTTCATTTTATTAGGTTCTCAATATCGATGTGATATTTTGCACCATGTGTCCATGTGTCGGCTGTTTCTAATAATAGATTAAAATGAAATGAAATCTTTGAGTTTTACGTCCCACGGTTATGTCGGGTGGGCTAAAGGAGACGGTGATGATGAGAAATGAATGAAATGGTGGAATGAAGAAAGTAGGAGGAAACGGCAGAACCCCAAGAAAAACACCCACACGAGGTTTGTCCACCACAAAATTCACTTGGTGCTAACTGGGATCGAACCAGACCCCCATGCACCACTGAGCCACCGCGACCCCAAATAATAGATTATATAATTGATAATTTTCATATATTTGGATATGTGCTGAGTATAAACATATGGATTTCAGGTTACAAGAGACGTCAAACTATCTCAATATTGATATGAGGTTTTAAGCTGCAAATAATTCCAAAATAAATAAAGAAAATAGTTAAATCGAAAAGTCTAAAGCTATTGTTATTATGGAATAATGTAAATGAAAAAAAATGTACCAAGTGTTTAAAGAGAAGCCTCGGGACCCTCTGAGGCACAGGGTCCCTGATTAGATTCCAAATCCCACCAAATTGGTTTTATACGGGACATACACTGTCTGTGTAGATTTTCTCGAGATTCTCTCCCAGTTTCGTCACTCCACCACTATCATCCAACTCATCACCATTTGCCTTAGTCTCAGAGCATAATCTTGGACAACTGAACTCTCTCTCTCTCTCTCTCTCTCTCTCTATATATATATATATATATATATATATATATATATATATATATATATATATATAGTCTATATATATATATATATATATATGCTGTCTACCCATTGCGAAACTTAACGCTACGCTACTGCTGGATGCAAAATGTAGTGTTCTCAATCAGGGAGTAATCTACACCCCCCCAATACCCCCCTAACACCCCTCCAAATTTCTTTACACACACCCCTGGATGGAAAAGGAATACTCCCCCAAATCCAATTGTATCAATCAGTATCATATAGGTTATTTATTACATCAAGTTAAAAAAGGTTTAGCGTTTAGGAAAGAAAGCAATATTCTTATTTATTTATTTCACTTCAAAATATGAAACGACCTCGTTCTCATGTACGGGCTTCAAGAACCACATGACCTCATTGTTTCGGGCGGTGTTTCGATCAAAACAATTGACAAAACAGACCCGCTTTATACCTACCCTCCTGGGCTCCGCGGTCGTTTCCGAGAAAAGAGATTGATGTACAGATGCAGATGACTGAAATTGGCAACGTCTTGAGAGGTCATTCACCTACCTCTTCCTCAACAAGGAAAAATGTGACAATATAGTAATAAGCCTATACCAGATTCAGTTGGTAAGTACTACTCTGTAACAGGCTCGCAACCAGAGGGGGCTATGGAGGGCCCGGCTCTCCCTTAATTTTTCATGTCCCCTCCAGACCTCAACACAACATGCATAATTTAGATATTTGAAAATAAATTTTTAATGACTTGGCCCCTCCTAACATATTCGTGGCTCCCCAAAGCTCTGTGGCTGGTTTTGAGCCTGCTCTGTAAGTGGTGTATCAACGGACGGACGTTAGAAGGGTGTAGCCAAAACGTTTTTAGAAATGAGGAGATAGATCGAATTAAGAATTACATATATATTTTAGACTGAGTCTAGTGTTATGCAGGAACGCATTTGGCGCTAGCTTAATTTTTGTAAAGTATATTTTTGTTCACGTAAATTGATTGAGTGGAACAGAGCTCATAACGAGTCACTTTTTTAACTAAAATTTACTTTTTTTTTAAGTTGGTCACTAAAAGTTACTTTTTTTCAAATTTGTCACTAAAAGATACTTTTTTGAGAGGAACGATAATGTCTGAGACGAAGAAATTCGGAAATAGGCCAGAACTGGTTCCACTTACTCAGGAGCTTTTTACATGTGCTTACAGTCTGCTTACCACATAACTACAAAGCTTACTCTGAAAACCTAAGAAAGGAGGAAGCTCAAAAAGAAGAAGGAAAGAAGAAACAAAACAAACAAAGAGAGAGAGGTGATGGAGAAATTGACAAAACAAAAAAGGGGCATGATGAAATTTTGGTCACTTTTTCGTGTGCTTTGCCCATTTTTGGTCACTTTTCAAGTATTTACAAGAGACCAGACCACTATGAGCCCTGGGATTTTTAAAATTAGAGTATATTAAAGAAGACAAAACAGAAAGATACAAAATATTTGTAAATTGAAAAACTGGATTTCTGGAAAACAACTAAATCAATGAATAATTTTCCTATGAAAGATATTCAGAGCCAATAACGCAGCCAGGAAGGGGCATGAACGGACATTAAGAGATCAAATAATATTACAACAATTAACGTTAACAACAGCGTTAGAATATTAAAATAATGAAATTGGAACTATGTACGGTATAAATTACTAAACGAATGTGATTTCATCATGGGACGAGGGAATTTTTCCTAATTAATATTTTTGAAAAAAATAACCCACTAAAACTTGCTGGGGTGAAAAGAGAACCCTTCCTTTTAGGGACACCCCTCATTTACGGGCAAATAATGGTGTTCCACCGATGTCCATTTTGAGAGGTTTCACTGTATTACTTAGTTTCATAATAATAATAAATGCTGAAATGTGTGAACTTACTTTATTGAACCTACCAGTGCGAAGAGCTGATATTATTATTATTATTATTATTATTATTATTATTATTATTATTATTATTATTATTATTATTATTATTATTATTAGTAGTAGTAGTAGTAGTAGTAGTAGTAGTAGTAGTAGTAGTAGTAGTAGTAGTAGTAGTAGTGTTGCAATAGTTGCGTAACAAAATATACTGTTTTCTTGTTTGAGTTTGTTTAAAAATTATATCACTATTCTGAGAACACCCCCCCTTTTATTTTGAACACCCCCCCAAGTAAAAATTTCTGGCGTACTTACTGTTCTCAATGATGATATTGAGGGAGGCAGTGTTCTCTGATATAGTTGTCGAACCTAATTTTCTGCGAAAAACACATATCTAACTGCATCCTGGCATATTTGCTCAAAAGGGTAGATGCTGTTCTAGAAGAACTGCATGGTGCCAAGAAGATATCTTGACAAGTGTCTGAGAACGCGAAGAAATAGTATCTCCAGCTCACAGTGAAAGCTCAGACTGAAGAATTTAAGGAACACTCGAATGAAATGAAATCTGTCAGTTTTACGTTTCACGGTTTATGCCGGTTAGGCTAAAGGAGACTGTGATGATGAGAAATGAATGAAACGGTGGAATGAAGAAAGTGGGAGGAAACGGGAGAATCCCGAGAAAACCCACGAGCACGGAGGAACACTCGAATGAATTCCTAGCCAATGATAGAGATGGTATTGGACTTGATGATTTTTTTACTTAGTCTTAGGAAATGGGAAAAACTTTATTGACTTATGGTCAGTTATGAAATTGTGTTTTATCTTCTTTCACAGAAACGCATTTTTTGAAATTGGTGTCACAATAAATAAAATTCTCATTGTTGACAACTTACAAGAAGAATCTCTGGTGGCTCAGTGGATCATATATGATTATGTGATGAGGATAGGTGGATCATCAGGATTAATAATTACAAGAGGTATGATAAATTCAGTGAGAAGTTCAATGAGACAATATCAGGTGTATTTTCCAAAGATAAGAGAAATAAATGCTGGAGACGAGAAGAGGAGAAAGAAACGAAAGATTCAGCAACAACTAAAGGTGTTGGAGGAAGAAAAAAAGAAAATTAAACTGCGGAGACAACAAGAAGGATATTTAGATCAATGAGAAGAAAACTATGCGAGAAAGGATGAAAACAAATTTCTAAATGGATTGCATTTAACAACTGCATCAGCAAAAGTATGTGTTACATAATGTGTGTGTGTGTGCTTTTTTGTTTGTTTGTTTGTTTGTTTTCTTTTAATAATCAGTAAAAGCATGTATGAACTGTTTATTACTATAGGCAATATTATAATACTGTGTAATTGGTATTATAATGTGTAAGCATATAATTTGTAATTTTTTAAATATCTTAAGTACTCTGTATGCTGCACACCTTCGTTTGTAACTTTACATTTTGTGTAATATGTAGGCCTAATCAATATCGGCCTAATGCATATGTTTGTAAATTTACATTCCTTTGGAAAGAAAATTGAAAAAAGAAAGAAACAGAAGCGGAAGAGAACAAGGCTAACTATGGAGAGTGTGGAGGCTGGAGTTTCTTTCTTTTTTCTATATTTTTAAGTTGTTCAGGGGGCAGGGAAATCTGGAACTTTCGTCATGGAAAGTCAGGGAAAAGTCAGAGAACTTTTCTCCAAATTGTGTGGACACCCTGTTTACATTTCTAAATGAAATTATATAAATTAGGGCGTCACTTCAAAAAAGTGGGGGGCAACTGCCCCCTCTTGCCCCCCCTAATCGCCGCCCATGCTCCTAAGCGTGACAAAACTTAGGGTACTACTATAGCGACGCATGAATTTCCCTCTAAAATTGTAAATCTTTGTAGTACATCACATTCTGCCGTACAAATCACGAGAGTTTGAACGCATTCGTGCCATTTATTTTAGTGTTGCAATTTCAATGATAGCGGAGTATTTCGAGCACTTTTTGTTAAAGGAAAATTGCTTTTATAATTGTTTAATACTCAAAAGTATCTATTATTCACTGATGGAGTTGTCAACCTAAAATCCACGCTTAAGAAATTTTTATTATGAACCCTACATGTTGCAAAGTAAGGCTCCACAAAATAAGGCTTTTAAACCGTACTACACTCTTGTAGAAAAATTCTCGAACTAAGACTGCTGGATTCCCCAAGAAGTACCTTCAACTTGTTTAACCTTGTATATTTCCAGATTTATTTTGATTGCCTGAGGTGTAAATTTCCATATTGGGTCTTTTTCGTTTATCAAAGGTTCTGCCCCCTGGTCTAGTTGTTAGCATGAGCATCAATGATACATGATGTCCTGAATTCGATTCCCGGTAGAAGGAAACAAGCTTGAACAAAATTGCAGTAAATATAAACAAAACAGCAGAATTTGATGAAGAGGATGAGTATACGAAGGTTGGCTCCTGCTGAGGAATAGTGATTCTACGTTAGTTCATGAAGTTTTATCGTTTCCCATCAGAATGGAAGGGACATCGGACTTTAAAAAAAAAATCCTTACATGCTACAAAGGAAAATTAGTTTTGTTTTAAAATTACGGAATAACTAAAGCTCCAAAATTGGAGAGATATTTCACTTCTAAATACCAGTCTGTCTTTTCCAAGGCGGTAAGTATATAGACTAGAACATGAAAAATTGAAAAAGGCTAAGTATTCCCACAGAACAGTATGCATCCAAATAGTAGATCCATGTGATGATGATGTAGCGAAAGTTCTGCCTATGAAGATACATATTCTTAAAGAACTTTGGATTAACTATGGATGGAAAATTCAGACATTATATTGCAGTTCATGATATCTGCCCCTACGTATGTCCCCACATCCAGATAAATCTGGCTGCATTTCATGCTTTTAGTTTGTATGGTATTATGTCATCATTCTGTAGATGATGTAAACGAGCAGTGTAAAATATATGGATGAGCTACAGGGGAATGGAATCCTGTTATTGAGCGATATGTGAGCTCTTACATGGTAGGACGTGTCACTTGTATGCTGAGAACAAGTGTAGACGAATACTGTACACGAAAAAATATCTCGCAATTAAAAACGTACCATTCATGAGGAATGTGCTAATTAAGCATACAAAGTGTACTGCCTTCAAAGCAGAACTATAGTACTATTGTATAGATCGCACTATTATACATCAAACTCAATCAAGAAAGCTCTGGTTGGAAACGAAGTTGAGATGAGTATACGCCTACTTGGACAAAGATTCTAGATATATTTTGAGGTTATAGGGAACTCGTTGCCTGTTCTTACAAGAAGCGCTGGTCTACATACATTCAAATATATGAAGAACAGTTTCCATGCCCAGAACTTTGCACATGAGAAGAACACTGTTCATAAAGTGAACTTTTCATAAAATTAAAGTTTAAGTTACTTGAAACATTGTCTTGCTTTATTAACTACGGTAAATGCCCTCTTTATTTTTTAAAAAAAAGAACAGTATAATTTTTACATAATGATTTTTTGTGCTTACCAACTAATATATCAGAACATAAAAGTCGTATATGAAGAGATTAGCTGAAGACCGTAGAACATATAAGCTTATCAGCTGCGGCAAACGACCTGCCAATAATGGCAGAATACCTATGATGATAATGAACTACTAAACACTAATAGTTATCAATAAAATAGTTACAGTTATAGATAAAATAAATACAGAATCAGAAGTGATCGTGAATTTTTTTTCAAACTAACATTGTATCCCTTGACATAGCTAAAGATACGTATATCGATCTTGGAAAGTAATAAATTTTGAAGGATGTATTAACCATTTCAGAGACTATTTGAATCAGGTTATCCATCTGGAAAATCTATGAGTAGACACTAATTTCATATTTATAGGTCTCTTTCTTCCTGATTTACACCCACCTCTAACATTAAGGCGGTCATACTAAAACAAGCTCACATATACGTATATCTCATAGGTTTGCAAATTATACCAATCAACTCGCGACCTCAAGAACCTATAAATTGACACAAATATCATTATTATAAGACATTTTCTATTTGATTTCCATCCACTTGAAAAGTTATACGGCAGTCATCTTGGAAAATGACGGCTTTCGGCACTCAAACATGTATCATATACGTTAAAAAAGTATTCCTATCGATTCGGTGAGTTCAAAATCCTACAAATATATATATATATATATATGAATATTGCTCCTGTGATACATATCGTGCACGATTTATATCCACCATCCCGTTACAGGACTGCCAGGTTCAGCCACGTCCAGCAATACCTGTATCCTGTCTCTTTTTTTTTTTTTTTTTTTTTTTAATTTATTTCTCATGACATTTACTACCCTGAACAGGCTTATTCCGAAAGTGAAATATTTTTTTCGCTAGCTATCCCATTGGAAAAGCTTCATTTTTTTCTTAAGTTGATTATTTTTCTTCACAAATAGATTACAAATAAACCTTCAAGACGGCCACAAAGCCCCATTAACCCTAAGTATTTCTACATGATAATAGCTAGGTCGAATGGATAAACTGTTAGGATCATCAAGTCTAGGAGGCTTAGGTGGGCTCTTGACTGGAAGACCAATCGGAAAACGACCATTAGAAAGACCTAGGCACAGATGGGAGGAAAATATTAAGATGGATCTCGCAAAAATAGGAATAAAATGTAGAAACTGAATCCAGTTGGCTAAGGATAGAAGTCAATGGAGAGGTTTCGTGAACGCGGCATTGAACCTTTGGGTTCCATAGACCATCGAGTTAGTATTGCACACCTAGAAACTCATTGTTAGACTGCCTTCATATCAGAACACATTTTGGCTAAAAAAACGCTACAGTCAGTTCATACACCAAGGTCATATTGATCGGTTGAAGAAACAAGAAAAGATGAACACAAGAAAGGCGGAAGTAGAGAGTCAAGATGGTATGTTTCCAACAACATGTGAAGAGATTTTTCAGCACGCAAAAGCTTCTATACGAACATTAGTCTCCAAAGTTAGTTGGCAGCTTTGTATTTTCTGTCCGAAAAGAGAAGATGGCAAAAGACTATCTCAGGTTTTAACATTTGAGTGTGCTTCTACTATTCGCAGATTTGCAGACTCCAATAAACCACTGTGGTTCTCCTAAAGCAAAGAAATTAAAACAAACACCATCAGTTCACAAAATTATGACAATCGTATTTTGGAACCAAAAGGGCGTGATTCTTGTGGAATTCTTGGAACCAGGACTGTCAATTACAACAAATATGTATTGCCAAACACTGAATAATCTATGATGTGCTATCAAAAATCGGTGGAGAGAAATGGTACACTCTGGAACTATTCTGATCCATGACAACCGTCACCCACACACAGTTACTCGTACTGTTGAAACAATTCAAAGATTTTGATGGGAACTATTCAATCATCCTACTTACAGCCCCAATCTTGCTTCCAACGATTTCTTCCTTTTTCTTCACCTGAAAAAGTGGCTTTCATCGAAGCGTATTAATGACAGAAGTGCTTAAAGCATCAATTCTGCTCTCTAGACTGACCGCACTCTCTTGTAGCAGACTTTTACAGAGAGGGTACACGAAAGCTTTGCCGTGCTAGGAGAAATGCCTGGAGGTACATGATGACTACGTCGAAAATTACGCAAGGTATGTACTTGTATATCAATCACAATAAATTTCTTCTATCGTTTTCTTGTTTTTAAAAAGATATTGGCTTTTCTTTATTGCTTCTCGTATATATTCGTACCATTCTGTGTAACATCGATATTGGGGATTGTTCCAGGATCCGCATATTATGTATATGTGATTACATACTTGTATGATGGTATGTATATTGGTATCACTTGCATGTGGTTTATGTCTAGATGCTAACTATCTTCATTTCCGCTCTATTGTACTTCTGGTTTGAAGGCTCTACTTTCAATATACTACAGGTCAGCTTTTAGAGGATTTCCGCTCAATCAATGATTGGGGCCTCATACTTCCAGTGTACTACCTATGTAACTTCATTAACTGGCATTGATGTAGAACATATATAATTATCTGTACTCAAGAGGATAACATGATGAGAATGGAAAATAAGAATAGGTAGGTAGTCAGCGAGTAGAAGAAAATCTTATGAAGATGGAAAGAATATACCGAACACCTATATGAGAATAGCGACCGCACAGCCTATATGATCAAGAAGAAAATACAGTAAACAATGATTATAAAGAATTTTCTATGCCTTAGGAATAGTTTGAGAAAGCTATATTCACGGTGAGGGATGGAAAAGCATCTGGAATGGACAATATACCAATTGAATTCATTAAGAATATGGGGACAAAGGCAAGAAAGAATCGTTCTGAATCTGTAACGAGATATATGAAGCATCTTAATTTTTTTCTGAAGACTACAATAATATTGTTAGTTAGGAAATCAAATGCAGAAAAATGTGAAGACTACAGAACATTTAGTCTAATTTGCATGCAGCAAAACTCATGCTGCAAATACTGACCAGAAGGTTGTGTGGAAAGAACAAATGAGGAAGTAGAGAAGGAACAGTTAGGGTTTAAGAAATGCTACTAGCTTATTATTAGTAATCGGTGAAAGGTTTATGGAAAAAGAGATGATTTCTTGTGTTTATTAATCTAGTAAAAGCTTTTGATCAGATGAAATGAGAATTGTTGTCGGGCGCCCTGAAGAAGGTATGAAATGGAAGGATAAAAGACATAATAAATTTACATACAAGACAACAAGTGTGTGTCAGTACAAAGAAAGACATTACACATGGGAGTACAGTTGGAAAGGAAGTTTGATAGGGATAGTTCCTGTCGCCAACGTCATTTAATATCTATCTAAAAAAAAATAGCGAAAGGAAGATGGTAATTTCTGTAGGAGATAGAAGGGTTAGAAGTATACACTTTGCAGATGGCGTGTAACTTATTGCCGACTCCGAAAATAAAGTTATTAGTATGTTTAAAAAAAACTAAAGGAAAGTTAGAAAGAATATAGGATAAAAATTAATGTTGCACCTGTGTCAAACATAAGTAGGAGAGGGGAAAATAGAACATCTGACTGGTGTTTGGTACTTGGGTAGTACCTAGATATTATTGGTGAGAATATGAAATGCAAGGATGGAATAAAAAAAATGATAGGTATGGTGAACAAAGTATTTAGAAAGAAGAAAAACCTGTTTAATGTGTCTCTGAATAGTTAATAGATTGACTCATAAAACACTTCGTGAGCAATATTGTGTTCTATAGGACAGATACGTGAACACTGCACAAAAGCATTGAGAAAAAGCTTGAAGTTTTAAGGGCAAAGAAGAGTGGAGAAATTTATCTGGATCGAACGCAAAACAATCATGTATTATTAATAGCAGGGGAGAAAAGAACATCTTTAAATATAATTGAAAGAAGATAGAGAAACTGGTTGAAACATTGACACAGAAGAAGCTGTATCATGAGCATTACTTACGGCATTAATGTGTTTTATGTATAGCCTTTATAGTACATATAGTTACCAAAATATCTTCTAGTAGATTTCTTAAGTATATTTGAATTTATCCTAGAATTTTACTATTGTCTGGATTCACTTTTCACAGATCTTTTTTGTATCTCAACTTTACTGTTTATATCTATTAGCAGCGACAAATTTAGCATATTGAATGATTGATTACTGTATGTTCAATTGGAATGTCAGCAGCGAAGAAGTTTGGAATACTTTACACATGCAGAAGGAATATCTACATCTAATTTCAGATATTTTAAACCCCATTCTTTTACAGGTAGGAGGTATTCCTTGTGAAGAGAAAGAAGAGTAAAGTTATATCAAAACTATTAAATCTTTTTCTATTATATATGGAGTTTTCGGAAAGGGACACAATCCTTTTTAACATCTCTTAACTTTTTAACCATTTTGAACAATGAAACCATACTAACAGTATTATATTGCTCCATGTATCTACATATTTTCTGTAATGATTAATTTATCAACATAAATTGAACAATACACAAAATGGAAACCATTTTACTGTAAATTCTTACATAGTTACATAAAACTCTCAATTAAATGGTGGCCATTTTGTATACGGTGCTCCGCACGAAAAACTTTTTCATATAGAAATTGTTTTGTTTCCATTATCCTTTCACTGATGTAACAAATTGCATATCTTACTATTTAAAGTTCTCAGATGACTTGCGGGTTGCCATCACAGAAGGTCCTGTGGGGCAGGCAGAGCGCTCCATTCGATGCCTTTTCTGATATTTTCCTAGTTTCTCTTAAGTTTCATCTTTTTACCTCCATCTGTGTTTCATTTATAAGCATTGGACATTTTATCGGAATATACTAGAACTCCAAGTAAATGGTGGCGATTTTATAAACGGTTTCCCTACAAAAGATTTTCTTTTTATAATCTTTCCAATGAAGAATCAAATTATATACCTTACTAGGTCTACTTATAGTTTTATAGATGGTCCGCACGGTGTCTCATGAAAGGATAAGCAGAGCGCTCCCTTTACTACTCTCTCAGACATTTCCCCATCTCACTTTTTTTTTTTTCATTCTTTTATCTCCAACCATTTATAATTGACGCACTTGACTTTTCTTTTTCTCTTAAACATTCGATATATATGAAAACTCTGAAGATGTAGTTTTACTTTTTTTAAAAAAATTGATATTTCTGGATTGCATAAAACCTGATAACTTTCATAGCTTGCTTAAAACAATAAATTAACGTGTAGATATGGAATACATTTATACATAATAATTTGGAGGAATAATAAATAAGTATCTCAAACTTAGAGAACAGAAAATACACGAAATTAACGGGAAAAGTTATGATAGAAAACAAATATGGGAAAAATAATTACTCAGAATTTTAAGAATTATCTGTTCCAATCATATCAGGTAGGTACAAAATTATTTTTTCTGGAAAACAAACGTATTGATTAAAACATTTACACCAATGTCCTAATTATGAATTTATACACATATTATCACACATAAATAAATACAAAACTTGAAAGAGCAGATAAGCTTGATCACGTTAGTAAACGTATGAAGTTTGTGTTTTGTTGGTTGACGTGGTATTGTTGATAATCTTTTCCTTGATTATATTGGCAGTGATTTGACATGCGAATTTTCTCAAGCTCCAGTCTAGTACCAGAAGTTCTACACCTACATTTTACTCAAACAAACTCATCAATACATTTATTTGCTAACTTAATCTTTTCATGTGTTGGTATTTTTCCAGTGGTTATATTGAAAATGAATTACTAAATTACTACCAGTATGGTCATGTATAAGAATACTTACACTTGTTGTGGGTATACTTCAATGTGGACGGGCTTACTTTTCAATTCTCAGGTGATATGTTTTTTTTTCTTACTTATACAATCTTATTGTACCTAGTACAATCGAGTAACATATTTCTTCCGTAGATTTTACAATACTCTACGATTTATATCGTTCCAATTCAATCACTGTACTTATCAAGTTATTTTAATTCTTGAATGTCGTGCAAATTTGATTTAAAAACAACCTGATACCTTGATTATGTGTTAATACATCACTCTTCTACAAGCACGTTTTCAGTGAAATACAAAATGTAGAAATTTTCGTTTCATGCGTGGAACACCCTATGATTTGCTAAGTCAAAGTGTGTGTTTCTTCAAATTCCTTACAAGTAGTGAAATCCTAAATACGCACAAGTCTTCAATCTGAAATTAGATTAAATTTTATCCGGTTTTATATATTTACTACATGGCATGCTATAAGAATATTGGAATAACATACCAAGTACCTTTGCCACAATGATAATTCCTGAGGCTTTGTGTATCTCCTGTTCCAAAATCGTGGGATGGCATGCATTTATCTCAACAAGATGAATAATAATTTTGATATGAAAAATATTATATATTTTGTTTACCTTGAGTTTAGTGTCTGCTCAACTTTATTATTCTTTTGATTTAGATGGAGTAGATTTTTCCTCTTTTCTTTGAAATGAAAGATTTTTTTATGAGTTTACCGGCAATCTTACTGGTTTCTTTTTTAAATATATTTAAATATCCCTTACTAAGTGAAAAATGAAAATTAAGTTTTGTGATATACTATGTTACTATTTATAAATCGGAGTTATTTATCGTATTATATTAATTCATTTTTACGAAAAATTGAAATTTTTGATATAAAGAACAGCCAAGTGAAATCAAACCATTAAAATCGTCTACCACTTCAAAGACATGTGATTGGTGTTTCACATTGCGAAACAACGGTAAACTTACGAACTATGAGAACTCAATATTAGAATTAAGGTTCATTCCAGATAAGCTGATAGGAGAGCAGTACAAGTTTTCTCCTCCACTACGGTCACGCACGTGGTCTGTAAACGTGAATTTTGGTGTTCCTCTTTCGCATCAACCGCACACGGGGGTACACAATGATATGAACATAACTAAGAATTCAATTTAACGTTCATAATAGCTGTATATAGTTTAACACACTTTAGGTGCTATCCTACTTTATGGGGCCATACATTTGTAAAATCTACGGAAGAAATATGTTACTCGATTTTACAATAACATTGTATAAGTAATCAAAATATATCGGGATCTTACCTATTACATATATAATAAGATAGAAATACGAAATGTATAGTGTGTTCTATACCACGTAGTACTTACTCCATGAGGAAGACATGATGAAGTAAAGTGCTATGTGAAGACAGTGTAGAAAGTTATCATAGAAGTGTCGCAAAGCTGTGCCATACACAAGATATGTGTTCTTATGCTATATAAGGTGTTATTTCACTACTTGCGTTTATGCGTATACTTACCTTGTTGTGCTCCTGTCCTGATTCGGTTAGATAGCATTTGTGCTGTTTAGTGGGCACTTAGCACAAGTTGGTTGGTATTTTTAAATTGGTTCATGTTTTAGACTCAGCTTTCCTAAAGTCAATCTGTATTCGGTAATAAAACTTTTCCCCCAAGAAACACTTTCTAAGGTAACAAGAGTGCATTTTGTGCAAAGAGAATGTAAGTGCGCCCTTAAAGTAGGATAGTACCACAGTTTATTACATTTATCTATATTAGTAAGATAATAACACATCTTTTAGTATAATAGTAAATTTCAGTTAATAGTTACCGTTTTCTTGGTAGTCGTTGTTGTGAAATGATGTTGGAATTGCAAGGGATGACAGAGTTGGAAACTGAATGGATACTTACTGCATTCATATAATAATTTCATATTAATATGCAATCCAAGGGCAAATGTAATCCGTATGAGAAAAGTACCAAAGTGCTAATATGATAACGATGCAACTTGAAAAAGATCAAGAAAACTGCACGTGTCTCGTCGGGTTCTCTTAAACAGGTCTTCTACATTAAAAGAAAATTTTAAAAAGATTGGGTTAAAACCCCTTCCGACTCTTAAATGGAAATATCATGTAAATTACCATGGCAACAAATGTGCTCTTGTTTCTAGAAATTCAATTTTAAAAAAAAATGTCTTAAGTTAAATCTTCAGTACGTAAATGATAACAAAGCCACTCACACAATAAATAAATAAATAAATAAATAAAAGTAGAAAAAGAAAGATCTGTGCACCAGACCCAGAGTATGAGTTCGATGTATTTTGTTACACAGAATCCAAATTTTGAAATCCCAGGAAGATCTATCGTGTCATTTTTTTGTTATAGGCGAAAAACTTGAGCGATTTTGGATAGGAAGGACACATATTTTTTGCCCATAAAACAAAATTGACACAGTCAGCCGTCCTAGGGTTCTGAAATTTGGATTCTGTGTAACAAAATACATCGAATCCTCAGATCCGCTGCACAGGATTTATTTTTGTATAGTTGTTGATTTGATTTTGAATTTTACGTCCCTTTCAGCAGCGAGACTATATCAGACGGGACCTACTGATTAACATGAAATCCGCACCACATGAGTTCCCGTTGGGAATCGAACCCGGGTCTTCCGCTTTTGTATAACTGGGTTACGTGTATCCTCCCTATCCAAAATCGCTCAAGGTTTTCGCCTATAACAATAATAATAATAATAATAATAATAAAAACTGACACGATCGACCTTCCTGAGGTTTCGAAAGTTGGATTCTGTGTAACAAAATATATTGAATACATACCCTGGAATGCGGTGCACAGAACTTTTATCTCTTGTGTGTGGCTGTGTAATCAATTCTTTAGAAGCAAAAAGTAAGAATAGTAATTATTGGTAGCAGAGTTTGATAATTGCTAAAAGAAACGGCAACACCTTCTCAACATCAGGTGCAAGCGAGTTGGGGTAAATATTTAGCATTTACACGTTGTTGTATCTTTAAAAAGTTTCTCTCCCTATCAAGATAAGCAATTTGTTTCTCCTTTCTGCAATGGCAAAGAGGAGGGGAGAAGAGAAATTGATTTTGATTGTCTATCAGGTTCTCTGAATTGAATTATAGAAGTTTTAGATCTGTCGGAAATGGAAACTATTCTTGAGACGATGAATCGATATAAGTGAAAAAAAAAATCTCGATACGTATCACTGTTTTACCTGTAAGGGCATTATAATTGAAACTTGACGTAGAATCGGATTTCTTTGGCTTTCGTTTCTTCAAGATAGATAAGTGCTGGAATTGAAGTTGTTCTAGCAATACTCAATTCATGTCAGAAAACTGCTTTTCGTAATCGATTACTTTTTTTTCCCCTTCCTTTACGGTGATCAGTGCTGTCAGGGATAGGAATGAAGATGAAACCTATCCTTAGGATTCTGAATTCATACAAAAATGTCATTTATCGCTCTCTTTGACCACGTTTTGCTCTATGAAGATAAATATTGAAACGGTAAGTGATAGTAGATTTCTAAAATTTCCAGTTTTAAGAAAGGGATAAGGACGGAGATGGGACCCATTCTTGTGACTCTGAATCCATATATAAAGAAAAAAACGCTGCTCCCTATGTATTACCATTTTTGTTCTATGGTGATCATTGTTGAAACTGGAAATCATATATATATCTACTACTTCCGTTTTGAATGGAAAATTAAGAAAGGAGATCGAACTTATTCTTGGAACACTGAACCCATACCAAAACAAACGTTTCTCTCCTAGTTTTTGTTGCAATATCTGTCGACAGATAGATGGACGGATATAATTTAATTTACAAGACTTCCCATATTTATAAATAGCATAGTTTGAAAATCTAAAAGAATACTTTTCCGCATAAATCAATGAGAAAAAAATGAGATTGCACATGTGCTCAAACAGCCTTCAGATTACAAGTTGAAGAAAGATAATACCTTGTTTGTAAAATAAATTAAAGAAAAGGCATATAGAAATGAAAATTCAAAAGTAGGTAATGTAAATATCTTTACTTGTCGGTTGGAACCTTTCAGTAAGGACATGAAAACTTCATGATATGATGGAAGATTACTTTTTTTTTTTTACAGTTTCTTCTGCAGTGGAAGAAACAGGCATTTTGTATTGAGACATAACAGTGACTGACACAGAATTTAGTGTACGTAAAAGAAATACTTGTACATTGTGAAAGCACACATACTGTAGTTCTTTTTCTTTTTGTGCGTGTAAGTAGTTGTGGTTGTATAGAGACTATCGTAACAACTAATAACTAAAACAATCATACTTGATGAGTGCAAATTAAGTATGAAGAATTATTTTTATAATAGGAAGGCTGACCTACATTTATAAAAGTACCTGTCAAGTACTTCTTGTAGGTTGACTGAACACAAAAATATAAACATACTAGACTTAACAAGTACAGTAACTACCTTGCACGATTTTTAGAAATAATAATAGTAATTTTTCACTTGTTAAATTTGTAACAAGTTCTGTAACAAGTTCCAATATACGAGTAATTCACACTACAGAGGAAAATAATAAATTTTGGAAAGCTCTATATTTGAGGAGCAGATACTATAGATATTAGTAGATGTTTCTATTTTGTTTCTATTGCTATTATCATAAATTCGAAACGTTACGAAAATATACAAGGAAGTTACTCCGTGTTAAGTCTAATAAACATAAGTGAATTTATAGACTCTAACATTAAAAGTATTGGTTCAGGTAAACTTGATTGTAAACTCACTAAGTAATAAACACGATCCACATAGAAACATAATTTTTTTTGTATCCCTCCAAAAATGTAACGTTATCAAAATGATTCAGTATTTGAAGAGGTAGGGAAGTCCATCTCGTATAAAATTGTACTATCTGGTGTAAAAGTCTTATTTTGTCCTCAAACATTCTGGTTTGTAGGGAAAGGTGCTACTCACGTCTTCTACTTCGTATCTGATTTTTTTCTAGTAACACGACTCCATATGATGATACTTTGAACTGACAAATGAGTTTCATTTGTTCTTCTTCTTAAATCTATTGCCAAGTTCGTTTCTAAAGTTAATTCTACATCTTTCAAAATACACAAAAGTGTTTAAATAAGTTCCACTCAAAACATTCGCCAAATAATTACCACCTATCGATGAAATTTCAGAATACTTATTGATATTAGTTTGTTTGAATTTGCACAATATCAGAATACATGTTTCTCCACTGCATTTTTTAACATACCGGTACACAAACAGCTAATCAATAAATTATATTTATTACAACATATACATAAATATTTAATAACGTTTTTATGACTTTTAAAACAGATAAACTTAATGTTATTGACCACCTTAGCACTGATTTACTAACGCGTAACTAAACTTTATATCCATTCTGACGTCATATTAATGAAGTAAAGAATTAATCATAGCAGACATCTTTGTATACAATTTTAATGATATATTACTAATATCTCCACAATATTTTCTTAAGATTAAAGGTTATTCTTTCCTTACAGTAAAATAATTGTCTTAATGTTTATCTTAGTCCTCATATTATATATATGAAACACTTAACCTCACAATGGGAATGGAAATTGAATACAATGGAAGAAACCGCAGCAAACACAAAGTTACATTCCAAAATATGTTCTTTAACAGTCAATTATATAAACATGTATAAATTTTTTCAAAATTAGTAGCCTGTATTTTATCGTGATTTTATGTAAAAATACAGAGATTTCTTATAACAAGTAAAATAGATTATAATGATCAGGGAAGAATATGTTCCACATCAATCCTTTAAAACTGATACTTAGGGAATAGTTGTTAAATATATATTGAGGTGCGTATTGAAGTAGATGTAATACTGACTATTATCTGTTATTACAAGTCTAGAAAATATCTGTTGATAATAAATTTTCTAAAATGAATCTAGCATTTCCTTAAGTAAAAGTAAAAATAAAGAATGTGTATCTTGTTGAATAAATACGGATTTCACTTCTGATCTATTAATAGTAATAGATATAAGTTACAACTAACTTTCAGTTTTAAGGGTGCTATGATGTTAAGCTGTAAGACTAATATTCATGATGAAAATACCTTGAAGTTTTAATTAAACTTGATAACTTTTTTGTATATTTTAGGAAGTTTAAGGTATAATGAACATTGTTTGCATTGTAAAACGTTTTCTTTTTTTCTTATTATAATGCATATTATATTATGTTCTCTACTGAAATACTGAGGGACAAATTGAAAATTTATTCGTACTTTATTTTGAATCGTAGACGAAGAGAGATTTTTCGTATTACCAGGCACACCTATTTGATTCCTTCTATAAACCCTGAATAAATAATGTTGAGATAAATAATTTTTAATTCTCCGAAATTATTCATGTATATAAATTATATAGATCATCCCCATTTTGAAAAAGATGCCTATAAAAATTGATAAATTATGACTACTCTTTCCATTCATCCTTACAATATTCTGCAGATATTTTTATTGGTAGTTTTGAAAGCAATTTACAATGTTAAATTATAATAATCTATTAACATATAACAGCCAACAAAATACGAGATAAACATTTGAAATTTTGTCTTCTTGCTGCGTTTATTCCAATGTAATCTGCTAGTAATAAGCTATCAACTTTACCCATAAAGGATCATATTGTTTCCTGAAACTGTGAAATTAAAGTGTAGAAAAGTCGATAAAAGATAAAATCTCAACTAACCCCCTTCCACGTACACAATATAACTTGTATCATAACACTACTCTATATATATCAGTAACTTTTAAGGCTCATTTTCGGGACAAATTCAAAAAATGTAAAATACAATACTAGGAGAAACTACATTATAGGAACATTAGAAGTAAAAAACACAGCTTTAAGCTAATGAGAGTTGTCTAATAGCACATGTCCTATATTAACGATGGTAATACTATTCTCCTTCTCTAAGCTAAAGATCAAGTTACCTGTGCCGAACTAATGCATCTTTTGTACCAGATAACAATAGAGCAACTTGATAAATTAATGGCTATGGCATTATGTGTAATTAATTGTATTATTGTTAAGTATGGAGGTTCATTTCCAGTAAAAAGTATTCCAAAAGGTTTTAGCCGAAGAAATTTCAACAGTTTTAATATACTGGATCAGATGATTGGCTGATGATTTGAGAGACCAGATACAGGTGAAATACTTCTTACGTTGCATATTTATGCAATTCTAGTATATACGTTACGCTTTTCAATGAATATGCAGTTCTGATTGCACTCACATGCCACCTTGTACAACAAGTCTATGGAGAATACTTATAAACTGAGAGATGTTTCACTATGTTTTTCGTTAATAAATTATTCTCTTTTAGTGTTGTAACTTTGTAAAAGTTTCATCAAGTTGTTATTCAGAACCACATAAAACTATATACACCTAATATTCGCATCTGTAGTGTGAAAGTTATGTGACGTCATGGAGTACATCTGCTGTAGCCATTTTTTCCCGACTTTTGATGTCATGATTACTCCTGGATCTAAGTTCTAAGAAGAACTTTAATTCAGTTGTGAAAGTCTCTCTTCAAGATTGTTTAAAAGTTCTCAATATTTTTTCGCTTTATTCGAAACACACAATTTCTGTCACAACAAAGCACATATTGACCAAATAGTTGGTTAAGTATTTCCCTAAGTTTGCATCTGCTTTATGATTGTCAGCAGATCTAATTTGATGTCAACATTTTCTTGAAATTCGTTAATTTAAAATTAGCGTCACTGAATGTCTACTGTGTATTCGTCGATCACATTAGATTTGGCAGTTATTTCCACCAGGCCTTTATATTTGAAATATAAAGTTTGAGAATTTTTACTAAAGAAATAATTATTTTTTGTCAAGGTTGTTGGCTTGATTTGCATTGTAAATTTATTTCAATATGAGAAAAATTTCATTAATAAAATGAAAGGTTAGCAATAAGTCAGCCATTGTCATCGATTTAGTTAATATGTTGAATTTTTTAAGCCATAAGTTCAAGGATTATCTGAGATAAAATTTGCCCACTATTGAGTATATTGACGATAGGTTGTTGTGGTATAATGATAATTGGAAATTAGAAATTTTACATCTTATCATAGAAAAGGGAAAAAAAGCACATGTCGTAATTTTGTTCATCTTGTCGTTGTTGGAAAAAAAACAAGAATTTATAGGGAAACCAGATTTATTCTCCGATGTCCCATACAAAAGTTACTAATAACAACATATAGGAAAACTTATTTAAAGCTTTTAAGCTCTTTTTGATTACAAGAATTTGATAACGGAATTAGAATTCTTACTATAAACTAATACCATGAATGGTTATAAAATTGAAAGCCTACAGAAAAGGCTGAAGCAGGTAACTGATATTTTTTTTTTTTTTATTGTGACAAGTCAGAAGGTCTACAATTCTGTTTTATTCTTTTCTGACTAGAAACATGCGTAAAATGAAAGTTTTAAAGAATTATAACAATATAACGTCCACCGAAAAATATAGGGAGGCATATTTCATTGTTTTAAAAAGAAATTCGTTTACAGATTCGTTGCACAAGGAAGTATGTGAGTGTATTTCGAGATATATAGGCATATCAGAAGAGAACGCGTGTGTTAAAATTGCGGAATAAACGTGAAGCAAAGGATGTTTCCTCTGTTACTAGTTTCCCAAATCGCTTAAGGGTTTATATCACCTGATCCAGAATACTACGTGAATTAAATTCCTACAGGGAAGAAGGCGTTTGAAAGACGTTTTTAAAAAATGGAATATTCAAAACTTAGCAAAGACACATGCAATTTACTGAAATAAAACACTAAACTGCTGAACAAGACTGTACTATTGATAAAAATATATACTTTACATGGTACGTTTCGATCTTCTAACCAACATCCTCGTCAGACGTACACTCTGATGTATGTCTGACACAGACAAGAGTGTATGTCTGATGAGGATCTTGGTTAGAAGATCGAAACGTAACATGTAAACTATTTATTCTTATCAATAGTACAGACTTGTTCAGCAGTTCAGTGTTTTATTTCTGTTGTTATTTGCAAGACGTCCAGCAATGTTCTGTTGGCAATTTACTGGTAAACCGAATTGCTGAATGGTTATCTGGTGCAAAATATCCATAGTTTCTGTACAGATAAATTGACTTTATCTAAAAATATAATAGTACCGTCATTTATATAGGATATACATTACACACTGTCAATTTACATTAGCTTATTGCTGTATTTAAGATTTATTCCTTATTTTGTATTCATATATATGTTTATAATGTAGTTGTACCCTGTGTAGTATTTTACCGTCTACGCCCAATTTCCATAATGGATATGGAAAATTTTCAATATATGTACAAAGAACAGTTATGATATGACGTATACTGTACGTGTAAAGCAATTCGGTAAAATTTAACTCCTAGATATTCATTTTACTGATCTTAAATTTTTCTATTTCAAATCATTCTCCAATCAAACTTTGTTTCTGACAAGCAGTATAATATATTACAATTGTTAATATTTTGAAAATTCAAACAGTCTGCATGAATACCTTACAACAGAAGCATTCAACAACGCGTTTTCTTATTTTACTTTGCTAATCATATGCATAAAAGAAAAGAAAGAAAAAAAAAGGTTTGCAGCTCAACCATCACGCGTCACTAGAATGTTAAAAAGAAAAATACAACTTTTTCACGACACATTGTGCTTGATCAGTAAACTTATTTTTACTTTATTTTTTGCGCACATCATGAAGTCAAATAGAAATGGACTAAATATTGTGAAACCTTTCTTTTGGAAAACTTGCCCAAGCAGTCCTTTATTAGTTTTATTTATTTTTTTTTAATGTAACAAATTTTATCATTTAATATTTACACCTTTTCCTCAACTCTTTATAAAAAAATTGCTCCAAATATGAAAGGGCTTTTTCGTTCTTTTCTTTAAGAATGAGAAGTTCAAGCAGGTTCCTCTTGGGTATACGTCATTACATAAAATATTACATTAAAAAGGATAGAAGAAAGTGGGTACACAATGTAATCGGTAATTTAAAGGTGGAATTGGTACCTCCATTTCTAGTGTTTTCCACATCTTTGTATAGAAACAAACCAAGTACTAAATTTGACAAATACAAATTTGACCAATACATAATAGTCAAAAAATAACCGTTAAAATCGAAATTACAATGTAATATATAATGAAGAAAAAAGATTCTTTATAATAACACAATCAAGAAAGAAGAAGAAATACAACAAAGATGAATGCTTTGAATATTCTTTTAACTTCATCAATTAAAGTATTATTTCCCATTTTTCTATTTTTTTAAAATGCTAGATTACTGTCTATCTACAACAGAGTCTCCACTTTTTTTTGTCATCAACATCACAGTACAAAATACACGGTGCTTCATAAGTGGTATCAAATATTGTGTCTGTTTCCACGAAACTTATAACTAATAACTAAGCAAAACTAATTTATCAGAACTAAGAAAAAATATCAAGGCTATCTAATATACTAAAAAATATGACTGTAAAATATTCTAAATTAGTAATTTGTTACAATCCGCGATATATATATATTTATTTATTTATTTTTAAGTTTAGTTTTCATGTCTTTTCACTGAATTTGATTTTTGTCTTTCTCACCTATGTATTGAATATTACCATTATTATTTATTATTATTATACGATATATTTATGTATATAGATATATATATATATTTATATATTATTTATCACATCATAGAAACCAACTTCAGAAATATATATATATTATATATATATATGTAATGTATGTATGTGTTTTATATATATATATAATGTGTTAACTAACACTGTTTCCCTAAAACGGAAACCTTATTGTTTGGAAAGATATATTTTCCCTTTTAACAGAATGTTAAATCGTGGTGTTTCAGAGGGAGGATATGAATCAAGGTACTTTTTTTTATTATTTGTGTACTTTATGTTCTCTTAATTCCGTTATATAGTCCAAACTTCACTGTTGCTCTTTCGATTAAAAAAAACACACATTGAAGAAAAAAGCAACAATGTTTAACATTTTAAAAATTCTTTCAGAATTATTTTTTCTTCATATACATATATATATATACTTTTTCTTCTTCTTGAAGCTTTAGAAATGATGTTTCAAATTAAGGCAAAGCTATTTTGGTCAACTGTGTGAATAATTCAACCCTGAGTTGGCAATCTTGCTTTCTTTTCTTTTTTTTTTTTTTTTTTAGCTTTAAGAGATTGCCTATATCAACACTAATAGTATGAAAGAACAATAATTTTTTCTCTTTTTTTTAGCACAAGAATAAAGATTTCGTAAATCACATTACTAACATATAGAAAAACCACAAGTTGACACCACATAATTCTACAGTTATAAACGATGCCATTTTCTTTTCATTATATAACTGAGTAAAAGCTCAATTATTATATTTTTTTAAACCATTCTCTTGTTTATGCTGCAACAGAGAAGCATTTGATTTTATTTAGCAACAATCAGGGATGGAAACATTCCAAAGACATTCCAAAGATACATAGTATGTGTACTTTTGCATAGGACAATACACTACAGAAGATTCTTTTATCGAATATACCTAATATAAATATACAAACACATTATCACCCAAATAACAGGAGAGTATTAATATACTCACCAGGCTTACAACCACCGAAATATAACCTTCAAAGCGAGCAAATGGGGAAAAATAATAACAAAAAAATCATAGGGTGCAAGATTGTTAACTAGCCAGCATCGTGGTTTAAAACTTCAAAAATTGTGAATTTGTTTACTTATTTTAAAATTTCTTTCGTTAGCTTTCATTTTGCTTAAAAGCAATTCAATATTGCATTTACATAGTATTTTTATAGAACAATTTTACTACTAACCTTGGACACATTAAGAATGTACACTAAACAATGACATTCAATTGTGCACTATAAAATTTTAGTTCATTAATATTCTCCCATAAATAAAGTTAGACATTTGCATTTGAGGATGAACACAGGTAATATCAACTAAATCTTACTTACGGGATTCGTGAATTAAACCAAAGCTATTAGTTGAAATATTAATAATATAATGTGAAAGTGGATATCATAGAAGATCACAAAGCAAAATTGAATATATAGATTTTGCTGTTCTATAATTGTAGAAAAATATGCAGTTTGTAAAAACTGTTTTCATTTTTTTTTTTTTAAAAAATGCGTTCTAATAGTTTCCAAAAATTAATGTTAAGTTTTTTTCATTTCTTTCGATTCAGATTATAGAGGAGCCACCAAGAAAAGGTCTCTGATGGCTTGCAGCAGTATTGTCGCTACTTTTTACAAGTCGTGTCAAGGCTTTTTACAGTGCATCTATGATGGCAACTTAATTAATGACGTGAGACAGAGTGACCGTGGTTGGTAACACAAGTACCAAAGTAGGGGCTGCATTTTCCCTCCTCATGTGGTAAGAAACTTCAGGGACCATCTCTTGTTGGCCCTGCTATAGTACCTTTGATGAGAGATTCATGAACTTATTCAGTTATAATAATAATAATAATAATAATAATAATAATAATAATAATAATAATAATAATAATAATAATAATAATAATAATAATAATCTTTGAAATGATGGTCTGAATAAAAGAATTATTATATTCTTTTCCTTTTCTAACTTCTGTAATTATTTTTTGATATTCTGAAGCTTCTACCTTAAGTCATAGTTTTTTGTTTGTTCCGCATCATAGTAACAATAAGATTTAGAAGAGAAAATATGAAAAAACTACTTCTATCTTAAGATAAATTAAGAATAATATTATCAATTAATTTATTGATTAATTAATTTGTACTTATGTTCATTATAGCAGCAACGCTACTTAGGACAAGACTACAGTTTAAAGCATGATCTGAACCACTGCAGTGCGTTCAATGTTTTTCTCCTGCCGTGAATCGAACCTGGTACCACGTACACAAAAGACACGCGTTCAAGCCACTAGACTACGTAGGGACCCATAATCATGTCAGATAGTCTGCCGTATTATATAACCTGCTCAAATTATGTATTCCTAATTATTTGTTGTCTTAAAATGTCAGAGTACATAGAATAACTAAAATACATACAATGTAGCTGGCGCACACAAAAAATTTTGGAAACTAAGTTTTATTGTACTCACTTCTTTACGTGAGACTTCGCTCAAACAAGTATATTTGACGCATCCAGTCTGCCTTCTTCAGTTGCATTATTTGGAAAAACAGGAAAGAAATAGTTTCTTCTAGTGAAGATGTCCTCTAGATATGATACCTTAAATATTTTGTACTAAAAAAATTATTGCACGCTTTATTACTCCTCTTCTACGCCCTTTCCCCTCGCTTATGTTAGTGTTGTCATATACTATTTAAGTTTTCATAACATTTCGTTCCAGTAATTACCATTAGTTGCTGGTCAACCTTATCAACAATACGAACTAAAGAAGATGGGTGGGCTCGTCGAAACCGATTAGTATTATAGTAATGATAACAACATAGCTTGAAAATTTTTGTGAAATTTTTTTCATTTATATGTGAAAGTATTACTATCATATGGTGACCCTTAACAGCAGTCACATCAATAAAAAAATGCAATTTTATCCCTACAAACAAAGGGAAGAAAACTTACCTAATGTCCTAATTCTTGTATGAATTCGGACAGTAGGTAAGTTTCCTTCCCTTGGCGTGTAGGAATAAAATTGCATTTTTTTTATTGATGTGACTTCGCTCAAGAGTCATCATCGCTATTTTATTAGGGAATTTTAATGTAAGTTTTACTGATTTTTAACTCATGATTATTTTATTATATCTTGCTTTATAAATGTTCTATTTTTTATAATGTAAACGAATACACACAAATTTAGTATTTATAAATCTTTCTCTCTCTCTCTTTCCCTCACAGCAACAACGTTTGGGAGGTGATTCCTAATACCAAGATAAGACACAAAGTATAGACCAAGCTGGGTGCACAAATGCTTCCTTTCGGGGTTGTAAGCTACCGAAAATATGAAAAACTGAACTTTAAAGGTCCGTAGCTCCAAAACTATGAAACCTACCGTAGTCGGGTTAAGACTTCACTTTGGAACTAGTATGTGTGCTATCCAAAAATCCATGTTTAAGATTCCTAAGGTACTCACAAAACAATTTTTATAGAGCGTGTTTGACTACGGCCATATAATTTGAAGTACTCACCAACTTCCTCTATAAAAATTGTTTTGTGAGTACCTGAGGAATCTTAAGCATGGAGTTTTGGATAGCACACATACTAGTTCCTAAGTGAACCCGACTACGGTGGGTCCCATAGTTTTAGAGCTATGGACCTTTAAAGTTCATTTTTTCATGTTTTCGGCAGCCTGTAATTCCGAAAGGAAGCATTTGTGCACCCGGGTTAGTGTATATTTTTCTCTTATGTTGGTATCAGGAATCACCTCCCAAACGTTGTCGGTGTTGTTTTGAAACACCCTATATATATATATATATATATATATATATATATATGTGTATGTATGTATGTTCATATAAATATCAGTTTGTTTTTTAATTTCTCCTTAATACATATATCCAAAATAATTTTGACTTAGGCATAGCTAAGAGTAAAATACAAGACATTTAAATCAGAAGATTCTGTGTACTTCCCGCAAACAAAAATATTTTTACGTTTCAATTAATAGACTAAATTTTCAGGCTGATTCATCGAAACTTCGAAACATTGGTTACGAAGCCCAAAGCCTTAACGTGGTACATCAATTTCCCTTCAAATTACAATTTACGTGCTAGCAAATCACAAGGTCTAAAATGTTGCCCCATTACGGGATGGTTTACACACTGCACGAGCTGTCCGGTAAAGTTTAACTGTTTAATCAAAGTCTTCGTTATGGTCTTGTATTTCTTTTCTTGTGTAGTCTTCTCTTATATATATATATATATATATATATATATATATATATATATATATATATAACGAAAAAGAAAAACTATATTCTTTAGCACTGACATTCCTTGAAGAAAGTCAGATCAGTAAATATTAAATTTTATTTCTACAAACTCACCTGATATCCTAGTATACAACAGTTAAAACATCATGTAAGTTTTCTTCTAGTTTGTAATGGTAAAATTTTAATATTTACTTATGTCACTACCCTTGAGAGCCACTCCTGTTCATTAGTATTTGTCGGTATATTCTTTAGCGTTAACAATACAAATTACGCATGGTAGATTTATTCTTTGGCATCCAGTTCGAAAAATATTGCTCTTTTAACGGAAATATTACTCATGAAATTGTTTTAAAGCACTATTACGTATAAACACATAACATCTCTCATTTGCTAAATAATTAACATACCACGATGCTAGGCAGCAACAAGTAATACACTAAAAAATATTTCTTCTCAGAATGTTTAAATTATAGCACAAAGGTTTTTTATAACATTGTTTCATTCACAAAAAGAAATAAAAATAAATATTTAAAAATAAACAGTAAAGAAGAGAGAGAACGGGAAATACAGCCTTCTCAGTAAACAGCACCATTGACTAACACACAAAATGGCTGCAGTATCAACACGATATAAAATTGATACCACAAGAATCTAGGCACCCCGGATACAGAAAAACGACAGAAGAAAAAGGTAATAAATATGATATTTATGAAGTCAGGCACATATCCACGTTCGATCCAACCAGCTTTACTGCAGGCACTGGCTTTTTTCTTTTTTAAAATACAATTTTTTTCTTTGTTGTTGCTAAGCTTCGTTAGCAGATTTCTTGTGCAAAACAATCAAGGAAGATAAATACTTAATAGTTACATGTGGACAACTCCACAATTTTACCATCCTTATGTATGTGTATGTGTGTATATGTGTATGTGTAGAAAAAAGCAACATATATTTTACCACCATCTAGAATATGTCTGTCGAAAGTGACATCGGTACTTCCGATATTTTATGTGTAGAAAGTTGTATTAAAATCGTTGGAAATAAATTACAAATACACTTTGTCCTCTTCGCTTGTCACTGTTCTAAAAACTTATATATATCTACTCACAGTTCGTTCAGAACAAAACCTCTTATTTTTTTAACAATAGAATAATTATATGTACAAGTCCACTTTATTATTAATAATATGAATGATATATAACATATTTTATCTATCTGTGTTTTAGATCATTCCATTTTCTGTATTTTATTCCACTTTCAAAGTAAAGTGGTATGAATATTTATATAACTAGATATAGTGCACTATCATCTTTGGTACAAGTTTTAATGTGTATATTCTAGAAAATTTAAGTCATTCTATTTTAAGTTGAAGTTTTAAGACATATCTTTATTAGATGGTTTGTCTTTATACCGTCTGGACATACTAATTGTTTTAACGAATTGGTTGTTTAGATTACTATTTTAAAGGAGATATATTATTATTTTAACAACAAAGAGAAATAGAGATGTATTTGTTTATTCTATATACTATGAACGCACTAACTTTGTTCCCTAGAGTGAATTTCTTTCAAGTGCGTTTCAGCAGCGGAGTCTCTGGACGGTATTCACTTCAAAACTCAGCTCGGAGTCACTGACGTAGTTGCTGACGCACCTGCTGCTGTCGTGGTAGTCGTCGTAGTTGACGATGACGAAGGCAACGAAACACTAGCTTTAACCGGAAGTGACGTAGGGACAAGAGGTCTGGAAGATGGTGATGCTGTTGCAGCAGCATCACCATGAGCGTTCACTACTAACCCACCCCCCAAATGCGGTGACTTTGTTACAAGAGACGAAGTTGGAGTCCGAGAGGATGTGGTAGTCGCACCAGGATACGCGGGAGGCACACCAGTTGAGCCCCACGTAGTGGGAACACTTTTCGAATGCGGAATGGCTCCAGACGCCGATGGAGACGCTTGAGTAGTCTGTGATTGAAGACCACTAGTTCCAGCAAAGATGGCGGACTCAGGATGAAGAAAGTTTCTTCTCTGGTCCATCTTGTCCGTATGTTGTCTGAGGCAACTTTTCAAAACATCAGGAAGTGCTTCTACCTGTTCCTGAATGCTGTTCAATTTATCTTCCATGCCAGAAAGTCGTTCTTCTAACACATCCTGCCGGTTGTTCATATCCGATACTATTTCGTAAACCGTGTTTTGTGTCTGAAAAAGACCAAAGAAACAATGTTTTAATTCAATTGTAGTGACATTTATCATACAAGTCACAAAAATGACATATAATCTGAAAAATAGACCCTATGAGACTTACGTCAGAAGCTTGAAGTTGTATAGAAAATACAAAAATGTAAAGGTGTGTGATAGGTTCTTGTATATATGTACAATAAAATGACCTATATTACGTATGTCACTGCATCATTGCATAATGTCATGGATGTCAAAGACACAAACATGTTCGTACGCATTAGTAGTTGTAATTTTCGAGGTTTATTGCTAAAAACTATGAATTGGGATAAGTAGCGTATTACGAAGATGGATAATAAATAATAATTGTAATGTATGCAACTGAAAATATTCTCAATAAATTATGTACAATTGCTACGACGACAAATTTAAAATCATGACGGGGAAGGAGAAAGAAACAAATCGATCTTATGAGTCCCTCATTTCACTAGGGAACTATTGCTCTCAGGTTAGGAATCATTATTAGTTAGTTAGAATTCTGTTGTTAAATTTTCAAATAGTAGAAACTATTAGCAGTATCAATAAATTTTTGAAACATTTCAGCACTAAAGCAAAATGATTAATTAGTCTCTACTAACGAGGGAAGGGCGCGATGTCACTCAGAGATAATTGCACCAAATTTGGTGTAGGAGTAGGTAATAAGAATAGAAAAGAACGTGTGAAAGCATTCGTTTCGCATGCGTTCGGAATCAGAAATAATAGGTCCTACAGTTCTGAAGAAGTATATTGAGGGACGGAGCCTTTGCCCGCTGTTGCGACCAATGCAGAAGAAGTTAAATAAAGTAGAATGAAAACAGAAAAGATGAACTGAACAGAAAATGCGCCAATGCCCGCCCTCAGTTTCACCATTTGAATGCCGGGATACTAAATCTATCAACTGCCCTGCCCTTGCCGTTACCAATTGAGTATGCATCACTAGTTAGCTTAATGAAATCATATTAAAAATAAAGAAAATATAGTCAGAAATTAATCATGGGCTTCGACATAAGTTTTCAGGGAAGGGTCGAAATGAAGTTGTTGTATTTCTATAAAATGCTGTCAGTATGCAAGTATTAAATGTTTGAACCCACCAATATTAACTGATTTCATTTGTACGAGTGTTTGATATCTACGACGTGCGCCCACCAAAATTAAAGTATTGTGTGTTGTGAGGCGAATTCAAATATATATTTCGGGATTAGTGATGTTTAAAATGAGAACGACTGTGGATGGCCATAACAAAAATAGCCGTTTAAATACATACAAGACTGTTCATTAACACAGCTATGTTAACGCAAAGGGTAAAGGAAATATTTGAATTTGGTCTACTCAACACTAGAAAGCAGCAAAATGTATTGGGCAGCCTTGTAATAACTGTGTTCAAGACTCCAAATATAACTCACGAATGTTACTCTAACACTGCACTTTAATAGTGTGAGTACAAATAAACATGAGTGTTTCACTTTTCTAGCACACATGAGACAGAACGTCTTCACTGTCTACACACATACCATTTTCGTAAAGTTAGCTTCTGAATTGGTCTCAACAAAATCAGAAAATACCGTAATTAACCTTAATATACCGCACAGTGAATTATATACTTTTTTTTTTTTTTTTTTTTTGACAATGAAACAGTTGTCAATAGAAGCATTAAGATATAAAATAGCCACGCATAGTACCAGAAACCGTAGTGAAAATAAAAAAATGCTTAAAAAACAATACACGTTCAGTCTGAAACAGATGAGACTACTTTTAAAAAAATTCAATTCCTCTTTATAGAGATACGGTGAGTAATGGCAACGACAGTTGATGATTTAGTATCCTGGCATTCGCCTGGTAAGACTTCGAGGCGATGAGACTTCGTCCCATCAATATCTGATTGACAGGCCATACTTCTTCAGAACTGTAGGGCCTATGATTCCGAACGCCTGCAAAACGAATGCTTCCACATGTTCTTTCCTATTCCCATTACCTACTCCTACACCAAATTTGGTGCAATTATCTCTGAATGACATCGCGCCCTTCTCTCGTAAGTATTACTTAAAAGTTCCAATTAAATACTTAGAAAAGTACATTTACTAACATAAATCTAGTTAACTATCATCCTTCCTACAAAAGTTTCAAAATAGAAAAGCAAAACACAATATTAAATCTATTACAGAGATACCTCTTTATTTACCAATGGTATATTCTTTATACAGAACTACGTTTATAACCTATCTTCAAGCTATCAAAGGGAAAAGAAAATATAAAATTAAATTAAAAGGTAAAAGTGCAAGAAGGTGTCCCACAAGTTAAAATAATATGTCGATATCATGTTAACTTGTGGGATGCCCTCGTGAATATTTACCTTTTAATTTTATTTCCTTTATTCCTTCGATAACCTGAAGACGGGCACGTAGATTTTGAACGTAGTTATGTATAGAGAAGTACGAGTGGTAATTATAAAATTATCTCTATAATAATGTAGAGATATAGCGAAAAGTGTGCGAAAAGATCATTACAAATAGAATTCTGAATCACATTATTTCTTACTTATCCCTTTTCCAACATTGCTTTTTACCTAATGCCTCCTACGAAAGTAATCTAGCTGTTATCTTTTGTCTTGGGCTTCCGAAGCTACAACAAAAAAATAGAAACTATATGTCATCTATTTACATTTGTCAAAAGCTTTTAATCTGTCAATCGTAACTTAGTACTATAAAAAGTTGCTTCTAAGTTAACACGGTTCTCTCCTTCTATTTCTTACATCATACTTTTCAGACAGAAAACAACGTGTTGTATTACTAAACTATTCTTCCTAATGGATGTCTATGCTTTCATCTGTTTCTCAAGGAAATTCTTTCCGTCTCATATTTTCAGTTTATATGGAGAGTTTTGTGACCTTATTGATGACGTCTATACTCTAATACACTGATTCCTGCAAAATTTTCAGAACCATTTTGGCCTCTTACTGACGCCTTTTTTCTTCAAAATAGTTTCTATGCTATAGACAACTGATGCAAGGATTGGTTATTAAAACACAATCTTGATAACACAGCTGTTAATAGTTTCTCTTTCAAAGCCACTGAAACTTTTTTTTTCTTACGAACTACTATTGACTCAAATACTTCGAAAGATAAATTTTTCAAGTGATGTCTATCACATTACTGCACAAGGTCTGAAACACCTAGAAATGCTTTATAGGTTTATAGATACTAAGGATCCAAATGCCCTTAAAATATATTTTTCTATGTTCATTTTTCTATAACTGAATATTGCTTATCAATCTGTTCAATGAATGAGATCTCACATTCAACTATTTTGAACAAGGTGACAAACGTTTCTCTTCATCTTGTACGTTATATAATTTTTTCACTAAAGAATCGATCACATAATGAGATCTTTGGTTTGACAGATGGTTGGGATTTGTAAAAAAATCTGGATCTCAATTTGTTACATAGAATCATGCAGAGTACAAAGCGAATCAAGAAACTACTTCTATTCTTCCAAATTTCTCGAATAAACACTTACTGTTATGACTTATTTTACCTGGGTACAATCCCCTGCCGAGATTGTCGCCATTTCCTTATAGAATGACCAACATATAACTCTTCATGAACTGCGCTGGATTTGGAACATTTAATGTTAAGATCATGTAACATTATGTACGCTTTGTCCGTCCTTATAAGAAATAAATATGTAGGTAGGTCAATGAAGTTCAATTCACATAGAGACTTTATCTTTTTGGTTTCTCTATGATGTTGGTATAGCTGTACTACTTCAGAGATGCCAAATTTGTAATTGATTGCACACCTCCTACATTTGAAAAACAACTTTGGAATTGTGGTACAGCTCTAGTTCAGTTCATTCTTGTCTGAATTTAGTCTCAGGCTCTTAATTTCACTTTTAAGAAAAACAACTTCACACCTAATCTCTGTGTATTGTTATTGTATTTGAATAAAATATTTTGTTTCGTTGATGCCATATGAATTATTTATTGCATTTCAAATATTGTAGCAGTTCAGGAGTTGAATGTTCCTTTTCTACATCTCTTATATATATTTAATTCTAGTTGATAAATATCTTTTTGCGGTCCCTATATATCTCCTCTCCCCCAAACACACAGGGACAATAAGATTAATAAGTCTTACACTTGTTTCTAAACTATCCATGAAATAACTTCTATATTTCTATTTCTGCCTGATTAAACAACCGTAATCAAGTTAAAACATTTGAAAGTATTTTCTTGTTTATTGTATACCAGTCAAAAATTTGATAAAAAATATTTTCTCTTTTATTTCTTGTTCCTTTGTTTTGTAGAGAGTTTTTGCATTTTGTTCTTCAGCAATTCTTTAGTAACTTTATAGTGTAACAATATTTTCTTTCAGTTTTCAAAAAGGTATTTCGTTTCTTCACTTTGTATTTATTTCTCGTCACAACGAAATAACCATTCGGAAGATATTTTTCTAGATATTTACCTTCATTTGTAAGGAATGTGCTGAATTAAAATGGACATAAAACCACTCGAAGATATTATATAGACATGAGGGGAATTTATTATCTTTTCTTATGTTAATAAATCTCAGCAATTAAACTGTTTGCTTTCTCTTTCCCCTATTGTAACCCTGAAGTTTTGTGACTATTATTAAATATTTTTTTTTCTAAATAATAAAAGAAAGAAAGAAAAACAAAAATAGAAGTTGAGTTTTATTTTACAAATAAGGACTAAGCCTTCTTTGAACCTAGTAAATCTAAAAATAAAATCATTCAAAAATTTTGATACATTAGCGGGCATTATTGTCAATAAACAGAGTTTGGAATTAGCTATTATCAAGCCATTCTGTAATATCAAATTCAAAATACAAACTTCTAGAGGTGTAATAATCAATTATATTTTGAACACCTGAATTTTACGTGCAAAATATCTCAAAATTTAAAATACGAACGAAATAAAACTTTTGTTTGAATTCAATAATAAATTATAGAAATTAGAAGCGAAATTATTTTTATTATTATTTTTATTCACACGAAGAGCCTAGGAACAAATCTTGGCAGAAATAAACTGACCACGGCTAGATCACAATTCTGGAGATATTTTCCGAATATATAGGTAAGAAGAATGCTAGTAATTTCTGGCAGTAAGAAGAATGCTGGTAGTATGACTATACCAGCATCACGACGGAACTAACAAGACCAAGTTTCCACGTGAATTGACCTTTTTGTTATTGTTATCCCTTATAGGTAGAATGGCTTCAAGCAGGTTTTCCTTATTAAAAAAAAAAAAAAAAAAAGTCATTGTTATTCCTCCGGAAACCCTATTGCGACTAACGCCATTTTTGGTAAAGGGTCTATCCAGTTAGAATGATATAAACAGATTTGGGGGGAAATGGCTGAAATTCAGTTTAAATGTCATTATTTAGATTCTATATAAGAAAAGGAAATTGTCCTAAAATGGATGAAAAATAGTCAAGAAAAACACGAAACATTGGAGAAGATGGCTGAAATTCAGCTTAAGATTTATGAGAGAACTCGAGAAACCGCAGCACTGTAGAAGAGACCGCGAATTGAAATTTGCAGACTGTAAATAACTTTTTGTCGAGCGGTATCAAATATTTTCAAATTATAATGGTCAAGGATACAAATTTCAGATAGTTTTGAAAAATGCCTTAAATGTACCAAATGAGTTTGTTTCATTTTACCTATTAAGATCCACATCTACATGCAGTAAACTTATTTCTTATATAGTGTCCTGCTTTAACCGATATTTTGAAAATTGTAAATAAAACTCCGAGATAACTAAAACGTTAATTTATAAGAGTGAATGGAATCGTACTTTTAAATATTTCGTCTATTTTATTAATTTACAAAATAAATTATTGACGGCAATGAATATGTCGTTTATGTGTTCTAAAGCTTGAAGATCTCTACAAAAAAGAAAGCTTCAGCTGTAACGCACAGGCTTGTCACGAAACTCTGACAGTTAATTCGTTCTTTGATATACAGAACGTAATTACTGGAACATCTCTAGAAAATAAAAAGAAATGGACAGACAGGTTTGGATGACCAAGCCATTATATAACTTGCTTTCTGTTTCACAGAAGAAAACAAAACTAGATTTGTAGATCGCAACAACTGTCCTTCAGATCGTATCTAACATATGACGTCGTCTTTAAGGTCATTTGATGCTGTCAGGTCAAAAGCGTGGACGATACTTTCCTAATTTTATTGGGCCATGGCGCCACGTTGCCATAGCAACTGAAGAAAAATGATCTGTCCACGCAAAAGAAAAGAAGTCTAATGCACTTCTTTTAACCCTACTCAAACTACTTCAAGAGATTTCACATTGACTTCATCCAACATCACACACAAGCCATTAACACCAGTTGACTTCCGAAGAAACCTTTTCCTAGTAGAGTCTTCTTCCCACTCGACAGCCTCTATAGTGCAAGAGTAAATCAAAATTATGCTTAAAAAAGGGAAGTAAATAGTGTGTTTGGATGAAAGGTTTCTTGTAAAACAAAATTGCTCATTAGACTATTAGAAGAAAGAAAAGAAAAGGCTAGGTCTTTTGTTTTAAATTATCAAGAAAGTCGTTGGAAAAAGAAGAAAGACATTTCGTCATCGTTATTTGCTTCGTAAGGATTATTTTTTTTTAATTTTTTTAGTGGTATAGACTGAATCATCATCATTGTTTTTAATGACTGCTTCATCTTCATTATTTATAAGATGAGACTTTATTGATACCATGCGTTTCTCTATCCTCTGTTTTAACAAAAATTCTTACTTTCGTAGCATACTATAGAAAAAAGAAAAGAAAAAATTAAACAAAGAATACAGATAATTAATTAAAATACAAAACATTACCTTAGCCATATCGGTGATGGTGTTTGCATTGTCCATCAGCTTTCGTTGGTCCATTTTTACTTTCCTTAAACTAGAAGGAAAGAAAAAAATATTTTTAAGCTAAAGATTTGTAAGTGAAATATACCTATGAACAAGATAAGACATTAACAGATTAGGAAGTGAAATACTATTGTGAGTTATCCAGCAATCGATAAATGTTTTAGTATCACATTCAAAGTAAGGATTCGAGTTTCAAGCCTATGTGAGAGGCTTGTACAATTCTGTCACGGTGCTTCATGAGGAAGGCGTTTATCTTAACATCCCGATATTCTACAAAAGCACAATTGGTGTGTCAGCAGGATTAATACTATTGTAAGGTCTGTAACAAGCAAAGCGTCATGCAATAACTATAGAATAACTTTGGATTCATAACATTTCATCGTCAAAGGTAAGAAACTATTGATCTATGCATGAATAGCAGGAACGTTTGCCATACTGCTGACATCTTTGTACGGTTTATCAAACACGTGCATAATAATTCATTGGTGTAAACGATTAAACGTTCACTGGAAGTAGTATAAAATGAACACCGTACAATTATGATCTCAATTCTTGTGGTTAAATTTTATGATATGACTTACAGGATATCATCTAGCAGATGTTCCAGTACCACACATTAGGAACTTCCAAATAATTTACCCAGTTATTGCATCTAATCATTTCACTAGTTTAGTCAGAGATTCTACTTATCAAGGTCTTTAATTCATCATTAACCCGTATTATACATATTACCTTTGCAATTCAGTAGACTGGTAACTCACCTAAATAGTCATTTTTTAAATACATAAATTGAAGACTCAAAAGTAGTAATTAATCAATATTTTATATAATTTGCGTTCAGAGAACAAGTATTCTTTTGTTGCTTAGTTATATGAAATACGAATATGAAGGTACAACACTGAACGCAGCTATTAGAAGTTTTATATTATTTCATGTAACCCTTGTACTATTTATCTAAGAGTATCTTAGTGTAATTTTAATCTTTTGTCCGAATCATGAAAGAATGTTTTCTATGTTAATGTGAGAGTTGCATTGTTTGTTGCAACATAATATTATAGGTTTAGTTACTAATAATTATCTTGCTGACAGCTTGCATTCTCTTGTAATTATTTCCAAATGTCAATATATTTGTCATCCACAATATGTTAGATTGTGTTGAGCTGTGCTTTGTGTTCATCTGGAATTACGATTCATCTTTCAAGTTAAAGTAGTAACATCTTTCCAGTTAAAGTAATTGAGTTCAATAATATTTTGAGAGTCTCATGAGAAATCAAATCTATTTAAAAAGCAGATATTAAAAAGTATATCTACTATCTATTTCATAAAGATAGGCCCCTGACTTTGCGGTGCTGCCGTAACGTTCACTCAAAACTTATATTGTATGGAATGTATAATTGTAGGAATTGTTAGAATGTTGTCTTTTCAATACTTAAAACATAAACATTTTCTTTGTAGTGTGTAGTGAGAAAAAAAATTAATGAAAAAGTACGCATTTTATAGTACTTTTTTTTTTTTTTTGGAAAATCAATGTTTATAGAACTATATTTCGGAAAAGAGATCACGTGAAATAATTTCCTGCGTACAATATGTAAATGCATCCATTAACTTTAAGTTGTGAAAAGTTCAATTTTAATCAAGTGATACTTTTTGTGTAATAAAAATAAATGTATGACGCTCTGATCTCCTTTACAAAATACAGTTCGAAAATTTGGAACTCTAGTGTTCCCTAAAAGAGTTTAGTTGGTAGGGTATTTATTTAAAAAAAATGTCTATTCCAACATATTCTGTGCGTTAAGCGGAGAGCCATGTTGCAGTCCAGCCTTTAAATTCCCCGCGCTTATATGAAGAAACAAAATACAGTAACTGGAAGTGTGGCAACTCTGTTGTGCAGTGTTGCCGCGTTCAGGAAGCTTGCAGCGCGAAGTCTACTTCATAATCATAAGAACGTAATAGGAAAAAGTATTTAGAATGTCATAACCTTTCACAACATCTTAAAAATCATAACAATGCATACGTATCTCAATGTAATCGAAATAAAACGTCGAAGTAACACTAACACACCCAAAAACTCATCTCTTCATCTATTTAACTAATTCACTTTCGTCAGTTGTTGATTCATCACAGCTTCTGCTATCTTCCTGGACACTTATTAACAATGACTACATTTCTACCTCAAAATCTATCAGTATACACACTTTCCAGCTTACGAACATGACGAACATGTTAAAGGGAAAAATAAATTACGCTTTCACCCTTGGCAATCACGCGTTCACCCAAGTTGTGCGATTAATTCCTCTGCCCAATGTAATAGAAAATGACAGGTCCTTTGTTTTCTTCCACGAAAGAAAACTATGCAATGTGTAGGTGACGAGGACTGTTTTTGCCTCTAATCACGTCGCACTGATTACGTTTCCAACACTTCCCTTAGATTCGTAGGCGTCAAAAACTTACACACGCACTCACGTCATATGTGCTCATATATTTCCCTGAGCGTTTCTCGTGCTTTTTTATTAAAAAAAAAAAAAAACTTGGACATTCCTTCTACGAGTGGCGGTATTACAGAAGGAAGTGGTAAACTTTTGAGCGATAATGAAAATGCAGAACTGATGAATGATTCCGACTCAGACGGTTATGAGTTAGATAGTAATGAATAGTAATGACATTAATTATTCTGTGCTCAGTGGCGTATCCGGGAGTGAACAAGATAGTAACTCTGTTTTAGGTGAACCTGAGGTTGTGACGGGAAAGAAAAAAACGCGTCGTTCCTATTTGAAGGCAAGTTTTGATGTAGCTTGGAGTGATAAAATTCCCTCCAAAAATGTAAAACCCTGTTTAGTATTGTTCCGGGAAATAATCAAAATGTTGGGCAATCTACAGAGTGTTTCATAAAGTATTTCAGCTGTTTTTACTGATGAAGTTTTATAGTAAAAAAAAAAAAAAGAGTTGATTTTAACGTCCTGTTCAGCAGCGAGGCTATATGAAACGTGGACCTACTGAATAACGTGGAATCCAAACCACATGAGCTGCCACCGGGAATAGTAGAAAAAGAAATGAATCAATATGCAAAACAGCAGATTGAAAAAAGAAAAATTACTAAAACAAAAATCTTTGTTTTCTAAGTGAAAACGTGTTACTTCAATTGAAAACAAGAAAAATTTTACACATGTGCTTATTCAATGTGCTTCGTAAGGAAGCCAGCTTTACGCGATTTTTACAAATCAACTTCGCAAGAGCTATCAGTATGTCTGTCAAATGGTGGAAGAAGCTGTTTTTTCCGCTGTTTTGACTTATCACATGTCAATTCTCACATACTGTACAGAAAGAAAGGAAAACATATCGCACTTCGAACTTCTTATGCGAAAGTAGCAGAAAAACTGCTGCACTCAGGATGCATTGAAGTACAGGGACTATCACAGTCTTCAGCCGGTTTATGAAGGCTGGTAGCATGGGGCCATCCAGTTACCCATCCAGTACTCCCTCAATATCAGCAAATCCTAATAGAGTAAGACAAAGGAGATGCATAGTGCGTAGCGTCCGCAAGGGGAAAGGAAGTTTTTAATAAAATATTAGCTTTTATTGTTTGATATATGAAGTTGGACTTTACGTGGAAAAGCGCTTCGAAATGTACAACACTAAAGAGAATTACTTTGACTTCTAGATCTGAAAACAGATTTTCTGTGAAGTGTAAACTCAATGTCACATAACAACTAAGATTGTATCATATCATAAACTTTGTGAATGTATTTGTTTCTGTGCAAGTATATTTTGTACTGCGTGCAGTAAGTAACTAAGTAAGTAAGTATATAAAAAAAAAAGCAACGAATTTTCGAGGACCATCACATGCAAATCCAAACAAAGTAAACAGTTTATTTTCTTAATTTTAAACAATTGGTGCTTTTACTGCACATCCTGTTAATTACTAAGAAATTGGTTAAAAATGTGGAGATATGCAATTTTAAAAATACCTCTAAAAAGTGCCGGACAGTGTACGTGACAAGTTTAAATACCCGTCGAGCTGAGAGTTACACGCCAGGAAAATGCGGCAACGTAGCACTCTGTATAAACTGCAATAGCGAAGGGCGCATAGCAGAGAAAATCATAATGTCATATTTGTCATTGTTTATCTTTCAAAACAAATCGAAACAGTTTGCTTGAAAAAGTCATTTTAAGATCTTTCTAAAAGTTTTTCCAGATTGATAATACACCGCAGCAATTCAGAGATAATGATGTCTCACTTTCGGCTAAATAACAAGAAAATTACTAAGTGTTGAGTAATGAAATTTTTTCGAACTTACAGGTAATAGATGCACCTACATATCGGGCACAGGAAATTATTTCACTTGATCTCGTTTCCGAGATAAGGAGCGTCCAAAAAGAAACGAGCTGGAGACCGAGGAATAAAAACTCTTAACTGTATGTTAGAAGTATTGACCTTGCCTGTTGAGACACTTGTGATACAAGGCGATGAATGGCTGTCTCGTAGAATTCCCTGGGCTGCGTTGCAAACCAGTTCCGAACGTACTGCTGGATATCGTCGTCCGAGGTGAATCGTTTGCCCCTCAGAGCCTTTTAAGGGGACCAAAACTGGAGTAATCGCAGGGAGAAAGGTCTGAACTGTATGGAGGGTGATCGAGAACCTCTCACTTAAATTTCTGCATGATTGCCCTGACTGTGTTGACCCTATGAGGTAGGGCATTGTCAGGGAGCAAAATGACCCCACGAGTGAGGTTGCGTGGTCGTTACGATTTGATCGCTTGGAGAAAGTTGGTCAATGTTTGCGCGTAACACTGGGCATTCACTGTTGTTCCGTGCTGCAGGAAGTCTATCAGAAGGGGGCCGTCTTGGTAAAGGAATAACGTCAGCATAACCTTTCCTGCACTTGTGTGGATGGCCTTGGATTTTTTTTTGGTGGTGACTCTGGATGCTTCCACTGGAGACTTTGTCGTTTCGATTCTGGTTTGAAGTGATGACACCAAGACTCATCTCCAACCACCATTCGTGCCAGAAACTCATTCCCTTCCCTGGTATAGCGCTGCAGATGATCAAGACAGTGAGCCATTCGACATGCTTCCTTCCTGTTGTGGTCGAAGACTGGAGCACCCATTGCGGGCACACTTTGTGCCAATTCAGTCTTTCCGTAATGATAACGTGCACACTTCCGACACTCAAGTTGTCCTCGGTGGTTACGGCTTTCACTGTAACTCTGCGGTCCTGGGTAACGAGTGCATCAATCAGCTGGACGTTATCATCGGTAGTGCGGTGTGGTTTTCCAGACCGTGGATCATCGACTAACGACATCCGTCCTTCCCTGAAGGGCTTGTGCCACTCTTGCTAGTGCATTGACCCTTGCAAGGGACAAGCAGTGTTCACCGTACACTAGTGACATTCTTCGATGAATGTCTGTTCCCCCTACTCCTACCGACGTCAGAAAGCAAACAACACCTCTTTGCTCTTCATTTGACGCCTCCATTTCACTATTGCATTGCTCACAACACGACTGACCGCGTTGGACGAATTGAGTCTGCTTCTGCTGACTTTATGTCACGTGGCTTGTACACGTGACCCTCTAGCGGCGGGTTGTAAACTTCCGCGCTCTTGTCGGAACGCCTATTTGTAGCACACACAATATTACCATTTTATCGCCGGTGTGCACATTACAGCCTTCGGCTCGTTTCTTTTCGAACGCTTCTTTTATATATATATATATATATATATATATATATATATATATATATATATATATATATACAGGGTGACCGCGTGACTATGTTACAAAATTTAAGGGATGATTCCTGACACGGAAACAAGAAAAAAAGTTCAAATAAACTTTTGTCCAACGTACATAATTTCGGAGCTACAAGGTGCCGAAAGCGTGGGAAAATGACATTCAAAGCTCTATAGCTCGACTATGGTGAATGATAGAGCTAATGCGGCATGGTCACGTCAAAGACACCGAAGCTGCTGTATTCAAAAATGCTTAGATCGAGATCGTGCAATTCGTGCACAAGGGATTCTCCAAAGGAGCGTAGGGATTCCCGGATAATCTGTCAAGAAAGATGGGTCGAAAAGGATACGGATGAATAGCTGTCCCAACTGCTAGCAATAATGCGTCTGTACTAAGTCGATATCTCGCATAAGCACAAAATGGCGAACAGTTTTATACGTGCCATGCGTGGTTGCATAACGCGCACTAAATAAGAATGGGAAACATGAAAGGAAAATGTGAATAATTTGGTACAAATGGTAAATACATGATACATATGGTCATGAAACGTACTAAAATGTTGTAAAAGGATCACACTATTAAAGTCTTTCTTCCATGTATTGTTGTCATTGAAAACAAATAAACAAAACTGAGCGAAACAACCATAATGCAAAAGAGGTTGTTTCCTAAAAACAAAAGTCACAAGAATGGAAATGTCGTCTTCAATCAACATTTTACAGCAGGATTGAATGCATCCAAGAACATCATCAATTACCTGTAAACGAGACAAATCTCCCAATTATCCTACAATAGGTGATGGACATGACGTCCCTCTACTTCAACACAGGCGTTACAGCGTCGCAGTAAGTTCTGACGTATCTGCTGTAATAACCCAGGAGCTGTTCTTATAGTATCACAGGCAGCGAGTATTCGTGCTAATGGTTCTTCTGCGTTGTCTATAGGCGTTTCATAGACAAGTGTTTTGACATGACCCCACAAGAAAAAATCAAGTGGAGGCAAATCTGAGGAATGTGCAGGTCAATTACAAGGACCGCCTCTTCCAATCCATCTGTCACGAAACGTTTGATTCAAATACTCTCGAGCACTAGCTGAAAAGTGGGATGGGGCGCCATCATGTTGAAACCACATCCGTTGACGAACACCGAGAGGGACATCCTCTAATAACTCTGGGAGTATGTCTCGCAGGAATCTCGTATACACTGGTGCAGTTAATCGTGGTGGTAGTAAATATGGACCTATTATCTGATCACTGATAATACCCGCCCACATATTTATGGCGAATCGGTCTTGGTGGCCCCTTTTCACAATTGCATAAGGATTTTCGTCTGCCCATACATGACTATTGTGGCTATTAAATATCCCGTCTTTCGTAAAACAAGCTTCGTCGGTGAAAAGCACGTAGGAAGCAAACTGCGGATCAATTACAGAGCGTTGGAGAAACCACTCACAAAACCGAACGCGAGGTTGAAAGTCAGTTGAACGTAAGGCCTGAACCCTCTGCGGATGATAGGGGTGTAACTGTTGCTCGTGTACTACTTTCCAAACAGTATCTTGTGCTACTCCCCTTTCACGTGCTACTTTCCGGGTACTTACTGTTGGGTCTTGGGCGAAACTATCAAGCACTTGTTCTTCAAAGTCCGGAGACCTCGTGGTTCTTCGTCTTCCTTGGTCGTAGTGTTGAGGTTGTAAATTCCCCGTGTTTCGTAAGCGTTGAAAAAGTCTGGCAAACATAGTATGGGTTGGATGTCTTCTTTGTGAATACTTCAGTCGATATAACCTATCAGCTTCTCGACTGTTGACATTTGCTTGACCGTATACAAATATCATGTCCGCAAGTTCTGCTATCGAATACTCCATTTGATCTCACATTCGAACAAGCAAACCACAAAATGCACTAAGGAACTCGTACGCTACGAACAAACCACATGAAGAATGACCTTCCACCTTCCACAATGCCTTCTAGTAGGGTTGTCTTATTCTTTCCTTACCTTCGATTGTTTTCTACGACAGAAGGAAGAACAAATGCTTGTGATCGAACCTGCAAACTGTGGCGTACTTCAGGTGATAACACCGTCTGTGAAAACAAAATATCTTCTAAACGATAACAATATGACGACATGTTAAGCATTCTAGACATCTCGGAATCAGTCCTGCAAAACATCGGAAGCAGCGACTAAAACAAACGTCCTGATAAATTGTTTTTCCTTGTTCTTTTTCAATGTTCGGGTAACGCACATTACGGCTAATGATAAGAAACGGATATTTTACTGTTGTTCTCTGACAGTGGTCACATTAGCATGGGATGGCGGAAATATCTCCCTCTCGTAAAAAGTATCCTCGGCTCGTATCATCAAATAAAATAAGATTTCTGCCTGGAAGAAAGCATCCATATCCCCCGGTTTTTCTCTTTCGTTTTACTTGCTTTCAATGACAAAACTACATGGAAGAAAACAATGTTAGTGTGATGTTTGTACAGCATTTTAGTACGTTTCATGACTATTACCTTTTATTAAAAGCGTCTGTACAATGATAGGACAGCATAATATCATGTATTTGCCATTTGTACCAAATTATTCACATTTTCCTTTCATGTTTCCCACTCTTATTTAGTGCGCGTTATGCAACCACGCATGGCACGTATAAAACTGTTCGCCATTTTGTGCTTATGCGAGATATCGACTTAGTACAGACGCATTATTGCTAGCAGTTGGGACAGCTATTCATCCGTATCCTTTTCGACCCATCTTTCTTGACAGATTATCCGGGAATCCCTACGCTCCTTTGGGGAATCCCTTGTGCACGAATTGCACGATCTCGATCTAAGCATTTTTGAATACAGCAGCTTCGGTGTCTTTGACGTGACCATGCCGCATTAGCTCTATCATTCACCATAGTCGAGCTATAGAGCTTTGAATGTCATTTTCCCACGCTTTCGACACCTTGTAGCTCCGAAATTATGTACGTTGGACAAAAGTTTATTTGAACTTTTTTTCTTGTTTCCGTGTCAGGAATCATCCCTTAAATTTTGTAACATAGTCATGCGGTCACCCTGTATATATATATATATATATATATATATATATATATATATACAAAATTTTATCTTTCGAAAGTAACGAATTTTCCTTTTGATTTTTGACTGCAGATACCCAGTTGATCGTATAAACAATGTTGGCCCGAGAGTTTTATAGCTTAACTACCAAAAAAGTGTGTTAAACTAAATTTTCAAGAGGAAGTTCACAAGAACAAATTTGAAAAACATGGAGGTGAATTGTTTCTTTTTGGCCAGGAGTTTATTTAAAATAAATGAAAAATAAGTAGAAATTTGTCATAAATTTAAATTTTCAAAAAAAAAAAAAAAAAAAAGAAAAAAATGAAATGAAATCTTTGACTTTTACGTCCCACGGTTATGCCGGTTAGGCTAAAGGAGACGGTGATGATGAGTAATGAATAAAATGGTGGAATGAAGAAAGTGGGAGGAAACGGGAGAACCCCGAGAAAACCAACGCACACGGTGTTTGTCCACCACAAAGTTCACTTGGCGGGGGCTGGGATCGAACCCGGGACCCCAAGCACCAGAGGTGAACGCTCTACCACTGAGCCACCGCGGCCCCCTTAAATTTTCAAAGATTCGTCTATTTGAACGATGTATTAAAACAACTATAAAAGGATACACAACAAAATGTACAATTTCAGATTTGAAATCATTAATAAGTAGAATAATTTGTGAATTAAAATAGCAAAACTAACAACACATAGAATTTTAAAGGAATAATAAATTTAAAGTTTGCAAAGCCTTAAAAATCATGAAATTTTGCAAGCAGAAATTGTCACGTCACACATTAAATATAAAATTTGTTGGGAATAGAACTTTAGTCTAGCTATTAATCTAGCTTTTTAGTTTGAGAAGTGTGAAAATCCTATATTGATTATATATATATATATATATATATATATATATATATATATCTTACCTTCTTACCTTACCACTATTACTCTAAGTATTTATGTTTCGGCAGTTACTTAGTTGACAGGTTGGAGAGATGAAATGATTATTGTGATTAGTAACAGAAAAGGTTTGGCAACAAGTGATGTGATGATTAGAAAAAGACTTTGTCGTTATAAAAAAAAACTAAGATCTATTTGTGCTTACGTTCTGGAAATTAGCACAAAGATTATGTTGGAAATTAGCATAAATGTATATTTTGTTGTGTGTTATAAGCTTAAAAAATGAAATGAAATATTGAAATATTTTAGTTTTACGTCCCACAGTTATGCAGTGTAGGTTAAAAGAAATGATGATGATGAGAAATGAATGAAATGGTAGAATGAAGAAAGTGGGAGAAAAAGGAGTACCTCGAGAAAATCCACGCACACAGTGTTTGTCTACCACAAAGCTCACTTGGCGTGAGATGAGATCAAACCAAGGACCTCATGCACCGGAGCTGAACGCTCTACCACTAAGCTACCTCAGCCTCATTATAAGTTTAAATTATGTTCTTTACAATGAAGAGTTTATACGAGAAATATATTTTGATATACCACTGATGCCAATTATTGAATGTGAATCAGTTTTATGTATAAATCAGTAAGATGTAGATAGGCCAAAGCCTAAATTAAGAATTCATTTGCATGTAGGTAAATGTGGAATGTTAATATTTTTATTCAAAAATATTATCGTCATCCTCTGGTTAAGGTTGCTACATAAAGTATCAGTAGTAGACAGTTGTTTATCTAATAATTTTCCTCGTACTTTGATAATTGAAATGTAATTTTACTAAAGGATGTCCGAGACGAAACACCCTAATTTGAAATGTCTGTAATACAACATGTGTTCAATACATAAAGAAGATTCATACAGCAATGGATACACAAAGTTTGAAAGTTTTGTTTGTGCAATCACGCTATTTCTACATAAGCCCCATGAGTGACACAGAGGATGTTTAATTGATACTCGATTTCTCTCCAGGTACCATTTAGCATCTGTGGCGTAACTGTCTCAATTTCATGGCCACCTCAGTCGCCTGACATTACTCCCCTGGATTTCTTCCTGTAGATAGATGTTAAGGACAGGTTGTATTCTAACAAAGTGACAACTCTGGAGCAGCTTCGTGAGACGATTAGCGCTGAAAAGTGAGGCAGTTACGCCACAAACGCTAAGGGTATCTGGAAAGAAATCGAATATCGATTAGACATTCTCCATGCCACTCATGGGGCTTATGTAGAAATAGCGTAATTGCACAAACAAAATGCTTCAATACTTTGTGAATGAATTGCTGTATGAATCTTCTTTATGTATCGAATATATATTGTGTTACAGTTATTTCAAATTTGTGCGTTTCGTCTCGGACACCCTGTGTTTATAGTTAAAAATCCGTCGCAAATCTTGAAAATCTTTTGTACGATTTGTTTTTGAAATGAAATATTATCTATACGTTCTAAGATTAATAATGAAGTGTGCATTTTGAAAAATTATTTTCTTATATTAATTCCTAAATTTTCAATACATTTCGAATTCAAAACGAAACTAGTAGAAGAGAATTGCTATTGTATTTTATAATGAGCTTACTTTTAATTTAGTTAGTAGTAGACACTATTCTTAAGTTAGTATTAATTACACATTTTGAGACTGATACTTACGAATAAATAGCTAACAAGAACTTCCTTTGATGTGTTCTCACTCTACCCGGATTGACTCTTTTAACCAACTTCGTATGTTTGTAGATTAGCCATGTTTCTCGCAGCACGTTCGCAGCAGCGTTTTTCAGCTGAAAAAAAGAAACAGAACAAATATAACTAATAATATTCTAATATGTTAAGGTTTCCATGTTGTATTACACTCTTTTACTGGTATATATAAATACAGTTATTATCCGTACCTGATGAATAAGTTACTTGTATTAAAGGACAATGATTTCAGCTCCTGTAAGAGAATCTGAAGCCTTCTTCTGGTCTAAGATACCTTCAGAACGAAGTAACTTGGCTGTCACCTACTTTCTTGTTGTCGTTTTAAAAATGTTGATTACTTACACACTTACATGCTGTGGCAAATTCACTCTGATTTGTTCGTATTCTCAAAAATGATTAATGCATTAATGAACACTGACAAATCCGAGTGAATCTGCCACAACAAGTAAGTGTAAGTAATCAGCATTTATAGAGTGACAACAGGAATTACGTAGATGACAGCCAGCTATTTCGTTCTCGGTACCATGGACCAAAAGAAAACTCCAGCTTTTCCAACACGAATAACATTGTTGCTCTTTAGTACATAATTTGTGAGGCAGGTATGTTCATTACTTTATTTATTTTAATATTCCACTTCTAAATTAAACAAAACTTACTTCAATCAATTATCACAGCTATAATAACATATTGTAAGATTATAGTTTTATAATTATCTCTAATAGAAGATAGATCGTAAAACAGTGCTTTAGATATATTGTACACGATTTTCACAGAGATATCTGTAATTAAATAAATTAAATTTATGGTGTACCATTCGTGTTTTATTTTAACAGACGTTTTAAAGTAACTGACTGTCTTTATTATCAATGTATCATTAGTGCACCAAATGATTTATTTATTTAATGCTTTAGATGTTAGCATAAAGAAATACAAAAATACTAGAATACTTTCTATTAACTTTTAACTAGGAAAACTATGTGTTTTTTGTATTGCAAAGAGTAAACTGACTCACTATTACTACCTCATATTATTAGTGAGAAAAGGATTACTCAAGTCAGAGAAAGAACATCCTATATCATTATATATATCTTGGGAATAATATATCATAGCTATTATGATAGATGAGTGAGATAGAAAATTAAAATATCAAATCACAAAACTCCTTGTTATATGTAATCAATACGACATTCTCGAATGAAAATTGGTGATTCATTTGAGTAAAATACTTTACCCTGCTCCCCCTGTAAGAAAGAAAGAAAGAATAATAAAAGAGAACGCCTGGTGCTTTCGCCTGTACGTCATAAATCTACTACATTAAACTGAACTTACTCCTTAACAACTTATTTGAACATTTAAACAACCTCTGGGGTCCGAAAGGACTGCCTGGCTATTTGGGAGTCATTTTTATTATTCTTGGAAACATAATTATCGTTGTATCGAAAATATAGGACTTTTTGAACCTTTTATTTTTCATTCTGAACTAAGCATTAGCGTGACTGGAAACTTACTAGAATCGTAACTAATAGTACTTTAAATTATTTATTTATGATTTTCAAGCACTTATAAAAGCGTTTTACGGCTACTTATTAGACAAGAAAAAAGAAAGAGAAAAAGAAAATGTTTTAATTGTTTAGAAGTTTAAAATATGCAATAAGGAAAAATAAAAATATTTGTAATACCTGTACAAAATTTACGATTGAAGACGTTAAGGAATGATTTCACAGTATGGATATAATCACAGTATAATCACGCAACGTTTTTTTAAAAACATGTTACAAAATAAAGTAATTTTCGTAACTTTTCTTATTAATATAAGAAATTAAGCATGTTACGCAATACTACCACACAGTTATATTTTTCATTTTTATTTATTTATTTTTTTTTCAAAATACATGCCATGCATCATTAGTCTTTGTAACTAGGTGTCTATTTTAATGTTAGAATCATTTCAATTCGGTATACTAGGTAATTAAATACGTAGAAGTTAATATTTTCAGAAGAAACCTCATCCTTCTTTTGGAATCTAATAGAGGACTTTCATTGTTTAATTTTGTATCTCTATACATGTATCAAAGAATTAGTGGTTTTTATAGTTCTGGTAGCATGTTAGTGATTTTATAGCTACAAAAATCTTGTTAGAGAGAAGAAAAAAAATTCACAAAACAATATTTCGTACAAATATACAAAAGGGTGAAGTGATAATGTTTGTACATTATATTCTGATTAATTCCTAGTAAATTAGGCTCAATATGTTAAGATATTCTTTTCAATTCTGAAAAGAAAGGAACTTTTATTTATAATATTCTTTTTATAATATTCTCCTGTATTGGTTAATTAATCTGAATTTACAAATAGACAGAGAAATATGCATTTACTATGCATTTACTATATTTGTATAAGCTTGAATATACAAATTAATAAGGAAAAAACATATTCCCAGAACCAAATTTACATAATTTATTATACAGACGCCAAGATTTACATCCGTATCGTATAGTACAAAATAACCTAAATATTTACACGAGATATTATTATGACTCACATTTTCTTGCTGAATGCCGTTATTGTTATATTAAAATGTGTAGTTGAACAACCTTTCACTAAGAGTAAATTTGTGTTGTGTGCTTGGCAGATCTGGTCCAATAATAGAGGATTTCAATGACAAGAGTACATCAATTTACAGATTCCATGTAGGGGAGTACACATTTTGCTTACAGACATCTCGATGTACTGGAGTTAGTCATTCTCGCTTTCTAAAATCTTTGCAGGCAACACAAATTCAGAAAATTAAGACTGACCTCTGTAAACTGAATTCTAATTTAAAATCTGACATTTGATTTGTTTTAAATTCTACTAATTCGTTTCTGCCTGGTCTTGGACTTGTTTGTTTTTCATAAAACGCTGAATTTATTATTATTATTATTATTATTATTATTATTATTATTATTATTATTATTATTATTATTATTATTATTATTATTTTACTTCATCACTAAAGCGAGCCTTGAAAGGTTTTTCCACCCGCATGATTTTGGCTTGCAATAATATTTTGTTTTCCTGCTTAATTTTAGTTGCGAAAGCAGGTTGAAAATAATTAAAATTTTCGTTTTTTGTTTGTTAATATCACATGTTACAGCTTTTCTAATATAATATATCATTCGCATCTTTGCTAACCCTCTCGATTTTAGTGCGAGCGGTCCCGGGTTCGACTGCCGGTGGGGACACTCGGTGGGAAAAATGTAAAAACTTTTTTTCAGGCCCGACATCCTAAGAGACTTTCCCGGGTTTTCATCATTCACACTAGGCGAATGCTGGGATGGTACCTAACATAATGGTCTCAGGCCGCTTCCTTCCTTCTCCATTCTTCCTTGTCTCTCCAATTCCCCGAGTAGTGTAATCGCGGAAGTAAGTCTATCCTCATACGTGACGGGCTAATATTGACATAGATACTGGAAGCCCACAAATTTAAATCCTAATTCTATAATTATGTATATTTTTTTTTTCTCGGAGTAGAATAGGTTAGCACGATAGTATTCACATTTACATTAATTAGAAGTCTTAATGATCATCATTTTTAACAATATCTTGTACTTTATATGCTTCTATTACAGATATTATCAATAAATGTACAAATTTTCTAAGTTCATTCCTTTATTATATATATATTCTTGCTCCATATATTTTTTTAGATCGATTTTACTCGTTTTTAGTGCGAGCGGTCCCGGGTTCGTCTGCCGGTAGGGACAGAGAAATCTATCTAATTGAAGTTTTTTTTTCAACTTTCTCTCATTATTTATCTGTGTGTTTTATATATTTTCCCGGTCACTATCTTATCCACTTCTTCCAACCCGATTTCCTTAAAATATTGTTTATGTGTGTGTATGCCTATCTCCAACATCAATATGATATTTTATCAATTCCATCTTATGATCAGTTTAATAAAGTCAAGATCATGTTTTTTGAAAATTGAATACAATCAGATACTCACAATTGTCAGAATTGTCTTTATGAATGATTATTTTAAGGTTCTGATCCCCAATATAAGATATCACTATTGGTTTAGTTTCTTATAGCACTCATGCGGATGTGAAATGAACAATTTCAATCACAGGTTTAAACTAAATAGTATAAAGCAAAGTGTACTTATGAAGAACAGAAGATATGCTATGAGAAAAAATGGCTGTTGAACCATTTATTATATGACACTTAATTAAACAATTTAGGTGTTTATTAACAAAGACACTGGGCTATCCAATCACAACGGAATTTCATGTGATGTGAATGATTAAGCATGACCTCAAGAGTGGGCGTAACTTGGGTTTGTGTCACCTGGAACAAACACGAAATTTGTTTTTCCCTTTCCCCCAAGGTTTGCTAAGAGAAGTGTGATTTAGTTATACTATTGTACTGTAAATTACAATTTAAATAAAACTAATGTAATATTGTTTTGTAATTATTTTAATGTAAATTAAATTAATGAAAATGATTTAAGACATAAAAATATATATTGCATTCACCATGGGTTTCAAAACTTTTAAGAATAATTTTGTACATAAATTTTAGTTTAAAAATAAGAAAACATTAAATTCATTGCTTATTATCGGCTTGAAATAGTGGAATTGAAGCCCCTCTAATCACAACTTCAGAGCATGCGTTCTGTTTGCACTCCGCTAGCTACAGTACTGCTCAAAAGTGAAAGCGTGGCTGGTCAGGAATCAGACTGGATACTGTAGTATTGTAGTTAAAGCTGGAGACCTTGGTCCAATTCTATGTCCAGCTGCTTATTTTTCGTTTCTTGAACTTCACATATACGAATAATAATAATAATAATAATAATAATAATAATAATAATAATAATAATAATAATAATAATAATAATAATAATAATAATAATAATAATAATAAATAAATAAATAAATAAATAAAATAAAAATGGCACCAGAAAGCGTTACATCATGTTCCATATTAATTCTTGGCAAAATATGACAAAAAATAAAATCGGGGTTGCGGTTATCCGTACAATTGTAAAAAAAAAAAAAAAAAAAAAAAAAAAAAAAAAAAAAAAAAAAAAAAAAAAGATGTTATGGGTGTTCCATGATCTTATTTCTAGCTACATACGACCAATGATCATACGAAACGTATTTATAAAAAGCACTTTTTACTGCAATTTTGAATCAAATAATAACACTTAAACCTTGCAGATTATTCTTAATTTCTTAAATAAGAATATTAAGCGACTAAGAGTAGTAATGCTTTTGGTTGTATTTCCATATTTGAACATTTTTATGATTTTTTTTTAAAAAACATTAAGTTATTTTATTCCAAAGTTTGGGCACCTTCATTCGATTTGCCTATATGAGGGCTGGAGCAATTCTCATGCATCCTCTCTTCAATTTGTACGACGAAGGAAACAATTTGAGGGTGAGGCCGATTGAGGGCATTAAGTAAGACTGAAGACAAAGTAAGAATATTGGATTGAGGGTGGAAGTTAGAATTAGGAAAAAATTCCATCTCTGTTTTCTACATTTCCGTATGATTTTACATACAAATTCTCTTAATCATCATCTTCTGAAAAAGGAAAAAAAAAATCAGTAATGTTCATCGTATGAATATCCTGCTGAGTAATTATTTTAATTATTTTTTCTTGATAGATTTTATTTTTACGGAAAAAGTTCCATTATATGAAATTGTATCTCATTCTGTCACGCTCTTTGTGCATGTACAAACTTGCATGTAAGACCACTAATCAATATAGTGTCAGCTTTAATACATGTAATAAGCTTCTACAGGTATTTGAAAATTTAAACAGGTAGCAGGAACGCCATTTTTCTTAGGCTGACATAATACCTCTGAAAATCATGAAGGTATTTCTCTAAAGTAAAGAGAAAAATAATCTTATAATTATGAAAAATATTCTTTAAAATAGAAGTTCTAAAAGGACGTTGTGACGATACTCAAAGTTTGTTTACAAAGCTTCGATCATACGCGATTAGACGAGACGTTACCATAGCAACCCAGCTGCAGACGACATCCACAGTTCACACAGTCACTTCATCTGATAAGGCTGTCTTTTCAAAAACTTTACAATGGCAGTAAATAATCATTATTCTCTATTTTCCTTTCCTTCTTTGCAATAAATATTTCGACCTTTGGACAACTTGAACAATGGCGTCTACAACGTATATTTCTCAATGTTTGCAATAGTTCAATAAATAAACAAATGAAAAATTACGTTTACAAATACTTATTTCCATTGACTTTCAAGAGTGTAGGTTAAATTCTTCAGTGTATTTTCACAGTTTTTAATTAAAACAAAAGTTAAAAGATAATCTTAAAACTTTACAAGTCAATATTTTAGGAGAAAAAAATAGAGAGTATTTTGATAAGACATTAAGTCTACTTATGCCTTATTGTTAAAATAATGAGATATGAACCTGTTTAATAATAATAACATTTGCCGAAGACAACTTGCAAAATTCATATATAATTCCCTCTTCTTCATTTTCGTAAAAATACTAAAGATTTCAAAACTTAAATAAATCGATAGCTTTTTATCAGAGGAAGAACATGCTATGTGTTTTGATATAGTTAGTTCATGTACCCAGTTTCGATTCTCAGTGAAGTAAAGAAGTTTTGGTGTTGACCTAGTATCGTGAGGCAATAAGCAGTATCGTGAACAGTAAATAAAAGTTGCCAAGAGTTGAAATAATAAATTTCAAAAATAAGTATAAACTATTATACTGCAAAATTGAGTATCATGTTAAATTTGACATGTAAATGACAAATTTGTATTCATCAATATATCTTTAGAAGTATTAAACATTTAAATCACAAACTTGGGAATTTTGGCTATATATATATTGGGCCACCCTCTGTTCAATATCTCTAGTCATAGATTCACTATATATAAAGCGAAACTTCACACCCATTAACACACGTCCAACCTTTTTTAGTTGACCAGATTTCATTTCCTGTGACCCTGGCAATAATAATATAAATCTTTCAACCGCTGTAATCACAGCACATTTTTCTGTTTTCTTTCTTTCAGAAATGTAGTTTGCCTGCACAGAATTACTCCCTTTGCCCCTACCCTTCCGCACTTGTCCTCGGTAAAATGATAATTCCCACTGGTGCATCCACAATGAAACATGTTTCGAGTGATGTTTGAACTCCAAACATTGATTTATCAATAACGTTGGTTACTGTCAGACCAGTGGTTATTACTGAGGTTCCGGCGTTTCGTTCTTTTTATATTTTTCAAAAAGGAAATACGCCAGATTATTCAGCTCATGTGTTCGATTTTCCAAACTTATTGATTGGTAACCAATAGAGGGACAAAATACATTATACATAGCATAACAACAAGTAGAAAACTACATTATGTACTATTTGAAATTAGTTCCGCTATAGAATATTAGTAGATAAAACCTATATACATGTTTCAAAAAAAAGTGTGTATCTTAGTGGTTTATGTATGGAAACCCAAAACTTCTAAAATAAACACAGAAATATACAAATTAATTTGTAAACTATCAAAATTTCAGAATTATTACGTAAACAATAGTGAATTATCGAATGAAAGTGAATTATAAAGGTAAATCACGAAGATAATAGACACCTTGAATTTTGACAAAAATTATATATCTATATTGCAAAAATACAGTAAAATAATATGCGAAAGGTATACTTTCAACCTTCACTTGAAATTTTTTCACATAATTGTGAATCACTTTTCAACTTCTTTCACGTGTTTTATAAAAACAAACCATATTTTAGGCTTAGAAAATTGCAGCCTTGTGCCAGGGGCATCAAGCAAACTAGCAACGAATTTTAGATTTAATTTTTTGGCTTGTATTTTTTAAAAATTTATTTTAATACTTCATTATGCTTTGGTGTTATAAGTACTTAAAAAGAAAATCTTGATTTTGTTGTTACTCAAGGTATAAACACTACACTAAAAGCTTTATCAGTTATTTTATTGGAAAATTGTGTTGCATACATTAGTTTCAAATACCGGAATATATTAATCTTTATGATCATTAGTTTAATCGAATATGCTAGTTTTGTTTTATCGGTAGTTTCGGTTTCGTAAATATGCTATGTAGTGATAAATCCCGATTAATTTTGTTTAAAAATGCAGTTTCAACGTGAAGTAGGCAAATAATATTTAACTTCAAATTATATATTTAAATATATTTACTATGATTTTAAAAACTTTAGAATTGTTTTTTGTTACAATATTTTAGAAAAATACATTCGTTATTTTATTCCGCTGGTATGCAACAATAGTTAATAGCCCTATAAGCTTCAATGATTTCCAAGAAATTAAAAGCTTTTAGAAATTATTCTATATGTTCAGTATTAAATCAATTTAAGCAGTTTGCTCACATTAAGGTACAGTTGATGTAAATAAGGTTTTTCTATACTTTATTGAAATATAGTTCCAATATTTTGTATATATTTAATAAATATAAAATATCAACAGAAACATTTAAAAGTGAAACTTTGAATGTGATTAAAAGTGTATACATGTGCTTAAATGTGTTGCAAGAAACTGTAATGAACCGCTTGTAGTGGAGGTAGTTGTACTGTTAGTTTCTAACATTAACTGTGTTTTAATTTTATTTGTCAGGAATCTTTAAGTACTAGAGAAAGGCTTATGTTTGAAGACGTAGAATAATCCCGCTGCGTTTATATTTACACTATTATCTACAACAACTACAGTGAAGTTCTTTTAAAATATACATTTTTACGAAAGTTTTATATCAATCTCTAGTTAAATTAATATACATATAGAAATTGTGCAATCAAGTATTTGCTTACAGATGTAACTATGTTCCGTTGAGAAAAGTTATTCTAGCAATAAAGCATAAGACAATTGTAGTGAAAATTTTCATTACTTTGCTATAATCTACTTTTTTGTACGTACTACTTCGGCTAATATATTCTGTTTCAAATATTACTCTTTGTGTAAAGCCAATACATGTGTTGACATAAGGTAAAAGTATAATCTACATTAAGTCTTAATTAGTAGCTACGTTAGTAATTATAATCCTCGTGTTAGGTTGTAGACGTTCATTCTTGAAAATTGAATAATATACCTTACCCGTCTATCTAATTGTCTTTCCATCATCAGTACATGAACTCGTTTTTCTGCAGGGCTAAGAGTAACTTTGTTTAACAGTACTGCTACCACAAGTGCCATTGTCCCATTACCCTATGGGAGCCATTGGTATGTTTTATCAAAATAAAATAAAAAAAGAAAACAACAAATATAATAAACAGATAAATGTACAGTATATTGTAAGGAAATACAATATGTTATTTTAAAGAATACAATACCTATATATTATGTCTTACCCTTTTTGTTAGTTGAGTATCCATCATGAAGTTGTGCACATGCTTTTCTGCGCGTGTAAGTTCTAACTTCCGTGACACAACTGCCACCAAAAGAGCAGTGCATCCTGCTCCCTGAGAGGAAGAGAAAACGGTTAGTGGGAACAGTTAGTTATGTTAGTAAGATCGTTAATATATTTATCCATAATTCACAACAATACTTTATCAGAATTACTGTTTATTAGTAAAAGTAATTTGAAATCTAAAGTGAAGTAGAGTTAAGCATGAAGTAGATATATTTATCTTCTGTATAGTCAAAATGAATCCCACAAGACAAAGATGTAGTGCTAAATTTTAGTTTCATTCATTTTGTCATTAATACAATGCTCAAATACGTGAAAATCGTTCGGCTACTAAATCTTTCAATATATAACTCTATTCTTTTGAAAAATGATTCTATAACTTCATATGTTTCATTGGCAAAATTGTTGGATACAATGAGAAGGATGGACTCTAGTATGTTTAGTTCGCCTGCGAAGTATGACAAAGGATAGCTGATTAGGAGTATGATATTATCTCTGTTTCATTCACCTAATTAATTAGATTGTTAGCATAGTTTGATTGGTTATCAACTATGAATACTTTCAAGTACGTTACATCGAATGATTCAGTCCCATTGACGAACATGTAAAACATATGAATGAAGCTTTTTAGAAGCGTATAAGAATCATTAATTCCAAGTTCAAATAGAATGTTGAAGTTTAAAGTTTATTTAGAATGCCTGCGTTTGATATTACATGCAAAATTTCCAACATTTCTTTAACTATTATGCAATCTTGTTCTAAAATTATTACACAACATCTTCTTTTGAAAAAGTGTTCTGCTTTCACTCATATGAAATCTTTATATCCGAAAAGCAAGTAAGGTATTCAGGCATAGTTGAACATGTTTTCTATTGCTTGATGCATGGAATTTTTTTTACAGTAGTTACTTTATTCAAATTAACATGATGTAGCACATGCGAATTATTTGAGTATGAAATGTCTTTCGATAAGTGTTTATTTATTAGCAATCGACGTATTTTTCTCCACCTTTATATTCTCTTAAATTATCGAGAAGTTCAATTCATACCTACATTAAAACTTGGAGTCTTGAAACAAGAATTATATTTGAAAGATATTTCTCTCGTACGAAAAGTATTATTAATTTAATTATTACGAAATTGGAAGGAAAATGGATCGTGTATCTATTTAAAAGCGATGCAGTTAGACGACTTCCTGCTGATACTGACAGTAACACTGTGGTTTCAAGCAAATACACTAAAATGACAAATACCTAAAATTTCAACCGACTAAACTATTTATACAGTGGGATACTCCAAACTATAAATATCTACAATATTACAGTATTTATTTCCAAATTATCAACAAGCCTAATACATATTTCAAAGCCTCAAACGCATAATAGTAAAATGACACAAACATTGTTAGTTTGTTAGTGCAATCTGAAAGTAAGTTATAACAAACATTGAGGGATTCAGTGACTGACATCCACAACACGAGCAAACTAATTTACTTACCGTCATCTTAACTCCAACAAACATCACAGAGAATAAGATTCTAGATTCAAGACCAAAGAGAGTTTATAACCAGCTAAGATAAACTAATTAGAACTTGAATCACCAGGAATATTTCTGACTGAACAGATATTGGATTTCACTGTCTTTAGTAAGGTCTCGTTTAGAGAATTAAATTATAAAAGGAATATATCATTTTCAGTAGCAATAAAGTAAAAGATGCATTATACAATCTTCATCTTTAAATCACCAGAAAAATAATGTGGCTTGGTTGAATTTTACACTAACGATTTGGAAGAAAGCTTACAGCACATTAAAATAACTTTAATTAATGAAGTTTGCAAATGTCAATTTAACATCCCATAATTATGCCCTTTAGACTAAGGGAAACGGGTGAAAATGTGAGAGGAAACGGGAGTACCCCGAGAAAACTAACAGACACGATGTTGGCCACTACACACTTACCCTGTCCGGTATCAAACCAGAGACCCCACGTACTTGAGGTAAGCGCTCTACCATTGAGCCACCAAGCCTCCGTATTAATGGAGTTTGCAATTTAACAGTTCAATCCTCACAAACAAGGAGATGCTAGATAACAACTGTGAATCGAATTATTTGTTATATTATAAAGGAATAGTTGCGCTAAATTTATGTATAACCGTTCTGTTATGTCATTATTAATGTACGAAAATTATAGTGAGGATAGCCGATAGTGCAAACTAATCTGAAACCTATGGATTTCATAATCGCGCTCACAACTCTCTTTCACTTTTGATATTTTATTTGTTAACTATTCTTTCTTCCAAATCATTGGAAATTACTGTCTTATATTCGTAATGCTTGTACTCAACAGAAAGCTTCGTCTCTCTTATTGGGACATCATCAAAAGAATATGAATACTACTTACGGAACTTAGTTAATAATAAATCACCTGTACGGTAACTGTGAATACAAAATCCTAGTGTATATGCCTGAGGAAGTCCCACTAAGTAGAGCGAAATATTGTGCCAAGTGCTGAATAATATAAACCAGTTTTTTTTTTTTTTTTAATTTGATTTGCTCTTCCTGGTAGTCTTAGCGTGCATGTCTTTGTGAAATGCATAGTTCTGGGTTCGATTGCAGGTGAGAGCACGTAATTCTTGCTTTCAAAGATTTAACCTTAAGATAATAAATCCAAAAGTGTTGGCGTTTGGAGCCAAAACATTGAATTACATCACCCAATAAAGCTTGTTGCTTGTGTGAGGTGTAGCGGCAGAACGCTTAATTTTAATTTAAAACTATGCTCATATTAATTTGAGATATATATATATATATTTTTTTTCATACATTCTACTTGACTGTAATTGTATTATATGTCACGTAACTATATCTATTAAAATTACTGGAGTTAAACTACTGCTGAAACTTAAGAACTCTTTCACCTAATTCTAACTACATTTTCTTTGAAAACAATTAGACTAGTATCACATTTTATAACTTAGTTTGACGAAGTACGTACAGTTCAAAAAGTTAATTTATAAAAAAAATGATACTTTTAGTGTCAAAAGAGAAAATAATTGAGTGGTTTTGAAAATCCTTAATATATATTAAACTTATTAGTACTTTGCAATGATTTTTCCTTGTCTGCGAAAGAAGTTTCTAGTCACTAAGGAACAACATATGGTCACCACATTAAATATACATTATATGAATTTAAACTAAGACATAACATTCATAATCATGCAGTTAAAATATATTGGCACAGTTCCTCAGATCCAGCATAACATGTTGATTTCTACATTCGAATTATTATTATTGATAAACTACTGAAACTGAAGTCAATATTTTCGTAATTAACATTGCCAATAATTGACAATTTCAAAATAATTGACACGTTTTTTTTTTTTTTTTTTTTTTTTAAGAAAATAGATTTATGGTACATGAAGTGCTTTAATAACATATTTATCAATAAAGTATCGTTTTAAAAATGTGCTGTTGAAACAAAGTTTATGAAGTATTGGTTTGTCTGCTTAAAAGTTTATCATTCTCTCAGCACTTGTGGGTACACAAAATGCAAACCCACAACTTATCGTGAGCTCTGAGCAACGTGAGTTATCACCGGAATTTTGAACCTGGATTTCCCGTACAGAAAATGCGTATTCTAACCATTAACTACTTCAATAATGCTGAATGTTTAGCAATAGCGTTTATTTAATGACATAAGCACCTTATTTTATTTTATTTTATTTTATTTTATTTTATTTTATTTTTATTTATTTATTTATTTTTTGCTTCGTTTTATCTAACTTTAGTATTTGCGCATGGTGGTACGGAAAAACCTTTCACCTATTAGATACTAGTTTAGAAGGCAACTCTATCCATCACGACTCTGGAACTCACTAAAGGAATAATTAACACTTCTGACCAGAGTATAAACACTTATCTATTAAAACTAAAATACAGTGTAACGGTTTCGATAACTTAACGTTATCTTCATCCGACGCTAACTGAAAGAGATATCTTCATAGCATAGAAATATACACTAAAAGTGAAAGTACTAAGATTTTCATTCTAGTTTTTACGAAGAAAATATGTGAAGAAGATGAAGGTGTAGTGTATAAAGTGAAGTGTAAGGATTGTGATATGATACACATAGGGAAAAAAGGGAAAAACTTAAGGAGAGAATAATACAACATTGGGATGATGTGAGACTTAAGAGAAAAAATAACATCATATATAAACATGTTAAAGAAACGGAGCATGACATAGATTGGGAAGGTGTACAGAAACTAGAGAAAAAGAATAGACCAATAGTAAGGAAATGGAAGGAAGCACGAAGGATAAAGAACGAAAAAAGTGACGAACTAATGAACTGGACAAGTGGACTATTAATACATGAGCTATGGGATAAATTATTAAAACAAACTGAAGAGAAAGAGTAAGACTAGACAGATTTTCATATAATTTATATCCATATATGTAATATTATATATAGTTTAAAATTTATAGTTTAATATTATGTATAGTTATATATAGTTTGATATTTTGTTATATTTCATTTTTTATGTATATATGTATTTTTATATTGTTATATTTATAATCAGATCTATTTAGTATAGTTTTGTTACTTTTAAATTATATCTAATAGGCATCACGGGAAGATTAAGAGAAAGTTTCTAGGACAATTGGTCAATTATAAACAACAGATGGGTTACAGATGTTTGGAAAAGATAAACAACACGGGTGAAAGGGTAATTAAGTCAGGGCAGGTGGCCGACAGATGACGCCCGAAGAAGTTGCCCGCCATACAAACAATGAATCTTAGTACTTTCAATTTTAATATATATTTCTATGATCTGAAAATATCTCTTTCAGTTAGCGTCTGATGAAGATGATGTTAAGTTGTCGAAACCGTTACACTGTATTTTAGTTTTAATAAACAAGTGTATATACTCTGGTCAGAAGTGTTAATTGGTCCTTTAGTTTAGAATATTTCACGTATACTAATAGCCAATTAACAATAAGTAATAAGCAATTAACAACCAAGAAGAAAGTTAATATCTTGATACATTAAGTTGAAGTTTCCTGATTTATTACTTTAGTTCATCCATATTTTACGAAATGCTCCCAAAAAAGTGTGGGTGCAATGACAGTATACTTGGAAACTTAAACTTATTTAAATTTCAAAACAATATTCAAGTAAAATGATATTTCTTTAACGAATAAATTAGTATAAGAAGAAAATAATTATTTCACAATATTATACTTTCAGTATTGATAATATTCAGATAGAACAATTATTCTGCAAAGCTTCTAAAATAGCGAAAAACTCAATAAGTGGAGATGTTTAATGTCCCAAGGTTACGCCTATTAGGCTACACGAAATGAATGATTAATGAAAGTGAATGATAATGGAAGAACTGGTGAATGATAATGTGGGAGGACAGGGGAGAATCCAGAGAATATTCACGAACACGATATTATACAACATAAAATCATGTGACCTGGGATCTAACCAGAGACCTCTAGCACTGAAGCTAAACGTTCTACCATTGGATCACCGTACTCACTAATTCAATAAAGTGTGATAATTTCCTTCAGCATTTGAATTATTTACAAACCGAAATAAGGGTGAATGAATCATAAGCCTATCTAATCTGAATTTATATTCAAGCAATTTGCAAGGAGCTGGTCTCAGTTATGTTTATAATTTTGAACTACATTTAACATGTGCCTAATTTAGAAATAAAAATGAAGTGTGTATGTGAATGATAATGCATTATCCTTGCATTAGGGAAATCTTGATTGACGATTTCGTTTATTCTGAGTGAGATTTGCCTTATTTCACTCAAATAAATATAGGGTAAATACTGAATTAATTCCTCAAATTAACGTACATATTCTTTTATTTTTTAAATTGACTCAGGAGAGCAGAAATATATGTTCATTATCCTCCGATGTTATATATATTTGGTCTAGGAATTAATTCGTGCGGGTGGACAAGAGATGGCGCAACGAACGGAGCGTCCCACAGTTCCGTGTATCCACACATGTGTTGCAAACCCCTGTCATTGCGTATTGTTCGTAGTATAGGGCAGTGGATTAAAGCGTCAACAACACCAGTTTGTAGTTAAGTGAACATGGCGCCATTTGTGCCTGATAAAGTGTTTTTGCGGGGTGTCCTGCTGCATTACTTTAACATGCAGAAAAGTGCGACTGAAAGTCATCGTATTTTGGTGGAAGTGTATGGTGACCATGCTCTAGCTGAGCGAACGTGTCAGAAGTGGTTTGCACGGTTTAGAAGTGGTGATTTCGGCTTGGCAGACCAAGAGCGAGCTGGACAGCCAAAAAAATTTCAAGACGAAGAATTGACAGCATTGCTCGAGCAGGATTCGTGTCAAACGCAGGAACAAGTTGCAGCAGCATTAGGCGTTGATCAAACAACAGTCTTCAAACGCTTGAAAGCCATGGGAATGATTCAAAAGATGTCACATTGGGTTCCACATGAATTGAAAGACAGAGACGTTGAAAGACAAAAAACCATTTGCGAATTGCTGCTTCAACGACAGAGCAGAAAGGGGTTTCTGCATCGAATTATTACGGGTGATGAGAAGTGGATCCATTACGAGAACCCTAAACGAAAAAAGGCCTGGGTGAAACCAGGTGAACCAGGTCCATCACAACCAAAACGAGATATTCACTGTGCAAAGGTTATGCTGTGCATATGGTGGGATATGAAAGGTGTGGTGTACTATGAGCTGCTGCAACCGGGTGAAACTATGAATGGAGAACGTTATCGACGACAATTAATGCGTTTGAAGCAAGCTCTGGCCAGAACACGACCAGAATGGGAGAACAGACATGATAAACTTATTGTTCAACATGATAACGCTCGCCCACATGTCGCAAAACCGGTCAAAACCTATTTAGAAAATGTCGGATGGGAAGTTTTACCCCACCCGCCGTATTCACCAGACGTTGCTCCTTCGGACTACTACTTGTTCGATTGTATGAACAACGATTTGATTGGACAGCGGTTTACTTCTTCAGAAGATATCGAAACATGGGTCTCTGACTGGATCGCTTCCAAGGATGAGGACTTCTTTCGCCACGGAATCCGTACATTGCCTGACAGATGGACGAAAGTGGTGGCTAGCGATGGACAATATTTTTCTTAAGGTATTTATGTATTTTGTGTTTGTATTACAGCTTCAATGTGTGCGTACCAACCGCACGAATTAATTCCTAGACCAAATAAAACAGTGAAGTGTGAATATTGAATTCTTCCAATAAAATAGCTTACCTTGTAGCTAGATAGGAGTCATTTTAAAAGAACAGCACGAAAGACAGAATTAAAATTACCCATTAATGCCAGGTTAAAGAAAATTTCTTGAATATAAATAAAAAGTATAAAATACGTGGTAACTACGAATCTGACGTGAACAAGTGTATGGAAGATTTTCAATAACAACATTTAAGGAAAACAATATATATAAAACGAAATGTATGATATGAAGCTTCAAAGTAAAATTTTATATGTACAGGATGGAGCTGAAATCACTTTGTAACTTTCAAACTAACAGATTAAAAAAAATTCTCTGGAATTTTGTACGATGCAAATACAAGAGGGTCCTATTGATTGATACACTCTGCAATACCACCAGGTAAACAATGTTGCCAATTCAATTTAAACCTATATTTTGTCAATTAATAGTATGTCAGATTATTACATAGTTGAAATCTACATATTAAAGGAAAACTTACAGTAAGTATTACAGCTGCAGTTTATGATCATTTAATTTTGGAGGCTTCTACAACATTAATAACGCAATTAAGATGGAAGGGGCAATACACATCCAAAATACCTTAGTATCGAATACTGTGATCATGCTTTAGAATAAATAGGAGAAGTTTCCCCGATGTCGAACCGATGGCTAGCCATTTCGTTGTGTCAGACACAAGAAAGCATCAGGACTTTCCTATTTTTTTCTTAGCCATTGGCAAGCTTAGGAATTTACTAGGGTAATTGTAATGTAACAAGAAACCAAAATGCAATAAGATAGCAACATTTTTTTTTTCTACGTTCCAACCACCATACTCAACACACTACTTTTTTTCTATTTCCCCATCTGTCAACTTTTTACGCTCCTCTCAATTTAACTATCTATCAGCATCTGACTGACAAACAGCACCAAGAAGAAAGAGATCGAGAAGTGAGAGATGTCACACCATGGTGATAATAGCAAAAATTGTCATTTAAATGCCGAGGTCACAACGATCAGGGAAATCTTTGGTGAAGAGGATTTGTGAATGACGGAATGATTAGGGTTTAGACCAAAGACGACCTTCAGACAAGTAATCTTCGGGTTTCAGGAGAAACATAGCCGAGACTCCTACTAGTGGACAAGGTTGTGGAAGTCCGAATGAGATAATTCGGTAACCAGCCAAGCAGCATCTTGTCTCTGACCTGAATGTTTAAGTTTTAGTGGCGATTTCGAACAAAACCAAGATTTAAATTGAAGCGAGCAGCGTAATACCAGATATAAACCAAAAATCTATAATTTATACCCTTCTGCTACTATATCTTTGTTATTTCTCCGTGCTCTTCTGCAAATTGAGTTAGTATGCGTTTTATTTCTACAATATTTCTCAACCCGTTAAAGTTTGTACAATTTTCTTACGCATTTTTGGTCATTCCAAGATTATGCTGCATGCCTATTTAAAGTTTTAAAGTCTTTTTTACTACTGCTTCCAATCGGAACAAAGTTACGAGATGTTAAAAACTGGAGTTTTTCAAAAAGACTTTATTTTAAAAAAAATGCTTAGATAAGTATCACATCGAATCGTAGAGAATTTCCCATATACTGAACGATCATAATGCTGTCTACAGCAATTTGATATCTCAAACCGTTTCGGAGGTCGACAAACATTAGTAACATTTACAACAGTGCTTTTAAAATTGTCTGCTATAACTTATAATTAAAACTACCAAAAACTGTTGTTGTAATGTTATAGAAAAGCAACAATAATTACAAAAAATAAAATAAAATAAAAAACACAAGTACACAATTTATACAACATAGGAATCTCTTAACTGTGTTTTTCACGTTTTCGGAACGGTTTGAGATACCAGATTGCTGTAAATGACATTATGATTTCTATGTCTTTTGAAAACCATCTATGTGATTAAATGTGATAGTTACTTATCTAAATACACTTTTAAAATAAAAATCTTTCCAAAATAGACAAATTTTTAGTTCGTTGTAACTTTGTCTCTATTCATTCGAAATACATTATAATATGATCATAGCATAGAACAATAAGGCGCTTTGGATAAGCATTGCTCTATCTGTTTTATATGCGTTGTTACTATTGTAAAGACCTCCAAATTTTTTAACGTTTGTGATATTAAAATGAAACGAAAATGAAAGTTCTAGTTTTACTTTTCACAATTATCCCCTTTAATCTAAACGAAAACAGATAATTAATGAATGTGAATAATTATGACAACTGCTGGAATGGAAATATGGGAAGAAACGAACAAACCCAAGGAAACCCATGAATACAATGTTGACCACCACAAACTGTGCGGTATTGTCAGGCCCGTATTTAGGTAAGTGCTATTCTGTGCTCGAGCACAGGGCTTCAGAATTTAGGGGGCGGCAAAATTTTGGAATTTTTAAAAAATTTACAATAAAATAATATTTAAAACTAGCAGCCCGCAGAGTCCTACGCAAGCGCGAGAAAACATGTTAATGTGTTTATTTCTCTCTAATTACAGTAGTTACCAATTAGCTAGTGTATCTGATCATTTTTAAAAAGTCATCCTCTCTATTTCTCTCTAATTACAGTAGTTAGCAATTAGCTAGTTTATCTGATTATTTTTAAAAAGTCATCCTCTCCCCCGCCCCCACCCCAAGGGGTGAGGATGAACTTGAACATCACGAAAACTGATACCGTTAAACTCAGCGACCTCGAAAACTATGAATTCAACACTCATATTTATCCTTTTTTTTTGGGGGGGGGGAGTGGAAAATTATTTAGAGCACAAGGGCGCACAATATATAAATACGAGCCTGGGTATTGTAGTGTCTTTAGTTTGTAATACTGAATAGTAAATTTGGAATTGTAAACTCTTTTTTAATATTAAGATTTAAAATGTTTTTATCTGACGTAATACCATTTAAAAAAATAAAAATATACAACTTTATATTAGGTTGACAAAACTGTTAATCTGGTGGCATTATAGAGTATGCCAAACACAATATTTCCCTATGGACATCTGCATTGTTCAAAATTTCAACGATTATTTATTTTAGTTTTTACTTATTAGTTTGAAAGTTATAATAAGGACCCAAAACTTCACAGTTACGTTTGTCGTACCAAGAAGAAAGTGTTACGCACATAGGCCAATATCCATAAATCGTTAATGAAAATAAACTTCACCGTAAGAAACTTCGAAATCTATGGAAACTTCTTTAAAGGGCTAACAAAAGAACGTAAGATGTTCTATCCAATAGTATTGTTCCATATGAAAAATGTTTTGTCACAACGCTGTTTAGTGTTTAAAGAAATATCACTTGACCCATGTTTTCATTTAAAATTTCAAAGTTGGGCCCTGGGCCCTCACGAAAGGCAGCCCTGGGGTCACCACAACATCATTCGACGTACCCCATAGCATTTTCATGTTTTACTTTTTATTCTGTTCATTTATCTCCAATCATTTTCTCACTAATGGTACAGGACGTTTTATTTGATATAGGCCGCCATTTTGAATAAGATGATCGATATGATATTTTTTTGCCCCAACACACTATAGTTTCTAAAGCAGCGTTTCCCAACCGGTGTGCCGCGGCACACTGGTGTGCCGTGAATGGGCCGCTGGTGTGCCGCGAGGAATCAAAACAAAATTACTAATTTTATAGCAATCAAATTGCAAAACGTTGGGAAAAATGTATATTTGTGTTTCACATTATTATGAAACTCTACTATGAATCTACAATTTTAAGTTTCATATCGGGTTACTACTATTCTATACATTTCTAATGTTGAAAAAAGTATTTGTTATGATTGTTATGACCATTATTGTTTCTTTATGGTTGCAGACTATTTCGTAACTTGAAAATTTAAAATATCATTCAATCCTTTCGACAAATTACCTACATTTGTGTTTTAAAAGTAAAAGAGATTTGTTTGTTCGTTCGTTATTTAGTGCTCTTCCTTCTTAGTAGAAGGTTGGATCCAGTTTTTAAAAAGATAGCGTATTTTTAAAAACCTGAGTCCAATATTTCATTGCAATTGTTTTCTATTTTTAAATTAGAATGAAAAATAAGCATAACGATTTACCACGGGGGAAAAACCAGTGATAGAGCTTTTTTTTCTGTGAGAAGGAGATCAATAATCACAGAAAAAATACCACTGTGTTTCATATTTACAAATAATAATATCTATTACGTGTGCCGCGTGAATCCAAGTAACACCTGTAGTGTGCCGCAAGTTGAAAAAGGTTGGGAAACGCTGTTCTAAAGATCTATCGAACGAGGTATCACTCGCCAAATGTTTCCATTTAAAATTTTAAAGTTGGGCCCTGGGCCCTCGCGAAGAATGGCTCTGGGGGGTACCACAATAACACCATTCGATGTATCCCATGGCATTTCCCATTTGAGTTTTTGTTCGGTTCATTTTTGTTGAAAAGTTTTTGAGATATTTTCGTGGAAAGATTAAAATGGGCCACCCTATATTTTATATATATAAGCGAAAAAGTTCATATGGATCTATTGCGAAAATGCATAGTTTCAGATCTAGGGCTGTCCAAAATCGCGAAAAAGCTAAATTTCAACAGACCCTATTTCGAATTTCAGAAACTGTGGATGGTAGTCCTTATCAGCGTAAGGGAAGTCACGCATACACAATCCAAAAATGGGGCCGCGGTGGCTCAGTGGTAGAGCGTTCACCTCTGGTGCTAGGGGTCTCGGGTTCAAACCCTGCTCCCACCAAGTGAACTTTGTGGTGGACAAACACCGCGTGCGTGGGTTTTCTCGGGGTTCTCCCGTTTCCTCCCACTTTCTTCATTCCACCATTTCATTCATTACTCATTATCACCGTCTCCTTTAGCCTAACCGGCATAACCGTGGGACGTAAAACTCAAAATTTCATTTCATTTCATTCATTTACAATCCAAAAATGCATATTACATCAATTTTCAGTGGGTGTGCAATGGTATTCTGTATAGGGTGTAACTCTCAAATATGCTCTCAATAGTGTTTTTAGATATACCTTGATTTCAAGGAGGGTCCAAAGTAGGCAGGAGATAACAATCAACATCCGATGCTTTGGAGGGAAGTTGGAAGTGTTAGGAATCGGCAGCTCTATGTTTTTTTTTGTGTGTGTTCGAAATAACGTGTGATGCGATGTATTTCGTCACGGTATATTTCACGTTTTATTCACTTATAAGCGTGAAAGAAACCATCGCAGCATGCTATTTCCCGAGTACGACATACCGTGCTGTTGACGATACTTAACACTTCCGACATCGCGCCAAACGATTCCATGCTCATTGCTGCCAAGGCTTATCATTTGCTTACTTTGGACCAATCATAAAATCAGAGCACATCTCAAAATTCGGTTGATGCCATGCATGGGAATTTCACCCTGCAGGGAATACTCTGTACGCCCTTGAACATTAATGAAATATGCATTTTTGGATTGCGTATGCGTAACTTCCTTTATGCTCATAAGGACCACCACTCCACGATTTAACGAATTCGAAGTATGGCCTTTTGAAATTTGACCTTTTCGCTATTTCGGACAGCCCTAGCTCTAGAACTATGCACTTGTCCCGACAGGTCCATAGGAACTTTTTGACTTATTTTGATGTGAGGAATCTCCTCTTATAGTTTGTCGGTATAGTTCATTAACACCCTATATTATATATATATATATATATATATATATATATATATATATATATATATATATATATATATATATATATATATATATATATATATATATATTTGGTCTAGGAATTAATTCGTGCGGTTTTTAATAAAAATTGAAGCTTTATTTCAAAAACAAAGTAAATGAATACGTTAACAAAAATATTGTCCATCGCTAGCCACTACTTTCTCCCATCTTTCAGGCAATTTACGGATTCCGTGTCGAAAGAATTCCTCATCTTTTGACGCAATCTAATCAAAGATCCATTTTTCGATATTTTCTGAAGAAGTGAACCGCTGTCCAATCAAATCGTTATTCATGCAATCGATCAAGTAGTAGTCAGACGGAGCAGTGTCTGGTGAATATCGCGGGTGGAGTAACACTTTCCATCCGACATTTTCCAAATAGGTTTTGACCGGTTTTGCGACATGTGGTCGAGCGTTATCATCTTAATAAATAAGTTTATTATGCCTGTTATTCCATTCTGGTCGTTTTCAGGCCAGAGCTTGCTTCGAACGCATTAATTGTTGTCCATAGCGGTGTCCATTAATAGTTTCACCAAGTTTCAGAAGTTCATAGTACACCACACGTTTCAAATCCCACCATATACACAGCATAACCTTTGCACAATGAATATCTCGTTTCGGTTGTGAAGGACCTGGTTCACCTTGCTTCACCCAGGCCTTTTTTCGTTTAGGATTCTCGTAATGAATCCACTTCTCATCACCAGTTACAATTCGATGCAAAAATCCCTTCCTTTTCTGTCTTTGAAGCAGCAATTCGCAAACGGTTTTTCTTCTTTCAACGTCTTTCTTTTCAATTCATGTGAAACCCAATAAGACATCTTTTGAATCATTCCTATGGCTTTGAGACGGCTGGAAACTGTTGTTTGCTCAACTCCAAATGCTTCTGCAAGTTCGTCCTGCGTTTGACACGAATCCTGATCAAGCAATGCTCTCAATTCCTCATCTTCAGATTCTTTTGGCTGTCCAAATTGCTTTTGGTCTTCCAAGCTGAAATCACCACCTTTAAACCGTGCAAACCACTTCTGACACGTTCGCTCAGCTAGAGCATGGTCACCAAACACTTCCACTAAAATATGATGACTTGCGGTAGCACTTTTCTTCATGTTAAAGCAATGAAGAATAACTCCCCGCAAAAACACTTTATCAGGCACAAAATGCGCCATTTTCAGTTGAAGAAAAAATGTTGTTGTTTCCGCTTCAAGCAACTGACATATACTAAACAAGATGCTCAATGACAGTAGTTTTCAACGCATGTTTGGATCAACGAAACTATGGGACAATAAGCTAGTTACGCCATCTTTTGTAAAACCGCACGAATTAATTCCTAGACCAAATATATATATATATATTGTAAATTTAACGTTGGGTACTGATTACTCATTGTGTTTGAAAGTGAATAATGACTGAATATTATAGTAATAATACCAAATGTAAACTCAAATCAATAAATATGAAAATAAAGAAGAAGAAATTTCCCTGTCTGTGATTTCTAAATATTGAAGTAGCACTTGGGTGCGGGGAATGCGCCCGCGTGCTCACAGATCCCTTTCATATTACAACCGCTGCTTTTACAGGCGGCACATGTTAATGTATTAATACTGCTTACAATTGTGTCCAACCGTTTGTTTTGGGAAGAATTTACATTCAGAATCCGCAGACTTTACTACCAGTTGACGAATCTATGCACTAATACCTACAATACAGCAGTGCCATTTCAAATTTTGCTTGGGGGGGGGGGGGTAGGAAGCCCGATGTAAGTTGATTTTGACGTTTTTCGTTGGTATATTATTATCTTAATTATTAAAATGTGTCTGGATGTTGAATTTCGAGGGCAATTGACCTCTGCTTTCCCTAAATCATGTCCTATAGATTCAGTTCGAAAATAGGTCTAATATACGATTTTATACTTTTATATAAACTCACTATTATCATAATTAGGCATTGAATTACTATAAAAATATTTCGTTTCTAATATTATCATATTGGATCAACACAAACGTTCTGTATTACAACAAAGTCTTTAATAATACGTATTTCTAATTTTTTTTTTTTTTAATAACTTTGCATTCTTTGAATTCACTATCCAAATAGTTTAAATTGATATAATATGAGAGGGTGTGATAGATATGACAAGGAAAAGAAATCGTTACCATTGGAGATGAAAACTGTGTACATTTCTTTATGACTTGTTTAAACACTTTGAAAAAAAACTATCAAAGATTCTGTCCTTCGGACTGAAATCATCTGTCGTAAAAAGAAGGTCGCCAAGTAATAAGTTTCTAAAATGTACACTGCAGTGTTACGAAGTTGATACTTTTCGATTTCGAAAGAAAATGAGACAGATATTGCTAGGAGAAACGTCTTTTTCTCCTCTTACCCCCCCTTCCCCGGGAACTCACTAGATGTTTCTGAAAAGATTTAACATCTTGCAAAAGTCTAGAAAAAAGTTTCACTGAAACTTCGAGGATGCGAATTATGACCCCTAACTTCTTTCTGACTTTATTCAGAAGATACTTTGGGACAACTTGTTGATGTTCAATATAATAAAGACAGAGATAGGAAGAAAGATAATGTATTAGAAAGAGAAGGAAAGAGGAAGAATATAAAAGATTCTCGTTGAGGGAAATAAAATTGTGTGTCCAGTAAATCAAATATAGAACTGTTGAGTGTTGCTTTCAAGTTTCATAGATTACATAGAAAAGACACAGGAAACTTATTGTTTTAAAACACAGTGATACTGAAAATAAGAGTATTTGCTTTTTTTTTAACTTTTGAGCAACTATATGAGAAAAATATCTATGGTGATCGTGATAAAAGAAATCGATATTTCACATTTCATGGCACCTACGTGGCGAAAAAGTTTTTTTTTTTATGTCCCTCCTGTTTCTCCGTCCACCCGTCCCGATGTAGAAATGTTCACTCGCTTAGAAGCCATATCGTTCAAGTATTGAGACCAAATTTGAAACTTAAGGTTTTTATAAGATTCTCTGAGCTAATTTTGAACTTCCTTCCTACCCCGAAAATACGGCTAGCTTACTAAAGTGTGAAATTCAAAATTTGAATTTTTTCTGTTATGGAAAGCAAATATTGTTCTGTGATGTCTGTGTACTGTGGCTTTGTGGTGACCGATCCTGGAAGTTTACAGACTACTTATATATATATATATATATATATATATTGTGAATTCGATGTGTTGGTTGTCACTGTCACTTGTTTTTAGTAAAAACGAAAAGTAGTAGCGCCTTGACAACAAAATTGACTGCAAGCATATCATACGTTCCTTTTTGTATCCTATATAAAACTTTTGTAGCTTGTTGGTTGCTATTAAATACTATTAATACGTCCTTTACATTTAAATCCATGGCCTAACAGGTTATGAGCCCATTGCGCATACTAATGTGAAGGTATAGTTCCGGTTTTTCTTTTGAGACTGATTGTTTTCTGGTGGTGTGCCATTCCCGAAGGAACTGTTTGGTGACTGTTCAAGTGGAGTGTTTTTTCGTTTTAATACGAACATGGCCGATGTTGACGAGTGCAGAAAACTGAACCAAGTGGAAGCACCAAATGTTGCTTCTGTTCAAGTGCCAAGAACTGGTGGATATTGTTACCGGTAAAGTCAAGCAACCGACATACGTGGCTGAAACGGAATCAGCGGATGTGTTGGCTAAACACAGGAAGGAAATTGCGGTGATTTTGAGAAAAACGATACACATGCTGAGTTGCTGATAACGAACGCTTTATCAGATGATGTGTATAATATGCTAGGTGTTGTGCAATCCGCGAATGATGCGTGGCAGCGGTTGTTGTCTATTTATGAACAAAGTTCAGGTCATCGTCTTGATAGACTGGCGGAAAAGTTTTTTGGCGCGAAAAAGGATCCTACCGTGAGTATGTTAGAACATATTTCAGAAATGCAAAGATACTTCCACGATTTGAGTGACGAAGTGAAAAGACAGTTCGATGTAACATTACCGGAACAACTTTTGATGTTGCGTATCACATCAACGTTACCGGCTGAGTACAACAACTTTCGTCAGATGTGGGAGGCTACGGCCCTTAAAGATAGAACGATGGATCAGTTAGTAGAACGACTACGAATGGCTGAAATGCACGACTCAGTTGGGAAAGATTCGTCTGCTGCGTTCATGTCCAAGTCAACTTTACGGAAACATTCCGGTAAACGTGATAAATCCAAGAAAGACAGTATAAGTGCCATAAAATGTTTCAGATGCGATAAGGTGGGACATTACAAACGAAATTGCCCTAGTGTGAAGTCTGTGAAGCAAACCAAGACTGAATTTGCTTCAAGTCAAGACAAGGAGGATTCGGCATTTGCGTGTTCCGCTTGTACGTGCGGTATACGGAACATTGATCGAGATCGGTGGATTAACGACAGCGGAGCGACAGTACATAGGACGGCTAACCAGGAATATTTTTCAACCTATGCAGACTTTGGTGTCCCGAAGAATGTGGAGGTGGCAACGGTATCGTAGTGAAGGCTGTAGTTCATGGGACTGTAAACGTTGAAATATTAATCAATAGAAAGTGGGTAATTAATTACCTAGAGGACGTGTGGCATGTATCGGAGGTTGAACTTAACCTATTTTTGCAGTCGGTTTCACTGTATAAGGGCTGTGAGTGGTTTACAAGTGAAAAGGAATACAGTGTAAGAAAAACGGACAAGTAGTTCTTACTGGACAGGCAATCGACGGTTTGATGGTTCTGAATATGCGTGTAAAGCCATCGGAAACACCGTGAAAAGTGTTCATAGGGCGTGCATCAGAATCGTTACAATTGTATCACGAACGCTTGGGTCATTTAAATAAGCGTCACGTTTTAAGTGTTCTAAAATTGCATGGCATTGATGTTAAAGATAGTGAAGATGTATTTTGTGAAGGGTGTGTGTATGGGAAACAACACAGAAACCGTTTTAGTTCTCGTAAAGACAGAGCTAAGGTACCAGGTCAAGTAATAAGTGCAGATGTGTGTGGACCTATGTCAGAAAAGTCGCTAGGGGGTACCAAATATTTCGTGTGTTTCAAGGATGACTACACAAAGTTTCGGCGAGTATTCTTCCTACAACGCAAAGATGAAGTGGCTGATAAACTGAAACAGTTTCTAGCAGAAGTTGATCAGGTAGGACATAAAGTGAAACAGTTCGTATCGGACGGTGGTAGAGAATTTGATAACAGAGAAGTACGGAGAATTCTCGAGCAACGTGGAATTGAAGTACGGATGTCAATGCCGTACACACCAGAACAAAATGATGCAGCGGAGCGCGAAAATCGCACATTAGTAGGTCAATGTTACACTCGCAAGATCTTCCAATCAAACTCTGGGCTGAGGCGGTAAACACCGCGGCATACGTACTTAACAGAACGGGTCCAACAACAGTTGCAACGAAAAGTCCGTATGAACTTTGGTATAGTAAAGACAGGCCTAATATAAATCATTTAAAAGTGTTTGGAGAAGATTGTTATGTGCACGTTCCAAAACAAAAACGTCAAAAATGGGATCGAAAAAGTGTCAAGGGAGTGCTACTGTGGTTACTGTGGAGATAGAGATGGTTATCGTATTTTTGTACCGTCGTCAAATAAAATATTATTAGGTCGTGATGTTAAATTTGTTCCCGAAAAGAGTTTTGAGCCAAGAAAAGCGGGTACCGGTAGTGAATCAGCTACATTGGACATCAAACACGAGGTTTCTGCTCAAGAGGAAGTTGCTGAAGATGGAAGCTCAGTAACTAATGAATCACAGGAAAATGGAAGTCAGAAAAGTAATATGGAACTTCGTGACCGAGAGACGATCAGAAGACCATCCTACTTTAACGAGTACGTAATGGTGGTTGCTGTAAATAACAATCTTCCAAATTCATATGAGGAAGCCATGAATTCTCGTGATAGCAAATTCTGGAAAACAGCTATGTATGAAGAAATGACTTCACTGTACGAAAATGATGTTTGGGATTTAATCGAGATACCAGAAAACAGAAAGGTAGTAGACTGTTGTTGGGTGCTGCGTATGAAAACCAAAGCTGACGGTAGCATTGGCCATTACAAAGCCAGACTTGTGGCAAAAGGTTACATCCAAAAGCCAGGTGTTGATTACGACGAGACTTTCAGCCCTGTTGCAAGGTACGATATAGTACAGACAGTGCTAATTGTTGCTGCAAACGAGGGTCTTAAGCTTGAACAGTTTGACGTAAAAACAGACTTTCTATACGGCGAATTGGAAGATGAAGACAACCAGATGGTTACGATGACGGTACTGGTAGGGTTTGTAAATTAAAGCGCAGCCTGTATGGACTGAAACAGGCACCTAGATGCTGGAATGCACGGTTTGTACGGTTCTTAAAACAGTGTGGCTTAAAAGCATCGGATGCTGATCCGTGTCTCTTTATACGTGAAAAAGACGGACAGAAGTTGTTCGTAACCATACACGTAGATGATGGATTGATTGCAGGAACGGATGGTGAACACATTAAGGAATTTCTAATGAATCTCAAACGTGACTTCAAAATTACAGTTAGTTCCTTGGATAGCTTCTTAGGAATGCAAATTCAGAGGGAAAATGACGGGTCAATCTTTCTGCACCAAAGCAACTAAACCAAGAAGATTCTTGAGCGTTTGCGGATGGATGAAGCCAATAAAGTTGTATTGCCTATGGTTAAAGAGGAAGCTGTAGATGATGAGGACATTCCCGGTAAAGTACCTTTTCAGGAAGCCGTAGGAAGCCTGATGTACCTAGCAATAACTACAAGACCGGATATTGCTTATGCTGTGGGTAAAGTTTCGCAGAAGTTAGAAAAACCTACAAAAACTGATTGGGAAGCTGTGAAACGAATAATGAAGTATCTACGAGGTACAACGGACTATGGCCTATTTTACCACTACAGATATAAATCTGGAGTTCTCGAAGCATACACCGATGCTGATTTTGCTGGGGACAGCAGGACAAAACGTTCGACGTCTGGGATGGTGTAAGTACAGCGGTGCAGCGATTACGTGGCTGAGTCAAAAGCAAAAGTGTGTAGTGCTCTCAACCACAAAAGCAGAATTCGTGGCTGCCAGTGAAGGCGCAAAGGAATTGATTTGGTTGATGCGTATGTTGAGTGAGATTTCTGTGATCAGCAAAATTCCAACACTCTTGATTGATAATGCGAGTGCAGTGAAATTAATAAAAAAATCCAGAATTTCGCAAGCGATCCAAACATATCGATGTTAGATATTACTTTGTCCGTGAAAAATATCTAGCTGATATTTTAAGCGTGGAACACATAGATGGTCAGCATCAAGTAGTTGAAATTATGACCAAACCATTAGCGCGTGTGCGTTTTGAAACTTTTAAAGATGCAATGAACGTGTGCGAAAGGCAGTTAAAAAAAAGAAAGCAAATATTGTTCTGTGATGTCTGTAAACTGTGGCTTCGTGGTGACCGATCGTAGAAGTTTACAGACTTTATATATATATATATATATATATATATATATTGTGAATTCGCTGTACTAGCTATCACTTGTTTTTTAGTAAAAACAAAAAGTAGTGGCCCCTTGACAACAAAATTGACTGCAAGCATATCATACCTTCTTTCTTGTATCCTATATAAAACTTTTGTAGCTTGTTGGTTGCTATTAAATACTATTAGAACGTCCTTCACATTTAAATCCATGGCCCAACATTTTCAGAAAACGGCTATAACGAATTAGTTTATATTCCAAAATCAATGTTTCATTAACACCCCCATTTTTCTAGAAAGTCATTTTTCTAGAAAAAAAAAAGAGAGAAGAAAATAACTAACTCTTGATGAGAGTTAGTTATTTCTGGACGAGCAAGTTCTTGTCCAGCAACGTTTTAAAAGTAGTGTATGATACGTAAAGACACAACGATGAGCGGACATTGATTCGGACCTCAATCTAACGGCAGATGTGCAAACTTGGTAAAATTCAATCAAGAAAAGTGGGAGGAGCAATCGAAAATTGAATTTAGAACGATTATGGACACTAATATGAAAGAAGAGATAGAAGAAAAATTCTGCACAATATGGTATTAGCGCAGAAAATAAGTAAAGAAAGCTAAGCAGATTCTGCTAGATACACCCAATAAAAAACATTTGCAAGATTGAAAGAGCCTCAAGAAAACTATGGATGACTGAAGCGATGCTTAAGAAGATGGAGGAACGCAAAGGGACGAAGACCATGGACAGCAAGAAACACAGAAGATTGGATAAGAAACTGAGAAGATAAACTGACAAAGTCAGAGAAATGAATGCATAGAAGAGATAAGTGAAAAAGTAATAGAAATTCAATGACGTGGCAGATACGATCTTATGTATCAGATAGCACAGGAATTTGAAAGGAGACCTAACAAGAATATACCCACGTTTGGAATCGAAGATCAGCAACGTCACATAGTCAGAATCCTTAGGATGTGGGAGATATACATACAAGATCAATATTACGTGAAGAACCAAGTAAAAGACATTGCGATCGAAACAAAGATAGAAATGGATGAAGAATAAGAAAAAGGCTTCAGCATTACAAGCCATCAAAGAATGCAAAAGAGAAAGACCATTGGATTTACTGAAAGGAATAAAAAATAATAATGAAAGTACTAGCAATGTTACTTCACTTATTAATAAAAAGTTCCTGAATGGAGAAAGACAAAAGATTTCCTTGAAGTTACACACCTAAGAAAAAAGTAAACAAAGAAGTGTAGTGATCGCAGAACCATTAGCTTTATATTCCCAACACTGTAAAGATTATTGAGAGGATAATGAATAATCAGCTAGAAAATAATATAGAAGAGTTGCCGGAGAAAGAAAGAATAGGAAAGAATATAATCGATCCATTATTTGAAAAATAGAAAAGAAATGTTGGTAGTTAAAGGAGGAAACTGAACATCGGGTGAAGTGAAACAAATATTTCCAAACTTAAACTTATAGGAGGCACAGTACTTAATAATAAATAATAATATGTCTTATATCGGGAAGCTGGAAAGGACGGACCTACGTAGAACCTTGGAAGGAGAAATTTGTTCTTATAATTTTGCAATCATATCCAGCTTGAATTATTGATTATCTGGTATTAGAAATTTGGAAAAGAGAAAGAAAACGAAAACCTGCTCCAAAATTAAGAAGAATGGAGTCTCAAAACGACTTTAAGAAATCAAATACGTGAATTCTCTATTACGAAGTAGAAGCATTACCACTGGCCATTGTACGATGTAAGTAGCATTGATAATTGGAAAACTGACGCTATTAATTTTATTAATAACTTTACATTGCATCAGATCTTGATGAATGATACTTTAACTGAAGGATTACGAACTCTTATAAAGGACTTTTGAATAACGTCGATGGGAGCCAAAATGGTAACTACACATCACAAATTAAAAGCAGTCTCGTAGCCTAGACTTTGGAGGGTTGTAACATTAGGGAAGGTTGTAGCACGTATTCTGATCGATTGTTATAACAAACATTTGTGTTACTCTATACAATTTTTACGCGCCAGCTTTATGTTTCAAACTCACAGAAAGGTAATAATGGTAATGACAAATATGAGAAGGGCACGGTAGCACACCAGCTGTCGCTTCTGGTGCAATAGGTCCTTGGTTCGATCCCAGGTAATGTTGTTTTGTGGTAGATAATATCATGTTCGTGTGTTTCTCGGAATTTTCCTGTTTCCTTCCGCATTCCAATTATTTCATAATTATTCGCTTTTAGTAATTATCTGTCTCATTCTAAAGAACGTTAATTATTTAATTTTTTTTTTCAAATCAGAATAGCCACTTTTGTCAACTTTTTAGATTCAGTCTTGATCTTTGGATTCTTGCGATACTCAAAAGGAGCTTTTCTTCCTACAAACCAGATAAAATCTCGAGAAATCATTTTTTGCTTAGTCATGCTACACGACGAATGAAAAATGTTATGCATAGAAAATTTTAAATCTTTTCCCCGAAATTCAGCATATTTTTCCAATCTCCAGATTTCAATAGGAATTGACATATAATTCCTGTGGAATTTTACAGCTGCATCACTTCTGCAGCAGCTTTGATATGACATCCTAATTCCATATTCAGTGTCCATTTTTACTAGAGTATGCTTGACATCTCACAAGTGTTTACATAATAAATTAGCATCGTGTGTGTGTGTGTTATACGATGGTGTTGAGTAAAGTAGCAAAATCAAATCCAATTCTCCGCCTCCCAATGTATCAAAGAGGGAAACAGTTTCCAGCTGTTCGTTTGCAGAAATCAGCAAAGTACATTTGAGGTAGAATAAAGAAGAAAAAAATAAAAAATAACAGAATCTGGCAACCTTTCAAGAACAGATGTCGCTCCAGTTCTGGCAAGAAGTCAAACTTTCTAGTGACGATATCATCTCGTTCTCGCACAACAATAACTCTCAAATGATACTTACGAGGTCTTACAGTGCAAATCGAAGACTTCACCCACTTGAAGTAGCGGTAATGAATACTTATCTTTAATATTCGTAACGAGATTCGTAATGAACTCTTAATGTTATGCGCATTGCATTTGACAATATTGACTTCCTTTTATGTAATCGCATTCCCCTCTCTTATGCTAATTTATGTTGCTTTAAATGGAGAATTAACGAAAATAAAATGTGAGATATATATGAAATTAATCTATATCTTAATTTGGTAAGAACATTTATTTTTAATTAGAGGTAATATTTGCATTAGTCAGCAGTAGACATTATGAAAAACTTTAATACATTATTTTTGTTTAAGTGTAAAGAATATAACATTGATAGTAAATCTGTTTCACGAATCCAGTCATCTATAATTATTCCCTTGTTTTACTCGAATTAAACATTGTATACCGTCAGCGAACTATCATAGACAATTATTTAAAATATTGGAACATAATGATAGGTAGTCTCATTACTGAACAGCTGAAAGGTCATTCTACACGTGGACAAGTGTTTTGTGGTGTACAATACAAAAATAAAATATTGCGGCAGTGAAATTGACAAAGCTACTTCTGTATTATCATAGATATCTTATTCTGAGATTAACGGCATTTCAATGGCAGCAAACCGAGAAGCTTTCATGCACTATGGTCCTCATCTAACAGCAATCTTCTCTTTTAATTCTGTCCGCCTCCTTCGACCCATCCCTACTTCTCCTTCCACCATACTTTTTATCACTGTCCTCATAATACATTCCTTCTAAGCTCATTTTAACATCCAAACTTATACTTTGCTCCTCATCTATTGCTAGCACCAACTATTTCCATTCCGTTTCCTCTCGACCCAGAAAATATTCTCAGTTCTTCCCCACACTTAAATCGTGAAACCTTCCAGTTTTTTTCAGTTGCATTCTCATGATGTCTATGTTTGAGCACGTTAGAATACAATACGAAACATTTTATGACAGTTTTTTTCTAAAAATCTTTTACTTAAATCTACTTACGAATTTTCAAAAATCCATGACAGTGTATTACTACAAATGACAAAATTAAATTAAATATAATTAATTCTGATTCGCTTATAGTTATTCAAGCCACAATTCTCATATTAGGAGATTTTCTCCGTAAAACAATAAACAAAATTCAAACTTCGAGAAGTTTGAGTACTAAGTTTTAAATATACTATGAAATATAGTGTACGAGTTCGTTGGTTTGGGGTAAAACTTAAACATCTTTTTCAGCATCTAAGCTATGTGAGAATTAGGACATATAGTTTAACATGTTATCCAAACAACGGAAACTCTCACCAAGAGTAGAGTAAGGGAATATCCGCGCCGAAAGCGAGTATACAAAACATATAGCTATGAGAGAATTTTGGTAAGAATTTTGGAAACGTTATCTACAGTTAAAACTTAATAATATGATAGTAATTTATTTGTTGGCTAAAATTGCCCCTAAGAATTTCAAAATACCGATACTGTATCTTCTAATTTCTAGAACAATTCTATTCTCTAGATCTACACTTCGCACAAAAAAGTCTTTTGCTACACGTCATTTTAAAAATAAATTAAATAAAATGCAAATATTTACTTAGAAAGAAATGTCCTAAATATTTACTTAGGAAGAAATGTTTGAAGTACCTATTTTAAATTAAAAGCACACAACCTATACGCCAAAACTTCATTTTCGCATACACGTTGTTAAATTTTATCAATTCAGTTTGTGCTGAGTTAAATCTAGATACTATTTATTTGAGATGATCAATGCGAGAGCGCAATTACCAAGTCACGTTATACTGGATCTTTCTTCAAGACTGTGTTTGAAGTTAAATGGTTAGAACATATACAAATCCAATATTAAATAACAACAGTAATATTAAAAAAAATAATTAAAAACTCTTCAAAATTATGATTTCAATGCATTGATAGGAGTTTGTTTATAAACGAATTGTGGAAAAGAACTTAGAACATCATATCTTTGCAACAAGCTTTGTCATTTATTCAATCAAAATTTAAAACAAAAACATTCAATTATTAAAAGTGTGTAGCGTATTTAATACTAGTTGTATCTATTTTTTTCATGAATATTCCAGTTATTTAAATTAGGATCTAGTATGGTTTCTCAGTAATGATTTGAATTGAGTTTCTTTAGGAAATAACCGATTTTCTTTAAAAAGGGAAGCAATTTTGCTTTTGCACAACATAATGTACGTAAATTTTAATTGATAAATATGTAATTTCATTAGCTTTTAATACCATTTCGATTAATGAAACTATAGTAGTGATATGTAAGTTGACTAGTATATGTAGATAATTTGTATTTATCACGGTCATAGTTAAGAAAAACATACTGTGAAAGTACTGCTACAAGAATTAATGCATTCATGTTTAATTGAACTGTCAATTTATTTTATAAATTAACTTATGTTTTCTGAATTGAAAAAAAAAAACTTCCATTTCTATTTCACTTCACTATACCAAATTTGAGAAGAACCCTTTTGAAGTGTTATATTACAAGAATTATATAATTACAAATTAAATAAGTCTAACTTTCCGTAAACGGAAATTTCCATTCAACTTCAAACATAGTCATTCATTACTCTTGTAACCAACCATAAGAAACAGCTTGTTCACGTACATGCATTTACCTATAAATATTAGTTTTATTTAAATAGGAAAACGAAAATACTAACGTGCAAGTTACCTTTAAGTACTGAAGTTCATATATTTGGATCCTTCTTTTACTTAATTAGACTAAGAAGTCTCTGGTAGTGACATTAATTTTCACAATATTATAGTAAATTTTATATCTAATATTTATCTTATTTTATAAGATATACTATAACGAAAAAAATAGCTAGATGGTTAATAAAGATTATTGGTTGTATATGAAAATAATCAAAGAAAATTCGTAAAGAACCCATTTTTATTTTAGAAATTGATAATTGATGATCGAATAAAAAAATGCACTTGTCCACTAAATTTAGTTTTGCTTTAAATAACAAGATTTATGAATAAATTCTGATCATTTGTCACTATTATTGTCAAGTCTTCCTGTGTTATCCATGCGTTGCAAAATTATACTTAAAACGATATCAAGATCTATATATATACACACGTGCTCAGTACATACGAGTATACACCTTACGCAGTTTTTCAATTTGTTACATTATTACTAACACACAATATTATACCGATAAAAATTTACCTAATGTTCAACATGCTTTATATCGGCCATTTTAAAGCTCCTTCGGTAGATAAAAATATTTTTTATAAAGTTTATTTCGATTAACTTTGTTTCTTTTCTGTTACCTTAAAGTTTCGTCAAAATTAATTGAATATTATTAATTATATATAATTAGTTATATAATAACGGAGGAATCTGAATAAATTAAAAGTTCTAAAATTAAACTAATGCATATCTAGTTGATCTATGTTGTTTAGACTGCAACTATAGAAGCACTCAGTTCGTGGATAACAGTAGCTTTGAATATGTACAAAGTACATTTTCTATACACAAAGTACAAAGTACATTCCTACTTGACAATTCAATTATTTTATGAAGGCACAAAGCATTTGAAAATGAATACTGAATTTCTACTTATCCTGAGTTGAACATACAACTAGTAAATATACTTTTAAGTAAGTCTAAATGTCTTTCTCAAATAAACAAAAAATATATCTGTCTGAAATATAGTTTACTTCACTTTTATTCTTTTGTGCATATTGATATTAATTTGTAATTATAATATTCCAAATTAATACAAAGAAGACTTGTTCACAACTTACCAAAACAACATTTAGTTTTGAAAGACGATGTTTAAGTAAAACCCTTTATAATTTTGCCTTGCCTACATATATTATAATTTTCTATTTCCTAGTATGAATAAATTTAATTAACTTTATTGCATATGCCCTTGTACTATACTTTTATATTATGTTCAAGTGTTATCAGAATTTAAATCTATTCCTAGTCACCTATACTAACATCTATACATTTTATAGAAACTAACTTCTGCAAACACGAAGAAAGCTTAAGTACAGTTTATATTGGTAAATATGACATTAATTATGGTTTAGTTTGAAATATACAACGTCGACAACATTCGTAATAATTTACAGTTGATATATAGCAACCTTAAATTTATGTGGTGTCAATTTATTTAGCTTGCTTCTATTTCAAGGAGCCAAACCACTATATTACAAATTGGAAAACAAAGTGGTACTTAAGTGAAAATATATGTTATCTAAGCTAAATCATATTTTAAGTTGAAACCTTTCTGAATATGCATTGTTTCAAGTCAGTTCCTTAGAATATAATCTAACGAAAAAAGATTACTAACAATAGCTTTATTTGTATATTCTCTCTCTCTCTAGTTATATATATATATATATATATATATATATATATATATATATGCATATCAGTAAATTAGTTTGGTATTAATTATTCATAATTATTCAATTTAGTGACGAAAGCGTATTCTTAGAATATATATTGAACATGTGATATATTAAATAAGACTTGTATCAGTGCAAATATTCTTACGAATTACCTTGGTGAACAAAATCTTGAAGTAAATTCTTGACTATTTCTTGTCGAGATGAGAAGTTAGCACAACTTCAGAAAACTGTATGTAACTACTGTATATATATTTATAAATTTCTTTTATATATAAGTATGAAGTATGTGTAGTAAATGAAGATTGAAGCTGCAAATCATTTATACCTGTTTTTTTCTTGATTCTCTTGTTGAACTTTGCATTAGACTTACCATGATGCCGGTTGTGACAGCAATACCACGTCCACAATACGTATTGGGCACGATATCGCCATACCCAACGCTGAGGAACGTAATAGCAATGAGCCACATGGCGTTTAGCAGGTTGGCGTGTTCGTCATCGTGGTACCTGGGACACAAAGAAAAGAAAAGGGCGAAACACGTTTATAGACAACATCGAATAGGCACACTGGTGCTTGTCTAATGTTTTGCTTGAGTACTCACAAGGAAAAAAAAGGGGTGATTGGTGTGATACCAGGGAAATAAAAGGACATGGTGGGAAATAAATTGTTTTACATGACTTACCATCATACCACAAGTAACGGTGATCCCTCTTCCGCAGTACGTGTTAGGTACTATATCCCCATAACCTACGCACAGGAATGTAATGGCTATCAGCCACATGGAGTTTAACAAGTTGGCGTGTTCCTCGTCGTGGTACCTACAGCACAAGAAACCGTTTTTTGGTGATTACCAGGGTCGCCCAGGGAACAAAAAACAAACACAGAAAACAGTGACGACATAAGCAAAGGGGAAGTTTTGTTTTCCATTTATGCTATGGAGAGAAATATAAGAATGCAGAAAATGTGAAAAGGATAATTAGGAACGTCATAGGTATATGAAGATAGATAGACGGATATTAAGCGATAGAGATAAGAAACTCCTGCAGGCATAAGCATGAAACAACGTGAGCTAGTTTCCAATGCCACTTCTCAGCCTCAATAAACCAAAAAGATACTACTGCAACACTTCTCAAAGTGCATTGCTTCCTTTAAACAACAAGCTTGGCTCGACAATGAAAAAACGCCAAATAAATAAAATAAATCTAATTCTTTATAGCCATTCACAATAAAAAAAGTAAATTAAAACATTCCTCTAGAACTGCTAAAAAATAATTAAAGGGAAAAATAAAGCAAAACAAAAAAGAATTACACATACTCATTATTGCAATATTTTGATTAATTAAAAGGTCAACAGTAAGTTGTTTGTTGTTAACTAGAAATTAGTAACTCTTGTTTAAACTTTTCTTTTACCGTAAAATGCTGATTTTTTTTATAAAGATCCTACACCTGCTGGAGAATTCGCTACCTGCATGCCGAATCGCACATGACGATCTTAGGGATGGATAGAACAAACAATAATTACCACACGCTCACCTTGAAGTCCTTGGTGGTAACAGAATAATGTCATATGTGGTTTTATTTTTTTAAAATTACTTTAAGAAAATGTACATGTATGAAGCTAGGCTAATATACAATACACTATGCGTAACTATGCCGTAAAGAAAATGCTAGAGGCATGTAAAAAAACAAACAGAAAAAGAAGTTTACGATTTAAGCTATAAACAGTTTACAACTATAGAATATTACCGCATTATCTACGTACATTATAAATAATAAAATTCCTAGGCATCTAAAAAAATTTTATTAAATGCATAAAAATTGTATTGAACTAATGATACATGTTCGCCTACAAAACGTGCAAAACTGACTCTTTTTTTTATATATTTTACTGCTTCGACGTGCAATCTATAATGAATAATAAAAAAATAAATGATTAGGTGTGTTAGTCTAGTTTTTTAAAAAAGAAATAAGAGGAAAATACTCTACGCCCTAACATCTTATGAGGAGTGCAGGCCCATAAAATTTACTTTCAAAGCATAATTAATAGAATTAGTAAATTGATTTACATAATTATATTTATGAAACTATGAGTACAGACCAATCTATGTACAACTATTTTTTAAAATCAATTTTGAACTTTGGAAGTAAATCCTTCTAATGGTAGCACTCATCCGTTAGTTGATGTCTTTGTGCAAAATATAATTAAAAAGGTCCTGCACTGCCTTCATTATGATAGAACGCAGATTTGAGGTGAATTATCAGCAGTGCACACAAATGTTTCCGATTAAAAAAAGGGAGGAAAAGTTTAAAGAACAGCTGCAATAGTAAAAAAGAAATAATAAATCCGGCAATAGTATAAAATTACTATGAAAAAACTATAAAGGACAAAAGCTGTGCTAAAAGAACTGAAGCAGGAGAGAATTAAAACAAAACTTTCGGATTGAAAGTATTAAATACAGGCCGTGCACAAATAAATGCAACTTTATATAAATATATATTATATATAATATATATATATAATAAAACTGTAGGATATAAATGCATTTTCAACTTGCAAATTAGTATATTTATATTGTTCCCTGGTGCAAAACTGATAATCACCAGTAAATATAGATATATATATATATATATTTACATGACGCGAGTGGAACACAATATTTTTTTTAATAAAAAAAATAATTAAATTTGTTTTCTGTACTTGTTTTAGCTAAACTTTAAAGTGGAGTGTACAAACTATGAAACATAAGATTAAATAAAAAATAAAATTTCTTACAAAAATTAAATTATCCGGTAAAGTTTATGAGGACGTGCCTTGCTGGTACCTTATATCTCGTCACCGACTCCATCTGCCTGTGATCGCCATTGCTGTGCGGGAATACAGGTAGCGTTTAAAAAAATCACAACATAATACAAGGTTACTTGATTGTTTCTCCCTTTCATGTTGGTAACGCTTAAAAGATCATTATTAGCACAACAAGGGGAAATAAAGTAAACAAAACCTTCAATTGTAAATGAACAGTTTAGATAAGATGTAATTAGTATTTTGATACTCTAATTAGATTAATAATTTGCTTCATTTTCTTTGCATGTGCAAATAATTCTTACTTTTTTCTCTAATAAAAAGGATAGTTGAAAGACATTCAGTATCAGATAATGTACATATATATAGTGTATTTTAGTAATAATACTTTCGTCGGTTTTAGTTGTACTTATCATATATTTTATTTACTCCTAATAGATAAATAATATAAATTTGACACTAATCAAAATTGATATTTGTTATTGCATTGAAAATATATGTTATTTATGTATTTATTGCAAAAGTAGGTAATTATTTTTGTCATGAAAACTTTTTTCTTACCTTCGATAATATCTATAATCATATTATTCATACAATGATGAAACCTGATTTTCAAACATATTTTAAATAAGTATGATCAATTTCTGAATTTATAATTTCAATAAAATTATTTTTTATTTAAATAATGAAATCTTTCAGTTTAACGTTTTAAGATTATGCCACTTAGGCTAAGGGAAACAGTTATGTTTTTCATTTGCTATTATATTGAAATATGCAAACTTAATTTTTATTTTAAAATTGCTATTACATTTAAAATTGCAGGCTAGTTTAAAACTTACACTTCTGTTTCTTAAAAATTTGTATTTAGTCATATTGTGAAATATATCGTGATATTATTCTTGTTCAAATACCATGGTATTTCACGATCAAGAATATCAGGTTACAATATATTTAAATTTTAAAAGCAAATATTAATAACTATAGCCGACAAAGTATTTTTCGGCTATGTCTCATTAGATGTTTTTTTAAATATTATGTAGAAGGTAAAGTTTGCGAAACAGAAAGTTCATCAGAGTACAGCTGTAGGAAAATGATTTCTGTACTAGACTACTAATCGAACTATATTTTGAAAAATTAAAGTAAAATTTTCAACCTTCCACTCATGCTATTCTACTAACATTTCATACTTTAAAATAACATTTTGCACATGAAAGACTTATTTTTACTTGCACGTTTGTATTTTAAGTTAATTTGTTTTAAATTTAGCTATATTTTATAATTTCATTTCATTAATAATTTTTTTTTGTTTTGTTTTTAGTGGATTGCAAATTAAAATATGAATTTCAATTAAACCTTGATCAATACATTTTACTTTTGAAAGAAGAATGCACAGCTCATTTATAAGATATTATTAACTGTTTTAAAATTTTGATCTATCTCTAGCATTATGTGGATAAATAATTTTAGATTAATATTTACTGTCTAATCTCTTAGTTTTATTGAAATAGCTTCAGATGATAGGTGAGAAACACTAATACAATAATAATAATAATAATAATAAAAAGACTTTCCCCTTGTTTCTTTGCACCAACTTAAAATAGTATTCAAACTGTAGAAATTAGAAATCTTATTATTACATTATACATGTGTAATTATGGCATTACATAAATATATTGCATTTAATAAAAATCACGAGGAGTACAAAGAAAAAAAACAAAGAGGACTTTACGTGAGGAAAAGAACAGACTTCACAGGAATCACATCTATTTCTAAAGCCACCGAGTAACACATCTGATCACGATTGCGTACAGGCAGTTCAACATCTATTGGGGACCAGGTGATACATCCATATTCATAAATTATTAACTAGAGAAACAAATACAGACATTTAGGTAATTAAAAAAAACTATTACTATAAACAAAAATAACGTGTACTATATTTATGATTTAATATTGCATGTCTCTTTAGAAACCAGAATATACTGGAGACATTTGCGACTAATAATTTTAATATTGAATTAATAATTTTGTAGTTTAGTTCCTAGAAGAATAAACCCTTATGTTGTAATTTTGCCAATTACTTTGAACTAAATTGCTCAATTTTAACTTATTTGCATTGTTTTTCGCTAAAATACAGGAAAGTTTATTCTATTCATCCTCCCTCAAGTTATTAAAGAAGAAAATGTACGGGTTTATGTTGTTTCGCTGTAGTAAATTATCTTTTCAATATTGCAATAAAGCCGTAATGATTCCGCATTGTCTGATCTTCATCATAATTATAATAACGTAGCGAAATGCAAACTGATTAATTAAATTAAATAAAAACAATTTGAAATATTTATCATCATGTATATTTTTTTATCTTTTAGTTTTCCAAATTTTTCTCTCACATGTCATTAATAAGGTAAACAAAGCCAAAACTAAATATTCAACTCTTACACGCGCTTTTATCTAAAGAATTTTGAAGTTTAAACGGGACAATTTAATTACCTTCCTTTTGACTTTGATAGAATATTGTTATAAACTGGACCCAAATTTGTATCTTTCTTTCAAATGTATTGACAAAAAATACGTTCAGTGGTTATTCATTTTCAATTACAACCGGATCAAACGATAAATAAAAAACGAGAAAAAATCAAGGTGATCTCGTTGATATCTTCTCAGAATTATTTACTACATTCTGTTATTGCGAAAGTTGAAGAGTTCTTGTTGATGAAGAACATTAAAGTTTTCCGAAATGTAAAAAGCAAATATATCCAGAAAAATATTGTAATTTGCACAACTTACATAATTTAATTAATACTCTCTATTCAAGTCAAAATACGTGATGAACTGCATTGTTAAATTCAACAAATTCCTACAGAAATACAATGACACGTTATTGTAAATTAACAAAACTTAATATATCTATTTATCTATCTATCTATCTATCTATCTATCTATCTATATATATATATATATATATATATATATATATATAAAGTAGTTTGATTTCTGGTGTTATTGCTAAAAATCATGAACTGTCAATTTCACCATGAACTTAACGATTGCTTAGTACATAATTCTGTAATATAACAAAACTCATTCACCTTCGTAGGTTACTCCACTATGATCGGAATGATAGACATTTGGGACAGGGTCAATTCTCATAATGATGCAATTTAATAGTGTATTGATATTAACTATCATTAGTTAAACTTGTGGCAAAAGTTTTAGATTTTTTTACAAATAAGATAGATGATAAACAGATAGACCTTTGCTGTGAAAATGTATTAAAGGCGATGTTAAAGTTTTGCCGCTACATATGACAATATCTCCAATATATTACTGGCTCTTAACCAAAGTTACTAAAACAATCTTGGAAGTTCTCCTTTAAAGTATTCAATAAAAGAGATCGTTACACACACAAGTTTAGAGACGTGAGAGATTTTCTTAAAGTGTACGAATTGTATCTTATATTATGTAAATTCAATATTTATTCATAAAAATCAATATATATTTTTCAATAGTACTGTATTGAAATGTGACTGTTTCAATGAGGGTATATAACCTTTTCTTTTCAAATGTTTAAGCATCAGAAAACTTTCGGGATCTCTTGAGAATCCCTTTGAAAACGACTCTAGGCAAGAGGTCAGTCCGTTTGTAGTAGAATTGTTCAAATTAAGACTGTCCATCTTTTTATTATCAATATCAACGTTTCATATGAAAGATATTTATGCGTCAATTAAGAACTTTCGTTCCACCATACATTTTCTGAATTGCTGATTCATTATGTTTATTTGTTGTGCGATAATTAGTAAATTTATCCTTGCTATTAAAAGCACAATATACAACCAATTAACACAACTAAATGTTGCTTTTATTAGAATTTTCAGGTTATTCCTTAAGATTATAACAACTTGAAGGATTTTACATCTTTTTTTTTTTTTTTTTTTTTCGATTTTGAAAATCTTGCGTCCTTCTTGGAGATAGTTACTGCATTAACTGAAATAAAATTATTACTTGTCAATGCAGAAATGTATATTAGTACGATTGCTCGAATACGAATATGTTTGTCAAAGGCTATTCTGTGTCTTTTCTCCGTATTTGGATCATTTAAATGCTAAAAATATGTTGAATAATTATTTATCTAGTGATAATTCGAAATGAGAGAAGGATTTTGGAACAATATTATTCGAGTACACAGGATCTAGAAGTGAGTAATGGAACACTGACGACAATATTAGAAGGGTTATAAACTCAAGTACGAAATGGTTCACTATTTTGTTCTATAATTTTATTCGTAGTATTTAATTATTAGTTCCCATGTTTACTGATTTATGTTCAAGATCTTGTATAATGTATAAAGTATAACAATACTATATTAAGCATAATTTTATGTGACGTAGACTTTCTAATAATTGCAATAGATCGGTAATACATTTTTCTTGGTTAATAAAATATTTTCAACTTAAATAATACATTCTCTTCTGTACTGAAATTAAGTATACATTAATCTTTTATTGTAGTTCTTATGATATTCTACTGGATCGCTTCCGTATTTTCGGAATGTACTCTTCAATTTTCCTTGACAAAGACGAACGTCTTTTATGTAAGATCAAAAAAATCTACGCTTCAGCATTAAATTCTTTTTGTTACTTAATTACGACCTGGAACTTCGTCAATTCCTCAGTTTACACCTTCTTACCAAACTTGTGACATTTATTTTATGCTGAAGAAGGAAGAGAAAATGTGAAGTAATTTCTTTTGAACTCCTTTCCTTTCCTAACAATTTTATATATTTATTTACGAAATGTAATTATCTTTTCTAATACTGAATTTTTCAACATTCTTGTAACCACCATCTAAAACGGAATAAAAGGATTTCTATTTTGAATGTGACTATAAATATACAGTTCCCAAATAAATTCCTATCTTTACACAGTATCGGAAAGTTAAGAATATTATTTTAAAATTACAAATTCGTTTCGTATTATACATACAGATTTATTTTCTTTGAAACTAAGTTTCCATAATTTTATATAAATTTCACAAGTTCTCGTAAATTTATTATCAATGTCTTGTATGATTATTCTCGTACAGTACTTAGTAGATATCGGTTGCTGTTTTAGATAACTGAGTTATTTTCTGTCCTTATTTCTTAGTTTATCGCAAATGACTCAAATACAGAGTGAGTAAATACGAAATGACATTTTCGTACTAAAGAATCTTTATTTAATTGTGAATTATTGTACATTTGATTTAAATTTGAATATTAAATTCAGAACATTTGGCAAATTTCAGAGAACATTTCCTTAATACAGCATTAAAATTATGACTAGAATTCTTTTAACAGCAATTGTACCGTTAATGCAGTTATATTAGTAATTTCAGTGTTCTATTCAAAAATTATATCAGTAATTATCTGACGAACTTAGAAGTGCTACTTTTGGGAGAGAGACCATTATTATGTTTCCCATAATTAGTGAGTAAGCACGGTTGTTCAGAGTAGCGAACTGCTACGATGTATTCAATACTTCTACGAAGTAGCAGTTTAGCTTATGTAAGAGTTTAATTTCTTATATTGAGTACGTGCAAAAATTCTACCCGGTTGCACAAGGTCACTGATGAAAGATGTTTTGACCGAAGAGATGGCGCTCCATGGGCTGGAATTAGTGGTCATGTCATCGAGAGAACAGTACAGTAGCAGCAGGCAGTGAGTGTGTACTAGTGGCTCATAAATGAAGAGAGTGTTGTGCCGATCAAATGGAGATCACAAGGAACACATCATACATTGTTTACTGTATGAGTTCGATAAGGGTAGTAGTGCGGCCTTGGCCTGCCGCAACATTAGGCAAGTGAATGGTGAGGATGCAATCCAAGAAAACCCATGTTGTCGCTGGTTTTGGAAATTCAGGGACGGCAACAGAAGCTGTCACAATCAACCACGGTCTGAGCGTCTATCAGCGGTTTCCGAAGAAGATCTGGACCACACCATAACAGTAAGTTCGAGGCCAACTGTAGAGGAATTAGTGACAATCTTCCAGGTACACCGGACAACAGTGGATAGAAGAATTGTGGCTCTGGGATTCGTCACAAAGTTCGACCATTGGGTTCCACATCAGCTGAGTGCAACTCAACGAGAGGGGCGAGTCACAATGTGTGTTGCATTGCTTTTCCGATACAAACAAGATTCCTTCTTAACACGGATTGTCACCGGCGATAAGAAATGGATTATGTACTGGAAAGTGAAGCGTCGCAGGACTGTGTGTAGCGTTTCTGAACCACCTCTATCGATATCCAAACAAGAACTTCATCCCAAGAAAGTGTTGTTGAGTGTCTGGTGAGATGTTAAAAGAATCATTCATTGGGAGGTCCTGGAACCTAATCAAACCATTAATGCGGGCGCCTTCTACTGTCAACAGCTCGACAGACTGCAGGAATCATTGCGGTCGAAGCAGCCAGGCTTGTCAATCGCCAAGGAGTTATCGTTCAACATGATAATGCTAAGACACATACTGCTGCAATGACACGTGAGAAGTTAATGGACCTTGGTTGGGAAGTTTTACCCCACCCTCCCTACTCCCCTGACTTGGCTCCCACAGACTTCCAACGTTTCCGCAGTGTGCAAAACGCCTTCACTGGGAAGTCATGTGTTGATGTGGAGGCTGTGGAAAGTGCCTTCGGCGAGTTCTTCAACGCCAAACCAGCGGAGTTTTATTGGTGTGGGATTCATCTTCTACCGGAAAGACGGCAAGAGGTCATTGATCATGCTGGTGATTATACACAGTCCTATGTGAGTTACATTTTCTGTCCTTTGCACATCCATATGTACACCAAAATCGGGTGTAACTTTTGCACGTACCCAATAATTCACTATAGAAATAGTTCGTAGTGTGGTATCAATGTATGAACAGCAATAACAATGTAAGAAAAATATAGCGAATCACGAAATGGACAATTCAGTATTCTTCTATCGTTCATTAATTAGCTCCTATGGAAGTTTGTTATCTTCTGCTCGGATTTTCTCAAATGCAATAGGTAAAATATAGTCTGCCAATGTACAATAGAAAAAAATTGAGTGATTATTTAAGGAACTGCACTTTGTATCTTTCTATGTGTAAGCTTAAATCAAATTATGGATTGAAATATTTTGTATGAATGAAACTAGACAAATTTCCCAATTGTCGCGTTTCTTGTTCTAAAATTACATCCACCACCTCAAGTTCTCGTTCTAAAGTTTTAATTATTGGAAAATTCAAACATATTCGTCCCCTCCTTTCCAAGAGAGGGGTGGATATTAACACTTTGCAGAGGAAAAATTTCTTCCTGTAAATACTGTTACCTCAGAATTTCTTCAAGATTCTTCCTGAATCCATCCCCGGTTCCTATATTCATGATAAAAAGATAGTATATATCTGATTGGAGGTTAGACTGAATTAAGATTACAACTGTATCACATGATAAATGTGAACTCGACGACAAAATACTGAATGTAAGCCGAGCATATATATATACTCGAATAATGTAGATTTAGTGGTAATTGCAGATATTTTTACCCGAAGTAATATGAACTCTGCAGGGAAAGGAAAATATTTTCCTTTAAAGGAAACTTATAACAAATGCGACAAGAGAACTGTTAGAAATTTCAGTAACTGTAATAGACTAATTACGACCTAACCGGTTGCTAATACTATTGTTTACCTCTGAACCTACAAAACCAGTCACCGGCACTCCTTGAATATTCAAGTAATACCGTTCGGTAGATGTGATTTTCCTCTACTTAACTATTTGTAACACTTTCATCATTTGTAATGAAATACCACACGTAGAGAACCGTAAAGCTAAATTTCATCACAACACACAACCTAGTACACAATTGCTGGCACTAATATGAGATCTCAGAACAAATTTTCATTCGACAACTTTAGTATATCAGGAGTTTATTTACATAAGTTTTATAAACTGTACGAACAAGCTTTCACTACAAAAACAGGAAACACGCTATTAGCATGTGGACTCCAGCGTACACCTAACCTCCGCCATCGTGAAGGACTCCATAAGGTTTTCTCTCCCAGAGCCGACTCTGTATGACTAGAATTAAGATGGATGACTGATATTCCTCACTTAATTATTAATTTACTAATGCAATCTCCTACTATTAAGCTGTATTTTGTTTAAGATCTCTCCATTCCTTAAAATCGAGTTCAATTAATTTTTTCACTAATATCTATTTTTCACTATTTAAAACTTTTCATATTTATCAATTCGTATAGTCATACAACGAACTTAATACTGAAATCAGTGTTATTTTGTTACATATAATAATTCAGAACCAAAATATAAGCTTCTTAATTTCGTCGAGTGGCATGACATGACGGATATACTATTTTTCTCAACCTAGGATATGTTTTTAAGATTTCCTAGTGGTGTTGCACAACGTAATAATAAGTTTCATCGTAAGAAATCAACTAACTTTTAGTTCAAAGAAGTGTTTACTTACATTTACTTAGAGTAGGGTGGTGAGAACTACCTTCTCTTTATTTTGAAAGAAAAAATTACACTACGTTCATGGAATTAATGGACATGTTCTCGTTCTGCATATGGATTAATTGTTTTGAGAATTATCAATACAATTTTAATCGTATGTTGGTTAATTAAGGTTGATTTTTGAATATTAACGAAACCAAGGGTTTTAAGCCTTTAAACGGTTTTTATATCTAACACTAGCGTTAATTTGTAATTAGTGACATAAGTATTCTCGGTACAAATATAATCATTTTATTGAATACTTCATAAGGAGAAATTTACCCGTTATTAAACTCAAAAATATGTAAACAGTTAAATATTTCATTGTTTTACTATGCCATGATATTTGTTTTCTTTACACGAAAATAGTTAAACCAAAATTTGATCTACAAGATTTTACACTAATATTTGTCATTATTAAATGAGGAAGTAATAGGCATATTTAGTTACTTTTCTTTTCATAAACTTTTCAATAGTTATAGAGAATGAAGTGCTTATTCTTTAATAAAGACACGTAAATTCACACATACACACATAAATACGTAATATATGTTTACAAATAAGCAGACACGGTGATTGGTATTATCGCTGGCATATATGTGTGTGGCATTCACATGTGTGTTTTGCTACATACCTCTCACACTGACGTAACGTCCAACTAGCTATAATCCACAATGAAACCATGAACACAAGTAACACAGTGCCAGGGCAAATTGTCATTAATGTTTTAAGGACGAAACGGGTGTTAAAATTAATACGATTAAGAGCTCCAATGCTCCTCGACGAAGCATCCGTGAATAGTTTACTATGCAGAAGCATCACTCGACAGATAAGGTACAGTCTAAGGAACATGGGAAGGCTGAGGGCGACGTCATAAGGGACCATTACGGCCTTTATCTGCTTGTTTTGGTTCGCGAGTTTTGTGCTCCAGGAGAAACAATAACGACCTGGTATAGGATGGACGGCGCAGATGACAAGTTCTAAACAGATTTGACCGATGCGTTGCCACGTCATTGCTATCCTCCAATCATCTGCGCAGTTGTCAATCATGAAAAGCTGAAAGTAGACAAAAATAAAAATACGATATAGCACAAATAACGTAATATAAATAGCTATAGTGGTTAAAACATTAATGTAATACTTTTAGGATATTTAGAATTACTACAATATAAAACATTAACTTCTTGCTATGGAAAGAAGCTAATTTTTGGCGCTTCCCACGTCGAACAAAGGGATGATGTTCATTTAAATATTTCTTTTATTTTTTTAATGTCAATTACTCATGAGGATAAATAATCATACACATTAACTTCAGTATTAATCATACGCATATTTCATATACAAGTATAGCGAAAAAGTTTATACAGTATATTGATCTTTAGGTCTCCTAAAGTCTAGTTTACGTACACATACATGTTTATGTAGGAGACAATGCAAAGTGAAGTCTAGTATTGCTTATTTCAGACTGCAGTGTTCATCTAGCAGTACAGAATTACTACAAGATGGTTTCAATGCTTCGTCCAACTTTAATTTGTCAATTAGAATTCAAATAAGCAGTGGGGTCAATAAATGTACAGAATATTGTGATAATATTATATCACTGGCGCGTAATGTGTTCAAATTTCATTGCCCTCTTATCAGGATCACGTCAGGGAAGGCGCGCCAATGATGCCAACGTGGAATCTTATTGAATCTCATCTTGAAAAGGTAGAAATTCCTATTTTACTCTTAAATTTCCCACGCACCATACTACCTACAAAACTTTCAAAATTCATAAAATATGAAAACAGAAATTACTATATGTTACTTAACTTTTTCGATATTTGAGTGAATTATTCGTAAATTATGATTTTCTAAATTCCTAACAAGTATTTTCCTTAATTAAAAGAGATAATTGAAATTTGTTGATGAAAACAACCAGATTTTGTTGTCAGAATTTTGTACCTTCGTCATGTTTTTGTACCATCTTCTACTGAACGTAATGAAACTACATAAACTTAATTATCCAGTTATTCTGTGTGGGTCGTTCTCTTGTAGTAATTTACTTTCTCCCCTTCAAGAATTTTTTTTAAAATCTAGAGTACAATTTATGTTTCTTATTGATCTTTTTCTTTTCTTTTCCTTTTTTTAAAATTCACAAGTCTTTGCATAAATTACTTTCACATTAACATGTATTTTCAAATAACAAAATTTGACAATTAACACTGATTTCTCGTTCAATCAATCGTCATTAGCATACTTCCTGCCCATAGAGAATTTTATTGGCATTGATGAAATAAATATGTGAGAAATCCCATATATACTGCCAATTTTGACGAAAATTCCCTTTTATCCCTATTCGAAAAATTAATAACAAAAATTCCCATAAAATAGGATTTTCTCCATGAATTGCATTTTTCACTGAGGTGCGTGCGCTGTCGATTAAACCAGCAGGGAGGGTTATTTGTAAGATATAGGAACCATTAGGCAACTAGAGTCTGTCCCGGGTAACTGGCGTTCGGAAATGTACCACATGTGTTGTCTTTATGTTAATTAACAAGATACGATTCAGTAATTGTTATTAGAGTATCGCTTCATTCATTCGCTTTGTAAGAAAAATACTCCTGTACTTAGAAATGTCGAAGAAATACATGAATAGGTATACACCTCTACTCCCCAGGATATGAAACTGTCACAGCCAAAGTAGAAAGAGAGGGGAGGAAGGTGTAAGAACAAGAACTTTGCATTGGAATACTTGGACATAAAGAGTTAATATATTTGAATATCAATAATTAATATTTTACATGGAACTAAGGATACCCGTAACAAGTGTGCCATCCTGATATAGAGGAATACGTATACAAAAAAATGTGAAGACATGATAATCATGTAAAATAGCAGATACCCTTTTTTGGGGTACAAGGTTAATTCAGAAGGATTAGAATCGCTTTAGTTAAGTCATATTGTGATTCGCTTCACAGGCCTTGCCTAATAACGTCAGGTGGTATTTATTTAGAATTACTTAGTAAAACAAAATTAATTCAATGAAGAAAGGACCGACTACAGTGTAACACTTTAGTCACTTCCACTAACGTTTTAGAAGGGAGAATTTCACTTCAAAAAATATTAAATGATGAATTCTCACCACTACTATCCACGATTTCAATCTTATTCTTCTCCTTCCTCCGAAGTTGAAGTTCCTTTAATCCGCTACGAAGAAGTCAAACGTCCATTTGTGTGTTAAGGCCATATATGAGACGTGGAACTAATGTACAGTTTTATGTGGGATTCGATTCAAATCCGAGTCTTCTCAAGACAGGAAAGAATAAATGGTAAGATTTGAACACTATCAACCTCTGAAGGGGGAAGCTGAGAAAGTAAAGATTAAAAAGGCGGCTAAATAAAAAAGTACATAAATAATGTGGAAAATGTTTTGTTTGAACATAGACATATGAACATGGAAATAAGAAAATATATCTAAGTAGAACACCAATCTAAAAGAAAAATTAAATAATGTAAACACAATAAGTTAAAGCTTAGTTGGTTGTGTTCAAGTAAAATAAATCGCTTAAACAAAATTGTTATTAGAATGATAGTTAAGAAAGAGTGAAGAAAATTTGACAAAGAAATAAATTGAATTAAAAGAGAAACATATATTTTAATGAGTAATACAGAACAAAAAGAAAAAAAAATATGAAGAAATCTGAAGATAAAGATTTAACGTAGCAAATGATTTTTCTATGTAAAAAAAATCTTAAAAATCAGCAAACTATGATAATGACATTCATATATATTACGAAAGAATTCAGAAAAAAACAAGAGAGACCGAAACTTTGTCTTAAAATTTAATATAAATAAAGAAGGAATGTACAACAACGAATATGGTAAATAAGTAGAGATTGGAGCCATAAGAAATAAAAACTCTTACCTCTACTTATTACGTTCGTGACTGTGCATGTATATGTATAAAAATGAATGATAATATCTAGGAAAGCAAGGGGTAATATCGAACGGCGCGAAATTCCAGATTCCATTAATTTTCAAGAAGTGGCAGCTCTGCCAATTAAATTGCAGTGCTCAGTTTTTTTCTTTTTTCGCGTAACGTACTTGCAAGAGAGATGTTCGAGTGTCAGAGCGTTAAGAAGCTTTGTGAAAAATTCAGAGGAATCAATTTTATGCCTGTTATAAAAATGAGTGATCATTGAGCACACAACATTAATATCATCTCGACATGTGCAATAATAGATATTTTATTTCCAAAAGGGCTGAACATTCACCAAATAATTTGTATCATTATCACCGCGTTGTTTTTCTTTGTTTACCCGTAATAGGGCGCACGGTGTACAAAGTTCCGCAGCAAATACTTTCAGTATTGTATGAGACACAATGCGGCACCCCCGCCGCTCACCCCCCACCTTATCTACCCCCCACTTACCCTCTACCTGACCCTTAGAGAGAGAACCAGTTTGACGCTCAGCTCTGGCTAGGTTAGGCGTTTTAGGAAGAAGTGTTGTCTTTTGTACGCCGGGCGCCCTATTGTGTGAGTTTTTGTGCGGACACTTGTACGCCGCGCGCCCTACACCGGCATTGTTTTTACAAACATTTTACGTACTTGTTTTAGTGAAATCGTCTTGTTTTGCGTTTCATGTCGCCGTGTGTTGTGTGTTTGTAATGTATTATAATTTGAATATGTAAATAGACCTATTACTTTGTAGAATTTTGTGGTAAAGATATTTTGGCTACAATGGAAAATGAAGAAAGAAATCGTTTGCTTTTTTTTACTTGATAGCGTTAAAAAAGAAATCCAAGAAGAAGAAAGAAATGCTGAACCTGGTATAGAGACTTTGCGTAGATATTTGTTTGCAAATATCGAAGATGATAGTAGAAATAATGAACCTGCTCAAGAAGATGTCATCGAAGGGGAAGGATCTGATCAGTCCGGAGATGAATAGGAACACAGTGGTCACGATACGGAGTCAGAAATGTCTGCTAATGAAGAAACTGCAATAGAAGATGATAGTGATGGGACAGTAAACCGGAATGTGTTAATTGGAAAAGACAAGGAAACTGAATGGAATGCTCACATGAACGATGCTAATTTACGTGGAAGAGTGCGAAGACAAAATATTATTCGAGCGAAAAGAATAAGAGTGCGTCTTCCCACACCAAAAGGTGAAACTTTGGCAATGAAAACCCCATACGAAACTTGGAAACTACTTTACCCTGACTCCTTCATTGACGCAATTGTTGAGTACACCAATGTTTGGATACGGACAAATAAACAAATTATGCTCTTGAAAGGGACGCTAAAGAGACTGACCGATTAGAAATCCATGCTGTTATGGGTTTGTTATTTCTTGCCGGTGTGCTGCGGTCCTCGCTACACGTATGGAAGATCTATGAGCAAACGATGGACTAGGAATTGAGTACTTTCGTTCCACAATGTCAGTCAAACGTTCCGTTTTATATTCATTTCTTGTAATAAAGTCAAGTTTTCCTAACTTTCAGTTTTTTTTACCTGTAACTGCTTAAAATGATAAGTTTAAATAAATTTTGTTTAAAAAAATGTCAAATTTGATCTTTAACTTATTAATAGTTTAAAAAACAACTTAGGACTGAAAAGTTACAGTAAATATGTCTTTAGGGACCAAATGAGTGTATGTGGTACTTTGTACGCCACGCGCCCTATTACGTAACTTTTCCTTATGCGCCCTATTAAGGGTTATGTGGGAAGTGGAAAATTCCGTTCGAAGTAACAGAGTGGGGTAATGCCGAACAGCACGCGTGTGGCCCGTTCAGATTTTTCCTTCTACATAAATATTGAGTTTTCCTTTTCAGGAATTAAATGTAAAATAATTTGAGTAAGCATATACAATGCAAGTTACAAGCTTTTCTGATGATAGAAAAAAGATAGTAAACACACGAAGGGCTAAAGTTAAAATATTAATACAGCTTTTGTAGGTGTGAATTAATGGCTCAAAATTGCAACCTTTGTCGGTATCTATTACCACTTCTGTTTATGGTGATAAATTTTGAAAGAGAAAATGGTTAATTTGAATTACTTTCGGTTTGAAGAGACGTTTAATAGAAAAGACTAAACCTAATCTTGGCAAGCTGAATCGATTGCAAAAAACCCACCTCTTGATCTCTCTTACGTCTTTGTTCCATATAAATACGTATTGAAACCGGAAGTAATATTAAATTTGAATCTCTTTCTATTTTTATAGAGTGTTGTCGAAAGTCATATTGTACTGAGACGCGGAATCGTTTGTTAAAAAAAAGAAGATTCTAGCTATCTGTTACAGTTTTCGTTCTATGGCGATAACCGTTGAAACCAGAAGTGGCTGGTTTTAGCTACTTCCGCTTTGGTTACAGCTTCAACAGAGAAAATGAAACCTATTCTTGGTAAAACTAAGAAAAAAAAATCGTATTTAACATTTGTAAATCCTGTAGTTTTTGGACTTAACGTACAGCAAACGTATAACTAAAAACGCATGTTTTATAATACTTTCTGTATAAGTGTTCCATCTGTACGTACTTTCCGCATGAAACAATATAGGCGGTCAGGACCTCACATACAAATGGACGTATATAAAACATATAGCTGACGAAGGTAACATACATATATGTATGTAATATAAGGAAGACTGTCAGATATCAGACATCCTGCAATGGCATGACGTAACGCCTAAGGGCAGTGCCTATATAGCATACGGATAACGTATGCTCAGTACTGATTTCTGTAGTAAACAAGAGGATTCCGTATATTTGTACAATATACCACTGTCCGGAGAACGGATTTTTCGTGTACGCGTACGCTGAATCGATTGCAGAAAGTTGCTTCTTGATATCTTTTTCCGTTTTTGAAACCGGAAACAATAGTACATTTGAACCACTCCGATTTTGGTAGTGATAAGAAAGTCTTGATATATTGTCTTGAGACATTGAATCGTTTATAAAAGACCGTTTCTCGCTATGTTACTGTTTTCGTACTATGGCGATAAATGTTGAAACCAGAAATAACTAAATTGAACCATTCGGTTTGAGTAGAGGATAAACGAAGCTAATGGAACCCATTCTTTGGACGCTGAATCGATTACAAGAAACAGGATCTTGATAGCATTTAACATTTCTGCTCTAAGGAAATCAATATTGAAACAGGAAGTGATAGTAGATTTGAAAGACTTCCGATTTTGGTAGTGTTGTGGATAGTCATGATATGTTGTCTTGAGACGTTGACTAGTTTAGAAGAAACCGCTTCTCGCTGTTACGGTTTTCGTTCTATGGCGGTAAACGTTGAAACTTTAAAAATGGCTGATTTGAACCACTTCCGGTTTGTATAGAGGGTTAGCGGAGAAGACGAAACCTATTCTTTGGATGCTGAATCGATTGTTCTGATACCTGTCGACAGAGGATGGACGAACAAAGCACTTCTTAAATAATTCCGACACTAATGCATAGCATGGTTTGGATGTCTAAAATAATTACTGAACACCTGCTCCTAGAAGAGGAAAGGGAAACTATCTATAACATTCAAATTTCCGATTCTTTGTTCAAAAAATGTCCATTGTAAAGATACGTTTAATTTAGTCATGAAATTCCGTATATAAACTCTTAACTAAAATCAACGTAGTTTTAAATTACGGTGCAAACGATTTTGCCCTAAAGTCAAAATACTTTTCTTCCTTATCAACCTCACTACTAATCTTACTAATCAAAAAATCTCCAAATTTTGTTTGTTTCTTGTAGATTTAAATGCACACAATTTTATATTAAAACAAACATATGTCCCCTACGTGTTACTGCGTGTTATCATATTATGCGTTTATGATAATAGAATTCATTTGCTGAGCAAAACTGAACTTTATTGAAAAAATTGATTTAGATCCATCGTATTCTGAACTTCCCAAATATTACTTTTCTTCAATAAATTATTGACTCAAAAAACAACCAATTACATATTCTTGCAGATAATATTCTAAAGTTAGCACAACATGAAGTGTGCGTCAAACGTTTGTCCTTTTGCGTCTTTCATACGCAATTTCTCTCAATTTGAAGCCTTGCACGAAGTTCGAACACATCGTATGGGCATCTTAGTGAAAAACCTCACTTTTTCTTCCCTTCTAGCTAAATTAAAAAAAAAAAACAAACAAAAAAAAACTCTGAAATACGTATTTAGTTATTTTAAATGGAAATTCTAAATCAAATTTCAAATCTCTAAATTTCAAAGATTCCGAAATAACATCATCTTAATATAGCAATTATTGCAACCCCTACTGCTTCCCCCCCGCCCTTTTCCTTCCTTTCTGGTTCGAATATTTAGAAAATCCTGAAACACGTGTTCGATTATTTTACATGCAAGGTCTACCAAATTTTACGTCTCTAACCTTAAGGAATTCCGAGATTGAAATCATGTTTTAATAGTTCCAAGTTATTTACCTCCTCCTTCGTCGAATTTCCAAAATTCTTTTGTTAGTGGCATCTTACGTCACAAAATCTATGCATTGTCCCATTGTCTAGGTTCAACAGTTTACAGGTGTAGCTTACATCTGTTTGATATATCAACTCATAGGCACTTTTTAAACGTTTTAAGTACACATTTTGAGTGCTTTCTATTCTACCACGAGATATAAAGTTTATTATATTACTTTACAACTTTTATAATATTCAAATTTCCAGTTCTTTATTCAAAAAAAAAAAAAAAAAAAAAGACAGTGTGAGGATTCGCTGAAATTGGACCTGTGAAATATAAACACTTTATTGAAAATAAGAGAAAACGTTTTTCAGAGTTTTTAGAAAAAAACAATCCACTTCTAAAGGAGAAAGAAATCAATTTATATACTCGTCGCATGAGAACCAGCTCCAAAAATGCTGTTTTCGTTTTCTAAATGTTTGGACATAATTTTGAAAGCCCTACTTGGTGTAGATGGAACGTAACGCCATCTGTTCTCCTTGTTGATCATCTGTTGTAATGTTCTAAGAAAATAATATTTTTGTTCTCTCGCCTGTAAACGTACGAAAATGGAGTTACGTCCCTCTGGTTCTCATGCGACGTAATATTCTAATTTCTGGTTTTATATTCATACAATGACGTATTTTAGGATTTGTTCAAGGTGTAGTTGTGAAATTTAGTATATACAGACGTGTTCAAATTATCAGACTCAACATTCAGTTTCTGAATATTTCACTGTTCTTACAATATTACGTAACAAAATATGTTCGAACTTAATCCAAATTACTACTTTGTAACTCTGTCCTAATTTCTAGTGGGTGTGGCATATGTTTTTCAATATCAATAAAACAAATGCGTACGTAACATTCAAATATAATTACTATAAAGTATGTATATCCAAACTGGAAACAAAAAATGAAATGGAATACTTACAAGAAAATCATCTCTCACACAAAGATTAATATTTCTTATGAAATCCCTTATTCTTTATTAAGTCTTTTATCCTTTGTGGCATTCTATATATGAGTTTAGCACATTTTGCCTTCAATTTAGCATCGTGATACCACAAATTGTTGATCTCTTTGATCAATTGAAGTTTGGTTCTAATGTGCTTCTTCTCTAGCTTTTCTTTCATGAAGCTACAAAAGTTTTCAATCGGGTTCATATCAGGACTAGTGCCTGGCCACGGAAGAACACTAATTTCGTTGCCCTCAAAGAATTTTGTCATAGTTTGGCCCGGCGACATGGGATTCCATCATGCGGAAAGATGAATTGTACGTCATCATACCCGAGTGCAGTCTGAGAAAGCAATTCTTGAAGAACTTGTAGGTATTGGTCGTGCATCATTGTCTTCTCTACTATATACAGTCTTCCAGGCCCGAAGACACACCCCAGACCATGACTGAAGTAGGATGCTTCACAGTTTATTAAAGACATTCCAACTTGAATTCCTTCCATGTCAACATCGCACATATTGTGAACATTCATCAGACACAAAGATACGTGATTCATCACTGAAACACACTATTCTCCAATTGTCAGCAGTCCAATATTCTAGGCCTCGTGACCATTCGAGGCGCTTCTTTGCTATGATTGGAGTAGACTCTAATATTTATTTTCTTTCTTGACCGTGTGCTTTTATTCCCTCGGCACAAAGAATCCTTCGAACACTTTCAGGCCAAATGTCTGCACAATACTCAGCCATTTTTATGCTTAAGTCTATTAGAAGTTGCACTTCTGTTTCCTAGAGCCAATTTTTTAGTTTTCTGATACCTCTTAGCGATAGCTTTGGTTTTCGCCCACACTTTCCAACCCTATTTTGGCTCTCGTTCATTTCAACAGAGATTCTACTCACATATTTTTGTTCTATCCCACCTCTACCAGCAATGTATTGCCGTGTATATCTTATTTCCAAAAGTATTTTGTTAACTTCCATTTTACGCGGAGAAAGGTCTTTTGCTTTTCCCATTATGCTGCAATTACAGGACTACACAGAATAAAAGATTGATACACGAAACACGTCACAATCATTTTAAACTGGCCCATTCGAACTGGTGAGCTCTTTGAATGTCGTTAACTTCTTACGACAGCAACCACAACACTTCAGACTGTAACTTGTTGATAGGAACCACAATAGAACTGTTTCTACAACTGAAACTCTACTTTCAGAATTCCCCCCCCCCCCTCACTAATACCATCTGCTGTTCAACGGTAATATCATCACTTCCACTGCACAGTAAACAAATGAAGGATCCTATATTGGTGGTTTAACCATTAAATTAAATGTTCTAGAACTCTGAAATTAGGAGTCCTACATCAATTTTTCATTTTTTGAGCGTGAGTCTAATAATTTGAACACGTCTGTAAAGTATTCGTTAGAAAAGAGACACACTATTATAGCGTTTTCGGAAATTCCGATTTTTAAGGGCAGAAAGGAGGCAAATCTCCTCAATATTTAAATTTCTTTTGTCACGTTCATTAAACGTTCCTGTACGAAAAAAGACACTTATTATAGTTATATATGTCCATTTCCAGCACCTTCGGTGGTCAAATCAATTGGCGTTGTCTGCTTTATCTTTGGTACGCGTCCTGACACTTTGTGACGCATTAAATTATTTCTGGTTTACTTAAGAGCAGTGGTGGTAATTAAATTTTCGGGAGACATTCCATTTTATGGGAAATTTCGACATTAATTTTTCGGAAACAGATAAAGGGAATTTTCACCAGAACTTTTGTGGGATTTTTCTTTATAAAATCCACATTAACAAAATTTTCTAGGCGCGTGAAAAATAATACGTGTGAAATCAGTGCTAATTGTCAAATTTTAGTTTGTTTTTTAGATCAGAGAAGTTCACACTACTGAGGAAGTACGCGTAATTTGTTGAGCGTGTGATACTCAAAAATCAGACGTCAAGGAACAAAGATTGTGCTCTGGTGTTAAAAGGAAACGGAAGATAAAACAATTAAACGAACGAATGAATGAAAGAAAGAAAATATCAAACAAGAAACAATCAACTTTCAAAACGTTCTTCACAAAACGTGTGCAGAAAAGTTTTCTAGTATTGTTAGCTCAGTATGAGGCAATGGCACGAAGACGTGATGGAGACACTGACGAAAGGATATACTTGTTTTCGATTAAGGAAATACTTATTCATAAACTACGAGTATTTCATAAATGTGGAAAATGGAATGGTTTCATTTTCATAGTTTATTATTATTGTTATTATTGTGAAGATATCGTGTCCACCATGATGAATGGTATGATTGATAATAATAATAATAATAACAAGTTTTGGACAAATGATATTTTGGACTAAAATTCTGTGAAAACGACAAGCATTATTGATTGAAATCATGGACAATGAATTTTCATTATCAGATCCATGTTAAAATTATATTTTAATTTCCATTTCTTTCAGTGCAACTTACACTTCATTTACCCAATCAAGACATAAAATAATTTCCATTTTGTGTTGACTCTTTCCTTTTTATGTATTTTTTAGTGAATAAACATACAGACTCTTCCTTTGTCGATATTACTAAAGATCACCTTATCTGACGTCCTACACGTCTTGCATTTCATCAGCCTCCGTTCAATCCATTGCAACTGGGAATTCAATGACCGAGGACAGAACAAAACCAAAGGAAGAGAGCATGTCGAGGAGGAGAGTGGACAAAGTTGAGCAACGCACGACAACGATGTAGCGAAAAATGCTCCGCGACTTTTAATTCTAAATCCTAAGTATTTCAGAGTAACATTTGTATTTTTTTAAAAGGTAAAGGGAACAGGCTGTTCCAAATGTTCCATGGAAGTATCGTCACTGGTGTGACCTACCCCGTTAGTCTAGTTGAAAGTGCACCCCTTTGGTGCGGGAGGTCTTGGTGAGAGAAACTTCAAATTTGAATGCATTACATTGGTTCGCATTCCACCTGAAACTGTAAATTCATGTCTCATAGTGCCTGGTGCTGGAAAGGAACAATGAACTCTAACCAAGCGAAATGTTTGTCTCTCACCGGGAATCGAACGAAAAGTCATGAAATGATAAGTATCGGTTATACAAGTGTAGTTCATTTACAGCATACGTAATTTTCTTCAAAACGAAGTACTCAGCAAAATAAAAATTCAGGAGGGGGATTGTCTTTTTTATATTTTTTAATTAAGGGAATTTAATTATTAATTAAAGGAATTTGAAAATGACAAAATTTCCTTTTATTTAGTATATAAATTTAACATAAAGGGTTTGGAAGTTAAGCCGTTGACAAAATAGCCTGACAGAATTAGCAGCCGATGTGCTAACCATAGTTCACCAACAAAGAGCGTACAGACCGTCCAATACCAAAACTTTATTTATTATTGTTTTTGAAACCACAGAATACTTTCACTTCCTGTGACATGTAATCATAAAGATAGTTTATGAAACGTACCAATATTTGATGAGTTTTCAGAAATCTACTTTAAAGCAGCTGGGACCAACATATGTCTAGCTATGAATGGTTTTCCAGCTACACAGTTGTACTGGTTGTAAAAGTCAGAAATGATTTGAACTGGTTTACAACTGCAACATTGGTTTTGTTGCAACCACATGGTGGACCACAAGGTTTCTGCATTTACGAGTAAAAAGGAGTAGCAACAAAAATGTCCCTAGGTCACTATATATATATATATATATATATATATATATATATATATATATATATATATATATATATATATATATATATATATATATATATATATATATATATATATATGTGTGTGTGTGTGTGTGTGTGTGTGTGTGAATATAAACATGCGGTCAAGTTGCTGTTTCCTTTTTATTCTTTCTATACAACAAAAGGTCTAGTTTTGCATTTCCTTTATCTCAGTTATACGTGGTACAACATTTTATTCTTTCTGCATTTTAAATACAATACATATTGTTACAGAGTCTCTTCTGCGACATCCACCGACATTCTACAGAGTATCTCCAGTTAAGGTAACTTTCGAGCCTAAATAGATTTTGATCTGTTGACTTGTACGTATGGACATGATTTGTAAATAATACTTAAACTATCACAGTTTTCTTGCGACCTTATGCAATAGCGAAGTTATGAAGAACAGGCCCTACTATTAGTGTGGACCACGCGTGACCGGGATTCGAATCGGGTGCAGTTGGTAGTTGCACAGATCATCATACAAGTTCAATCCTCAAGGTATAGGTCGTTTGAATTTCAAATGAGCAAAAAGATTACCGAAAACCATTATAAACAGAACACACATATATAGGAATTCTTGTGTTCAGAATCATATTCTGCGGTTGTGAAATTTCCTCCTGAATAACCTTATATCCTGAACATTACCTACCTTTCTGCAATAAAAGAGGGCTACGGGACTCAGTGGTAACGCGCTCATTTCTGTTCCAAGAGATCTTTGGTTCAATTCTAGGTCTTATAGGTTTCCAGTGGACAATATCGCAATCGTGAGCTTTCTTAGGGTTCTTCCATTTTCTCATATATTCTCACAACCATCCACTTTCATTAATTGTCCATCTTCTATCACCCAACGTGATAGGGTATCAAAACTAACTTTCTCTCTCATAACCTTTCGCTCAATATCTAATAAACACAAATACCGTATTAGTGTTTCCCTTATCATTATACACGGAAGTATTTTATCTTGAAAGTCTTATACACGGAAGTCCCGAAAATCTTTTAGAACATTTTATTATTGCATTAATCTGTATTAGTTAAATTAGGGCAACACATCTTTTACTATAATTCAAATTTACTTGAGAATTTCTTATTTATTTGTTTTGTAGTTGGAGGTTTTTGGCAGTGACATAAGCAGAATTTCATTAAAGGGTATTCAAGGATTCAATCTTTTATCTTTTCAGGACAATAGTGATTTTCGTTTATATACAGTAGGACCCAACTGTTTATTTTACCATAATATCTTGTTCAAGGGGGAATTTAAATCCAGAACCTCACTGCGTACGCCACTGGTTATAAGTGATATTGGAACGGCAGGCGATGACAAGGCTGGGAATTAAAATAATTTCATATGAATAAGCAATTAAAAAAACAAATACAATCTATCCCAAAATATTAGAATGTTAATAACGCAGAATTTCAAATTATTATTATTATTATTATTATTATTATTATTATTATTATTATTATTATTATTATTTTCAATGCCTGTTCCAACCCTTAAATAAAGCAAAGTTTTGACTTTAAACTTCTTTTAAACCACAACAGAAGAATTCTCGGTTCACTAGGCATTAAATATACAACGTGCTACGAATAAATATAATTTAAAATACTACTAAAATCAAATCTGCGATGCAAAACTAATAATCAATACGCCTTTAAAGCTCATAGTTATTGTTGGTAGCAGGAGTTAATACTAACTAAAAGGAACACCAATGTTTCTCAGTTATATCAAATGTGAGCAAATTGAGGTTGAAATTTAGATTTTACATAATAGGGCTATATTTTGTTTTCTCCTTTTTCCAGTGACCAAAAAGGGGAGAGCAGGGGAGTTAGTTTTGATTGCCCATCAGCTTAGATGGAATGAAAAGAATAGTTGACATTATTCAATTTACATGAGTTCAACAGTACCATCTATGGAAATATTATTTATTTCTCTCCAAAGCTTCCATGGTAGGGAATTTCATTTTCATATAATTAGTAAGAAATATAGGCAAATCACATAATTTTCATTCAAGACCAATCACTGTCATTAGATCTGACAGCATACAGCAGTAAATTATAATTTTGACGAGAAAATAACGAATTTAGTCTTTTATTACATATATATGGATACAGTCATGGCATTTGTTAGTTTCAATTAATTTCTATATCACAAACATATGAGAACATAGAAACATATTCATTCTGGAACAATGATTTGCTCTTGTGTGCAAATACAACACATTGAAGTGGAGAACTCATTATGCAATTTGAATGATATTATGGTGAAATTCTGGAATAAAGTACAAATTCTGTTCCAAATGATTTGTTGAAGTCATAACGCCACCAGCTATTATTTCATAATATACATATTTCAGATAAAGAAATGGTAAGATAAATACAGTGGTAGCAAAATGTTTAAAGTACTGTGAGTATACTCTACAGATGCACAAACCTTTAAAGCCCTTCGTAGACTACGACACTTCGTGTGTCGAAGACGTGCGACAGGCTGTGTCGTCGCGTCGTTGATATTCGATACACCCGCGACGCGACAATCGCTAGATCTTACTTCACATGTCGCGGGAATGTGACACTTTTATAGCCAGAACAAGGAGACAATGCACTTTATATACTTTGTAATATGCAATTTTTATTTTGCCGTAATACTAAACAATCTGTTATATTCTTTAACGATAAAGTGCAAGAACATCTATAAGGAGTGCGTATGTAGCCTGGAGTTGGCGGTCCCCCTTGAGCTGCGGACTAAATCCGGAGTCTAGTCAATATATTACTAAATCCGCCACTGACTACATAAGGTATTACCTTCATGCCTCGTCGCCTCTCCTTATAAATTTCATTATGGAGTGCCACGAGGCATCAGCGTTATGCCTAAGTGCTTATAAAACACTATTTTTCATATTTTCGTACAGTATACATATTAAATACACAGAACATATAAAAATAACGAAATGTTATAAAATTACATATTGGTCTGGCGGATCGCAGTTTGTGAATGTGTAAAATACATTTGGAAATATCTGGTCATTTGTGCCACTTTTTAAAATCTAATTTGAAATAGTAAAACGAAGCGATAAACAATGTAGTTTTATGTTGCAATTTCCACTAAACAGTTCATTGGCTTGGAACCGAATTTGGAAAATGTAAGAAAGAAAATGGCAACATCCAGTGTAGTTACCGATACGATTCTTCTCTTTCGATGGCATATCCATGAATCCACTATGGAATGCACAACACTTTACCTCATACTTTCATCTTTTCAATTCTGTTGCTATAGGAATCACTGCTGGAGTTCCATATTCAAGATTGTGACTGAGTTTCTGCAATGAAAGCGTCTGTATCGAAAGCTTCCATTGAGTTCACTTTTAAGAATGAGTATCTGGTTGCTGAAGAGATAAATTGTTGTGCTGTGGCACGTCTTCGACACACGAAGTCGCGCAGTATGCGAAAGTCGTAGCTTGTGTCAGGTGGCAGGTTCCCGTGACAAGCCTGCGACAGTGTCACGGTAGTCGCGTGGTGTGCGAAGGTCCCGCGCCACATCCATTGTAACAAACGGGAATTCATTACCCCGCGACAAGCCTGCCACAGGAAAAGAATTATCGCGCGTCTTCGACACACGAAGTGTCGTAGTGTGCGAAAGGCCTAAGGAGGCAGATTACTAGAAATGACATAAAAGCTAACAATTTTTCTTTTGCCCGTTTTTCGTAAATGAAAAGAGATAATGAAATGTAACTTACCATAACAGTAATGTTATTCTACACCCGCAAATATGAATCGGAAGAATTTTCATTCTTGCCATCCATAGAAATTATAGTGTGGTCAGAATATGAATTACCCAAAATCTAGGTTAAGACAGCGAATAGAGAAATGAGAGGAGAAATGAGATTGACTAGAGAAATGAGAAACGGTAATTGATGACCTATCAGGTTGTCTTGGTTCCTTGTTAACTATCTTTTAAATAATATTTGTATTTATTTTGTAATAAACAGAACGTTATTAAAATTACACTTTCTGTTCATTACAAAAGAAATACGAATATTATTTTAAAAAGTAGTTAACAAGAAGCCAAGCCACATGATAAGTCATCAATTACCGTTGAGTACATTTCTCTAGACGCTACCTTATCCTAGATTTTTGGGCAATTCATATTCTGTAATTTCTATGGATCGCAACATTGAAAATTCTTTCGATTCACATTTTCGAGTGTAGAATAACATTATCCATTATTGTGGTAAGTTACATTATCTCTTTTCGATTAGGAAAAACGGGCAAAAGAAAAATGGTTAGCTTTCGTATCATTTTTAGTAATCTGCTCCCTTAATACTTCGCAATCTCTTTGTCTCCGCCTTTCCCCATGTTTATATAAAATCGGTATTTCCGTCTTTAATTCTTTTTCTCCACTTTTTCCTACCTACCTCTATTTTACATTTTCCTACCTCAAATAATCTTGTATCTTGTTATTCTATCTCATCTTGAGTTTTCCTCTTTTGTTCTTCCTTATATTTATTCTATTCTTCCCCGTCACACGATACATCTATCGTAACATTCTTATCTCCGTTACTTTCACCTTCTTTTACTGGGATCTTGTGACCGTTCAGATTTCACTACTGTACATCATTGCCGGTCTTAACGTCTTATATGTACTACCTTTTAATCTTCTTCTTACTTCCTTGTAACATAGCTTCTCGCTCATCTCTCTGAACTTCAGCCAGCCAGGTGAGTTTCTGTGGCTTTCCTCTATCTTTCTGTTTTTTTTTTTTTTTTGTTTTTTTCTCTGAAGAATGAAACAGCGTTTAAGTATATAATCACGACCATGCCTTCCATGACTCAATAACCTGCTCATGACCACTCTCAGTGTCGGCATCTAAGGCCATTCAGCCCGTTATGTGAACTCACAGCAGGTGTCAGTACCGTAACTTCCTTTCGTTCCTAGTAAACAGATTTCATGATCAGCAGCAGGGCATCTGGCATCTGCGCTTCAGTTGGGCCTCCAAGTTTATTTTTGTAGAATCTAGACCTGGGATAGTTTTCCAACTTTGTGGGTTTTATTTGTCTACATCCTTCTTCCTTTAGTAGTCGCCATTTCTTCTACTTCTGGCAAGTGTTGAGGCCCATTAACTTGGAACGCTACCATCCCAAAATTCATTGTTTTATATCTCATCGTTTTGCACCCATTTTGCAGCATTTTGTACCTTAATTAAAATGTTTGCACTCTCACCATTACTGAGAAATTCAAAATTCAAAATGGTATTCCAAGAGAATGGTATTTCAGCTACCAACTCATTTAGAAGATTTAACAGTACCATTATCATCTCCTAGTTTTGCACCGTTTTGCACCTTCCTTCAAAACTTCTGTACCATCACCCAAATCGAAAAAATAAGACTTCAAAATTCGAAATTTGACACAGTAATGAAATTTAAGTTTGAGCTTGCCATAAGGTAGAGTATGTTTTGCACCTTCAAAAAATGTCATTATTTCATTTTGTACCCTCCCAATTAATGAGAAATTCCAAATTCAAAATGCCGAATACCATTAATTGGAACACCATCAACTCATTTCGAAGAATTAACAACATCAGCGTCTTTTACGAGTTTTGCACCTCAGAAAGTGTCAATATTTCATTTAGTACTATCCCAGTTAATGAAAAATTCCAAATTCAAAATGCCGAATTATCATTATCTTGGAACGCCACCAATTCGTATTAAAGAATTAAGAACACCAGTGTTTTCTACGAGTTTCACAACTTCAGAAAATGTTGATATTTTATTTTGTGCCCTCACAGTTAATGAGAAATTAAAGAATCAAAATGCCGAATTATCATTAACTTGAAACGCCACGAACTCATTCCGTTTCATTACTTTACCCTCCCATTTCTGACTATAAATTTCCACGTTAATATCCGCTATTTACTACTAATAATAAAATCATATACTTAGTATCAGTATACTTAGTCACATTTTAACAGAATATATTGAACTACCTTGTGATTAGATATTTCCGGAATTGTCTCCGATTCCCTATTAGTAGAGTTTATTTTATTACCCATTACTAAACTATCCCATTGCTGTAATAAATTATTTTACTGTAGACTCACCGTGACTTCTGACATGTTAAATTTTGATTAGTAGTTAACTGTGAAGGTACAAAATGAGATATCAGCATTTTCCCAAACGGAACTGAACTCATACGAAACGCTAGTGTTGTTATTTCTTCAAAACGAGTTCGTGGCGTTCCAATTTAATGATAATTCGATATTTTGAATTTTGAATTTTTGTGAGGGTAGAAAATGAAATATCGACATCTTCGGAGGGTGCAAAACTCGTAGAAGACGCTGGTGTTCTTAATTCTTCAATACAAGTTGGTGGCGTTCGAAGTTAATGGTAATTCGGTATTTTGAATTTTGAAATTTTCATTAACTGGGAGGGTACAAAATGAAATATCGACATTTTCTGAGGGTGCAAAACTCGTAGAAGACGCTGATGTTAATTCTTCGAAACGAATTGGTAGCGTTTGAAGTTAATGGTAATTGGGCATCTTCAATTAGGAATTTCTCATTAACTGTGACGGTCTAAAATAAAATATCGGCATTTTCTGACTGTGCAAAACTCGTAGAAAACGCTGATGTTGTTAATACTTTAAAACGCGTTGGTGGCGTTCTAAGTTAATAGTAATTCGGCAATTTTAATTTTTCGTTAACTGTGAGAGTACATAATGAAATATTGTTATTTTCTGACAAGTAAACCTTACGTTTGGGTGAATCGAGTTGCTGACTGAGACACGTTTGAGAAAGTAGTACTAAATGTGGTCAGCATTTCAGTGAAGTTGTAGGTGCGAAGCTCCAGGAGTTTAGGAGATACAGCTACCAGAACATCACATGAAATTACAGAATAGTCTTCATACAGTTGGAGGTAAAAGCTCTGTAAGACCTCTTGTAACGATAAGAGGTGAATAACAAATATATTGATACATATTAGGACTAGGAGGAAGTCATATAGTAAGGGTATACCTGACGGCGGCCATCTTGAAATCCGCCATTTTGAATTAAGGTTAAGTTTTTAAAATAGGAATAGGGTCATGTGATACATGGTTTAAGGCGCAAATTTAATCAGAAGAACAATGGTGACGTTAATTTTGATTTACGCGCAACTGGTAAAAAGTTACAGGGAAATTAGATTGTTGCAGCATATGTAGGCCTATTAGTCCTTTACCCCAGCTTGTAAATTTTGTATTAATGATAATAATTAAATAAAATCAGGTGGATAAATATTAGGCGGATTTCAAGATGGCCGCCGTCAGGTATACCCTTATATTTGTTATTCACCTTTTGTCGTTACAAGAGGTCTTACAAAGCTTTTACCTCCAACTGTATGAAGACTATTCTGTACTTCCATGTGAGGTTCTGGTAGCTGTATCTCCTAAACCCCTGGAGCTTCGCACCTACAACTTCACTGAAATACTGACCACATTTAGTACTACTTTCTCATATGTGTCTCAGTCAGCAACTGGATTCACCCAAACGTAAGGTTTACTTGTGAGGGTGCAAAAAGTACTTTACTTTATGGCAAGTTCAAATAGAAATTTCGCTACTGTTACAAATTTCAAATTTTGAATTTTGAAGTCTTATCTTCTGGGTTTGGGTGATGGTAGAAAATTTTTGAAAGTAGGTGCAAAGTGATGCAAAACTATGAGATGATGATGATACTGTTATATCTTCAAAATGAGTTGGTGGCTGAAATACCATTAACTTGGAACACCATTTTGAATTTTAAATTTCTCAGTAATAGTGAAAGTACATTAAAAAAAAAACATCAAGGTGCAAAACGGTGCAAAATGAGTGCAAAACGATGAGATATAAAACAATTAATTTTGGGATGATGGCGTTCCAAGTTAATGATCCTCAAGTGCTGCCTACCAGAAGTGAAATAAGGTTTTCTCGTCCTGTCTCGTAAATATTGTAAAGTCTCATCTCGTTTCAATACTCGGAAAGTTTTTCTCGTTTTGTTTTGTAAATTTATGAACTGAATTTTTTTCAGTTAATTGCACCTGAGTTTTCAATTTTCTCGAAGCTATTATAACGATAAGCTCACAAAGGGAGTGATATAACATTTAAACCATATTTATTACTGGAGTATACTGTATTATATAATGATTTGCTTATCTTTAAACGTTGATAAATGCTTTTCATTGTGTCTATAGAATCACTTTTATCTTTTTAGAGGTTTTGTGTTTGAGATCTAAAACTTGAGTGAATTAGTGATGCTCACGAGACTCGATTTTTTTTTTTCGAAAATGAGAAAAATGGTCATGTTTATTTTTTCTTCTTGAATTTAAAAATGTATGTACCTCTCGACTCAACTCCTCTTGCGAAACACTAGTCCTGTTGCTCTGATTTAAAAAAAAAAAAAAAATACGAGTGCTAAAGCCGGGAAATAATCTCCTTCATCCTTGCGAGCTCCTTGTAGAATAATTGAATGGTGACCTGAATATTAGACTGAGATCTGTGCCTACGATCATGTACTGGTAGAATTGCGGGGCTGTGGTCAGGGGTGTACCTCGATCCTGACTCTCCCCCCAAAACTTCATAACTCAAATTGTTGTACATTTTCTCAATAAAGCTATGCTTGTTTAACAGAGAAATGATTGATGTAGGATGATGAAAATTTGATCTTATACTTCATCTGTTCTCCTCCTATAAAAACAACCTAGCTTTATTCTCTTCTTTTGAAAAAATAGGTGGACCCATTCAATGCTACATACACATAGTGGATTGTAGTATTGGACCTACTCCCCCCAATGCTTGAAATCTTCCCAACAAAAATTTCTGAGTGCCGCCTGGCAGTGCTCAAACACATCTTTCTGTTTCTGTTTACAACGATTCGGTCATATTCCAGAGAGGGATGTTAATACTTCACTCACTGGTAAATTGAGGATCATAATCAATAATAAATCAGAGGATTATCCATATACTGTTCTGATATTTTATTTGGATCACTACTGACAGTTAAACTATTGTTGGAAATAGGCTGCAGAAGTGGAAAACCAAGTTCTCCCAACATTGAATGAAACTCAAGAATTTCCCCTCATACTTATATGGTTAGTACACATACCTTAGGCCCGGATTCAATTTCTAGCGAGACCTCTGTAGTTTGGATCCGATGTTAATTGGCAAGTCCACGTCTCATATAGTCTTGGTGTTGAAAAGAAGCAAGCAAACAAAAATGAACAAAAAGAATTAAAAAGCGCTAAAATTATAGTCTGACTTCAGTTTCAATGACTGGCACGCACGTCTTCGCGCGGATACCACCGTAAGCTATAAGTCTTTCCTCATATAGCCTCGATGCTGAAAAGACAAACTCCAAAACCAACCAAATCGCTGGATAACGGTTTAGTTTCTACTTGTTGAATTTTACTGAACTAATGGGAATATTAGCAAAACTAGTTCCAAAAGATTCGTTCCAAAGGAACGAATCTTTCACTGGAAGAAAAGAATTGGGTCGGAACGAATCGGATTGAGCTTGGACGGAACCAGAGTGATGCATTAGGTGAATTGACATAAAAAAACGTATCTATAAATTCTATGAACTAGTTGTCCTTAAAATAATTCACCTAACGGGTTTAGGTGGATGGAATTGGATTTAACTAAAGGCAAGCTATAGCATTACACTTCGCATGGCACTGGAAAGAAAAGAAACCTACGTATGCCTAGAAGCATGGTGCATAGTGTAGTTACATCAGGCCCTAGCTAGAGGGTGACTATGGGAAGTTTATCTCCCAATGAGACTAGCTTCAACCCTCCTGAAACTTTCAATTGTTGGCTGGTAGGTATATCTGAATGTAAGATAAGTAAGTAATGTAAGTTCGCCCCCAAAATGATCTCAGCCGCCCTAGGTTTACAGTGTTCCACCTGCGGGTCTGAGTTTCGTAGATTTGCCTTCAAGTGTTTGAAGATTCACCTGACTTGCTTTGCTTTACTTAATGAACGGTTTATAGGAAAGTGAGCAGAATTTAGATTAGGGAATCCGATACACTATTAACATATAAGAACCTATTAGAACCTTGTTTGGAATGGCTTGAAAGTACTGGAGTCGCTTAAAGGTTTGCTGAAGGAAATCCCTCCGAGTTTCAGATATACATATATATTTTGATCAATAGTATAGTAATGTGAAACTGTTATCAATGAAGAATATCCCCTCTCCCTGTGAAGAAATACAAGTGACCCTGCTGCTTGAAAGGAATTAATTTTAGGCTTTCGGAAACGGAAACGAAATCGAACTTTTCGTTAGTAATAAATAATTTTTCCCCTCTTAGATATACAGGGTGGTCCAAAAGTAAGTATACAGTATCATATTGATATGCTCATTGCATTTTATATCATTTATTATTGCTATTCATCAGGAAGACTTAGTTCCTTTATTATTTGTTCTTAATGTGTTTTTACTTATATCGGAAAAGCCGAAGCAAATGAACCCATAAACTAGAATGTTATACTTGATCAATGCAGGGGTGTATATCTAATTTTGGGTCATCCTGTACATTGCATAAATAAGGAAAATGCGCCTCCTTCTGTTTAGGTCAATGTTCCTTCACACTTGTCTAATAATAACATAATAACAATGTACGTTATATAAAAATATAAGAAAAAACTGCACATAAATTGTCTATCTTGATTTAATACCCTTTGCATTTCTAAAGCAACTATAGCAGATTTCGTCCTCATTTTTTCTCTTTTTTTTAAAGAAAACCAAAGCACGTTCCAGTTGCTGAGGTGGAATACGGTTAATCAAGAACTCTACCGCGACAGACCAATCAATGGTTCCAACAACCCGCAGCTATCTGAAAAACACTGTCTGGATTAAAACCACAAATTGCCTACAAGGGAGCAATCCGCTTCACTCCTGGTTGCTTGCTTTCAGAATGTATATACTCTGTATACAGTACTTGTCTCCCAAGCTTTCCAATTACTCCTGCTTTCGTGGTTGTCGAAAGATTATGCCATAAAATAAATGACTTGGAATCGTAAAATTGCAGTGAATTTCTCTCTTGTACTGAAGATACAGAGAGAGTAAAAAAAACATTGCATTATGAGGTCCAGTCACACTATTTCAGCCAGTATTCTGTCCAAACTTTAACGTTAAAATTCACTTTGTTTCATGAACTTTGACTTTTCACGTGTAATGTTGGAGCAAAAGGATAGGTAATATGAAAGCGGAAATGTATGAGTGACTGGTATTGCAGTAGTGGCTTTCGAAGAAAGTCACGCCGATAAAAATTACAATTTTATCGTTACAAGCTAAAGTAAGAAAATTCACCTTACGTTCTAACTTTAACTGATCTTACTTCCCTCAAGAGCCGCCACTGTGGCACAATAAGAGTTTTTCGAGTTCATTGCTTACAAGTATATGCTTCAGAAATACCGATAGTCCATATAGGTGGATCGTGGATAACTATTCTTCAGTTCAATGGCGTACACAGAATTTCAGTAAGGGGGTGATTAAAGCACCCTAGAGCTCACATTGTTTCAGAACACACGCGATTTTTGTTAGCATAACTAGGATATTTTGTTACAGCAACGCATGGCCCTCTCTTATGAGAATTGAAATAGCTTGCCTGTGATCCAACAGTGTTCTAGGGAGGGGGACTGACCTCCTCTAGTTACCCTTATAATTTTTGTATGTGTATCTTAGCTCGATGCTAGTCCCGAGTAACTTACTAATGCAAACGGATGACTCCTGCATCTAGCTCGGTAATATTGCAGCAATTCCACCCAACAATATCAATAAATCTTGTATTCGTCTTAAAATTGAATGTATAAAATTTATTTGCCATGTATTTTGCATGCCTTCTGTTTTTCCACTACCTGATACACATGTTTGAAAAATGCACTAAACTGACAAGAAGATGGAATTTGCTATATTAGCCCAGGAGCTAGTGTTAATACGTAACTGTTTAGTTTTTCATAGTATCTTATTTAACGGAGGGGGCTGAAATCTGGAACCTTAATTCCCGTACACCACTGCTATTTCTGGCAGGCCACCTGTTGGAAACTAAAAATAAACAAATAAAAATCAACTTCCCATTTACTACAGTTCTCAAATAACCTCTTCGTTTTGAAGAAAGAATTTCCCCTTTTTAACATTAGCCAACAGGTAAAATTTTCAATTGTACTCCGTTATTTTCAGCCATTAATTTTATTGCAACTTTAAATGATAGTTTCATCTCTATTTAAAAAATAAACCTAATCAGTTGCGCTCAGTAATGTTCTAATCTCTTCCACCTTTGCTAACGTTTCTTCAGCGGTTGTTCGTCCCACCTATAACGAGCTGCGATATTCAAAAAGTATAGCACTATACCTAAAAATATTTAGCACTATATCTTTGTGTATACCCATTCAGACCCCGACATTAGCAAAGCGTCTGATTATTCAATCAACTCCTGTATCGTAATTTCAGATTTTGCTAGGAGGGTGTTGGGTAAGAGTACGGACACAATACGTTACGGAAGTTTGCAAATGCCTCTAAATTGAATGAATACGTTGCTATCTGTTTTCAATATTTGTTAATATTATGTCCCAGCACATAAAAACAACAGATGACAGAACAGCTACTTAGAGGGTATGTAAAATGTCAGACAATTCACAGGTTTACAAAACTATTATAGTCACCAATACAGAAAACATAGAACATTATTCATTACTTGACATAAATGCCAAATATACTGCGTTAACTTTGCTTATACAAAAGAATAAAAGAAAAAAAAAACATTGCAAATTCTCACAGCCAGTAACTAGTTATTTCTAATATGCTCGGAAGGCGTTGTCTTTGGTGTTGAATTAACACACAAGTAACACGCTGAAGTGATAGTCATTTTGTGTTGTTTCAACTCCTCATTTTTTGCTGTGTACCCTTGACAAGTTATATTGTGTTTCAAACTTTATTTAAACTTATTATTGAAGTATTCATGTTAAAAGTAAAATGTGTTTATAAAGCCTAGGCTTTTAAGCCACCCGGATGACAAATTTGAAAATTTCTTGACACACGTCATTGAGCTGCATGACAGACAAGTTGAGAGAGCCTACCTTAAATGAGAGGTTTTGAATATAAAAACAAACCTATGATTAGCTTTCAATTTTTATCTAATAATTATAAGAATTATAAGAATAATTATAAAGTTTCGTTTTCAATCAGTAGTTTCAAAGTAATTATTTTTAAAGAGTGTATCGTAAAACCTGCTTTCAGTTTTAAAATTCCTCTCCGAAATACGTCAGGTTCACTGATCCCCAATTCTAGTCTTGCAATCTTTTAATGGCCGATTTATGATTCTAATGTATTTTTAATTGACATATCACACATTTAGACATACATTTAACAATATATGAAGTAGAACATCAATATTATCCCAGAAAATATATGTTTTAAACATAAAAAAGATTTAAGGAAAGGATGTCTCTCCTAATTCCACCAAGGTAATAAAGTTTTTTTACTTAACTTATTCTTCATAAGCAAGGAGAAAGACAAGAAAATTGGCAAATTTAGAAGTACAGTTTATGAAAGATTAAACAAATTATAAGTAATAAAACATAGTACGTTTAAATTACCATCAGAGAATCAGAGTTACTACACTTTTAACAATAATTTAGTGTAACTTTAATAAATTTAAAGTATTTTTTCTTTGCTCGAATAAATAACAACAATAATAATAATGTACAGTGTTACCACTCGCAAAAATGTTCCGTAGTCAAACCTGGCTGCAGTTTGAGCTGGTTTATCTTTTATCATTTAAACACGGTAAGAGCGCGTGTGTAATAACAGAAGAGTTCACAGTTAAAGTGGAACTTTGTAACGAATTAAATTTCCATTTGTTCCACTACAGAAGTTATTAAAATAAGCTCTGACATTTCTTTTAATAGCTCTGTCCCAGAGAAGAAGTAAAACAAGGATGTTATATGATTATTGGCTCAAAACATTGCGATCCGATTGGGCAGAGTGGGCAGAGTAGGGGTGGAGAAACTGTGACGTATGGCTTCAAGATTTTGTTGTAAGGGCAGATCCTCTATTTTATAAGATCCTTGAAGTAAAAATAGATTTAATATTTATTTATGTAAAATTTGTCAGAGATTATTTATAGTAAGAAGAGGTCATAGGATAACATTTTGTTTAGTTTGAGTTAATTGATAGAAATATTTAATTTAAATATTAAAACAGTAAGTTTCAGTTATTAAATAATTTAAATACTAATATTTAAATCGAATGGAAAAGTATTTTGTAACCATAAACATTAAATATGTTTTATGGAAATTATAATTTAATATTTTAGAAGAAGAAGAGGACAAAGATAAATATATGCTGTTGTTGATTGAAAGAAGTGAAAGATAGATCTAATTAAGTTACAACAACGACAAGAAGTTTAAAATATCGTTAGGTTAAAATAGTTCATTGACAGATAAATCTAAAGATTTTATTTGGTTCTTATTTATTCAGACATTACCCATTACACAACATAAGCTTTAAACTATTTATTACCTCAACTATTGACAGAACCAAATAAAATCTTTAGATTTATCTGTCAATGAGCTATTTCAACTTAATGACATTTTTAACTACATCTTGTCGTTAGATCTATCTTTCGCTTCTTTCAATCAACAACAGCATATTTTTATCTTTGTCTTCTTCTTCCTCTAACGTAAGATGTTAAATTATAATTTCCATAAAACATATTTAATGTTTATGGTTGCAAAATACTTTTTCATCCGGTTTAAATATTAGTACTTAAATTATTTAATAACTGAAACTTACTGTTTTAATATTTAAATCAAATATTTCTATCAATTAACTCAAACTAAACAAAATGTCATCTTATGACCTCTTCTTACTATAAATAATCTCTGACAAATTTTACATAAATCAATATTAAATCTATTTTTACTTCTTCTCTGGGACAGAGTTATTAAAAGAAATGTCAGAGCATACTTAATAACTTCTGTAGCGTAACAAATGGAAATTTAGTTCGTTGCAACTTTGTCAAAGATCCAGTCTTGGACCAAAAGTGATGGACAAACTTATAAAAGACAGCTAAGAGTTATAGTGAATACAACGATTCGTGAAGCCGGCTCTACACCAATCATAGAACTGTTTTGCTTCATTGTGGATACATCGGAAGATTTCGGTGCAATTTGTGGAACTAACTTTAGAATGCACACTTCGGAAAGCGTAAAACATAAGAAGTTCACCAACAATGTTGCCAAATTTTGAAGATATGGTGAGCAAATTGCAAAAAACACAGTATAACACAAACGGTAACAATTATTTGAATTAAACGGTAACAATAATAGCAGCAAAAATATAAAACAACAACAATAACAACAAAACGAAACTTAGCGGCAATCGGACACTCTTAGTTGAGGGGCATATGTAATTCCGCGAGATTTTGAATGAAGCAATTATATGAGTGGTAGCGATGGATAAGCAATGAACTATAGAATCGTGTACTACCGGGTGTTTTGTCTCAAAGTATGGCCGAGCCGGTGTATGACGTTATACTTCTAAGATGGCCGCTAACGCCGACATCGATGTATTTTTAGCGCTACACAGGCTAAAGTTTTCAACCGATCTTCATGGAAAGTGGCTCATTTTATTTCTTCTGGTTGCTGCATGTGCCTTTTGAATAGATATTTGCCAAATAAATAGTTTCACTACTTCAAAAATAAAAAAAAAAACTATCAAAACTAAGGTAAAATTAAATAGCTTTTTCTAACTTCAATGGGCATACCCACTAAAGTATCGAATGCGTTTTAATAAGTGTCTCATTTTTCTCCATGGCTATTATTTATGCATATTGAATAAATATTTGACAAATACATAATTTTATTTATTTATAAATTTAGTAAAAATCGGCGAAATGAAATAAAATTGAGTCGTTTTGAAAGATATGCAGTCAAATATCGACAATGAAAATCGTTTGAGGTATAAAATGTTAACAAATCATTATGCCGATAAATACCTTTAAATTAAACAAAAGTTTCCGATTATAGAGTAATTTATTCTCGTATTGTAATGGACCACTTCCTTATTATTGTTAGAAAAAGATACGCATTGAATTAAACAAAAGTAGAAATTAGTAAACATGCTGGGCTGTGAAAGCAAAACAAATAGTAAAATACTTCAAATACACAAATAAACCCTTTTATTACTACAGAATTGTTTAGAAAGGAAACTAATAATAGAAATTCGACTTATGAGTCATTATCTGAATCTGACAGTTGAATTTGATCGTCATTTTCACAGTTGTCACAATGCTCTTTCTCTGCTCCACATTTGCTCAGTTCTGTACATCTAAGTATTTGAACACGGCATTTGTAATTGATACAATTGAAAGCACAACGTCCTTTGACAATCGCAACGCACCAATTTTAAAATAGCTTCTGTAGAGCATGGTACATGACTCATGGTACGAAAATACTCATTTCTCTTCCTTTCCTATCTAAACGTAAATGGTCAGGAAGATCGGGTTGTCGAAGATTAGCCCATCGTCACTCCATCACTTGGTAAAGAGCTCTTAAGACGTGTTGGTGTAAAACTGGCTTTGTTGGCGGCAAAGTTTTACATTGGACATGTTTTTCGTAAACAGCCACCACCGGAGTTTTCCAATATCTGAAGATTGTTTACCTTGCGCGACAAATGTACTTTTCTATCAATTTTTCATATTCACATGTAAAACTTTCTGAGCAGTTTAATCTATCAAATGCCTCTAGAACTTTTCTTTTTATGGAAGATTCAGAAACTATCTAGAAAAGATTGTTTTCCCCTGTTCTTGAAGCAATCTACTGTGTCACACCCAAGTAGAAAATGAAGTCCTAATAATGCCTTAACTTGCTTGGGATTTAGGCAAGCGTAAATACGATAAGTACTATTAACCCCTATTAGCTCCAATTCCGGTCACAAACACACTGCCTGGTGAAGCAACTGTAACCACCACAATAACAGAATAAACACATATGTATCTGTTGAATTGATGTAGAGAGTAGAAGAACGGGCCGATACACGTAAACAGTGTTTAAAAAAAAATGTATCAGCTGCCTCCTGACTACTTGCAAATTTGTAACAAGATCTGTAACCGAAGACTTTGCCTCGTTTTTCCAAGTAACAACTATATTTTGCTTTATTTTCTGTGCATGCAATAATACTTTATGAGAGAGGTAAGCTGTCAATTCATCCTTAGTCTTCTGATGTGACAGTAAAGTCTTCACGGTTTCTTTCCTTGTATCTGTGGAGTCTTTGATTTTATATTGAACAGACGTTGTTTGAATAGGCCTCTTCTTTCTCATTGAGTTCTTCAGTGAATGTCCGATGTAAGTGAAAAAAAAAAGTGTTCGTCATATTTCGTTAGATACGGATCCACCTCCTTGATAAACTCAATTGAAAGGTTTCAACACGTTTTTATACTTGCATCTTTTTGCATACATTGTACCTCTGCCATGCCATAAATGACTGACACAGAGTGTTGTATGGGAGCGGCTTGTTTTGAGTGAGTTACTGGTTCATTGTATGTAGATGAAGCTTTTTGATTTGTATTGTCAGAAATTTGCGATATAAGGTGTTCAAGAATTTTCATCAAATTGCTCTTGTTGAAAAGCAAATCATTGATCCGATTAAATTAAACATTGATCAGGGAACAGCTGAGAACTCATAATCACTGACACATTGCTACAGATCAATGTAGGGTCCACTCCTACAAACAATTAGTAACGTAGTGAACAGAGAACGATCTGCCTTTAACTGCAATACAGTATCCAACAATTTCATCACTACAAGTCTGTGGGCTTTACTACATAATTGAAGCTCTTTTTTCATTGATGCCCACGGACTACATTTATCTGATCCAACCCTTTCTTGTTAGAAAACGTTGTACAGCTGAAGTCCTTTTTCAGACATTCTTATTGTGTTGTTCTGCATAAATTCTGAAGAGAAAAAAAAAAAAAAAAAAAGAACAACTTGGTTGAGATATTAATTAGTTCTTTTCCCTCAAACGTTACTTGCTTTGTCATTGTCGAAAGAAAGTCATACACCTTTTGGACATCTTAGTGTTGGCGAGACGTTTTGCATGCTAAGAAAATGATGGTGCTTTGACCTGTTTTCATAGTTTCTGTGGATATCCTAGAAAGTTGAGGAGAAGCTAAGAAAAAACGTGGTAGAGTCGGTTTTCGTTTACCACCTCCAAATATTTTATTGCTCTGGATGCTTGTTCGAGAGCTTCACCTGTTCCTATAGAACAAAACGGCATTTCGTCTTGTTTAAAACCGAACTTTAGTTGCTAGTTGAAGAAAAGAGGACTCTTCGATTAACGATGATGTTACGAACTTGCAAGTAGTCAGGAGGGAGCTGATACATTTTTTTAAACACTGTTTACGTGTATCGGCCCGTGCTTCTACTCTCCACATCAATTCAACAGATACAGATGTGTTTATTCTGTTATTGTGGTGATTACAGTTGCTTCACCACGCCGGAATTGGAGCTACAGAGGTTAATAGAGGTAATAGAAGCTAATAGTACTTATCGTATTTACGATTGCCTAAATCCCAAGCAAGTTAAGGCATTATTATGACTTCATTCTCTACTTGGGTGTGACACAGCAGATTGCTTCAAGAACAGGGGAAAACAATCTTTCTAGAAGTTTTTGAATCTTCCATAGAAAAAGTTCTAGAGGCATTTGATAGATTAAACTGCTCAGAAAGTTTTACATGTGAAGATGAAAAATTGATAGAAAAGTACATTTGTCGCGCATATTTATAAGGTAAACAATTTTCAGATATTGGAAAGCTCCGGTGATGGCAGTTTACGAAAAACATGTCCAACACAAAACTTTGCCGTCAACAAAGCCAGTTTTACACCAACACATCTTAAGAACTCACTATCAAGTGATGGATTGACGATGGGCTAATCTTCGACAACCCGATCTCCCTGACCATCTACGTTTAGATAGGAAAGGAGGAAAAATGAGTATTTTTCTACCATGAGTCATGTACCATATTCTCCAGAAGCTATTTTAAAATTGGTGCGTTGCGATTGTGTCAAAGGACGTTGTGCTTTCAATTGTATAAATTTACAAATGCCGTGTTCAAATAGTTAGATGTACAGAACTGAGTAAATGTGGAGCAGAGGAAGAGCATTGTGACAACTGTGAAAATAACGATCAAATTCAACTGTCAGATTCAGATAATGACTCATAATTCGAATTTCTATTATTAGTTTCCTTTCTAAATAATTCTGTAGTAATAAAAAGGTTTATGTATTTGAAGTATTTTACTATTTGTTTTGCTTTTACAGCCCAGCATGTTTACTAATTTCTACTTTTGTTTAATGGGATGCGTATCTTTTTGTAACAGTAATAAGGAAGTGGTCTATTACAATACGAGAATAAATTACTCTATAATCGGAAACTTTTGTTTAATTTAAAGATATTTATCGGCATAATGATTTATTAACATTTTATACCTCAAACGATTTTGATTGTCGATATTTGACGCATACCTTTCAAAACGACTCAATTTTATTTCATTTTGCCGACTTTTTATTAAATTTATAAATAAATAAAATTATTTATTTGTCAAATATTTATTCAATATGTATAAATAATAGCCATGGAGAAAAATGAGACACTTATTAAAACGCATTCGATAGTTTAGTGGGTATGCCCATTGAAGTTAGAAAAAGCTATTTAATTTTACCTCAGTTTTAATAGTTTTTTTTTTTAATTTTTGAAGTAGTGAAACTATTTATTTGGGAAATATCTATGCAAAAGGCACATGCAGCAACCAGAAGAAATAAAATAAGCCACTTTCCATGGAGATCGGTTGAGAACTTTAGCCTGTGTAGCGCTAAAAAGACATCGATGTCGGCGTTAGTGGCTATTTTAGAAACATGACGTCATACACCGGCTCGGCCACACTTTAAGACAAAACACCCGGTAGTACACGATTCTATATCTTATTGCTTATCCATCACCACCACTCATATAATTGCTTCATTCAAAATCTCACGGACTTTGTTATATTTACATATGCTCCTGCACTATTTGTCGTCAGGAGAGTTTCTCCGGAGAGCGCCTGAGTAAAAGTCTGCAGTTTGGGTTAGAAACCACAGTTCAACCTCAGAAATGACGTCATCCCTACTGTCAAAATTGCGTCCTGTCAGTGGGCGCTTCATTTTTGGGAAGAGAAAGAAGTCAATTGTTACTGGGTCCAGTAAGTATGGGGTGGGGTAATATTTCATATCCTAATTCCACTCCCTTCATCATAGATGCATGGACGGAGTGAATTGGTGCATTGTCTGCCAACAGCCGCACCCCTTTTGTGACCAATCCACGACGTTTGTTCTTCAGTTCCTCTCGTAACTTAGCCAGGAGAGGGACATAGTAGGTACTAGTAACAGTGTACTCACTGTGGTATGTAACCTGTCATGATGACCCATTCACAGTCTTAAGAAATGGAAAGCGTCACCTTGTTGGTAGACTTCTGCACTTGTGACCTTTTAGGGTTGGAGGAAGAGAGGTGTTTCCATTGTTTGCTCATTTCCTTTGTTTCTGGGTCTAAAGATAAACCCAACTTTCATCCATTGTCACTAGTCTGTCGAAAAGTCTTCTTTATCCACCTCACAGCCATGCAACATTTCTCTCAGCGTCCTTGTGATTTCTTTTGTGGAAAGATGTGAGCAGTCGTGGCACCCACAGTGCTGACACTTTCTGAAAATACAGCTAGTTTTAAATAATATTCCAGACAGACTCATAACTCATATGCTCTCGAGACTGCAGAGTACTTATTCATTACGTAAGTGATTTTTTTAAATATCGAATTGTTGTCCGTTATTTTTCTTGGAGTTTTCCCGTTTCCTCAGACATTTTTATTCCACTAAGTATTCAATAATTAGTCACTTTCATTATAAACCCGCCTCTTTTAGTTTAGAGGGCAGGATAGTGGGACATTAAAAGATTGTCTTTGAACAGTCACGTTTGAAAGTCTCGAAGTAATAACTAATTTTCAGTTTTAATAAATTTCGATTAGGTGGATAGATTATAGCAATCTTTTATGCTCAGTGTACCACATAATTTGTATTGTTACATCCATCCATTCAGTTGCTCTTTTATTCTCTCTTCCTCGAATCCTGCCTAGAAATTATCTAAATTTTTATTTATTCAACAATCTTCCAGAAAGTCTAAGAAATCAATTTACCAACCAGTAGCAGTGGGAAAACGAATGAAAGGACCTATGCATAAAAGTTACCATTCTCACATCTCCATGGAACTTAGGAATAAGATATGGAAGAGCCTCAGTCAGGATGTTCAACAGCGGGAACCTCAAGAGGGAGAGAGAGAGAGAGAGAGAGAGAGAGAGAGAGAACGCTCCACTTGGGATCAAATTCGTAGATCCTCACCGACTGTATCAACGCGGTTTCTTCATTATACGTAATAATTGAAATAAATGAATGAATCATTTCATTAGAAGAGAATATTTCATACGATATTTTTCGAAAACGCTTCAGAAAACATCATGAATCTAAAGCAGTGTTATATATAAACTACCAGGAGTGTAAGTTTTTCGTACAAGAAGAATGAGATTTAAAGAATATAAAACTGGGAATTTGAATGTTATAAAATGAGTCCCCTTCTTTACTCAATTTCGAAACAGAATTTTCGAAAAACTCTGGAGCATATATTTCCTTATTTTTAAGTAACTTTCTATATACTAAACTTCATACCTTCAGCTTAAGCGAATTTCCACAGTGGGCGTTTTAGGAACTAAAGGTGGAATATTTGATTATATAAATTGACCCATTTTCCCCTTCAAGAGCGGAATTTTCGAAAATGATTAAACATATTTTTAGTTATTTTTAATGAGGAGTTTATATGCCAAGTTTACTCTCTCGCTTCAGGCATTTGTGAAATACTTTATTCTTGCCCCCCCCTCAAAAAAATAAAATAAAATAAATAAAAATAAAAATAAAAGCCTGCTCCCTTTGCTGTGCTTGGGATACGCATTTTTGAAAACAAAAATTCTGTCTTATCTCTTGTTTTTGTGACAAAGAAAGATTTCTGTTCAAATTTCAAGTTTCTACCTATATTAGCTTCGCTTAGGCGTTGATGAGCTATTCACTTTTAATTGCTATAGATTAATAAGCTTGCTAATAATTAGTAACTTGTTACGAATGGAAAATGGAAACCAAATTTCTACAAGTAACCCTAGCAAAAAGTAGCAAAATATTGGTTTCGTAGATTTTTTTTTTTTTTTTTTTTTTTTTTACAGTTTATCAATATAGTTATCTTAACTGCGTTATACACTGGCGTTCTAGATATTTCAAGTAACTTTACTTCAAATGGTATAGTATAAGTAAGATCTAGTTAATTAAATAAAAATATTTTAATTAATTTACCAATACAACCTGAAATTAGCTCATTATACTTTGGACCGTCAAGTACGAGTAATTAATTCTTTCGTAGATGGGGAAAAGTAGCTTCGTATTTGTTTTATGTTTGAACATACACTCTTTCCATTAACTTTCGATAACAAAATTATGTCTCAAAAGAGAAACTTAAAATACGATGAAATGCTCCTGACTGAGTAAAGGATAAAAAGGTACAGTACATGTCAAAGCATTCTGGTTGAGCTTTGATATTTGTTATATAGTGTATGGCTTTTGTGAGTAAAAGCTTTGATGATACCTACTTCCCTTCCTTCTCTCGTCAGAACTTCCTCAGGCTAGTGGAAAGGCATAGAATTAGGGATGATGAAAAAAAAAATCCTTCACCAACAGTTAATTTTGTTTTGCGAATGGGCTAGAAACGTGTCAAGCTTTACGTGGGAACTTAACAGTTTCCAGCTCCATTTTGCAGCAGCTTCAAGATTACATTCAACTGGCACTCGTAGAACAAAGCCTTCTAACGAAGCATAATTCGTTAGAACGATTCAAATGAAAATGTAACAACGTTTATGAGAATAATAATAATAATAATAATAATAATAATAATAATAATAATAATAATAATAATAATAATAATAATAATAATAATAACAGTACGTTGAAACATTTTCTTCATTGATCAAATAAGAAAATTCGAGAAGAAATGAATGACATAAGACAGAGTCACTTCAAAGGGGAAATAGGCAATAAGAACTTGAGTCTGCACGTAAGTAAACTAAAACCATTTAAACCATAATTGGTACGTAGTAGTAGTCATATTTCTAGAATAGTACAAGTGTTGAATACGCGTGATATCTGTATTCTTTTACCTCATTGTTTTATGTGAGAAATTATTTTTCCGTTTTCCTTCGAAATGGGCTCGAATTGTAATGGTTTGATCTCACTGATTCCTTCTTTACATTTACTTAAATGCAGTGGCGGATGTAGCCCGGAGTCGGGGGTCTAGGCCCCCCAGTTTTCTGACTGACAAAAATAATTTAAGCTATTATTTATAGATTTTTGAAAGTTTATAGTAAATTCACAATATAGCTATCATACTCTGGTTCTAGCTGTCCCTCTCCCCCCAGTTTTTACCTTCTAGATTCGCCTCTGTTTAAATATTCCTTATTTCGTGAAATTTAATTATAAATGAGATGAAATGAAATCTTGAAGTTTTACGCCCCACGGTTATGCCGGCTAGGCTAAAGGAGACTATGCTGATGAGAAATGAATGAAATAGTGGAATGAAGAAAATAGGAGGAAACAGGAGAACCCCGAAACACCCACGCACATGGTATTTGTCCACTACAAGGTTCACTTGGCGCTAGCTGGGATCGAACCAAGGACCCCATGCACCAGAGGTGAACGCTCTATCACTGAGCCACCGCGGCCCCGGAATTTAAATATAATTTTTATGTTTAATAATCGAATTTAATACACGTAAGTTCCATAACTTTGAAGAAGCGAAATATAGTTAAATAGATTTGAAGAAATAATTGAAATTACGAGTAAACCATTAAAATTCGTGTTCATTTAAAAGAAAACAGGAAAACATTCAGTGAGAGGGAATCAATACCGATAGTAATTGTATGATGTGTTTTACAATAAATAAAGCTGTATGAAGTTCTTTATCTATGATTACCTTGATTTGCTAGCCATACTGGGGATAAAAATTTCAGAGAATCTATATTACTCGTACTTGATTCGGATACAAAACCGAGTAGAGTTTTACATCCTACTTAAGCAGAGATAAGTTTGGTTAGTTTTTTAGAGTTACCATTTTTTAGCAGCGAGGCTATATAAGACGTGGATCTACTGCTTAGGTTGACTGCATATTGTCAGGGGAAGGTCAGCCAAGCCAAGGCAAAGGAAGACAGGAGAGAGAGGCCTCAGTGCATTGATTGTGTGTCTCAGTCACAAGGTTTGAGAAAGCCTTTGCCTCATTCGAATGAATACGTGGGAAGAAGTTTTGTTGCACAGCTCAAAATACTAAACATCGACTTGGCTGTTCTGTCCTCTGGTGAATATACGACCGGCTACACAAGGTTCTACCAGGAATCGAACCCAGGTCTCCAAGGCAAAGACACATACGCGTACGTTAGCCACGAGGGAGCATAGAAGAGTTATTTTGTAGCTTTGTGATTAGAATAAACAACTTCGGCCCAGGAACTCCAGATTCATGTGTTTCGTTTTCATATTCCACGGTGCAATAAAATTCCTAATCAAGCGACTTATCTGCAAAGATTTGTCTCACGTTGAAGGTGGAGAAAATAGATGAACAATTTCTAAATAATCCCGGATCAGAATAAAATAAGAATTAAACTTGTGGAACATTTTTAGCTTTCTTCCCCTTTCCCTCCCACTGAGGCTAAGGGTTGCTGAATGTGCGTAGGTTACACATTTTCTAAATTTTTGTTGTATTCTTCGTGTTATTGTGTTTTTCTTTCATGTGCAGTTCAATAGAATCTAAGGTACAAACATTTTAAAGTAACTATATGAAATTTGCATTCGGCACTAATGATCTTATCTTGCAGAATGGGCTTGGTAAAAAAAAAAAAAAAAAAAAAAAAAAAAAAAAAAAACATTAAAAATCAACTCTAGATTTATACACATTTATTATGGCCAGCTACACAGTTCCTGTTATGTCTGGAGTTAAAAGGGAACAAATCATGCATTTATTCCTTCTTTTTTTCGCGAGTGGATGAAACATAGTTGTGGGTTGCTACTATGCTAAAAGTAAGGATAGTACTGTAATAACACATGCGCAGTGATGATTTCAGAGGGTGGCCCGAGGAGAATACTCTCCCACACGAAACTATGAAATTCTGCCGCGGAGGATATCTCTGATTGCGCTCCAAATGGATTTCCAGTATTTTTGCAGTACTGCTTTAAGACCGTATGTATTAAAAGCCTCCCTGCCCTTTCTGAAATCATCACCATACACCCGTATTTATGATGAGTACCAGGATCTTTTCTTCCAGAGGGAAAAAAAAAAAAACATTGCTGATTAGTAATGCCTAGGTTTCTGTTACCATATCCTGCTTGGTTTCTCAATTACCTTTGCCCCCCATTTGAAATAGGACCAAAAACTTGAAACTCTAGAGGCCAGAATAAATCCTATTCAAACACGGTTCTAGGATCACATTCAACAAGCATGATTTATATATATTTTTTTCATTCCTTGTAATTTCGAAGGGAAAAAAAGCACGAGAGTAAAGGGGGGAAAAGGAGACGGGTACATTTGCATGTCGCTAAGCCGACAAAAAGAAGCTTCATCTGTAGTGAATTTTGTGATGCAGAACACCCTTGCACATGTACAAACACATTAATGTTAGACATACTGGCTTTCAAGCGGAAGAAATTTTTGTTGGAAAATTGTGATGATAGCTGTTGGCTGCTGCCTGAGGCTGGGATCAATGATGAAACAGATAGATATATTGTCACAAAGATGCACTTGAACGAATTAAAAAAAAAAAAAATGAATGAAAGCAGAAGGGAAAAATTGATAAACAAAAGAGAAATGTCCAGTTTGTGTGTGCAAAACTTGTGCACTATTGCAGAGTATAGGATTTAGTAGGGAGGAATGCAAAGCAATTTATTGTATGGAGCATTGGAAATGATGAAAAGTTCATTCAAACTCACTGAAAGAGTGAAACGGTTAATGTAAGCCTGGACATCACTACACAAGATTCGCCATTCAGTTTAACTTAAAAGTATTGTAGAAAAAAAAAAAAAAAGGTAAGGCATTATAGCTTGAAAACGTTTACATGGATGGAGCTTTTATGAGTTTGTTTTAGAACTTTTCAAAAGACCAGAGCTTGTTTTCGAAAGATTCAGTATTTACTTCATATAGTGACATTCAATTCCGAAACACCGAAAAGAATTTTTTACATCAATTCTACCTCATAGATATTGCATTAGTGATAAATACGATGTAAAATACAGGGTGATTTAAAAAAAACCCTCGGATTTCATTTGGGTCTAGAATTTCTAACTGAAGACTGATTTTCATGTGATTTGTTTCAAATGATCAGGGAAGGATGGGAGATTTATGGGACTATGTTTCCTGGTTTAATTTCATCCGGGGTAATATCGATTACGCCTCAACAAAAACAGCAAATTTTCGCTAGTGTACCTTACAATTGAAATGAAGTGCGGTGCGGTGTAGAGATTTGAGTTTTCTTCGTTAGACGGCAACCTCGCCTAAGTTAATAAGGAATAGGAAACTGGGTCAGCTGTATTGAGAATTTTGCTGTACAATTCTGTGCTACTGTGTGAGTATGATCAGCGCACAGTGAGAATAGTGTACCCTTTGGAACAATATAAATTTATCGTTAAAACTTTGGAGAACGGAATCTGTTGTTGCTATTCAAAGGGCATTCAGAAACAAATTTGCCCCACACTCGTCCCCAGACAGGAACATAATGTGGTCGCTAGTGAATAAATTGGAAGAAACAGGATTGCTTCTGGGTGAGACAGGGAAGCATCGGACCCCGCAGGTGAGTGTTGTGAAAGATGTCAGTTATCGACACCTTACGTCACCCAAGAAATCTCTCCGTTGTTTATGGTAAGAAACCGGCCATATCTATTCAACATATGATTTATTGGTGTTACCACTAACACTTGATTTGTATTCTCACTAACACGTAATTTGTTTTCTGCAGTTTCGCTTCAAAAATCCGAAACCTCATTCTAATTGTAAGATCACTGGTGAAAATTTGCTGTTTTTCTTGAGGGGTGATCGATATTGTCCCAGATGAATTTAAACAAGTAAACACAGGCCCATTAATCTCCCATCCTTCCTTGACCACTTGCCACAAACCGCATGCAAATCGGACTTCAGTTAGAAATTATAGACCCAAATGAAATCCGTGAGTTTTAAAAAATCACCCTGTATTAAGGATTACTACTTGTAAAAAAAAAAAAATCGAATTTACGAACAACAGCGGATGTAAAGAAGTTTTAAGATCAAGTAGGTGTATGTAAACTCATACATTTTTAAAATACTACAGGAACAAAAGGTAATATCAAATGCATGCTTCATAGCAATTAATACTTAGAAAGTATAAAACCGCGGGGTCTGTGTTGAATTAACACCGCATAGTGGTAGTCACGCTGGAACCACTGCCATGTGTGAAATTTGAGTTGAATTAACACAATTTTTTACTGTGTAGTAGCTTGCGATCGACGGTTTGGTGATCACTGTCCTACACAATCGTTGAATGTTGACCAAACTTGGCATGATGGTAGACATTAAGAATCTCAGTATGCATATGCAATATTAGGTTGTGCAAGCCTTTAGTTCCGCCTAGAGATATTGACCATCAAAGCTGGAAGATTTGCCCCTAGTTAAAAATCTCTAACTGCTATTCAGAACAAAATGACATGGAACAAACCTGTTGTTAAATGTTTACTGTATTTGAGCGATACGAAAGTCAACGATGAGATGCTTGAATTAGTTATGTTGTAAATACAGTTCTGCGTTAAGAAGAACCATTGATAGACATTTTCCCCAGCAACAGGAAAACTTTTCCTCCTTTAATAGCAGTCCATGAATAAGGTGACCGTAATTCCTATAGAGCTATTTCGACATCGCAACACCTTTTTTGTGTAAATTTTATAATTATTGTTACGTTACTCTTAATTTCTGATGACAAGAACTTGCATTGATAGTTTTGAAATGATAAAAACATTCAGGTTTTGAAACAAAAAGGCTATTTTTTTCTGGCAAGACTGTACATTTCATTCACGTTATTCAACAAGGACCAATATACACATGATAACCTCAGCTGCTGCTATCCCATATGTTATGTTCCTCTTCCCATTAGGAATAAATGAGATGCACAGAGGACCCGTTTGCTAAAAACAATCCCGTTGGAGTTAGTACGTGTTGACAGAAATGTAACAAGAGTCTACATGCTAAGTTAGAAAAGAGAATAACAAGGTACGAAGAACTTCAGGGACCTTCCACGAGATATACAAGTGTTTCCGAAAAGAAAGAAACATTCCCTTTCAGTTGAAGCAGGCATTTCCACACATTACCAAATCCTTTTTATTTATTTACAAATGTTGTAGTACAGAGGAGAGATATAAAGCGGGAAATAGAAGATGAGTTCATTACATCAGGAAGTGCAGGTGACGAGAAACTTCTCCCTCTTTTTCTTCCCATCTCACATATACTCACTCTCACTGTATCTTTTATTATTCAAAGCTTTTTTATTCCACACTCTTTCTTCTTTTTCCTCCTCTTTCTTCAACTTTCAACCACGAGGAAGAGAAAAACGAAAGAGAATGCAAACGAAAAATTTCAGGTGAAGAAAAAAATCCAATTTGGCCAACTTTTTGTTTCATTTCTTCCGTTGTCATTCACACCTTCATTAGCATTCTGAAAGTCAGAACACCAGCAGGAATAGAATTTTCTTAAAGAACAAACGAGAATTTTAATTTCAGGCGACATGTAAGTGAAGGTGATCTTGTTAGGGCAAAGAAAAATCTTCGAATTTGCTTTAGTCATTATTCTTTCGCAGCGTCTGTTTGTAAATGCATCGAGGCCACCGTTTAACAAATCAGGGTTAAATCCTAAACTTTCTTTTTGAAAAATATATTTGACATCCCTTGATAAGGGTATTTTATAAGGATGTTATAAAATACAGGATCTTCCCATACAACAAAATCGTAAAGCCATTTGCCACATTTCACCACACCTACTCCGCCCGCTCTGCGCCAGTAAGATCGCAATATTTCGAGTCAATAATCATGACGGAAACGAAAGTAGCCAATCAGACGTGCCAGCTCAGACGATGCTCGGTTGTTTTTTTTTGGCTTCAATGAGATCATGTGGTGAAGATACGTATGGACAGACCTCTATTTTATAACATCCTTGGTAATTTACTGGAAATCAAAATTTGAAAATAGCAGTTTTCTTGAAAACGGCTCCAACTCCTTTCCCTCAAATTTAATGCCGAAATTGATGTCGTAATCTTGTAATCCAGCTCCCGGGCGGAATAGTATGGTAGGGAACGGTCCATAATTTTTTTGAGGTTTGATCTTGCATAATGGTCTGTGAGCCCCCCAACTTCACTGGTTAAAGCCTCAGTGATTCGAAATCCACGTTAATAATTGGTCCCGTCCTGTGTTTCCTAAAGGCTGTCCCATTAAGAACGCAACTTTTGAAATGTCCGGCAGTTCTGTTTTAGTAGTAATTTGGCAGCACTGAACGTTACACGATTTTCATATATTGTCTTTGACGTTAGTGGTCACGGAGTGAAGAATGATCCTGCATGATGCGTCATCTATTTTCTGTTTGGTAGGAATGGAGTGCTTCACGACGGAACATAGTGAAAGCTTATTACAAACTTGGTGAATGTTGTCTAGGTACGGTTCACAAACTCCGTGGAATGTTTGGTCAACGTAATGCACCGAATAAGTCCACTGTGATTAGACTGATTGCTAATTCGGTGCATTATGTTGACCAAACACTCCACGGAGTTTGCGAACATTCTCAGCTCAGCATTCACCACATTTCCGTCGTGAAGTACTCTATTCTTATCCGATCAGAAAACAGACGATGATGATGATGATGATGCACTATTCGGCGCTCCGTGATTACCAACCACAAAGACAACGATTGAAAATTTCAGTGTTGCCTAATGTAGTAGAACAGAAATGGCGGGCATTTCGAACGTTGGAACACTCTTTACGTCTGCGATGCATGAAGACGCAAAACACAAAAATTCAATTCAATCTAATTTTATTCAAATTGCATAAATTGTTAACAATACTGTAACGGGCCATTTTGGTACATGGCCTTTACAGTATATTTATGCTTTCATAGAAATTCAATTTGTCAATTCCTGCGTTATTTTCATACCTGAAAGTTTAAATATTTTATCAATTTCGTCGTTCTTTCAAAGATTATTTATATCTATTTAATAAATGTTCAGCTTGATAGTAAATATGCAGATTCGCAATAATGAACTGCATAATAAAAATTCAATTTTCTACTTAAATATTTATCGAAATTACGTAACAAAATAATTATAAATCTTGCATTCTATTGTATTGTAAATTTAATCTACAATTGTGTTATTTTAATGAAAATCGAACTCTTTATGACATTTTATGTAACGAAGAAGAAGAAAAAGTAAAAAAAAAAAAATGAAATGGAATCTGAGTTTTACGTCCCACGGTTATGCCGGCTATTCTAAAGGAGACGGTGATGATGAGTAATGAATGAAATGGTGGAATGAAGAATGTGGGAGGAAACGGGAGAACCCCGAGAAAACCCACGCACACGGTGTTTGTCCAAAGAAGAAAAAGTAGTTGATACAGAATGTACTCACGAAGAATATATAATTAATATACATTCCGACACAATCTATTTATTATGCCTTATAATTGAAAGATGGATCGATGATATGATTACAGAGATAGTGTAAACTAACTTGGTGCATCTGTACTGTGAAATTTTGTATTATAGTATTTAAGTTTTTTCCTGAAGGCAATATAAATAATTATGGTAAACATGTAGATACGAGTAAATAGCTTTTATCTCATCCCTTGAATATGTCGTACTTCTCATTCATTTACTGTATGTATTTCCAAATGAGTGATAAGGGGCGCGGTGGCTCAGTGGTAGGGAGGTTTCACCTTCGGTGCTTGGAGTACCTGGTTCGATCCCAGCTCGCGCCGTGTGGACTTTGTGGTGGACAAACACCGTGCTCGTGAGTTTTCTCGGGGTTCTCTCGTTTCCTCCCACTTTCTTCATTCCACCATTTCATTCATTTCTCATCATCACCGTCTCCTTTACCCTAACCGGCAAAAATGTGGGACGTAAAACAAAAATTTCATTTCATTTTTTCCAAATGAGTGATATGCAGGTGATATCCATAGTTGTTACCTGGCAATGTTAAGGGGCGGCCACAATACTACTACAAAATGTCACTTTTAGACTTTTAAACTATGTTGTGCATAAGTGTGGGAAGTCTTATTTTTTTATGGTACATTAAAATATAAAACATATTTTTGTTTTTTTCATCTATTAGGTATTTACACTATATGGTAATATACAACAACATTTTTTTTTAAACCAGCATTCCTAACAATTGTTTAATGAACAACTTTTATATCGAACAAGTAACTTCAAATTTGAGAAGAGCGAGTAAGTCCATCTTCCTCATCTTTGGAAGCATCATGACAAATATCACGGAGTTAACAAAACTTAAATAGTTTTACAAAATTTTCAGTCCAAAGTGTTCATAAATTCTGGTTCATTTCAAATAAAAAAAAATCTTCCATTTTAGAAGAAGGGAAGGAACTTAAAATGCTAACTGCATTACCTCGCTGAATTGCTAGACTAATGCGTTGAAATAAAAATTGTGTACTTCTTGAATCTCCCGTCTTGAGATTTAATTTCGATCCGATTTCCTTTAGGAATTCCCTAGCTTTCTGGCTAAAAACTCCCATGGTTTCCGTAGCAAAGGCACTGAACATATGATCTTTTCTTATAGAACAGCCTTACAGGTCTGCTAGACTAACAACAGGTGTAATAACAAAAGCGGTCAGAGATATCAAAAATTCTTTTTTCTTTCTTTCGGTTTTTGGATTCGATTGAGAGTCCCGAGAATAATTGCCATCTTATCCAATAACCCTCTAAATAGCGAATAGAAGTATTTTCGAACCAGCGGCGCAAATCTGTCTTCAACATTGGGGGGGGGGGGGGGGGACGGGGGACGGATAAGACCGTTCCCATAAAATATGTGTATGTATGTATGTATGTATGATATTAAAACGATCTTCAAACTAACTATTTATGAAGTTGAAAAATAATTCTGAGGAGGATCAGGGGAGAAGAGTTGTCTTTAACATTGGGAAGCGGGCAGATTTAAGGCTTATTCTGGGGTATATCAATTTCATATCACTTTCCTTTGCGGCAATCAGACAAATCATCACATTTCTCCCCCCCCAAAAAAAAACACATTTCAAATCAGATTATGGGGGGACAGCCCCCCAGTTCCAAGATTGGAGGGGACATGTCCCCCTTATCCCCCGGGATTTGCGCCAGTGTTTGGAACTGATTCAGCGTCTAAAACAAACTATGGAGAAATTTACTATTACTTCTGATTTCCATATTGTTAAATAACATTAATTTTTATACTTCCAAACTATGTTATGCATGTATCAGAAGTCTTATAGAACGGCTATATCCGACTGTCTGTTGATCTGCTTATCCAACTATTCACCGGTATCAGACGAGAAACGGTAAGACACATCAAGGAGTTTTTAGGAATTTATTCAGCGTCCCAAGAGTAGATTACATCTTATCCATTAATCCTCTATTCATACCGGAACTGGTAGAAATTAGACACTTCCTGTTTTAGCGTTAATCACTATAGATCAAATATGGTAATACACGTATATAGCAACAAGAGTCTTTTTGGATTCGATTCAGTGTCTAAAGAAAATAAGTCATCTTCACTAATCTCTCTCTACTAAAACCGAAAGAAGTAGAAATTTATAACTACTTCCGTTTTCAATATAGATCTCCAATAGAGCAAAAACCGTAGGATATAACGAGAAGCGTAATTAAAAAATAAAAAATTGAGTCAACGTGTAAGGAAAAGATATTTGGCCTTATGTAGAGTCGTTCTGTCACGTGATTAGTGCCATACTAAAGAGTTATGTTTCCTGCAGTAATCAGGCCTTTAGTATGACGCTAATCATACGTGAAAACGACTCTGCATAAGTTGGACTATCTTTACCTTGCTCTTAGGAGTTATAAATGTACTACTTCTAGCTTCAGTATTGAGGTCGCATAGTTGGAAGTCTACCGTAATTTTACACTATGAAACAAAACTTATTCATATACTGTATGTATTCATATATCAATAAAATACACAACGATTATTGCACTGATAGAGTAAATTTTGTTCGCCTACGACAATGAAAGTGCAAAATCCCGAAAGTTGAAATTGCGTTGCCGAACAGTGTAGTTGCTACTGTAGGTAAAGGAAGCATGGATCGGTACTGATTTATATTAAGTTTCTAGCAATACTTTTTCTTACTTTCCTTACTCTTCATCTATTAATTTTCTGCAGTATTTTACTCTATACATTTAGACTATCCCTTTCATTGTAAGTTTATAGAACCACAGAAAACAGAAGTATTCTACATATAGCACATTTATTTGGAAAGCAACGGAATAGATTAGTGAAGTAATTTCGTCCCTTCCGCTACCCACATAGCACACCACGTCCCTGGGATGTCCCATTTTGATCCCAATCATCCCATTCGGTTCCCGGGATTATCGGGACAATGAGAAGACATCCCATGGACGTCCTGCATGGAACGTCCTGAAGGATTCCAATGTAGGATGTCCACGGGACGTCCCAGATGGGACAGGAGGTCCGAGGGAAAACCAAAAGACATCCCTTCGTGGTCCCGTTGAATATCCCGTATCCCGGGACATTAGCGGACATCTGGATCTCCCGCGGAAATCCTGTGCATGTCCCGGGAGCAGATTCGGATAATTCCGGGATGTCCCGTCGTCCGTTGCGGGCTCAGTCTCGGACATCCCGTGGACGTACTTGTGCTATGTGGATCCCAACCAAAGCGGAAGATTCCAAAACTCGCTTGTTTGTTTGTTTTTTTGTTTCAAACAATAGGCAAAGAAGTACAAGGCAAGAAAGGCAAGGAAAGTATAATTGGTGGAAGTACTAGTGTTGAAAGTTCTGAAAGTGCAGGTGGAAGTACGTACTTCGTATTTGACCCAATCATTAATAGTTAACCTAGCAGTTTTCGTTTTTTATTTGAAGGTTATTTGGAATTAAGACATTTACAAAGAGTGAAAGAAGAAGTGACAGAATTGTAACAGGAAGTCGGATGAAGCAACTTTGTTCCGCTGCCATTTTTCAAGTGAAGTTATGACAAATATGATTACAAATTTTCCGTGTTTCGTTTGTCACGAATGAAATCAATTACTGTTTCTATGATTTTTCTTTCAGTTTAAACTTTGTTTCACTGGGATTTCATTTAATCCTTCTACCATTGTTTTCTTTTCTTCCCCCACTCCTTTCCCTCTATCTTACCCTCCTTGAAATGAAATACGACTGACACTCTTGCACGCAAACGTCAAACTTCGTAAAGTTGATTATTAACCTTGTTGCCTGTCTACATTCATTGCTTTCTCAGGGTTACCTTAACTTTCTAAACAGATAACTTTTAAAAAGTGTTTTAATCAAAGATACAAAATCTTTACAAATTACCTTGTACTGTAACTTATTACTCGGAAGAAGCTTCTAGTAATTTCGTAATTACAAGCAGTAACGAATACAATGAACGTCTCTACTAAAACCAGAGTTGTTACAAATCTACTAGCATTTCCGGTTTCAATATTGATGTTTATAGAGCAAAACTGTAAGAGGAAGTGGGCAGTAGTTTTATTATATGAATTCAGTGCCCCAAAAATAGTTTCGTTTATGATATGGATTCAGAGTCCCAAGAATATATTCTTTCATGATATGGATTCAGAGTCCTGAACCAGTTCCTTTTATGATATGAATTCAGTCCCAAGAATGGTTTATTTTATGACATGGATTGAGATTCCCAAGAATAGTTCCTTTTATGATATAGATTCAGAGTCCTAAGAATAGTTTCTTTTATGATGTGGATTCAGAGTCTTAAGAATTGTTTCTTTTATGATATGGATTCAGATTCCCAAGAATAGTTCCTTTTATAATATGGATTCAGAGTCCCAAGAATAGTTCCTTCTATGATGTGGATTCAGAGTCCCAAGAATAGTTCCTTCTATGATGTGGATTTAGAGTTCCAAGAATAGCTTCACCTCTGATTTCATTTTTTTCTTTAAAACCGGAAATAAGCTCTCTCGTCGCTCCAACTTTCGTGAGTCCAATCGAAAAATGAAATGAATTAAGTTTTACGTCCCACAATTATAATGGCTAGGCTAAAGGAGACGCTGATAATGAGAAATGAATGAAATAGTGGAATGAAGAAAGAGGGAAGAAACAAAAGAACAACGAGAACCCCCCCACACACGGTGTTTGTCCACCACAAGTTCACTTGGCGCAAGCTGGAACCGAACCAAGGACCCCATGCATCAGAGGTGAACGCTCTACCATGGAGCCACTGCGGCTCATTGCGAATTAAATCAAACCAACTAAAAGAGAATCCAATAATACACTTGCTTGAATCTGAAAGATCTTTCAGCTGTATAAAGGATATGGTCATAGAAATTTGATGAAAATTCAGATTTAATTCGAATAGATCGAAAATTCCTATTTAAATATGTTTATTTTGTGTTAATTGTTTGCAGAATATGTTGCAATAGATATGAACTTAACCTACTTGTCATCTAAATATATCTTAATGGAGCATTAAAAAAAAAAAAGACAAAGTACTTTAAACTCTCACATTTCACTTGCATGTATCAAAACAACACTAACATTTTTTTACGTAGTTATTTCTTGTCAAATGAAATTGACGTAAAGCAAAATCTGTTTTGAAAAGGTTTTTCCGAATTGGGTCACTAAAGAACGTTGCGAAATACATGATCAGTATATTTTTTCCTGTATAATTCTAAGGCCTGTCGTTTGATGGAATTAACGATGAGCCTGTTTGTGCGTTTACTCACGTAGAGATGAATCCCTACGCCTGGCTCATCACAATATTGTGCTGCATATTCCAATAATTGCATTAATAAAACCCACCACAGAAAAGCAACACGCGGGTAATAATGGTACTCATGAGAGAAGAAGGGGCGGAAGGGAGGTTCTTTGAAATCTTGAGCCTCGTTTGCTGCGTTTGAATTTAACCAGAGCCCTCCTGCCACAGAATGCAGACCAATATCACATCTACCTTTTGTAGTGTACAAAAACTTAGGCTCGAATTGTTTAAGCATGCCTTTGTTTCTGGCACCTTTGTTTATTTGTACCCTTGTGTATATATTGTTTATATCAATGAAGCGATTCATATTTTAAACAAGTACGGAGTTTTTCTCTCTCTTTCTCTCAATAAATGAAATCTGGTAAAAGAATATACACTAAGCTAACATGAAAAGCATTAACTGAATCAACTTTCTTATTCCGTGTAGAATAGTTTGAACTGTTTTATGGACATCGACCAGTTTCAGTTCAATTTAGCTCTGCATTTGTTGATACTGTTTTCAAGCATTTAATGTACTACCAACTTGATTAATGCCTGCCATATGCAGATCTGTTAGAATAAATTTTCTAACATATCTTGACATCTTCTATAAATAGTGCTATTGCAAACGTTAACATATTCTCACCCTCTCTCTCTCTCTCTTTTTCCCTCTGGGTGTGTGTGTGTGTGGGGGGGTGTATCTTTTTTAATTATCTGAGACAATCTGATTAATTGAGACCTGAGACAATCGTGATTATGTGAAAATCTGAGACAATGGGGCTTTCCACTAAAATACGGATATATTATTTAAATTCAAAAATAAATGTAAAACATTGATATGAAATTTTATTTAAAACATTTTTAAAAATATTTTTCGATATTTGGAGATATCAAGGAAAGAAATCGCGTCCAAATTCTCTCTCTCTCTCTCCTTTTTTAAAAAATTTGCATGTCATAGGTATCCCTGCAGTCGATGTAGGCCTTTGCTCATGTCAACATAGATAATGTGCGAAAAGAGCACAATTATATCTTTATACGATACTGCAGACAACGGATAATTATATAGTTAGGGAAGAAGGATTTTTGAAAGCCGATCTATCGCAATACCGATTACAGCGGAGCATAAATTAAAAAAGAAAATACGAAGAGTATAAAATCAGGCGTATTGGATTTCTCATATACACCAGGAACCTCTCATAATGAGAGAGAATTAAATGAACTGATCTCAAAGAGGTGAGCTCTCCCCGTTGCTTTATTGGCTAGTGCGTTTGGCTTTGGTGCACGTGATCCCGAGTTCTATTCTTGTAGAAAATTTAATTTAATTATTATTTACTTTCATATGTGTAGAATTTGTTCAAAAACAACCTCAAATATATTTTATTATTTGATTATCGATCTTATTTAGTTCGGATTTCTGTAGAGGATTGTGGTGGCCCAATGGTACAGGATACAATTCTGGTGCGTGGGTCCATTGCTTTGTGGTGGACTAATACCGTGTTTGTAGGTTTTCTCGGAGTTCTCTCGTGCCTCTCACATTCTTCACTTCACTATTCCATCAATTCTCATGACTACCATCTCTTTTAGCTCGCATGGCTTAACCGTGATCTGTAACACTCAAAGATTTTATTTCAATCTTTCGGATCTCGAATGTGGCAATAGGGACAATTTTTTTTCTATTTTATTCTTGAGTTATGTTAATTTCACGAGAATTTACGGTATAAAATTTACATATATTTCAAACTTAAAGCATGTACGTGGTGTGAAAATGGAATAGCGTATTTGTCCTGTATATGTACATAGTATAAGATGATATATATGAGGGCCGCGTTTTTTCAGCCTCCATTAAGCTACCAAAGGAGAACCATATGAGATGGCGAAACGTAATTAAATCAAATCTGTCCATTGGAGATTGCACAATGTTCAGTTCAATTCTGACTTACTTCTCTAAATTGTTTCATTTCTTGTTAAAAGGTGGCACTTAAATGCACCTTCTTAGCTGCAGAAAAATAGAGTTGAGATTGCTCCAATTGCATTGCCAGGACGAACTTAAAAATGAATTTTTCTTATTAACTTCTACAGGATTTATACCAATCATCGGCGCAAATCTGTCTTCAACATTGGGGGGGACGGATAAGACCGTTTCCATATTTTATATATATATATATATATATATATATATAAGCGATGTTCAAAATATTTATGAAGTTGAAAACAATGCTGTGGAGGATTAGGGAAGCAGAATTATCTTCAGTGGCGTATTTAGGGGGCTATCGGGCTCAAGCTTCCCCCGAAATAAATTTGTTAGTATTTCGCATTCCACGTACAACAATAATCCTTCTTATAATTTCTAAGAATGTCATTGACTTTTCATTTTCTTATGGTCTTTGTTCAGAAATAATACTGTATTTGTCAAATTTCATTCCATGTATAAGAACTGCGTCCTTTTGTTCTTTCTTTCGTCCTTTCTACTTTTCTGTTTCTTTTTCTTGATGTTACTGTCTTTCGTTTCGCCTATCATACTTTATCGACCGTTGTCAGTTGTGATTCAAGTCGGCCATCATCAGTGGCGCCTAAACTAAGAGGAGTTGATAAGCGAAACTGGTGTTCCACATCAACTTGCGCGGATATCAACATGACGGGATTTCAGTTATTATAACAAAGGGAAAATTATATCGTTCAGTTATTTTTAAAAGAAGGAAATGTTTGAATTAAAGAAAATCAAAACTTGGGAATAATTAGCCCGGGAAATTAGGTAGGCCAAGATGATGCTTCCTTTTTCTTATATGAATAGAATAAAGGGTTAGATTCACTCGTAAATTTTTGTATCATATCATATAGGATTTATCGGTCTGCAATTCTTGCCATCATAACTTCAATTTATGCATAAATTAAAATATATTTAATTCTCAAACTCAGGTGGGCAATTGCCCACTTCCTTCCCTGTGTTGGGCATAGACCCTCGAAACAAAAACCTAAATACGCCATTGGTTATTTTCAACATTGGGAGGTGGGCAGATTTGAGGCTTATTCTAGGGAAGGGAGATGAAACTCATATTACGGTAGATGAATCTGAGTTGAATCTGTTGTAGAGTATATTATAGATTAGGCGATGCAGATGAAGTAGTAGTAGTAACTTACATATCAGTATTACAAATCACTGCCGCAAACACATTCTGAAATCTGAATACATAAATATTTATATTTGGTATATTTCTAATTAGGCATCCACACAGATCCTCGTTAAAATTGTTTTATAATAATATAAATAATGACTTCCCCAAAACTACGAACAAAGAATATCAATTATGTATGAAGCAACAATACTCTTATTTGAGCAAAATAATTATAATCTCTGGGTGTAGGCGAAATTCCGGCTGAGTTAATTTTAGCTGGAGGCGAAAAATTGTGGAACAAGATACACAAACTCATCCTCCTTATCTGAAACAAGGAAGAATTGCCACAAGAGTGGAAAGAATCAATCATTGTTCCAATTCACAAGAAAGGCGACAAAACTGACTGTAATAATTATCGAGGCATCTCTCTTCTCTCTTCTGTCAACATCCTATAAAATCCTTTCAAACATTCCAAACATTCTATTAGCAAGATTGACCCCAACGCAGATGAAATTACTGGGATTTATCAGTACGGATTTAGACGAAATCGATCAACTATCGACCAAATATTTACCATTCGCCAAATACTCGAAAAGAAGTGGGAATACAATACCCCTTTACATCAACTATTTATTGGCTTTAGAAAGGCTTACGACTCGGTTAGGAGAGAAACATTATACAACGTTCTTTCAGAATTTGGAATACCGAGAAAGCTAATTAGATTAATTAAGATATGTTTAAGTGAATCCCAAAGTAAAGTTCGGGTAGGAAAATTTTTGTCCACGAGCTTTCACGTCGAGAATGGCCTGAAACAAGGAGATGCGTTGTCGCCAATATTATTCAACTTTGTCCTGGAATACGCTATAAGGAAAATCAAAGATAGCAACCAGGGCCTAGAGTTGAACGGTGTTCACCAGGTTTGGCGTACGCTGATGATGTAAATTTAATTGGGGATGATAGGAGAACAATAGAAAGAAATGCAGAGATCTTATTAAACGCTTACAAGGACATGGGTTTAGAAGTAAATGCAGAGAAAACTAAATACATGGAAGTACGTCGGGACCGTAATACGGCAAATTATGAATGCGTTAAAATATTAAATAATACTTTTGATGAAGTGGATACTTTCAAATATCTAGGATCAATATTAACAGACGAAAATCATATTCACGAAGAAATTAAATGTCGAATAAAAATAGGGAATTCGTGTTATTATTCAGTTCAAACTTTCTTGTCTTCGCGAATTCTGTCGAGAAATTTGAAGCTTAAAATATATAAAATGATAACCATGCCTGTTGTTCTGTATGGTTCCGAAACATGGTCGCTTACTCTGAGGGAAGAACATAGACTGAAAGTATTTGAGAACGAGATCCTGAGACGATTATTCGAACCCAGGAGGAACGGGAATGGGGAATGGCGGAAACTTCATAACGAGGAACTACGTAAATTATACGGCGTACCAAACATTGTTAAGGTCATCAAGTCTAGGAGGCTTAGGTGGGCAGGATATATAGCCAGGATGGAAGAAAGTAGGAACGCTTTCAAAATGTTAGCGGTAAGACAATCGGAAAACGACCATTAGGATGACAAAGGTGCATATGGGAGAACAATATTAAGATGAATCTCGCAGAAATAGGAATACAAAGTAGAAACTGGGTCCAATTTGGCTAAGGATAGAAGTCGGTGGAGAGCTTTTGTGAACGCGGCATTGAACCTTTGGGTTCCATAGGCTATAGAGTTAGTTAGCTTACGAAGCATGAGTAGATGCTTAGGCTGATACTACAAATAGATGAAATGCGCATTTACTGAAAAGATGGGTTCTACTGACATTGGGTAGTCTATATACTCTTCGTGTGCTTGGGCCTAGGGGAGTGGAGGAGATAAGAATTCACATCAGGTTACGTCATGCATAGTCACACACCTTCATTTTCATTAAAAATGGAAAAGCCAAGAGAAACCAACTTCATCTCACTTTCCTTTGTGGCAGTCGGACACAAATCATCACACTTATCTGCAAAAAGCACTTTTCAAATCGGATTATTGGGAGAGCTTCCAGTTCCAATGTTGGAGGGACATGTCCCCCCATTTCCCCGGAATTTGTGCCCGTACCTACAACTGAGACAACTTTCCAGCATGAGGAGAGGGTTATATCCTCCTCAGGCATTTATTGCAATTTGTGCCCCAGTAGTGGAAGTGGAATTAATACATATTGATGGGACTACTAAACGCATTACAGCACAAAGTTCAGTTTGAAATACTACAGAATACGATTTTTTTTTTTTTTTTTAAAGAAAATGGAAATGCCAAGAGAAATTAATTTCATCTTATATTCCTTTGTGGCAGTCGGACACAAATCATCACACTTATCCCAAAAAGCACTTTTCACCTCAGATTATTGGGGGGGACAGTCCCCCCAGGTCCAAGATTGGAGGGGACATGTCCCCCTCGTCCCCCCGGGATTTCCGCCAGTGATACCAATTGCTCTATTTACTTTATTACTATACTAATTAAACAATTTTTGTAATATATCTACCCATTTATAATTTCCTTGAGTACTCAATTTTTGCACAGGATTTGTTTAAGAGTTCTGTTAAAACGTTCTACGATATGTTGCTTAGGAAGACATGCTCAAAACGAAGGGCTCAAAATTGAAAATTATTCATTCATTTCATTTCATTTCATCACTGTCTCCTTTAGCCTACAAGGTATAACCATGAGACGTAAAACTCAAAAGATTTCATTTCATTTCAGTCCAAATAAATAACTGATGATAATAACCATGGGGAAGCTTAGGAGCTGTTAAATTAAATGTATCAAAATAAACAAGAATTAGTTACATCTATCTTCCGGCGCTTTGGAAGTCAAGGTCAAGGGTGACAAGAATTAGCTGGCCTATTACGTCAATTGTTGGATACAAGTGTTGAGTCTGTGCGATTGTTATCAGTATTGGGCGTAAAAATAAATAAATAGAATCCGTTACTTATGTTTCATATAACAGAGAATCTAAACAGTAAAACGAAAATACAGTGGGAACTTTCATTGTCGGACAATGAACTAGTAATAATCGAGCAATTGGTGAAATTCATAGATCATACGTGTGTTGCATTGGAAACTAACACTTCCCATTCAAAGCAGGCCGGTAGCCAGTCCAAAAATGTAGGGAGGTTCGGTAGAAGTTAAAGGGGGGGGGGAAGGAGATCCAACCATATTATAGTTCATTTGCAAGACTACCGTGAAAATTTTAGGGGGGGCGGCCCCCTAGATCCCCCGTGGATACGGGCCTGATTCAAAGTCAATCGCAGGTAGTGAACCAAGCAAAGGTAATACGAAATCAATAGTAGCACATCATACTGCAGCTCAATTTTCGCGTAATCACTACGAAAACAAAAGCCATCCTTTGCGTAAATGTGATGACTTACTTTCGCTATCTGTTGGGGAACGTCATTATTTAATGAAAAACAAAGCAGTGTGTTTTAATTAATTAAATCTAATCATAAGCTATCCAGTTACAAATTACCATTGTATCGTGAGTGCGGCAAATTTGATCACACTTTGCTTCGTTTTCCAAATAAACAGAACTCAACTGTTTCAGTGGGAAAGCATTTTTCAAGAGAAATGAATATGAAACCTGCTGTGTTATTACAAACTGGAGTAGTGAAGGTGAATGAATAATGTAGTAATTTACAACCTGTAAGAACCTTGTTAGATTCAGCCAGTAGAAAAAAAAAAGTTTTGTATCAGAAAAAATATGTACAGCAGCTAGGTTTACAGAAACATCCTGTGTATGTGTGCATGTTTCGGGACTGAAATATTGATCGGGCAAAAACAATGTTGTTAATATTGTGTTTACATCAAGTTATGATGTAACATCAGAATTTTCTGTAGAGGCATTGGTATTCCAAAAGTAACAGGTATTCTAGCAAAACGGCATATTCACAAAAGCAAGGAATCATCTTCATTATAGGTATTCTGTCATTATTGGCAGGTCGCTTTGCGCAACTGAGAATCTTCCATGCTCACGATTTTCAGCTAACCTCATTGTCTGTCTTCACATACGATTTTTGCTACGCATGCTTTTCGTTTTTAGTCAAACATGAATGTATATACTGTACCTTTTTTAAAAACAATTTTCTTTCGAACAGATTATTTATTTTTTACTTTTTAGTATGATTTGTTCTTTTTATTTTTAAAAAAGAAAGCATGTTTTCAAAAATATAGTTTCTGTTTTATATTTTTTCAGCCATGTTATGAAGAATCGTGAAAATCTGAACTTCTGCTCGAACTATGAATGTTTACTCCTGTGTACTAGATAATCCTGCTTTACTCGAGAGCATTGAATTTGCGAAGTATTTGGAATAAACACAAATATAGACAATACAGCAAATTGTTTACACACTGTTCAGAACTTATCTTCATTAGAAAGTTGAACAACATGTTGATCAGCTTCCTTAGCTTTTACAAAAGTATTTCCCATATCTTTACTGTAAAGACTGAAGTGTTTACTGGAAATACGAAAATAAGGTTTTCCAGAATTAAGAGTAAACAAGTGGTTGTATATCAGTTTGAAGTCGTTCGTTTGGTTTTTCAACATGTCTGCAAAGTTTTGTGACAAAATGTCCAGTAATGAAACTACAATGAATTTATGAAATCTGGTCAATCATTTTAATAGCCCTGTATATAGATAAACAGCAACGATAACAAACAGACGCATTTTAAACGTAAGGGCAGGATGATTAAGTTTTTATGTAAGAATTTCCTCCTTCGTTTGATTCTTCCTTTAAAAAAAATCAAATATAAATTATAGTATATTTCGTACACGATCGATGAATCTCATGCGATCTTGACCAAATTGTGGTAGATCTTGTTATCTCGAGAACTTAGGAGACACTGTCTTCATTTCGAGCAGACTATGACAATTCTGACCAAAACACAACTATTTCTATAGTCTCAACATTATACATAAAAATCTCAGCTCAGCTTCGACATAAATTTTTTATTCACTTAAATTACATTGCAATTGTGTAATACCTATTTGTCTGTAATTTCCAATAATGACTTTTTTTTTTTAATCTCATTCGTTCTTTAACACTACAAAACCAGATATTAGTCTCACTTATACAGATTGTTGCCTATCACTAAGTACCGATATATGTCGCCAATATCGCGGTCCCTCATAACAAATATACCTTGATGAGTTTGTTTGCATATGAAATATTATGGTATGCAGCATTTTGATTCCCAAATTATGGACCATATAATTTATTGGACTTTCGACTTAGATACATTTACAAAAAATCTATAATTGCTATTGAGAACAAAAATACATTCAAAAGTGCTATTAAACATTAATTTCGGGCATAAAAAAGTTGATAAGACAGTTGATCAGCAATGTTGCAAATGTATTGTGAGATTACTTTTTTTAAAAAAGAAAGATCAATATTTTTTTTCGTAATATGGAAACTTACTAATTACTTTGACCTTAACATCTGTTCTCCTTATGAGAAGTGAAAATTCAATAGCTTTTGTTACTTGTTTTTGAGATTAATTTTATAAATTTGATAAGACTTTTTTCTGATAAGAATGAATTTTCAAATAACTAAATTTATTATACAGATATGATCAATGGGATATTAAGGAATATATATCCAAGTAATAAAATTAATGTAATAGCAAATATACCTATGCAGACTAAAGCAACCAATCTTTGGCCTATTAAACTATGGCCGTATCTAATGAAATCTCAAAAGACATAAAAAACGAAAAAAAAAAAAAAATGAAATACCATTTTGTTCAAACAAACTACTTCATTACAGCTGAGAAAATTTCTCGCAATATCTCGAGTCTGCCTTCCCATATTCGAAGCATTATCTGCATGCGACACTTTATGACTTGGTTCACTGTTCTGCAGAGTAGATATGCAAATTTAAATCGGCTTTTACTGCCAGTGATTACCTGTCTACGGAGACAAGCTTCACTCGGTTGGCAGTCACGTACTCTAAGGAAGAAAATTAAATCAATGTTCTCCGCTCACAATACATTGACTATGGCTAGAGACAACGACAGCCTGCCTAGAATAGCGTTACGGTTTAGTTACAATTTGCAGTGTAACCTTTACCTAACGAATGCTATCATATAGACATGCAAATGACGTACCGGTACGAGAATAAACGGTTTTCCATAAAGCACTGATCGAATGGAACAATGTGCATTCTAGTTCCAAGAGCATTTCCTGATGCGTGCATATTGTACACAATCAGAATTGACAGAGAGACAATCCTATACATTCTCAAGTTTAACATATTATATATATATATATATTAGCAAATGCCACCACGTATCAACTATATAATCAACATTTTACTCTTGCTGCCACTCTGCTATTTCTCCCTGCATTTCCATACTGAACTCATGAAAATTAATAACTTATTTCTATCCTTTTGAGCAACATGTTCCTGCATTAAATGTATTGTTTGTGCGTCCTCTACCCTTTTGGGATGGAATGTTTAAAATGCATTTAACTCAATCAGATGTTCGTATCCATTAGGTTGAATATGTTTAATAATTTAATACAATTATTTCTTACCGTCAGATGGAAGATAAGTTAATATATTATAAACTGTTTCGATTCCCTACTTACGTTGCTATACGTCCTTTAAAATGTATGATAAATATAGAATTAATTATCGTTGAAAACTTCAACTGTTTACTAGGCAATTAGAATGGATGAATAGTTGCCTACAATCATTTTCTGCCATTAAATTTATCCAATACAAATATCGCATCCGCAAAATACGACAGTCGAAACTCAAAACAAATAAATTGTTATCCATCTCCCACTGATGAAACTACAAATAAATAAATACTAGTCGGACCTGCGCCGTCTACTCAGCGCATCGTTCTGCTATGTCCATGAATCTCCTTCCCACTGTGCAATCTCCTTACTCAAACAAAAGGATAGGAGACTCACAAAGGAAGTGAATTGCTATGTATAGATGTTGGAGTGAGTTTGTAGCAAATGTGTAGAAGTAACACGATATCAAGTTGAAATATTTTTTCTAATAAATCCATATCCGTCCGAGTACGCCTCATTGCGTCTCTTGACGCCTTTGAAGTTGCCAGCATGCAATAGGTTTTGCCATTGAGCTTGAAGCAAAGCGCTTGCAATGTCCGTCAACCCGCCACACGTAACTTCTCTACTGGTTGCCTAACACCGTAGTTTCGGCCTGCAACAATGTTAATCTTATGGACTCAAAACAGCCCCTAAAATGTTAAATAGAACAATAACGATGCAGTTTTTGAAAATTTGAATGAGAACTGGACAATCTACACAAAATTTGGAATCGGCCAGCGAAAACGGCACGATTCTAGCACGTTGGTTTTCCAGATCTCATTGTCGAAAGGATTGGAGACAAACATATAAACCTAGCATTTTAATATATAGACTAGCTGAAGTTGCGCTCTCTACACAGCGCATCATTCGCATATGAACATGAATCTCCTTGCCATTCCTCACAACATCTGTACATGTCCCTTTACAGAGGAAAGTTAAAGACGTCGTGATAAAAATCGTAAAGAATATTATAAAAGGGAGATTTTTTGCGATTATTTTTTCAAGGTCTCGGACCGTTCGCAAGATTTGAGCCTACTTCCGGTTGAAGTTTCTAATTCATGTATGATAAGTGTATTCTTTCTTCTTGCATGCAGCATGTAATAAGCAAACACATTACATACACAATTAATTATAATGTTAGTTATATATGGTGTTCATTGGTCAAAACAATCCATAAATAGATTCATCTTAGACTGCAGAAATGGTTATCCTTCCTTTTTCATTATTATTTGGCATGAAACAAAGGCCTGAGATATATACAACTCCAATATACAACTATGTGGTGTTGGAATGCGTAGGATATGGTGCTAAAGCTTTTTTTTTTTTAATTTCAACACTTCCAGTGTAACCGTAAAAATGTAATAAAGAAATAATGGCCATGTTTTTTTTAAATATCCAATTAGAACTGGACAATCTACGCAAAATTTGCAATCGATCAGTGAAAACGTCATCTTTCTAGTGTCTGCAGCTTCCGAGATCTCATTGTCGAAAGGATTGGCCACAAACATATAAAAGTCCACAAACATATAGATTAAAAGAACTCCAAAGATGGCAGCACAGTTCACTTACATTGACTTTGGAAAAGGCTTATTAAAATACAAAGGCTTTGAACAATAATGTTAAAACATAAACTTTATGAAAAAGGTCTGTTTAAATAATTTATTTAAAGTGCACATAATTTAAAACATTTGTCTTTGTTAAACATGAAATCACAAGTAACCGTAAATCAAAGTTTTGAAATCCAAAGTTATAGGTTGTTACTCAGGCGCTATTATTGTATTGTAGTATTTTAATAGATAGATTCATGTCCCAGGAGAAGGCGTTACCTTCTGCGGCCCGCCCATTTTCAGATGGGAGTGAAATTGCACTCAAAAAATAGAATTTAAATTGCTATAAATTTTTAGTAGCCCTATGCAATAATTATAATTTATTTGTATTTTAGAATTGTTTTCTCTACAATAATTAATAATATACATATTGAAATAACGTTTCAATTACCAAAAAAGCAGAAAAGATAATAAAGCTTCTTTAGTTACAAAGATTTTTTTGTTTACCTGTAAAATTGACATTTCTGCCTGTAAAAGCACTAAATATATTAGTAACATAGGTGCAACAGTTTCGGCAATGTAACATTGCCTTCATTAGATACGTTGACATAAAAAAATCTTTAAACTAAAATAATGTTAATTTATTTTCTTCATATTCACATAGACTCCTCGTAGATGCACAACTGCATAAAATCTTCCTAATATAACATACGTTGTGCTGCTGTACAAGTTCCGATTTCATACTATAGGGTAGTCCAAAAGTCTGGAAAATAATTTGTAAGTGGATACTGAATGTATAGCTATATCGACCGAACAAATACCAAAATGGTCTTTGTGAATGGTTTTGAGTCACATGAGTTCGTTGGTAGTCATCTTAATGGAAATTCAATTTTGAATGAGGGAGGTGGTATGCGTTATAACGCTTCACAGTAACAAAAACTCAGAAAAATTATAGTGGCATGAAATCTTACTTGAAAACAATGATTTGACTGATAATCATGGTCGTCTTCTTTTTTCCAGGCACAGTATGGAAATATCAGGTGTTGCACGAAGTAAAGGATGTTGTTGATAATCGTGTTTTTCTCTCGTCTGTTACAGATGTAGTAACTTAACGAAGATACCGTGAAATTAATTGAGGAGTAAAATGAAATTCTAAAATCCGTACAGTGAGGGAAAACTTATTGCCGAAGATTTCAACCGCCAGGATCGAGTAAATGATCTTATCACCCACAGTACTTTCGTCAAGATGTTCAAGTTCTCCCAGGCTGGTTTCATTTCCGCCAAACATATTTCAGGGCAACCACGAACCTCAGCAGACAACAAGTATTCTGGCATCAGTATGCGTGAGCGATACGTTACCCGTCTGTGGGCTGCTGAAACTCGTTTACCTCGAGCACCCATCACAAAAATCCTGTTAGCGTACAACTGGCAACTCTACAAGTTGCTGATGATAACATTTCACGAAGGGTGATCCCGACCATTGGATGCAGTTTACAAGACATCAATATCACGCTCAGCACGACACAGATCTACTTATGAAAATCTGTTTCTTCGACGAAGCTTATTTTTATATCAGTACTGAGGTAAACAAGCAAGACATACGTGCTGGTCGGACACGAATCCTTATTGTATTGAACCGTCAAAAGGCCTGAAAGGGCTCTTGGTGTGATATTATATATATATATATCACGGCTCATTGCACAGTTCATCATTGAGAAAACCTTCAATTGCTTAGAATGTACGCAAATGTTGAACCAGTCCCCTATGCTAGCATTCCTTTTTGATGTTTCCCCAATTCTTGCAGCAGAATGGTGCGGACCACTACACCAACACGGTGAGGTAGTACATGAATGTACAGTTCCCTGAGAAGTGGAGAGGTCGACAGGCACCGATTGAGTGGTTACTACGTTTTGTCAACTTCCCCCCGACTTCTATTAGTAGGATATCTTGAAGGCAATGGTGTATGGTGGGAAAATCTAGGATCTTCATCACATATGACAGTGCTTTCACGAGACACATTCGACCTGATGTTCTCCATGCAGGAAAAATCGCATAGCACTCATATTGACTCATAATGAACTTTTTTAACACGTCATACAATAGTCATTATTTCCAAGTGTTTCAGTAGAAACCCTGATCATCATCCACACGTTGTCTTCACGCAAGATCTGAAGCTCCATCCTTCTTCTGAGTTTTCGCTAGTGTCAATCGATATGTCGCATGTCCCTTTCCGTTTTAAAAATTGGATTTTGATTCAAGAGGGCGGCCAACTCGGTTACGTAGCCAAAATGTTGCCCCATCCAGAATGGCCATTTCGGTGTTTGCTCGGTCGGCACATGCACTCATCACTCACTATTTAGTACGTATTTCAGATTTTTGGGTCACTATTTTAATTATAAATAGTGTCTAAACCACTAGTTTTACCACCATACCATTTCTGAAATCATATAACTGGTTTTGACGTTCGGTAACTTAACTTCGTCATTATTTCTTCATTTGACGACAATTTCCTTTAACATCATAATATTATTCAAAACCTTTCTCTCAATCTCTCTTCTCCAAACCACTAACGGTTATAAATAGGTGCCTCGGACTTGCATTCTTATAGGCTAAATGTAAAATAGTTTTATGTGTACCTCACAAGAAGGAATTTTGAAATTAAAACTAAATCGTCCACATATTTATTAATGGTTTCTATGTGTGGGTATCAGAATGATTGAACGTGGACCCCTACTAAAAACTACTATTAACAACAGCCACTATAACAAAAAGGACAATCAAAATATAAATTTACGGTTATTAACTATTTCAGTAGCACTTTCGTCTTACTATCACAAACTATATTTGATTTTATTTTCCAAATTCCAACAGTAGTCTATGTATTTATTAATAAGCCTCCTTCCTCTCCGTAGTACATCCAGCAGATCAAAATAAAATATGAAAAACATCCATGAAAATGTTAACTAATATATTTTCGTAGAGTTGCCTGCAGGTAATAATTCATCATTTTTGACAGAAACGTAGTTTAAAATTCAAATTAATTAAACCGACATGGGTGTTAGTGGAGGAAATGACAAGAACATGTATTATATAGGGTGGAAAAGATATATATAGTAAATAACCATTATCGATAAATGATCCATACTTATAGATAAATAATTCACACGTAGTAGCGATACAGGAAAATACTAATAAAACACTCCACTACATTACAAAAGTAAAATATTCACCACGCTTCCGCCATACAGGAATCCATTAATAAATACTTATATAATTCTTTATATAAATTTCCACACCAGGTTTTAAAACCAAATATCAAGTAGCAGTGTCACCTCGTAAAGTAATTTGGTTATATGGTGTGATATTTTCTCAATACTGAAACCAGAAATGGTAGTAGATTTATACTACTTCCGGTTATAGTAGAGAGAGATTAGAGTTGAGATGAAATATATTTTTGGGATCCCTAGTTCACTGAAGAAAACTCTCTCTCTCTCTTTTGCCGTTTTCTCTATATAGCGATCTCTGTTAAGGTCAGAACTGGTTGCTTTCCCCAACTTCTGATTTTAAAAGAAAGATTAGAGTGGAGATGGACCATCTTGTTGGGACGCTTAATTAAATGCAGAAAGCCGATTCTCGCTATCTGTTATCGTTTTCACTCTATAGCGATAAAACCGGAAGTGGTTGATTTCTGCTCTCGGTTTTAATAGAAATATTAAAATGGGGGGGTGGACTATAGTCTAGGGAAACATAATTGATTATATAAAACAGTTTTTCACAATATATTATTATTTTTATTCAATTTTATATCAGCACACATAATTTTAGAAAAGCTAACTTTAGGCAACTCTAATTTGAACTTCAAAATATTGACTGGACATTCTTTAGCTGTTATTCTGAGGTTGATACGGCTATAGAATCATTTCATAATACAATATGTAATATTTTTGATAAGTGTATTCCTTTCAAGATATAGGTAAATAGAAAGTGCCCGTTTTGGTTTACTAAGAATATAATTAGGAAAATAAAAACAAAAGCTCATCACCACAGGACAATTAAGCACAATAGGAGAAATATAGCTTATCAATTCCAAGAATTTAAGAAGTTACGAAATGAACTTAAAAAAGAAATCAGAACAGCATATAGTAACTTTGTTGCGAATACAGAAAACACGTTACAAACTGATCCTTCTCAGCTCTGAATTTTTAAAAATAAGACCCAACACCTTAATTGTAACACGCTGACATACAATAGCCAAGAATTAGTTAGTAATGACGAGATTGCAAATTCATTTGCTACATATTTTCAGTCAGTCTATAATAACGAAGATATCATGGATAGCAGCAGTAATAGTAACAGCTCATATGAGACACTGGACAAATTAAGGATTCAAAAATTGAGATGACTGAAATTATAAAAGCAATAAGAAAACTGAAGGGGAAAGGAACGATAGGACCTGATGGTATTCCAGATTATATAATAAAGGGATGTGAAGAACATTTTCTACTTCCACTCTATATTTTATTCAACTAATTATTTCTACTTGTAAATTCCCCAGTAAATGAAAAATAACAAAAGTTTGTCCCATTCCTAAGTCTAGTAATGGTAAAGATATTCAAAATTATAGGCCTGTATCAATATTGAGTACTTTTGCTAAAGTGTTTGAATCTATTCTTTATAAACGGATTGAAAATCATATAAAACTGTCAATTTCAGAATATCAGCATGGTTTCGTCCAGGGTAAATCACAGTCACAAATCTCAGTATTCTTAACAACTTTATAGCAAGCACTCTAGATCAAGGTGGTCAAGTAGATATTATCTACACCGATTTTGCGAAATCATTTGATAACAAGGTACTAATAGAGAAACTTCGTCAATTTAACTTCCCCGCAGAGCTAATTGGGCTGTTCGAGTCGTATTTGAGAGACCGAAGGCAGTTCGTTGTATATAAGGGATAAAAGTCAAACGAATACTTGCAACTATCTGGTGTTCCACAAGGGTCAAATTTGGGTCCTCTACTATTTGTAATATTTATAAATGATCTTTCTAGATATATAATGTATTCCCACAAATTGTTGTATGCAGATGATCTCAAGCTTTTTAGATGTATAAATTCCATAAATGACTGTAATCAACTTCAACAAGATATAAATTCAGTAGTGAAATGGTGTCAAAGTAATTTATTGAATGTAAATATTAGTAAATGTAAAATCATGAGTATTACAAAACGTAAAAAAACAGTGCAATTTAAATATTCAATTAATGAGACTCAACTACCCGTTGTAAGTACTGTCAATGATTTAGGAGTAATGTATGATACGAAATTTACATTTGAACCTCATATTGATAACATAATAAATGAAGCGAACAGAAATCTTGGGTTTATTCTAAAAATTAGTAGAGAGTTTCGTAAACCTGCCACGCTTCAAAAATTATATCAAACTTACGTTCGATCCAAACTCGAATATACGACGCTTGTATGGAATTCAGATACAAAAATTAACTCACTAAACATAGAAAAAATCCAGTCCAAATTTCTTAGATATCTTGTATATAAGGAAACAAACATTTTCCCAAGAACTGAAAACTCTAATTCATTAAATAGGAATTTTGAAACTCTAACCCTCAAACAAAGAAGAACGCTATCTGACACGATATTTTTATACAAGATACTTAATAATAAGCTAGACTGCAACGAATTGCTTTCGAGCTTTCAAAGAAACGTACCAGGTAGAAAAGCACGTCCAGAAAACTATAACTTCTTTTATTGTGCAAAAGCAAGGACGAATATCCTAAATAAGTCGCCAACATGGAGGATTAGTGCAACCTACAACAGACTCTTAAAAATGACAAATAATATAGATATTTATGCTGATTGCCTCACAAGGTTTAAAAGGGAAATTGTAAATATATTATTTCATGAAAGATGAACACTGTAATTGGGTATAATACCTGTTGTGTTCTGTTTCAATAAATAAATAAATAAATAAATAAATAAATGATGATTAACGTTAAAACCGGAAGTGATTGATTCCAGTTTGAATATTGAATCCATCAACGTACTTGATTCCTATGTTTTGATCCTCTACATCTTCTAATATAAATAAAATAGTTTGTCTTTGTGCGGCCTAGAGACCAGACAAGTGGACCGAGAGTTACCAAATTTTGGTCACGGGTACCTTGGTCTAGGCTCCAGACCAAGACGAAGTGTCAAAATTCGAACCAGAGGGTCTCAGGGGGGGGGGGGCGTTTTATCGGAACATGTAAAAATAATAGAAAATGACCGATATTAGTGTCAAATTCATAATTTTCGCAGTCGCTGAGATCAATGGTGAAACTCCGATCACTTTAACTTCCAAAGTAACTCCTTTTGTCTGCGGGCGGAGGGTCACCGGGGTGATACCGAAACATGTAAAAATAATCCAAAATGATCGATATTAGTATCAAATCCATAGTTTTTGCAGTCGCTGAGATCAGTGGTGACACTTGCGATGACTTTCAAATTCAGCTACAGGCCGGGGGTTACCAGCAATGAGGAGTTACCGAGACCTAAAAATAATCCAAAATGACCGATATTAGTGTCAAATCCATAGTTTTCGCGTTCGCTGAGATGAATGGTAATACTCCCACAGGTGTTGACTTCTAAGTACAGCCCCCATGCGAATAATGGGTATTTCAAGTAGTTCTGAATAAATTTTGTTGTGATTCATCAAGTAGTTAGTAAGACTTTTCTGCATGCCGGCTCACAGACATGATAGATATATAAAGCTGTTTTGGTAAACCAAACTCCTTAAAAGGTGGACATTACGTTTATCCAACTCTCTAGGTTCATGACCTACTGAAAAAAACAAAATTTTATCTTATCAACAACTTTTGTTTTCTCGAATGCGGATTCCAAACTTTTTAACTATAAATTTCTTGCCCACTTAATACAGTGCTTGTTTGTATGATTTCTTTCCTCAAAATATCCAGTTACTCCTGAAAAATTTATAAAATCCACACAATTGGAGAAGAATTATTTTCCGTTTATAAGAACTAACACTCATGCCAACGTTTAGATAAATTTCTAATTGTCTTTCTAATATTAATTTGACAACCGACATGTAAAACAATGGAACCATCAAAGGGGTCACGAGAAAATAAAACAACTCAAATTTAGTATATTTGAACTATTGCTCATGCCATAAGTGTCCACGTTTGGATAAATTTCTAATTCCGCTTTTTGTACTGTTTCCAGGACATATTCATCCACAGGCTCAAGTTAAAAATGATCCGAAAGTTGGAATCTTTGAGGTACCGCTTATGACAATAGCAAAATTGCCCACGCTTCGATACATTTCTGATTGCGCTTCTTAAACTAACTTGAGAATAAAATAGAACTATTTTCAAACATATCCATCCACAGAGTCACGAGAAAATTTATCTCAAATTTGGGATATTTAATTCATTTATTTTCCAAGTTTTAGAGTATTTCTGTAGGCATCCATAAAAGTGTATGCTTAAAAAATAACTTCCTTGGACTCAGCATCTCCAAATTAGTATAAAAAAGGCAATTACAAATGTATTCACGTGTGAACACTTTACCATTGGCATGTTTGATAGTTTTTCTTTCTGTCTTCTGTGTAACAAAAAACCATTTTCTAATTACTTGTCATTAATTTGAATTTGAAATATTTTTCCAAGTTTTTCGAGGAATAGAAAACCAGTGATGATTTGTATTTTGGGAACCTCTCTCTTCGTGTCTCACATTGTACTATTCTCGTAGATTTCGATCCCTTTTGTTCCCAGAATAACTTTCCCTCCATTCACTCTCTATCTCGTTGCCTGCCTTTCCAGTTGTTCTATTATTTCGCATCCTCTCGTTCCAAAGAGGCGGGAAAACAGGCATCTGTAATCCCATTACCGGTACCAATGAGGATTTATCTGCTTCCAAGAAGATTCGTAGTATGGAGTTAACAATCTTTTCCCTGCCTCGTTCGGAGATTAATACCCAGCGTTTCGTGTTCTCTCTCTCTCTTTCTCTCTATATACTTTAGACTTCTGAAATAGTTATGTCTCTGAGAAAAGGTCTTCTCATAAAATTTTGACAAAAACACTTTTGAGCGGCATCAGAACAAAGAACTCAAAGCAAACAATTCGTTTTTGTTTGATTGTTTGTTTGGGAATGAGCTATGCTTGAAGTTTATCGTAAGAGATGCTGTTAAGTATTTTATAGGTCCAAACTTGTTTGTTCTTTCTTGCTTTATTAAGGAAAATGTTTCAGTTCATTTGCTTCACCCCGTTGTTACTACCTCCTAAATGACACTCATTTATTGAGTGAATAGAATGAAGATGAGATCGCAGTTATTAACGCTATATTAGAAAAGTTAAAGAATACTCTTATTTCACGGTATATCGCAACGTATTACTTTCAGAAACAGCATCCGATGTGGCACTTATAAACAATGGAAGTTGAAGATTACATGGTAGGTTTGGTAGATGAATAGGTGTACATACTTTTGCATATTTGTACATTTAATTAAAGTTTTGAATAATATCATCCAATAATTCTTTTACATTTAATTGAAATTTTGAATAAAATAACGGCAATTGTGGGCGAGGAAGACGGAAGAAGGAAGCTTCAGGATGATTACAAAGTCGTCCTGAACATTTGTTGTTACAGCCAACTATAATATACCACCGAAATTAAGAAGAAGCCTAAGACCATCACAGACGCCTGAACCTATACCAACATCAAGTATCTATGATGTCCTTTCAAAAGCCACGGGTGACACAGAGAAACTTCTACTCCTAACACTGAACATGGAAACGATAAGAAAATAGACGATATGAAGACGACCTCAGACATAACCAAAACTTAGATATACAGACAATAATTGCCCTCCTACTCAGGTCTATAAATTACAACAATTAATAACTAAAGATCAAGTCATTTTTCTATTCATGAAAGGATATACAAAAATTAAGTACGAGCTTCAGGAAGAATACGAAGTTGTGCAAAACTTTGACCCTACAACAAACTACTATATGTCCCTGAAATAAAGAAGAAAACTGGGACCATCAAAGCAGTTATTCACCACCTTCCAATTGAAAGCATTGAAGACATCACAACAGCACTCAAGGATAAGGATTATCCAATATTCTCCGTTTCACATATGCGAACCCAGAATTGTGAAGGCGGGAAAGGGAAAAATCACTATCCCAGTATTCTTGATTACATTGAAAAAGACTATACAAGCTACAAGAATCTTCAAAGAAGACTTATTGTTACACACGCAAGTTTGCATAGAACTACTACAAAAGAAACATCACTTGCAATGCTTCAAATGTCAAATATTTGGGCATTCGCAAGCAACTCTGCAAGCTTTTGCTTCGGTGCGTTAAGTATGTCGGCTCTCATTGGACGTATCAATGCGAAAAGAAGACCTGAGACACACCACCGAAATGTGTCAACTGTAAAGGTACTCTTCCTGCTAATTATTCCGGATGTCCGTGAATACAATAAATTCTACAACCAAAAGGGAAAACAACACCAACATGCACAATCTCACATTCAGCGCCTGTTCAAGGCTCTATTGCTATATCCACTTCAAGACCTGAGCCTTCTACAATATTATGCACCATCCCAGCCGAAGATATCCCCTGATTATAATTCATCCTCTGAAGACATCATCCAAACTATTAATGAACTTGTTCAACTTCTGAAGGATTTCAACCTGACCAACATAGTACACATGCTATGCACCTTTGCCAAAGCTAAAAGCCGCCCCAAATCTGCTCAGCAAATTCAACACCCTCATGGATTTCTTCTCTGAACTATTACCATGAAACAAATAAACCTTTTCAGCACTTCGACACTCCGGCAGTTTAGTACTTCATTGCTCGTTAAAAAATTCATGTTTCTTGTTTTATTTTTTACAGTTCTGTATTTTTGCATTTTGTAATTTATATTGTACCCAGCTAAACACACCAATAAATAAAATAAATCCTGTTACCCAACTCCAAATGAAACTTCAAATAATTGAATACTCATGTCTCAAGAGAAGGCATTATATTCTGCGGCCCATCCATCTTCAGATGGGAATGAAATTACACTTAAAAAATAACTTTAAAATATTTTATAAGCACTTCTTAGTGATTCAGACACAACCCTAAGGAATAATCTAGATAAAATATATGTGTTCAGTGCCATCTTAACATTGACTCAAATGATCAATGATAGGTAAACTTTCTTATAGAGGAGGCCAGAGGAAAAAGAAATGACTTTAGGCGGACCAATATAATTTATTGAAAACAACAGTGCCTAACTTTGAAATGCTAATATAGCATTTCCATATCGTGGATAAGTAAATATATTAATCTGTGGTCACTAAGCTAAACATAAAAGGAAGGAAAGAAGAAGAAAATAATACAACATTATTTATTTTCCTTAATTCTTCTTTTCATTCGCCAGATTAGGAGCTATGTCGTGTGAGCGGGTCGTAGTTTGCCCATTATTGATATAGATAAATCACGATAAGCGTCTGAAGTTACAACCTAAAGATCTTATTGCTGTACACATAGAAGTCATAGTCTATAGTACATATAAGCTTATTCTCAGTTGCTGTTTATTAATAAAATTTGCCTTACTGACATTCTTTAAATGTGTATTCACATATTGTATATGCAAAGACAACATAAGCCCAGTTAGTTGGTAGAAATGTAAAATAATTTTCTAATAAGTCCAAGCTCAACACAAGAGACTATTTTCTGTATTAGGTGTAGGTTTTGACGCTTACAGTGTTAATTCATTTCTCACATTTGGCTTTCATTTTCCTTGTGACATTAATCTTACACGCTCTACATAGTTGTGAAGCCAAGCTCTGTGAGCCTGAAAGCTCACACGGTGCCATGGACTGTGGGGAATGGAAACAAAAGCGAATGTCTCCATATGAAGTTCAACAAACACTCTCTTACATCGGAGCGCAGAGCTTCTGTGTGTATGTGTTCAAATTCAATTAATTATATACCATGGCCACGGGAACTCATTTAATACATCTCACAATTGCATAGCTTACTAAATTTTACAAAAAGAACAACACATGTGTTAGTTTATGTAATAGTCTGATTTACAACTTTCTCTCTGTCTCTGATCTCGTATCTACCAACAGTAATTCAATTTGTAGCGGAAGGCAATCGTTTGCATGGTCCATTAAAAGCATAACTATAACTCTCGTAAATCCCTCCCCCCACAAAAAATCGAAGAAATCAAATCATAGTTGAAAAACTAGAAAAGCTTCATGTTTAAATTATTTTGACCTCAAGTGAAAATCCGGAATATAATTCAGAGTTTAAGCAGTTATTTCGCATAAATTTTTAATGAATTAACAATAGATAGGGGACGTAGGCTGCTGTTAGCGTTATGCTTCGCGATAAGAGGTTCTGAGTTCGAACCCAGGCACTAGCCCTCCAGACAAAGGTTTTCCCAATATCTCCTTCAGTTATGTCAGGATATTGCCGGAATAGTAGATTTAAATATAGGTCCTAGCCGACTTCCTTCCATTTTCATTCCTGTTATTGTTATTAAGGATTTCAGTGTAAAATGGCTCTGTAGAGTGTATCTGGTAAGTTGGCCTTGCAAACTGTATCTGGAAGTTCGGTGTAAAATAGGTTTTCAGATCAAATCTCGAAATTTTGGTATAAATTTTCCTCCCAGGTTGTATCTGAAAATTTGATGTAAATTGGTCTCGCAGCCTATATTGGAAATTTTGGTGTAACTTGGCTTCGCATGCTATATCTGGGAGTTTATGTGAATTAACCTCGCAAGTAGTATTAGGAACTTTGATGTAAAAGGCCTCCCACGCTGTATATGAAAATCTGGTCCAAATTAGCATCTTAGTGTAATCTGAATATTCGGTGCCATGCTGTATCTGGAAGTTTGGTGTAAATTGGCTTCCCAGGCTATATCTGGAAGTTTGGTGTAAAATAGCCTCCCAGATTGTACTTGGAAATTTTGTGTAAATTGGCCTCTCAGATTGTATCTGGAAATTATGATGCAAATTGGTCTCGTATGTTGTATGTGCAAATTTGGTTTAAATTAGCCTCACAGACTATATCTGAAAACTGGGTGTAAATTGTTCTCCCAGATTGAACCTGCAAATTTAAAAATTTGCCCCGCAAGTTATATTTGTAAAACAATTAAAAGGCTTCACGCGTAAATTAACTAAGAATGGGTTTTTCCTCTTCAACAGAAAGGTGCCGGACGTCCGAAGAACACTGACAGAAAACGAAACTGCGACTGCTGCTTCGTTTGATAAACATCTGTACGACAATCACTAGGGAATCCGGTATGTCTATGGTTCAACCCGAAAGATACAGTACAATGAAGGCCATGGAAACAATATCTTGTCCAAGATAGCACGAGAATATGTTGAGAATACTTTACAGGTTGGACGTCACAGATGTGTTGAGTACCTAACGAAAAGACCTGCATTAATCACATTGGATCTCTTAAAGGCATTTTAAAAAGAAAGTGTACGCCAGAAGTACGATATGATTTAGACACTTGTGAGGCTATTATAAGGGAGGAGTGTTCTACAATGCTTAGAGACACGTTGCAACGAAATGTCGAAGTAGTGCTTATGTCAAAACCTGAAATTTCAAGGACTACTGTGCATTTCAGAAGCGAAAGAAACTTTATAATTATAGAGACAGAATCATACGCTAATAAAAATATGGAATATTAGTCAACCTGTATATTATATTTCACCTAAAACATCAACAATATTTAATCTTCTTACTCTAAAAACGATATTGTTCATACTGGGCCAACAACACCCATATACCGTAATAATCCAAGCAACATTACATATACTCTGGACAGTATTGTTTTAAATCTTTTCCTCATTCTAATCGTATAATTTAGCATTATACTTGATGCACATAATAAAGAAATTATTTTTATTTATTTCACATACTAATGCCAACTTACATTGTACTTTCTATCATAATGGTTAGTTCTTTCCATTATGATTAATCTTTCAGTCATGTAGTTGATAGAAATATTTATAAACAAAAACAATATGTGAACTTCACAGCGGGGTACTTATAGGAAGAACTTACGCTATTCCTCTGATGAGGCGGAGAATGAGCGTGGAGTCAACGTAATTAAGGGGAATGAGAGGTGCACCAAACCGTCAACTCCGCAATATTAATAATAATAACGATACATAAACAATAAAAACATGAATTAACCGGATATAACACTCCGAAAAAATTAACAAATGAGATGGTGCTGAGTTTTAAAAGTTTATATATATATATATACACAGGACACTGGATTCACATAAAAGCTAGAAAGCAATGGTGCACGTCCACCTCTATTAGAAGAAAACGTCTATTGTCCATCCTCTTATCAAGTCTCCTACCAACCACCCGTGAGTCCGGGAGCGGTATTCGCGGCTAAGAGGATATCGAGAACATGTAGATAAAAAGATGATGATAAATAACGCTGCGCTCTCAGTTTTACCGTCTTCCTAACAATAACGGTCCGCTACATAAAGGTAGAGCTTGGGAACGTTGTAGATTTTAAACGGGATATGAATAGCAATAGTCAAAGTCACCGTTACCATGAAGATATTAACGAACTGACTTCATTAATGAATTCGTCTGAGATAATCGCTCTAGCTGTCTAATCGCAAAAAAAAAAATCGCTTTCTGTAAAAAGTTACAGTGTGGAATAACGAACGGACGCACTAGTGTTACAATCTTATAGGTCCTACTGTTTTGTCAATACTATTTTTTTAAAAAAAGTAATAGTATTGTATCTACGTATTTATAAAAGAAAATGAACTTCAACTATAAATAAATAAATAAGTAAATAAATAAGTTGATGTTAATTTAATTTTCAACGTCCTGTTCAGCAGCGAGGCTATGAGACGTGGACCTAATTATTAACGTGGAATCCGAACCACATGAGCTCACACCGGGAATCGAACCCGGGGTTTCTATGCTAAAAGGCGCGTACGCTAATCGCTTAGCCACGAAGGAGCGCTAATAGTCCAGTGAATAGAGAGGTTTTACCCTACAAAAGGTCCGGCAGTTCTGGATTTTTGATATGTTCTATAGGTGAGTAGAATAGTGAAAAATCCAAGTTTTCGTCACTCCACTCCTTGTGCTCCCTCCGCCATCTTGAAAAACTGCATTTTTGGGACTTTTTAAATTTTGCGCATACAACTCCCTTCCAGTGCATGTAAGCTCAAAACAAGTATTTTTAATTTTGCAGAGGATAACATTTTCTACAAATTTGATGTATATTTTTCTACGATCAATGCAAACGGAGTTATAGAAGCCCAAAAGCGGCTAAGATCGCATACATTGTAAAATGCGTAGTTTCTTTCTACTTTAGATAGCAATTACTTCGTCACATTTGGTGTATTGTTACTACAGTCTGTTTTTTGTTTGTTTCAGATGACAGGACCAATACGACGATGAATTGCATCCCATGTTATCGATGTAAGTGATTTCAATCCAAATAAGAAGTACGTGATAGTAGTGGACGTGAATAAGGCTTCTTTATATCAATCAGGTACGTTAGATACTTTATGCTTTATATGTGAGCAGAGTTTGGCAGAAGGTGAAACGTTTATTATAAAAAAGAAAGGAATAGATACTTTGCGTAAATCAAGTATTAAAACAAAAAAATGAATCATACACGATTTTTAGCAAATAAAAATGAAATTAAAATTCACAAATCTTGTTCAAAAGCATATAACGATCAGAGACGGATAGATAGGTATCTACGTGGTGGAAATGATGTAGATAGGCCGTCTAGCTCAATAACTGCACCAATGGTGCTTAGATCGGAGTGTCAAGGATTTCAGTTCAAGGACCATTGCTTCCTTTGTGGGGAAACAGTTACAACTGAAGTTTTGAAACAACAAAAGAAACTTCCTCTTGCAAAACGAAATTCAGTTCATATGGTGCAGATGGAGTCAGTCAAGGAAAAGTTTTTGGAGGCAGCTAGGAAACGTGGAGACGATTGGGCTTTAAAAAATATTGAGAGGGTTCCTTGAGATTTGGATCTGGTTGCGGCTGATGCGCAGTATCACATTAATTGTCAAAGAAAGTTGTATCAAGATCCACCTTCTAAATATGCAAGAGGCTACAGACCTAATTCAAGAGTAGATACAGCAATGGAATAAATATACATTTATTCATATCCTAATAACAATAGTGAGGAATGCCAATTTTCATTCGATGAATTGATAAGTATAATTGAAGGTCATTATCAGATCGATCGAAGAACAATTAAGTCTCGTTTACTGGAAAAGTATGGAAAAGATATACTCATTGTAGAGACCGCCAACAAGTCAACGGTTCGCTTTAAAAATACGGGGTACAAAATACTGACTAAAAACTGGTATCAGAATAAACACACTGATCCTCAAGCGGAGAGGATGAGAGTGGTAAAGGCAGCTGCAGACATAATTTTGGAGGACATTCGCCCTCAAGTGTACAATGTCACTGAATATCCACCCTCTAACCAATTTTTGAACAATACAGAGTCAGATATTCCAGAATCTTTACGCTTGCTTCTTGAATCTGTGATACTGAAAAACAAGACTAGCTCTTTGGATAAATGGAAAAGGAAATGTGTGGCCATATCCCATGCTATCATTGCCGCTGCACGACCCAGGTCCTTCCTGTCGCCTCTTCTAACATGAATAAGCGTGTTCATGTATAGAAATATCGGTTCGAAACTTCTCATTGATATCATGTCTTCCATTGGTTTTTCATCATCTCACCACGAGGCACAGGTACTTGAAGTGTCTTCTATCACGCAACCACAACCATCCTTGATCAAACCCGAAAGAACTGATGCCTTCTGCCAGTTCGTTTTCGACAATGCTGACTTTAACGTCAATACATTAGACGGTAGAGGAACGTTTCATGCCATGGGTGGAATAGTATGTGAGAATCCACACGATGCTGCGGGGCAAGGGGAAACCATGCAACGTTCCCGAAAATTGACTGCATCAGAAGTCGTGGCAACAGCTGGTTCAATAGAACTTCGTAGATTTACCAAGAACCCAGATACCGGTCTGAAAACTGTTGTAATTAGAGATCTCAGTAGCTTATCCTCAGCTTCCACTGACAGTATTTCGCCGTCACTTACTGATATTCTATGGCTATATGGAAAGACACACGATAGCTTTGAGCCAAATATAGCAGGGCGGAGCTGTTTCATGGACCAAGCTACAGCCAACCTAGATTATCAACGTTTGAAAATAGTTTGCCTTCCATTTATCAATGTCCCACCGAGTCATCATGACACTGTTTACACATCACTTCTCATTGCTCGTCAGAAATGTAATAGCATGAAGCAAAACCATGTTTCCTAACATTTGATCAGCCATTATACATAAAGGCCCAGGAAATTCTCCACAACGGCACACAACCAAAAGTGCAAGATGTAATAGCGAGGCTTGGAGGCTTTCACTTACTGATGTCGTACTTGGGAGATATTGGTACAATTATAGCTGGTAGTGACTTAATGAGCTGTTTGCCACTATCTACGCTGAGAATAGTATCATTCAAATTTTGTCTGGCCACGCATATTCCCGAGCAATGAGGGCTCACTTGTTGACCCACCAGGTTTTGGCTCTATTAATACTGGATACGATTGAATTCACTAACGATGAAAAGGATGCGCTAGAGAGATTCCTATCAGATGTGCAACAACCCACGTTCCTACAAGCTGACGAATGTGAAGAATTCAGATCTGTGAAGGATAAATTTATAAAAGACATGGAAGATTTGCAACACAGGGGGCCTACTGCACAACTTTGGGTTCAGTACTTCAAAATGGTTACTCTTGTGAAACAGTACGTTGAAGCTGAAAGAAGGAGTAACTTTCAACTTTATCTGGACACTGTCAAAAAGATGATCCCCTTTTTCCACTCTGCTGGACATTGGCTCTATGCCAAAAGTGCTCATTTATACCTACAGGAAATGTCATGTTTACAGGACAAAATGGATCCTTCAGAGTTTCGCAAATTTGCCATGGAAGATTACTTCACTATTCGAAAGACAGACAAATTTTGGTCGGGCATTTGGACCCATATGATGATAGAACAAAACATGATGAAGGATATGAAGATAGATAGAGGAATAATTGGTCGGGAAATGGCAGATAGTACATTGTTACAATGAACTCTTGGAACGAATTACCTCCAGGATATAGCCCAAGAAATAGAAAACGTCACCAACGTGACATCGACGTCTTCTGAGCAGCATGTGGAAATGACACCTGCTAGGGTCACTCGTAACGATCTGGACGTGCAAAAGTTGAAGGAGTGGTTTTCAAAACATCAGCCTTTCCAGAAGCAGAGGTTATTACGAGCATTAGCTCTGGAATGTAAGCAAGCAAGCAACCAGGTCAATTGTCATAAGGCTCAAGAAGTTGGGATGGCAGGACTTTCAAGAATTATTGATAGTACCTTTGGAGAAGTCTTCTTTAAAAAGAAGGACAAAGTGGTTACACTAGCGTTTGACAAAAAAAGCCTTGAATGTAGGAGAAAAGAAAATAGATGTCGACCCACTTACACTGTACCACAAAATGTGTATAGCTAAGCAATCTCAAGATCTGCAAGTTTACCTGTCTTATGAACTTGCACCGTTTTCCATGTCTCTTTTCAATGAAGATGGTATGCGTAAGGGCACCAAATCAGCTTTGTATGCGGCATTCCAACGTCTTTCAAGTGAGTGCTAGCTTCCTAAACAACAAATGATTGTAGCTGATGGTGACTATCTCCTTCATAAGGCTGTTGGAAAGAGAAATGTGACGTTTGGAAGCATTTGTACAGATTATGTCAAATGTATCCTCAAACATTATGACAGTGATGTGGTGGTGGTATCTGATAGTTATCCTGAACAGTCTGCACTGCAAAGCACCAAGAGTGCTAAACGAGCTAGGAGATACAACACAAACACATCACGTGACTTTATGTTTGACAAAACAACGATAAACGTAATACCAGAAGAGTAGCCTTTATCGAATGAAAGAAACAAAAAACGCTTCATAGCACTTCTAATTACTGAGCTTGAGGCTGCTAACGTCCGCACCGATCAAGCAGACGAAGATGCCGATGTATTAATAGTCACCACAGCCAAATTTATGTTTTCACAATATGATGCAGTGGTGATTATCGATGAGGATATTGACTTGCTCGTTCTACTCACCGGAACTGCAGCTGCGGTCAATAACGTGTATTTCCGAAAACCAGGGAGAGGTAATTCACCGGACACTATATACAGCTCATCATCATTCAAATACAATCCACAGGAGAACGTTCTGCTCCTCCACGCAATAAGTGGCTGAGACACTACCTCCAATACTTTTGGTTTTGGGGAAAACAGATTTTACCGCTTGTTCCAACAAAACCCACTGTTGCTTGATGCGTGTCAGAGCAGAGCAGAGAAGTTTTGCGATCCTGATGCCACAGCTACACAAATTTCGGAGGCAGGAGAGAGGATTTTGAATGCCTTGATGGTGGAGATTTGGAGCAATCCCTCAGCACTCTAAGATACAATAAATTTATTTCCAGCAGTACCAAACTTAATCTGGCAAAACTTATACCGCCAACCCCGCCGAATGCCGCAAAATTCCATGCCTTTCGGGCATATTACCAGGTGATGTGGTGACTGGGAGAAAAAAAAGATCTACTTAAATGGGATTGGAAGAGAGGAAGTAGAGCTTTAGAACCTATTACAACAGAAAGGAATGCTGTTCCTCTCAAATTCTTAAAAACCGTGTCTTGTAAATGCTCCACAGGATGCATGGGGGCCTGTGGCTGTAGGAAGGCGGGTCTAAAGTGTTCTATCAGGTGCAAGATGTGCAGCGGCCAATCCTGTTAAAACCGCCCAGAATTGGTTTTTGATGAAGACGAAGAAGAAGAAGAAAATGTTGACCGACTGCCTGCTTTTCAAGAAGAATTGAATGTCGAATCTCTCTCTTTTATAGCCCATTCTCCTCCTCTCCTTCAAAACGTTCAAGATTTGAAGAAACTGTAAATATTGTCCGTCATAATTTTCGATTTTTTGGTGTTCACTTCAAAACGTATTGAAATGTAAATAAAGAAGAACATAAAAGAAGAAACTTTTCCGTGTTCCTCTAAATTTACTCTCACTTCTTTCTATTGTACGTAAAAATATTTGATAACAGATTTTGTAGGTAATCAGTCCGCAAAACTGAAAAAAAATCCCAAAAGTGGGTTTTTCCAAGATGACGGAGGAAGCATAGGGGATGGAGTGACGAAAACTTTGCTTTTTCATTAGCCCATCAATCTATACAACATATCAAAAATCCAGAACTACCGGACCTTTTGTAGGGTAACCCCCCTTTTTTGGCCTCTATTTACTAAGTGCAGCATTGATATCCTGGTGTTTACTTAGTACATGTAATTAATTTGAGATAATTCCCTCTAAAAATTCCGATACTGGCTTTCCTAAAGTTGTAAGTCCAAACATTAAATTTTAGTTTCGGTTTATAATTCTTAATAACAGTACATTCAGATTAAAGTAAGATGATAGGCCTACATATCTTCTGCAAATAATGAGAAGGTTTCATGCTGCACTATGGCGGCCAATATTTACTACTATTCAGTCTGAGACTAAAGTAGACTTCTAAACTATGGGAATTCAATACTCAAACTTGAAGTAGTACATCTTCATCTATAACTACTGGTTGCAATAGATCTGTCGAAAGACGGACGGAAGGACAACGCCGTTTTATAAGACTTCCAACACTTATATTTACAGAGTTTATCCGTAATGAGACTAGCCGACGCGTGGCGCTCCAGTCGCCCGCAGCAAGCTTCCCTGAGGGGATTTGTGGTGAGTGTGTAAGCTAAGCAATGTATCGGGCGGCAATCGTGTCCGAGTTCTGACGCAGTGAGGATCACGTGCGACCAAAAGCTGTTTTTGAGTTTTTGTCACGGCAGACGAACAGTCAACGCCGTTTTCTACAAAGAAGTCCTTAAGCCCCTGCACAGAGCCGTCAAACGGAAACGACCGGAGATCGCCGATAGCTGGAAGCTTCACAATGATAACGCTTCAGCCCCACTGCTTTCGTTGTGACCGCTTACCTGTCCCGGATAGGCATTGTAACCTTACCGCAGCCAGCGAACAGCCCCGATGTGAGCCCACCAGACGTTTCTCTGTTACCAAATCTCAAGAGAAGCCTGAAAGGTCACTGTTACGACGATGTTTCAGCCATCCAATGGGCTGTCGAAGAGTTTCTGAAAGAGGTTACGGCAGCTGACTTCGAGGGAGCCTTTGTACCGCGGAAATCGCATTGGAGCGTTGTATCGATACCTAAGGAGATTATTTTGAAGAGTTTTAACAATATGTATCGATCGGATCAACAATTTCTTCTAGTTACCCAGCGTCATTACTTTACGGAAAACCCTGTAGCATAGTTCGGATGTCTAAAGCAATAATGAATTTATTTTGTCATTAATTTATCTAAAATACTAAATCAGCGGCCGATCTGTGAATCCCCTTAATACCGGTTTCTTAATCTTCCAAACTATCCTAAGTATATATGTATGTCGGAAGTCATATAGAAAGGCTTTGACCGTCCGTTTGTCTGTCGACAGGTATCAGAGCAAAAGCAGTAAGAGTTATGGTTTTCGTAATCGATTCAGCGTCCGAAGAATAGGTTCCATCTTATCCTTTAACTCTCTATTCAAGCCAGAAGTGGTTGAAATTTAGTACTCATTCCGGTTTCAACAGAGATTTTCATAGAGCTGAAACAGGAAGAAATATCAAGATGCGAATTTGTTTTGCAATTAATTCAGCGTACAAAGAATATATTCCATCTCCCTCATTAACTTCATATTCAAACGGTTTCAACATTTATTGCCATAGAACAAAACTGGTATTAGATAGAGGCAAACTGTTTTCTGCAATCAATTCACGGTCTGAAGAGGACATACCTAACCGCAACACCCTACGAAAACCGGAAATATTTGATATTTACTATTACTTGTAGTTTTAATACTGATTTCCGCAGAGCAGAAACGGTACGAAATATGGAGATCGGATTTTTACAATCGATTCAGCTTCCCAAGGGTGGATTTTATCTTCTCACTTAATACGGAACTAGTTCAAATTAACGATTTTCGATTTAAACCTTTATCGTCATAAAACAAAAACAGTGAGGCGCAGCGAGTAATGGATTTTGGTATGGATTCAGTGTTCAAGGATCAGGTTCTATCTATATTAATTTATTGCAGCAAGTAGTTATAGATGTGCAAGTTTGAATATTGATTCCAATAATTTGGAAGTATACTGTAGTTTCACTCACCACCTTTTCTTAAGAGCTCCATATGGGATTCACAATTTTATATTTTCAAAAAATAATATAAAATTCAAAATCAGCGACTTCGGAAACCCCCCAATACCAATTTTTATATCTTCATTATGAGTTCACCATATTGGGTTCGGCATTTTGATTTCAGATTTCTTAAAACATAATATCAAATCCGATATCAGAAATCTCATTAACCCCTATGCACTGAGTTTCAAAAAGACTAAGTTATGTTTTTATATAAATACAACTGTGCAAAGCATGTCCATATAGGTTTCCTCTAAAGAAGTACATTGAAAATCTGCCCTGACAACATCAGATAATAACAGCCTTTAAGTGCTTCTACGGAATTCGGTTCGTACATCATTAAGGTTTCGAAGTGAATAAGAAAAGGTACAATAATTCCCCAACCCCCATAAATTCGAATGTTGTCCTACTATTTTTAATTATCAACTTTTGTAATACTTTCCTCGTTGCTAGATCATAACTTCTCTGATTAATACAAAGGAAAGATTTATTTTCAAGTGTATGTTATCATTCTGTCTTTGCAACCGGGCTGTTTGAGATTCGAATCCTGTGTCAAGCCATCCTTACCGATTTTTCTTCAAGGTCTCCCTACTGCATATAGGTAAACGTTGTTACGGCACCTATAAACATACATCCTACTCAACTTCTTTCCAAACTTGCCTTCTAATATACCACTCGTAGTTATTCCAGATCATCATCGTGGCTAAGCGGTTAGCCTATGTGCCTTTGATGTGGGAGACACAAGTTCGATTCCTGGCAGGAACTCATGTTGTTTGGATCCCACGTTAAGGTGTAGGTCCACGTCTCATAGAATCTCGCTGCTGAAAGGGATGATAAACTAAAATCAAATCAAATCGTAGTTATTCCAGTTTAAAATCGCCTGATGGCTACATATGAAACACCTCTAAATTAAAAGTAAATGTCAGAATCTCAGTAAAAACTGTAACTTATGTGTGTGGCATTGAAGTAATTTATATTGGTAAACATTAGTAAAAATTCTTAAATTAGCAGAACTTACCTGGACTTCAAGCGCATGATAAGCCACTATCAGCCCAAGCAGGATCACAGTAGATACGGAAATAAGGGTTTTCAGTGCAGTCGAATAGGAATAGTCCTGGAAAGAAACAAGAAAACATGTTACTGAAAGAGAAAATAAAGAAAAGAATGTTTTTAAAATTTATTTTTATGGAAAATAATTTATTTTAAAAAAGTAAAGGGATTTTTTAAACTTAATACCACCACGATAATGCCCTTTTAGGCTAAAGGGAATAAGTGAATGGTTATGAAAGCTGGAAGAATGCTGGAATAATGTTGGAAGAATAGCTGGAAGAATGATGTGGGAAGAAACGAAGCCTCGTGCTATAGAAGGAAATAGTTAATCCCTTAAGGAAACATAACAAATTTACTATTTCTAATTCATTCTTGCGATTCAATATATTTAAAGATGTTGAATCATAATTTTGTAAAGCGCTTTTTGATGATACACTATGAATGTCGCGAATTTCACTCATAGTGGGATATCACCAGGGATGCACGCAGTGTATAGGTTCTAAGGATCTGGTTACCCCCCTCCGAAATTCCAACTTCTCTGTAAATTTATTCTAATTTGAGAAGCGATCTTAAACTTTTAAGTGTAATTTATTTCCATATTGAATTTGGGCGTCCACAAAAAAGCCTTGGATTTCCACGAAATAAATTCCTGTGCGTGAATTGACATGAAATGGGCAGCAATGGCTGTGATAGAACGCTCATCTCTGTTGCATGGAGCCCCTGGTTCGATTCTATCGAATAAATGGGCTTTATGGTAGGTAAACGACGTGTGCGTGGGTTCTTCGGAAGTTGTCCCGTTTCCTACCGCTTTCTTCATTTCACCATTTTTCATTCATTCTCATAATCACAGTCTCCTTTAGCCTAAAACAGTGTCACGTAAAACTAAAAAGTTTCATTGCATTAGCCTATATACACACACACATTTCAGACCATGCAAATCAACAGATGATCCAGCGACATCGAGTCTGTTATTACTGTGCAACGATAATCTTCGTTGAAAGTTCGGTCAAGAACACACAATTCGTGAGTGGTACTCCGATTGTAAGGTAAAAAAAGTTGTTATATATAAGGATGTAATTCGGCCGTTCATCTGTAAGGTAGCTAATGTATGTACACTGATGTACAAAAATTATTGTCGCACGTCTATAAATATGTTGTTGTAGGAATATAATTTGATGACGAATTCACCCTGTATTTCTTATAATGTTAGTATGTGTATAATCGGCAAAGACATGTTTGTGGCAAATTTCGTGTCAAAAGACCAGTAAATAAGACCAATATAACGAAAATAAAACTTTTTTGTCCATTTAGCAACATTTTGTTTTACTCATTCTAATTCTCGTATTTATAATTCTTTTCGTATGAAATTTACCACAAATATACATTTCCCGATTATACACATAGTATCACTATTAAAAGTACCCTGCAAAATCATTATCAAAATATATTCATACAAGAAGACAGTTATAGATATGCGACAATCATTTTAGACATGAGTGTACGTCTGTCCACCTTGCAGCAATTGAGCTTCCTTGTTGGCATGAAAACAAACAGATGAAAATTTGAAAGTGATTAATTTAGAATTTTCCGTTATTGTGTTATAACTGAAAGCTAGATTTTACAACTCTCTCACAATTACTTAAATTCTAGAAGAAACATCAGAGACAATCAAATTTGTAGGCTTGCTTAAGAGTACAAATGCAAACAATGTTAGTCATCTTTCCCCTCAGAGAAGAGCAAGAAAATTCAAAAGTTGACAATGCCTTCTCAATTATTTACGTCGTCGTTTGTTAGGTTTCTGGGAAGGATTTTCCTGCAGAAAACATCATGAACTAACACACGAGACGAGCAGCATATAAATATGCAATTAAGAAAAGAGAAGTGCAAAGGAGTGAATACGTGGGTGCTCGGAATGCAAAGACGCTGGCAACAAGATCAATAAACCTTAAAACACGGCTAATGAATCAGAAACGTGGGAAGTAGCTGCGAAAATGGGAAAAGCAATCACACTGGGAATGTCGAGTGTATATTGCTTCGTTTGAAATTTATAAAATATATCCGATGATTTGCATTTTCAATTACAATTTTGCTACTTCGTTAGGCAAAGTAATCATTTAGTAATCAGGTAGCGCCTGTATGTAAAATATTACATCAAACCTACGTTACTTTTTTGTTACCCATTTTCTATCACTAAAAATAAAATTAAAACTACTTTTAAAAATATTTTAACGGAGGTCCACTGTGGCTCAGTGGCAGAGCGTTCAGCTCTGGTGCATGGGGTTCTTGGTTCGATCAAAGCTCGAGCCAAGTGAGCTTTGTGGTGAACAAACACATGTACATGGGTTTTCCCGTTTTCTCCTACTTTCTTCATTCCATCATTTCATTCCTCATCATCACCGTCTCCTTTAGCCTAGCCGGCATAACCGTGGGGCGTAAAACTTAAAGATTTTATTTATTATTTTTTAACGAAATTCCAAAAAAAGCTTGTTTGATTTGAACTCACTTATTGTACGTATGTAGAATTTATAAAAATGCCAACTGAAGAATCCTTCCTTTGTGCAGTAAACCATGTTAATCATCCCTACCGAAATAATAATAATAATAATAATAATAATAATAATAATAATAATAATAATAATTATTATTATTATTATTATTATTATTATTATTATTATTATTATTATTATTATTATTATTATTATTAAATATGATTCCTGGTTGGAGGTCATGTAGTTCGGATCCCATGGTCTAGGTTTCATATAGCTTCGGTGCCGAAAGGGATTTTTAAAATTCCAAGTCAATCAATCAATGAAACTAATATTAATTTATAATATTTTTTAAATAAAAAAGTATTTTCCTTGTATGGTCAAAAATATATTTTAATGGTTAGTGCTGAGTACTTATGTCACCTTTATTTATCATCGCGTATATTTATTGAGGAATTATTTTTGTTTGGTTTGAAATCAACTAGAGTTCTAATGCTGTGATATTCCTGATTTCTTCATCAAGTCTAGTTAAATGTTCCTGCTTTTTAAAAATCATTAAAACAAAAGTAATGTAAATGTAATATCCAATCCAAGTTTTGCTGCTTGAGTTCCGGGTTTCTCAAGGAAACCCCCGCCTTTTATATGATTGAGAATGCATGTGAAATGAAATGGAATTAGTAGTAAAATAGAGACGCTGCTATTGCAGTCTCTACTTCGTAATAGTGATGAGACTAAAGGCTTACTTTTACGAAAAGTCACGAACATTCTGCTTGCTGGATATGTTCTCTATGTAATTAAGCTGACAGCCTCTGCAGTTCTTAATTTGAAGTGGTGGTGGTATCCTGTTGGCTGAAGTAGCAACTAATCTCGAGTGGAAGTTGTGAAGTGATATCACCTATCCGAGTGTGCTCCTGCAAACACACTGCTTGAGTTTTACGGCAGAAGTTCAGCGAAAAGATCCATAAAGATGCAGAACTTCCAGAAGATCTAGGGCTGTTTTCAGCTTTGATAAATATTGACGGAGCATGTGAAGCATGTGATGTAGGTTAAGCTCCTTTAGAAACGAACAGTTTCTTGATTGGAATTACAGATATCTTCCGATGGGAAAGATTGAGTTGGAGAAGTCTTGAGATATAATCCTGGATGAGTAGTCGCGGCGTAAGTGGTCGGTGTTGTTTTCTTGGCGGACGATGAAGTGATGTCTTGATTTGAGGTCGTCTTTGCCTGTGGTGTGGTCTTTTTGTGTTGTTTGGAGACCAGTACTTGTTGAATAGGGATACATCCTGAGTAGTTGCATAGATGATTGCCCTTGCAATTGACACAAGTAGATGGCGTATTCATATGTCATATTTTCGGCGTATTCATATGTTCAGTGTTAACCTGCGTATTTGACATCGAGGCAGGGCTTGTCAGGTAGCTTGAGAGTGTCCTAAGAGTTGATATTTATAGCATTGTACTAAGATTTCATTATTAAATTGATATAAATTATTTATACTAAAATTATATATAAATAAGCCATGGTGAGCTGAACTCAGAAGCTCCTGACGTACAGAGCTGGAACAAAGGGTCTGGTACTAAGCCGAGCCTGTCCTTGCAGAGCTCGGCCACTATACACAAGATCTGTATTTGTTAGACGATGGGGTACTTGCACACAAAATTTCGTTCAGATCCAACCACTAGTTGCCAAAAATGAAGTACCACATACAAGACGAGACGATCCGATCTGAGCTTGGTCTTGAGCGAGCTCTACTATCAAATGTAGCGATTTTTCTTTTTGCTTGGACGATGGGCTAATTTACCCACCAAATTAGTTTTGATCCGACAAGTAATTTCCGAGAAATAGTCACACGCATTATATATATATATATATATATATATATATATATATATATATATATATATATATATATATATATATATATATATATACAGGGTGTTACTGAACTATACCGAGAAAATGTGAGAGGTGATATGGACCTATGGCGAAAAGTGCATAGTTTCAGAGCTAGGACTGTCCAAAATTGCGAAAAAAACCAAATTTCAACAGGTCCTATTTCGAATTCCGGAAACTGTGGATGGTGGTCCTTATCAGCGTAAAGGAAGACACGCATACTCAATCCAAAAGTTCATAGTTCGTCAATTTTCAGTACGTGTACAGGGCATTCCCTACAGGATGTAATTCTCACATATGCTCTCAATAGAGTTTCCAGATATACCCTGATTTCAAGGAGGCTCCAAAATAAGCAGGAGGTAAGCCTTGGCAACAATGGACATCCAGTGCTTTGGAGGGAAGTCGGAAGTGTTAGGAACCGGCAGCTTCATGTTTTTTTTTTTTGTGTGTTTGTGTGTGTGTGTTCGGAATACCGTGTGATGCGATGTATATCGTCACGGTATATTTCACGTTTTATTCATTTATAAGCGTGAAAGAAACATTGCAGCATGTGTTCTTCCGAGTACGAGAGACCGTGCTGCTGACGATCCTCAACACTTCCGACATTGCGCCAAAGGATCCCATGTTCATTACTATCAAAGCTTATCGGTTGCCTACTTTGGACCAATCATAAAGTCAGAGCATATCTCAAAATTCGGTTAATGGCATGTCAGAATTTCACCCTATATGGAATACTCTGTACACCCATTGAACATTAATGAAATATACATTTTTGGATTGCGTATGCGTGACTTTCTTTATGCTGATAAGGACTACCATCCACAGTTTCCCACAGGTCCATATGAACTTTTTATCTTATTTTGATGTAAGGAATCACCTCTTAAAGTTTGTCGGTATAGTTCATTAATACCCTGTATATTATATATATATATATATATATATATATAATGTGTTCCAAAAGCCCCCTGATATAGGATAACTCTGTTACTATCAAGGTTACAATAAAATGCACGATATATATATATATATATATATATATATATATATATATATATATATATATATATATATATATATATATATGTGTGTGTGTGTGTGTGTGTGTGTGTGTGGAACGTTGTTACTCAAAGGTCCTCAGTTTTTAGTTTTATACGAGCAAGGCTACGAAAACCACTATAAAACAGTTTACACATTGCATTTTAAATATTACCCTTTATTATGGCACATCACAAATAAAAGGATATGAGAAAAGGATATGACATTTACATAATGGGTATTTTACATAAGAAAGGATCAAATATAGAATATAATCAAACAAAATATAGATTAAAATTGAAATATCGATATTATCCAGAACAAAACACGATAATCAACATCACAATAAAAATTAGTATTACGGTTTGAACAAATGATGTTCTTATCTAGATCATGAATGTACGAATCGTTCCATTGATTGATTCATTGAATTATCTTCGTAGAATTCAAATGAAATGCAAATAAAAAACAAAATCATAACGGTATTTACAATGAAGTACAATAAAAATTAACTGAATATATTCTTTTCGGACGCCGTAACTTTAGCTTAAGTTACATGACCAACGAATTCATCTAAGTTGCATTGAAAGTCATGAACCGGAATACAGTCTTGCGCGTTATTTACCTCTACATTTCTGAGTTTCTTATTTTGAGAATTTGTGTCATCTATGGAAGTTTCACGAAATTAGATCTAATGATTACATGCTTTCTAAGTGTAAGTAATCTTACTATACTAGGATTAGGTTCGGTTACGCGATTACTACAGAAGGTCAATCCGCGTATATGTGTCCAATTTTACACCCGTACCCCTGACCATAGAAGCGACCGAACCAAGTGGTTAAACGCGTGTGCTATACCTGGAGGTCCATTCTATCGTCTGTCAAGCAAAACTGTGTATTGTGTGCATCATGGCTCCAAAGGTGAACCGTTTTTTGGAAGAGCTACGTAATTGGACTTCTCCACGCCAAATATTCGGTTTCTAAAATTCAAAAGCAGTGCAAACAAAATGGTTGTGCATTGGGTTCGACGACTATCAAGAACATAATCAAGCAGTATAAAAAAGAAGACATACCAGGTAAGCATTCGCCCACTAAGGGGTCGAGGAAGCGAGCGTGTACCACAGTGACTCCACAAGTAGCTCAGAAGTTGCGGCGAATGGCCTTACAAGAAAATCCCCCTTCGCAACGTGTGATGGCAGCTCGACTCAACTTACCACAGTCAACTATTAACCGCGCCCTGAGTGGGAAATTAAACCTCCGGAGGGTCTTTAAAAGTCATAGACATTACCTAAGTGCGGCCCATCGCCGTGAGAGAAAGACCAAAAGACCAACAGCAGGCGCCTCTGTGAACGCCATCTATCTGGGGAAAAGTGGAAGTTTGTGGCCACACTAGGTGAAGCATGGGTGTATCTATCAGATTGTGGCAAAATTCGCTCGATAACTTACACTTCGCGAGATGCAAAATGCCGTCCTGCGTTCATCCGTCATTGCAAAGCAACTTTCTCGAAAGGATTTATGGTTGTCGCCGGTTACTCTTATCAGGGCAAGTTAACAATTCGTCAGGTCCCTAAAAACTGTAAAATCAACTTCATTTATTCAGCAACATATACTGACCCCAATTTATACAGAAGATCTGCCTCGTTTGTATGAGCATGCCATAAAGCAAGTGTCTGTGCATATGGATAAGGCCTTCTCACATACGTCTCGTTCTACCCAGAACTTTCTGAAGCAGATGGAGACAGACACCGATATTCGTGCTATTCCATTTCATGATATACCAGTGAAATCACCAGATGCCAGTCCCATGGATTTCTGCGGGTTTGGTCTACTGAAAAGGGCACTTTCTTCTCGTCGTGTCACTACTCTCGGGGGCCTGTGGAAAGCCTGCCGAGAGGAATGGGAGAAGATTCCACTTCCTGTACTTCGTCGTAGTCTTCTACAGTGGAAGTTACGGTGCAGGGCTATTGCCAGAATACATGGCCATCACACTGAGGCCAACCGATGGTGTCCCATGAATTTTCATAATGTTAGTGCTATTTCAAAATTGGACACATATACGCGGATCGACCTTCTGTATTACTGTTACTACTAAGGTTAGTTCAGTTATATTACCGGTAAAGTTAGGTTCAGTTCTCATTCGTTTTACTAGTGGAGAAATGTCGTTTCTCCTAACAGATCTGTACCTATTCTTTCCACAATATTCACGGTAATTTGTCCTACCACGGTTTTTGTTTCCTCTGTGATTAGGTTCGGTTACATTACCGGTACACATGAATTTAACATAATCTTTTACATTGAGATCACACTTCAATCTCACATGGATATTTCGAATTTGGTTTCGATTTAGGTTAGTATGGTTCAGGTTAGTATTGTATTGCGTCATTGATGGCTTTTCAAAATTTTGCAATGTCATATCTAGATGACTGAAATCAACGCACTGCACCACATTCGGCAAAAGCATCACCTGATTGTTCATTACTATCATTTTTGTCTTTTCGTTCAATGAACATTTCAACGGATTCAACTCAATCGGCCAATCACTTCAAGCATTGGTGGGAACACACGTTCTCTTTCTGAATTTCACAAATACTGGAATCAACTTCTTGCTGCTACATGAACCAATGTCGTGTACATATCATTAGACGGTTCTATTACAATTACCGGTACTTCATCTCCGGAATTAATATAATGTTGAATATACTGTAAATGTGAATACAAGCAACCAATAACATTCAATAGACGAAGATGATCATAACTTTTCTCATATTGATGCATATCAAAATCTTTATTACACACAGCATCAGTAAGGCAATCAAAAACATTAGAATGAAGAGAGAAGTTGGGATAATCTGATCCAACCAATACCGCATTATGTTTTCGCATAAACAGTAAATTTCACCAATGCAAACTCAGGATCTGCATTTTATGTTGTTTCTATGGAAGGTTCAGGTTCATTTGGGGCATTCATCAACCTGTGATGACACTTCTTCGTAAGTTGTTTCATTTTAAGGTCACTTTGTTCCATTCGTAGATTTGTCTGGTCGATTTTATTATCAAGTTGTTTCATTTGTTCCATTTGTTGCTTCAGTCGCTCACCAATTTGTTCCATTCTTTGATTCATTTTTTCCGTTTGTTCATCCATTCGATTACCAAAATCTTGTTTTAATTGTTTAATGAGATCAGCTAAGTCAGAAAAGTTCATTTCCCTGTTGCCAACTGATTCAGATGTATTTCTAATAACAGGAAGAATCATCGTGGTACTTCTGAAAATTTTTGTGCCACTCCTTAACAAAGTATACTCCGTTTTGATATTTCTTTTAACAAAATCACTACGTAGCCTTAAAGTCAATCTGTACACTTGGAGTTTATTATTCAGGAGATTGTCTACTAAAGTTCATACAAATCTCGTAACTCCTGGACGAAACTACCAAATTTATAACGACAATCCTGCGACGAGGACCACCAAATTTATATAACGACACTTATTCAAAATAAAGTTATACGATGAACCACCAATATATATATATATGGAACGTCGTTACTCAAAGGTCCTCAGTTTTTAGTTTTATACGAGTAAGGCTACGAAAACCACCATAAAACATTTTACACATTGCATTTTAAATATTACCTTTTATTATGGACATCACAAATAAAATAAATTAAATTTTTGCTGGCCCCCTAAAATTTTCATGGTAGGCTTGCAAATGAATTATAATATGGTGATGAACTCTAATATGGTTGGATCGGGCCCCCTAACTTCGGCCCCCCTCCCTACATTTTTGGGCTGGCTACCGGCCTGGGCTGAAGTCATGCAATTTTATAAGTGTTCAACATTTTACATTAACCTTTTCTGAATGAATGAAAATATGTGTGTAATTATTAATTGAAATATCTTGTATTATTCACAGTCCGGTAGCCAGCCGAAAAATGTAGGGGGGGGGGCTCGGCCGAAGTTAGGGGGACCCGATTCAACCATATTAGAGTTCATCACCATATTATAATTCATTTGCAAGCCTACCATGAAAATTTTAGGGGGCCAGCAAAAATTTAGGGGGCCGGCCCCCCCTAGACCTCCCTGGATACGAGCCTGATTCTTCATACTTCAATGTGAATAGAGAACAATAGCCATAAGATGTCTTTAACTCGTAGTCTCTAGATGGCAATATTCTTCAATATCTTTTTGTGTATACATATTTCTATGGTGGTGGTAGTGCAATGTTAGAGACCATGCAACGAGCATCCGGTAAATAGTTAAATAAGAAATGTGTTTCATCAAGATGCAATTACTTATTATATATTCAATCAGTTGTTGAACCAGAAGGGACCTATAAAAAACATTCATACCTACGACATAGATAATAACATAAAAGGATATAGTTGTATATTGAATCATTGATTCAAAGCACTGGCAAGGTAAATCCAATTATAATGTTCCATTATAATTATTGAAACAAACCCACGTGAAATTTGAATCCAATAGCCGAAGTTCATATAACGTAACGAATCACCATTGATTACAGGAAGAAATAATACTGGTTTTTCTTTACTCCGTAATTTTCTGATTTGGAAGGTAGTTTTTAGTTTTATCATCAGAGGTTCTGGTCTGGTATATTCTGGTCTGACGACACAACTCTTCTAAATACGGGTAAAAATTTAGTTAGTGTTAAAACTAAAAGCAATGAAATGCTTGAAATATCATTTATATGGTTAAAGCATAATAAACTTTATATAAATGAATCTAAAACAGAGACTATATATTTTTCTCTTAGTAATCATATGACTGAGGTAGATATGCACCATTCTGTAAAACTATTGGGAATCCATCTAGATCCGAAATTAAACTGGAGTGAAGAACATACTGAAAATTTATGCAGGAAATTATCTAGAGTGCTATTTTTATTACGTAAACTGAAAACAACAGTTACAGAAACAAGGCTTCTTGCAGCTTACTATGCCTTTTTTCATTATCATCTACAGTATGGCATAATATTGTGGGGAAATTCACCAGGTGCCCAGACTGTCTTTAAATGGCAGAAAAAAGCCATAAGAGCAATAAAAGGTTTAACTGATAGTGTATCGTGTAGACAATATTTTACGAATTTACAAATTATGACAGTTCCCTCTCTATATATTTATAGTTGTCTTATGTACGTTAAAGAAAATAAGAGCAGTTTAGGTTATCGTAATAATATCCATTCATATAATACTAGACATAAAGATGACTTAAATACGCCTTATATTAGGCTAAGTATAACACAAAGAAGTTTTAAATATACATGAATGAAACTATATAATACATTGCCAGTGCATATACAAATGATGTGTGATAATGATTTCAAAAAACATTGTGGGCCTTATGCAGAGACGTTCTGACGCGTCATTAGAGCCATACTAAAGAGTTTCACTAACATATGTTTCCTGCAGTAGTCAGCCCTTTAGTATGACGCTAATCATACGTCAAAACGACTCTGCATAAGGCCCTGTAAATCTTTTCTTGTAAGTAATTCTATTTATAGTATCAACGAATTTGAAGACAAGTGTAAATTGTAACTTTTTTCTTTCTTTCTTTCTTTGCAGGGATGCCCACAGAGGGGGACTATGACGCAAACTGCGTCATTGAAATATTTGGGGGGGGGTTAAAATCTATATAAATATGTTTGAGGAGGTGTAAAAATTAATCGAAAAGAAGATTTTTTTCATGGAAGAACACCTACGGATAGACAATTTGGGGGGGGAGTGCGTCATGGACATAAGGGGAGGTGGGCACCACTGTTTCTTTGTATATATTTATTTATATACTGACAATGTCTATTGCAACAAATGTTGTTTAATGACAATAAATATTCTATTCTATTCTATTCTATACGTTACCAACGCTATCCTTCCTGCAGAAGGATGGCTTGCCATGAAAGTGATCAGGTTGATCCGAATATCCTGACTCTACTCTGTAATTATCTCATTAGCCATTTCCTGTTAGTCTCCGTGTTAGTTAATATCTGGCACTAATGAACACATAATATTCATTGCATGGCAGAAGGATAAAAGCATCAAAGAAGAACAAGTAAAGGCGATGAAAATAAAGCATATATAAAAGTAAAGAAAAAACTAGACAATAAAAGATAGGGTTCAGTGGAGGCAAAGGACACACTAGTTTTAGTAATTTGATTTGATTTGATTTGAGTTTGAGTTTAGCATCCTTTCAGCTGCGAGGCTATATAAGACATGAGCCTACAGCTTAACGTGGGATCATAAATACATGAGTTCCCACCAGGAATCAGACCCTGGCTCGTCCACGCGTAAGGCTAACAGTTTAGTCACGAAGGAGCTCTAGTTTTAGTAATAACCTTGGTGTATAACGTATATTATTCTGTATCGAAGAAATATTTAATTCAATTTATTATTCTCATTGTAAAGTTTCAAAGATTCTTCATAATGATAATCATCCATTTTATCATCATCATATTAAACCTCGTTATATATATAACTAGACTAAAATCTCAATCTTATACTCGTTTCTCGATACCCTTCAGCACTGATCATCAATTACGATTCTCATCAAGTATTTTTGAGAACTGTCTTCGTATCGTTCTTCTAGGCCTGATATACCAGTAGTACACAAAGTTATTAAATTGTATTTAACTAGAAAAATAATCGTGTAGGTGTCTTAGGAGACACGAGGGCCTTCGCAGACTACCACACTTCGTGTATCGAAGACGCGCGGCAGGCTGTGTCGTCGTGTCGCTGATATTCGACACACACCCGTAACGGGACAGACGCTAGATATTACTTCACGTGTCGCGGGAATGTGACACTTTTTTTAAACCAGAACAAGGGGACAATGCACTTTATATGCTTTGTAATATGCAATTTTTAAATTGCCGTAATACTAAACAATTTATTATATTCTTTAACGTTAAAGTGCAAGCACATCTATAAGGAGTACGTATGTAGCCTGGAGTTGGCGGTCCCCCTTGAGCTGCGGGCTAAATCTGGAGCCTAGTCAGTATATTATTAAATCCGCCACTGACTACATGAGGTATTACCCTTCATGCCTCGCGGTCTCTCATGAATTTCATTATGGAGTGCCACGAGGCATCAGTGTTATGCCTAAGTGCTTATAAAACACTATTTTTCATATTTTCGTATAGTATACATATTAAATACACAGAGCATATAAAAATAACGAAATGTTATAAAATTACATATTGGTCTGGGGGATCGCAGTTTGTGAATGTGTAAAATACATTTGGAAATATCTGGTCATTTGTGCCACTTTTTAAAATCTAATTTAAAATAATAAAGTGAAGCGATAAACAATGCAGTTTTATGTTGCAATTTCCACTAAACAGTTCATTAGCTTGGAACCGAATTTGGAAAATGTAAGAAAGAAAATGCCAACATCCAGTGTAATTACCGATACGATTCTTCTCTTTCGATGGCATATCCATGAATCCATTATGGAATGCACAACACACTGTTTCCCATACTTTCGTCTTTTCAATTCTGTTGCTATAGGAATCACTGCTGGAGTTCCATATACTAGATTGTGACTGAATTTCTGCAATGAAAGCGTCTGTATCGAAAGCTTTGATTGAGCTCATCTTTCAGAATGAGTATCTGGTTGCTGAAAAGATAAATTGTTGCGCTATGGCGCGTGTTTGACACACGAAGTCGCGTAGTATGTGTCAGATGTCAGGTTCCCGCGACAAGCCTGGTACAGTGTCACGCTTGTCTCGTAGTGTGCGAAGGTCCCGCACCACATCCATTGTAGCAAATGGGAATTCATTACGCCGCTATAAGCCTGCCACAGAAAAAAAATGTCGCGTCTTCGACACACGAAGTGTTGCAGTGTGCGAATGGCCTTAGGCAAATTAGCACGAAATATTAGCATTCATCCCCCCATACTCAGAAACTAAGAATTAATTACATTCAGATTTTAAACGCAAATTGTTTTACCGGGGCTACATCATCTAATTTATTTATTTTTCTTTCCTATCCTGAAACAATGTTGAGCTCCCTTGTGTCTAAGAGATTAGCGTACGCTCCTTTGCCGTGGAAGACCCGGGTTCGAATCCAAGCGGGAGCTCATGTGGTTCGGATTCCACATTAAATTGTAGACTCACGTCTCATATAGAATCGCTGCTCAAAGGGACGCTAAACTCAAACTAAAGTCAAATGAAATTGAAACAATAACGAACAAACTTTTGATCTACTTTTTTGTGCACAAGCTAATTGTCACAGATAAAAAGTCTAGAATAACTTGGAAATTAAGCTTTAGTTGTCATTTCCATACTGCTATGACAAGACAATATAGTGACATACTTTAATAAAATTTATGCTCATTACTGTCTTAAACATATATAGTATATATATAAAGAAATTACTCATAAATGCATATTTTAGGCTTCTGTGAACTCATATTCTGATAGAACAGAGAAAAGTCTCTGGCGCTTTACTGCTCCAGATCCCAAAGTCATCGCAGTCTTCAGCGGCGTGTGCATAAGTAATAACGTACACAAAGGAGCCAGCCCTCGCTTTATCGGCACCTTCAATGACTAGTCCACTCTTTAAGAGACGGAATAGCTACAAATCCTAGCAGTTCAAATACGCATCCAATTTCAATATGATGAGCTTATTTTTAAAAATGGAACATTTCCATCTGTAGTTTCCTTTCTTGCTAAATTAACCTTTTAAGGGTCTACGGAATGAACTCTGTCGGATTACGCTATAGGACTTATGCAAAGTAGAAGGTTTTGGATAGAAATCACAACGTAAAGTTAGTCGTGTCTATAAAAAAGGAATATATCCTCCTCGTTTATTTACTTTACTGTAAAATTAGCAATTGTAGAATATCTGATTCCAAAAGTTTAAGAAACCGCTAAAGGTCACTTTAGCAAAAAAAACTGAAGATGGAAATGTTTCCTTTTGAAAATAAGCTCCTCAATAATAATAGGAACTTTTTAATGAACTGTGTTGAAGTCTAAGACAAAGCAATAGTAGAATTCACTATACCGTAATGTATGGGATAAAGTCTTTTCCTTGCTTTTTTGTTACGGAATTGCTTCATGTATGATATCACTGCTTCATCTACCTAATCTACGTATTAAATAGTGATAGATAAGTTGAAATATGTATAACTCAGCCACCATACACAATACAATTTTTGCTAGGTTACATGCAATAGGAGCTCTCCACAGTTGGCAACAATTTGGTGGCCATTGCTGGAATATGATGATGTTACAATTTTGCAAAATTTTCATTTAAAAATTGCTCTTAATAATTCACTATGAACAAAATGTTAAATCAAATTGGATCAAACTGAGAGACAGTCAAAGAGAAATATATGTATCACACTCATCATGAAAGCAGTAGAGTAAAAAAAAAAAAAAAAAAAAAAAAGTCCCTTTAACATTGAGGTTAATTTATTCGCAAGTTATTGACAAATTAATGTAGAGGATATATATATATATATATATATATATATATATATATATATATATATATATATATATATATATATATATATATATAATTGTTTTTGTGGGTAACTTAAAATATTCTGGAAATAACTTCTATAACTTTTTAAATTGTATTTGTCTTAATTTGAACATATAGGTGAAGTGAAGTGTTTTGTTACTTACAGGACAAAAAGAACTATGATAGATTAATTTAAAAAGTTGGTAACACTGCTGTTTATATTTTAGTTACAAAACCTGCCGCCTTCACTCGTTCGTTGGTCGGGATAAAACAATAATTAATCGATTTGTATGTGAAATGTATAATAATCCTACGTATAAAAGGGAAACATGTCAGTTTGTACGTGGAATGTTATACAACCTTGCATAAGAAATTTGAAATCTATTTGTAGAAGGAAAGGGACACAATGAGTGTTCTTTAAAGTAAACAGTAAACGTTTCAGTGCGTTACACTAATACCTAATAGTTCCAGTCACGGAAATGGATGTCGCTACTACGCTATCCTTTCCCTATCTGGCTAATAGATGTTGCTACCTGCGCTATCATTTGTTTTCCTGATCCAAACAGAATCGCTACCTCGCTATCATTTGCCTAACTGAAGCTAGCAGATGTTGCTATTTGCGCTATCACTTGTCTGCCTGACGCTAATAGATGCTACCTGCGCCATAACTTGTGTGCCTGACGCTAATAGACGTAGCTACCTGAGCTATTACTTGTCTACCTGACGCTAAAAGAATCGCTACGTGAACTATCACTTGCCTAACTGAAGCTAACATATGTTGCTACTTGTGTTATCACTCGTCCGTCTGACGCTAACATATGTTGCTACTTGCGCTATCACTCGTATGTCTGACGCTAATTGCTACTTGCGTTATCACTTGTCTGCCTGACGCTAATAGACGTAGCTACCTACGCTATAACTTGCATGCCTGACGTTAAATGGATGTTACTATTTGCGGGATTGTTATGCATAATGAAGTCCTTGATTAATTGCATAAAAATGATGGTGAAGAGTTCAGGGTGGTTAGTGGGCAAACTTTACAAACAAAGACAAGAAAGAAAAATGTTCAATATAAGCAACTGGAGCTTTTAATAAAGAAATATTAATAGCACGATACAATGTAAAGGGAATTTAAACTACGTGTATAAACACTTAAAAACTTGGAGTTCCCTTATGAAGTGGAATCTGTAGAGAAAGATAATACATAATAGCTATTGATTACTTTGAACCTCTTGAATCAATAATGATGCTAATGAGTACGTAAGAAGAACGACAACTTGTAGGATGTGGTTAAAAGTGGGACTTGAACAACTAGTTAGATTGACGTGAAGTATGCCTATTACATTGATCCTCTATAATTGAAGCTGTTCGTTTGAAAAGAACACGAGGAAAATCTGTATACATTATTTGACTGATTTATTTTCTAAAAATACAAAATATTCAATGGATTACTGGTGCTATGCTGTGCACATGATTGATGCTGTTTCTATATTAGAAATAAATTGTCTCTCTCAGGTTGTACAATGCAGTTTAACCGCAACTTTATCCGGAACTCCAATTACGGAAAATTATGATTAATGTTATTTTAAATACCAGTAACTCAATTGAAATTCATTTTTTAAAGTCATTTTTAGCCGTATAATTCAAGTTGAATGCATGTTTTTTGTTCTTCGATAAGCAGTCTGGCATGCTATACCACATTAGACTGGGGATCACAAGACTTGACCGTCGAGATTATAACAAAATATTTATTTTACCCAACTCACTGGTTCATAAATTGGTAAAATTGACCGACTCTAACTTACCTTGTTAAATCTTTTATTAGATATCTTTAGATGCTTCGTAAAACATTAACTCACATACAACATAACAGTGAGACTATGACATTACATTACATTATATCTTGTTTTTTGTTACTATGACAACCTTCAGTTCGTCGCTCTGGTTACATATCAACATTCCAATTATATATTCGAAATACATATATTAATCTTATATTATTTTCTTCTTTTTCTTCCTCTATAAAATAATACTTTGTAAACCAACTATTGCTCGAAGAGAATACAAGTATACAATAAAAAATACAAGTATACGATAAAGAATACAACATACCGTTGTAAGATTCAATTTCCACCCACTTCCTCCATTCATTTTTCAAGTCTCCTTTAGCCTAAAGGGCACAAGCATATTTTTCAGCACATCTCAAAAATAAATAAATAAATAAATCATTATTAAATAATTTTCATATCAAATACAATAAGAATCCGATTAATCTTGCAGTGCAGTTGCCTCTTTTACCCTTCATGCCGGGTTCAATTTCTGGTAGGAATTCATATGGTTCGCAACTCACGTCACGCTGTAGGTGTACGACTGATATAATGCTGAAAGAGTCGTTAAACTGTAATCTATCTAGATATCCTTTTGGTTCCTGAACTGTAGTGTTTTCCGTTAACAAAAAAGAAAAAAGTCGTTGTTCATCGATTTTTAACAAACCTTTATTATTATCACTGCATTTATTCCACATTTAATGGGTTTGTTCTATACCTTTTAACCTAATTCTTTTCCTAAATAGCAAGTAGTCAAATTATTTCTCAAAATTTGACTAAACTAAAATTTCAACTTTGATGGCCAATAGGTGGGAATCAAAGGTCTATATAGAAAAATATTCAACATAATGTACTGACAAATTTAAGACCTATCTTCATGTTAAGTTGGGTTAAGATCATGTGAGTTCTGTTGATCGCGCTCGATATACGTATATTATACTGTACATGATTGATTCGCTAATGTGTTCTTTACAAGGGTACTTTTCTTTCCTTTGTTCTTTAATGACTCACGATTATGCTCTAAGGCTATGAACGAAATGCAGGCATGTGGAGATTGGAGGAATGGAACAACTCCGAAAGAATCTACACTTAAACGATATTTGTCCATCACAAAGCCACCTACGCAAATTGAAATTGAACCAGGAACCTGACACACATAAGTGAGCACTCTATTGCAGAGCTACCACGATTCCCAAGGACATTTTTCGACTAATGATTTTAGAAAAAGCTGTGAAAATCGTAAAAACTGCGGGTTAGTTTGTTTTCAATAAAACAGTAAAGTCGATGTAAACATCTCTCTTCGTTCACTGAGCTAGGCACACTTGCGATAATTGCTGACAGTACAAGTCCGAATCTATCGTTCTGTCCGGCGGTAGAAGCTTGCGAACACTTCTAATCCCACCGAACTCAGACCCTAAGCATCCTGGCAGTCAGTGTAGGCTTTATCACAGACTGAGGATCTTCTTTTCGCTTTCACCATGATCTTTTTCGCACATTATTGTTGTAAGTTACTCAGTTTTCATCACTCGTAATCAATAGCTCCAGAAATCTCGAGTTCGTTTCAGTGAAGATTCGCAGATGGAAATTTGATTGTGTAAATGTTTTTGAGTCAGGTTATATGACACTCGAACGTCGATCTTCTTTTCTATAGCCAGCTTTCTCCAAATAGTTTAACATTGTTTGGTGATGGATGTTGAAAGCCATTGGCGATGTCATGACACTCGTGGATCTATAAGGATTGTTTGGAGGGGTTGGACCTCTAACTGGACGATTAATGTAGGTTTCAGATACAGAATGTTACATCAAATCAGAATAAAATAATGCAATAATTTATATATTACCCTTTTATAAGGTAGACGTCGGGGTGCAATCACCTCCACTGCCCTCCTCGTGGATCTACCATTATGTCATTGGATGCTTACATTCGACTCTTGTCAGAATATCTTTCGCTTTTGTCGTGATTGGTCGCCCACTGCGAGGAACATCTAAACATTGAAATTTCTAGAACGAAAACGCCTGAATCTTCTTTTGGCTGTTGCTTGCAATAACTTATCATACTCATAAATAGCACAATTTTTTTCACGGGCTTGCAAAGTATATGCGCCTCAATTGAACTAAAATTGCAAAATGTAGCTCAGTTTTGCGGAAATTTCACTCGTCTGTACAGTGCAATACCTTATTTGTAATAAGAATTCCAATATTTTTTGCACATTTTTTATACTCTGTTCAAAGCAGAAAACGAATTAACTTTGGAGGAGCACGTGTTGCTCTGCTGCCATGTTGTGAATATTCCTCTGAGGTGTCCGTTATACGCCTTCATCTTCGGTTGACAAGTACTTCTGATCCTGTGTTGCAAGTTGGTAACGTTGTAATGTTGTCCCTTTCTACAGAAACCCTCCAGTTGTAATCACTACAACGACGTTTATGATTGGTCTCTCTCTCGATGACCTTAATAGCCCCGTCACGTAGTCCCTTCCCAACATAAATTTCTACGTGTTTTTGAAGTATCAATTTGTTTCTAATTTTGATCAGAGTATAGCGTCAACTGTCAGTTGCTAAACGACATTAGGTTTGACCCGCTACGACTCACATATCGTGAGTCGCGGTGGTTCAGAGGTAGAGCGTTCACCTCTAGTGTATGTGGTCCCTGGTTTGATTCCAGCTCGCGACAAGTGAATGTTGTGGTGGACAAACACCGTGCGCGTGGGTTTCCTTGGAGTTCTCCCACTTTCTCTATTCCATCATTTCATTCATTTCTCATCATCACAGTCTCCTTTAGCCTAGCCAGCATAAGCGTAGGACGTAAAACTCAAAGGTTTCATTTCATTTTTTCTCATATATATCGTGAGATTTGGAACAGTACGGCCATCACGTGCTCAGTACTTTTTAGACTGCCGTAAACTGGGTATACTTTGGCCCTTTAAAGGCAATTTTGTCCCAAAGGAAAAGAAAGATTTGATCTTTTCCTACATGGTTATTATTTTTTCTACCAGTAAGAAAAGTTGTGGATCGAAGTATTACAACATTGGGAACACATGAATATTAGCGCTAATGATTTATTTCCGGGACGTGGGAAGCAAAATGCTAACAACTGCTAGCAAGTAAACATTTATTATATTTCAAGTTCCACAACTTTTGTTTATTGCATTGAAGTGCACAAGTAAGTAGAATAAAAAAAATGTTCATTAGCGAATATTAATAAGCTAACGCCTTAAATGTTCGTTCAATTACGCACAAATTATTAAGCGTTTAATTACATGGGGTAACATTCGCCCAATTTTGGGGGCAACATTGGCCCATACTTTTTAAGTGTTGGAAATGGCCCAACTTTAAAGATGAAATGGTGTACAAGTAGTACTATGTAATAAGGAAGATCATTCCCTACTAGCTTCTAAACGAGAACATTATACAGTGCCTGAATTGCAAGAATTTTCTTCCTAAAACTGAACAGTATGGTACCGGTAAAGTACTCGACCGCAATGAAGAATATGGTGCTCTTATTTTTGGATGTTAAGTATTCATCCACTTAGGGAGATTTTCATTGAACGATATTTTTGTTTGCCTCTAAATAGAGTAAAGTGATTTCACACTTATGTTCGTAATACAGGCATTCTAAGTTACGTATTCGCAAATTTGTAGCTTTCTTTTATAATTTTTTTTTGTATTCACCCAAGTAGAATACAAATATCTACATTGAACGATATTTCTCGTTCGATTGAGTAAAAACATTGATAATTTCACCAATGTATTTATAATATCCTATTCTTTTCTTGTGTTTCTCAAATATAGTGTTACAATAATATTTTCGTGTATTAATTAGTCATTTTGACAAATGGGCTAAAGTTACTCCAACCATGAAAAATCTAGCATGGCATCAAAAAATTGGAACTATAATCATCATTCTTGGTCACACTGATTATTTACTGCTTTGAAAAGAAAGCCTAAGGATTGCATTTTAACAAGCAGAAATGTCATTAAATTATCCTCCTAATCTTAGGAGATATTAGAATAGGAATTTTGAAGATTAAAAAAAAAAAAATGGTCACAGTATACCCAGTTTACGGTACTTAATATATGATGTTATCAATGAATTTGCTGCACATTGCAATGACTTCTCGATTTTTATATTTAAACAGGAATACTTCTGAAATATTTCAATTTTTGAAAGTTTATTCCTCCACATAAAGTAAATCCTCTTTACTGAGTAAGAAAGCAGGATTTATTACAAAAAATTTCACTGGCCTTGAAAATCGAAGGAAGATCTTTTCGCTAATGTAGCTAGCATTTTCTACTGGTGCTCGTTAGTGCCGTTTCAGCTATTTAATTATTTCAATGTTACAAAAATCTAACAACCAATACTAAAATTTATCTTCTTTTATTTATTACTCAGAAAATTTTAATTAGTATAATAGTTTGTGCCATCGACAGGTTTTACGTTATCAAAGGAAATACTCAAATCCCACAATATTATTAACATTCAATTAGCTTTATGACCTATCGAATTTGAAGGTTCAAATATTGCATTTACATAAGCTCTTCGTTGGCTTCTGTCATTAGCAAAATAAATCTAGTATCTACTTTGTATTCCTATTTCTGCAAGATTCATCTTAATATTGTCTTCCCATCTATGCCTACGTCTTTTTAATGGTATTTTTCCGATTGAGTTTCCAGTTAAAATTTTGGAAGCGTTCCTACTTTCTTCCATTCTGGCTACATGATGTGCCCATTCAAGCCTGATAGACTTAACGACTCTAACAATATTAGATAAAGTATAATTTATGAAGTTCCTTGTTATAAAATTTCCCCCATTCTGCATTCCTGTCCCTATTGGGTTCAAATATTTGGCTCACAACTTTATTTTCAAATACTTTCAGCTTGCGTTCTTCCTTCAAGTTAAGCAACCATGTTTTGGAACTATACAGTGCAACACGCGTAATTATCCTTTTATATACTTTAAGCTTTAAATTCTTCGACAGGATTCGCAAAGACAAAGAAACTGGACTGAATAATAACACACATTTCCTGATTTCAGTCAACATTTAATTTCTTTGTGGATATGGTTTTGGTTTGTTAATTGTAATCATAGAAATTTTAAAGTGCCCACTTTGTGGACAGTATTACTCAGTGGCGCATTTAAGGGGCGGCTTCCGGACCCGCCGAAATTTTATTTGTTATTTTAAAATAAATTAAAGAAATTTAACATTTCCAGGAATAAACTTAGGGAAGCCTCCCCCCGAAACAAAGTCGTAAATACGCCAGTGGTATTACTTTATATTTTAATGCATCTATAATTTATGATATTATGGTTACGAAAAAATTCATATATTTAGTTGTCTCTGCATTTACTTCTTTTTAAATTCATGTTCCTGCAGGCGTTTAAATAAAACTTCTGCATATTATTAGGAAAATGAAACAAATTAATTAATAAATCTCACAGATTTGAACAAAATGATACGAGTAAGTGTAAATCTTCATGAGTACTTTTCGAGAACTTCTAAAGAAATTATTTTAGAAACCTAAAAATTGAAGTTATATGATAATCAAGCCACTTATTAGACTGGAACTGATAGTGAAGCATACCAGTAATATGGGCCTTACTATAGGACACTTTTTGGCTCCTGGGTCCCTGCCTCAGGACCCATGGTCCCTGGCCGGGGTCAATGACCTAGGGGTACATAGGACCACCCCCTCTAAATTTTGGCAGGGGTACCATGGCCCACCCCCTAAATTTTGGCAGGGGTACATAGGACCACCCCCCTTAAATTTTGGAAATTGCCAAATCTAAAAATTTGGTATGGTAGGGTAGGATCATAGTATGTACCTCGATCAGTATTGGGGGTCTATGTCGTTCCCTTTCATGGGTAAAAAATTGCCTAAAATTCACATTTCGGAGGTTTTTGACCTAATTTATCCCCTTGGATGAGGTGTTATTACCCTATATAGTTATATGGGCGTATACAGGGGTCCATTACCTTTCATAAGACATGGGTATATTAATGCACCCATTGAAAAATTTGGGAGGGGTACCTTGGCCCACCCCTTAAATTTTGGAAATTGCCCAATTTAAACATTTGGTATTATAGTATAGGACCCTAAAATGTATTATGATAAATTTGGATGGTCCACCTCGTTCCCTTTTAGGGGTACCAAATTGCCAAAATATAAACGTAAGCAATACGTAGTACCACGTGTTTGGTTTTGACCTAATTTATCCCCTTTGATGAGGTCCTATTACCTTATATGTTTATATGAGCGTATACAGGAGTCTATTACCTTTCATAAGACATGGATATATTGGTGCACCCCCGGGAGGGGTACCTTGGCCCACCCCTTCAATTTTAGAAATTGCCCAATTTAAACATTTGGTATAATAGTATAGAGCCCTAGTATGTATCACTATAAATTTGGGTGGTCGACCTTGTTCCCTTTCATGGGTACACAATTGCCAAATTTTAGTATAACCACGTGTTTGGTCTTTTGACCTAATTTATCCCCTTGGATGAGGTGTTATTACCCTATATAGTTATATGGGCGTATACAGGGGTCCATTACCTTTCATAAGACATGGGTATATTAATGCACCCATTGAAAAATTTGGGAGGGGTACCTTGGCCCACCCCTTAAATTTTGGAAATTGCCCAATTTAAACATTTGGTATTATAGTATAGGACCCTAATATGTATTATGATAAATTTGGATGGTCCACCTCGTTCCCTTTTAGGGGTACCAAATTGCCAAAATATAAACGTAAGCAATACGTAGTACCACGTGTTTGGTTTTGACCTAATTTATCCCCTTGGATGAGGTCCTATTACCTTATATGTTTATATGAGCGTATACAGGAGTCTTTTACCTTTCATAAGACATGGATATATTGGTGCACCCCCGGGAGGGGTACCTTGGCCCACCCCTTCAATTTTAGAAATTGCCCAATTTAAACATTTGGTATAATAGTATAGAGCCCTAGTATGTATCACTATAAATTTGGGTGGTCCACCTTGTTCCCTTTCATGGGTACACAATTGCCAAATTTTAGTACAACCACGTGTTTGGTTTTGGCTCAATTTATCCCCTTGGATGAGGTCCTATTACCTTATATGGTTATATGGTCATGTATATATTGGTCCATTTCCTATTATAAGACATGGGTACATTGATGCACCCTTTAAATTTTTGGAAGGGGTACCATGGCCAACCCCTTAAATTTTGGAAATTTTCCAATTTGAGCATTCGGTATCATAGTACATGCCTCAACATGTATCATGATAAATTTGGGTGGTCCACCTCGTTCCCTTTTAGGGGTACAAAATTGCCAAAATATAAACGTAAGCAATACGTTGTACCACGTGTTTGGTTTTTGGCCCAATTTCTCCCCTTTGATGAGGTTCTATTACCTTATATGGTTATATGGTCATGTATATGGGTTCATTTCCTATCATAAGACATGGGTACATTGACGCACCCTTTAAAAATTTGGGAGGGGTATCTTGGCTCATCCACTCGGTTTTAGAAATTTTTTAATATAAGCATTTGGTATCATAGTACAGGACTTCAATATGTACCACTATAAATTTGGATGGTCCACATCGTTCCCTTTCATGGGTAAAGAACTACCAAAAAATCAAATTTCGGAGGTTATTGACACCTATTTAGCACGTTATATGGGTATGTACAGAGGTTTATTACCTTTATATGTTTATGTTCCCTTTTAAATTTGGGAATTATCAAATAACAAAATTCGGTAAACGTTTTCTAGGACCCATTGGTGTTCCTCTTATGACCAAATATTCAAAATTTAAAGGTTATTGACCGGCTTTATTATTGAATAAGTACAGGATTTATTACTTTTTCATAAGACACAGGTGTATTTGTGTACCAATCTTAAATTTTGGGAGGAGGTACATTTCTTATTGTCATATCAATAATTGGTAATTGGATAGTATCTCATTCATTGGGTAAATCATTGTCAAATATGAGTATGATCACGTGATCAGTTATTAACCTATGATGGGATTAGGAGTCCAGAACATTGGTACATTGAAACTTTGTAGGATAATTTGAGAATGCGTCATTGGTTTTGATTATTCCCGCCAAATATAAACGTAAGCAAGACGTTGTACCACGTGATTGTCCTTGATGAGGTAGTGTACAGGGATTCATTTCCTTTGTTGTGGTACTTCTTAAGTTTGAGTACACACACACTTCTAGAAAACAGTTGGTTCTACTCAGGTAAACAATTGACGGACATTATTGACCTTATTGAACATATAATGATATGATTAACTCTAAGACTTAGGTATATCAAGAGAAGTATTCTTTAAATTTGGGAATGGTGATAAACAGAATTTTAACATAAGGTGCGAAATTTGAAACAATACATTGAACTTTAGTCACAGCTCATAGTCTAAGATCATTGGTGGTGATTGATTTGAAATCTGATAGCTAACCTTATTGAATCTTATGACTCATAGACGAAAGGCAATACATGCTACAACAGTTTGAAATTTAATCATAAGGTGATGTAATCTGACACTAGCAAAGTTATTGTTAATGCAATTTGATTCGATGATCACTATCTTTCCTGCAATCTGATTGGTTGATCACTATCTTTCGTGCAATCTGATAGGTTGATCAGTTTTAAATCTTTTTCTGCATTCAGTTTTGTTTTAACATTTAAAAAGTTTTTGAATTTTTTTGTTTGAAACTTTGGTTTGAAATTTTTCGTTTTAAAAATTTTTTGTTTGAAAATTTTCAAAATTTTGTTTGGGATTTTTTCGTTTGAAATTTTTGTTTGAAAATTTTTTTCGTTTGAAATTTTTTGTTTGAAAATTTTTGTTCGAAAATTTTGTTTAAATTTTTTTTGTTTGAAATTTTTCGTTTCCAAATTTTTTGTTTGAAATTTTTTGTTTCAAAATTTTGTTTGAAAATTTTTTCGCTTCAAAATTTTGTTTGAATTTTTTTCGTTTGAAATTTTTTGTTTGAATTTTTTTTCGTTTCAAAATTTTGTTTCAAAGATTTTTGTTCTAAATTTTTGTTTCAAAGTTTGGTTTGACATTTTTAAAAGTTTGTGCACCCATTAGTAAAGAACCGGAACTGTTTAGAGCAAAAACCTTTGACAACATTGTGGTGCAATAGTACACGTCAGAACATGATAATGCAACGTCATCAGTTTTTCATCATATATAAGTATCGTTCGAGTTAGTATTCATGATAATATCATCATGGCTACTTGTCTGCAGTTTCTAAACACGCGTGATGTGATGAAATCATTTACCAAGATTACTGATTTACAACAGAATGTACCTTATAGAATCTTAGCTAGCCAAATGATCCCTACAAAGTTTGGATTAAGAATCGTAGTGAAGCTTGAAAATGATAAGAATATAATTTTACCAGCAAGATATTTACCCATGGAAGCATCAAAACAAGAAGAACTGCTGCGTTTCTTAAATTCTGGATCTGTATCTTTATGTTACAAAGGATTCTTGGGTCAAAGTCATCAACTTGAATTTAGTACACAGCCAGATTTGTCATCAATTGTGATGAAATCATGAATTCAAACGTCAGCACATTAGACATAGTTGTATGAATTTGGTTGGTCGGCATGACGTCAGCAACTGTGATGAAATCATGAATTCAAACGTCAGCACATTCCTTACCAATGACGTCAGCAATAACTATAAACCAGCAAATACAGTGTCATCCCACGAAATCATTTGAGCAAGTGCTTTTCAGGAGGAAAGATGTGTACTTCTAACGATAAAGAGTTCATCTTCGCAAGCTATTATCCAATAAATATATTTCAAACAAAACATGTGATGATTGGTATCAGTGCTAGAACATTTGAACCTGTGATTCGATTGGGCAAAGCAGAACAATTTGGTGTACAACTGACCTGTGAAGAATGGCAAATATTATGTTCACGAATCGACCAAATGAACGATTATTTTCATGATGAGCTAAATGTGACCATAGTCAAATCATTAGGCTCAAATCATGAAGTGGTGCTGCGTACAGTCCTCGAAGAGAAGATGGTGCTGTTACGTAAAAAGAGTACATTTCATGTCCCTCGCAATATGGTGTATCTAACACAAACGGAATGGAACAAATTCATCAGCGTATTTCAGTGTGTGAAACATGCAGTGGAAGTGTGCAACAAAACTAGTATATTCCTGAAAAAGTACTATTTTGAAAAATGTGTTATGCATATTGTACAACATGTATCTAGATATTGTGATGGTTGTCAACATCGTTCGTGGGTGCATACCTGTATTGATAAACAGTTTATTTGTGATCAAATGGACATTGAGTTTCCACCAATTGATATTGCAATAGACTTTAAAAGACTTCAACTGGAATTAAAATTATATGCTAAAGACAAACTAGTGCAAGAAGTTCAAAATACATTGTATCGACAATATCCAGAACCACTATCTGGTATGGATGTATGTGGAGTGTAATAAAATAATCCATTTCAATGAATTGTGTTTTTTCATTTCAAGTACAACCCCAGGTTCTGACGTGTACTATTGCACCACAATGTTGTCAAAGGTTTTTGCTCTAAACAGTTCCGGTTCTTTACTAATGGGTGCACAAACTTTTAAAAATGTCAAACCAAACTTTGAAACAAAAATTTAGAACAAAAATCTTTGAAACAAAATTTTGAAACGAAAAAAAAATTCAAACAAAAAATTTCAAACGAAAAAAATTCAAACAAAATTTTGAAGCGAAAAAATTTTCAAACAAAATTTTGAAACAAAAAATTTCAAACAAAAAATTTGGAAACGAAAAATTTCAAACAAAAAAAATTTAAACAAAATTTTCGAACAAAAATTTTCAAACAAAAAATTTCAAACGAAAAAAATTTTCAAACAAAAATTTCAAACGAAAAAATCCCAAACAAAATTTTGAAAATTTTCAAACAAAAAATTTTTAAAACGAAAAATTTCAAACCAAAGTTTCAAACAAAAAAAATTCAAAAACTTTTTAAATGTTAAAACAAAACTGAATGCAGAAAAAGATTTAAAACTCATCAACCTATCAGATTGCACGAAAGATAGTGATCAACCAATCAGATTGCAGGAAAGATAGTGATCATCGAATCAAATTGCATTAACAATAACTTTGCTAGTGTCAGATTACATCCCCTTATGATTAAATTTCAAACTGTTGTAGCATGTATTGCCTTTCGTCTATGAGTCATAAGATTCAATAAGGTTAGCTATCAGATTTCAAATCAATCACCACCAATGATCTTAGACTATGAGCTGTGACTAAAGTTCAATGTATTGTTTCAAATTTCGCACCTTATGTTAAAATTCTGTTTATCACCATTCCCAAATTTAAAGAATACTTCTCTTGATATACCTAAGTCTTAGAGTTAATCATATCATTATATGTTCAATAAGGTCAATAATGTCCGTCAATTGTTTACCTGAGTAGAACCAACTGTTTTCTAGAAGTGTGTGTGTACTCAAACTTAAGAAGTACCACAACAAAGGAAATGAATCCCTGTACACTACCTCATCAAGGACAATCACGTGGTACAACGTCTTGCTTACGTTTATATTTGGCGGGAATAATCAAAACCAATGACGCATTCTCAAATTATCCTACAAAGTTTCAATGTACCAATGTTCTGGACTCCTAATCCCATCATAGGTTAATAACTGATCACGTGATCATACTCATATTTGACAATGATTTACCCAATGAATGAGATACTATCCAATTACCAATTATTGATATGACAATAAGAAATGTACCTCCTCCCAAAATTTAAGATTGGTACACAAATACACCTGTGTCTTATGAAAAAGTAATAAATCCTGTACTTATTCAATAATAAAGCCGGTCAATAACCTTTAAATTTTGAATATTTGGTCATAAGAGGAACACCAATGGGTCCTAGAAAACGTTTACCGAATTTTGTTATTTGATAATTCCCAAATTTAAAAGGGAACATAAACATATAAAGGTAATAAACCTCTGTACATACCCATATAACGTGCTAAATAGGTGTCAATAACCTCCGAAATTTGATTTTTTGGTAGTTCTTTACCCATGAAAGGGAACGATGTGGACCATCCAAATTTATAGTGGTACATATTGAAGTCCTGTACTATGATACCAAATGCTTATATTAAAAAATTTCTAAAACCGAGTGGATGAGCCAAGATACCCCTCCCAAATTTTTAAAGGGTGCGTCAATGTACCCATGTCTTATGATAGGAAATGAACCCATATACATGACCATATAACCATATAAGGTAATAGAACCTCATCAAAGGGGAGAAATTGGGCCAAAAACCAAACACGTGGTACAACGTATTGCTTACGTTTATATTTTGGCAATTTTGTACCCCTAAAAGGGAACGAGGTGGACCACCCAAATTTATCATGATACATGTTGAGGCATGTACTATGATACCGAATGCTCAAATTGGAAAATTTCCAAAATTTAAGGGGTTGGCCATGGTACCCCTTCCAAAAATTTAAAGGGTGCATCAATGTACCCATGTCTTATAATAGGAAATGGACCAATATATACATGACCATATAACCATATAAGGTAATAGGACCTCATCCAAGGGGATAAATTGAGCCAAAACCAAACACGTGGTTGTACTAAAATTTGGCAATTGTGTACCCATGAAAGGGAACGAGGTGGACCACCAAAATTTATAGTAATTTATATTAGGGTCCTATACTATAATACCAAACATATAAAAGGGACAATTTACAAAATTAAAGGGGTGGGTCAAAGTACCCCTCCCGGGTGCACAAATGTACCTATGTCTTATGATAGGAAATGAATCCCCATTCGTGACCATATAACGTATAAGGTAATAGGACCTCGTCCAATGGAATAGATTAGGTAAAAAAACGAAACACGTGGTACAACGTATTGCTTACATTTATATTTTGGCAATTTTGTACCCCTAAAAGGGAACGAAATTACATTAATATATATTAGGGTCCTATACTATTATACCGAATGTTTAAATTGGGCAATTTCCAAAATTAAAGGGTGGTCCAAGGTACCCCTCCTGGGGGTGCATTAATATACCCATATCTTATGAAAGGTAATGAACCCCTGTATACGCCCATATAACGATATAGGATAATAACACCTCATCAAAGGTGATAAATTAGGTCAAAAGACCAAACACGTGGTTGTACTAAAATTTGGCAATTGTGTACCCATGAAAGGGAACAAGGTGGACCACCCAAATTTATAGTGATACATACTAGGGCTCTATACTATTATACCAAATGTTTAAATTGGGCAATTTCTAAAATTGAAGGGGTGGGCCAAGGTACCCCTCCCGGGGGTGCACCAATATATCCATGTCTTATGAAAGGTAAAAGACTCCTGTATACGCTCATATAAACATATAAGGTAATAGGACCTCATCCAAGGGGATAAATTAGGTCAAAACCAAACACGTGGTACTACGTATTGCTTACATTTATATTTTGGCAATTTGGTACCCCTAAAAGGGAACGAGGTGGACCATCCAAATTTATCATAATACATATTAGGGTCCTATACTATAATACCAAATGTTTAAATTGGGCAATTTCCAAAATTTAAGGGGTGGGCCAAGGTACCCCTCCCAAATTTTTCAAGGGGTGCATTAATATACCCATGTCTTATGAAAGGGAATGGACCCCTGTATACGCCCATACAACCATATAGGGTAATAACACCTCATCCAAGGGGATAAATTAGGTCAAAAACCCCCGAAATTTGACTTTTTGGCAATTTTTTACCCATGAAAGGGAACGACATAGACCCCCAATACTGATAGAGGTACATACTATGATCCTACCCTACCATACCAAATTTTTAGATTTGGCAATTTCCAAAATTTAAGGGGGGTGGTCCTATGTACCCCTGCCAAAATTTAGGGGGTGGGCCATGGTACCCCTGCCAAAATTTAGAGGGGGTGGTCCTATGTACCCCTAGGTCATTGACCCCGGCCAGGGACCATGGGTCCTGAGGCAGGGACTCAGGGGCCAAAAAGTGTCCTATAGTAAGGCCCATACTACTATACCCTTGTCAAAACTTTTTATGATGGCTTTAGCAAGGCAACACTAAACACTATAATTAATCGTAGAGTTTAAAATTATGATTAACTCAATCTTTATTTTTTGTTTAACTATAATTTTTGTCAAAAAAGAGACATAGATAACATGAGACAGAGATCACATAAAGCTAAAGCTATTGGCAGTTGGGAGGCAAATTCTTATATGTTGGTTTCGAGAAAACCTAATTTTTATGGATGGCACAAAAAGGCGTGTCGCTCGTTGCCATGATATTTTTCCTTTTGCAGGATCACACTATTTGTTTATTTATGTAAAGTATATGTAAAAATATACTGTTAAGAAGCGGATTGTATACACTTCGTTCATGTCCTCCTAACGGTGACACACATACTTCTATTTGTAATTTATGATGTAGATTTAGAGAATTGAACACGAAGATCGTCTCAATAACATTTACTATTTGGCTCAACAATATTTTGTAAAATCATTCCAACAATTATTGCAATATTCGTTATATTAATACTTTTTCTTCTATTATTCGAACATTTTATATGGCAGTTCGCATTGAAAGGGACGCTAAACTCCAGTTTATTCAAGAGCTCCCTCGTAGCTATATAGCTTACATATGAATCTTCGGCGCGGAAGACCCGGGTTCATTTTCCGGCTCATGTGCTTCGGATCACATGTGTTGGTCCACATCTGATATAGTCTCGTTACTGAAAGGGAGGCTAAACCTAATCCAACTAAGAACCACCCAACCGTAGTTGGAGGTTCTTTACTGGATACAGACTACAAATAGACCTAGAGCCGACCTCTTTTTGAGTATAGCAACAGACTGTGATATAGTGTGCAATATAGTCTGATGAGTGTAATATAGCAACAGAGCTATTAGTGGTTAAAAGTCATCCCAAAAATTATTATTCATGTAGGAAATGGAAATCCACAAATTCTAGTTTCTATAATTTTGTTGTCATATTTTCAATCGATTTCCTCCTAAAAGGTAGTACGACACTGGAGTTCACATGAACGCACTTTCACCTACCACCTCTCCGGCAATTTAACACACGGAAATACTCATCGTTTTGTGCTTTCACTACGTATTACAATAGTATATAGCTTATCCCTATCTAAATTACAAAATGCTACAGTTTTCAGATAGCGCACTATCACTAGAAATCGAGTCCAAATATTCTTTAAAATATAAGCTGCCTTCTCAAAATCATATTTATGCCAATAAAAATTGAAGTAATGTTGTTTGTAATTCTATGACGGGCGAAAGGCCGAAGCGATTGACATTAAATTTTAAGCGCGATTCGTATCTACTTCGGACTCTGTTCTTATCAATGTCACTTTCAATAAGATAAGGAAATTCCAAATGTATGCCAAAAAGCAATATTCTACGTTGCAACATTGGATTCATTAATTATTCACGTCTTCATGAATCCATATCGTATTATTCGCTCTTCATTACACACCTTAAAATATTTTCCACTGTTTCTAATTTAGATTTTCATCACAAAACTACACCATACCAGTGAGGAAACGAACAGGTTTAGGAAGAAAAACCTGACATGTTATGTTCAACGACAGTTTTAGAACAACAGAGGACGAGAAAATTACACGAAAGCAGTTAGACAACGAGGAAAACGAGTTAATAATTTACACTTAAGCCGAGCTGCGTTCTCACCATTCCATTTCAATTGAAATATGCATCCTAAGGAAAGTAGTATTACGTTCATATTCTAAACATGATATAGCTATTTCACAAGTTATCTATTCACATATTTTTAATTATATATATATATAAGATGATAGATCGAAAAAACCTATGAAACAATTAGTAGTAATCAGTATACAATATAAGCTTATTATATTAAGAAACACTGTATTTTAAAGTAATCAATAATTACACATTTATTGATAGCTTAACTGTCAATTGATTAACGTTTCATCACAAACTGGTAATTTAATATTTTCTGTAATCTTTAAACGATCAAAAATAATGGGTATTTCAAAAAAATCATAATTCTCAAAACATTAATTGTAATTCACATATGATGAATTAAGAATTTTCTGTAAATAAATAAGTAAAAACCCCACCAGCAAATGAAATTGATGAATTACTTAGGAATGATAAACGTGATAAAGATTACATCTCTCTGCCATTTAAGGAGATCTCTAGTTTCCAAATCGCACTGAGTCAATGAAGTTTTTGATAAGTTTTTGATAAATTACTTAGAATATGGACTGAGAATCTCTATACTCTTGATACAGGGACGGATCCAGGGTGGCGGGTGATCGGGGCAGTCAGCCCTCCCAGAAGAGGAAACTTTCCTATTTTATATATAAATGAAACCCATTCCAGAGTTTGGAGCTCTTAAAAGTAGCTCTAAGTAGCAGTATTACAACCGACCCCCCTCACAGAAGTACGTCCTGGATCCACCCCTGCTTGGAGATGACTATGTTAGAGACTTGCGATTCAAATTTGTTTGTTTTAGTGGAGTAAAAGTGTGAGCTAGTACTTTTTCTAGGAAATTCTTAATAGTGCTCCCGTTATTTACTCATAACCATTCTCTTAGTATCTATGTTTTGGAAAAAAAAAAAAAAACATTGACCAGTTTGTGCACAAAAACAGCGGTAATTTACAAATGTGTGGAATCAAGTCTTAACGATAATAATACTTACTACCTCACGAACAGAAAGAAGATATTCCCTTTAAGAATCAACAGTTATGAAATTGCGGATACTAAACTTCAGTCAACCAACTTTGGGAATAAATAGTTTACTTGATGGTCATTAAAAGTTACTATAGTCAAGGGTAATAATAATAATCCCTTCAAGAGTAATAAATGTTGGCACTTAGAATATACAATTTAGGTTGCGGGCACGGTGGCTCAGTGGTAAAGCGCTTACCTCTGGTGCGGGGGCCCCTGGTTCGAACCTCCGGCTAAGTAAGTTTGTGGTGAACAGCATCGTGCTCGTGGGTTTTCTCGGGGTACTCCCGTTTCCTCCTACTTTCTCATTTTGCCAATTCTTTCATCATCATTCACTTGTTTTAATCATTGTCTCTCTCAGCCTAACAGGCATAAACGTGGGACATTAAACTCAAAGATTTCATTTTTTTATACAATTTAGATAATGTTATATTTAACATTATTTACTTTTGTTTGTTAAAGATCATTACGCAGTCATTTATATTTAGTACCGTACTATGATTTATGTTTACATAGTTACATTAGTGATTTTATTAACATTTCAAGTATTTATATTTGTGATTTTTGCAATTGTGTAACTTGAGACTATAGATCTGGTGAGTGATTCCACATTAGATCCCATTCCATATAGTTTGTGTACAAAACATCGTTTTCGTAAGTTGTTTCGGGCTTTTCCAATTTCCTTCCATCTTCTCATTCCACCAATTCTTTCATAATTATTCACTTTCATTCATCAACAGTGTCCTTTAGCCTAAAGGAGATAATGGATGTCCTTCAAATGTAAATGAAAGATTACATTATGAAGCTCTGAACTTTTATTCATATTACAAACAATCTGATGCTATATTGTTAAATTTTCTTTGTACTTGTAGTAACCTCCTACAATATTTACGGTGGTTTCACTGTAATTTTCATTTACTGCAGTGTATTTTAGTCTTAATTGTAAATTTTTAAATCATTCTTATAAAATATAGTGTGTTACGGTCTTCTACATTGATTAATAGCGACTGGGTTATATTTTCGAATTTTAATTCAATTTTAACTATTTGAGAATAACGTAGCTATACCTAAGGGTAAAAGTGGATTTGATAATGTAGGGGAACGCATGACGACACGCCGTCCCCCGTGCCTATCTTTTCCCATTGTATTTTTTAGAAAGTGGGGGATGCCTCGGATATTTTCTGGAAGCAGGGGTACGACGTCCCCGCACGTTCTCCCTCACTTTCACCCCCGGGTTATATCGTAAAATCATCTGCAAAAGTACGTTTAATATCAATTAAATTGTTTCGTTTGAACAAGAGCGTTTCTCTTTTGTTTATTTCGAAGTAATTATGTTTGATTTATCTGTATTCTGCCAATAAAGACGATATCCACATTTTATTTCAAGCAACTTCACTTCTAATTGAATTCTATGGGCAAAGGAATTAAATATCTTCCTTTAATTTAATCTCTATTGCATTTTTCAGTCGACAATGGCATGGTATAATCGAAATTTCCTTCCTCATGTCTTGGAAAAGTGGCCAAGTCTCTTCTAAATTTTTATTGGTTATTTCTTTTTTATTTCAGTGTTTCAATAGAGAATCCTCAAAAACTGACATAACGACAGCAGAGGCAGGCACGTAGCCAGGATTTCGAAATAGGGGGGGGGGTCCGTGACGAAATACTGTGGTTATCACACCAGGGGCTCGATCATTCTAAATTATTTTAGTGGCAACATATATTCGTTCGTTTAGCCAGGATTTCGCAATCGGCGGGGGGGGAGGGGGAGGGGGAAGGTGACATGAAATACTATGGTTACACACCAGGGGATCGAGCAATCTAAACTATTTTACTGACAACATACCCATATTGGTCTTTTAGAACAATAAAATGAGGACATGTTAGTAAGTATTTTAAGAAGCAAAACTATGAAGAAATCTTGAGTAAAAGAAAATAAAAAAGCATTGAAAAAGATATAGACTTCCGAGATCATTCGAACTCGGTTCTGCTTGTCTTCTTTCTTCTTTTTCTTATCTTCGTTTAATGCCATAGCAACGTGATACTCTTTCGGGAGTAAAGACATCATATAAAATGGATTAGAGATGCCGCGAAATTCAAAATGGCTCATATTATTGGTGATTCTGGGCATTTCTTAAGTTCTACCTGAGAGTCTATGCAGATAGATGGAATTCGGAATGCTTCGTTACAATAATACCAACTTTCAACTCTCCCCCGGTTTTCTCCACACAAAGCTGCTCATAAGAAAGAGTAGCCAAACACTTGCTGTAGCTTTATATTTTTGACTCTGATTCATCTTTTTCTCGCTTCCTTTTGTTTCATCCTTCCTCAATATTTTTCATTTCTGGATCCGAAGGGGGGGGGGTCAAGGACCCCCCGGACCCACCCCTTGGCTACGTGCCTGGCAGAGGAGAAATTAGTATTCTCGACCAAGTAATTTCACCCGCTCCCAATAGGGAAGTTATAACGACTTGTTTTTCGCGCTTTTGAAAGATTACTACGAGTGGTGACTCTGTGGTATATGGAGTGTGCAGCACAGTGTTATGTAAAGAAATTATGTTCTGTATCTAGTTTGGTGGTTTCTAGTACAAATCATTAGCCAAACAGACTGACTACAAATTACATCGAATCTACAAAACATTATTAATCAGAAATACGATTTAGTGAAAAGTTGAATAACAAAACTGTTATTTTGGCGATTCAAACCTTTAGATGCTGTACTGTTAATTTTCTTTGTGTTAGAAAAAGTATCTAAAATTCGCTCATGATTCATTTCATAACCTAGGCTTATAATAAGAACAGTCCTTGTGCGGGGAAAGCTACGATATTAATCTTGTTGTGAGAGAAGGGTCCCGGTAGCTCATCAGAAAAGCGTTCCACTCCGGTGCATGGGGTCCTGGCTCGGTTCCAACTCGTACCAAGTAGGCTTTGTAGTGGACAAATACCGTGTGCATAGGTTTTTTGGGTTCTCCCTTTCCTCCCACTTTCTTCATTCCACTATTGCACTATCATCATTATAATAATCACCGTCTCCCTCAGCCTCAATGCATAGTTTTGAAACATTAAACTAGAAATTTCACTACATTTCTTGTGGGAGAAAACCATGAAATTCAAGATGGGGGAAATACCACGAGATATGAAAGCTATGGAGCTGCTAATAAGTGAATTACCACTTTCATACCTTTTCTTTTGCCTGTAACTTAAAAACTGATATGTAAAATAAAATAATCTGTCTTAAATGTAGAAATAACGTTAGTCTCACTAATTTACTGAAATTTCCACTTAAATCTGTACATTCATACCGAAGTTCCAGATAAAAGAAAAGGCATAAGGTGTGTAACTGTGAGTATAATTGTACGCAGTGGCGACATAAAGCGAGCTGGGGCCCGGGGCCATGAAGGACATCGGAGCCCTTTCGTACACAATCATAACTTATACATCTACCGACCGGGATCCCTCATTTTGTGGGGCCCGGAGCGATGACACCTCTCGCCCCACCCTATGCCGCCACTGATTGTACGCTGTGTGCCAGATATAATGGAAGAGTTATAACAATCTTAACTGAATTTTGGATAGTTTGTACTTTGTATTTTGCAGTGATAGAAATAGTAATCCACGATATGATCTATTTACATGAGAAATCTAAGAAAACGATGATTAAATAATATATTGATTAACCCATTTGAAATATGCAAGTACCTTAATTTGATTCAGGCTTTTCACAGACAGTACATATTTACAACTGAAAGATAATTAACAAGCAAACTATTACCTAAGAATTTAAAAAAAAATATCGTGATTTACTTTGATTTTATTTTTGGTTTTAAGAATTAATATAAAAAATTTTTTATGACTCATTTCATTTATCATTTTAAAAGCATAAAAACGTGATCTATATAGAACAGCCTCACTATGTGGCACTGAATTTTTCTCTCTCTTTTCGTTACTTTTTTCTTCATAAAGTACTTCTTGAGTAGATTTAATATTGCATTTTCCTCAAAGTATGTGGTTCTGAAAATTAGTCCTTAGTTAAACCAAAGATAGAAAACAACTAACCCTTTCTAAAAACATCCTATAGATCATTATTCCTCAAGAATATAGAGCCTGTTAAAACAAATTATACCTTCCTGTATATACGCATTGGTGTGAAACTTATGAAGAGAAAATACAAAATGTATTTTTATAAAATTACAATATTCTAATGGCAAATTAAAAGTAAAGAAATTATTTCTAATATGTATTTGCAAAATGATTTTTGGTATTCTTTTTGTGCTTCTATGCCATATATTTTGCAACTTGTAAAATAATAAGTACTTCTCATATGTTCGTAGTACTCTCAAATAAGAACGCAGCAGACCAGGAATTTTATTGAAAATAAAATATTTCTTGTCTCAAACGTAAAACTAATATTTACCTAGCATTTAAGTCAGTTTAGAAAGAAAGAGGGACTAAGAAGAATTCAAGCATGATTCTATCATGTTAAGTATTTCGTAAAGAACTAACTAGTAAAAGGTATCAAAGCTTGGATAAGTTTTTAAATACTATTTTGAGAACGCTGAATCCAACGAAATTCTTTTCAAATATAACCGTCCATGGGGTCATCGAGAAAAATGACCTTAAATTTGGGATTTTTGAAGTATCACTTATACCAATAATAAAAGTGCTCACACTTAGACCCATTTTTAATTGCAATTTTGGTACTAATTTTAAGACACTGAATCCAACAATACTACTTTTAAATATACGCGTCCATGACGTGTCATATGAAAAATTTTTAATTTAGGATATAAATAAACAAATATGAATATCCCAATTTTGAAAATTATTACGTAGGTGCATGAGAGGACGAGTCAAATTAACAAAAAAATTTCTTACTTACCAATAAATCCTTCCGTGGGGAAAAATAAACACTCTCCACGCGTATCGTAACAACAAGCTAGTTCCGTCTTCAATGGTAAAGTAACAAGGATAAAAACAAATGAGAGAAAAATAGATGTAGAAACCAGGAATACATACCACAGAATGAATAAATATAACGTAAAAGATGCTAAAATACAACGAACAGAGCACAGAGCGAAAGAATGAGCTGAGTTGAAGAAAGTGTGATGTCTATGTTACGTCACTATTGCTAGATCCAAAATATGACAGGAAACCAGATTTTATCAATGTTGCCAAAATCCAGATTTAAAGCCGATTTATATTTGTGAATAAAGAATGATTTTTTAATCTCCCATTGTTTCTTGGTTTTTGCTGAACCTATCACATTAACCTGGTTTATATTTTGTGAATGTTGTTTTAAGTGAAGTGCCAATCCAGACATGTCCTCTTCTTGTGATTTCTTGTGTCCCATCACACAACACAAACACAACAAATCACAAGAAGAGGACATGTTGGGATTGGCACTTCACTTAAAACAACATTCACAAAATATAAACCAGGCTAATGTGATAGGTTCAGCAAAAGCCAAGAAACAATGGGAGATAAAATAATCATTCTTTATTCACAAATATAAACCGATCTTAAATCTGGATTTTGGCAGCATTGATAAAACCTGCTTACCTGTCTTTGATGTATATTTTGGATCTAGCAATAGTGACGTAACATAGACATCGCACTTTCTTCAACTCAACTCATTCTTTCGCTCTGTGCTCTGTTCGTTGTATTTTAGCATCTTTTACGTTATATTTATTCATTCTGTGGTATGTATTCCTGGTTTTTACATCTATTTTTCTCTCATTTGTTTTTATCCTTGTTACCTCATGACTGAAGACGGGACTAGCTCATTGTTATGATACGTATGAAGAGTGTTTAGTTTTACCATGGAAGAATTTATTGGTAAGTAACCAATTTTTTGTTAATCCCAATTTTGAAATAATTTTTCTTGTGACTCCCTGGACAAGTATGTTTGAAAATATTTCCATTGGATTCAGAATTCTCAAATTAGGATAAAAAGCACAATTAGAAATGTATCAAAGTGTGGCATAAACGGTACCTCAAACATTCTAACTTTGAGCTCATATTTCTCTTGACCCCATGAATGGACAAACTATGCTTAATGGCAGGGGTAAAAGTGGATCTGAAAAGATAGGGGGCGGTAGTTAGCGGCATGATGTCACGCCGTCCTCCTGCCTATCTCTGCCCATTGTATTTTTTTTAGGAACTGGGGGTATGCTCTACATATTTTTTGGAGGTCGGGGGACGGCGTAACCTCGTGCTCCCCCGCACTTTTACCCCTACTTAATGGTAGATTCATTGGGTTTAGCATTCTCAAATTATGATAAAGAAACGCAAGCAGAAATTTATCCAACCATGGACATTTTTCCTAGTAGTAGTTCTTTGAAATAAGAGCTATATATATATATATATATATATATATATATATATTGTTTACAAACGATAATTTTAACTAATAATGTGCACTAGAATAGAAATAATGTATTGGTAGTTAAACTGTATTCTTATATATTGTCTTGTTGGTTAGAAGCAAACTTATAGTACAATAGTCATATATATTTGTTTTGTTAGTCATCCCACACCGTTTTTAAAAAAACTCACCATGCACGGTGGGTTTTCTGAGAAATCTGCGCATGCGCATCTGAAGGTTTGCAGCACTGTACTGTTTCCAACACGAGTAGCCTACGAAAGAGAGAAACAGAAATGGAAGCAAATTTAGTGTTAGTCCTGCGAAAAACAAAATAAAAAAGACTATCAAGAACCCAAACAAAAAAAGAGAAGAGAACACTAATTGTATTTTTATTAAATAGCCTAATATTTAACATCTTAATCTAGGAAAAAAAGAGGTTTTGTCTTTCTTTTCCAAAAATATACAATTCTAAGATACTAGTAAGTGCTTTTCCTAAGTAAGCTATAAAAGTAAGTGAAAGTAAGGGTGCTACTACATCAGATAATAAGCAAAACTGAAGCATTAAGGCGTTTTGTGGTGTTTATATACAGTATGCATTAAGCGCATTAGAAGTTTCTACTATAGAATACAGCAGGTATATACACTATTATATGGTGATATTATTTCATGAATATGCTCCTGCAGATGAAAATCTTACCAATTTTATTTAAAGTTCCTGATACTAAAAGAGTTCTTCAGAGTGTAATTACGAAAGTAATTCGGAGTGTTGAATGAGTATTGACTCTACTGTCTAATTAGTTAGTAGAAAGTACATAATTTCGCCTTTTACAGTACAACATTTTTCTTATGTATACAGCTGAATATATGCAGGTTTGTCCGCTATACAAATCGAGACCGTTGGTTTGCATAGTTCTAGGTAAATGTCGGAAAGAAATCGTAAGCTTCTTAGAACTATCATAGAATTGGGAAAGCAGATCCCAAACCATATACAATTCCCTTAGCATACTCTTCGGTAACTGTAGGGAAGAAACCTTCATCTATTTAAAATTAGAATTCGAATTCACACTGTTGGATTGGCTACTGATAACTGTAGATAACTATAGGGAAGAAACCTTAAGCTACTTAGGAATAAAATTAGAATTCACACCGTTAAATTGCTTACTGACAACTAGACAGAAGTTACTGTAGACTATTTAAAATTAGAAGCATATAGAAAGTTGAAGTCACACCGTTGGCTTGCCATACTTTTAGGTAACTAGGGAAGTGTTCATGGGCCAGAGGTGGGCATGAGCAAGTTCGAGCGAGTTTTCTTTGAAACTCGGCTCGACTCGAAACAGACATCTTTGAGCTCGACTTCAGCCAAATCGAGCCAAATCCTGTGTGTAATTTCAAGTACTCACTTCAAGTATTCTACACAGACAATATAATTATTATCAATGATAATACTACATTATTATTATTATTATTATTATTATTATTATTATTATTATTATTATTATTATTATTATTATTATTATTATCATTATTATTATTATTATTAATTTTATATAACAACACCATGTATAAACATGAAAGATAGGTGGTTTGTATCTGAATACTAAAAATATAGTTGACTGCCGACCTCGGTAGTCGTAAATCTACGATGCAAGGACATCATTCACGAGGTTCTGGGTTTGATTTCCGGAGAAACAAGTATTCGGGCTCGAGCCAAAAATTGTTACAAGCTATAGGGTGCTGGCCAAACATGTTCAAAACGACTCGGCCCAGCCCGTCAGCCCGGGTGAGTTGAACTAAGCCGATGGCTCATCCCAACCGACCCGATTAGGGTCATCAGCTCAATTGAGTCGAGTCGATGGCTCATCCCAGCCGAGTCGGCTTGAGCTGTTCTCTTAGTTGAACCGGGCCAGCTGACATCACTATCCGGGTTGGGCTTCTGCTTGGGCTAAAAAATTAGATCGTGTAAGTCTCAGCTTGATAGTAAAAGCTACAAGTATATACTTATATTGGTGCTTACGATATTTGAGGCTGTTTTGCTATAAAAATCTATTGTCGTCTCGTTATCGACGAGACGAGATGTGAGCGTGAGCAACACTGAAAGTATTCCACCTTACTATTTACATTTATCGTGGCTTTCGCTTTCTAGTCTAATCAGGCCATGATTTCAAAACGAGTTAAAACAAACTGAACGAGGGAGCCATGTATGAATCTCGACTCGACTCGAAACTCGACCTCAAAAACAGTGACTCAGCTCGAAACTCGACTCGAGAAAAATACCTTTGACTCGACTCGTGCCCATCCCTATCGTGGGCTATTTAGAAGTACAGGGAACTGAAGCAGGCATATTGGTTGGCATATTATTATGTAACGTACGGAAGAGCCCGCAGACTACTTAGAATTGGGAAAACTGAAACCACACCGTGAACTTGACATACTACGGATTAGGTAACTATAGGGAAGAGACTATAGGCTATTTAGATTTTTCATCACATTCTTGCCAGGCCACATTAGGTACTTCCGCTAGACTAATATAAAATAAACAAATCCATAATTTTCATCATAAGTATAACAAATATGCAAGCAAGACAACAAAATGCTATTGACTGTTGCGTGTCAACGCATTCCAAACACCGCGCTTTGAGTCAGCAGCACCAGGGATACAGGGCAGTGTTCAACTGAAGTGTGGACAGGACACACCTTCATCCACACAAGTAGCACAGTTCAATGCAAAGTTCACCAAAAAACATGGTGTTATTGATCAGTTCCACAGAGTAGGTAATGTCAACTGTTGCACTTGTTGTTCCTAAAATGTATCATATATGTTTACACCAAATCTGGCATCAGCAAACGCAACACTCACCAGACAGTGAAACTTACAAATTGCATTTTCTTCAAGATACAATTAATACAGAAGCTTCGTGAAGGCTATGTCAGAATCTGCGAATTGACACAAGGTCAATTTGTCCAGGAAGACTTTGGTGTTGGCATCCTATTTTCCGATGAGGGTTAGTGTTCGTGGGAAAGAGTGCTATCAATTTACTTGGCGAAGCCTTAAATTAGAAACTGTCTCTTCGTACAGAGACAGTATTGCAGTTAATACTGAATTCGGAAGATCAGCGTCCCTGCACGACAGGGTACTATCCATTATCTTCAAGATATGGGTAATGGCTGGACAATCAGTTTCCTAACCATTTCATAGGCAGACAAGAACTCGAGGAACCACCCATCTCTCGAAATCAAACAGCCTCTTTAACTTTTATCTCGAGAATCACGTTAAATCGCTGGTCTAGTTGCAAAAAAGTTCGAGTCTTTGATCTTCTGTAAGTCCAGAGATGGTTTCTGTCTGTCATTTTGAAGGGAATGAAGCGGGATTGACGTTTAGTGCGTTATTCGTGACTGAAATGACATTTTCTACTTATGGATTTTTCTTTTTGTGCGAGTTATTTAATAGTCAAATAGTCAGTAAAGAATTAACTTTATGACTCGTGGAAGAGAAGCACATTGATAACATTTCTATTTGCATTTCTAAAAAGAAAAGTGTACACCACATGAAGAAGTTTTGTTTTGTTTTTGGTACACCAAATTCCTTGACAATTGAAATCTTACGAAGCCTAGGCTTAATTCATTTCAACACAAGCTAAATGAAGTACGCTTTAAAATGAATGAATATTTGAAAAAAAAAAAAAAAAACAGTTAATTCTTTAGATTTGTCAAGTAGAAAGTCATTTAGTTCCATTTTCACATTGTATTTCACGGACAGCTTAGTATTTCGTATTCTAAGCATTATATTAACCCGCTAACAAGGCTAATGACCATAATTATTCACATAGGAATATTTGGGGAACCAGCTTTGATTGTCCATATCTTGGGATCAATTGGATGGAGCAGTTCCATCTACGAACCATTAAGGCCAACATGATGGTCATTCATGAAGTAATTCTTAAGATAGTGAGTCCCCTAGACGGACACATGAACAAATAGTGTAAATATATAAAGAAGTTTTTGGTATACCAATTCCTTAACAAGCAGCAGTTTTACGTGTACCCACGTGAAGGAGTTTGGTTTGTACTCCGTAATACATTTCCAAAAATTGAAACCGAAAATGGCAGTAGATTTATACCATTTCTGGTCTTGGTAAAAAGATTAAGAGTGGAGACTGAATATATTCTTGGGACACTTAATTAATTAATTACTACTTTATAGCGTTTTTTACTTTACATCAGCGTTAAACGGTGACCGGTTGATTTCTGCCATTTTCGGTTTTAATAGAGAGGTTAGATTAGAAATGAAAGACGCTTTATGGATTGCAGAACATTGCTTGTCTCTATTACCGTTTTTGCTATATATCCTGAGCAACGGAGAAACCGAAAACAAGTAATTTCTCCACTTTTAGTTTGAACATCGCCTCCAAAAGCCAACTCTAATCTTTACTTTTAACCCTCTAAATTATGACAAAATTTTGTGGTGATCCATCAGAGTAGTTCTTGAGACATTTTTGTTTCCCGGACGGACGAACACACAAACAGGTAAATTTATAAAGGAGTTTTGGTAAACCGATCTCTTTAAAACGGAGTAACTAAATATCCACGATCATAGATAACAGACTATACAGTTCCTACTAACATATTCATTTCCTGTCTTATTCTATCATTAGGAACTTTCAATAGAAAAAAGTTCCTGGGGGACACGGTAGCTCAATGGTACAACGCTTACTTGTGGTAGTAGGGTCCCTGCTTCGATCCTCTGCCAAGTAAGTTTATAGTGGACAACATCGTGTTCAAGGATTTTCTCCTGGTACTACCAACCTCCCACATTATCACTCCACAAATGAAGGGTAAGGGGGAAAAAGAAGGAATGTCACAAAACTGCATTTTCGAGAAAACGGCGTTTTAACATTGCAAACCGCGTAAGAAGAATAGGGTTAGTTAAATCTTTTGCCCATTTTATATGGACATTTCTACATCTACGCATGCATGGCATATACAGTCAAATAGAACCAAGAGTCACCAACAGATAGGGCAAAGCATCCGAAAAAGCATATACATGGACCTTCCTTGTTTTTTCCCCTTACCCTTCAAATTCTTCCATGATCATTCATTTGCCTTAAGGTTGGTTTAAAGGGACAAGTTTTGCCGATAGCTGGCACTACAGTCTTCGTATCTCTCCCATGCATTTTTTTGCCTTTTTACGAAAATTCACGATTTCTCTTACAAATTTCAACCTACAGACTTCAAATTTTTAGAAAAGGAACTTCATAATCTAAGGCAATAATCCGCGCCGATTTTTATTTAAAATTTTCTTCATTGTTGAAACGGCTTGATTGTTGAAATGGATATCCAAACTTTTAACAATGGAACTGTTTCAACAATGAAGAAAATTCTAAATAAAAAGTTGGCCCTTTAATAGATTATGAAGTTCCTTTTCTAAAAATCTGAAGTCTCTAGGTTGAATTTTGTAAGAGAATTTGTAAATTTTCTTGAAAGGTAAAAAATACATGGGGGGAGGTACGAAGACTGTAGTGACATCTATTTGCAAAACTTGTCCCTTTACACTAACCTTAATCATCCGTCTCCCTTAGCCTAAAAGCATAATCGTGGAACGTTAAACTGAAATATTTCATTTCATTAAACAAAACGTTGCTGGACAATTTATTTTCAAAGTTTTGTACTAGTGTCCGATCGTGTAACCCAGTCTAATTTTTAATAAGTTACTTTTTTTTAAATAAAGTTTTATTGTTCCTATGTGGTAAAATGTATCTGATTTTCTAACATAGGTGCTTGATAAACCTATCTTGTATTTACTCTAGTTCCTGAGAATGAGTGTCTTCTACAGTTTCAACCATATTCAACACTGACACACTAATTTTGGTCTTACTAAAACCTTTTACAATGAAATAATAATATTAATAATAATAAAGAAAGCTTGATTTAAATCCCCTAAATATATAACAACTCGAAAAATATTTGTAATTTTGCGAAATCGCTGAAGATTGCACATATAACGTAATTCCTCTAGAGGAAAAATAAACAATATTTGAAGTGGAAAGAAATAGACTCGCAGTATGTCTTCGTGACTTTTTCCGGTATTCTCAGCCCCGCCAGTCTGTGCGTTACGCTATCCTGAAATGTTATACAACCTTGCTTCAGATATTTGTAATGTTGGCTGTAGAAAGGTAAGGGGCAAAATTATAATTTTAATAAACTGCAAACGCTTCAGTGCGTAACGATAAATCCTAATAGTATACTGTTACACTAATAGATGTCACTACGTGTGCAATGTTTACAGATTGTGTTCCTGACAATAATAGATGTCGTTAAGTGCGGTTTCACTTACCTGCCTGAAGGTAATAGTGTCGCTACCTGCTGCATAAAAAGGTGGTATAGAATTCGGGGTGACTGGTAGGCAAATTTAAAAATAAATAAATTATTTGAATTTAAATAATTAGAGATTTTAATTAAGTACGATTGTAACCTATAGCGTGCAGCGGGCTGAAGGCTTGGACGCAATTATTTCAAAATACATTTCGTCTCTCTTCGCACCTCAAACTTACATCGATGTACTATATTTTTTCAGCATTAGTATCCTCTTGGCGATTTTCAAGTGTCTGTATTTTATACATTCTATTAAATATATTTAAATCGGTACTGCAGACCAACGGCGCAAATCTGACTTCATAAAGACCCTTCCCATAATCTTTTTTAAGGGATGTTCAAAATATTTATGAACAACTTGAAAAACAACTGTGTGGGGGATCAGGGGAACAGAGTTGTCTTTAACATTGGGAGGCAGGCAGATTTGAGGCTTATTCTGGGAAGGGGGGATATCAATTTCATCTCACTTTCCTTCGTGGCAATCGGACACAAATCATCACATTTCTCCCCCAAAAATACGTTTCAAATCGGATTATTGGGGGACAGTCCCCTCCAGTTCCAAGATTGGAGGGGACACATCCCCCTCAACCCCTCCGGGATTTGTGCCAGTGCTTCAGACCGTTTCATACGATTTCACTTTGCACATTGAGAATATCATTATACATTAGCGCTCAATAAGTTTTTTACAGATGGATATAATATTGTTATTATTTGCAATATTACGATGAAATTTTAGGTTAACATACTTTTGTTCTTTGAGTTCAAAATGGTAATAATTGTTGTCTCCTGTTGTTCACAGGTAAATCACAACGGACGCTGAAGTAGACATCAGAAACCGACAGAGGTCGGAAATCGAATTAATGTTCAAATCCGATGATGAATCAGCCACATCAATTCATAGGATGTAGTTTCTAGTTTATGAGGGTTACACATTGGATCGCACCAAGTGTTCAACTTTGGTTGCAGTGATTTAGAAAACCTAGGATTTCCAGATCAGGCCAGAAAATTATGAAATCCTTTTTCTAGGATCAGTGCGGTGTCATTTTCATAGATTTCTTAGAACATGGATCCACAATTAACAAGAAGTGTTATTGTTTGTCACTGAATAAGGTACGAAATGCTCTACAGACCAAGAGATCAATGCTGCAAGGTAAGGTCATAAAGCTCCATCATGACAATGCCAAGCGTCACATAGCCATGAGGACAAAGCAGAAAATCATGAAAATGGGATGGGAAGTCGTCCCTATAGACCAGACTTGGCTAGTTCGGATTTCTTCCTGTTTGGTCGTCTGAAGGCCTACCTTCGAGAAAAACACTTGCGACAGTGACAAAGCCTTCATATCTTGTGTGAAACAAGGGAGTAAAAATCAGCCAACTGAATTTTATCAAAGTACATTCAAGGTATGAAAGAATCTTGGACGAGATGCGTCACAGCTGTTAAAGTGGGAACACAGCAGCTGACTGACTTTGTGTGTAAATGGCCTGGAAGTTTTTACCAAAGTATTTTCAAGAGAACTAAAACAATGTTAGGGTTTACGAAATCAGTGAAGTTAGGCTCAACTGATAATTGACTACAGTGTTATTTGTGCTCGTACAATGGGCCTGTTAGTATCATCTCGTGATATTAATGTGGATGATGTACTAGACCATGAATTAGCTCGTTTCAACTGTTCTGTGTAATGAGAAGGGCAAAATGCAAGAAACCCCGAAAAGTGTGCTTCAACACAAACTTGCCGTAATGAAATCAGCTAGATCTCTATTAAGCATCCATCAAACTGTCATTCTTGACGATTGTGCAGTGCTCTGGCATGTATCATGGCCATCATATCCGGCTATTGTAGAAGTATATGTAAAAACATTCACAGCAATGGTGGAAAGTGAGCTCAAACAAGCCCATATTCTGCATGTAGTATTCAATAGATACTATAACAGCATCAAAGCAGCAACGCGAAGGAAACGTCTGTAAATTAGTGCAACTTTGATGATAAAGAAGTTACATCTGAAACGTCTGTTTGAGTAAAATAAAACATCGATGGAATATCAACATATTTTATTTATTAACGTGAACATTATGTGACATACGTTCGAAGTTGGTATATGAATCTAGAAATTTTAATCGGCGTTGAACGTTGATTGTCAATTTTTCTAATACAACTTAATGTAGGTTAGTCCTTTACAGCATCCATTCGTTAATGATGCATATTTGAGTCCAATTATACAGGGTGTTTTAAAACCTGTTTCCGACTACGTTTAGAAGGTGATTCCTGACATCAAAAAATGAAATTCAAAGGTCCATAGCTCCAAAACTATGGGACCAACCGTAGTCGGGTCAAGATTACTTATGAACTAGTATGTGTCCTATTCAAATCTCCAAGTTTCAGAATCCTCCGGTACTTCCGCAACAACTTTTATAGAGGTAGATGGTGACTACTTCAATTATGCCCGTAGCGAAACTCCCTTTATAAAAATTATTGCGTGAGAACCTTAGGATTCTGAAACATGTATTTTTGGATATGGCACATATTAGTTACTAAGTGAAGTCTTGACCCGACTACGGTTGGTCCCATAATTTTGGAGCTATGGGCCTTTGAATTTCATTTTTTCATGTTTTCGGCAGCCCATAACTGCGAAAAGAAGCATTTATGCACTCAGGTTGGTCTACACTTTTTGTCTTATCTTGGAATCAGGAATCACCTCCCAAACGTTGTCGGAAACACCCTGTATTGTGGAGCATTCTTCTTAGTTTTATATATTTTTTTCTGTTTTTATTTTAATGCTTTTCACTTTGAAAACCATGAATCTGATATTCATATTAGTTAAATAATTTAATTAGATCTATGATATTATATATTTCTGAAATGGGAATAAATTGTTTCCTCAAAGTGTAATTAACAGTACAGAAGACAATATTGGTAGGATTCAATGAAATTGTGCTTGTTCGTAAAGTGTTAGTTGATACAGCATAAAATAATTTCTTTAATTGTAATACTATTATGGAAATGAAAAAATAAAAAAAATATATTGAAAGAAACATCAAAATGCACAAAGAGTGTATAGTTTTTTTTTTTTCTTATTTGTGTGATTCAATTCTCCATTGTAGTAAGGGAAAGTGAAAGGAAAAAGCAGCCTTTTCACTGGTTTCAAAACACGTACAAGGAATATTGGAAAAATCCATTAGGTGAAAAGTCGTTTTCGAAACTTCTCACATGGGAGCTTGTAAAATGCTTTAGCACTTGACACTTCAGCATCTCAAGAATGAAAGAAGGTCTCCGTAAGTATTCGTTAAAAGGAAGCTACAAGGTGAATATTGAGTGAAGGATTCTTATGCAATTACCAAGAAGAGTAGTTAAACCCAGGACCATGCAAGCTTGGCATTCCAGATGCCACAAGGGAAAATTGGTCAATACGTAAGCACGTCGGGTTCTTTACAATGGATCATTCTTTGCGTTTCAATTCTGGACATTGGAGGTTTTTTTTTTTTTTTTTTTTTTTTTTTTTTTTTTTTTTTTTTTTTTTTACAGTTTCAATACTTTAACTCGGAAAACGGAAATTTCGATAATCCGATGTCGGTGAGTTGTTTATTTCGTAGTTTAATGTCTCTTTTCAGTACAGAGGTTATATGAGACGTGAATCTGCGATTTAATCGTATGAGCTGCCATCAAGAATCGAACCCGGGTCTCCCATGCCAAGACACGTAAACTAACCATATAGTCACGAGAGGGACTACCTGATAACTGGAATCAAATCGAAAGCACAAGCCTAATTATATCGAAACACTTCTTCGTTCTGAAGTTTTATTTCCATGAATTCGTCTTCAGAATAACTAAGAAAAAATGAAAAAAAAAAACCCTATGAAAATATATTTTCACTCAAATAGCGAAAGGAATGAATGGAGATATTTATCTAATTCATTCGTCTTTTGAAACAACGAACAGCAAATTCCAATGAACATTTTCCTTTGAACACTGATATATACATACCAATATGTAGTATTTGTAAACAATAAAGTAGAAACTTCGCATAATGTGTCCTTGTTAACTTGTCTCATGAATTATTTAGGAAATATTGCACTCATGAGACATGTAACAAATGATAATAAACTTCGGTACACAGTAAAGAGAATCACGCACTAGAAGTTTTAATTTCGTCCAATAGATGCCAACTGCTGAGGATGTTTGCTGCTATATATTGGCGAGATGTTCTGTTAACTTTGGTTCAATAGTAGAAATGGGAAATGGGTTAAGCTACCGTTATTGTTAAGCTACCGTTTACTCTTGAAGATGATAAGGGGTTAATTATTAACGAACGATAATCGCCCTAGCTATGAATTGCAAAACAAATCGCTTTTGTTCAAGAGTTATCGTGTGGGGTAACGGACGGTTACCGTTATTCGTTAAGATATTAACGAGTGACTTTATTATGGAACTTAGGAAAGATAATTGCTTTAGCTATCTATTAAAAAAAGGAAAAAATTCACTTTCGTTCAAGAGTTATCGTGTACAGTAACGGATTAACGTAAGTCGCCATTATCCGTTAAAATATTAACGGATTGACTTCATTAATAAACTTGGCCGAGATAACTATCTATTGAAATAAGCATAATTTAAAAATTCGTTTTGCTGCAGGAGTTTTAATGTGGAGTAATGGTCTTACTAACATTACAATATTTGCTTGATCTTGATAATAATCACTTCTTGTTGACGAGCAGTAGTGGTATAGTTATCAGGGTCACGAAAGTGGAATTTATAATATTGTAACGTTATTATATCCATCCGTTACTAAACACGATAACTCATGAACGGAATAGTTTTTTTTTTTTTTTTTTCGGAATACGTAGCGAGAGCGATAATTTCAGACGAGATCGAGATCGTTAATACAGTGATTCCCTTCAACATTTTAAGGGGGTAACAGCGGCATACCTCCGGGAATCCACATCATAACTTTTGAATGAAGTTGAATTTTTCAATTCTGTTTTTTTTTTTTTTTTTTTTTTTTTTTTTTTTTTTTTTTTTTTTTTTTTTTAGAATAGATAACTAGAGCAATTATCACTACCGAGTTCGTTATTGAAATTTATCCTTTAACATTTTCACAGGCAACTGTGATTTTAACGGTATCTATGTATATATCACTTTCTACAATTGAATCAAAGGTACTAGATGTCACACATCTAGCATCCGTTAGATGGTAGGAAACATTTCCCAACAGTCGACATCTATCAGACGAAATAGAAACTTGTAGTGCGGGATCCTTTTTACTATCATCAAGAGTTTATTTGATAATGAAACCATTCTAATACTTAATTCATGTTATAGTTTTCTTGTAATACATTACAGAGTTGAATGATAATTTGCTCTGAGAAAAATTTGATGATGATTACAATGATAACTAAAAAGGTAAAGGTAAGCATGACTCTTCGTTGTCAAGTGGCAAACACGCGTGATCTTTTGAGATCAATGAATGGTTGAACTTTAAATTTATAGATCCCGTTTGATATAATCTGAGGATGAAAAGATTCTTGTTTCTGATGGTACGAGAGAGAAGATATAGATTAAAACCGCATTATTCGATAAAGCATTTAAATTAGAAAAAAAAAACAAGTAGTGTTATGCATACACTATATTAAGAAGTTTGGATATGGCATGATATATTTTCAATTAACATTGAAACCGGAAGTGGTGGTAAATGTTTACAACTTCCGGTTGTAGTAGTGATATTCGAGTAGAGAAATGCATTCTTGAGACACTTAACCAATTGTAGGAAACCGTTTTTCGCTCTCAATTAAACTTCATTCGAACTAAACTACATTCTTGTCACTAAAGAGTGTTTAAAATATAGTTAAATATAAAACTATATGACCTGAAAAGTTATTGAGCACTTCCTGTTGGGCTACAATGATTAAATTTGGCATGATTGTAGCTTTCCGGAACTAACCGACAGAAAAATTGCCAAAAGTGAACATTTTTAATTTTTAGGGAGTCTAAAGAGGGGATGAAGAAATTCCCCATGTTATTTAAATGGGCCTTTTTTGGACCTATAATCTCAGGTATGTCAATAATTTTCACGACAATGATCTATGATAAATCCACGATGAAAATGTTGTGGCAAACAGTACAATAATCGAGTTGTGGCAAGCCGCACCCACCACATAAATGCACAAAATTTCACTGGAGGAGATGCGTGAACTTTTGAGGAGAACAAAAGGAAAAAGAAAACAACTCCGTGATAATTGCGCAATAATAATTATGGAGCAAACTATGAATTTTCTAAAAGAGTTGCTAGAAAATATTTCTATTTCAAGAGGATTGCATTATTAATCTGAACGTCATCTGTAATTATATTAAGAAATTGTATTAGAAATACTACTATTTGCCAGTGTACGTTCTACTATGTTTCACGTAGTAGTCTAGAGCATAGAAATACTGAGAGTTATCCTACTCAATAATTAATTATGCTCGAGCGAGAATTGTGATACATATTCTGATGTTAGTTTATGTGCAAATATACTGTAAGATATACACACATAGAATATCTTAATGGAATTGTTGTACTTTTCAGAGAGGATGTAAGAGACTTGATCAGATAGAAAATATCTGTTACCGGATGAGGTTATTTAGGCGAGACATTAGTTGTTTGAGGAACTCATATGAAGCGATGTTGATGACCGGATGATTACATTACAGTGTGTAACATAAGTTGTCAAATAAGTCTAATAGTTAATTATGGATTATATATTAAGATTAGTTGAGAGATAAAGTATATATGTACAGGATAACGGAATTGTACTACGTTTATGGCCAGACTATTCCGTTAATATACATAACATCGTTTACATTTCCAGCATTATGAAATTGTATGATTGATTGATACCCATAGGCGGAGTTAGGAATTGGTTGCTGGGGGGGGGCAGCCTTTTGTCTGTTGGGGGGGGCACGGTTAATACAAATCAGAATTGAAGGATAAGTAGCATTTTTGTTTTTTGTCAAAAAGTCGGGGGCAATGCCCCCCATAGCTCCACCCATGTTGATACCCCCTGCATTTAGGTCAATTTTTAAGAAACTAATAAGAAATAGCAATGTAACCTAAATAACACCTGTATAAAACATCTTTAATTAATTATAATGTTAACACAGAAAGAACAAAATTTCAGATTTCATGATTGAGAGTTTGAATGAATTATCTATTTTTCTTTTGTAAATGTGGATTAGAAAAAAAAATAGGAGAGGCAACCCATCTCGTCACGACTGTTTCGTAGCATCAAGTTGTTGTAAGTTGCCTCGAGGAACGGTGTGCCCTGCTGGAAAAGAAATTACCTTAATGAGTAACTTAATTGAGTTACTAGCGAACTTCAGTTAAAGTTTCGGCATTGTTGGAACACTTTCCATCAACTTTCATTATCTTCTTTTCAAAAAAAAAAAAAAAAAGTTTATTTAAGTATAACAAAACTGTCAAATTTCTTGGTACTGGATCAATCTCCGAGTTCTAGGAACAGCGTGAATATCTCTGTAATTCTGAGCGAATGACCAAAAGAAACCTCTATTGTTCGTGAGTTAAGCATGAAAATACATTTCAGTCTTTACCACCTTTGTTCTAATAAGCAAGTTTATTTCTTATTGGCCGAGTGTAGGTGTACAATTAGTATTATCATTCACAGCTTGATGGTTTCGGATTCGAATTTGGTAAGTTCACGTTGAAAAAAAAATCTTTCAGTTTTAGTCCTACGTTTTTGTCATTAATGATGAGAACTGAATACAATGGTGGAATAAATAGAGGTAAACCAATTCCCAGCAACCAATTTCTAACTCTCCTAGTCCGGCCATAAACGTAGTACAATTCCGTTATCCTGTACAGATACACTTTATCTATCAACTAATCTTAATATATAATCCATAATTAACTATTAGACTTATTTGACAACTTATGTTATACACTGTAATGTATTCATCTGATCATCAACATCGCTTCATATCAGTTCCTCAAACAACTGATGTCTCTCCAGAAAGTGGGAAGAAACGGGAGAACCCCGAGAAAACCCACGAACACAGTGTTTGTTCATCACAAAGCCCACTTGGCACGGGGATCGAACCAGGGACCCCACGTATCAGAGGTGAACGCTCTACTACTGAGCCAATGTGCATTCCTGAGTTCAGGTGAAGTAGGTCAAAATATATCAAATAGGGTCATTTAGGGAAACTTTAAGAAACAAGTCAATACTACTCTGAAAGCTATGATAAGTTTATTCTGCAAAAGCGATAATGCTTGACAGTAATCCTTGCCCTAGCTTGGATATACTTCAAAGTACAAGAACATATAAACGGGCTGCTGTGGATTAGTAGGTTTCGGAAATCTTGCGGGAGAAATCGACACTTATAATGTGATATGTCGACACTACAAACAATGAAATCCTTCAAACCTTTGGAGTATAAGAAACATAAAACGCAATGAAACACCAGCTCTAAAGTTGCTACTATCTACGTATGGATTATTTGCAAATTTTGCTGCGATTCATTACAACCTAAGTTGAAGTACGAATGGAACACTGAAACAATGTAAGCTCGTTAAAAACTAACTTTGTTTTATATCTGTTTTCCAACATATTGCTTTCAGTGTTTGCTACCAACAATAATCAATCGAAAATCCCGATTTAACAGAATCATTTTCGGAATCCATATGCAAAGAATCCAACAGAGGCTGATTTCTACCAACTGAAACTGACTTTCTCATAGTCTTCTTTCACAACATTTTGCCAGGGTTCCTACGAACAAAGTTGCCATAAGATAAGCTGAAATTGTTTCTCAAACTGCGGAAGAAAGATACATTAACGGTTGACAATTTTGAGTACTGTGTAGTGAGAGCATTCTTTACTACATCAGGTTCTTTGCCACGTGTACTGTGCTCATCTAAATCCAAAGATACTTTACCATTAGGCTTATACCGGACTAAATTACCCAGAAGCTGAGAAAGCGTGTTTGCTATGTAACGTGAACCTATGATGTATACATTAAGATGAACTAGACAGTAGTGTGTTTGTCTGATGACTTTCCTTATAACAAAGGAACTACATGTCGAAATCTACCTACAATTGCTGTCGATTTATCCCCTAAATGCATTGATTAAGAAAAGCTGGAACGAGTTGTCACTGTAACATGTAACAAGCAACGTATATCAGCCTGACACACATGCATACAGATGGTATACTCTACCATAATACCGATCCTTTGCCTCCTTTTATCAGCGTATATTACCGCTATATCTTATTTTTGACTTACTGAAACTTATAACATGGATATATTTTCATAAATAAAGCTTTATGTACCTATTTTAGAGGTTTTTGCTTCCCTTGCAACAGGCAAAATTAACTTCTCTCCATGTGCAACTTCAGTATCGTGCCGTGGAAAATCAGCGCCCAGGTCGAGAGTATACGACAGTAGTCCCGTACATACGAGTGAGGTCGACAGACCAGCCGCTAAGCGCCATCATGGTTGGTGTGAAGCGTAAGAAAATTTTCAAAAATAAATCCTGCTTTTCCTTAATATTGAGTACTTTTTGTTACTTTTTCCCTTCCATTTTATATGTACATGCATTTTCCTGTTAGATTAAAAAATACTTCTGTTTTAAAATGTTTCGGTAATTTTTCCTCTCCCTTTTTTCTTTTCTTTTTTCCTACTAAATTTTGCGCCCCTTACTTCGGCGCCCGAGGCCGGTCGTTCATTATATTCTAAGTCTAAAGCTTTGGAAACAGCAGATCTGTGCACAGAATCATTATCTCGCAGCTTTCGCAACCCGCTGGGTATCAATATCTACACCTTACTAAAACTGAACTACAAATGATAGCGCCTTTCATTTTTGTTCTAATGCTAAGAGAGGAGTATGTATATGTAATTGTTTCACCAAGTTCTGTCATCGCACGATTGTTGAGCCACCTTTAGGGTTAGAATATAATCAACGTCCCTCATATTTTATTTTATATATATATATATATATATATATATATATATATATATATATATATATATATATAATCGGATGTATCAAATCCACAGGACTATAAAATAACTTCGTTATGAGTAAAGATACAAAAAGATGGAGAGAGAAAAGTCATAGAAAATAGGTAGTTTTCAATCTAAATTATGGAATTTTTCCAATTGTTCAGTCGTTTGGGCTCCACACCGGTAACATGCGCTATGTTAAATGAGAAAGTAATGTTTTCAGCTCAGCAAGCTGCTCGAGTGGACCGTAAGGCCACGCAGAAAGACATAGTGAACATACACATTTTGTAGTCTATAAGGAATTTAAAGCACCTGAAATACGTTTCCCAACAAGGTACTTCCGCAACAATTGTTATAGAGCTAGTTGATGAGTACTTCAAATTATATGCCCGTAGCCAAACTCACTCTATAAAAATCATTGCGTGAGTACCTTACGATTCTGAAACATGTATTTTTGGATAGCGCACATATTAGTTCCTAAGTAAAATCTTGACCCAACTACGGTAGGTCGCATAGTTTTGGAGTCATGGACTTTTAAAGTTCATTATTTCATGTTTTCGACAGCCTATAACTTCGAAAGGAAGCATTTGTGCACCTAGGTTGGTCTATACTTTTTGTCTTTTAGTGTCAGGAATCACCTCCGAAACGTTGTCGGTGTTGTTTTGAAACACCCTGCATAAGTTTACTTATTGGTACTTCTAATTTGAATTCTAAAATAATATTTTTATTGTTATGGTGCTTATATATATATGATTGCAGTTCCTAAATATATTTTTATTCATTAGAAATACCGTCACTGATTTCAATTGTACTTCATAGTGCTTTAGTGATCAATGTCACAGACTGTAGCTTGGTAGTCATAAACAAGATTTTTCCAGAACACTGGATAATGTTCAGTAAATACCGTTCAGGAACCTGCCTTCACCTTTTATAACATTACGATGTTGCGGGGTTCCTTAAAGCCATTAGTCATAGCTTGACAGGGAGTATTAAGTCCAAGAATCCATTTTGATGCCTCAGAAATATTAGCGAGGAACTTTACAGTACTTTTGAATTTCCGTATGTTTGGTATTACTGGAGATTTGCGCAAAATGTTGCTGTAACACGATGGGGGATATGAGACGATGAAGACCATTAACCGTGCATTTCTAAGACAAGAGTTAGGAACTCAATTATGGAAACGATAGGAGTGTAATGTACGCGTAATAATAGACAGTGCAGTTATAAGTTTAAGTTTCTTCAATAATTTTTTTTAAAAAAAAGTGTTAAGAGAGTCAGTAGAATGTTATATAAACTTCTGATCATATGTTCACTACGTTGGGAGGTATGCAATGTATGTTAGTTTGAATTAAAATTATGGTATATATATTCTAAGTTATAAGAAAAGTTCCTATTAAGAAATTTAATCCCATCTTACTTCTCGATCAACTTATTCTTCAATAGGTACTTTGCATACAAACAAGAAAATATTCTTGTTTAATAAAGGTTAATTTATTGAACTTGACATACGTATTCAGAGAGCTGGAACTAAATTTCGACTATAAAACAAAAAAATAATGTAAAGTTACTATCGGTGAATAATGTGAACTTGCTATCAGTGAACAATATAAAGTTACTAACGGTGAGTAATGTAAAGTCTATCAACACCAAATTCATTAATAAATCATATTTTATTCTAGACTTCCAAACTATGCTGTGCGTAAGTATCGAAAGTTTTATAAAATAATTATGTCCGTCCATCTATTTGTCTGTCGACAGATATCATAAGGGATAACGAGTAACGGTTTTCTGGAATCGATTTACCGTCTCAATACTAGATTCCATTTTTAACGTTGACCTCGTATTGAAACCGAAAATGGTAGAAATTGACCATTTTCGATTTCAACTTTAATTCCCATATAACAAAATGGTAATATATTGCAGTTTTTTCTAAGTTGATCGACACAACATTTATGTACTCAAGCTACTAATATCAATATTTGAGCGACTCGGGCGAATATAATGGTAACTGCCACTTCCGGTGAAAGTGAGGTAGAATAGGTTGTGATAGAACTATAGAAGAGTATGTAGGTAGTTTAATGCCGGAAACATACCTGTACTTGGCAGGAGAAGTTTGTTTGATGTGTCATTGCATTGAATTGCATGAGAATGGTCAATTTTCTTTTCAGTTTACTTGAAAGTTGGAAGACGCGACATACAATTATATTCATCCGAGCCATTCAATTAAGGGTGCACTTAAGGATTCGGGATTTTTTTTTTTTTTTTTACAAATTTATAAGCAAAATATATTTATTCACAGAGGAGAGTGATGTTACTATGTAGACTGAGAATATTAAATCAACTGTTAGCATAAGAGAAATAGCACTAAAAGTTATAGTTTACTATTATTCAATTTTAATGCAAAGCTAGCTTGTAGTTATACCCGAATACATGTCGGTGGATTTTTTTTCGCACTTAGTCTTGCTTTAGACGTATACCATTACGTCGCCGACGCACCTGATTCCCGCGGTCATCCGTGCTACTGTGCAGATCCGTCAGCTTCACCCTGCCTTGAATCGTAATAGATACAATACTAGCTTGTAGTGACCACTTAGAACAGGTTCAAATGTATTTGTCTTTACAGGATTAATGATACATAAGCTTTTGATATTTTTAGGGCATACAAGTGCTTAAACCTGGGCATAAATTTATGGCATATAAACTTGCAGGTATATTATAAATCCACATGCATTTGATGGATAGACAGAAAGAAAATCAAGGATGTTATAAATAGAGGATCTGCCCGTATGTATCGTCATCCTATTAAATCGATGAAGCCAAAAAACAACCGAGCATCGGCACGTCTGATTGGCTACTCTCGTTTCCAGCATAGTCTGATTGGCTACTTTCGTTTCCGCCATGATTGTTGGCTCAAAACATTACGATCCTATTGGGCGGAGTGGGCAGAGTAGGGGTGGCGAAACTGTTACGTATGGCTTCAAGATTTTGTTGTAAGGACAGATCCTCTATTTTACAAGATCCTTGAAGAAAATAAATATATAGTAAGCATTACGAGATAACTAGTGAAAGAATTGTAATTTTTAAACAATTATTTTTAGTGGCACTCCTCAACTTCAATTGTAACAAGCGAGGTATAGACATGCGCCAAGACAGGAAAATTAAAGAAGCCACGAACATACTACTTGCACGAAGAAATGTGAGTTTCATTGTTATATAAATTTTACCCGTATTCTTAATCTGTATGCATTTAAAATTACGTTTAATAAAACTATCATCACACCAAACGTAATTAACAAAAATGTTCTAAAAGATCTAATATATTTATGGCTTAGTTTCTCTCCCTATGAAATATTTTCCTGAAATAGCAAGACATAAAGTAGAGAGATAAAAATAATAGTAGGAAAATCGAGTAAACAAATATAGTAGGTAGGTATAATTTTATTTCTCCGTTTCGAGTTAATTCACATATTGGATTTCTGCTTCCGTTCTTTCAAGTTAAGGTTAGCTTATTCTCTGACAGAAGTAGGCAACGAGAAAACTGAGCCACGGGGATTTATGAAAGAAGAAAAAGAGAAGGAAAAAGTCAATGAAAAATCCTTCGCAGAAAACACGTATATAAACAGCTAGGATGGAAATTAGAGGACAATAAAAGCAAATATAATTTAGCCGATCGCGTTTAATCTACTCTTCCTGTTTCGAAGTAATTAACTTCGGAAATGGATGAGATAAATTTTCAGTTCCTTTTCTCTCTCTCTCTTTCTCTCGCTCTGTAATTGTATTTAATTGAAGCCGCTGCTATTGACTTGACGCCTCAAAGAGAGAACTGTTAGCAATTGATTATCAATAGTTCAAAATAACCAGTGACTTGGAAGAAAATAATTCTGATGTCAAGATTTTGTGAGGTACTGTGTATTCGTGTTTTAATTCATAGTGCTTTTTCTGCTATTATGATCTAGACTGCTTAAAAATCTATATATTAGCTCTAAGTTCGTTATACTATAATTTCTGGAACTAGTTAAAACGTAATTTACTCACTAAATGTTCAATGGTAATACTCAAGGTGAACTATATTTAAACTGATGTATTTTACGAAGATTTTCTGCATTTACCTTTTTATTTCACAAAATTCCTTCTTTATAACTGAGAATATACCCACTATTAATGGCTTCTTTACGTATTATTTCAGAACTGTTTAGAAAACATGTTTATACATGTCTGACCTACCAACTTAACAAATTAATGTTCAGGTTTGGCAATAAGAAAAAATGGTATCACAGTAGCGTAACCAGGATGTGTGTTTGGGGGGGGGGGCAAGTGCTGTTATAGGTACATATAGAAAAATTACAAACAAAAAAATATATAAACATAAAAATATATAAAAAATTACAAACATCAAAGTACCAAAGTACATTGTCGGACCGATTTGGGGGGGGCGGTCCCTCTGGCCCCCCCTTCCCTACGCCACTGGTATCATACAATACAGACTGTTAGGTCTACATCACTTCTTAGCCTACTATTGGACTAATCTGGGCCAAGCTAACTTAAACAAACCAATAGCATACAGTAAACGAAATGGCTGTAATTCAACATAATGGCGCTGTACTACCTTAGATTGTCTTAAATTTTAACACATCAAACACATTGGATTTTGAAGTAAATTGTTAAAAAGCTAGTGATTATAAATACCTAACATGTATTTTATTGTTTGAAATACACCGTGAACGAGCATCGAAACAGACCACACGCACGGTCACATCGCAAACAGACGTAAATTTTGCCAGAAAATTCATACATTCACAAAACTACTTACGTGAAATGTTACAGGAAATATAATACGTTAATCGTTACTTGGATAAATGCCAAATATGTCTCGTAAAGATTTCCTCATAGCAAAACTAACAACTAATGCAAATTCTCCACATCAGTTACTTAGATTTTAGTATATCCATACTAGACTATGTGCGCTGAGAATTAAAGTATAGCTCCTGTATTAAATAATACATAGAGTATTGAGTCAACTTGATACCTCTGCTAAGTCAATATTTTTAGCAAGTGAAAGTTTGACTGATTTGCTGACGTTTCACAAACAGATTAAGGAAAGAGTATTTTGATAATGTAAAATTTGTGATATGAGCGTTAGATATAACTGTTACAGACGATGCTTCCCACAGATTGCCATATCCATCCTCAAGGGCGCCGATTTCTCTGTAAATTTAAGGAGGGGGATTGCATTCAGATGCAGAAGGTATATATATGAAAATTTTAAGACAAACTGCACTCAAGTTATGCCAAATATTGTATACTCATAAATACAATAGGGGGCCCACATGAGCTTTGGGGGGAAGGCCCCTCGGCCCCCCAGGATCGATGCCCTTGTCCATCCTCTTTTACTGATAATGATATTATTGTAAAGTTTGTAACGCGCGTTTATTAAACAAAGAAAAGTGAAAAGAAATTTAAATGCAATGCACTTAGGTTGCACACACAGTCCAATGATTATTGCTAATCATTCAATACTAATCATCCAGAAAATGTATCTTTAGTCATTCTAGAAAGATAAAGCAGGTAGACAATTGAGTATAACTGTAGATTGTTCAAGGAATACAAAACTCAGAAAGAGAAAGGATTTTGTTTTGAGAACACTTGAGGATATACAGGTTGACTGCCATGAGCATCATGTGGTGCTCACCTTATTTCTCTGTGGGGCCATGAGCACCATATATGATGCTCATGCTTGATATCACAAATCACTAATCTATTCAGGTTCTTGAGCATCATATATGATGCTCATTGACACAAATTACTGTAAGACCATGAACATGACATATGGTGCTCAGCTCCCATTGGTACATTTTTGGGAGAAGCAAAATATCGCGACAAAAATGTGACATGACTATCCATAATCGAACCAAAGGTAAGAAGAAATTTATGCCCTCCTGGGACCAGTACCGTCAAATCACCTTGACAGTCAACCTGTTAACAACCTAACGGTTACTGAAAAGGTTGAAAATTTACTTATTTACTACCTAAATATTAGGAACTTAAATACAAAGAATCAAGAGTTTTATTCAAACATACTAAGCAATAATTTTGATATAATTGTTCTTACCGAAACTTGTTTGCACAGTAACCTTTATAAAATATGATTATAAAGCATATATAATATTATTTGATTCCATGAAATGTCCAGGGAAGCAAAATTAAGAGATGGAAGGGATGCCCTGGAATATTATTTGGTAAAGTCATACCCTGCATATGTAATTTATCTTCACTTGGGTTAGGGAGGGAAGGGGGCAGTTGCGCGAAAGCTTTCCCCTAAGCATACCTTGAAGACAAACCGCCATTATAGATCGATGAGGTGAGCTAGAATATTGGTATATCAAACAATGGTGTAAGTTATAATCACTTTTATGAAAGGACACATCTTCAACTTTGCTATTGACTCCAGTTTTGTCTTATTTCTATAGCCTATTTCAAAAACAAACAAACAAAAAAAAAAAATCTGAAGTTTTCAGTGTTGCTGAATCTCTAAAAGCAGCCATATTGGAAAACCTTTTGTGAGCATAATCGACAGAGGAAAATGGGTGGAAAAACGTAAAGTGCATAGAGCTGAGTGAAAATTAATCTCCTGTCTTCTGTACTTTTTATTTACTTGACAACGCTGGTAGATGCTAAGTGGTGTTTGTGGCTGTCGATAACGAATCACCTCCTCCTCTCTTGATTCATTCACTCCTTCTACTTCATGTTTTTAGAAGAACTGTTCCGATTCTTTTCTAATAGGAGCTACCACTAATCGCTATCACTGTATTCCAGCTAATTATTATGCTTTATTGTGGTGAAGTAACGGATCTGCACAATGCAACCAAACCTAATCATTATCATCATCATTATCAATAGCATTTACTAATAGATTGATATGTACGTCCCTTGTCAGTAGGAAGGATACATAGGCCAAGACCTACGAGTTTAAATCGGATTTAAATCAATATAGTGCTTTCAATGCTCTTCCATCAGGAATCGAATCCAGGACTCGTTCATTAAAGGTATGTGCACTAACTATAAGACAGAAAGGACACCAAGGAGTATATTCCCAAATATTTTAGCGTTGAAGACCATCTTGTTTATAGCCAGTGCAGAATGAGGTAAAATGTGTGGTTATAGAGGTTGGAACTGACTTAATGAAAGAATTGTTTTCGAAAGATATAAGAGGAGATTGTTAGTATCTGAACACGCTAGACATTTGCAAACAAGAAAGAGGCATCTCTAGTGATTGCCATGAAATAATGTTACTTTACGTTTGTTATAATCGAGAAGGCGATTTGGCTAGTTTTCAATATCCGAAAAGGTTCATTTAAGAAACATAATGATAAAACTTTTTTTCCAGGAAGGGTGGGGCGGATGATATCTATATGAATTTTATGCAATTGGATAAGGCTATCGTTTATGATAATAACTAGTTTCATGAAGTAAATCTACGGTTTTCAGGAGCGAATAAACAATTCCCCTAGCTCTTGGTTTTGCGAAAACTCACTTGCCTTTACGTGGTGGTTACTGAGGGGAGCTCATTTCGACGTTTTCTAATGATTTTAGTCAGGGGTAAAAGTGGATCTAAAAAGGTGAGGGGGGGGGCGGTAGGTAGCGGCATGACGCCACGCCGTTCCCCCTGCCTACCTTTGCCCATTGTATTTTTTTATGAACTGGGGGATGCCTACATATTTTTTCGAGGTGGGAGGACGGCGTCCTCTCACTTTTACCCTGATTTTAGTATAATACAGTACATTGTTGCCACAGTCCTAGCTCTGGAGTGGGCTGAAGAATAGTACCAAATTGAAAAAAAAGGGCTGAATTCATTATTTTATACCATCGGGGATAAAAGTGTCGGGGAACGCGGGGGAACGCCGTCTATCCACTTTCAGAAAATATCTGTGGCGTCCCCCACTTCTAAAAAATTACAATGGGTAAAGATAAGCACGGGGGACGGCGTGACGTCATGCATCCCCCTTCTTTTTCAGATCCACTTTTACCCCTGAGTGTAATACTTGGCTCTATAACATGAAAGTAACAGAGGTAAAGTTCTATAACACTCTTCCCCTTTTCCAAGAGTTTAAATCAAGAAAGTGTTTTTTTAAAAATAATTTTTAAAAACATCCAAATAGGACGACTAAAATTTCTACCACACTGCTTCTTTCTCGTCTCCTTTATGCGCGGCGCGGATGCGCTCATCTAGCGTCATTTGTTTTCCGGTATAGTTCGAATTACGAATTTTCTACACAAAGTTCGTAGCGTTATGCGGTGTAACGTCACAGAAATGAATGTTCAACAGCATTTTTTAAGAGTCCAACACACAGTATGAGTAACGTGAGATGTAGGAAAAGTCTTACTGACACTTTTGAAAATGTGACAAGTATTTGTTAAATGGTGCTGAATTGGGTAGAATTGTACCAACTTTCTCACAAAAGGGGCTGAAAATGCCAGCGTGGTACCAACGGGCCGACGAATGACAAAAAGGGCTGAATTTGGTACAATTGTATCAAGTGTGACAACACTGATACAGTAAATCTGACGTTTTTGAGTGTGAGAAATATATTGCACTTAGTTGTCTAGTTTGGGAAAATTTGTAAGACTAACTGTAGGGGAAAAATCATTTTGGGAGTATATAAGAATTTTCATGAAATGGGACAAATGTACTGTTTGGGGCGCGATAGAGATTTGTCTCGGTGTCGTATTTGAGGTAACTCATTTAGGAGGGTTTAATCTAGCACCTCTTAGTGATAAAATTTACACAGAAAATAGGTAAACTAATTTTTGTATTAGGGATCTATCTATGAATTGTAAACAAAATCATTGTACTTATTTTTAAAAAATAAGTAATAGTAGTAGTTCGGTCAAAACTGATTTCCACTGGTAAACTAGGCTGGCTTTTCTCAAAGAATTTAGTTATACCATAATTTTAAGTCTGTTACTGAAATACTTACAAGTAGTGTGTACAGTCTTGTTCAAAAAATATGGCCACCCACCTCTCTTCGAAAACCCCTACAATCTTACCTACAGTTGGATCTAAAGTAAACAAATTTGAATTTTCTTTGGCCAGTTGAATTCTTACTTCTAGCCAAAAATGAAGTGAAATCTATCAGTTTTAGTTCCGCGTTTATGCCGGCTAGGGTAAAGGAGACGTTGATGAGAAAACGGTGAGATGATGGTGATGACGGTAATGTAATGGTGGAATGAATAAAGTGGGAAGAAACGGGAGGGACACATGTTGTTTGTCCTCCAGAAAGTCCACTTGACACGAGCTGGGATCGAATCTGGGACCCCATGCACATGAGGTGAACGTTCGACTACTGAACCACAGCAGTCCCCTGTTTACAGCCAAAGTGTATGACTTATACGTACGGTTGTCAGAATATATTCTAAAACACGTGTCTCCAAACTACGGTCCGCGTGCCAACACCGATCTGCGAGCATCCTAATCCGGTCCGCTACAGTTTATTTTTATTAAATTGTAGAATCTAGAGTAAGTGGGGGTGAAACGCCCAATTTTTAATATTTTATTTATTTACGACTATGAATCGACATGCACAGGAAAACGAACTATACGAAATGGAAGGTACATCCTTTGGTATTTCTACCTGGAGGCTACATTATGTTATGTATGATGCTGAAGGAGATACACTGATGTTTGTAAAGAGCAAAATGGGCATCGTACCCATCGTCCGGATAAAACGCCCACATACGTGGGGTAATATGCCCACCCACCTAACACAAAACTATATAAGGCGAAAATTCATAGTATTTGAAAATCACGTCAGCATAGGTGTTCTCACACTATAAGAAATTATATTACGGTATATTACGGTACAAGTTACAAAAATCTATCTTTACAGTATTTAGTTACAGATATACTTCCCGAGCTTTGAAAATACAGAATAGAAAATACATATTAATTGAAAATTCAATATGGAAAAGTTTGTTTAGCTCCATTCTAATTGTGAAATATAAGTGTCTTGATATATGTAAAATATAAGGTTTGCACAACACAATATTAATAACATAAAGCAGTCTTACGGGAGTACTACGCTAACTCCAAATGAAAAATATGATAAAAGAAAAAATGACATTCAGTAAAGGAAATGAACAGAATTTACATGTTTATACTTTTCTGAGACAGTGAGTGTCATTAGGATACACATTTGGAAACTGTGTACATTTTTAATGGAGCCACATTTGACAACGAATACACTTGATCCATACACATATAGACATAGGTCCAGTATGTTTATAATAATGTCTATCACAGATTCCGCAATAGTTATCTTCATCTGTATCAGATGAGTCTGTACGGTTGTACTGATTTTCGCCTGAAGAACTTAAACTTTTTCCTAATAATTTAGTAGAATGCACAGATTGTTTTGACTTTTCGAACTTATTTCAATTGCCTACGTTCTTCTTCTTCTTCTTCTTAGGAGGAATGGAAGCTGCTGTACTAGATGTTGCTGATCTCTGTCGAGAGCGAAACTCATGTCCAGTCAGAATCGTCACTCGTAGGCTTCGCTTGGCCTCCACACTGAAAGTGGATGGCACATTTGACGTTGTGGGAGAGGGTAGATTTGAACTTGACAAGTTGGTGAAAGTGGAAGGAACATTAGACGTTAAGGGGAAGAGTAGGCCTGGACTTGACAAGTTGGAACTAGAACTACTGGAATTAAAGCGACACTTCCAGAAACGTGTTCTGGAATTATATCAGTATTGAAAGGGAATATTGCACAGGCACGGAATCCAGCAGCTCGGTTTCCTACTGTCGCTGCTTTCGACCGTGCTTGATTACTTAGTTCTCCAAATTGCAAGCGTGTAGGTTTGTGAACAGGATTTGCTTTGATTCAATGTGAACATGCTGCATAAAATATATTTTGAGAAGTTAAGAAAATGCACGATCCAATGGTTGCAGATAATGGGTTAAATGACTTGGGAAATATAAAAAAATTATGTCATTGGCTGCAGCATAATCAAGCATTTCAGTATTACTGGAATGGCAAGTGTGTATGTGGGGTGAAACGCCCACGGGCCATTCACCCTGACACCAAGTGGGCAGATCACCCCGATGTCAAACACAATAGTTCCAGTTCATTAACTCCCAACACTGCATGGCATGACGGTAGATCATTATTGCATCAGAAGAGCAGAACCCTACTTTGTGCAACGCACGTGCATTTGATTTCCCAATGCACCAATATAATCATTCTTTCTCCATAAATCTGAAACGTTCAAAAAACATTCCAAGTAAAAAATATGTATTTACCACATTTAAATCAGCCTATACGCCTTCAATTTCTTCAGACAATGTAGTTTGGTGTCACCTTCGTCTTCCATAGAATTGCGCCTTCACACAATCGTATCACTATTGCCACTTGATATTTCCTTCCTTGTTTTTTTTGGGGGTGGACATTTTCCCCCACTGGGCATTTCACCCCCGCTTACTCTACTAAGTAAATCATTCAAAATAATGAATCAAATGTTTTTATTACACGAAATGACTGACATATAATGAAACTTAATATTTTAACTGTAATTAGAGATATGAGATTTATTCTTTAAAAAATTCCAATAATGACATATATAGGTAATTCACATAATGAAATTAAACATTATAATTATGATTAATGAGATTTATGTAACTAACTTTCCAGTGACAACTTTTCTCCAGTTGTAGATCAAGTTTGTTAGTGGAAATTATCAGCACAACTGCTCGCCAGTTACCCTGGATCTGTATATATATATATATATATATATATATATATATATATATATATATATATATATATATATATATATATATATATATATCATATTGAAGAATATTTTGTCACACAGATAAGTAGTTCCGAAAGTGGAAAGAATGCCATAAGAAAATTTATGTAACTGATCAAACTGTATGAGTGGAAGACTCTCATGAATTCCACCAATGATGAATTTAAATATAAGGGGCGATCAACTGAAACCCGTTCGTTCCATGTATTATTGGTATAATGTGTAGGAGGATATTGTTTGTTTAACAGTGCGTAAAGACTAATAACCCTGTGTGTTGGGTGTAGTAACGTTGTTGATACGCGTTTTCGTTTCGCAGGTATAACGAGTGAAAGATGGCGTTCAAGGTCCACAATCTGTCCAAACAGGACCAGCGTGCCTTCACCAAGTTTCTGAGTGCCGAAGATTGTCAACTAGCTGAAGTGTTCCGCGTATGAAAGACGTGTCTGTATAGTGATGCATGCGTCTCCAAAACAACAGTGGTGGACTAAACCAGAATGTTTCGGAAGGGGCGTGAACAAACCACTGATTATCTCCGTCCTGGTCAAGCCCATGTTATTGCCACAGAAGACACGCGTGAAAAGGCGAATGAAGCTATAGGTGCGGATAGACGCATTTGTATTCAATTCATAGCTTGTGACTTTCACATCTTTGGGCCTCTAAAGAAGGCAATGAAAGGACAGATTTCAGTCTGACTCTGAGGTTCAGGACTCTGTGCGTGATTGGTTTGATAGTCAGCCGTCCAAATTTTACATGGACGGCATTTGTAAGTTAGTGACACAGTAGGACAAGTGTCTCAACACTCATGGTGACTTCTTCTGAACAAAATTTTTACTGCACGCTAACCATAGACGCCTCTCGATAGTGTACAAGTTTCTGCTCGAAATAAAATTGATTTCATGAATTATGATCACTGAACGAGTTTCAGTTGATCGCCCCTGATATTTTTCTTTAAAAATATCACTACACTGCAAATCAATCATTTCCATTTGAAGTTCTGGGGCAAGGGCTTCTATGTCGGCGTTAAAAAGATTTTGAAAAATCTTGATGTTTGCAATTGCATCAAAATCTGAAAAATGAGACTCAAAACTCATTTTTAATGTCTCCAAGCTTCAATTTAAAATGCTACAGGAAGTGAAGTCTAAGTTTACTTACGGATGTTCGGCTTGTATGAAATTGCGTAAATCATTTTTTTTAAATTGGGATCATTGAAACATTTAAAAAAAATCGAAAGGATTTAAATGTGAGTGTATAAATCAGACAGAAGCTCGTTTTCTCCTTGTAATTTTAAATTAAGGTGACCCATACGTTTAATTTAAACTGTATAAAATACTAACTTCCATAACCATTTATTGTTGAGTAACTCATCCAAAGAAATCAAGACAACTTCGATTATAGTATTGTTTCTTTTTCAACGTGATGCAAGCATTGAATATTTTTTTTCTTCCCCTGAGACACACGACACCCTACGAGTACAAAAGTGTACAAGATGAAGTAAATATCAAACCTCCAGATCCCCATGAAATTCAAAACTTCAATGACACTAGATGGTCTTGCAGGGGAACAACTGTTCAGTCCACTGGTATAATTATAATAATACAGATAAAAATTGAGAAATCCCAAATCTCCTCACGCTAAAGGGTTATTATCATCAGTGACATCAATTAATTTTATTGTGTTTGCTATTTTTCTGAGTATTTGACTGTATAAATTTTCTGAGCAAAGCACTTCAAAGAGATGATACTCGGATTGCGCGATGCGCCGAAGCAGCAACCGGGATCATAAACGGAGCTTGAATCAAAAACAAGTGAAAACGCCTCGGGGTGAAAAAGAGGGCGGAGAAAAACGTGTTTGAACGAAATCACAATCTAAATCTCTTCCCAGATGATGTTCCTGTGTCAAACAAGATTACCACCTGAGCTAGTCTCAACCCGGATTCGAACAAAGTGATAAGTACTTCACAGCCTGAATGAAAACATTCACGAATGCTTCTAGAAATATTGATGGTTACTTCATAATGTCTTCTGTTGGGCAATCCCGAATAAGCGACCCATATAAATTTATTAAAGACAGTGAAAACTAAGCTTAAAAATCAGTACAGGTATGATCCTATTACCAAGTGCTGGAACCCATGACTAAAGAACTTAAAAGATTATTTGCAGGTGAAGCATTGCAGTGGCTACTTCCTGTGAAGAAAAGACCAATTTTTTTCAATAACCGCTTATCCCGTTCCAGGTATGAATAAAGCCATACTCCAAGCAGAAATTGGTATTTTACGAAATGTCATCGAAGCAGATGGAACGAATCTTCAAGAAAAAACACTTAAAGAGTTGGTTGGAGTCTTAAAAGAACAGACTTTGGACAAGAAAGTTGATATTTACCCTAATTTCAAAAGTAGTTTTACAATTTGTCTTACCTTTTTCTCAAACAGTGCAAATTACGAAAGGTCATTCTCGGCAATGCGTAGAATTAACAACTACCTGAAGATTCTAGGTTCAAAAACGGTTTTCCAACTTATGCTTTTGCTTCCCAAATAAAATATTGTTAAAAATGTATACGTGGAAGATTTGATTGATAAATACGCAAAAAAAAAAAAAAAAAAAAAAAAAAAAAAAAAAAAAAAACGGAGCAGAATATTTGTTTTCTATAGTTTTTATTAACGACCGGCCGAGGTCTTCTGTGGCTCAAGAACGGTTTTCCAACTTACAGATATTGTTAAAACATTTTAATTTGGAAGACTAAGTTCACAAATACGCCAAAAAAGAGACATGAAATTTGTTTTATTTAGATTGTACTAATTTTTATACAGTACTGTTGTATTGTTGCTTTAAACAGTTTGTAAACCAACTTAATTATGCTGAGTTTTATACCAAGTCTTGCTTACTTGTCATTTGAAATCAATTTAAGTTTTGTAAAAGAAATATAATTTTTGCATTTAATATCTGTTTTTTGTAGCTGGCTTCACCGTCAAGATTAGGCAACAAGAGCAACACCAAGTTGCATAAAACCCAACAGATTAAAATAAAGTATAAGTAAGTTGTAGTACAGTAGAAACTCGATTAACCGTCACCCTCGGGACCGGGAACATGACGGTTAAGCGAATAGACGGATAACAGAAATAACGTGATAAACCTCTACAGTAAGTAGATTTAAAAGGTTCTGGAAGAAATAAATAACCTTAAACAAGTGAATAATATATGTTTATACTGTATTTAAATTACTGTACTGTACTTACATATAAGAGTAACACTAAACTGGTAGTGAAATAACCCCACATTTAAAAATAATCTGTCATCTTCTTCTGCTTCTTCGAACGCCGAGCTTTTTGTGCGGCAATGTTGCGTATTTTTCTAAGAAGAAGTATCTGCGTGGCATTCGCTTCCTCTTGTCTCTCAAACCAGTCGATGCACTGGGTTAACATTTTTACGGCTTCGGAGTGGCTAGTGGCTGGTCGTTGCTCAGTTTCAGGTTCTTCATCCCCGTCGTCAGCTTCGTCATTGGCCTGCAGAACATTAGATATAATTTCGTCGTCATTCAAAAGTTGAAAACCTCCATCCATTTTATCGCATTCTAACCAGGTTGTTATCTCTTCTGTCCTTAAAGTTTCACTGTCCAATCCGTTATTGCAAAGTTGCACAATTTCCTCAACACTAACCGTATCATCAGTAGGAAGTTCAAAGTGACGCATGACTATTTCAGTCCATTTCACTTACTTTATTCCGTGCTCTGCACGGCGCACGGCGTCAATTACGGCACATTTAAAGTACAGTACTGTCCGGAGCAGTGACGGATAACAGAGAGTGACGGTTAAAAGAGTGACGGTTAATCGAATTTCTACTGTAAATAAAACTAAAAAATGCTCTAAAACAAGTTTCTCTATTATCAATTTTCCGGGAATGCTCCAACACTCAGCAAATAGCTCCTCACTCCATCCATGGTTAGTTTGTTCGCAAGTCCTGAGGATGTTTTTATTTTCTTACAGTTTAGAGAAATAGCATTACCACGCTACAAGTTTAGAGAAATTGCGTGGTCTATGGACGGAATAGCGATTGATAACTGATGAACAAATAATTTGTACTGCTTCGGGAGAGTACACTTATGTGTTTACAAGTTCGAATTCCAAAACAGTTTTCTCCCTTTACAAGAATAAAAAATAGATTAATTAGTTACTGAATCCAACAAACTCGATTGTTCAAAACCATTTTAACAGTAAATACACTGGATTTTAAGGTAAAATACTGTATTAACAAATAATAATATTTGAATAAAATTTCAAATTAGTTCTATTTCCTTTAAAAAGGAATTATGATGGTGCAAATTGTTACTTGGAAGGCTAGTCACTTGCTGTAATAAAATCATATAACTACACTTCTCTTAGTTCTGGTGTTTGCATTCGTCCCTTCTTCACGACCTTCGTTAAGGTAGTACTTATAGAGGGCTTTGAGGTCATTGGACTTGAGAACCAACGTTCCAAAGTGGTCTGATGTTGGTGTAATTTTAAATTTTTCTAAAAGGTTCAATGATGTTATCATTGAACAAGTTAACATATATTTTAACAAATTCTTTGCGCATTAGGACGTTACTTCTCAGCTTCTGCCTAAGGTTTTATATTGCTTGAGTTTTTCGTTTAAATTACAAGTTATTCGAGTCCTGGAGTCCTTGGAACCTAGAGGCAACACTGTATTTCATTTATTCATTACCGAGAAAACACTTATATTAAAAGAAAATAACATCATACGACACCAGACAATAGAATATTATAGTGTACGGACAAGGAAAGTGTTAACGTATGTCATTAAATTCTTACGTGACGTATTTCAAACAACATTCCGATTCACGTTTGTGCATCTCTTTCATCGTTGGACGCGTAAATATAAAGATAGTTACTTTCTTGATGGGTAAAAGTGTAATATCGCGGCCGTATTCCTTTGTTTTTTATCCTCCATTAAGTCGACCTCATGATATCTTACATCGTCACTATAGACCGTACAATTTACAGAAGAGAAACATTTAACTTGTCATATACTGAAACGCACCTCAGGATGGAGAAAGTTCATTTTGAAAGAGTTTTTCTCCGGTAATTCTACTTATCTCAGAATGAAATATATTTCTGCAGACAACACCACCAAGTAATAAAAGAAGTGTAAGGAACAGCGAGAGTAAATTCGTATAGACACACACTAAAAAAAAAAAGAAAAAAAGAAAAAAAGAAAAAAAGAAAGAAAAGTGTTCAACGAAGTATGAAGTCTCTATAGCCATTTCCTTCCTTCCAAGAGGAGACCTGCCATGACTTCTGGTTTATCTGTTACCGCACGATATGAGTATATATGGACGGCGATTTAATGCGGCGCTATAAGCTTTCTTTGTCTTGGTATAAAGTGGTAGCCGCAAATCACTACGCGTCTGCAGGGAGAGAGGAAAGAGAGCGTAAATACAGTTAAAAAAAAAAAAAACTTACATGAATTCCGATATTGAGATCATATACTATATTTAGCCATAAGTAAGGTTTGATAAGAACAAAGTGGAAGAACTTATGATACTTTTTTTTTGCTTTTTTTAAACAATATTCTTACATTAGAGATACGGTATCAAAGTTAGAAAAGAATTCGCGAAAGGAAAACGTAATGTCTCACATTTTCATACTCACCAAACAATAAATATTACTTATATAAATTGAAATGTTCTTCCGAAGAACTGTATAACATTTTTGAAATCAAATAAATCGTACTAATTGACATATGTTATAAAAATTTATTTGGTAACACACTTCAATAGATTACAAATAATATATGCAATAATATTAGAATTACACAAGTTACCGTAAGAAGACAAAACAAAAGATATAATCTTTTACTAAACATTATTCTTTTTTTAAAAAAGTTTAGTACGTGTTATAAATTAATAAACTATCTGATCAAACAACAAAAGGATTCGATCTCAGGCTATGAGAGTTTGTGGTAGACATCATATCCATGGATTTTCCCGGAATTCTCCCGTTGTTTCCAACATTTTCGTTTCGTCAATTCTTCCATATTCATTCGTTTTCAATGTTTATTCTTCTCGTTCAGCCTACAGGTTTAATCGACGTGATATAACGCCCAATGGGCAGAGTGACCACATATTAAAAATGTGTGAGATTTGTCCCCAGTGCAGAACGAAAAAGATCTTATCAGCTGAAAAAAATGGAGTGCAAAACTCTACTCTCAGGAAATGAGAAGTGACAATGCAGCTACGCCCCTAACTTGTCAGTGTACTCCAAAGTATAACTCTACTTGTTTGTATCAAGCATTAAACAGTGGGATCTGTGTTATAGAGCTTGGGAGATGACAAGGAACATCTACATGGAAACAATCAATCAATGAGATGCGGAAAGTAATATTCTAAACACGAAAGAGAACTTTTTTTTTTTTAACTGACTCTCTCTCTCTCTCTCTCTATGGCCTATGGAACCCGGGTAAATGCCTCGTTCGCAAAAGCTCTCTATTGACTTCTGTTCCAGCCAACTGGATTCAGTTTCTACTTTGTATTCCTATTTCTGCAAGATTCGTCTTAATATTTATTGTCCTCCCATCTGCACCTAGGTCTTCCTAGTGGTCGTTTTCTGTCGGATTTCCAGTTAAAACTTTGAAGGCGTTGCTTCTTTCTTCCATTCTGACCAAATGATCTGTCCATCTGACCATACTAGACTTGACCCTAACAATGTTTGGTAAACGGTATAAATTCTGCAGTTTCTCATGATGAAGTTTCCGATATTTCCCATTTCCGTCCCTCTTGACTCCGAATATTTGTCTCAAGGTCTTGTTCTCAAACTTTTTAGTCTACATTCTTCCCTCAGAGTCAGCCATACATAACAACAGGCGTGATTATAGTTTTATATATTTTAAGCCTCAAATTCCTCGACAGAATTCGCGACAAGAGATTTTGAAATGGATAATAACATGAATTCCCTGCTTTTAGTAGGCATTTAATTTCTTCGTAAATATGTATTTCGTCTGTTAATCTTCATCCTAGATATTTGGAAATATCTACTTTTTCGAAAGTATTATTTGATATCTTGAAGCATCCATAATTTGCAATATTACGATCTCGGTGAACTTCCATGTATTTATTTCGAAAGTAATGTCCCTGCAAGCGTTCAATAAGACCCTTTCATTTCTTTCTATTGTTCTCCTATCATCCCCTATTATATTTACATCATCAGTATACGCCATAACCTGGTGAATACTATTCAGCAAGAATGTTGTAAATTGTTTCTCTCTTAACCGAGTCGTAGGCCTAAGATCAATAAAGTTGATGTACCCGAGTATTGTATTCCCACTTCTCTTCGAGTATTTGTCGAATGGTAATATTTGGTCGATAATTGATCGATTTCGTCTAAATCCGTACTGATAATCTCCAATAATTTCATCTGCGTATGGGGTCAATCTTGCCAATAGAATGTTTGAAAGGATTTTATAGGATGTTGACAGAAGAGAAATGCCTCGATTATAATTACAGTCAGTTTTATCGCCTTTGTTGTGAATTGGAACAATGATTGATTCTTCCCACTCTTGTGGCAATTCTTCCTTGTTCCAGATAAGGAGAATGACTTTGTGTATCTTGTTCCATAATTTTTCCCCTCCAGCTAAAATTAACTCAGCCGGAATTCCATCTACAGGTGGAGATTTATGTTTCTTTAATTTCATTACAATGATTTCTACTTCTCTTCGATTAGGCTCTGGAATATACGGTTCGGCTGTGTGCATTTCACTTTCTCCTCGAACATTAGTTTTTGGCTGCGTGATAACTAAATCGCCAAAGAAATCTTTCCGTCTGTTCAATATGCTATCTGTATTAATGAGAATTGTTCCGTCGCCTTTCTTTAATATATATGCGCGAAGTAGATAGCCTTTTTAAAACTGAGAACGAGAACGAGAACATTAGTAACGAAAGGAAACAAAGGCAGAAAAGAGGATAGAGAACAGCGGTTTGATGGTTATGTGAGAGAGGGAGGAACTAGATATCTCCGGAAGAAACTAAATTAATGTTTAGTCGTACTTGATTGAGATATAACTGTGCGGGTCCACAAGATCAATTCCATTGCCTCCGAGGGCCACATTTCTTCTAGCGTAGAAATAGAGGACTGCAGTATCCATGACAGTTGATTGCGATTACAGCGCTAAACTGTCCAATTTCTTAGGTACTATCCTTTATTCAGTTCTCAAAGCAGAAATTACTTAAGCACTACTGGGTTTTTCGAGGCTTTTATGGCTGAGGATCCTTTGGCACTGCCTCGGCTGCCCCTGCCTAGATACGACGCTGTTTCTTATTGTCCACAGCAACAGCAGCCATTTCAGAAGAACAATTAATTTTTACTTTATTTTTTTTATCACAATCTAAATAGAAAGGGGTTCATTAATCTATCATTAGTTTTCAGGATTATGTCTGTTTTCAGAATTTTGAGGTTGTTCCTATTCTCTAGTCCTAATACTCTTCGTGCAGGTAAAATTCAATCTTAGTTGTGAAATCAACGTTGGGATCACGCTCACTCAAACTCAATACAAATGTCTCACACTGTTATGCAGTTAAGCTACACAATAGCTCTAACGAATCTCCTGATTTTTCTAAGAACTTATAACTTAATGAAACGTTATTTATCCTATATAGTCCGATTGCTCCACCATTGTATATACATTAAAGAAATACGGTATTGTTCCGCAATTCGAACGTTCAAGCACTCAAACAATTTGGAGTACGAACGAAAAATTCGAGCAAATTCTATCTCAGAATACAAATGCCGCTTTGGAATTCGCACACCTAGCATCTATTTCGTGCAAGTTTTCGTGCAAGTCCATTTCCCCTGTATATCCATTGCACTTTATTGTTTAGATTCGTGTCGAAACCTGGAGTGAAAGAATCTCGTGTGATTTTCGCTATTAATTTTATATATTTGTACCTATTTTGTGTTATTTTCTTGCATAGTGTTCGACATGGTCCTAAAAGGTTTATTTTTACCCAGGTTATTATTATTTGTCAATATTTTTAAAAAATATTTTACCTTAAATTTCAGAGTATTTACTGTTAAAATAATTCAAGTTCATGGAATCGGGAAACACATTAAATCAAGTTTGTAGTATGGAAAAGGGAAAAATTTACATTGGGTTAAGTTCTTATTCCAAATTGTCATTGTAATCGATTAAAGCTTGCTTCTGTACCAAAACACTGAATACTAAACTTTCCATGTTCACAGCTCCAACTTGATATTGCTTTTAATATTTTATTGACAACAGTTGCCATGTCAAAGGGAAAATCTAATAATAATAATACGAACTCTAATGCATTCTTTCGAAGTGTTATTCGCTGTACGATCTTCTGAAAGATAAATATGTAACTCAAAAAGTGATGATATGTAAGGGAAACACATGGACTGCTAACGGATTTATAAGGATGGAATCGAAATTGAATCCGAAAGAGAGTAGAAAAGAAAGAAAGAAATGAACGAATGTTTAGGTTAGAATATGCAACTATTAAAAGCATTAAAGATATTCAGTGTACCTTTTTTTAAATAAAATAGTCATGTTCTATATTAGACGGACGGAACGTATAGATAGGAATTAAGAGAGGATAAAAGTCATGAAAGAAGAACGCTTGATTTAGAGACCGTTCCAAAAGAGATCTACTACATAAATGGGAGGATATCAGAAGCAGCTTGTATTCCTATTAAACTTTAGAACACTTTCCTTCCCTTTATTTCCTTGTATGAGAGAGAAGGTTCATCAGTTAATCTCGAAAGTTCAATAAAAAACAGTTGACGCCTCACACAGTGCACGGAATATAAAACAGAGCTCTATAGGAAACCTTCGTACTAAGAACACAGTAGGATTTTAATGGGAGGATTTTATTCATGAAATCGTTAGAAGGAAGGAACAATGAAAAATAGAGCAGAAGATGAGAATCTAAGGACGAAGTTGAAAGAGAAACGAAAATTTAAAAAAAGGAAATGAGTGAGTTTAGTTTCTTATCGTGAAACTATGATAGGCTTCCACACTATATCTTAACAAGAAGTGTTATATTTATGAGCTCTTGTTTTAATGGGTGGATAAGTTGGAGAGGTAAGACCTGAATATATAGTATATTTTAATCATTATTTTTTACCGTTTTACTCTATGAAAATTTACTATTAAAACTGAAAGAAATTAATTTCTACAACTTCCAGTTTCAGTAGGGAAATGTAAGCAAATATTTATTACTAGCGTCAATTACCCACTTCGCTGAGTTAAAATATGAACAATTAATAATATGCTCCGTTAGTCAGTCACTTTTTACTATCACTGTTCATCTCAGCGACTCCGAAAACTATGAATTTGACACTAATATCATTCATTTTATATCTCCCCCTACCCTTCTCCCATGTTGCACCGTCAAAGTGAAATGATAAAAACCATCCTAGGCCCAAACCGCATCTATGTTGAGAATTTGATTGAGATCGGCCGGGTGGTTCAAGAGTTATGAAATGAAATTTGGAGTTTTACGTCCCACGGTTATGCCGGTTAGGCTAAAGGAGACGGTGATGATGAGTAATGAATGAAATGGTGGAATGAAGAAAGTGGGAGGAAACGGGAGAACCCCGAGAAAACCCACGCACACGGTGTTTGTCCACCACAAAGTTCACTTGGCGGGAGCAGGGTTTGAACCCGAGACCCCTAACACCAGAGGTGAACGCTCTACCACTGAGCCACCGCGGCCCCTGGTTCAAGAGTTATAGTAAGTCTCAAATATAGTCACTTTCATTTTTATTTATATAGAAGATTGGAAAGCTAAATTCGTGACAGAAAACCACTTCACGATATCTATTAACACTTCTGCTCTAAGTGATTCCTACTGAAATCACAAATTGCAATGGATTTCAACCTCTTCCGCTTTCAGAAAAGTGATAACGGTAGACAAAGAGTGCTGTTCTTGAGAAACGAAATCCAAATGAAAAACAGTTTCTCGCTGTATTTTACTCCTTTTGCCTCTATGAGAACCAATATTGAAACGGACATTTGCAGTGGATTCAACTTTTTAGGGTTCCTTAGCACTAGAGGTGAGTACTCTACCAGTGAACCATTGTGCTCCCCTACCCTATATCATATTCTATTTATCTACAGTATATATATAAAAATGAAAATGACTATATTGGTGACTTAATACCTTATGAACCACCCGACCGATGTTGATCGAATTTTCAACATTGATGAGGTTCGGATCTGGGATGGTTTTCATCATTCCACTTTGACAGCTCAACTTAGGGGAGAGGATATATATATATATATATATATATATATATATATATATATATATATATATATATATATATATATACAGGGTGTTTAAGATAAAACGTCCAGTGCTTATAAATCCGAAATGGCTGAGAATAAAAAGATGAAACAAAAACTGAGATAGGAAAATGTCATAGGCCGCATCACATGGTGTTGTTGTGGAGACCCCCAGGGCCCTCCTTTAAGGGGGCCCAGGGGCCAACTTCAAATTTTCAAATGGGAACACGTATTGAATCATACCTCATTCAATAGTACTTGAAAAACAAAACATCTTTTGTAGGAAACAATTTTCGATTTGGGCCACCGTTTCCAAAATGGCCGCAGAAAGTGGGTCCTGTATCAGATAAAACGTCCAGTGCTTATAGGCCTAAATCAGAAACGGCTGAGAATAGAGAGATGAAACAAAAACTGAGAGAGAAACGATGATAAAACATATCAAGTGGTGTTGTTGTGGTGACCCTCAGGAAACTCCGTAAAGGGGGCCCAGGTGTCAACTTCAAACTGATACAGGACTTTTTGCGGCCACTTTGAAAACGGTGCCCCAAATCGAAAACTGTTTCCTACAAAAGTTGTTTCGTATTTCAAGGACTATTGAATGAGGTATGATTCAATACATGTTCCCATTTGAAAATTTGAAGTTGGCCCCTGGGCCCCCTTGAATGAGGGCCCTGTGGGTTACCACGACAACACCATGTGATGCGGCCTATGACATTTTCCTATCTCAGTTTTTGTTTCATCTTTTTATTCTCAGCCATTTCGGATTTATAAGCACTGGACGTTTTATCTGATATAGGACCTACTTTTTGCGGCCATTTAAAAACGGTGGCCCAAATCAAAAATTGTTTCCTACAAAAGTTGTTTCGTTTTCCAAGTACTATTGAATGAGGTATGATTCAATACATGTTCCTATTTGAAAATTTGAAGTTGGACCCTGGGCCCCCTTGAAGGAGGGCCCTGTGGGTCACCACAACAACACCATGTGATGCGGCCTATGAAATTTTCCTATCTCAGTTTTTGTTTCATCTTTTTATTCTCAACCGTTTCGGATTTATAAGCACTGGACGTTTTATCTTAAACACCCTGTATATATAAATGATTGAAAATGACTTATATTAGAGCCGAATCCATAGTTTTCGGAGTCGCTGACACGAACAGTGACACAGCATATGCCGTCCAACCCTCCAATAGTACTCCTAAGGAGGGATGGTGACATGTAAAAAAAAAAAATAATAAATAATAATAATAGTAATAATAATTGAAAATGACCGAAACAGAATATGTATTTTTGGATTCCCTAAATTGATTGGTGACGGTTTTGGTGCCCTTTATGTACAACGTGAAACATATTTTCCCCATGCGAAGAACGGGGATTCTGCTAGTATATCTATGATATTATTCATGAAGATTTTATGAGTACTTTACTGTAACTACGGATACCACGCACAACAGAATCTGAGAAAAAATACCGAACGTACAATTCAAGAAGTAATGATACCAAATCGCATTTTTATGTTGCATTACTATATTTACATCGTTTCACAAGTCTTGCAAGATTTTAATTAATAATGTTTAATGGAAGCTCAACATATAGGGTAACAAATTAGTGCTGATTCGATCAGTACAACTAGATGGACTGTTCTTTCCTACACAATGAACGTCTTTTTAAATGTAACGTTTTTTACACTAACGTAAACGTGTTAAAATTGGCAAGGAAGTTTCAAACTGTTATTTTATTAGTGTAAAGTTACCCTAAGGAAGAGGATGCTAACGTTGTCTACAGAAAAAGAAAACCTGATGAGAGAAGACACACCCAGTTGTCTCTTCTTTCCCTCTATTTTTCTTCTCTATCTATCTATCTATGTAGTGTGTTCGTCTTCCAAGGAAGAAAGAAAGAAAGAAAAGAAAAGAAAACTTCATTGGAGCTCGATGCGCGGAGTCTGTATTGATCGGAACAAACTGTTTTCCAGCCTTAAATTGTTTAACGAGATACGAACGTTACCTCCCTCCCCCGCCCCTCATTTCTCTCCGGCGTACGTAGCTACTGTACCGTTAAGTCTTCTATCGCGACGAGCGTTTTAAAAAATAAATAAAGTCACAGCTATATGTATCGAAGAGAGGTCTTCTCGCGCCAATAAAGTAACGAGAAACGTGCTAGAAATTCCTTAAGTCTCTTTTTTAAAGCGTCTTTTTCATGCAACTTTTTTTTTTTTTTTTTTTTTTTTTTTTACTTCCTTACGTGATAATTCTATTTTCGGCAGAAGAAAAATTACGTCGTCAGCAGTATGATTACATGTTAGGAGACCCAGGACAGCAAAACAGATGTTATTTATTAAAATTTATATATATAAACTATAAGTTTTTAGAAGTTAAAGAATCGCAATACTTTCTTTATAGAATGCTGTATTTTAAGTCACACTCAAGGCAGGATTTAATGTTTTACTGCCCCTAGAAATGAAGACGTTTGCCACCCTTCATCCCGACCAAAGAATAAAATTTTAATACAATATAAAATAAAGTTAGTTTAGACCTTTCTTTATTTCAACTTTTTTAAAAATAAATTTTACTGCGTTTTAATCTTGAATCTGTTGTACAGAGATATTTATATTGTTACAAATTTACGTTTTTAAAATAAACTTACAGGAAATGATTAATTTTAGTTTCACAATATGCACTAGTTCAATAATAAAAGAAAATAGATTTAAATTTTCCTCCGTGAAATATTCAAACATGAATCTCTCTCAGGTTCGAGATGGGAGCTCCTTTGAGTAGATACAGAAAACGGTATTTGGAACTTGGGTGATATTCTTGAAGTTGTGTACACTTGCATAATGCCCATTCACTATTGTTATCTCCTGTTGAAATACATGCGATTGTGCTTTGTTTACTTTTCATGTTTTTCATAGACCTATTTGTATAACAATACACATTTTCCCTCATATCTACTCTGCCTATCAATACAAAACTTAGTATACACATTTCCTAACCTCTATAGTACTTTTAGAGGTACATTTGGATCGTGTGTTTTTATTCGGGGCCACTCCAAAGTTGATGGTAGGGATTTCTGGAGGGAATTTTCCCGACATTCTCCCAAATTTCCTTGTTCAAGTACATTATGGGCCCCAATACCTAGCACCTCTGGAAAGCTTGTTTTATGCTGAAGAGAATGAACTATAAACCATGACTTTCCAGTGAACAATGTTGATACAATAGCTATTTCACTGCGAGTCTACGATTTTCTTTATACTAACAGGGTTAATGGGTCCTAGGGACTTACCCCGTTGTCCATGGCACCTAATTTTTTATGCATGAACATATCTTTGTTATGTTTATCGAATTGACTAGGTTTGAATAGGAAGTCCAGCTCACAAGGAAAGGACATGAACCTGTCAACGGAACAAAATAAAAGTTGTATGAGTGAATGTAAATTCATATGCGTAGTTTCCGAGAAAAATTGAGAATATGGCCGCGATGGCTTAGCGGTAGAGTGCTCACCTCTAGTCCCTGGTTTGATTCCAGCTCTCGCTAAGTGAGTCTTGTGATACACAAACAGGGTATGCGTACACTTTCGCTTGGTTCTCTCGTTTTCTCCCACTTCCTTCATTCAAACATTTTGTTCTTTACCACCTTATCCTCGGAGCATAGAAGTCAGACGTTAAACTTTATCTAATAAAATCTAGCTAAACTATTTCTTGTAAACCTAAAAATTGATGTTGTACGATAACTATGCTACCTATCGAGATAAAACAAAATTACATAAATCCTTACCAAATTGTTCATAACGGCACTAACAATATGAGAGTACGTGTGTGGTTAATAAGAAACATTTCAAATTTATGATGAAATTTAATTTTTGTTTATATATAATACTATTCAGAAGAATAAGAGATATATCAATTGATGATGGATCACATCAAGCTGACGAAATGAGATGCATGATGTGTAGTTTTCAAGAATAACTTGAACAAATTATAATGGCGCTATAAGGTATGTCGTTCGTTGCAAAATAATTGATAAAGTTTATTCAGGCGGAACTTCATTATATACTGTATGTGTAAAAAGAAGTACACTGTTAATTAGCGCAGTGTTATCTATTGTATTTTACCTAACGATGACACACACACACACATACATACATACATACATACATATATACACACACACTTAGCGTTGTCTCAGATAATCTAAATACTGTTTCCAGATACTTCTGTACTAGAAGTGATACACATAGGTCTACTCCTAAAAGTGACGTCCATACATACTACTTATAATGATAATGTATAAAGACTTAAATAATTAAAGATTCGTGGAAGTAGGAATTTACTGTGTAAATTACTGAATATAACTTATTCCAGACTCCACAACAGCATTTTCGTCTGCAGTACGTATTATTGCGAAACTCACAGCCAATTATAACTAAGTTTCCAACGTCTACACTGAGAAAAATCCATTATCCGGACAGCGGTATATTGTACAAATACAAGGATTCGTTATGTTTACTAAGGAAATCTGTACGGAGCGTACTTTATCCATATGCTACACAGCTACTGCCTTTAACGCGCTTGGATGTTATATCATGTCGCTGCAGGATGTCTGACATCTAACAATCTTCCGTATTTTATATACGTATACGTATGTTAAATACTTCAGCTATATGTTATATACGTCCATCTGTGTGTGAGGTCCTGACCGCCTATAGACACCTCTTTCTTGCACCATAGATGACGTCATGAAACAATTGTCGTATGCTTGCGAGCTGGTTTATAAACGAGGTTGTTTACAAACGGAAAAGAAGAGCGGAAGGAAAGAAAAGCCTGGGTAAGTGCAATAGTAAACTATCACTTTAGTTAAATATTCCTTTAGTATAACTTGCTTTAATATAGTACTAAACAAGTAATGTGATTTATGACTACAATTCTTACTATTGTAACTCGTTAATGGTTGAGGAGAAAGAAATGGGTTAATCTGAATTTTGAGAAATCTTTGAATATTAATGTTTTGTAACTTTTTACATTTCAAGGTACGCAAAATGAATGTTATGTGTTTATTCTTTCCTTTTTATATGTGACGGTTTATTACTTGATGGAGATTTACTACAGGACTGCTTAACATAATTGCTAAGAAACCGTTTTCAGCGCGAACATTTTCTTGTGTAGTGAAGATTTAGGATTTAGATTTCTGGGCTTTCGGCATCAATGACCTTGTTAGCCCGTCACATGTGAGTTATGACGTCCTTTGGTGAGCACACTATCCGGGGAAAGGGAAGGAAGCAAACGGCCTGGGACCTATATGTTAGGTACCACCCGGCATTTGCCTGGTGTGAAATGAGGAAAACCCAAGAAAGCCTCATTCAGGATGTCTGGACTTAAAAGCTTTTGATACTTTTTTGACCAAGTGCCCCTACCGGAATCGAACCTGGGTCCGCTCGTACCGAAGGCGAGAGCGTTAGCAACTACGCTACGCGGAGCCACTTGTGTCTAGGAAACCTATTTTTACTAGGATATTTGCAACAAAATTTATTTCCTTTCTTTCTTTATTTTTCTTTTTCTTTTTGTTTTTTTAACAATAAAACAAAACATATTTTACAGCCTCACTGAAATTTAAAAACAGCAGTCAGGGAGAGCTCAGGTTTAAGGTTCTTTTTGTTTTGTTTTGTTTTGTTTTGTTTTGTTTTGTTTTGCTTGTTATGTTCTCTAGTTAACTAATGTTTGAGTTCCTGAGAATTACATTATTATTATTATTGTTTCATAATTTTCGAACCAAAAATTATATGTTTTTCTTTTTTTCCTTGTGTTGACGTCATTGTGGCAAGTTGGGGTGTTTGTATTGTACCTTGGCATTAATTTGGTTACTAGCACATAGTTTCAAGGTCATAAGTTGTAGGCCGCTTGAAACAGCTATTACACAGTTTGAAGAGTTAGGAGTGTCAGGCGTTTGACTTGCAGCTTTCGTTGCAGCGTCTAAATTGCAGTATTGGATTGCGTCCAGCTTCTATGGCTGGTAAAAAAGTTATATCGCTTTCGTAATATGGTAAGAAATACAATGTAACAGTTAGGTATAGTATATATGACTAGTTTAATTAGTCGGAAATTCGATTATGTTTAAGTACTGTGTCTTCATAGTATTGTTTCACTATTTCTAGAAGGAATTAAGTATTAACGAAGTAAAGAATAAGCAGAAGCCCACTTTGATTGACGTTTACTATTTCTCATACTTCATTGAGAATGTTTTGATCCCCAATTGCGCAAACTTCTAGTATGTGTGTGTGTTTCTTTTTGTTGTTGTTGTTGCTTACACTGCTTTAGATATGAGCTCCTTCATGGCTAAGCGGTTAGCGTACGCGCCTTTGGTGTGGGAGACCCGCGTTCGATTCCCGGCGGGAGTGGTTCGGAGGCCATGTTAATCAGTAAGTCCACGTCTCATACAGCCTCGTTGCAGAAAAGGATATTAAAATCAACTCAGCACTGCTTTACAGATGGAGTTGTTTGATTCAGGGTTCGAATGAAGCTTTTTACGGGAAGCAGGCACGTAGCCAAAGGGTGGGTCCAGACCCCCCCCCTTCGGATCCAGAAATGAAAAATATTAAGGAAAGATGAAACAGAAAGAAACAGATGAATCAGCCTCAAAAATATAAAGCTACAATAAGCGTTTTGGTTACTCTTTCTTACGAGGAGCTTTGTGTGGAGGAAACGGGAGGGGGGGGGGCGGATCAAGTTGAAATTGGATATTATTGTAACGGAACATTCCGAATTCCATCTAGCTCCATGTTAACCGTATGCAGCGGCGCAAATCTGTCTTCAAGATTGGGAGGGACGGGTAAGACAGTTCTCATAATTTTTTTAAGGATGTTCAAAATATTTATGAAGTTGAAAAACAATGCTGCGGAGGATCAGGGGAGCAGAGTTGTCTTCAAAATTGTGAGGCGGGCAGATTTAAGGCTTATTCTGGGGTGGGAACATCAATTTCATCTTACTTTCCTTTGTGGCAATCGGACACAAATCATCACATTTCTCTCCAAAAAACGCATTTCAAATCGGATTATTGAGGGGAAAGTCCCCCCCAGTTCTAAGATTGGAGGGGACATGTCCTCATCCCCCCGGGATTTGCGCCAGTAAGCCTATGGACTACAAATGACGATCGATAAACCGGTTCTTTCAGATAGCCTGTCAGAACTTAAGCAATGCCCAGAATTACTAATAATATGAACCATTTTGAATTTCGCGGCAACACTAATCCATTTTATAGGATGTCTTTACTTCCGAAAGAGATCTCGTTGCTATCCTTGACGGCATTGAACTAAGATAAGAGAAATAGAAAGAAGACGAGAAGAACCGAGTTCGAATGACCTCGGAAGACTATGTCTTTGTCAATACTTTTTTCTATTCTTTTACGCAAGATTTCTTCATAATTCTTTAATTAAAATACTTACTAACATATCCTCATTTTATTGTCCTAACAAATCAATATGGATATGTTGTCAGTAAAATAGTTTAGATTGATCGAACCCCTGGTGTGATAACCACAGTATTTCGTCACGGACCTCCCGTATTGCGAAATCGTGGCTACGTGCCTGCGGGGAGGGGGCGACTTTTCAGATATACAATCCAAGCATTTTATTTCTCAGTGATGCAAGATATAATATATAGTATATAATATGTAAAATATGAAATGAGGGAAAATATTTTCCCGGCAAGGGAGAAATTCTTTGGCGAGTTGGGGAAATTACTTGACGAGAGGGAAAATCTTCATCCTCCCGTTGATTCAAATCTTGATCGAAGATCATGCGAGTAGGATTCCATATTATGCTGTAGGTGTAGGTAGTACACAGTCTTGGCGCTGAATAGGACGCTAAGCTTCAAGCCAACCACATGTCTGTAATAACCTATTGCGATTGAATGGTAATGTAACGTAATGTACGATATGTGCATTTTCTAGATGCCATAAAATTATAATTTTAATTAAACATTCCACGATTATTTACTTCAGGTTAAAGGAGTTTGATGATTAATTGAAGTGAATAATCGAGGCAGTGATTCTCAATCTTCTTGACTTACGATACACTTTACTAAACCCCAATGAGATCGATTTATTTGTTTAGATTTTGGATTGCTTTCCAACAAGTCGAGCCGCGCCAAAGCTGTGTAGGCTTACTAAGTTAAGTGAACTAATCCTAATCTAAATCCATTGTTTTCGGGGGCGCAGAAATGGACAGTGACACTTCCGATACTATTTATATCAAAATTCAGCCAAGAAACTTGGGGAGGGAAGGAGGGGAGACGGATCTTACAAATGATCGAAAATAACCGATATGAGAGAGCGTTTTGTAATAGTAAAAAAAGTGACTGACTAACGTAACATACATGTATTACTGGTTTTCTTATTTTCACCCAACGAAGCAGGTAATTAACGCTAGTACTAGGTATGTGTAGACTAAATGAGGTGATTTGTTTCGTGACTCTTCGAACAATGTACGAAGCGGATGCAAGCAGTTAAAACATGGAGTTAGCTTACCTAAATTTAGATTTCGCTTTCCGAAATCTTAATGGATGTATTAAGTGATTTCGTTACTTACACTCTCAATCTCTAAATACAAGGATTCAAAACACATTTTCGATTCCAAACTATGACTCTGCTAGACAAAGAAAGCATAGGCCAGTGTATGTTTTACTTCATTTTCATATACGTGCTCGTAGGTTTTCTCGGGGATTTGGTTTCCTCCCACTTTCTCATTTCACCAAATATTCCATAACCATTAACTTGCTTTAATCACCGTCTCCCTTAGCCTAACAGCATAATCGTGGGACATTAAACTCAAAGACTTTATTTTTATTTTCAAGTAATTACTTTTCTCTCCCTTATTTATTTTTAATTTAATTTCTCTTTCAATTTCCCTCTTTTAGGAACATCAACATAATTCGCAATTCTTTCTCATTATAATAACACTATTAAAAGTCCCATATGCAGCTCACCACGTTGGAACCCAGCGGAAACAGATGAACAACGAATATTGTCGAAAATATGTATTGCTTACAGCGGCGTAGCGAGCATTACAAGATTGGGAGGGGGATGAAACTTGAAATTGACAAGTCTTGATTTTTATCTTAAAAAAATGTCAAGTCTTGATAAAAAAAAAATGCCAAGTGTTTCGAAAATCTTACAAACCCTATGAAAAACTATTACAGCAACCTTATTTTCATATTCGTTCCATTCCATGCCCCGTCTGAGACACGAATAAGATCAGCCCTTGTTCCGCTCTCGAGTCCAATTTAACATCTAACCTCAGGATCATTATCATCACCCACGAAGCACAACTGTTAATTTGATAACTCATGGCTATGTTAGGTAACCTCCGCCAGCTAATCTTCACGAGAACCTTTAAAGTTACAATCAGTTGTAGAAATGCATTTAAAAACGTAGAATTAGGTAGGTTATATTTACTGTTTGTGATGTAGAAGTGCCTAATTTACATATTAAACATTCAATTCAGGGGTTCAGTGAGAGACCAGGCTATCTTACATCCAGGTCAAGATTGAGATTTTGACGGAACAGCATACCAATGTCATTAATTGACCTTTTCCTCAACCACTTGTCTGTGTGGCTTGTCCTGAGACAGGGGCGGATCCAGGGAGGGTCTATCTCCCCCAAGAAGAGGAAACTTTGTGTATTTTAATATAAAATAAAACCCACCCAGAGTTGAATCTCTTAAAAGTAGCTCTATCTTGTAAGTAGTGGCATTACAACCCACCGCCCCCCAGTAGTCCATCCTGGATCCACCCCTGTTGTATACTAAGCCAAACTATGAATATCAGTCGTATCCTTCGTAACGTGCTGTTTTCATTTGTTTCCTTTTCTTTCAGAAAGTTAAAATTGTCAGTTAGCCTAGTCTCTCGCTAAACTGTCAATTGTGACAAAACACACCAATAATTGTTGATGCCAACTAAAACATACATATCCAAAGCCTACAAAATATATCACATTATTTAAGTTTTTTTCTTTCTTTCTTTCTTTTTTTTTTTTTCAAAATTGCTTGTAATGTCTTTCTTCGTGCCAAGCATCCGAATGTCATCTTGAATTCTGACCTTCTCATTTCACTACAATTCTTTGAAGTGTAAGACTGCGCAGCTTTTTTCCCCCCTCTCTCTCGCTCTCTTCAGTCCTTCAGTCTCCCCCACTTTGATTTCATGATTTCGCACTCTGATGAAAAGTATTAAACACCAAAATGGAAAAGTACTAATATATAACCTCTCTTTTAGTAGCCCCTCCAACCACACGCCCGGGGCACGTGCCTTGCTTGCTCGCCCATAGCTCTGTGAGCTATATAAGTAAAATACAATGCGCGCGCATATGTAAACTTGGTGCCAGCTTTGATTCTCGCTGAGAGAGTATACATATAATGTTGGTTCGAATTCCATCAAAACCATAGGCTCATTTTTGTGTAATCTTGGTACTGAAGAAGACAGTAGACTTCAACAAATATTCCTGTCGGGACTCGATAGCTCAGTGGTAGAGCGTTCACCTCTGGTGTTTGGGGTCTTTGGTTTGATCCCAGCTCGCGCCAAGTAAACTTTGTGGTGGACAAACACCACGTGAGTGGGTTTTCTCGGGGTTCTCCCGTTTCCTCCCACTTTCTTCATTCCACCATTTCATTCATTATATCATCATCAGCGTCTCCTTTAGCCTAGCTGGTATACCCGTCATTATTGATACAACTATTATATACAGGATGCATCAGAAGTCCCTTGTCATCCTTTCTGAAAACTACAGGGATGTAGTTTCATTGATTGCGAGATAAGAGATACACATTAGGCCCAGAGGGATACTTTCGGATTACATCACGCGGACGGTCGCCATCTTAGATTCGAAATTGTAATACGGACGATAAGTGGGTAGTGTGATACATGGCCATGCACTAAAATGTTCTGAGGGTGTCAAATATGCAATCAGATATCATGTAACTTATTCTGGTGAAATGTTATTGGCAGTGAACTAAGTGAGACTATATGTAGTGGTATGTCATACCCTTCTGTTTTTTTTTCCAGTGATAGAGACATACCGTTTCTGGTTTTTTAGTGATCAAGATATACCTTCACGGAAGAATAAATGCTAAATACCATTAATAAATCCATTTTTTATACGTATTGACGAATAGCTTTGCACATAAAAAGATTTTATTTCTTATATAGATTCTAAGTTGACAATACTGACATTTTTACCTTTTTCTACCTTTTGTTTGTAAAATGAGGTGTTTTCAAAGAAGTTCATCTAGTTTATATTTTGATGTGCCGTATTGAATTGTTTCTTTCGTATGTATGTATGTGTCGTCTTGTCTGAATTCTTATAAGCGTCGTGTTTTGAGCATGGGCGGATTTAGGGGATTGCTGTGGGGGCAGATCTTACGGGAGTTTGAAATACCCCTCATTCGAGTGTGTGGTCCAGGAGTTTTCCCGCTGGAAATTGTTAATATTAAAAGTCGGCTTTTGAGCACTTTGGTGTATAATTCTCTGATACAAGGTAAGGGCTATTTTTATTTATTTTTTTCCAGAAAGTTGTTCACGATGGATGGATCAGTCTGTCCGTTTTTTCTCCGTAACTAAAAGAAGCTTTCCAGTGGTTTTCAGACATTATGTAAATAGAAATGCAATCTTGTAGGCTTCACACCTCACTGCATTTGAACATTTAGATAGCCGATATGTCGAGTCAAAATCGTAATAAAACACACCGCCTCTGATTTTTCCCACTTCGAACACATTTTGCTGTTATAGTCAGGGGTAAAAGCGAGGGGGAACGCGGGGGACGCAGTTCCCCACCTCGAAAAATATGTAGGGCGTCCCCCAGATCCTAAAATGGTACAATGGGCAGAGATAGGCAGGAGGAACGGCGTGGAGTGATGCCGCTACCTACCGTCCCCCCACCTTTTCAGGTCCACTTTTACCCCTGGTTATAGTATATGTTCCACATGTTCGTACTGAGCAATAAACATTTGCAGAAGCTTCTTCCAATTGCTGTGGACACAAAGTAGGATATAGGGTCAAATTTGTGCACAGACGATGGCGATACTTTGTTCTAGATGATAAAAATTATGAATATTTATATATATCACGGTTTCCCAATTACATTTTGTTGTAACTCTGATAATAATCGAGTTACTTTATGTCAGGGGACTTTTGAGACACCCTATATATCTTATGGAATATATGTTTGATGTCCCTATAACTGTAGTATAATTTAGTTTGTTTAAATTTACAAGTTATTACAAGTAGATTCTGACTTACATGCGTAAGAGTTTGTATGTAACTAACTAATGAATTCTATTTCATGAAATTTACATTCAAATATTTAACACAAAATCTTTTATATTCATGCTTAGTGACTTGGCTTTGGACTGCAACTGATTATTGTACCCCATTATTGCTTGAGAAGAAAACCGATGTCCGAATCTTCATTTGGAGAAACCAAAGAACTATTGGAATGCTGAGGATTGCAATCATTAATTTCTACACTTCAAGGTGCGTAAATTATATCTAGGTGTATTCTGTGTTTATTGTTATAATTACTATTACTATTATTGGGTTTAGAATCAATCAAGTACTTCATGATATTTTAGACGGATCAAGATGGCTGCCAGATAGATAAATATTTGAGCGTCAGGCCCTTATTTCTTTTCAATTTTATATTTAATCAATGTCTATTCCCCCCCCCCTCATTATTCCACCAAATCGTATTCCAAGATCATCAATTTTCAATACTCATTTGTGACTGTCAGCATACATAGCATAACCGTAGGAAGTAAAACAAAGATTTCTTTTTATTTTTCGTTTTCATGTCTTTTCTCCATAGCTGTGAAAAATAACGCCTTCAACATCATAAATTTGTATGCTACTTGCCTGCTTTCGAGCACAGTAATCAACTATTTGGACATTACGAAGCAAAGCAGGTCTACGTTGCAGTTAGCATAGTTTTGAAAGGATGTGACATAATGATATTGGTGTTGCGATGTTCAGCCTAAACAGTGCAAGTAAATAAATCTGTAACAATTGTATTGGTGTTTAGCTTACATGTCCTCCAGACGGGCCATTTTTTTTTTTTTATACATCTTGTTACTTCTACTCTATATGAGGGGTCGCGGTGGCTCAGTGGTGGAGCGTTCACCTCTGGTGCTTGAGGTTCTGGGTTCGATCCCAGTCCCCGCCAAGTGAACTTTGTGGTGGACAAACACCGTGTGCGTGGGTTTTCTCGGGGTTTTCCCGTTTCCTCCCACTTTCTTCATTCCACCATTTCATTCATTACTCATCATCACCGTCTCCTTTAGCCTAACCGGCATAATCGTGGGACGTAAAACTCAAAGATTTCATTTCATTTCTACTCTATATGAAGTATATTCTGAGTTTGTGTTTTTGGGGACGTGGTAGCTCAGTGATGGAGCGTTCACCTCTCCTGCGTGGAGTTCCTGGATCGATCCCAGCACGTACCAAATGGGCTTTGTGTTGGACAAACACTGTGTGTGGTTTTCTCGGGGTTTTCCCGTTTTCTCTCACAGTTTTCATTCTACTATTTCATTCATTCTCATGATTATAGTCTCCTTTAGCATACCCGGCAAAAGCGTGGAACGTAAAACTCAAAGATTTCATTTCATATAAACTTTGGTGCAAAGTAACCCCATAGATGAAGATATTTTGCACCACATACAAAAAAGTATGTTCAACATACTAACATAATGTTTGTTTGCAATTTTTCTCTCCTGTATTTATACATTTAACTTTTTACACAAAACTGCATGTGTAACGAATTTTTGTTACGAAATTCGAGACGAGACATAGCTCTTCCAATAGAAACAGATACAGTTTTCGAGACGAGACAACTTTCGCGACACCTTTGCGAGAGGTGACAGTCTCAAATCATTTCTCGTGCGTACCCCTAGCCCATATCGTGCGTTATCAAAAAGCATGTTAATGAGAAATAACAACATGTAAATACAATATAGGTAGTTAAAAACATTTTTGTTTTCATTCTTCAGTAATGCATTATTATTAACCTCAGTATTTTATAGTCCATTTTTAATCTTAAGGTGATATATAATTAAGTTTTGAATTCGGTTAACTTATTTTGTTTCTCAAATTGTATTAAAAATGTATGTACAATTCGCGGCAAAAAAAAAAAAAAAAAAAAAACCCTGCAACATGAGGATGTAAGTTTATTGTGAAACTACTCCTAACAGCACAGGGAACGAACATAACATCTAAGTGGAACGAATCACGCCACGATAAACCTCGGCCTCCTCCCGTGCACACTTACTTTGTAACAAAAGACTTCGTCATTTCACAATAAACTTATATGCTCATGTTGCAGGTTTTTTGCCGCGGATTGTACAAACATGTTTATTTTCATTCTTGAGTGCTTAAAGTCACTATAGTTATTAAACATAGTAATTACTATTGTACTCTTAACGTTAAAATAATATATAGTTAACTTTTGAATTCAGTTAACATTTTTCTTACTGAAATTGCTTTAAAAAGTATGTAAAAACTTTTTTATTTTCTTTCTTGAGTGCCAAAAGTGATGCACAGTTATTAAGATTAGTACTTTATACTCTATTCTTAATTTTAAACTGATAAACAGTGCGTTTCTGAATAAATTATGTCAAGTTATTTGAGTGACGAACACTGGTACAAAACCCTAACTACCACTGGAACATTTCGATTTTGAGATGACTACTACCGGTGCAATACAAGGGATTTTAAAATATTGTTTTTCCTTCAACGGCTATTTGATTTTGAATTCTGACTACATGGTCATATATAGGAAGGATCAGTGTCTCTTTCCAACTATGGTACAGCTCCGACCGATTCACAGAAGAGACAAAAGAGTATGTTTTCAACCTTAAAGTAACGACCACTGGTGTTTTTGCCCTGGTATGCAAAAGTAAGTGGGTACCCCAATGGGGTAGAGGGGTACTATGCGGTACCTAATTTCTGCATTTTAGATATATGGAAATACATGTGTCTAAAATGTAAAGAACTGATATTTGTTTACCGAAAACTGCAACTCGGTAAGCCTTACGGATACCGAGACATGGGAAAATAAAGAGCGACACGATATGTATGTGGGGCTTGCATACTTGAAGGTACAATTTGGAAAATGAATTCAAATATGACTAACGGCTATCAAGATATTGTCAAATAAAGAGAGCACCAATACAGGTATGGGATTTTCGTATTAGATGATAAAATTTCCGAAACCGGTCATGGAAAGTTAATAAACACCAGTAGCAATTCCATCTTCAAGTAATTAGATATTTCCATGGGGTGTTAGAACATCTTACAGTCTACCAAGATTAAATTTTAAAAGCTTTTGAAAATATAACTTGACATTTGTAAAGAGTATTAGAAATATGTATTTACCTAAAACTTGCAGTTAGTACATCTGACATATAGAGAAACACCGTGAAATAAAAGAGTATGAGATGTTGAAACTTCGGAAAAATTATTGGTCCCAACAAAATTAAATAAGATGGTATTTCTATGGGTTAAGTGAGTACCTCAGTACAATTTCGATGGAAAGATTAGTTCTAGGTTTTCTTCAGGCAGTTCCAAAGGTTCATCGAGCTGTGTAAAAGAGTGAAAATTCCTTGTGAATATCTAATATAGTAACCAAAATATAACGAGTCATTTATTTTATGACGTAAAAATAGAGATCTTTAAGGATTTGTACTTCTGGGTCTTTGCTATAAGAAAGAAATTCAAAAACCTACTGTATATACCTTAATATGCAATTAAATCAGTGAGGACACAGTAACTTAGTGGTGGGGTGTGTACCTAGTATGTTTTGCAGAAACTACACTGGAGTATTCTCTTAATCCACAGAGATACGATCACACTTAACTGCCCATTTAATTTTAAAATGAAATTAAGGCAAGTGAATGTTGATGATAGAATTGTTGGAGTGTAAAGGTGGGAGGAAACGGGAGTACCCCGAGAATACCCACGAATACAATGTCGACTACAAACTGATTTGGACACGGATCAAACCAGGGACCCAATACACCAAAGGTACGCACTCTACCACTAAGCCACCGTGCCTCCACCCATTTAGTTGTCTATTAAGGTATATACGGTAGTTTTCTGAAATTTCTTCTTCTTACAGCAAAGACTCAACAGTACAAATCCATGTGGGTCTCCATTTTTACGACGTCGTAAAATACATAATTACTTATATCTTGGTTGCTATATTTGATATTGACAAAGAATTTTCATTCTTTTTGGACGCTAGGAATTATCACGCTTGGATTTACCCGAAGAAAACTTCGAGCTGAATTAATCTTTCGATCGGAATTGCCCTGACGAGTGTGAGGTACTCACTTAACCCATATAAGTACCATCTTATTTAACTTTTATTAAGATCAAAAGTTGTTTTATGAAATTTCAAGATCTAATACTCTTTTATTTCACGGTCTCTCTCTAGCTGTAAGATGTACTGGCTGGAAGTTTTGGGTAACTCTATTCTCTTTTCTAATACTCTTTACAAATGTCAAATTATATTTTCCAAAGCTTTTAAAACTTAATCTTTTTAGACCCATGATGTTCTAAAACCCCATGGAAATACCCAGTTACTTTAGGATGAAATTGCTACTGGTGCTTATTCAGATTTCATGATCGGTTTCGGAAATTTTACCACCTAACACGAAAACCCCATAACTGTGTGGGTCCTCCCTTTATTTGACAATATCTTGATAGCCATTAGTCATATTTTCATTAATTTTCTAAACTACTGTCAAGTATGAAAGCCCCACATACCTATGGTGTTCCTATTTATTTCACCATATTTCGGTAACTGTTAAACATACCGACTTGCGGTTTCGGTAAACACACACCTGTAACGTTCTTTATAAGTTTATTATGATATATTTTAGAATGTTTAGAAATGGGAGGTCTGCGAATGCCATAGTACCCGAAAACCCCCATAAGGACGTGTGTGTAGTGTATTGAATTGAAACTACTTTTGAGGTTGTTGTTAGCCCTCAGTAATTACGTTTTCGAAACTGCACAATCTAGTACGCAAAACTCACACTTCTATGGTGTTGTCCTTTATTTTCCCATACCTCGGTATCCATAAGGCTTACCGAGTTGCGGTTTTCTGTACTAAACAGATATCAGTTCTTTACATTTTAGAGACATATATTTCCACATATCTAAAAATGCAGACATATTAGGTACCCCATGGTACCTCGAACGCCAGTGGGTACCCACTTACTTTTGCATAGTAATACATTTCGAGTTGTTCAGCATCAACAAACACTTTTTTTTTAATTCATCACTTTTCTACCAGAAACCCAAAAGTCCATACCTGACCGAACAGATTTTGTCCATTTAATCTAAAAAATGTTAAATATTTTAAAATGTAACATTTTAAATATTTTTGGATTTTTGTTTCAGGTATTTCATGCATCAAAACAAAACCAGGATTCTGCATGAAAGACAGCGAAAAGAAGCAGTGTAATTTGTGGCTAAAAGCACGTCCTTTCTGAAGACAGACCCGATTGTATTTACATTCTTTTGTACAAATATGTAACCTTAATAAATATACTGCTCCGCAAATTATTTCTTTCTTCCATAAATTAGAATAAATGTATGTCTGTTTAAAGAAAATGTTTGTTAGCGTTAAGTCCTTTCAACTCTTTTTCTCTGTAAATAAGAACATTATACCTTGCAACTTTTTTTTTTTTATCATTTTGCAATTCCGATTTTATAAAGTAAATCTGCACGAAGCACTATTATTTCAGTTATACATTAATAACTAATGTATTGTTCTGTGAATAAGGCAATGGTATAGTGAATATGTTTTAACATAAAATCTGTAACTCAGCTTTTCAGTAGTCAACTTTATTGAGAATCCGAAGAAAGAAAGAAAAAATGTTGGACTTAATGAATTTCAAAATTATTTTTGTTCGAATTCCTGACTAATCCAAATTATCCAGAGAAATCATTTATGTTGCTCTCTACAGATGTATCCTTTCTCCAAATCGTATGAAAAGGAGACTTCATACATCGCTATATTTTGTATGTACTATGTTTCGTATTTATTTAATCACTTTGTACCTTTCTCTAGTGTTGAGAAGGCCGCAAGTGTCAATCGAATAATTTAGTGTTTCACTCATGTAACCTTGTGACTAATGTACGTCCTGTCGGTATATATATGTTACTGGGTTCGATTAGCGACAAACAATTTTTAGTGTTAAACAAATACAAAAATCTACACGCAATGAGATACGATGATCTTTGCCTCATAGACAATACCAAGCAACTAACGGTACTGAGTGTGGTTGAGTTTACTAGTGGTATTATCTGGCTAAAATCAATGTTCCGAGAGCTATACTTCTTTTTGTGCTCTGAATGCAAACTTTGATATAACCGTTTTAAATTATTGTACATCTATCTACTGCCGTGTCGTGACAAAACGCTGTAACTTTGGCGAAGAAGTTTTGCGAAAATGAGCCTTAAAGTTTTCATCCGAAAATGTGATCTGTATCGTGTAGAACCAGTGTATCTTGACTTTGGAAACACGTGATTACATGTAATGTTACGTAAATGCATGTTGTGTGATTAAATTTGGTGAAAATTGATTGGTTGACCATTATTGCCTAGTTACACTGGTTCTACACGATACAGATCACATTTTCGGATGAAAACTTTAAGGTTCATTTTCGCAAAACTTCTTCGCCAAAGTTACAGCGTTTTGTCACGACACGGCAGTCTATCTATATAGCTATATCTATATCTATCTATCTATGTATATATGTATATAATTGTAAACTAGAAATTTCCGAGTAATTCTGAGAATCATCGCTCTTTCTTTAAATAATGTATGAGACTATTACACTGCTCGTTACTTAAAATGTTGAACTAAGAAGGATACATCCAGGAAAGTCCAAATTTGCAGAATGTATAGAGCAGGGAAGGATAAATATGTTTGGTCGATGGCTGCACAGCTTCTCATATCTGTGAACTCCGCCAGCTACAGTTGATGAGCTGTGGCATTGGATCGTAAGACGCATGGCTTACCATACCAGAAGAGAACATCCTCTCGATGTCTCGCTGTGTTACAGTCGTTCTGGTTGTCAATGTTGGGTCAGTTCTGCTCTGCTATCACCACGTTGTCACACAGCGAATACAGCGGTAAGTTTAACCCTTAACGTAGCAAGCCTAAGTCGTCAAAGTTGTTTACCAAGCTGGAGTCTTCTGGGGACCCCAAGTATTATTTTAATTTCTTAACATAGTATTGCAGAGGGTTACTCCAACTATTATTTTTTGGATGTCTAGAAGCATACATAAGTTAAATGAACATTGTTGACGTCAAATATTATGTATATTTGAACACTATTCAGTTCTTCATACAATTTCATACTTTTGTGTTCGTAAATCTGAAACACAGGTTTAACATTTTGAAGTGTGTTTTTATTTTTTGTATTTTTTAAAGAAACGCATCTTTGATCTAATCATGTAATTGATATCTCAAAGGGTTGCAGGATACATATAAAAATCGAGAATAAATTTATTCTTATAATTGCGGCAGTATCACCAAATATCACTCTCTGGGGTCCCTAGAGTACCCCGCTTGGTATGTTAAGGGTTAAGCATATTCGACACTTACTATTAGATATCGGCTTGGGAACTTTGGCGTAGCTACCCTGTCTCCTTGAAGTTGCATTTTTAACGGGGAGTACTGTTTAGGAATCATCTTGTGAGGGAAAACGTTTTCAGCTGACACCATGTTTTTAATTATAGCGTCATTTAAAAAATAACTTATCTGTTAATTAAAATGTGCAGAGAAGTTATTTCTGGAAAATCCTATTCACGCCTCTTATGGTAACAACTTCTGCATTTTGGAAGAGGATATTATTAAGGAAAAGAATGAGGTAAAGTCGTCTTTATATAGTACACACGGAAAAGAAAGTATTTGAAAGTTGACAAATTTTCTTTTGCCAATAGCTCGGCAACAAATTAATTAATTTGGATCTTTTTGTTGTTATTCTTCGAATAGTTATAACTTGACAACCTGCCAAAGTCGGTACTCTGATAGGTTAATTTATTGTTGAGTTTTTAGGAAAACAAATTTTGTCAACTGAAGAATATTTTCTTTCGTGACTGTACAAGCAATGGATGATAATGGCTTAATAAATGACTGTACGTAAGTCTTTTTTAAGTTTGAACATAGGATTGTACATGGCTGTGCATTTTGCATTATTATTGAAGTGCTGCAACTAAGTTATTGCAAAAGGTATGATAAATTCTTACAGTAATATTGTCACATATTGATTTAATCTGTATGAAAACTAAAATAGTTTAACATATGGTTACCCTCCTTTGTGCCAATAATTTTAAAATTAACTCTTGTGCCACTTTTGAACACTTGGCTTTGCAGTAGCTTTCCAAAGAATTAGCAGGAAGTCCAAACTTACACCCTGCAGATAAATACATTTCTCTGGACAGTTTCACTGCTCCAAACTAAGATTTGAAAAGTGTAGTATTTTTAATTTTATTATTATTGGCACAAACGAGATCAACCATATTTTAAGCTATTTTTGTTTCCATACAGAGAAAAACAATATGTGGCAACATTACAGTAAGAATGTATCATGCATTTCTCAGTATGTTGCAGCACTTCAATAATGGTGCACTATACGTACAATCTAGATCCTGAATATGTCCAATTCATATATTACAACAAGGCAATACGTATGCGATACAGGTAAAATCCGTATATTTCATATGGACAATCTACAAGCTACATACATCCAATCCATACATTACATATGGCCAGCCTGTACGCGACATACGTGTAATCTATATGCCGCATGCAGACAGTCTGTAAGCTGCATATATGCACTCTGTATGGTGCATACGGATATTCTGTATGCTGTATCGGGACAAGCTGTGTGCGACATAAGGAAAATCTGTATAATACATAGGTACAATACGTACACTGTATCTAGTCGTACGTACGGGGCACAAGTACAATATAGATGCTGTCTCGGGGTTGAACGCAAGAAACACACGTACAGAACGTATATTGCATACTTCTTGAAATTACGCTCCGTCCTGATAGTCAGTGAGTGTCGTCATTATTAACCCACATGCTACATACGATCCTGACGTCACAAAGCTAGATATTACCTCCGTATATACTTGTTACTGTAGATGACGTCACACGAATGACGTCATTGCACTTATGTAGACAGTACGTATAATACATACTTTTTCAGCTATACGTTTGCTGCAGGATGCTATATACGGTTGTACGTTAAGTCCAGAAACTACAGGAATTACGAATGTAACCTACGTTTTTAAGTATGCCACCTACATTTTTTTTCTCAGTGTAATCCTAAAATCTTTATTAGTCAATACTTTCTAGTCAAAGATTCTAATAAAAATGAAATCTTTGAGTTTTACGTCCCACGGTTATGCCGGTTAGGCTAAAGGAGACGGTGATTATGAGAAATGAATGAAATGGTGGAATGAAGGAAGTGGGAGGAAACGGGAGAACCCCGAGAAAACCCACGCACACGGTGTTTGTCCACCACAAAGTTCACTTGGCGGGAGCAGGGTTTGAACCCGGGACCCCATGCACCAGAGGTGAACGCTCTACCACTGAGCCACCGGGGCCCCTAGTCAAAGATTCTAATGTATGTATTAGAACAACGTTTCATTTAATAGAGAAATTTCTTGAAGCTTTCCTTTCACGCCACCCTTAGACCATGTTTGTCCCGAATGGTGACGTACGATTATCAAAACAACTTCTTCTTCTTTTTTTGTATGAGGACCAGTGTTCTGCCTCAAAGTAGGTTTTAGCCCATTTACTTAACGTAGGTACACCAGATATATACAGCGTGATAGAGTGGAAACTTCTTTTTTATATATTTCTGAAAAAAGTATACGAGAAACCAGAAAATTGGAGAGGACGGTTAGACTTTGAATTAGAGCTTGGATGCAAGGTGAATTGGCTAGGCTTCAGTAGTGAGCAGGTTACATGAATTCACTCCACGCGACTCACTACACTGTACCATCGCCCGGGTTTAGGGTTGCTTAAGGGACAAGAGTGAGACAATTTCGTCTTGAAAAGCAGTCGTGAAAATGTTGTTTCGTCTCGAAAAAGTGGAAATGTACTATTTCTATTGCAAGAGCTGTGTCTCGTCTCGCAACTCGCCATGAACATTATGTCATCTCATCTTGTCTCACAAGAGAAGAGTGGGAGATTATATATCGAAGTGGAAGATGGTTTATACATCAATCAAAAGCACTAAGGACACCTATTAAGAAACTGTAATAAAATTTTTCCGAATGCATGTACTATGCGAGTTATATGAATATACAGGGCGTCCAGAAAATCCGTTGTCACCCCGAGAAATCTGAAACTGTGAGACAGATGTCAAAACAAGAAATCACTTGCTTCATCATTTCCAAAGTACAACGATTTAAAGTGAAAATATTTGTCTCACGGTCCCCGCAGGGTCCCGAACGGGCTCCAACTCAAAATTTTCGCATGGCCCTGTTGTTAAATGAAAGCAGATGGAACAAGTGCAAACAATGTGCAAAAATCCTGCGTATTAGTTCTTCTTCCTGCAGTCGTTTTTTCGTTTGTTTCTACTTTAATTCGTGTACTCAACGTAAAGAAAGGGAACGACCCTACTGCCCGAGATTCTGCTCTTTGGGGCTCATTAATGTGTAAAGAAAGACAGAAAAAAAGAGGGGAAAGAAACGAAACGACAAGAACAGAAAAAACTAAATGAGACGAAGGTTTGTATCCAAGTGAAAGATGGTGTATACACCAATCGAAAGCACTAATTATGCTCATTAAGAAGCATCTATTGTGTGAGTCATATGCATTTTTAATGTAAGGTTTCCCACTTTCATCGAATATCGCATCAGATCACATCGAAAACTGTTTGAATATAGTCTGAACTGATTTACTAAAGATTTGCGTTTGACAAAAGTGTACAGCGTTATCGTACGTGATATTGCACAGTATTATCGGAGACCGTCTAGACTTGTCCCACCTGCTTTCATTGAACAACTGCTTTCAACCGATGTGCTACTTGACCCCCTAGCTATGTGAACATTTTGAGTAGGACATCGTCTGGGACCTTGCGGGGGATCGTGGGACAAATATTTTTCTCTTTAAATCATTGTACTTTTGAAATGATGAAATACGTGTTTTCCTGATTTGACATCTGTCTTACCGTTTTTGATTTCTTGGGAAGGCCATAGACATTATAATGACGTTTCTGCTGTTTTTGACCGGCCGCCATTTTGCACAGGGTAATTTTAGAGATTCGAGACTTGTTTCGCTTTCTTTCATTTTGCAGCAGCTTTCAAACAATATGCTACCATTTGAAACAATATGCTATCCAATTACCATTTGAAATTTTTGAGTTAACCCCGCCTGCGGGTGACCCTGGAACAACAATTTTTGCTTTGATACGTTGTACGTTTAAAATGATCAAACCGTGTTTTCCTGCTTCGGCATCTCTCTCGCCGTTTGAGATTTCTAGGTGTGGCAACGGACTTTCTGGATACCCTATATATTCATATAACTCACATAGTATCTGCATTTGAAAAAAAAAAATATTACAGTTTCTTAATAGGTGTCCTTAGTGCTTTCGATTGATGTATAAACCATTTTCCACTTCGATATATAATCTCCCTCTCTTCCCTTGTCAGGGTAATTCAGTTCTTCTAATTTCCAGAGATTGTCAGATCACCTAACTTCCAGTATGTGCGTTCAAACAAAGCTTGGAAATCGTACTTGTACCCTTGACAAAAAAGAAAAGAAAAGAAAAAAAGACGGGCTAAAATTCCGAATACAACGCTTCGTTTTTTTTAACAGACATGTATAAACATCAGTGTAATGCAATCTTAATTATTCAGTTTTCACATATTACAGTGTGCGGAAAAACAAACAGTACTGAAATCACATCGTTGACATTTATTTATTTGTTGTACAACATAACGAAACATAAGAAAGGTTGTCAAATGGATGTCAACTAAATGTTATTCAACACATATTGTAAATTTACAAGGAATCATTCCTGTACATCATGTGTTCAAAATGTTGAACATTATGTCGCACATATTGTTCATAGCGGTCCTGTAGATCGATGAACATGTTAGTGAACACGGTTTGCTGGAATGACAAAGCAAATGACCGAATCTTTTCTCTTAACTCCGGTATAGTGGTAGGAAGTTATCTGTTCGGAAAATTGCTTCCTTCTGCATACCCCGTATGTAGGCATCTGGAGTCATGAGGGGAGGGGAGTGAGAAGGATATGGAAAATCCGTTCCACAGGAAATCAAGCCATGTTCAAATTCTTGTGAACAGAAGGGTAAGTGACTCACTTGCAGTGTGGGCAATAGCTCCGTCTTGCTGCATCCATTGTTGTTATAACGACAGATTTTTCGTGCGGTAAAAGCAGCACAAATCATGCAAGACAGGGTCAATAATCAACTGTCGATTGATGTAGCGAGCAAAGTACACATGGCTTTTCATCACTGAACCATATGTTACTGATGAAATCTTCATTTTCATATGCCATAGCTAACACTCCAGAGAAATACAGTAGACGTCCACACTAATCTCCTGCAGTGAGATGCTGCCCCACATTGTATGAGCGCCAATATTGCTCGACAATAAGTACATAAGTACCTCCTTCTCTGTTGTGAGTAACATTATCTTCGCATCAACTGCACACTACGCTAGTCAACACATAACTGAGCACAAATGTGGCACTCACAGCTCATACCACATAGCATCTGAGCGCCACCCGTACGCGAATTTCAGTACTGTTTGTTTTGCCGCATACTGTAGTTATTAGGTATGTCAAGGGGTTTCTCTATTTATTTGAGCGAAACCCAATATAGCTCATGTTTCAGTGAAAATTAGCCAAACCGAGCCGAAATCAGGCCCAGTCGTCGCTCACGGTTCTAGTCGAGTAAGTTGCCGTGCAGCATAAGAGAATGGTGTAATGCAGATATTTGACAAAATATTTTATATACATGTAAGAATACCACATCATTTTCGGGGCTGCGATGATTTAGTGATTTGAGAACTCAACTGTTGTGAACGGAGTTCTTGATTTGATCCCAGCTCGCATCAAGTGGGCTTTGGGGCGGACAAACATTATATATGTTTTCCCTCGTGTTTCGCTCCTTTCCTCCCAGTTCCTTCATTCCCCCATTTCGTTGATTATTATCATTACCTTTCTTTAGCATCGGAGCACAACCGTGCGGCGTTAATTAAAAAGAACTACATGATTTTTCTTAGATATAGTACTAAGATCGACTTTCGAAACAACATTTCTACCCGAGCACAAGCGAAACCAAATTTAACTGTAATTCGTCATATAAAATCACTACTAGAATTCATCCATTTAACATGATTACTCTTCTGTTACACAGAGTTGAGCAGAGGCATTACATCAAATGATATACGTTTTATTCTTTTTTATTTTGGTCAATACCTGTCATATGTGGTTTTATATGATATATAACATATATCTACAAAACCGCAGGACTTGTCACTGGACATGATTTATATTCTCTGAATAGCTATTTGACTTCTGGTGGTCTAATTTTCGGTTTATCTGTTCTCTCCCTATTCTATTCGTTTTATTCTTGCTGTCTTTCAGATTAGACTTGTGTTATCCCTTCAAGTAAATTATGACGTGTGACTTAAAGTTAAAATGTATCGTTATATAACATACTGATAAAGTTTTATATAAGATTGAATCCAAGGTGGGTAAAAAATACTTATTAAACTTGATGGTATTACAATCAAGAATAATACATATTTTCTTCATTCCATTATTTCACATCGATCACAACCCCCTTACTTAGCCTTGCTACATAATCGTCGGAAGTTATAATAACAAAACATGTCATAAAAAAACTGCTACTTGACCGCTAAATTAGCCTAAAAGAACACTAATTCAATACAATATGTATGTGAATAACTGCGTGTCACTGTTAGGAGTACGTGTGTCATCATCAAAACAAGAGAAACAACAATAGATACAATCTGATCGTTGACAGTGTTTTTTTTTTTTTACATAGCATTATAAAGTATGAAGTTTTTCTCGATTTTCTCGGAAATTGCTCATGAGAATTTACCTTCAAGCACGTAACTTTAGTCATCTTTAAAAAAAAAATTAAAATTTAAAAATATACTAACTGAACCTGCGCTGACTACTCAGCGCATCATTCTGATATGATCATGGGTTTCCTTCTCACGTCCTCACTATAGCTGTCCATATCACTTTACATACACAATTCAAGGGCAAGACGACTCACAAAGGGAGTGAATTGCTTACAGATAAACATATAAACGTAGCATTTTAATGTTGAGTTGAGTTTGTGGATAACTTCGAGAACTGACAGATGATGTCAAATGTTTTTTTTTTTTTTTCCTTACAAATTTATATCCGTCCGAGGAAGCCTCATTGCGGCTCGTGAGGTCTTTGAAGTTGCCAGGATGCAATCCCTGCATGCAATACGTTAAATCAAAGCGCTTGCAATGCCCGTCAACCCGAAATATGTAACTCCTCTACAGGTTGCCTAACAATGATATGAACCCTAGCGACAATGTAAATCTTATGGGTTCAAAACGACCCATAAAATGTTGAATAGAAAAATAGCGGCACATTAAAAAAAGGAAGTAAAACACCCACGTGTACACAAAATTTGAAGTAAACCAGTGAAATTAGCACGTTTCTAGACCTTGTGGTTTCCGAGATCTCATTGTCAATGGAAATTGGCCACTAACATATAAATCCAACATTTTAATAGTCTATTATGTATCACATATAGTGGCGGATCCAAGATATGATCAAGGAAGGGGCTAAACCATAGTTTGCCGCTTTATCCAGTGTAAAGCAGGATTGAAGTCCATTTTATCCAGTGTATACTTGAGCGTGAAACAGGGAGGGGGATTATAGCCCCTATAGCTCCCCCTTGGATCCGCGCCTATATATATATATATATATAATATATATATATATATATATATATATATATATATATATATATATATATATATATATATATATATATATATATATATATATATATATTCGGGCTTTATCTCACCAGTGACTATGTACTGACACCTAACTAGTGTTATAATGACAAGTTTGATGAAAGTGTACTTCAGTTAAGTAAACTTCTTTCTACGTGGCGTCGGTATCGACATATAGTACTTATAATATAAATGTTTAGCCATCCTTCAAAACTAGTTTTTCTTGATTTCATCAAAATCTAAGCATGAGGATTTGTACTCATCAGGTGCACACCAAGAAATTTTTGTTACGAGGTGTCGAAAGTTTGGGGGGTCACTACTAGAAGACAATACGTCCATGTAGTGTTGAATCGGTGTTATTCTGCACCCGAAAAGACGATAAGTAACTGCTAAGCACTGTCACCTATATTGTCAGAAGGAATGATAGAACTGGATTGGTTTTATAAGAAAAAAAAAGTAGAAATGAAGTGAAACATAACATCTTTAGGCTGCATCAATTATTTCTTTGCTAAACACGTATAATTTTATTAAGAAAGTATAGAAATGTATGCTGAATTACGAAATTTCTTCGGGCTCGGTTCTGGAGCCGATGCATCCCCAGATATTGCGCATCTGGTACTCACTAATATCATTCTGTTCAGCGTAATGAGATGTATTGATTGGTTTGTCTCTCGTTATTGGACTTTTTTGTTATACGCAAATAGTATTGTAGATTTCTTTTTTAAAAACATATTTATTAGGAAATGAATGATGTCAAATTGTATTTATTATTAGGAAACCAATGGCAAATCGTAATCAGATATTTATTATTAGGAAATCAATGGCAAATGATAATAAGATATTTATTATTAGGAAACCAATGGTAAATCGTAACCAGATATTTATTATTAGGAAGCCAACGGCATCTCGTAATCAGATATTTACTCTTAGGAAATCAATGGCAAATCGTAATCAGATTTTTGTTATTAGGAAACCATTGTCAAGTCGTAATCAGATATTTATTATTAGGAAACAATTGTCAAATCGTAATCAGATATTTATTATTAGGAAACCAATGTCAAATCGTAATCAGATATTTATTATTAGGAAACCGTTGTCAAATCGTAATCAGATATTTATTATTAGGAAACCAATGTCAAATCGTAATCAGATATTTATTATTAGGAAACAATTGTCAAATCGTAATCAAATATTTATTAGGCAACCAATGTCAAATCGTAATTACTTTTATTTTTTCTTGTTATTCTGGTGGTGAAGATACAATTCACTCTAAAATTGCCGATACTCTTCACGTCTCTTCCCCCAACTAACTTGCTAATAGTCAATCGTTACCACAGCATTTGCATCAGAAGAGATAGTTCACCTAACCACATTGTTTTTGCATGACCTATTTATTATTGTTGTAGTAGTCTATTAGTGGTTTTCCCCTTCCTGAAATTGTAAATTCGTCCAATTAAAACTAGAAATGAATTGTAACAACCATTCTCCTACTATAAGTACCCTTTCTGTCCGTTGTGTCACCCGGAAGTTATTAGAAATAAATTAACGAGTTTTGATAGAAAAGCAGTTGAAATCCCTGAATTGATGCGGAACAAAACAATACAACTGTCCATAGGGGAAAGGACGAAATAATGAACTCATCCTTGTGTCACAATGATATGAGAATTTAAATTGCATCTATGGTTGCACTTATTCTGCAATTATAAAATCAAATTAAAATTCCATTTAATAAAAACAAAAAAAAGTTCATTTCATTTACATTTACACTTTCACCGAATTCGTTATTACTTTTTCGAACGGAAATAATGTATGTAATTGTTGAAATGTAAATAATTAGTTTAACATAAATAAATTAGGTACAAAAATGCATACATCTTCCTAGTTGGCCCTTTGTCATTAACGTAGGAGCAAAGAGGCATTTAGAACTGTTTTATAACTTACAGAATACATTCATCTTCCTAATGGTATTCAAATCATTATCATCATAGTTATTCTGCATTTATTGCCGCAACTGAGAAGATTCTATACTCTTCCATCAACCTCTTCCGTTTCTTTTCTGCCATCATATCCTTTAGCACGACTTTCGTGATACAGTTTCTACTTAGCCAATGTCATAACCAGTTTCTCTTCCTCTTCTTAATAATATCTAAAACTGTTATTTTCTTTTCCACCATTTCTATCATTTTCCTTCGACCCTGCTAATTCTCTTCATTCTTCTCCACACACACATTCGGAAAGCTTCCAATCCTTTTCCATCATTTTTGCATAATGTCCATGTTTCTGACCCATACAATACAATACTCCACACGAAGCATTTTATGAATATTTTTGTCAACTTAGAAAATACAATTTTTTCCCTGAAATTGGGAATTTTTCGTTAGTCAAAGACCAGAAAACAAGAAGCTTTCAACTTCCAATGTTACAATCATACAGTGCGTTTGAAAAGTAGCTATAAATAGGTCATGTACTATTACAACAATAACATCAACTTATCCTTACAGTAATTGTTAAAAATTGTCCCCATGAATATCCAAACATATTTACACGCATACAGGCCTTGCAGTTTTATTTATTTATTTATTTATTTATTTATTTTTAACGACCAATTCATGCGAAGTCTATTACGGATCCATTTCCGTAAATTTCTCATTTAACGTTCTTACATGATGTCGATTAGGAACCAGTGTACGTGGAAATTAACGAAAATGTGTCTTTCACTTACCATACTCATGAAAGACGTATTTAACGATAAATATTCGCTGTTCAAAAGTTATTACTATTTTGAGCTCACACGAAAAGAGGCAGATTCAAGTATAAAAAGGGCAATAAACACACAATGGTTATATTCTGTCTTAGATTTGGAAGATACTTGAACAGAAGTGTGTAAAATATGTCATAACAGCATAGACAGTAGCATATAATGAGCTTTTATGTCAGAAAAGATCACGGGTTATTTATCACAGGTATACATGTGCATATAATACAGCTTTTCTTTAAAAATTGAGAGTGGCCGTAGGACAAGTAGTAATCCGATGATACTTGGGAGGAGCACGTTCAGACAGAACCCAAGACTTTATAGAATAGCAAAGAGTGCTCAACTTGAGGTTCTTTGAATCCCTGTTCAATTGCCGTCCCACGCTGGATATCCTTGACAGTGACTGCAGCTCTTGCTCTTCGACATGCTTATTTAGCCTGTTTGCCTCTTGGTGCACTATCGTAAGCTTCAACTACTTCAGCGATCTTGGAAAGCTTTCACAATCGCCACGTTGCTGTTTCTTGCAAGACAGTGAACGTCTCCTCCATATTCACATGGGCATCTGACTCAACACCAAGAGCAAGCGGTTTACGATTCGGAATCATTATTTTCATTATGGTATGTATCTTTCGTGCAATTCTTTTCTTCATGGGGCCGCGGTGGCTCAGTGGTAGAGCGTTCACTTCTGGTGCTTGGGGTCCCGGGTTCGATGCCAGCCCCCGCCAAGTGAACTTTGTGGTGGACAAACACCGTGTGCGTGGGTTTTCTCGGGGTTCTCCCGTTTCCTCCCACTTTCTTCATTCCACCATTTCATTCATTACTCATCATCACCGTCTCCTTTAGCCTAACCGGCATAACCGTGGGACGTAAAACTCAAAGATTTCATTTCTTTTCTTCATTGCTGTGGGTGCAACTGTCAAATCAGGGACAGGTTGTAGCTCAAGGAGGGCTTTTATGACATTAACTGACGTTGCCATGACGAAAATCCAATGTACGTTGGAAAGAGATGTTGTCAGAATTAGCACAAGAATTCTTGAAACCACGTAGAATAGCAACACGAGTTTCCCCTTGTTCAACTGCCTATGAAACGAAAATGTCAAACACAACGCGAATAAGTACGTTTACGTTTGACAAAAGTTTGTAATGCGGATGGTCATGGACACCTCCAATTGTGAAAGCACTAGGATTCAACAGTAATCGTCTGCTGCACGGAAGGTGCCTGGAGGGAATCATTTTCGTAACTGTATTTTTTCCTACTATCTATTGACCCACCTTGCTGATTACCTACGCTCGAAATGTTCTGCTGATTTTATGGTGGAATGTGTTGTCAACATTGTTGGATATTGGATTAGTATGGTCCAACCCTAGCATGTGACATATTACATAATTTGGTACGATGAGCAAACTCTAGAAACAAATCGTGATTTTTGCACAATTGCTTTCTATACAGTATATCACAATGAAGCTGCTATAACCAGATGCATGCATGACTCATCCAAACCTTTCTTTCTAAACGAACTCCTAACCTGTGCTGTTCGTTGTTGCGTGGTCAATAGTCATGTCCAATGATATATGTTCAGCCGCAAGTTCATATTATTAGACAATAGAAAAATACCACCAAGCTAATAAGCTGCTATTTGAAAAACTTCCATTTTGAAAACGTTAGAAATACTGACAGACTGGGGTGCTTAGGGAATGGTACCAACAACAGATATTTGCTGTTCTGTCGAGTGACCTTTATGCCAAGTTATGTCTCTATGTATGCAATAGTAAGGCAACCTTTCGAGAAAATATATTTTAGAGTGGTTGGAAACACTGACAATATGGGTGCTTGAGGGTTCACACTAACATAATACAAATCTAGTATGGGTCGCAGTCTAATTATGTCCGTCAATGCTGTAGTCTTCATGCGAAAATCTTGAATGTTCGCATTGGTTGGCAACTCTGTCAAAGTGGGGTGCTAGGGAGACGGGGACACACACTATGTTTGCATTGTCGAATGCTGCTTCTGTCGCATTTGTTCTATATTCGTTCAATAGCATGCACACCATTTGCAACATTATGATGTTTACGCTTGGTTGGCAACACTGACAACCTAGAATAGTTGGAAGACAGTAACACTCAACATCTTTTGCTATAGTGTCGTGTGATGTTCCTGCCAAGATTTGTGTATAAACGTCTCATGGTACGGAATCTGTTTTAGAATTTCTCATTTTTACAATTGGTTGGCAACACTGACAAACTTGGGTACTTGGTAGAGGAATACGTCCACAGTATATTTTCTCCAATGAGGAATGATGTTTATGCCACGTTTCATGGATATACATCCAGTGGTATAGAAACCATCTTCCACACTGTATTTACAGTTCGTTGGCAACACTGACCAAATTGATACGTCTGGGTGCAAGGTAATATTATTAAACACTTGCTCGAGTGACGTTCTAGGAATGAGTCAAAAAAGGAACATGATGGGCTCAGGCGCTTACGCGTGATGCATCATAACATTCATTTTTATCTATCGAATATGCCATAGGCCTACATAGGGTCACAAACACCAAAAAAACAGGCCCTTTTTAAGATCAAGTTGCAGGTTTGCCCATGATTTGAAAACGGTTTCGTACTTCTCACGGTAAGAGCTTTCAGACGATATATAGGTTTTCCCCAGGTACTTGGTCCCGGTATGGTATCATCCCTAGTGTCAAAAATTTGACCGAGATCTGTCGGTGGTTTAAGAGATTGAGAGTCACAAACATATCACTTTCAATTTGGATCTGTAGTTTTTTGTTCACAGACACCGCTATTATTATATAGATTTTGTGTTTGTATGGCATTTAATATAACACGTCTTTGTTACAAGATCCGTAATATTTGTAGCTTGAGCCACATTCGTAGCTTTTGTCGCTTACTTCTTCTGAATGACTGTCTTCATAACTGTCAGTAGCTTGCCCGCTCTTCACGCCCTTCTCTAAGGTACGCGCTCCTCAGATTGAGAATCACTGCTTTAGAAAGTAATATGAACACTCAAAATCTTCAAAAAGAGAGAGATTAAGTTCGTTTAGTGCACATAAAAAAGCAGGGCCGTAACTTGTGTGGGGGGGGGGGCAGGGGGCAACTGTCCCCAGGAAAGCTTCCCTCCGTTTGAGGGGGTCCATTTTACGACAAAATTTTCTTACTCCATATACGATACGAACATGAAATTATAAAGTTACTACATTACATCAAGCATCAAGTTTACTACATTACATAAAGCATCAAGTTTACTACATTACATAAACAAAATAGCACACCAAAGGTAAATAAGACAAAAATGAGTCGAGGGCCGTTTTCAATAAAAAAAATGTCTACTATTAGGGGTCCTAGAAATAATATTTATTTGTATGGCTTTGAGATTTGTCAATATTGTCCCCTTAATCAATTTGTCATGTATGGAACGGCCCCGTAGGCCTTGCCGTGCGGGAGGGCCCACAGGCTCCGGGGAGTCCATAAAGAGTAAGAGAAAGATGTAAAGAGGGGGTCCAAAAATTAGAAAAACAACTTTTTCTAGAGGTACTAATTCAACCATTTCTTACTTTTAAGTTTTCGAGGTCACAGCTATATTGTCGTTTGAGGCGAGAAGCTCATTATATCGTTTAATGAGCTAGTGGAAGTTATGAACGTTAATCACTGAATTATCTTACATTTTCTATGGTTTATTCCGTTACCAAATTTACAACAATTTTTAATATATTCAGAGCAGAATGATATCTGTCTCAAGCGAAACTTAAGATTACGCTAACTTAATCTATGCTTGGAGTTTTTGTAATTTATCGCTAGAGTGAGCTTTAGTTGCTAGTTTCCTGTATTATCTGCCAGATTTCTCCACTTATCAAGAATTGGGTGCACTATCTTCTGCAGGCGAGAAACCGCCGTTTCCCAGAATTCCCTTCGGCTAGTCGCTTGATTTCCGGTTTCCAAGCATTATATTCTCCGGAGAATTCAACTCAACTCAACAGGCTCCGGTCATGTAGGTACTTAGATCTAATGAAACAGCTCTGTTCCGCTTTCAAACGCGGAAGATTACATTTCATTTTCAGTCTATGCAACTCGCTACGTGTCCTGGGAGACTAGTTCGTTCCACCCTCAACATGTACAAGCGAGCAGTACATACATATACAGAGAAAATGAAAACTGGCCTACATTTCATTAATAAGTTTGCCCAGAATAGGCCATTATCGAATAAGTTCTCTCATAATAAGCTCATTCTAATTATGGTTATTATCTTATTTCGTTCATAGGCAATTTTTTCAATGTTTGATTAATATTTTGCAAAGTACATGAAAAGTATACAGTAGAGGTTCATAGTTCGACATGGATGTAACAGAAGCTTCATCCAACTAATTATTAAAAACCCAAATGATACACAAAGAGAGAAAGAAGAATCTTTGTTTATAAATTCATACATTAACAACGGTATTATACAAACAAGCTACAGTGCATTATTTTTTAAATCAATCAACTAAGCATCACAGTGTGTCGTGCTAATTCCTAACAGTAAATAGCTAGCTAACAGATGTCGCTACCTGCGATATCGCTTGCTTGTTTGACGCTAATAGATGTCGCTAGCGTTTAGGCAATTTGAAGATTTAAAACTATTGTTTCGATTTAATTGCACCTTAGGAAGTGTATAGTTTCAATTTAGTTATTTCAAACGCCGTAAGCATGTATTGATATTTGTGTATTTTTACAGTTATATGTTCTGGCAATTTAAATTGTATTTTTTTAATTATTTAAGAATACTTAGTGATGATACTGAAGATGAACATGCTTTGTTGTTTACAAGTAGTATGTGCATACCTGTTATGAGTGTCTGTGTCATTGTTAGGAGTAGAACAGTCACCGTTATTACAACACAAACAAGGATAGATATTTTGTACACAAACAGGTTATTTTGTACACGTATCCAGTATTTAAATAAACAAATATTTGTTTTAGCGGAATAAAAACTCACAATTAATATTGTCAACGATCGAAATACTTTCTTTTAACACTTTGAAAATGAGTTTATCTCAATTTTCTTGGAAATTATGCATGTTAGTTGAACATAAAATTCGTCATTTAATTCAGCTTCATGCCATCTATAACCTCCTGAGACCCTGCGTATTGCATACAATACGTTTTTCGAACGCTCGTCATGGCTACGAATATTTAAGAACATGCCCGAGTATTCGGAAAATGTCGACATTCCTGCAGAAAAGGCAGCTGGTTTTTGTTTTTACCTACAGGTGGCTCTGTTGTCTGCTGAAGGCGGGAAGAAGACAATTGGGGTTATGGACGCATCTGATCCAGGTACATTGATTGAATAAATTTCTCAGAAAATAAAACATGGGGAAGTAAATTTTAAGTAATTTTAATGCATACATTTTAATTTTAATGCATGTAATTTTAATTTACATATTTTATGCTTATATTACGAAGGAAAATATATAATTTTCCTTGTGTATTGTATGCAATACATAGCAATTTGAGACCCAAAGTACTGCATACAATTCGACCCATTACCGATCAATAGGGAAGCAGTATGACAAAATGGTTTATAAATATGTACTATTGGGTCTATTGTTACCTAATATACAAAATTTCATCAAAAGTTCTTGACAAATAAAAGTTCGGGTCTCAGGAGGAAACGATATATTGTATGTCTGTGGCTCCGTGCACGAAACCCATAACCCACACAAAATTCACAGGAAATCAAGTCTATTAATTGCATGAAAATGTCTTTATTAAAGATTTCTAGATGATGCTACCATCTCTGTGTTGTTTTATATTATTTGCAAATGCAACATTAACGATAGAACAGATGATGTGTTAAAGGTCAAGCAGTACAGGGGTACCATTATCTCCATGTTCAAAATTTTGTGGGTTATGGAGATTGTGTTAAGAATGACATGGTGTAGTGTGGTATCATAGCGGATATGACAAAATAGAAACAGATAAAGGACTGCGATTCCAAAAACCGACCCTAACTAATTAGGGGAAAGAAGAGGCTTAGAAGAAGACGAAATTAAAACTTTAAGAGTGAATTGTAAATTTGAGCTAAATCTCATTAATAGAGCAACCCACATTATGTTTTATTTTTTGTTTAATTATGCTTTATTTTTTCCAAGTTATGCTTTATTGTTAATTTCAATCATTGTTTTACATTAATAGTGTATAATGTATAATATGTACTATACATTAAATGTTCTAAATATCTTGATCTGGTATTTATTAATATTTTATGCAACCAGTTTCTTTCATATTTAATGAACTTTCTGCTTAATGCACTCTAAAGAGATATGCTTTACTCGATTCAGTTTTTTCTACCACTTCTGTGAGGCTTGAAGGTGCGTATATACAGAAAGGAAAAGTAAAATATGCCATCATAAAGTACAGAAAGTGCTCAAGTTCAAGAGGTACACATAACAATATAGTGTGGTGTTCTTGTGTACTATTCATTGTTGGCGGAAAGTTTTCTTCTTTTCCTTTTTTCTTTTCTGCACATCAAAGGATTACACCGAAAAGTTTACAGAAATTAAAATAAGCTTTTCATTGTTACATTGTATGTTCTCAATGATTTTCCATTGTAAATATTGGTTTTAAAAATATTAATACAATATGTTAAAATTGGAGTTAAACAGAATTTTCCAACAATTGTGCTATATATTTTAAATTATGCTTTATGCTTTATTTTCTAAAATTATGCTTTGTTATGCTTTAAAAATTAGTTTCTTCTGAACCCGTACACAACCACAAGCATGTTCAAGGTACCAACCATATGTGTAGATTGCTATTATGCTTTCTATGCTTTTGGGTTGCTCTACTCATTAATAATTCTGTTATCTTGCTAGTGTGTGATGAAGAGCGTGATAATGGTAAACTTCACTTAAACAAGTAGCGTGGTTCCTTTACAGCTTGTAATTTTTAGGTTTTCAAAGAAATTCCTTTTTCTTTATTTTCTCGGCAGCTACCATGAGCTTTACAGTCACTCACATCATTTTTTTGCCGAATTCAATAAACTCTGTCTATCGATTAGCTTATATAATATACTTGGACATTGTTTTTTTTTTCTTTCGTTAAACGCTAACATCATCATAAAATTATTCGAGCATTAATATTTGTGTAACCGCACGTAGGATGGAGGGTAAACTCACAATCTATATAAAAATGAAAGTGACTATGTTTATGACTTAATTGCTCTTGAACCACCCAACCGATTTCAATCAAATTTTGAACATAGATAAGGTTCGGAGCTGGGATGTGTTTTATCATTTTACTTGGACGGTACAACTTAGGGAGGTGGCAAGGAGAGACACTTAAAATTGATCGAAAATAACTGATATTTTTCGAATCCATAGTTTTCCGAGTTCGCTGAGATGAACTATAACACTTCCGATGCCGTTTAAATACAAATTCATCTCGCAACTTGGGAGAGGGAGAGATATATAAAAATGACCGAAAATGACTGATATCAGAGACCGCTTCAGTAATAGTAAAAAGTGATTGACTAACGAAACATGTTACTAATTTTTCTTATTTTTAACCCAGCGAACCGGATAATTGACGATAGTGTCCCAAATTTTAAGGGTTTTTTTCCTGTGAGCTAATGGACGGACATGTATTAAAATGGTTCAATAATGGCATGAATTAATTCAATTATAGTGACTTAAGCGTAATACATATATATTCAAACAACAAGTTATATTATTGAAACAAGATGGTAAATTCAAACATACTTGGTTGCTCATCAGTAGGCCATTTCAGATTTTGCTTGGGAAAGTGGGGGCAAGATCCTCCACTGATGTAATAATGTATGTATTTATTGGTATATTAGTATGCAATTTATTAAAATGTATTTATATCTCAAACTTTGAGGCAATTCTCTGTGTCCTTCTCAAATGACTCTCCTGTCCCGAATCATCACCAAAGGGATTTTTAAGTAATTAATTCACACTGCTTATCATCCTTATCTTCCTTTTTTATTGTCAAGTTAAAAGGGAAAGAGGATTTCTGTCGACTCATTTGTCTCAAAGTTGTTTCATCGTAAATAACTAGACTGAATGATCAGGATTTATTTAACTTTGGAAATTGAAACATAATTTTTGGTTTTCGTGCTGGTGCAAAATCACTTTTACAGCCAGACAATATACAACAATTAAGCACAGTGTCAGTAATACAAAATTACTAGTATCTTGCTTTAGTTTTCAGATAAGTAGACAGGACAACATGCCAAACTTTCTACTTATAAAGGTAGTATCCCTTCGCTGCAATTTGCCTCATCTGTGTACTACGGCCATCCACTAGAGATTGCTATGGCTATGGTTTTACCGAGGAACAATTTACAAGAAAATCTTCGTTCTCTACTCTATATACAGGGCGTTTCAAAACAACACCGACAACGTTTGGGAGGTGATTCCTGACACCAAGATTAGACAAAAACTATAGACCAACCTGGGTACACAAATGCTTCCTTTCGGAGTTATAGGGTACCGAAAACCTGAAAAAATGAAGTTTAAAGGTCCATAGCTCCAAAACTATAGAATCTATTGTAGTGGGGTCAAGACTTCACTTACAAACTAATATGTGCTCTATCCAAAAATACACGTTTCAGAATCGTACGGTATTCTACGCAACAAGTTTTATAGAGGCAGTTTGATTATGGGCATATAATTTGAAGTATCCAGCAACTACCTCTGTAAAAGTTGTTGCCGAAGTAACATAAGATTGTGAAACGTATTTTTTGTTTTGTTGATAGAACATACATAGTTCCTAGGTGAAGTTTTGACCCGATTACGGCAGGCCTCATAGTATTGGAGCAATGGACCTTTAAAGTTCATTTTTCATGTTTTCGGCAGCCTATAAGTCCGGAAGGAAGCATTTGTGCATACAGGTTGGTCTATACTTTTTGTCTTTTTGTCTTCTACTATCGCTCCAGACATTTCTGCGCCATGTTCATGTGCGCGTGCATATGGAGGATATGCAAAGCTATATCGAATGTGTCTCTGAAGTCTCCATCCTACTTCGAAGTGTTATGACTTGAAAATGACTAATCGTATTTCAATGAAACGCCGATATTACGAAAGAGCGAGTATTCAAGTTGTAACTAGTGTGCAGAAAGGACACTCACTAGTGGCATTTCCGGCTAACTACCTGTCAATCGAACCGAAAACTTAATGTAACTACAACATTTGTGAACCTAAAACTTAATGTAACTAAAACATTTGTGAACCTAAAACTTAATGTAACTACAACCAGTTTGCAATTTGTAACAAGTTTGTATTTGGTTGTAAGCAAATACAGTTATTGGAAATTGGATGATACGTGTAAAAGTGTATGAATGTAACGTTGAACTACCTAGGTAATACACTCCCTCTTTCGACCTGTAGGTGTTGCAATTGAAATCGAAAAATAAAAACTTTAGCTACACCGTATATTTTAAACCATGTTTACCACTGCAATATGTAAAGAATTAACACTTCTCCCCTTTTTTCAAGGGGGAGGCAAAAGGGTTTGGGCACAAAACCTCGCGGCCAGAACCTCGGACACATACACACACTGATGCAGGCCTGCATACATTATAATATCATAAAACAACAGTTATTTATGTACACTCATGTCCAAAATGATTGTCGTATATCTACAACTGTCTTCTTGTAAGAATATAATTTGATAATGATTTTGCAGAGTGCTTTTAATACTGATACTATGTGTATAATCGAGAAATGTATATTTGTGATAAATTTCATAGGAAAAGAATTATAAATACGAAAATTAGAATGAATAAAACAAAATGTTGCTAAATGGGCAAGAATGTTTTATTTTCGTTTTATTGTTCTTATTTACTGCTCTTTTGACATGAAATTTGCCACATACATGTCTTTGTCGATTATATACATACTAACATTGTAAGAAATACCGGGCGAATTCGTTATCAAATTATATTCCTACAACAACATATTTATAGACATGCGACAATAATTTTGGACATGAGTGTACATGTCCTTAACTACAGCTGTATATTAAGTACTATAGTAGGGCAGAGCAATTAGTATGTTTTTGACCTATGTTTCCAAGAGCTGAACACAATTCAAAAATCCACGGGGCAAACTGTTCCCTTCTGTCGGTAAGCATGTGTTATGATTCTTCCTTATTCTGAATTTACCTTTTAAAAATGCATAAACAAACAATCTATTTCAATGTACGAGAAAATTAAGGATGGAATTTTAAAGTACTATTATTATTTTAGACGATGAGCAAACATTGGAAGAACAATGCGCATGATGTGAAAATCTCTAGAATTGAAAGGCACGTCCGATTTTACGAACATAACATTAAAAGAGAACAATTCTGACAGTCGTCGAGCACCCCAAAGAAGTTTATGGAAATTAGAGCTGGAAACGACAAACGATTGCGCCATCTTTACTTCGCTTTTATGAACGTGCCATTCCATTCGTGCTGGCTCAATAACGATTCAAGCGTTTATATCTTATACAATCAAAGAATTAAGATAAAAATCATTCAGTAGAGAATTATTGCTTTTGTAGTTAACAGGATTTGTTCTAAAATAAGAAAAAAAAAAAAAAAAAAAGATTCTCATGTACGTGCACTTCAAGGAAACTTTTCTCAATTCTAGCCCGAAAACAAAAGACACCGTAATTTTTCAAATGATACGGATCAAAGAAATTTGAAAGCCGATGGCTACACTGGAAAAATACCTATATCTATTTATTGCTTTCGTGGTAAGCTCTTTCTAGTTGATGAAACTAAAAAGATGTAGCTACTAGATTAACAACTAACAGAATGGCTTACCAGAGTCTGATTTGGGCTCTTTCGTGAATTAAACCGAATTTAAAATTGCCTAGATGAGATTTAGTTCGATTCCCGAAGTACTTTTCGTGTGTCCAGTTAAACTTAGAACTACGTCTCACATTGAATTGGTTCTGAAATGGGGCTCTAAAACAATTAATCGTTATTTCATTTCAAAGATTTAGTTCAGAATAAATTCTATAATTTTATTAGCGTTTAACAACAAAAAATTGTAACGGTACTGGGTTCTGTCTCTTGCTCGGACAATATTTTTACAATAATAATTAGTATTTCGAATATGTCAATCGAACTGCTGGTTCGGAATCAGTAATTCGGTTCCCGTTCCTAGTGAACGTAGATCCTATTATCCGTGTTCAATTCCAGTTTCGCCTCATAAACTGTTCGGAATTTTATTCTATATTACCACATTGGGATTCGAACCAAGACCATGAATCATTCAGTGACCAGATCCTTCAATAGCACGAACATGCTAAGAATCACCATGTGAATAACTTGGGATTCGAACCAAGACCATGAATCATTCAGTGACCAGATCCTTCAATAGCACGAACATGCTAAGAATCACCATGTGAATAACTGTACGAAATACCGATATGATTTTCGTTCAGTTATTTACATTAAAGCACAAACACAGCACAGCATGAACCGTACGCGTGTGTCTGAGTGGCATGCTCGGTTCAGGGCCGGCATCCCCTTCGATGTCTGTAAGGCCGGCCCTGAACCGAGCACGCCAATGAAGCACACGCGTACGGTTCATGCTGTGTTCCCCAAACACACTTGTTGAATCATTGCAAAGGTCTCCGTAGCACTTTTCCCGAGATTTGCACAGAATTCGATACACACGCGCTGTTCTATTCTAGGATCCATCGTAAAATCACCACACACAGAGTATCATGAAAAGCAGTGAGGAAACTCAACACATCAACCAAGCTCCATGAAACTGTGCACTCTCACTCACCAGATATGATAGTCTTGCCACCTATTGGTGCAAAGTTCTACTACTACTACTTTGTAGATGACAGCATCAGTCCCGAAAATTCTAGATAGCACCTCGTATTGGTTTTCGATATCTATCACTTCGACCTTACTGTTCCCAAGCTTTCGACCCCCGCTAACTCGGTCGATATGCCCAATACGCTATATGTTCATAGGATTTTTTTTTGCTTATCTCAGTATCAGGAATCTGCTCCAGACGTTTGTTACATTAATTAAGTTACACACTGAGAAAAAGCCGGATCCATACGCTTTTTGGACAAATATGAAATCTATGTTTTCTACGGAAATATGTACGGAGCATACGTTATCAATATGTTACATACGTTCCGTCTTTTTCCCGCTTAGATGTTACATCTTGACATCATACACTTATGTCATGGCTGCAATCATGAATAATTACGCACAGACTACATTAATTTCGGTATATTTCATTGAACGGTCTTTCCTAAGTTATCATTAAGCTAGTGTTCCTATTTATAAAATTATGCACTTTATGACTCATACTAAATAGGAACATTTCTGCTAAGACCTCCGGTGCGCTATTTTTCAAACATCACGAATATGTCGAGTTACTGAATATACCACAGTTCATACTGCAGGTTTGGTTTCTCATCTGCTCTAAAAATATCACAGTTACAGAGTTGTAACGAATAGGATTTTAAAATATTAATAAACATTGTTTATATAAAACATTGATCGTCTCTTCTACAACAAACAGTGATTTGTTTCAATCGATACAGTTGGTGTTTCATTGGTTACATATTACTAAATGATCCATCTCCGCTGACCCATAACTATTGAGTTCACTGAGTGAATGTGCCGGTTGTGTATTGAAACAGTATTCAAGATAATGGCCCCTTACAGCCATTTCACCCTGTGTTTTGGGCTTCCTCATGGGCACACAGTAAATGAAATAACCCGATTGTTTGGTGCATCAAGGAGGACTGTATAACACACCTATTAGAAATTGTCTAACGCAGGTATGAACGCAAAACGGGGTTGAGAATTATGATCACGAAAAAGAATCCTAATATGAGACGCGCAGGCAGGCAGGCAGGCGAGAATTAATTTCGGTAGGGGTTCAAAATGTTTAGAGTTTCCGAATCCAATATGATTAAATATATTAAAATTTGTCAAATCATCCGTAAAATTAGGCTAAATTTACAGTAAAATCGGGATTTCGAGGAGGTCCAGACTCCAGGACTCACCCCCTGTGTACATTCCTGGAGACCCGGTAGGAATTAGTTTCATTCGGACACCACGCTAAACTGTAGGTCCATGCCTCATATAGCGTTGGTGCTGAAAGAAAACATTAAATCCCAATTCACTCTATCCACATCTAACCATTCTGACCCAAACTTTAGTAAGATCATTGTTGAGTTTTCCAGGTGAATGTTGAGATAATGCCTTTTGGTATTGGCAAAGGTTAATTTTCTTTACATGTTTCAATTTTAATTGTCTTCGTATAAAATGACACCATAATTGTTACCTGACACATCTTTAATAAAGAAATAAATGTACCTATTGAGAATAATTAATTTTAAAGTTAGCTAGACACGTGTTTTGTGTGTAACAATCAGAGCTCAAGCTTTTAAAGTAAGTCTAATGGAACAGAAACTCCTTAACAGTTTTATGTATGTACACATAAAAAAAAATTGGGAAAAGAAACAGAAAACATAAAACAAAGTAGTAAACGTGACTTTTTTTTTTTTTTTTTTTTTTACATATAACAAACAACGCATCTCCACATGTGCATTCACACCTTTCAACACGTAGAGCTTAATGCGAACTATAAATAAACCATACACCCTATTTCCTGAGGAAGAAGCAAGAGGCTCCATACAAAGTTGGCATTTCAATTTGCCCGCAAAAATTCTTGGCAGCAGCTAGTTCACAACTTCCAGCGTAAATCTCACACCCTTGACACTATTTTTAAAAATAAAGAACAGCTTGATATAATATGTCGCTTCTACTGGACTTTTTGGCAAGAAAGGATAACAACAGAGAAAAAGGGTCTGGTAAATACATGTATACAATGTATTCGTTAGGCTTACACACAACAAACATGGAAGTAATTTTTCTTAAGGTTACATATGATAAAACCTTGCCCTTTCTATCAGCACTAGTGATTGTTATGTGTACGGTAATATGTTTTATTTTAGAAGAGATTTTGAACTGCAAAATCTGGGTGGGCTCTAGAAGGTTACGCCCTTTCTTTAGCCGAAGATGCCTAGGTACCAGGAGTCCAGTTCTAGGATCATTAGATAACCAGTGGATACTCAACATTCTTAGGCATCGAAGGTGTTGAATAGATTTATGGTAAGAAAAAAACGTACAACAATTGTTAGCAATAATCATTACGTACTAACTGGTTCTGATTAACAAGTCAGCTCAGGTCAGACCCAACTAGCTCTGTTTACCGATTCTACAGTTTACTGGGCAAATGTCCTAAAAAACAAACCGTATTCTCAAAAGATTGGAAAGACAATAAAAGTTTGAAAAGTGATACGAGAAGTAGTGTTTAATCTTAGACCCTAAGACTCAAATATTACTCTTTTACTCTTGCGGTAGAGTGACTGTTAAAGATCTAGAAAAAACAATTATCATAGTCAATCATCATGTTTATTCCTGAAGAAAGGCCATATAAGGATGAAGCTTGACAATCGCCTGAATCTAAAACAACATATCTTAAACACTAACCGCCTTATGCAGGGTCATTTTGACGTAAGATTAGCGTCATGCTAAAGACCTGACTCCTGCAGGAAACACGTTAGTCGAACTCTTTAGTGTGGCATTAATCATGCGTCAGAGCGACTCTGCATAAGGCCCTAAAAGATTAGCACATATTAGTATGTTTAGAATTAAATAATTCAACTCTCCATAAAACTTAAAAATGAAACATGAAAGTAATTTTAGGTTCATATTACTACATAGTCACCTAATATTTGACAGACAAAATATTGAAGAATTCGTCAAAACTGAACATACTTGGGTACAACAAACCTGCAAATTGCAGATGGTATCAAAGAGCAACTACATCAATTTGCTAACCTTAAGCCAATTAGCCAAGAAATCAACAGACTCAATATCAAATACTTTCATAAATTACAGCAAAAGATTTCTATCACCACCTTTTCCAGGACAACGATAAAGCTTACTTGAATAATCTTTTTACATCTTTTCAAGGCCACACAACACTTCATCGGTATCGGGTTAATGTCTTTTGGCTAATATACTTACGTAACAATACCGTACATAGATTACTTAACATATTTACTGCTATATGGAACAATGTTGGAAGTTCACACTATTATCATCTTTCCAGGGTCGTACTCAGGGATTTATTTCGGGAGTACAAAGCTTTCCGGGAGTAAAAATTCAATATGAAGATAAATTACATTAAAATCTGTAAAATTACTTCTAAAACTAGACTAGAATTACAAAAAAAGTCGGGTTTTCGGGGGTCCATAACCACAGGATCCACATCCACGTGCGTCAATGCGCCTTCCTATCAAAAATATTAATCGCTGCAAAGGAGGAAATTCGAAGTCTAGTTTCTCAGTTGACGAGTGGATTACATATTCAAAACCACTCTTCTTTAGACTAAAATTTCAACAAAAATTGTAGGAATATGAGAAAATACGAAAGACTAGTAAACAAAAACCTAAGAAATGTAAATGGAAAATAGGGTAAATGCTAAGCAATCAATATGGTGTTTATTTCTAGTTTCTTAATTTCTTTTTTTTTACGTTTTATATTAAATACAGAAATTCCGAAGTTCTCGCTGGAAGCGGAGATATGTGCCATGAAAACATTGGTACAGACGTTTATACTCCTATTATAATATACCATTATTTATACCTTGATTTCTAATCGCTTCTTCCCCACGTGTAAATTTTCACTAAATGTATAAGACTACGAAATACTCATCCAACTTTCTTTCCTAGTTGGTCATTTTATGACACTCAATATCTGGTTCCAAACAAGCTAGTAGAAGCTTACTAAATATTTTACAAAACTCCTAGCTCTTGATTAAAATTTACTACCAGTATTATCTTCCGGGCGAATGAAAACATTCACTTGCAACACAATTTGACTTCCACTAATTGTTTCTTAGAAAGGTGTCCATGAAGTCCTCAAAATCAAATTTTGTCAACTTTGTTCATTTTTTTTACCGTCTCTTCCCCATGAAACAAACCAAGGGAAAATAATCCATTAGTTAACTGATAAATTTCTGTGCAGCAACTTCCAAGTCATTTTGTTTACGCCTGCCAATTTGACTAGTGGCATACTTTCCAGGAGAGGCTTTGTCTTACAACTTTATTTAGGACAAATAAACAGGATGATGCTTCTGGTAATAATCTACGATGGACGGTAGATTTCACTGAAGCGAAAAATCGTTCCTGCCCAATATAGTAGATATACGTAGAATATATACATGTAGGAACGATGTCTGTCGATGTAACTCTTACTCGGGATGAAGAGATTAGTGAACTATGGCGATAGAAGTTGATCTGTTTGTGCCAATGGTAGCAGAATACATATGAAAACGAGTATTTCACTTTGTTTTATAGTCACATCTAAATAGTACAAAATGAATCTTTCACAATATGATAGGGCTATTTAAATTACAAGAATACTAATTTGGAGACGAATTGTAGGAGGCAATTTATAAGTGGGTTGGTCAAACTGCAATCATATATCACATAAGCGACAGGAAATATTCACATCAAAAATCATCTACAAACCAGGAGTAAAAGTGAGGGAAATGCAGGGGACGCCGTTCCCCCACTTCCAAAAATATCAATGGTGCCCTCCACTTCCTAAAAATTTACAATAGGCAAAGATAAGCACGGGGGGTGGCGTGACGTCATGCGTCCCCAAACCTCTTCAGATCCACTTTTACCCTGCTATAAACTAACCCTAATCTGTTAGAGCAGTCATTTTTAGCTTGATGCTACATGACGTCACAGTTTGCTGTTCGTGCTTTCAGTAAATCACACAGAAAGAACAAGAAGAGCATGCAAATCCATAGACAGGGTTGATAGAAGATAATGGTGATAGGCGAACAATTCGTAGTCGATGGTTTTCCATATACACTACTCGTAGATTCAAAATTAATCATACAGTGTCAATACTTGTTTTATTCTATTCCATCTGTCTCGTTACGTCTTATTTATTGCTCAACATGGTCTCTTGGTCTTGGTTGTGATCGTAAAGCCTGTTCTTACGTCATACATCGGCCAGTTAGAAATGATTGTGCTAGACTTTACTCAAAAGCCAATTTAAAATCCTTCTTAATCTTATTTCATTCGATAAATCACCATCATATTGAGACATGACATCTACCTCTGCAGTTTACTCGTTAAACAAAATCCCATCCCCTTTGACCTTTACACAATAGGAAATATGATATACACTTTAACATCTGCTTTAATACAATGATAATAATACTGTGCAGAAAACTGATCATCTGTCAGCACAGATATCTTTACATTTAATATTACTATTAGATGTCTCTCTATGCAACATCCACATAAATCTATTCATTTCTCTTTTGAACAAATATTTTAAGGTCACACCACCATGTTTAATATTAGAATATTAACTCATTAGTTACAAATATCTTACATCAAACTAATAAATGTATTTTGTTTTATATGTAGACTACAGCCTATAGTAGCTACTGTAAATAAGATGTAACTTTATCCTATGGAGATTGGCTGTATTTCTGCATTCACTCATCATCCAATTACTCTTTGGAACTTCAACCTTTAAAATGGAATAGGTGTGAAATAACTGGTAGTTATTATTGAAACGCAATTTCAAACAATCTTGTATTAATAATGCAGAAGGGAAGGTGTGAACTTTAAAATTGGCTATTCATTTAAACCAAAATACATACACCTATTTTGTGTCAAAATACCTAGAATTCTGAAAATTTTTCTATGACATTTTTATATTTTTGCTAATTGCTTTCAATCTATACACAATAATATACAATTCAATCTACATACAATTTTATGACAATAACCAATGAAGATAAGAAGAATACAGAAATAATAATAATAAAGAATACAGAAAAGTATAATAATTTTGATGATAGCAGTTAAGTCAACTGAAGATGTTAGAAACGAAACGTGTAATAAACGGGACAGGCCTGAGTATAATACTATTAATATGAATAGATGAACTGAAAACGGGAAATTAAAGCAAACATAACGATCAAATGAGCCACGAAGGAAGAAGAGAAGACTATTTTGTGCGTGTCTGATAAAAAAGAAGAAAATTCTTCAAATATTTCGTTTGGATTGTTAGTATATGGCGTAAAAACATGGATATCACGAACACAAATAAGTAAAGAAAAAATAGAATACAGACATTCGAAATAAGAGGCAATAATGCAGAAATTAAAAAAAAAAAAAACAAAAAAGGGGGATATGTTCCGAAAAACTGTGAAACGTGATAGTAATATTGGAAACACTTTAAAGAGAAGGAAACTAAACTGATTAGATTAAATTTAAAAAGAAATGAACTATGGTACAAGATGTGATGAAAGTAAATAAGGAAAGTGGAGATTAGATAACTGCCTATATGTGCTAAATAAAAAATGGATGTAACGATGTTTTGCGGCTAACTTTTTCTAGACCATTGCCCAGATTTTGATGATTTTTGCTACACTGCATTAGTGAACCCTGACCCAATTTAGATTTTTAGCATACCTTTGACAAGGGGGTAAAAGAGGATGAGAGGTAACGTGTAAAAATAATCGGAAATGACTGATATTGGTTTCCAATTCATAGGTTTCCAGGTCGCTGAAGTGAAAAGTGACAATCTCGATGCCATTTAAGCCCAAATTTATTCTCCATGCATATTCTAATGAGGGATGAGGTTGGAATAGTTTTTATAAGCCTAGTTTCCCCGTGTGAAGAACGGACATTTCAGACAGTAGTTGATACAATGATGTTAATTACTGTGTCGTAACATTGACAGTCGATCATGAATTATGATGCAAGTAAATTTTCAATTTCCGAGAATTAGTAATGTTCGTGATGGCAGACTTTCCACCATGCTCATGCGTTTATTTAAACAAATTTTCACAGTTCAACATTTCACCTTCTATTTCATTCCCCAAAATATAATTTCCTGTAAAACATTAGCCTAATTAATGTAATTTCTAAGAGTTTTTCTTTGCCTAGAAGTTATAAGTAGTATGTGTGTGTGTCACTGTAAGACAGGTTTTCTCAACCTGAGGGTCTCGATCTCTAGAGAGTCGCGAGGTAAATTTATAGGTTCGTGAATCGAGATGAAAGATATGAGTGTAATTAGAATTTAAGAAGTGGAAAATATGTTATTGAGATTATGCTTATGTTTTATTTTATTTTGATAGACATTTCTTAAAGAACACATTTATTGTCAAGTACAGCAAAACATCTTAAACAAATTTTAAACTATTAAAGAATTGTTTAGGAAATAATTGGAATGGAGGAGAAATGAAGATAGTGTATACTAAAATACAAGAAAGTACAAAAAAAAGGTAGCATATAATTCAAAATGAAGGTCACACACACACAACTGAAAGCGATAAGCAACAATATTCAAAAACGCTTCTTAAAACTGGAAATAACTTATGGAGGTCTTGGCAAGAGGATATGTTAAAGGAGGTCGTGATATGAAATAGGTAGAGGAAATCTTCTGTAAGGAGTATATGTGACACTATTAGAATATGTATCACTGTTAAGAGTGTATGTAACATTATTAAAGTATGTGTGTCACTATTTAGAGTGTATGAGACATTATTAATGTATGTAAGTCACCGTTACGAGTGTATGAGACTATTAGAGAATGTATGTATGTCACTGTTTAGAGTGTATGAGACACTATTACAGTATGTAAGTCACTGTTCACAGAGTGTAAGACATTGTTAAAGTATGTATATCACTGTTTAGAGTATAGGCAAAGCTGGTTTTAGCTTTGGTGGGGCCCTAAGCTACTGAAGATAATGGGTCCCTTTATGTGTCCAGATGAACGTAGGACCCTATATACAGAAATGAGAGAAACCAGTGATATTTTAGGAAAGAGATAGCAGAAGGGGCCCCATTACTTACATCATATGGGCCTACACAAACGAAGCACTCTTGCTATGTTACTTTATTTATTGTTTTTCTTATATTTTGGAAATGTACATTCAATTTTTTCCTTGAATTTTTGGGGCCCCCGAAAATATGGGGCCCTAAGCTATAGCTTGTTTAGCTTACACATTAATCCGGCACTGAGTATATAAGACACTATTAGAGTATGTATGCCATTGTTTAGAGTGTATGGGAAAATATTAGAGTACGTTTGTCACTTTTAAAAGTATATATATTTTACTGTTAGAAGTATATGGGTCACTGTTAAGAGAAGACAAAAATAGATAACATCTACTTAATCCTCCATTTTTTTACATCTACAGTTCAAAAATAAATTTAAAAAACTGTTTCGGTTCATAAATAAATAAACAATAAAACTATCAATTACTATTAGCAACGAACACCATATTTGTAGCTCCACAAAAATTCGTTTTGCTCGATATTCTCGGAAACTATGCATAAGGATTTACACTCACTGATGCCATTTTGTTCACCTTAATGAGAATTATCAATTGATGTGTGTCTCGTCTTGAACCTTTTTCTTCGTAATAAATTAATAATATTGTAGAATTTCCATGTTTCTCTCCTACACGACAGATTATTAAAAAAAAAAAAAAAAACATTTATTTATTTACGAGCTGAAAGCCGGTTTATACTGGAATATCTAATAAGTCTAAGAGATAATAACAATGCAATAATAATAAAATAGCAACATTTAGGTAATAACAAGAAAGGTTTGAAAACTGCTGACTAGAATTTATCTTCTAAAATGACATCGTAGTGCAGAATTATATGAAACTTCAAAATTAAATAAATTTACGAGTGTATGTATCATTTTGTTGTATAAATTAGGAAGCCTGTAGACCAGAGAACATTGAATTATTGAAAGTTTACGTTGTACTATATGAAAAAGACGTGTGTTACGAGCTTGTCTGAATAGAATTCGCAAATACAAGTCTTACAGTAGCGTTTCGGATCTGAGTTGGTCACGTGTGAGTTTATATAGATGTTTGAGATCGTTGATTTTATGACGATTGTCAGGTAGTTGAATATTTAGTTAGCCAGGATATTTTTGTAGAAGCTGCCATTGTCTAGATAGGTGGACAATATTCCATTTTAGGAGGAAATATTACAGTATTTATTATTACAGTAGCATTAGGCAAATCTAGGTCGCTCCGGTGGGCAGGTCCTGTAGACACAATGGAAGAAACTAGAAAAGTTTCAAAGTTTTAACTGGAAGTCCAATCGGAAAACGACCATTAGGAAGGCCTAGGCGTAGGTGGGAGGACGATATTAAGATGGAGCTCGCAGAAATCGGAATACAAAGTAAAAACTGGATCCAGTTGGCTAAGGACAGAAGTCAATGGAGAGCTTTTGTGAAGGCGGCATTGAACCTCCTAGTTCCATAGGCCATATAGTTAGAAGGAATGATTGCCTTGTAGAACGTTGCTAAAGCAGAGAGGTTTCGTATTTCTGTTAATATGTACAGGAGTCCTAGAATATACATTGAATGCTTAGTGAGTTTGTATGTCCTGCAAAAGTTAATTTTGTGTCAAACAGTAACTCCGAGATCCATATGAATATCGACTCTTGTGATGGGCAAACCATTTATGTTGTATGCGATGTGTACCCCTGGCGTCGTTAGCTTTTTAAATTTGGGGGGTCGGATGAATCAAAATAGATGTGTTAGTATAGGGAAAGGTGAATTTGAAAAGCCTATCTCTGATAATTTTCTCGCAGATGGTGGATATGTTTGAGAGAAGCGAGATAGCCCTATAGGATAAGACATGATCTTTCGGTTCGGATTTATAGATGGGGGAGACACGGGCTGTTTCTCAAGAGAAGGAAAAATAGCCTTCTATGAAACATCTATTAAAAATGAACGAAAGCGGAAAAGAAATCATAGATGCTGCGGACGCAGTAAAGTGGAGATGATATTGTGAAGCCTTGAGACTCCTCAGGTGGAGACTTTTCAGATAAGAGTGATTCAACTTCTGGAGTCTCACAGCAGATATGATAGAAATTTTAGATTTACAGCAGATAAGATATTAGGTGTGGTGAGTCTCGTTATGCCATGGAGAAAGTATTCGGTTAAGAAATCATTTGGTTCCTCTAGACTATTATCCCTTCTAGTACAAGTAATATCTGTGCTTTGATGGATCTGTTTTAAATATTTCCTCAATTACAAAAAGAAACAGTCTTAATAAAAATTAAAAAGTGCTTCGTTATGCATATCAGTGGAGAAACTTTTCAAAATGAAAAGTTTCTATTCTTATACAATGTATTTAAATCTCCCAAGACTTGCGCGTTGGGTAGTTCTAAATAATTCAGATGAAAAGAGAATAAATTATATTGTGCTTCTTGATCATTGCACATGTTAAGAAAGGTATACATTTTAAGCTAAAAATAAAACAAAAGATATGAATGAAAAACTGCTGTTTTTAAAACTTTGATTATTAGGCTTATTACATCATGTGTTGTAGGCATGTACAGCTTTTTTGTTTTCAAAGCTACTGTTTTCGTGAGCTAAATACAAATCTCTCTTTCTCCCTCTCTTTCTCTCTCTGTTTTATAATGAATATTATCAAGAATAAACACCAGTGCACCAACTTCTATTGTGTGATAGAACAATCCTCCTCTTTCACCTTCCCTCTCAACCGTGCTTCGGCGTTGGTCCGCATGCAGAACAAGAGGGTCACTTAATACTGTTTACCGAATCGTGGACTTTAGAGAATGAGTGGAGGAAATGAAGTTTAAAAAAGTGGTGGGGGTTGAAATATGAGAACAAAATGGTTTCCATAGCAACAACTGAAGTTGAAGCGATTTCATTTTTGGTTTAGGATTAAAAAAATCTATCAGGGAAAATGTATGGACGGTGGCCATTCTGTTATCGTTTCCATGGTTACATTATATGTGGTGGTGGTGATGGTGGTAGGGAACGGGGCGGGGGAATTGATTGAAAATTTGTTAGAAGAGGGTGTAGCTAGAGATTCCTTTTCTGCTCCACAGATGAGGGAAAGTATATTTGCATATAGTTGAGATATGAGCATGTAAATGATCCATCTATTTTACATAGTGAACTCAGGCTGAGGGAAGTTTATACCTCGGATAGAATATTACTACACTTCAATTTCTGATTCCTGAATAGTAGTGGGTTTAGCATATAACATCAAAGTGGAGAAACGTTTCTCCTTTCAATAATATAATAATGATTATACATTTCTTGTCACTATGCTTTGATTACTATGATACTAAAGAATGGTAGAAGTTATAATGGCAATTCGCTTACATCATTCGAATCATAACGATTATAATAACTTGCTTGGTATTTGTTACTTAGGATGTAATTTCAGTGGACTAACGACAAAAAAAAAAAAAAAAAAATCAATTACTTTTTGAAACATTCTCGTATATGAAATTAGAATAATCCGAAGTTTCTTTCTTGTAGGTTTGTAAGTATACGTTTTTACCTATTATTTATTATTACCATTGTTTCTTCTTTATGATAATACGAAAGGTTTTCAATTACATTTTTTTTTTCGTAGAAACTCGAAACAAAAATTGATATCTGTTCAAAATTATATTCTTGTAGGTCAGTGGAGAGGCCATCTCTCTCACATTACAAACACACATCTACTGCATAAATTAGGGCATTAAATTTCAAGTGAAAATGAAATATACAGATATATAATATTTTCCATTTGCAACAAAATATTTTGTAAGGAAAAATGTTTCCTCTTATTTTATTTCTAAATAAAGGTATTTTTCAAAATCTGCTTAATGGACATTGTTAGAGCTTAATAGCGCTTCTTCTACTTTGTGGAATATTGATATACAGAGCAAACTTTATATGTAAAGGAGCCCATAGACGATCCACGGTTTGTGCAAACACTGTGTTTGCGCAACGCTCGGCCATACACGGTTCAACTGTTTGCACAGACTTCAGTTTAATTTTGAGTTTGGTCGCGTAAACATGTCCACTGAAGCAGCGTGTCTAGCGATAGTTATTGCTTGTGCTTTGGAAGCGGGAAGACTTGCGAAACTAACAAGGAAGAAGAAGGTGTGGATGAAAGAGTGGTTCAAGAAACGGTCTAAGTATAGTCATCAAAATTTAATAGCCAAGATTGAGATAAGTTTGACTGTGAACTTTAAAAAATATTTACGAATGGATTCAACTACATTTGGTGAAATACTGTAAAATTGATATGATATTTTTCAGATTCCTGTTTTTATAACAACTCTTTACCTTCCACAGTTGAGGTAAATTTCGATAAAATTCAATAAATTCTCGCCAGAAATTAATTCCTATTTATTGAGGAAGAAATAAGCGCCTGTACACTAGGCCTCCTACTCGGAAATAAACCTCGTGTTTGCACAAACATGCCCATACGCGGTCCACGTGCTTGCGCAAACATCATGTTCGTGTAAACAATTTTCGAACGAGTTCGATGTGGAAAATGTGTGCACAAACGTTTGCGTAAACAGTTCATACAGCGCCATACACAGTCAAACTGTTTGCACAAACCGTAGACCGTGTATGGGACCTATAAGAGAAAAAACAAAAACACAGTTAACGTTTGTTGGAAAACATAAAGAACTTTACTTCCTTTTTTATCGGACAATGTTCTACCACTGAACTATTTCTAACAATGCAGCCAGCATTTTCGTCTTGAGCCTCAATTATTCAAACGTCATCTGGTAGAACATATTGTAGAAGTATGCTACAGCAATTTGTAAAACAAAGTTATTTTGAAGACATTATCTGGAGAAAATAATTGGAAGAACAATTATGTAATTCAAAATTATACAACGTAAATTGACAGTAATCGTCAATCAATATTTTGCAAATAATTGAGACTTGAAGAACTTACATTATTCTGTACAAACGTTTCTTTTTCTGTATGATACGTAAGTCCACTGGCGCAAATCCCGGGGGGATGAAGGAAACATGTCTTCCTCAATTTGGGAACTGGGGTGACTGTCCCCCCAACAATCCAATTTGAAATGTGTTTTTTGGAGAGAAATGTGATGATTTGTGTCCGACTGCCACTTCATCTACGTCACCTGATACGTAATATACAACAGGTTCACCTCAGAAATCAGATTCAACTACCGCAATATGAGTCTCACTTCCCCCTTCCCCCAGAATAAGAATCAAATCTGCCCACCTACTAATGTGGAAGACAACCATGCTCCCCAGATCGCTCATAGTGTTACTTTTCAATTTCATAAATGTTTTGAACATCGCTAAAAAGAAAAGAAAATTACGGTCTTACCCGTCCCCTTCAATGTTGAAGACAGATTTGCGCCGCAGCGTAATTCAATGTATTAACAACAAAAAATAAACTACTTTTTAAAATCTTCCCATGTGTGAACGATGTGCCGATCAAAGTTTCTTTTCTGAGTTAGGAAGAATGCATTATTATTATTATATTATTTATGTTGTCGTTTCTTGATAATATACGATGCATTTTTACTTACGAACTCGAAACAGAATCTTTTTGTTAGAAACTCGAAATGGAAACTGATATCGGTTTATAATTGTGTTCTTATATGTCAGTGGAGGCCTATAGGTCATATTAAAAACACATTTTGAATGCATAATTCGGGACACTAACTTCAGGTCTGAGCCCAACAGCAAAATCAGAGGGTATGGCTTATCGCCAAACTAAATTTTCTGTCGTGACCTGTTGAATAGAAATTTCGAGTCCTGCCATGATTAGAAAATTCACTGAGAAAAGACGTTTGGGAAGCCCACGAAGATAAGGCAATATAAAGTAAAACCCTAGGACAGTAATGTTGATTTAATCGGATTAGCATAGTATTCACTTGAGTGGACCCTGAGTGATACGAATATTGGAACTTTAAAGGCGATCCATAATAGTTAATATTTAAATCCCGCAATGAATCGTAATAATACGGGAAAATGCAAAATTTAACTTTCAAATAGTGCTGGATTAAAATTCAAATATGGATAATTCGACATTAGATTTTTCTAATGTTCGTTATCTCGAATAGTCGAACAAAATTCGTTATTCGAATATTGAAAACGAATACTCGGATATTCAAATAATTGGAAAGAAGTTATTCGAAAACTTATTCGAATAACGATATTGGAAAAATTTTAACAGCATTACTTCCGACCAGAGATCGAAATAATAGTGGGTCATTTGGGCTTGTATGCGGTCAGGATCCATATAGTCAATGATGCTTGCACACACTGATCTCAATTGGGCTCACGTTACACTGAGAAAAATCCATTATCCGGACAGCGGTATATTGTATATAAGGAATCCTTATGTTTACTACGGAAATCTGTACGGAGCATATGTTATCCATATGCTAGATACGTACTGCTCTCTTCCCGCTTAGATGTTACATCGTGCCGCTGCAGGATGTCTGAAATTTAACATTCTTCCGTATATTACATACGTCAGCTGTACGTTATATACATCCATCTGTATTAAAATCCTGACCGCATATATGCAGTTCTTTCTTTCGTACGAAAAGTATATTTATTCGGGAAGTATGTATAAAACACACATTTTCAATTATTCATTTGGTGCAGGATGTTAGATAGAATTGTACGATAAGTCCAGAAACTACAGGATTTACGCATGTAACCTAAGTTTTTAGGTACGACACAACTTTTTTTTTTTAAATTTCAATATATGTCAGGTTAGGATACGCATGACCTCTCTCGCCTACAAATTATTGGGCTTGTGCTCGTTATGCTGAATGGGGTTCGCACTCACTTGTTCTCTCACAGCCTAATCTCATTTGATCTCACTCTTGCTTGGATTCTAGTTAGATAACCATTTATAGAACTTACACCCATAGGCTCTCTCCATTTATTATTGAAATCGCTAATTTGAACAACTGCATTGGGCTGTGACTGTACATGCACACCATACTGAAAGCATTATTTTCGGACTATTTAACAGAGAACATTTTCAAAGTAAAAATAAACGATTTACTTTGTTCTTGGTCTTCTGTTGTTTCTTGACAAAGAACATGTGTGACAAGTCAGATAGACCTTTAACAGTTTCAAGGTGACAGTGCGCGGGAGAAATAAAACAAACAGAAGTCGCGTACAAAGTGGCAAACCAAGTCCAGTGACAAATTAACGCGCGTGCACTTTAGCACAAGTTAATGAAGTGGATCAGACAAAGCAAGTAATTTACCAGGAAATTAATGTCACTCCTTTCAATTGAAGTAAAGAAATAAAAACGTCTGTTCGTTAAAACTACTGTGGCAGTATTTTCTAAGGCAGACTCTCACTACATACACAGACGCAACTTAAAGTGCTGGTTACGTTATATGCAAGGCGTAAAGAAATTATATACGGAAGCTTCTACAGATCTAGTTACTGACTATGACAAGGAAAATGTCTTACATCAATTTAGTTCCGAAATCACTTTCTTTTACTATTAACGTTTTTAAAGTAAAATAGGGTCGCGGTGGCTCAATGGTAAAGCGTTCGCTCTGGTACATGGGGTCCTTGGTCAATCCCAGCCAGATGAGCTTTGTGGTGGACAAACACCCTGTATGTAAGTTTTTTCGGAGTTGTTACATTTCCTTCTACTTTCTTCATTCCACAATTTCATTCATTTTTCATCATCACCGTCTCCTTTAGCCTGACCGGTATAGCGTGAGACGTATTTCGTTTTATTTCATTTAAAGCCAAATATCTAAAATATTGTTTGATTTAACCGTAGTACGACATACTATAGCGAAAGCTCAACTTATTTTATTCTAAAATACGTATCTAGAATCACATTGTTAGAGAGCTATGGAACGCATTCGATATAATACAATATTACCTCCTGAATCTGAACCCTCCAGGACTCGAACATCTTTGAATTGGATTGAAAAAATTCGACTAAATTTGCCCCGGAACCCGAACACTTTATTGGATTTCGAATGATCAGCAGGTTATTCACGAGGTATCTGACATTACTGCAGATCTTCAGAAACTCAGTTACTTGATGTTATCATGAAAGGGGATTCACCATCCAAACAATAATCTCTCCTCCAACTTCTATACGCGCCATCATCATTCCTTTTAAAGGTAAATACAGGTTAATGTATTTTAAAATTTATTAATTTACTAAGATATTTTATGTTTTTTAAAACAATTTTATCTTAACATTTAGTGCATTTACTGTTAATTGTTTTTTTTAAAAATCAAATTTGTGGAATCCAGGAACAGATTAACACAATTTATATTATTTTAAAGATGAAAAATTGTTTTTGATTGGATTATAAGGTATCGTTGTACTTATGTACCCTTCTTGAATTAAAGTGAGAACAGCTGAGCATCAAGTTATTTTCACGCAATGTATGCTCCATATGGTTATTGCAATTGTCAACATACTTCCTGGGAAGTTCTCCATATTTCTTGAAAAACATCTCTAACATATGAGGATTCAGAGTAGCTATTAGAGTTATTATTCGGTTTCGAACACGACTCGGATAACGAAGTGCATCTGGCATTTCCGAGTTCCTGAGAATGGACTTAGACACGTAATATCATATTAAAAAAACATGTTTCTTGATTATAGTACGATATTTGCAAGAAAAGTAAATAGACTGAGTTTTTATTTTCATATATGCAGCAGAAGAAAATATTCAACATGAAATCTGCTTTTCTCGGTTATTTCCAGTGCAAATGTGAGTACTGATAGCTTTCCAATTGCTATGACAGTGTGAGTTCTGCTTATGTGTCATACAACTCTAACACCGAAATCTTGAACAATGCTATATGATTCATTTTGCTTGAAGCTTTATGACAACATAACGGAAATATACGGAAAATTGACATGAGCATGTTGAGAGCTATCTCGATCACTAATATAAATTTTCAGTTAGCATGAGTCATTTTCAAATGGTAAGAAAAACATGCAGGCAGGGACATGAGTTTAGAAGTAAATGCAGAGGAACCTAAATACATTGAAGTGCGCCGTGAGCACAACATTGCAACTTAGGGATACGTAAAAATATCCAATAATATATTCGACAAACTAGATACTTTCATATATCTAGGATCAACATTAACAGACCAAAACCATATCCTCGAAGAAATTAAATGTAAACTGATTTTTTATTATTATTCAGTCCATAATCTTTTCTCTTAGGAAATCCTGTCGAAGAATTTGAAACTTAAAATATATAAAACGATAATTATGCCAGTTGTACTGTACGGTTGCGAAATATGATAAAATTGTTAAATATTAAAATTGTGTTTGTAACAAATTGTATTTGAAAATAAAATTCTAGAGTGAATATTCTGATCCAAGAGGAACGGGAATGAGAAATGGCGGAAACTTCATAACGAGGAACTGTTTGGAAAAGATCTGTGTGCCATTTACTTAACATTAACCATTTAATTGTTAGTGTCATTAAGTCTAGGAGACTCAAGGTCGGCAGGTCATGTAGCCAGAATGGAAGAAAATAGGAATGGTTTTAAAATTTTAACTTGAAACCAAATAAGGAAAAATCATTAGGAAGACCTAGAATCAGATAGGAGAACCATATTAAGAAGGATCTCACAGAAATAGGAATACAAAGTAGAAACAACTCGCTTCAGTTGGCTAAGGACAGAAGTCAATGGAGAGCTTTCGTGAACGGCATGGAATCTCCGGTTTCCATAGGCCATATAGTTGGTTAGTTAGGAAAACGTGTAGAAGATGAACAATCGTCATATTTTATTTCTTTTGAAGGATATTTTGATAGTTACAAGATTGCTTATAAGGAATTTGTACCTTAAAGACAGACTGACCGTCAAAGTTTCTACCACGAGGTTCTTGAAACTCTAAGGCAAAAAAAAAAAAAAAAAGTGTATGGCCAAATATTGCGACCAGACATTTTTTACCTGCCAAGGAATATCAGTAAACTCTTTCTTTTCTGGTAACGTCTCATTGGTACGGGAAATATTAACACATATAAACTTATTGGATGGTCTTTATGAACACACTTCATCAGTCGCTTGCATGCCGACGTTTTTAAAGTACTCCCATCACATAAACACTATTTCAGGGCTACTCCATTGCTTCTAACTAATTTGCCTTCATTGTGTGCTTAGTTTTTTCTGCTCACCAAAATTCTTCATAAAGGGTCATTATTACGGACACGTGTACAATATTCAAAACGTCAAGAGGAATCAGTTGAAAAGGATAATTTTGAACATTCCTACATGAATTCTCAAATCACGTCTAACTTTCAATGAGGAATTATTTTGAATATGATTATGTAAATTTGCAATTTACTTTCAAATAAAGAATATTGTAAGGAAATCCATCACTTTCCTTCTATATTCGTATGTGACCTTCTCAGTTAATAATGAGGAAACAATGTTTCTATTGATTTAGGCGTTTACAACCACTCATTCTAATTTACTGAACGTTGTTATCAGGAATTAATGCAATATATTTGAAACAAAGCTGCACAGTTGCACAAAAAAATTCAATTTGTTTCATTAAAACGAATTATATATGAATAATTCAAAATCAAACTTCAAAGACCTTACTGGTGTATTCACATCGGTAATACAACATTGCTTAGTATACAATCAGTAGTATGTTATAAAAATGAGCAATGTATTACGTATATTTTGTATAAATTTCAAGATACATAGAAAAATGTGCCTAAAATAATCTATGTGGAGGAGAGATTGAAAAGTAATAAAGACTTTTATGAAGGCTGTTTGGCACTTTTGGGTGCATGTGGATAGAAATTGCATTGATGTGTCTGATTCTGCTGATTGGGTATCGAAACCTTCCGTAATTTGTCAAGTTGAAACACTTCTCTCAGTGAAAGTTCGGCGGAAATGTTTTTAGATTCATGACGATAAGAATTAATCCTCGTCAAAATAACTTCATGTAATCATGAGTTAAATTTTAAGCTTGTACACTTCAGCTTCATGTTAGAAATCTCTTAGTACATAACTGATTTACATTTAAAATATTTTAAGTATCTCTGTAACAAATTGTTAAATTTATTAGAAAAGATGACAAGATGGAAAATTTTCTTTATGCAAGCCGTTTTTCTTTTCTTGCAACAGCTCATTAGTGTATTGACTATACTAACATATGTAAGAATAGAGGATACCTATTGTGTTACATATATTTTTCTGTGATTAGCTAATTTTCTGTGATTCTGTGATACACGCACATACTTTATAATAGAGAGTTCCAATATTCTGCAGAAAGCATCTTACAAGCAGCTGTTTCTTGCTAAAATCCCCTTGCCTGGTAACACATCTTTCTTTTTTTCCCCTTTATTTAGACATCTTTTATTGATTCCGAAACAGCAGGCATTCTATTGTTCCGAAACGTAACAAATACGCTCGACCCGACGTAATCTGCGTGTTTTTATTATTTTCGCGTTTGCAGCGCATTCTGATTAGCCATCCACTTAAATACATGTTCAGCGTATTCCAAGCATATGCATGAGCCATAAAAACGCGTTGCGAACTCATCGATTAGCCGTGAACTTAAAGTATGTAGTGTCACTAAAACAGTCTTTCTAAGTTGATCACAAAATAAGAAAACAATCAATACTCTTTTGCAGTTCTTTTTCATACACATATATAATAACACCATGAAGTTTTTTCACACTCAGTGACATATGCGTAAGACTAATTTGAACTGAAGGATCGGACACAACAAAATATGTTCTACATAAACACATACCCAGCTGCGCCTTATGTACCTTAAAAAAACTGTTCTTTACTTTTCAATCAATTCTCGTATAAATAAAATACTCGTATAATCATACCAGCTAGTAAGTAGTACTATGAGCTAACGTAAGATTACTGTTTGCTGGAACATGCCAATATTTTTGGCTATTGGTATACAATACAAAACGTGACGAAAAAAATTGCTTTTATTAGAACCTAAACACCAGAGAGAGAAAATTAATTAATCCTATAAATAATCAATGAAAGGCGTTATGTGTTTATTGTGTACACCAACGGATGTATGATGTGCAGTTAGCAAATTGCAGTAGTGTGATATTGGTCGTAAAGAATGCAAATTATATCGGCGGAAAAACAAACTAGTGAATCAATAGTTCTAGACAAGTCTGTCAAAATTTTATGCTTTAACATGCATTACAGTACTCACGCGCTTTTTCTTTGAAGTTTTATTAGTTCTCTGAAAACATACCTGAAAACAAAAAAGAGATAATATTAATATAACAAGTGTCTTATTTCTGTGACAATATGAGAATTTATTCAGACAAAATGACAGACATATTATCTTAGCAAGACAATAATCTAAAGTTACTACCAGGTATATGTGATAAGGTGCCAGGTAAGTTCGTATAAGCATATTTTACAACTTACTAAATATTGTCAATCATTAGTATTAATGCATTAGAAATTTCGAGCACAAATTCTACAATATTCGTTTAACGGGAAAAATAGTCCAAAGGTGAGGCATAATCCCAAATCGATAGATCTCATCGACCCGAACAAAAGGACATAAGTATATGCATAGAAAATAGAGATAAACTACCTTTTTGTAAATCCAACAAGTATCACTGTCACGTGTACACAACGAGGATTTTAAAAAGTTTACTCCGAGGTGGATTACTATAAAATAGGAGTGGAAAGGGTGGCTCAGTTGTAGAGCGTTCACTTCTGGTGGCTGGGGTCCTAGGTTTAATCATAGCTCGCGCCAAGTGAGCTTTGTGGTGGACAAACACCGAATGTTTGGTTTTTTCGGGGTTCTCCTGTTTCCTCCCACTTTCTTCATTCCACCATTTCATTCATTTCTCATCATCACCGTTTCCTTTAGCCTAGCCGGCATAACCGTGTAACATAAAACTTAAAGATTTCGTTTCATTCCATTTCATTAGGTGTGGAAAGTAGTATAACCTAAATTCTAGGAATATGGTTCCGAAAGGGTGGAATTCATGACTCCGGAGGAAATTTCCCCTGCGCCTCCTGAAATAATCACTACATGTTGACACGTGAAGGAATTTGTTTAGAAGACTGAAAGTAATTAACTACAATTAAAAATAAACTAATTGCTGAGCAAAGCAAACCAATTTATTATTATGAAAATAGTATCTTGTGACAGTTTCGCCAGTTTAAAACTTGGCTTTATCAGACACTGTGACTTACATGATAATTAACAGAAGATAAAATAGTAAGAGACAACTAAAGTCTTCCTGTAAGATGATTGGCTGGCAGCTACCAATTCTCAGTAAACTTCTTAATTTCTTGGGGTAGAAAGAAAACTTTAACAAATCCTCTCATAAAAATGTCTGGATACATTGAGCGGTATAACCTCAAGGCCAGTGTACAGTGGATATTTACATCAGAACAGACAGACGAAAAAGCAGATGGTGAAACATTCAAAACATTTCTTTTTCGGTTTGGAGAGGACATGAAACGTGTAGATGCATTGAAATATCAAATTACTGTAATTTTTTTTCACAATCATGATACTTTCTTACAGTCGTCGCTCGAAAGTAAAAATAAAAAAATTACTGATTTACCAAGATGCTGTTTAGTACACAATCAATGCTTATCGTCATTCTATTTTCGTCAATTTCGTTTAGAGTTATGGAAGCTGTAGATGTATTTTTACAACTAACTTAGCGGAACTTAAGCAGAATACCTAGAAAGATATTTCGTTCTGTACCAAGAAATAAAATACAGAGAAATGGAAAATATATCTTTCCTCTAAATTCCTTTAAAATTTGAACAAATTCAAACATACTGACCACACTTTTGCTTTGAATGAGAATTTAAAACTGTACAAAATTGAATTTCGCGCTTTACACATTTCACTATGACAGTGTAAGTGAAATCACTTCTCGTAAAGAACACTAATCAATTTTAAGACACACATGTATAAACTATCGTATGCTATTGATTCAAATTTTCACAGAATGTATTATACTTATCCTCTGCACAAACAATCAGAAATGGTGTGAATTTCATCCAAATGTGTACTTAAGTAATTTCCTATTTTAGTGAGACTTTTTTTTTAATATTTGGGCACTTTTAAATGTGGTAAAATTTTACTTGAGTTTGGAAGTATTAGAAGGGCTGGTCTTTACAATTTAAAACATACTAAATATAGGTCTAACATACAATATGTATAATTTTATTTAAACTCCCCCTACCATACTATTCGTTAAGATACTACAACCATTTTTCTGCAAGTGCTAGTAGCTTTGTCACAAGCACCGTATTTGAATATAAGAGGCCCCTTTTTTCAAATTTTTTGTCCTAAACTTTTTGGGGAGTGCCTATAATTGCATAATAGTTATTTGTTGTTTTTTTCTTCAGGGAATTATATTTTTGCTGTTTTCAGCTTTATTTTCACGATAAATGTACATAGTTTATAGTAGCACCAGCTTTTCAACATTGAGAATCAGTATACAAATTTGTGGTTAAGCAAAGCCACAGTTATTAACATTTTTACATTATACATAGACATGCAATGAGCTGTATGGTGCATTATTATAAAACAAAATAACCAATGGATTACTAATTCCAACTATCGGTAATGTTTAACTTAATGCGTGAGATAGAGATACTACGTAGCTCTGTCTGGAGGCTGTACAGGGATGGTTATACCAGCATATTAAACAGATTTTAAAAATAGGCATTAAGGGCCTTATGCAGAGACGTTCTGATGCGTGATTAGTGCCATATTAAAGAGTTTGACTAAAATATGTTTCCTGTAGTAGTCTGGCTTTTAGTATGACGATACGTCAAAACGACTGTCCATAAGGCCCTATTTTTTTTTAAAGAATAATGCTTATATTTATTGGATGCTGGGTAATATCGTCAACTTAGTTAAAATCAACAAATTGATGGTTTTCACTATAATAGTTAATTTCTGGGTATTGTTATAATTCTAAGTTTGATGTACCATTTTTTTAAAAAAAAGTTTCTATTCATGTTTGTGTTTATTTGGAAGCTTTTTAGTGTATACGTAAATGTTTCATGATCTTCTATACACTAAATGTTTGCTGTATACAATAGTTTTAATCGTTTTATGCTATTACTGTAATTAGTTTCTTATTTATCGAAACTTGACTAACTTGGCAAGAATGCGTTCCACAAGGAAATGTCAAATCAGTACAAGTGAATAATGTGTAAAGCACTCGTTTTCCAACTGGGTGCTCTGTAACGTCACAGTTTTACCTTATTCCATTCTCAGCAAATTACAGAAAGAGAACAAGGAACAGACAGAAAAATATTAATTTAGAGTTGATAAAATATTATGGAATCTGCCAAACAAGAACAGTGATAGCGTAGTCAATGAATATTTAGATACACTACCCATGGATTCATGATTATTCATACATCGAAACACTAATTTACTTCCATTCTCATACCTCGCCTCACTTGCTTCATCTGTTAACCCTGTTCCTTCTCCAATCCTAAAAGACTGCTCTTACGTCATATATTGTACGGTTGGAAACGACTGAGTAACAGCAGATAGCTGTATCTACATGGTTGAATAGATATACCGTCGCATTAAGTATCCCGTGACTAACTTACAGGATCTAACTATAGCACTAGATCGGTTCACGAGTTTTTGACACTTGCTTTAGTCGCTGCAATTTTATTCGAATATCTTCTGTTCCCGTATCATTTCACTGAATTCCTCTTACGCTCTTTGCCTCATTTCCTTTTCTTTCATTAGCGTTCTCGTTCATTTCGGGTCATCTCCATTTAAATTCTTTTTCGATCTTCTTCGATTATGTTGATTTTCGTTCGTATTTACGTCTTCGTTCCTAGTGATACTGTCATCCTTTGAAATTACACTGTAAGTGCTTTTTTTCCTTTCTCTAGTGAAAACGTTAAGGAACACGAGAAGTAAAGAGATGACTAAAGTCTTCTATTGGGAGAAGAGGGATCTTTTGTTAGCGAGAAACCAGTCTGGCGTCCTTGCTAATGTCAACAGCTTTGTGTATGTCTCTCTGTTCCAGTTCTTGTCGGTCGAAAGTTCCTTTCTGGGTTAGCACATTTCCTGCATATAATGAGTATTTTTGTTCCTTTTGAAACGTGGTATAAGGAAATCTAAACAAGAGAAGGACGTTGAGATATTTGAGACGCGAATCTTCATTTCTACTCGAATGCTCCTTCAAGTTTGTGTGAAATAAAACGATGCGCATACACTAAAAAAATTTAAAAAAAGAAGATGTTTTATGTAAGCGCTGTAAAGCAAGATCTCCTAGGCAACTAGGGACTAGAAGACTATGGAAAAGGTATTAGCTCTTCTTCTTGTCAACAATTCACTTTCTTTCATTTTTTCTGACTTCAAATGCGATTGATAATAGCAAGTGAAGGAGTGAGTGAGGGAGAGAGATTGAGAAGATCGAAACTGGAAGAAAAATATTCCGTAAACAGATAACTTAAGTGCAAAGACCGTTCAAGTTATAGAACACGTCACGTTATATATAAAAAAAGGTAAAGATATGTCTTATTAATAGAAATAAAAGCTTCAGAAAACAGATAAAATTTATACGTATATAAATGTTTTTAAATATTTGATTATTTTTAAACAAACAAGAGAATACAAAGGTGCATCAAACCCCTTAAAATTTTGAAAAATTAACCGGGAATTCTTGTCCCTAGGTCAGTTTTGTTCCATTTCGTGAGTTAATACTACATGCAAAATTTTAGCAAAATTTGCGAACGTTTAGGGGGTCCACCAGCAGCTCAAATATATAATAGAAGTGTCAAAACGTATTGAAATAATTTAAATGAAAGTTTGATACATAACTATTCTTGTAAGGATTACAAAAATTCTCTCACTTCTAAGAATATATTAAAATAAAGTAGTTAAAATATAATATATGTTACAAGTGTCACAGACTCAAAGTGTGTTAAAAAATTAAAATGCAAATTTGAAAAGCAAAAGTATTTATTGAAAGGATTACATTCATTTTAACAATATATTTTAAAAATTATATCTCATTTACCGTAAAGTAATCTAAACTCTCACAAAGATATTTCACAACTAACACGTGACATTAGTCTTTTCGTGGTCGTTTGCGCAAATTTGGACTGTCTTTCCTATTCTGTTCAACCACTTGCAGAATGTTTTGGAAATGTTCCTCTTGTTTTGATGAAGAAAGAAAACTCGCAGTCAGCTTGATTCACGTTCTGCACAGTCACTGATAACATTCACAGCATTGATATTGAGAAGTGAGTTTTGAAATAAAGGGTTTTCTGGCCAGCCCGCAACTTCATCACCGAGGAAGTCATCTTCAAGTTTCAAGGTGTGAAATGTAAACCAGGAGTCAGGTCCAACCAACTCGGTTAGAGATGTAGTTTTGGTAATTTGTTCAGGAAACCGAGGTTTTCCAAATCCTGTTCCATATTTCATTTGGATTTGGTAGGGGAGTAGCAGGTTTCACAGCTAAGAGTCTACTGGCATGAGAACATTTCTGTTCCTAATCCTATTTTCGAATCCCTCCAACGTACTTTTAACTGTCATTGTGCGGATCTTCAGATGGTATCTGCAAATAATCGCAACGTACTCTACAGGCACCATTCAAGAGAGATGTTACAGATGTAAAGCGTACTTGGTGCGAGGTTTTTAACGATGTATAACACATGCTGATCTCCGTGTATCTCTTCGGGGGAGAAGGAGGGAGTTTGTAGTAAAATAGTTATTGTCTATGATTGCAATCTGTTCGTATCATAGAAGCTTTATGTCCTACATTCCGTACCTCAATTTTGGAATTATTATATAGCAAAATACGCACCCTGTTTATTGTAAAACATCACTTACGCCTACCTGCCCCATTATGTATTATAGGTATTTTTCTACTACATGTGTAAGAATCACACATGTCCGTTCTGTACATATTTTATGCACTTTTCGGCCGCCACATTTGATCCATCATATTGAATTTTGCACTTTTAACATTAGATTCGTACTCCACGACCACGAAAACCTTTACTTATCCGCTTGCAGTTCCATAGTAGTGTTTTGCATTTTGTCTGCCATTTTGAATTTTACACTTTTGGTATCAGATTCATACATAGTGACGTCGAATATCTCTATATACACAATTTAGATCCACAGCTTGTTTCTTTGTAATTTGTGTCCGCCACGTTAGATCCACCATTTTGATTTATAAACATTTGATGTCAGATTGACCTTTTAAACCTATATATACCACGTCTCAAAACAATTACGTTATAGCTTATTATTTTCTCCACGTTTTCTAATGCTTCTGAGTGTGCCTTATTCTGATCTTCAAATGGTAGCCACGCCCTGTATAGGCGCCATTCAAGCGAAATATTTCACATGTGAAGTGTACTCGGTGTGACTTATATAGCAATATTTATCACATGCAGATCCTCGCGTACCACTTCAAGTACTTCCCTATAAGAATCTCAATGAAAGTATTATTATAAAAAACAATAAGATACTATATCTCTGGGTCAAAGTTTTAACTCTCCTATACCTCATACTTTAATGAAAATGACATAATATTGCAGGTTTGGGAAGGTATTAAATTTGTTTCAAAATTCATTTCCAACGAGTAAGTCGTTTTCTGCGAAACAATCACAAACAACAGTCAATGTCCATTTCAATGTGACGCATTGAATATATAAATTACCCTCTTTAAAACAAGAATTTTGTAAAACGGTAGGACATGTCTTCACTTATTTTAAATGAGGAGTCTTCCTAGGTATATACTGAATTTCATCTCCCTAACTTCAGGAATTCATGTGGGTCTATTCTGGGAAAAACATTTGAACTTCCTTTTTCCTTCCTTAAAATGAATATTTAAAAAAAAAATCCTTTCTCCTTAAAGCCTTTCCTAATAAAAGGAGTTTTCGCTTCATAAACGTAGCCAGAACTTTTTGTGTAGGTATGCACAAAGCTAATTAAAGCAGAAGTTTTGATATGGATGTGTACAAAAATAAGTAAAGACCACCCACTCTCTCACTTTAATGTTCTTGTGCAATTTGATTTTAAGTGAACCGAAAATCAGATAAATCATTATCTCAATGAATCGAAGAATTACAGATAATATTTCGAACAAAGAATACAGTGCTAGATACAGAATTAAAGCACTGAACAAAAAATAATCAAATCATTCTATTATTACGAGGACACACCTCGTAGCCTATGTTTCTGTCCAAATCTTTATGAATGAATGAATGAATTAATCACTTTCAGATTTGTATATAATTGTATAGACTGTTCCCTTGTCCTTTCAGGAGTGTAATTTTCGAAAACGCTGAAATACATGTTTCTTTTATTTCTAATTAAGAGTTTCTATAGTGAATGTCATACTTCCAACATAAGCGAATCCTTACATTAAGCAGTTTGTGAATAAATAGTGAGAACTCGTAAAATTATAGAAATTCTCCTCTTTTCCTCCTCTTTAGAAGAGAAATTTTCAAAAACGCTGAGTGTTCTTTTACTTTTAGTTAAGTTTTTAAATGCCGAATATCACGTATTCAGCCCCTCGCATTAGGTATTTTCTAAAGAAATCATGGGAAATATTACTATTATAGAGATTGTTCCCTTTTTCCTTTTAGGAGCAGAATGCGTTGAAATATATATTCCCTTATTTGTACTTGGGAGTTTATATACCGATTTTCCACATCTTCAAGATAAGCGAATTTTCACATTCGGCATTTTGGGGATAAATAAAGGAAAATTTCAATATTATAAAAATTATCCCACTTTTCCCCAATTAGGAGTGGAATTTTTGGAAACGCTGAAACATGTGCCTCTTTGTTCTTAATGAAGAGCTTTCATGCTCAGTTTCATGTTCCTAATTTCGAGAATTCGTGAGATTCACTATTGTTAGCAAATTAAGTTGAACCCCTCTTTAACCCCCCTTAGGATATGTGTTTCCAAAAATCCTTCCTTATGTCTTGCTGTCGTGACAAAAGTAGTATTTTGTTCAAGTTTTAAGTTTCTACCTATTGTAGTATTGACTGAGCGATAATGAGTCAGTCACTTCTTCTGCATATCATCAAAGATTTGAGAATTCAATGACGCACCTGAAAACTATAGAAGCAGACAAAAGGAAGTACAATCAACGAGTGGTAAGGTGGGAGGCGTAAAGTATGCAGGGTTAGCGAAAGCGGGCGCCAGGTAAATAAGGTTGGCAACCACTGCGGTAGGGTATTATAGTTTGTTTTTTTTCCTCTTTGAATTTTGAGGATACTGCTTGTTTTCGAGTGTGTTATGTTTTCAGGTCAATATAGTAGCAATCATTTCCAAATACTCAATGTAGGTACAGTGTTGGAGCACACTATTACGCTCAGACTAGCAACACAGAAATACGAAGAGTCAAGGGGAAAACGGGAGATAGTTGTAAAAGATATGTTGGCAATGTACAAAGTGGTCCTGGATCTACGAATCAGGTACCTAAACAACACCGATTAAATCGACAATCTTATTTGCTTATCAACGTCAGGTTTATCAGGTCTGCTCCTTTGTCTATTCGTCTCGTTTAATGAGAACGGAAGAGGGCAAACGATGGCATCACAGAACATAGAGATGAAAAGGAGAGGAAAGTATTAAAAATACTGGTCCCTGATTTTTGGGTCATATTCATTTTGTATCCTGAGATATAGTAAAAATATTATGGCCCATGGCTTCAGAAGTACATTCATCTGTATTCTGAAATAGTAAAAATATGGTTCTTGGCTTCGTAGGCATATTAAGTTAGATCATGAAATATAGTTAAAAATTAGGATCCCTTGGCCTTAGAAAAATATTCACTTGTATCCTGAAATTTGTAATATATATATATATATATATATATATATATATATATATATATATATATATATATGGACCCTAGCTTCAGGAGTATATTCACGCGTATCTTGAAATATAGTAAAAAAATATTATGGTTCTTCTTTACCTCAGGGGCATATTCATTGGTATGGTGAAATATAGTAAATATAATAGTCCCTGGCTCCCGGAGCAAGTTTATTTGAGTCTATCTTCTGCCTACGCCACTGAAAAAAAAATAAATGTTTCTTTGTTGGCGACACAAAAGAAATGTATGTTTTATAATCATTAGTGGAACCAAAAGCTAATGTCGTAAGAGGGTTGAACCATGGACTGCTCTATCACATAAAAGGCGACTAGGTTCTTAGAACTTTGCATTTTTTATGAGTCGTTATGCAATTTTAGCTTAACGAAGCAAGTACGTTCTTAAGCGTCTAGAAAAAAGTTAAAAAGAATGAAAAATAGCTATTTTTCCTTTTCTAACGCAGAAGACCTCGAGAGCTATTCCTTTTTTAAAAAATGCAAATTGGACCAGATGAGAATGTGGAATATAAAGTAGCTATTTAGGTCGTCACTGGTAATTTTTCTAAGTCAAGAAATGAAAAACTGGTTAGCACTCACTTTCAACAAATGCTATAATACAAATCGCACAAGGCATTTGAATTTTTTAATAGTAGCGAAGGAAACAAAAAAAAAAAAAAAAAGATCCTCGTTTTCTTTAATCAACTTTTGCCTTGAAAAGCGTACTGAATTTTAAAATTTTAAATCGTAGTGTTTCGGTGCATATTGCAAGACTGTTAATGTTCACACAGAGTCGCGAACGCAATGACTAGTCTATTGATCCACAGAAGGAATATTGCTATTTGTGAGAATTCTGATGATGTTAACATACCAATTTTTGCAATTTGCATACACCACGTTCTTAGTTTTAGTACGCATATAAATGAAACTCGCGTTGTACGTGGTCTACTTATAACAAAAAGGCTGACTGCAGTTTGAAATAAGGTTTTGAACGTAACATTTGATATTAACTGGGATTTTATTATTTCATTTTGGTTGAAATAAAAAGAACAAAGGAGATTCGAAGTTGATGAATTCAAAAGCAAAGGAGATGGAAGTTGTCATATAAACTTCTCATTAAAAATCAGCTGACAAGTGTTCAAACGTTACGAAAATTCAAATTCTAAAGTCGATATGGGCAATTTCTACACAATTCTAATTTCCGATTTTGTATCTATAAAATGTTCAATGTAACGAAATGGGCAAATTGTTTGATATGATTTTTTGAACTTAGCCCTTGGGTCGAATTAGGATTTTATTATTTCACTTTGAGTGAGGTAAGAGGATAAGGAAAGCGGATATGGAGCTGAAATCTTTTACCAAGAATGGCGTACCTCAGAAGTTCCTGAAGTAAAGCATATGGAATCCAGCATATAAATCCCTGACTGAAAATAGAGAATCTGTATTTTAAAGATTTCGAGAACTCAACTTCTAAAGGAGAACAGTGGAGGAACTCTGTGTAAGTTTACGTATTTATAAAGAAATCAAACTTGCATCGGAGATACAATTCCGCGTTTACAAAAGCTCCTCACTGACTTCTGTCGTTAACCAAATGAATCCAGTTTCTACTTTGTATTTCTGCGAGATTCATCTTAATATTGTCCTCCCATCTGCGCCTAGGTCTTCCTAATGGTCATTTTCCGATTGGTCTTCCAGTTAAGACATTGAAAGCGTTTCTACTTTCTTCCATTTTGGCTACATGACCTCCCCACCTAAGCCTCCTAGATTTGATGACCCTAACAATGTTTGGTAAACCGTATAAATTATGTAGTTCCTTGTTATGAAGTTTCCGCCATTCTCCATTCCCGTTCCTCTTGGATCCGAATATTCATCTCAGGATCTTGTTCTCAAATACTTTCAGTCTACGTTCTTCTCTCAGAGTCAGCGACCATGTTTTGCAACTGATAAAATAAAGGAAAATGACTAATATGCAAATAAAACTATATTATATATATATATATATATATATATATATATATATATATATATATATATATATATATATATATATATGTGTGTGTGTGTGTGTGTGTGTGTTTGTGTGTGTAATATCACTGTCGGAGTAATTACTGGAACCTCTTAATCAAGTTCGATGAAATATTGCAATTATTTTAATGATACTCTTGATTTTTTACAATTTTTATCTCCTAGATGCTTACTAAGAAGAGATCTTATAATCTTTAATTTATATGGGAGTTTTGTAGGGATGCAAAAATCAATCTTTCATTTAGAGTTTTCTAGGACGATTACACTGGACGTATTTATTACCCAGAGGGGAATTTGAATGGTTACTCATGAACCATTAATACATAATATTTCTCTGAAGATGGTAAAAATAGTACACTTATAGCAAAATTGCTAATTTCCTTACTTCCCAGGTTTGTTGATGAAACTTTACAGAAAGTGTCTGACCGTTTCTGATTTTTTCCCCTCATGGTGATAGCCGTCAGTGAATGAATTTCAGGCTTTCACTCGGTAAGGGTAGAAGGAAACAAGTGTACTATATCATTTTCTTTTTAGTGCAATAGCATGGATTTAATATTGGAGAAGTATTTCTATTTTAGAGGATTATAATCTATTCTATCGGTAGACGAATTCAATAAAATGTCGCAACGCAAGAGAGAGAGAGAGAGAGAGAGAGAGAGATGCGCAAATTTATTACGAAGAGCAAAAACATTTAGCAGTACCTTAATAATATTCAGGTGCTCCATCATGGTGAATTTAAATAACATTCGTTGTACAGGATATCCCAATAAGGTACTCAATCGTTACTTGCAGTAAGCCCATCCTCACTTTTGTCCTTATGTAAGGGACTATCTCAATGTTACACGTGCACAAAAATGGGTTGGTCGAAGGGGTCCCATTGAATTTCCTGCCTGCTCCATGCCGAATTACGAGAAACCATGCTGTTGACGATACTTAACACTTACGACATCGTGCCAAAGGATTCCATGTTCACTGCTATCAAGGCTTACCATTTACCTACTTCGGACCAATTATAAAATCAGAGTATATCTCAGGATTCGGTTGATGGCATGTCTGGAAATTTCACCCTGTATGGAACACTCTGTATACCCGTTGAACAATACTGAAATATGCATTTTTGGATTGCGTATGCGTGACTTCCTTTACGCTGATAAGGAGAACCATCTACAGTTTCTGGAATTCGAAACAGAACGTCTTAAAATTTGGCTTTTCCGCAATTTTGGACAGCCCTAGCTCTGAAACTATGCACTTTTCGCCATAGTTTCATATGAACTTTTTCTCTTATTTTGATGTAAGGAATCCCATCTTACAGTTTGTCGGTATAGTTCATTAACACCCCGTATATATATATATATATATATATATATATATATATATATATATAGAGAGAGAGAGAGAGAGAGAGAGAGAGAGAGAGAGAGGAAAATCTTCTAGCAGAAATAGCAGTTTGTTTATGTAAACTTTACATGTATATATGGATCATGTAAGACAATTTCTCTATATCGCTTTTTCGCTTTTTGTCCTTTTTTAGTGAAGAATTAGTTTTATAAATTCAATTCACACTGGTGCTATAAGAAGAATAATTTCGAAAATGTACTATGGCAGAAACTGTATGTCTGTTGACTAACAGTGGTATGGCAGAAACAGAAAATTCAATGGGAAATTTGTTTTCTCCACGGCAAATGTTTACTACTTGATTCTTGTGGTCAAGGGAACTAGTAAACGTATTGTCTTTGCTAGTGATCCCTAGTTTGACCATCGATGGAGCACAAAGTATCGAATAAAAGTCGATTGGTTAGTGGGAACGCATTTAGAGCGGTAGATTTCGTCTTATATTGCGTTCAGTTCTGGAAAGAGATCCGAAACTCCAATCAATATCACTATTCATTATATGATAGAAATAATGTTGGAAATGAACTTCATTTGTCTATGAATTTAAATATTTAAGTGAACTCATTTGGAACGAGAAATTGTTCGTCTCCAATGTAACCCTTGTTGCCTACTAAATAACGTCTCTGGTATACCTCCATGTCATATAACATCAGCGTTAAGATGTATATTAAATTTCAGATTAAGAAATAAGAATTTATATAAATAAAAACAAGAAAAGTAGATTTACTTAAGATAAAAGTAGATCTATTTCAATCATAAAACGTTAGCAATTATATACTTAGGAATTATATTTGTATTTGGATCACGTACTCAATTTCTCTAATTGTATGTATTTTTGTTTTGCTGGGGTTTAATCTGTATACTGACGGAAGCAGCACACGCGTGCAAAACACAGATAGCTACACAAAAAAAAAAAAGCAGATCTTCCCTCCAGCAGGATGTTGAACAAAATGTATCTCAGCTCAAGTCGGAGTGCATTTCGCCACACTATGACTCTCGCGGGTATAATCCTATTGATTGCAGAGTCACCCGAAAAATAGGACCGGATATTGCCTACAGCCTGGAGAATGCTGGAGTTTCTGGTTAGATCATTTCCGGCCACAATATAATCCCACAGGGACGTAAAACGAGCGAGTCTCTTCCAGCACACAGAGAGAAAAAAGCGAACGAAACGAGACGGATGATTAAGTCTTTTTACTTCTCTTCCTCTTGTTTGGAAGTAGTTCCTTTTATGGCTTCCCTTCTTACTTCTCATCTTAGCCCCACTCTTTCTCTGCCCTTGGGAAACGAAGTGTCATCATTTGTGCCCAATCTCGTGTTAACCAAGACAGCATGACAGCAGTTATTAATGTTTCCTTTGTACAGACAACTAGTCTTTTTCAAAAGATTTTACATTGTAATTATAACACTTATCAAATCATACAACACCTGTCTTTGAATTAAGTTAATAAATTAGTATAAAGAAGCGAGAGAGAGAAAAGAGTGATTAATTTTGCTCCTCAGGAATGTACTTTACATATTTTTAATGTTCGTAAACACAGGCTTTTCCAGTAAAAGTGAATTTTACTTCATTCAGATGGCTGATAGATTTCATACGACATATTTGAATCAAGTTAAAATTAATAAATTTTAAGTTTTGAGATAAAGTTTGCTAGTCAACGTCAGTAACGGCACCAATAAAAAATCAATCCTAACCTAATCTCTGAGTCGCAATATTATGAGTACTCCATAGTGCAACATAGTGTCATAGGCGTTCACTATCGTGTGTCACGCTGTCATAGCATTCAGTAAAGTTTGTAATGATATCATAGCCTATCAGTACGGTTTCTCATGATATCATAGCCTATCAGTACGGTTTGCCATGATATCACAGCCTATTAGTAAAGTTTGTCATGATATCATAACCTTTCAAAAAAGTTTGTCATGATAACAGTAAAGTATGTCTTGATATCATGGGTACTCAGTAGAGTATAACATGTAACGGATCATTGCTTGAAGACCTTGCCGTTAGTTTGCAGGTAGGTGTCACATAGGTATGTAGAAGGCGGGACTGTGTTATTATTGGTAGCGCCGTGACAGCAATGGTAAAAACTATGCAGGTAATCGACGGTGACATGGGAAGTATTCTATAGTAGATAGTTGTAGTATAAGTATAGTAGAGTATATATTTATTTCTCTTAAATACGTGGAACTACAAGTAGGTAAACGCCGAACTTAGCTTAACATTACATGAAACACTTTTAGTTTAAAAGCGATGTAACGAGACGGGGAATAATAGCGTCCTTGGGAGCAATATAGTTAGCATACGCGTTTTCAGCGCAGGAGACTCAGATTGTTTCGGTAGCACAGGAGTTGATATATATACAGGACAGAGGTACATATTACAACAAATATAATTCTTCTCTTACCTCTCCATTAGTTTCAAAACTATAAGAGAGCAAGTATAATATAAATAATATGATCTGCATTCTAAGTTTTAGGTTCCATAATAATGTTATGTTGACGTGTAGTAATAAGAGCGGACTTATAATAAGAGTAAATCATGAATGTACAGTTTAATATAATTTCGATAGATGACTTAATTATGAAAATTACGTTTTCCAGGGCAAACTAAACAATTATAAATATACATATGTTTTCATGACAGAAATTTGAAAGGATAAAGTACAAAGAGAAATGGATATCTCAAAACGTTTAAGTATTCGGTGTTTATTAATCACTGAATCTACATAACACACCGTCGTTTGCAAAGTAAGTGGAATAAAATATATTTTTAAGTAGCTTTAAGTTCCCTATAAGCAAATATTGATGGTCTTGGGTTCTTTTCTTCGTTTGAGTAATTACTTCAGATTCAAATCAGGATAGCAAATCTGATTCTACTCAAACAGTAGATCCAGTAAGGTATAACTTTATTGTCAACTTGAATCAATCAGCCTTATTACTTAAATATTAACAACAGTCTTGCTGTACATGACTTGGACACCTGTTTAAATTACTGTCACCGCCTACTCTTTCAGTTTTTTATTCTTAATGATGATGATCTAGAAATAATGATTCACGCTTGAAACGGTGTACACTAGAAGCGTGTAGCTATATTAGTGTGTTTTTTCTTTACCTCAATATTTTATATAAAAGTATACAAATACTGAAGGGTGTCAATCATGGGTAATTTTGCCATACTTACGTCTTATTATTAGGACTGCAGCAGAATGCATTTAATGTTTATGTCATATCGTTCATCCTAATTAAGTTTTTTTCAGGATCCTTGTTACACAAGATGAATGGCAGGATAGTGCATCCAGTGGAGTTTTTTTTCTGATCTCTGCTTCCAAAGACAATAGTATTCAGAGAAAAAACTTTACCGTAAGCATGAACATATTGTATTACTACAACCCCATTACTCACTTAAATTAGAGGAAAATTATAAAAGATATGGCAATAATGACGAAATAATTGGTATTATGTCTGAATACAAGAAAATGAAATCACCAGATTTATGCTGTTAATGTTTATCCATTAAGACAACTCAGGTTGCATCGGAGCTGACCTGGCCTTGAAAGGTTATTGCTCTGGAACATGTCCTGGCAGTAGGAGAAATCTTTAAGAAAATTTTTAAATGGTCGTATTGAAGTATATAGTATGTAAAGTCTTGGACGCGAGATAGTGTGAAGGGGAGCAGTTTACACTGTTACGGTTCATTTTGTATGATGATCTATATATCCACTATCTGCACCGGATTTAACCCTCGGCAATGCTTTGAATCTCCGCGTTAATATTAGGCCCTGTTCTTCATACCACACTGTTACATAAGGGTATAAAATACAAAACACACACCCTTATGTTTATATTTTAAAGGTCACTAAAAATTCATTTTCTTTTTTGAAAAATATACTCTCATACGGAATAAATACATTTCGTTAGAGATATAACTCAAGAAAAATAACCACAAGTCTATATGTTTCAACACAAGTTGACGAAGTCCTTAAATCTATCTTCACATTGTCAAAAACCTCTCGACCTTGGAACAGTTGGCAACACTTGCCAACTGCGGTTTCCTACTTCCGGTCCAAGAGACAAGTAAGTTCTTTACCGAAGTTGATCTTTCGATTAGAAAAAAGAAAATGAAGGATTATGGCAGAAGATGTGTAGTGGTGAAATGAAAGCAAGTTTCTTTACTTTGAGAGAGACCCAACTCCTCTGAAGACAGAAAAGAGAACTTCTTTGCTCATTCGAAGGCAAGCGTTATAGTCCTCTTGCCACAGTGACCCAGAAGAGTAGTTCTTCAAAGTCCACGAATAAAGATGAAAGCACTGCGGAGGATTTAAAAAAAAAAAAAAAAAAAAAACTTTTCTCAAGTTGATTTGTGTTGAAAGAGAGTAATCAAATGAAATCCCATTTGCTTTTGAAGCCATATATTTATTCTTGTGTCTCCCTATTTATTAGGACAATCTGGAATCACATGGATATTAAATTATTTGAATACAAATGAGCGATTCATTTCTCTTTAACGATTAAAAACATTATGCATTTAGTAGTGTTCAATTACATATCTATGACACATCTCTTGTATCTCTTCTACTATTTTTAAATAAGTAAATTTGCATCTTTATATACAGAACAGTCGTTCGTTTTAAACTAATTGGATCTTATATCACACAATAATATTATGTATATCATAAATAGTTCAATAAAACTCATGGTAGTATATAACGTTTATACGTAATTACTTAATTGTAGAAAGAATGTTAACGAACTTGTGATATTTTAAAACCATGGCAACGAGTCTCATGTCATTGAAAGTTGTTAAGTTCTTAATTAAAACAATATCCTGAACCTAGGCTATTCTTTGTGACAAACTAAGCAGAGCATAATTCTTCTAAAGACTGTTTCTTAACGGTCATCTGATTTCTTTATTTTTCCTGTCTTTTTCTCATAAGTAATGACTTAAAATATCCACTACAAGACAGTTTCTCATATAAAGTTTAGTTGGTGCTCCACAAAAGCTGTTTCCAAATTAGAAGAGATCATCTTTTTAAACTGAGTATTTACAACCACTAACGAAAGACTATACTTTTATTTCCAATCACTAACTAAACGAAATCTTTGTTTTATGTCCCACGGTTATGCTATGTAAGCAAAAGGATGTAGTGATGATGAGAATAATTGAAATGTTGGAATGGAGAAAGTAGGAGGAAAAACAGAAGATCCACAAGAAATTCCTCGTATATGGTATTTGCCCACTACAATGTTTACTTGATGCGAGCTGAGATCGAACCAGTGATCCCGCATACCAGAGATGGAAACTCCACCAATGAGCCACCACGGCGTCTAATCACTAACTAAAATCATAATTGCTTTAAGAAATACAGAAAGACTTTCTAAATGTTGAAAGAATGTGAAAAAGTAGTGTAGAAAGTTTTATGTAGTGCCGCAGCAGGTTGATATATTTGGGTCCACCCATTACTTGTATAGGCCTATAAACAGATGTTAGCAGATGGGAGTAGGATGAGTTTCCTACTCCCATCGACAATTCTATTGTGTTAAACAAAAGTATGTATATGACTTTGTACTTCGTACCGCACAAGCCGAAGTATGGGAATAGGAAATTGACTTACAATTGTCACGTATTCATGTTGGTCCGTCTTGTGGAGACAAGCTATGGCATTGAAACTATTTTAAACATTTCCGTTCATGGAGTTACGATCACTTTTAGGATTGGCACAAGCGCTACAACAAAGACTTCAACTTTGAGGTAATTTTTCTAGTGACCCCATTCACAGATAAGTTTAAAAATAGTTTCCTTGGTATCAGTATTCATTCTTAAATTAGTATAGAAAACGCACTTAGAAATTTATCCATGCGTGGATAATTTTTCCTGGTAGAAGCCTGATCTAACGTAATCAATTCATAAGTTTATACTTAGTGATAATAAATCTACGTTAAAAACAAACCTATATATAACGAAACTATCATACAGTTTTTTTTATGATTCTGTGGTACAGTTTTCACTATTAATATTAATAATAATTCTTCTTGTTAAAGACCGTGATAGCGCAACGGTATTGTGTTCACCTTCTGTGCACAAGGTCCTGGTTCTATCCCATCTAGCGCCAAGAAAGCTATGTAGCGAAAAAACACTGTGTGATGAATTTTCCCAGACTTTTTCAGTTTCTTTCCGGTTTCTTCATTACACCATTTCGTTTATTGCCATTATCAGCCCGTCTCCCGTACTCACGGAGCATTATTGTGAGATGTTAAGCAAATGTTATTATTATTATAAATTTCATAAAACTATAAATAAAGCAGAAAATGTCTTTTCTAATAATCGTGTATGTGGCATTAATGTAAATTTTGAACGACTAGCTAAATCTACTGCAATAAAGAGAAAAAATACTAAAGAGTCACATTAGTTACTGTAATCAAGAATTACGGACAAAGATTATCTTACGCATACCATTTTATATTCTTTTGTCTTAATGGGAAGCACGGTGGCTTAGTAATAGAATGCTCACCTCTGGTGTGAGGAGTGCACCACACGCCTTTTGAGTTGTGGTGAACTGTATTGTGTCTGAGTGCTATAGGGGTTCTCCCTTTTCTTCCTATATTCTTATTCCAACAATATTTTCATAATTATTGACTTCTATTAATCCATCATCCGTCTTCTTAGTCTAAAGGACATAATTATGGAATGTTAAAACTAAAGATTACACTCTTTTTTTTTTGATACTTAACTGCATATATAATTACATTTCTGACATTATGTATATATTATCTTACTAGAGATACTAAGCTATAAACCAAATACCTTATATTTTTGCACTACTACTATTTACCTGCTCGCTGAACATGCAATTTAAAAAGCGACTTCACCTTCCTGTATAATTAACAAAATGCATTATGCATTAGAAAGTAATCTAATTGGGTTCAAGAGATTAACATTGAAGTAAGACTCCGTGCAATAATAATACATTGACCTTGCTTTTACTTCAATAAATATGAAAAAAATGACTACTTTTGTCATTACCTTAATTGGCAGTAACATAGTAAACTATTTTGTGTGCATGATATATCAGAGATTCTAAATCATGTTACCTTTATACATGCATGCTTACATTAGTGTAATCATACTATGCGGCAAGTTGTTATGCTAACTTTTCACTAGCAATTGCTGCAGATATTGTTAATAGAAACGAGGATACGACGCAATATAACTTATTATGTTATAATTGCATACAATAATAAAGACCTACGCAGAAGATCGAACAGGCTTAATGTGTATGACAAGAGAATTGTTTGCATAATAACGTGGTTAGATTTTAAGTGTAAAAACCTTCTTGTTCTTGTACTTGTGTTTATCTGCTGAATATAGTCGAAAGTATTTGTATCTTATAGGCAGAATTTGTTTGGTCGATGACTAGACGTGTTCAGCACAACTTAAGACAAGGCTTCTGAAGAACACGCAGTGCAAAGTACGTAGATAATACTGTATTTACCTATTGCTTATGCAACCACAAATACACAGCCGTCATGCAGGTTTCATAACGTCCGGCATTGCTTACACGAAAAGTACCAAATTTCACAAAATTAAATCCCCACGTTAAGCGGGTTTGCATATCCAGGCTCCTAACTATGAAAACATTTACGCTCACTCCAACCTCAATCATTTCACGAATTCAACCTGTTTTACGTATGTTATTAGGACATAATATCGATTGTGATTTATTCTAAAAACACTTTTATACAATGCAAGAGCTGTAACGTCCAAATATTTACTGAGAACTCATAGTCGTATCAGAATAAACAAAAGAGAGTATGGAACAGTGAACTGCTTTCACAAAAGGCAAAAGAAGATGTGCAAAGGCATGCAAAACGGTCGAGTGGTTTGGGTCGGTACACTACCAATCACATGTTTGTGTGTTCAAACCCGGTAGCAAGTTGTTTCTTTTTTCAAGTGTCTTCCTATTTTCATCCGGAGGCTGAAAATATTTCTTTGAGTAACTCATTGAAAACTTCTTTTGTTTCAAATTCGATTAGAACGGAACATTATATGAATTGCGAATCTTAAATCCATAACTAAAAAAAAAAAAAAAATCAAGTATACTCACTACTCCATTATCCTCTGATTTGTAACGAAAAACTATTTATAAACAGTGGTGACTTCAGAAAATTATCCTCGGGGGGAATTTCAATATGCGGGTAGAGGGCAAACATTGGTAGTCCACATTGAGTATGATCGAATATATCGTCCTGAAGGCGGAAATTTCTTAGCTCGAGAGGGGTCTCAAATTCTCCCTCAGATCACGTCCTGAAAGCATCATTGCTTAAAACCTTTTCGTAACAAATATAATATTACACTTGTTTCTCGTTCTACATTTTGAATTGGTAAAATCATAACTTATAGAGGATTATAATAAAAGCATAAAAATTACAATACCAATTATGTATAAATTATCCTGTAAGTTACCAACTTTGGGTCAGATTAAAACTCAAATATTTGTTTTCGGATTGCACTTAGAAGTAAGTCCTCTCTATATAATACTGATTGGAAAGCATGTATAACTCTAATTAATTAATCAATATTTATACAAATATTTTTTATTTTACTATTTTTACTATTCAATATTATATACATTTCATTTCCAAAATCAAAATCTCGAAAATGTATATTGTACGAGTGCAGATTCGCAAATGCTTATTTATCATATATATTGGTCTCTATTCGAAATTCTATTTAATCGAAGCCGACAAGAACACAGACAGAAACATCGAGAACAGGTGAAAAAAAAAAAGAGAGAAAAAAGTGCTGTTCCCGGCGGGGACTCGAACTTAGTTCGAATGGTGCTTTATAAGCCGAACGCCTTAGACCACTCGGCTATGGTAACAACTAGCGATTGTGGCAAAGGCTTCGAGTAGTAGTTCTTATTACAGAATAACATTTTCTATTGCCTAAAATTTAAACCTAATTTACTTTGATATAATATATCTATTAATTTGTTTCATGAACACGTTTTCCTTACTTTGATGAATGATGTATGTTGTTGATATAGATTATATTATACGTTCTTTCGTAAATATTATAGAAAGTATCAGGGTTATTTATGATCTTTCATGGAAATTAACTGGCGCATGCGCAGTACACAGACAGTTCAATTGGAAGGCGAGGAAGGAAACGCTAACACACTGTTAGAATGTTTCATCGCTGTGAAGTATAAAGAACAGCTAAAATGTATTTTACGCTTGTCATTGCGTAAAGAATCAGCAGGTTAATATTTGTCCAAGTTTTTACTGATCAACTGGACTCATGAAAAATAATTAATATTGTCATTACTGCACAATATGAAGAATAAAGAACGTAAATTACACCACATTGTTCTCGGATTCGAACCTAGCTAAGGAAGGGACAATAAACAAAATGTGATTTATTCATTCGAATTGAGATAATTCAATGAAACTAGAAATTACACAATCAAAAGGAAAAACATCGTTAAAATGACAATAATACTTTTATCCGAGATGTGAAATAAAGTTATTAATTAACTGAAATGAAAGTAATATTGGGCATGATATAGAGTAAGAAAAGAAAGTAAATGTATTCTTAGAAACGTTCAAAGTAAATTCACAAATACTTTTTGAAGATATACTACTCTTCCTTAACGTTTTAACGAACTAATAAGTAAACAAGCAAAGGAAAAGAATGAAGAACGAAAGTATTGCTCTTGAAAAAATATAATAAATAAATGAAACTTAAATAAATGTTTACACAAAAAATAACACACTAGTACTTCGTGTAATCACCTCCAGAGTCAATAACTTCTTGAAGTCTGGAGGGGATACTAGATACAAGTCTCGAGCAATGCGACGGTGTGTTACGAAAATGTTGCCACAGTTCCATAACATGATTTTGAAGAAACGTTTGGTCTCTGTCTTCACGTCTCTCTTCCCATTCTTGCACCATGTAGGCCCACAGATGTTCAATTGGGTTCAAATCTGGGGATAGAGGGGGCCAGTCAATACAAATTAACTCTGGATGTTCACTTAGCCACTCTCGTGTTTGCCGGGAAGTGTGAACAGCACTGTTATCATGCATAAATATATATTCTTCCTGTTCGGGGAAGTTTCTTTTTAAGGACGGTAACAACGTATTTTCGAGGATGTTAATGTAAACACTACTGTTCATTCTCTCAGGCACCGCAACCAAATCTCCAGGACCAGCAGCCGTCATGTATCCCCAAAAGTGTGCTGATATTCGCCCTGAACAAGAAGTTCTGATAATATTTTGTTCAGCATACCTGGTTCCGCGCGGTCTATACAATATAACTCTGCCTTGTTGGTTAGACTTGAAAACCTTCTCGTCGGTCCAGATGACTAAGTCCCAATATGACTGAGGTTGGGTTATGTTATTCTGTGCCCATTCCATTCGTCTGGCCTTGTGAGTGTCAGTCAGGAGAGTCTTCCTAGCGGGTCTTGAACAGTGTAGACCAGCCCCCAATAATCTTCTTCTTATTGTTTCGTGAGAACAATTATATTCCCTGGCTTTGTCCAAGAGGATTGACGTGTGGCGTAGAGGTCTGTTGATTACTTCTGTAACTAAAGCTTGATCTTGAGCTGCAGTTGTCACTTTTGGCCTTCCACTTCTTGACCGAGACCTGAACCATTCACCACCTTCTTCATGTCGCTGAACCCATTTCTTGACCGTTTTCTTGTCACATCCCAGATCTCTAGCAATCTGAGGCACAGTTTGTCCCATTTTTGCTCGGCCTATGATTTCTCCTCTCAGAGCAACAGACAGTTCTCCACAACCTTTAGAGCGAGGCATTTTCAGAACCTGTTACAAATGTGCGTTCTGGCGTGTATGGCAAATGTCGATAAAGTGCCTCTTTCTGTTTCTACTGCGCATGCACCAGTCAATTTTCATGAAAGATCATAAATACTCCTGACAATTGTTGTAATATTTATGAACGAATACGTAATAGAACCTATATTAACAACATCATTCGTCAAAGTAAAGAATACCGTAAACATAAAACAATTTCAACAGACTATTACATCAGGCCAAAATAAGCTTAGACTTCAGAGAATACAAAATAAATTTCATACTGTAACAAAAGATTGAACATTAATAACGCTTACTATATTTTCAACTTGTCACATTAGCCGAGTGGACTAAGGCATTCGGCTAGAGATTCTGAGGCACCATTCAAGAGTAGTTCGAATCCCACCACAGTACAATTTGATTTTACCTCTTCTTGACGTTTCTGTATGTGATCCTGCCGGATTCTATTAAATATAATTTCGTAATACGCTAAAATATACATAATATTTGAAATTCTTAACCTCCCATTTTTACATTTTTCAAGCTCAGTTGAGAAGAAAGAGGGAAAATGAAAGTACAAAAATTTACAATAATTACTTAGCATTTACTGTCATTGTAATTGTGGATATTTTATTTATGAAAATGTATAATGAACTAAAAATATATTTAGTAGGTCACATGTCTCCATTTTTCGATTCTAACTTGAAAGTTACAGTTTAGGCGGTGACATATCAAAAACCCAGTGGGTTGAGGGGGTTCTAACCCCTCCCATTGAAACTTTTATATTCTATTGAAATAAAAAGTGTTTCAGTTTATAATCTTGGAAAAGCAACAATCACTGTGTGTGGAGGACGGTTTATTTACCTGTATACTACGATTTATCACTTCCAAATGTGTAGAAGATGTGACTGGATATTGTGTATAATCATTCAAGAAATATAACACAACGAAGGGACTTCGTAAACACTTCACGCCACCCCAGGAGGAGGAAGTGCGTCCCGCCGTCCCTCGGTTGTGAACTACTGCTTGCGAGGGAAACATTCTAACAGTGTGTTAGCGTTTCCTTCCTCGCCTTCCAATTGAACTGTCTGTGTACTGCGCATGCGCCAGTCAATTTCCATGAAAGATCATAAATAACCCTGATACTTTCTATAATATTTACGAAAGAACGTGTAATAGAATCTATATCAACAACATACATCATTCATCAAAGTAAGGAAAACGTGTTCATGAAACAAATTAATAGATATATTATATCAAAGTAAATTAGGTTTAAATTTTAGGCAATAGAAAATGTTATTCTGTAATAAGAACTACTACTCGAAGCCTTTGCCACAATCACTAGTTGTTACCATAGCCGAGTGGTCTAAGGCGTTCGGCTTATAAAGCACCATTCGAACTAAGTTCGAGTCCCCGCCGGGAACAGCACTTTTTTCTCTCTTTTTTTTTTTCACCTGTTCTCGATGTTTCTGTCTGTGTTCTTGTCGGCTTCGATTAAATAGAATTTCGAATAGAGACCAATATATATGATAAATAAGCATTTGCGAATCTGCACTCGTACAATATACATTTTCGAGATTTTGATTTTGGAAATGAAATGTATATAATATTGAATAGTAAAAATAGTAAAATAAAAAATATTTGTATAAATATTGATTAATTAATTAGAGTTATACATGCTTTCCAATCAGTATTATATAGAGAGGACTTACTTCTAAGTGCAATCCGAAAACAAATATTTGAGTTTTAATCTGACCCAAAGTTGGTAACTTACAGGATAATTTATACATAATTGGTATTGTAATTTTTATGCTTTTATTATAATTCTCTATAAGTTATGATTTTACCAATTCAAAATGTAGAACGAGAAACAAGTGTAATATTATATTTGTTACGAAAAGGTTTTAAGCAATGATGCTTTCAGGACGTGATCTGAGGGAGAATTTGAGACCCCTCTCGAGCTAAGAAATTTCCGCCTTCAGGACGATATATTCGATCATGCTCAATGTGGACTACCAATGTTTGCCCTCTACCCGCATATTGAAATTCCCCCCGAGGATAATTTTCTGAAGTCACCACTGTTTATAAATAGTTTTTCGTTACAAATCAGAGGATAATGGAGTAGTGAGTATACTTGATTTTTTTTTTTTTAGCTATGGATTTAAGATTCGCAATTCATATAATGTTCCATTCTAATCGAATTTGAAACAAAAGAAGTTTTCAATGAGTTACTCAAAGAAATATTTTCAGCCTCCGGATGAAAATAGGAAGACACTTGAAAAAAGAAACAACTTGCAACCGGGCTTGAACACACAAACATGTGATTGGTAGTGTACCGACCCAAACCACTCGACCGTTTTGCATGCCTTTGCACAACTTCTTTTGCCTCTTGTGAAAGCAGTTTACTGTTCCATACTCGCTTTTGTTTATTCCGATACGACTATGAGTTCTCAGTAAATATTTGGACGTTACAGCTCTTGCAGTGTATAAAAGTGTTTTTAGAATAAATCACAATCGATATTATGTCCTAATAACATACGTAAAACAGGTTGAATTCGTGAAATGATTGAGGTTGGAGTGAGCGTAAATGTTTTCATAGTTAGGAGCCTGGATATGCAAACCCGCTTAACGTGGGGATTTAATTTTGTGAAATTTGGTACAAAGAGGTCCCATGTGGCTAAGCGGTTAGCATACGCGCCTTAACATGGCAGAAAATTCAATATAATTATAACAAGAACAAAACTAAATGTTCACAATAAATTTAACAGCTATAATTATGAATGTAATGTTTTATTTTACATTATAGGTTGTGTTCGAAATATTTTAAACTGACTGGTGAAACAGAAAAATACAGAATGATTGGATCTACTACGAAAGTTAGTTAAAACAAGTGAAATAAAGCTTCCATCATTCGAAACGATAGGCATTTTTGTGTGTGTGTCTGTCTGCTTGTTTCATGATAGTCATCGTGAAATAATACGACTTCTGAATTAGAATAAGTAGCAGTATCATGTATACACTACGTGAAGAAGTTTGGTTTGTATGGCGTGATATTTTTTTCAATATTAAACTGGAAGTTGTAGTCCATTACCACTTCTGTTTTTAGTAGAGACATTAGAGTGGAGGTTAAATATATTCTTAGAGGGCTTAATACATTACAGAAAATCGCTTCTAGCTAGCTATTAACGCTTTTACTCGTTAATGATCAATGTTGAAACGGGAAAGGTTTTTCTGTCACTTCCGATTTGAATAAGGGGTTAAGAGAGAAGATGGTGCCTATTCTTAGAACGCTAAATCGATTCCAAAAACACATTTCCTCTTACTATCTCCTATCGTTTTTGCGCTTTGTAGGTCACTATTGGAACCCAAAGTTGTAGTGAATTTCTGTCTTCCGGTTTTATTTGAGAGTTAAGGATGAAAATTAAATGTTAACGCTTGGGATGCTTAATCGATTGTTATGAAGAAACCACTCTTTGCTATCTACTACCGTTTTTGCATTATAGAAATCAACGTTAAACTGGAAATGTGTCTTTTTTTTTACCACTTCCGGTGGATGGATTAACCCCCTCAACTACTTCAATTCCTAATTTTCGACCTTCTAGCCAAAATGGGTGGCGATTCATCAAACAGTTCTTTAGAATTTTGTATCTCAGACAAACGGACGGATGCAAGAACAGACAGGGTAAATAAAAGAATTTTTGCAGATCAAACTCCTTAAAAAGGAAATGAAATCATTAATTCAACGTCGTACCGTTATCTCTTTAGGTTAAAGAAAGCAAGTGTTTAGTAAATGTGGACGACGACGAAAAATGGATGGAATGAGAATGTGGAAGGAAAATGGAGAACCTTGTAAAAACATAGCCACGATGTTGTCCACCACAAACTCACATAAACTAAGATCAAAAGAAAGTTCCTCCACATCAGAAGTGAGCACTATACAGCCACTGACCTACCGTCTCCTCACGACCTTGATTAGCTTGTATTATTCTTGGCAATTAGGATCCTTCATAATCAGACCTCTTGATTTAAAATCAATTAAGGATTAGGAAATAGAACTAATGTGCATTAAACCTAAACTTGGACATTTATGCTTATAAGTAATGTGAAAAAATATTTCCTATATAAAAATGATTTGGATAATATGTTAGTCGTGTTTTCTTTAAGGCCTAAATAACTTCTAAGCAGAATTTCTTCAAGTTAAAATAATTAAGAATAAGGAAATAAAAAGTCTTAATTAAAAAATGAGAAATCTTTAAGTTTTACGTCCAGCAGATATGCCGGTTAGGCTAAAGGAGACGATGCTGATGAGAAATGAATGAAAAGGTGAAATGAAGAAAGTGGGAGGAAACGGGAGAACCCCGAGCAAACCCACGCACACAGTGTTTGTCCACCACAAAGTTCACTTGGCACGAGCGGGTTAGAATAAAGGACACCATGCATCAGGGGTAAACGCTCAACCACTGAGCCACCGCGGCCCCTCAGTCTTTATTAAGAAATACTTATAGGCTGTTAAACTTTGTCTTTAAAAATGTTTCAAATTTTAATTAAGCATTACGTGTGTTTGACTTTTAAAACTTATGCTTATTTCTTGCGATTCAAATACATTAAGAATAAGGGTTGAACTTATACGTCCCAGTTTGATTCATTTTCTTATTTCTACTGTCTAAGACACAAGACGATTTGCTTAACAATAAAGGCATATTACCTATTTCATGCTTTCTTTCCTTATTCCTTGAATGGATGTTCACTTCCTCTAAACAAAATACTTAATCTGAGAACGCCATCGTAAAATATAATATATACCGGTAATGCTTGTGTGTGTCTATTTGCATATTAATACAATAATATTCAGAAAGCAAATCAGGAAAATTTTCTTGCCTTTTTCTACAACATGGCGTCTTTTTAAGATTAACATAAAATTTTGTTAGATGAAAAATACTGAATTAATTTTGATATATTTTTGGATCAAAAGATCCAATTTATTTTTCATTGTTTAATAATATTTGTGTCAAGGTTTAGGCATTTAAAAGGAGAGAAAATAAAAGAAAAACAATACAGAAACTGGAAAAGCACCAACTGGAGTAATTCCAACAACGTTTGTTGCAAAAAAGAAAATAAATAAATAAATATAGTTATTTACGACATCCTCTTTGACTTAAGTGCACAATTTTTTTTACTTGGTAATGATAGAACAAACAAAAACCTACAAGTGTTTTCAGTTTTCTAATATAGAAAGAATATATACGAAGTTTTGTTCCGTTATGTTTAGGACCGTATGTTCTTATTTAGTTCATAAGCCATATAATTGCTCAGGGCATATATTTTAATTCATGTCACAATGGACGAAACGAAAAAAAAAGAAATATCTCATTTATATCCGTAGAGAGTAAAGAGTTATTTAAATTTATGGAACACATACATAATTTCTCTCAATTTAGAAGCATAAATAAACATGAAAACATGATCACTATTTTAAGTGTTGTGATAATATACATGTAATATATCAGATTCTTTACACAGGTTGTACCAAAAGGACTTTACAACTTTAAAAACTCATATTGATTAATTCATTTGTCTTACAGACATGGCTTTAGTGTCATTTTGTAGCAAAATACAAGTTTTGACTCACGTAGTATACTAGTTCAGAAACAAGCCACCACAAGCGCTAGCAACAGTTGCAGCAAACATGGCTGCCTTTACTGGCCCCTAACGTGCTAGCAGTGTGTTTTGGTTTGAAGAATCTAAGTCTACGACAACTGTGCAAAGTAATTTTCGTACAAAGTATGGTAAAGACCCTCCCAGTAGGCCTACTATTTATCATAAGTGGTTTATTGAAGCTGGATGTTCGGTAGACACAACCACTGGCGCAAATCCCAGGGGGACATATCCTCTCCAATCTTGGGACTAGGAAGACTGTCCCCCCAAATAATCCGATTTGAAATGTGTTGTTTGGAGATAAAAGTGATGATTTGTGTCCGATTGCCACAAAGGAAAGTGAGATTAAATTGATGTTCCACCAGAATAAACCTCAAATCTGCCCGCCTCTCAGTGTTGAAGACAACTCTGGCCCCCTGATCCTCCGCAGCAGTGCTTTTCAACTTTATAAATATTTCTTGAAAAGAAAAAAATCATTACGGGAACGGTATTACCCCCCCCCCCCCCTCCAATCTTGAAGACAGATTTGCGCCGCTGGACACAACAAATCTTCAGGTCGTCCCCTATGTCTGAAGACGTTGTAGAGCAAGTAAGACAAACCTTTGTGAACAGTCCTACGAAATCCAACGCGGCGTGCTTTTCGACAGCTGGGCGTCCCACACATGACAGTTTGGCAGGTGTTGAGAAAGCGGTTGCACCTCAAACCATCTACCTCGCAATTGAACAAGTCACACATGACATGCTGCAGCTGGTTTGGCAAGAAATTGACTTCAGATGGGAGTGCCGTATCACTAATAGAACCCACATTGAACCTCTTTAAATATAAGGTAAAAAATTGAGGTATTTCGCTACAAAATGGCAACAAAACCATGTCTGTAAGCTAAATGAATAAACCAATATGAGTTTTCAAATTTGTGATGTCCTTTTTGATACATCCTGTATTAATGGATATGTAAAATATAGGCCTAATGTAAATAAATATGTGATTGAACATTTCAATTGGTGCTTTTTGAACTGAAATATAGGGGAAGTCTGTGAAATTTAATAAACATATGCTATTGTGAGACATGTGCTAAGAAAGACACGTAAACTGTCCAAGTTTTCTTCAATCATATCACAAATCTTCTATATGAGCACCTTGTAGAACACGGCACACACAGTCAATTTCCTGCCAAACCTTTTGAACCATGTTGCAGTCAATATAAGCAATGGCTATGTGATGCACGGCTCGAACCACTGAAATGTTCATGAAACTTACAAATGACGTTCTCCATAGGTGAGTCTCTCCAATATTTGGTATGGAAATGTCGTTGCACACGAGTCACAAATTTGCTTACATAATAATCAAGGACACAGAAAGATCTCTATTCTCCAGTGAACGTCATTTTCCGTAACTGCTTGCTGTTGACTCTTAGCAGTAGAGAGTGGAAACATTGCATGGAAACTGAACTTCAAAGTTAACCTTTCAATGCGCATGTCTCACAATAATATACGTTTATTATATTTCAAAGAATAAATTTCTGCTGCTTGCTCTGTTGGAGTGTCTTATGCAACTGTGGGACGCAATATTTACAATGACAATGATAAGTTTAACAATCCCCGCAAAAACGAAAAGCTACTTTCCATACATACAATTTGTGAAAAATAAATATTTTCTAAAGATCATTGGAAAACAACGTCTGAAAGTAACTTTTCGGCCAACAACTATATATTTTTACCATTATCTGCTGAAAAATTATATTTTCCAGAAGTATGTCATATAACGCTACAGAAGCAAAGAAATCCAGGTGTCTAAAGGAGAGGAACGAAATTATAAAAATACAAAAAAGTTAACATTAAATCTATGAGTATTAACATGCGTACATCACAACTGAGGTAGTAAAAATAAGAAACTAATGTAGGTGAGAAAGGTTCCATGCAGCAACCTAAGGTATTGAAGTGGGGTGGAATGAGATAAAAAAATTCCAATGTTCGTCAACATAGGTAATAAATAAGCATCATCATTTTTACAAGACGTAATATGGTAAATAATTAGTATGTGTGAAGTTAAGATTTCGTATGGAACGCATAAAAAGTGCATGTAAAAAATTTCGAACGTTATAAAGAGTGTAAATTTATGAATGGTAAACTCACAAGGCTAGAACAGAAAACTATTGCAACTATGGACTGAAATGCGAGGTAATCTGATTTTTCCTAATAATTCAAGACAAATACTGTGACGAAAGTTATCCAATAAGTCATCGTCGTAACGACCCTATTCTTTCTCATGTCAGAAGAAAGCAAAATGTCCATGAATTTGTAAGTCATTGTCAACTTCACTGAAATATAATCAAAGAAACAAACAAATATTGAGGAGGGCGCAAATCTCAAGCAACCAGCGACCACACAGCGGATAAATTCGGATATTTACATACCATGGCCAACTTAAAATGTTCCTTGATTGTGATAGAAAAAGAATCACTACTTTTCTAGAGCGTAATGCTAGGAAAGGAATGATTTGAAGTTGTTTCCCATCAAGGAATAAGAAAACATTTAAATTGTTTACGAATCAGTGAACAAGTACATCAAATAGTGTAAGAATCTGACTCTTTTAAGTTCTGATTTCATAAAGTATAGTTAATGGTCTATAGACTGGAAACGAGGTAAGGTAGAAAGTCTCATGAGGATATGCTAAACATGCTAAAACGTAACAGAGTTTCCTCTATTTAAGAAAGAGTAATGGCGTTATTTCCGTTAAGGTTGGCCTGTTTTATGTCTTCGAAATCAATTTGGAAGAATATGGCTTAGACACGGAAACATTATCCCTGTATAGAAAGGTAGAGTAAGAACTTATTAAACCAATAACGTTTATCTGCCACTGATGTCTACTTCTGAACAAATATCAACTTGAGTTATATTACCTTCGTTATCATTGTAGATTTATATACGAGTTGATGAGATTGTAAAGCTTTCGTAGAAAATAAAAAAAGTGAAATCTTTAAGTTTTACGTTTCACGGTTATGACGGTTAGGCTAAAGGAGATGGTGATGATGAGTAATGAATGAAATGGTGGAATGAAGAAAGTGGGAGGAAACGGGAGAACCCCGAGAAAACCCACGCATACGGTGTTTGTCCACCACAAAGTTCACTTGGCGGGGGCTGGGATCGAACCCGGGACCCCAAGCACTAGAGGTGAACGCTCTACCACTGAGCCACCGCGGCCCCTTCGTAGAAAATAAATCTAAACTAGTAGAGAGGGATTTTCGCCTTTCATCCGTGCTTTGTTTGATTTTGCATCCATTCCATTGATATAGTCGAGACGTTCTATTGGTCTCCAACTGGCTTCCTTTGTACTGAAGCAGAAAATATACCCAAACCGCCCTCAAAAATAACACTCCAAATAAGCCATAAACGGCACTTGTTTGTTGTCGAGATAATACGTTGTTGCCTTCGCTAAAGTTATATCGATAAATATATTATGTAATAATAATAATAATAATAATAATAATAATAATAATAATAATAATAATAATAATAATAATAATAATAATAATAATAATAGTAATAGTAATAATAATAAATCATTAAAGGAATACAATATAATAGTATAGGCAGGGGCGGTCAAGGACGGATTTCTGGAGATGGTAAAGAAAGATTGTACTTTTTTTTCCCATCGGGCTTTTGAGGCACTGATGCCTTACTGATGATCTGGGGGGAAAGGAAAGGGGCGAACCACTTAACATGTTTGGTTCGTACAAGCGTTATCGTGATGAAAGTTACTAAATACTAACAATATGCTATATTTAAGAGTAAAATAAGCACACATCATGAAAGTAATGATTGATCTCTTTTTTCTCTTCATTACAACATATCTAAATTGAATTCAAATTACATGAAATATTTCAGTTTAACGTCCCATAACTATGACCTTCAAGCTAAGGAAGACGGGAGGAGGAGGATGCAAGGAAAACAAAAATAAAGAAAAAACTATATAAATCTGTCTTTCTGCGAAGACTACTGAAGAATCAATAAGCAAGAGAGTGAAAATTGCAACATCGCTTTCTTTTTCAGCAGATCAACTGGAAGGACTTGAATTATCCCTCCCATGTAACAAATATGTGGTTTTCTTCAATGGTGTTCCGCTTCCTTTGAAGCCGCCTGGAAATGATTTGAGCGATTTTACTTTACTTTGAGAAATTTTCAGTATAATTTTCTCAACTTTTAAAATAAGTACGGTTATACTTTTTGGAAATGTTATTGAGAGGAATGTCAAATTATTATTATTATTATTATTATTATTATTATTATTATTATTATTATTATTATTATTATTATTATTATTATTATTATTATTAAAACTTAGATGAAATATCGACAATCGGTTAAATTGATTCAGCTAGTTATATGTAGCTCGCACAAATGTTTTTTTTTTTTTTGCCGTCACATGGCTTTTCATGAATCAACAGAAAGAAAACGCCCACAAAAGCACAATAAAATGATACAAGTATTTACATGGAAGTAATAATATTTTAATAATAAAGTGTACATTTGTATGTCTTATACTGAAAACTGTGAAAAGAACGGAGTGAAATTAGCTAATGTGGCGTTCTATGATATTATGAAACAAAAGAAGTTGATTTTTTTAAAAAACATACAAGACTTAGCAACACTGGTATGTATAACAAGGAAATCAAATTAGAAATATTCTTCCTGAAGGTTTTTATTTTCCTCTAATTTGCGTAGAATGATACCAGAAATTACTGACGAAGTGTTAGAGCAAAGTCAATGAATTTTTCTTTCATAAATTCCAATGAGCAGCGTTCCTAATGAATACAGTGTGATTAGCCCGAGTTACTCATATAAAAAGGAAAAGGAACATTTAGCTCCATATTCAATGTAAGTCAAGTACGTAGCTTTTGAACCTGATGTGTTTCGTAGCCTGCTGATACGTATACAAAATTCTTGTTATAGAGTCTTGCTTATAGGTCGATTTTGTTGTGAAAAGACAACACAAAAGGAATACATATGTAAATGTGTAAATATGCGTAATTGTTAATCCTCATCCCTTAATAAATTTAAATTTGACATATAAGTTATAAGATTTATTGTTTGAAACACTTTTGACCCTCTTTCCAAAATAAAAATCCTTTTGAAATTAACTAAATGCATTTTAAACAAATAGTGCTTTAATATTTCCATACATATGTTCAGAAAATATTCACTTTGGAGCAAGCAATCGAAAGACATTTGAAACACTGTATAATGTGACCTCTGTCGCTAATAAAATTTTAAAATAGAGCGTGATTTTAACTGATTTTAAATTTGTTTCTTCAAATAAATGAAGTGGTTCTCAGCGTTTGTTACAAATACTGCTCGATCTTTAATTCAATAAAGCACCTCTTAATGCTTTAAAGTTATTTTATTTAAGTATAAGTAAATTTCACACACTTATGTATATCCCTAGAAGAGAACCGAAGGTATCTTTTTTTAAAGAAATTCTACAATATTCTATGTGGTATTTAAGGAGGTAACGGCTCTACCACTGAGCCACCGAGTGTTTTTATTTTGTTGGAGGAAATCGTTATTTGTGTGTGGCAAATTATAAAGGTAACCAACAAAGTTCAAACGCGTTTTGTGGAGGTCTGTATTCCATTGATCCTCATACCGTGGGTTGAATGCGAATGGAGATAAGGCGAAGGTCAGTTGTTGGTGTGGGTATATCCAACATACTAGCTGGTTGTGGCAGTTCAGTTACACCGTGAACTTGCATAAGGACAGAGTGAACATTGGAATTCCACAGAGCGTCATAAGGGCGTGTATGCTGTACAAGTTCAAACTGGGGTCGAATGCTATTCCAGCGGGGCGGAAGATATGCCAGGCCTTTGGTGAATATGTCGTGACTACGGAGACAGTGCACCGATGGTTTAACAAGTTTAAGGACGGTGACGAAACACTCGAAGACGTAGAGTCTACCACGTGCCGGAAGATCAACACATTTACAAAATGTAGATCTTCAATCAGCAATTGAGGGGAACAGTGGCCAGACATGTGAGGAACTGGGACTACAATTCATTGTGAGAGGAGAAACCATTCGGGAGCACCTGCATCAACTTGGGAAGCACTACAAGTTGGGTCGATGTGTCCCACATGATTTGACTCTGGGCCAGAAGGCAACGCGGGCAGACATCTGTACTTCTTTGCTGTCTCGTGTGAGGAAGGAGCCATTTCTGAACAGCGTGTTGACATATAATGAGAAGTGGGTCCTGTACGAAGCTCGTCATTGGTTAGCATCCCATGAACCGGTTCCGAAACAGCCGAAACCAGCACTGCACCAGATGAAGATCCTTTTGTGTGTTTGGTGGACTGCTCGCGGCATCGTGTATCGGGAACTGCTACCAGCTGGTCAGAACATCAATGCAACTGTGTACTGTCAGCAGTTGAGCCGTGTTAAAGAAAAATTTAAAACTCTAGAGTCAGCACTTCTGAATCGCAAAGGGTCCTCCTGTTAGAGGAGAACGCTAAGCCACACGTGTCTTGGATGATGCAGGACACCATTCTATGCCTGGGATGGGAAACACTATTGCATCTACCATAATCACCGGACATTGCACCATCCGATTATTACCTGTTCCACTCCTTGCACAATCACCTAAGAGGACGCCAGTTCAAATCCCTAGTAGAGATGTAAAATGCACTCCATACCTTCTTCGCTTCACGGTCCACCAGGTTCTACCGCGATAGAATTCATGGCCTTTCTGAACGTGGAAGTTCGTTCGCCAATGCTGATGGGGGCTATTTTTTATTTTCCAGGTAGACTACGTCTTAGGTGACATATCAATATTCGAAGGTGGTGGATAAAAAAGCGACAGAACTTTATTGTTTACCTGCATACATTATTCTTGGTCTTGTTCTAAATGGTCACATACATTCCTTTACGTAGTAGGATGCTACTTGTAATGGTTGCTGTGAAAAGTGTAGTGGTAATTTTAAACGTCTCATACCTTTAGAACATATTACATGAAGTTTAACATATTATTGAAGTATGCAACTACTCAATTGACATACCTAAAAAAGAATTTTGCTTTTCTTCATAGTTACACTTTAAGACGGCAATAAAAATGATTAGGGTTGCCATAAAGCAGACTTTTAAAAATATAACATTTTTCAGGTTTCACAAAGAGATTTGCATTACTTGACATCTCTTAATAATATAGTAAGAAAATATCATTTATACAGCTATACCTTTACAATGCTGATTATGGACATATTCTTTCCTTTGAGCTTACAGTTGGATGTATATTATTTGCTTAAAAATTAAACACTAACAATATCAACATTAATCATTATTTGTAAATATCATATATATATACACCTAGGTACAATATTATTGGTTCGGAGCGAAGAAATCTTAATGATGTAGGATATGGGAACAGTGGACAAAGTGTCTAAAAATAAAGCACAGGCTGTAATGATAGTTAAATGATATAGCATGTGAAAAAGAAAATTAGATTATGATGGAAGTTAGAATATAATAGGAGTCAGATTATATTAGAAGTCAGATTATAATTGTAGTGATTATGAGATATAGTTTATGAAGAGATAGATAGAATTTGAGATTGATGTGTAACAAGATGAGTGTACTTGTGGAGTATCATTGAGATAGATAGATGTATAATAGAACGGCACAGATTAAGAGTAAAGATACGGAAGAATTTAAGTGTGTATGTTTGTAGATTTTAGTAAACTAACAAATGAATAGTACTGTAGACGGTAAGCTGTACGGTATAAATTATATTTCTTGCTATATGCTACTGGGAGATTGGCCGAATCATATGCAAATCTTGAAACTTGTAGCAGAACCCCCTTAAATGAGGATATTTCCCATTTTGCTAAACATCCGGCCGGGCCACTTTTAGAATCATAAAAAGATAGAACATGTCCGAGTAAAAGAGGATGTCTGGTAGCCCTAAAACAGGACTAATGCTGGTTGAAGTTATTGCAAACGTTTGCCTGGGTTTTTGACGTCCAACATTCTGACTCTTGTCCTTTTTAGATGATATAAATTTTGGTTCTTATTATTTCAATTTCTGTCAGTATTTCTCAATAACTGAGCCACCTATTTCTCTTAACTGTTTATTTGTACAGTGAAACCTCTGAATAACGGACACCAATGGGATATGAATTTTTGTCCGTTACTGAGAGGTGTCCGTTACAGAGAGGTTACAGAAATTTAATTTTTCACAACAGTAATTGTATGCAGTAATATATAGTAAATGCAAATGCGTAGAATTCAATAAATGCGTAGAATTCAATATGAAAATACTCTATTTAGTACTATCTGAATTACTGGGAGGGATGAAGGAGAAATTCATTTCTGTTAAATACATTGTATTTCAAATTCTCAGAACCTTCTCAAAAGATGCGTTAGAAACCAACTAACCGGCTAGACTCTTTTGTTTAGCGAAAAAGGCTTGGTTTTTGTTCTACAAGTTTAATAAAACTCATTAGCAAGTGTCCTCTGAGTATGGTTGCGGAAGAAACATGTGTGTATGCTTGTGTGTATGTGTTTGTGTACTGGCGCGGTATCTTCGTTGGTGGAATGGATGAAAAGGCAAGTTATTGGGAGTGCATATGCTTATTGACCCAGCCCCAATCACAAAGAATATCCTCTTAGAGAAAGTGAAAAAGGGAGCCGCGAAAACTAAAAACCTGACTTGTTCCAGTATCATAAGTAAAAGAAAAAAACGCTTTTCCTAAAAAGTAAGAGAGGAAACATTAGTCGTTAAAATGTTATTGTAAAATAAACAATGTTTTGTTGTCTACGAAATTGTTGGGGAAAATGCAAGGCCCGTAGGAAAAAGGACTAAATTTGTTGGGGAAGGGACGATCTTTCGCATAGAATTCTTGGTCATACGACTGACCCTGCATGAGGGTCATTGCTTATTGAAGGTTTTCTAGGATTACCACCAGAAAGCAGTTTATTGCAGGCAGAAAAAAATAATTTCAAGTTCAGCTTGAAGCTGTACTGTTTGATGATTCACCAGGTCTAGATTCATCATAGATACACTTGTGGGAAGAAATACCTTTCTGTCTACTGTAATATATCGCAGAACCGAGAATAATTCCTGTCCGTTGTAAAGAGGTTATTCAAACGTTTGGGGGGAGGGAAAGGGACTGTCCGCGTCCGTATCTGAGAGTGTCCGTAAAAGGGAGGGTTTTGTTCCGTAAGGGAACATATACTTTTGCCGGGACAAAAAAATCTGTCCGTATTATAGAGGTGTCCGTTAAGGGAGGTTTCACTGTAGTGCCCACAAAACGTGACATTGTTTCTCCGTAACTAACTCTTCCTGCTAGTGTTAGCGAGATATTTTTGGCATATATCCAAGCAATTTTAAAGGAATTAACAGTTCAGAAAACAGGCAAATTTAAGATCTTTCAGAAACTTAACTTAAAGGCTACAATGTCTCTTTACAATTAAATTAAATACTGTAACTATACCATAAAACAAAGCGAAATCTTGCATTGTTCTTTTGTGTTTATTTTCAGTTTGCCATTATCTCTGGAAATACAGGGAAATGTAATTACGTAATTGTTTTCTTCTTCTAACGTTAACGGAATTTAAAAAGAAAATTGTTTCTTTAACCGAAAAGACGATTACTATTTCGCTTCAAATGCAGTCACTTTCTTCCACCAGACGGCTCTAATTTTAAAGCTATTTAAAAAGTCTTTACAGAAAATAATTACTACAAAATTTACTTAATTTAATAGAGAGATGGAAGTTGCAGAAACCTACAAAGAAAAATATTGGAAACTTCTTTCTTTTTTTTTTAAAAAAAAAAGATAAATTTAATGATTGTTAACTAGTTAATTAACTTAAGCTAGTGGTTCAACAAATCTAAGGTTCATCGCGACAGAAAAATTTTTTATTGGATGCTATTCACGCTAGTCATGTCCATTTTCCATCGCTACTACTAATTTCTGAAGTTCTTCATTTATACTCTACTAGCTGAAATACCCATTCTTCGCATGGGTCAGATAAAATATCTATGCAAACAAACTGAATAACGAAAGGAAAAAATGTCGGTCATTTTCTACTACTTTTACGTTTCCCGGTAAACGTCCTCTGCGACTCCCTGACTCAAATTTTGAAGGGAAAAACGCCTCTGGCCCCCCAGCCGATGAGGACTGTATTTAAAAGTCAACGCCTATGAGTGTCTTACCATTCATCTCAGCGAGGACGAAAACTAAGGATTTGATACTAATATCGGTCATTTTGGATTATTTTTACATGTCTCGGTATCCCCCGGTGACCCCCCGGTCCGCAGCTGAATGGGGTGAATTTGGAAGTTAATGCGATCAGTGTTTCACCATTGATCTCAGTGACTGCGAAAACGAATAATTTGACACTAATATCGGTCATTTTCTACTACTTTTACATGTCCCGGTAAGCGCGTCCTTGAGACCTCCTCTGGTTTGAATAAAGAAAAAGAAAAAAAACGCTTCATCTTGATCTGAGACCTGGATCAAGGTACCCGTGACCAAACTTTGGTAACTCTCGGTCCACTCGTCTGGTCCTCAGGCTGCACACAGACATACACACAAACTCACTCTTTATTTTATTTATATTATAAGATAGTTTCTTAATTTCTTATTGATCTCTCTGAAAGTTTATTTTCTCCAGGCCTAATAGAGCTACGTACCCTGTCTTTCACAAAAATACCTCAGCAAACGTCTATATCATATTCGGAAAGCGTAAATATGATGAAAGATGAATATGTACTAGTAACGATACCGACTTTAATTTAATGAGGGGCAAGTGGAGAGGTATAGAAATTTTGAGAGGGCAGCTTGTTTTATATACAGGGCGGGATTTAATGTTTTCCGCCCATAAGCCACAATGTATTTACGCCTTAATCTCGAAATACAAAATATAAACACAATAGAAAATTTAAATGTGTATATTAAGCATACATTTGCGAGAGCCGTTCGTAATCTCCGATGGTTTAAAAAGAAACACAGAAGTAAATAAAATAAGAATTATTTATTATATACATCCGAAAACAACTACTTTGCTCTATTTTTTTTAACATAGTCTCTATAAACATTCAAGCACTTATTATATATCTGCACTAGCTTAGAAATTCCATCAGCATGAAAATCTGCCGCCTGTGTCTTGAGCCAGCCTGGGATGCAACTTTCAGCCTGTCACTACGTCATATAACATAGTTCTGGAAATTTGTGGAAATTCATCGGAAATCTCCTAGATTGTAAAACTTCGATTTTCACGAACTTTTCCATCAATTTTCTGAACGAGTTCATCAGTGACCACTGATGGCCTGTCACTTCTCCCTTCGTCATGAATGCTGGTTTGTCCACTTTTAAATGAACGATCCTATTCACGAACATCTCCTTCACTCATCACACTTGGTCCATAAACGGCAATAAGTTCCCGATGAATAGCTGCTGCCGAATATTGTTTTGCCGTAAGAAAACGTATAACAGCTCGCACCTCGCACTTGGCGGAGTTTTCTATTGCAACACACATTTTGAGACGCTACAAAAGTGAAACTAGTGATCAGATAACCTTCACTTTACCAAGGCTGGATGCAATCTCATCTACCACGCACACTGTTTTGATTGTTGACCTTTATCACCTTACTATAATATAAAATTACTATTTTGATTACAGGGTATAAACCAGTTTCTTCAATTCTACTTTTTGATGATAATTATTCACACTAAAATCATAAAAGTAAAATAAAACAGGAGAAACGTGTTATGAAATAGTATAAGAAAATTCACTGTCATTGTGCAAAAGCAATTTTATATGTGTGTTTATCAGCATAACACCGTTATGCTACGCAACTGTCTACTGCAAGTATAACGTTAAAATTTCACTCAACTTCAACAACCAATGACTCAAGCCAACGGACTCGATAAATGAAGCATTAATTGAAGTGTCTTTACTTCAACTTTAATAATGTTTTTATTATTATTATTATTAGTGTTATTAATCATCTGCAGTTTTAGTGTTGCTACGAGATGCATTCAAATTATAACACCTCCAATTTTGTTTTTATCAGGACTGGTAACATAGAAATGTACTGTTTATTTTAAAATACGCGAGCCCTCGTTGTCAATGCGTGGAAGGGATGACAACACCTTATGACACACAGAATTCTAGAAGCAGCGGTGAGAGTGATGACTGCTTTTGTACTTAGGACACTTGCCGTCTTACCCATTTGTGTGGTGTGACACCGGTTGAAGTTCATCGCCAGTTGAGTGAGGCATTTGATAATGATGTCATGGATATGTCTAGTGTATGTTCGGGGATGTGACAGTTTAGAGAAGACAAAACGTCGTATGACAACAAACTAAGACAATCTCGGATTCGCACAACCCGGTATAACTACATCATCGAAGGAGTGGAGAAAATTGTTTTGGAGGATCGCCGAATGAGTGTGAAAACTTACAAAGTTGGCATTTCCGTGGGATCTATGCACACTGTCGTCAAACTGGAGTTTTTGTTAGTCTACCGTGTAACGTTATATTTATTCCAGCACAAAGTTCGCGTAATTTTTTAGCTATGTCAACACGATCAAATTGCATTAAATAAGACACATCACCTTGTATGATTATTATATTTTATTCCTTTTCACTTAACTTCATTAATAATAATAATTTTCCTTGTTAGTTGTCATAGCAACTTTTAAATAAACAACTATCTGATGTTACGGTAACGAAGTACAATTTATACATATAAAATCAACATATATCTTCAGCTACTAAGATTAAATCTTATTTCTTTCTATTTAGAATCAATAACATATATTCTTTTCTTCTTCTTCTTCTACACAACAGATTGTGCACTTTTATGCACCGTTGCTCAAAACCAAGGTTTAATAATAGAAGAAATTCACAAAAAATATATATACAATATCGTTGTAACCGGTCAGATCCTACTTCAGGCCGACCGGAGGACAGACCAACCAGGAGGAGGTTCAGTACTGTGAACAATACAACAAACCTCGTACCTCATATTCACTCAAAACATGTGCTAGATAAAAGCCTCTCCTACATTGGAACTAACGTTGGGACAACGTTGACAGCCATACACTCAGTCCTCTCCGGATCTTCTTCTATGTCCCTCTGCTTCAGCTTCACTTATCTTTTTCTGGTCACTTACGTCTCTGGTCGGCCTTACCAATGCTCAATACTCAACTCATAAAGATGACTAAAGAGTAAAACTGTTTACGTATGTACGATATGTGATTTAGAAATACTGCAAAATGTTCATTGAGCTTATTTCTTCAAGAACACAATCTGCAAAACCTTCTCAACCAGAACTGCATTTTTATTTTAAAAAAATATTGGTGCAAACAAGCTTCTATGTAGTAATGCGAAATTCAAATTGCAAATTTTGCTCACGTCGCCAAGTCAAAAACTTCCCTCCAGTTTATCAAAGAAGAGATAATGAAAAAATCAATGCGATGCTACAAGAACTTACAAAGGAAACCTATATTAGATTTTTCTTTTTCTTCAAACCTTCTTTGACTTACGAGCAACGAAAGGGATTGAAAGTTTGTCGTATATTTGCATTGGTAATGTTGAAATTTTCCATTTTTCATATTTTGACAGTCCTTGAGATAGCGTTTTTCTTTCAATAAAAAAGAAAGTTTTCATATTTTCTACTCTTGTTTACGAACGAATATCAAGGTACATATTTACTGATATAACACGAGTATATTCCTCGTACAGTATAATAAGTATATATTCGTAGCGCATACTGTAGGAAGTTTCTGTGAACTAAGATTGCAGATCTGAACTTTCAGTATTAACATGACATTTTAAATTATTACATGGATGAGCACAGAATTATGTGCATCGAATTCAAACGTGCAAACAAATTGATTATTAGCGTTACATAGTATAAAATGTCTTATTCAAAAACCCGGTCACTCATTTCTCTTTAAATAAACAATATTCTCAGCTGTAGGTAGGAAAAGACCTCAACGTACAAAAAATAACACGTTACTAGCCTAACTCTAGTTATGTATAAAAATACAATGCTCTTCAAACAAATTTCAATGGTAAGTTATTTATTTTTGAACATATTCAGTATTATATGTTTATGCCAAACAGCTTACCTCTATCGATAATTTCATCATACTATTCAGCTGATTTTTGAGTTTAACGTCCCTTTCAGCAGCGAGGCTATATGAGACGGGACCTACTGATTAACGTGGAGTCCGAACCACATGAGCTCCCGCCGGGAATCGAACCCGGGTCTCCCATTCAGCTGAGTGATGTCAGTTTATTTAGCTCCGATAGACACGAAAGATTTTCCAATACTACCATAAAATAATTCAAAATCAAGCGATGTAATGGGAAACGGAAGCTGGCAATCTTACATACAACTTGAAGCGTAAGGGTTGTGTTTGGAATTCATGAACGAAAGACAACAATTACAAAATTATAGAAAACAGACTACAAGAAGTGGAAGGTAAAAGAGGGAGAGTAATAGTAAGGAAGTTGATTAAGGAAAGGTATGAGCACTTTTCCTCTTTTGTCGGCGTTGCCCTTCGATGATTCCCTGATATTTCGATGATGATGATAAATGCTCACTGTCACACAATTGTCCTGGCTCAAATGAATCCAAACTAAAGGTACTTCGAATACATGGATAGATTATCCTGTCTGACTACCAGGGGCGACGAAAATTATGTTTATATCTCAAGAATGGAAATCTCATGCTGATCTAAGCATGGTAAAGGTGGGCACGGTGGCTTAGTGGTAGAGTGTTTATCTTTAGTGCGTGGGGTCCCTGGTTCGACCCCCGGCCAAGTAAATTTGCAATGGAAAAATCGTGTCCGTGGGTTTTCTCAGGTACTCCTAATTCTTCCCACATTACCATTTCATCGATTCTTAATCCTTCATCTCTCTTAGCCTAGAGGACATAATCGTGGAACGTTCAACTCAAAAAATGATACTGACCTGACCCTCATCTCGAATGGTGGTTGTTTCTACCACGAAGAACTCACAAACCCAGAATCGCCACTCAGGCTGGGGCATCTCCCAAATGGTCAGATGTCAAAATACTCTCGATTCAATGATTAGTACCACAATCCTCCTCGATCGGAGTGGTCGATTGGTTTTGTTCAAGAAGTGAATCAATGTGTAATCGAAATGAATGTTTTATGATGCTTCAAGGAACTTACACTATAGTTTTTACCCTTTCTTTACAGACTGATGAAATTAATGGAATAGTTTGATAAATATTTATCTGACAGTACAACAAAGATAAACAGTTTTTTTTTAGAATTGAATCGGCAAATTGTAATAATAATTTTTAATATGTTTTGAATTTAATGGTAATTTAAGTACTTTTAAGTGAGGTCGAAATCCTGAGAACTGCATAATACAAAATTTCAGCTCCTTTTTAAACGTATTAGTTGAAAACGTACAAGAATGTTTCAAGATAAATGTTTCGACTTGTATATTACACTGATATTGCTCAATGATATTTCATTTTTGCCATCCGTTAATCCTTCACTTCAAAGTGCTTCAGGGGGGCGCGGTGGCTCAGTGGTAGAGTGTTTACCTCTGGTGCTTGGGGTTCCTGGTTCGATACCAGCTCGCGCCGTGTGGACTTTGTGGTGGACAAACACCGTGCTCGTGGGTTTTCTCGGGTTTCTCCCGTTTTCTCCCACTTTCTTGGTTCCACCATTTCAGTTACCTCTCATCATCACCGTCTCCTTTAGCCTAACCGGCATAAGCGTGGGACGTAAAACTTAAAGATTTCATATTATTTCAAAGTGCTTCAATTACTACATTGTTTGTAATGGTAATAAGCAAATATCAACAATGATTTGTTGAAAGAACTTAAAATGAATATAAAGCAATTTATTTCACTTTAAAAATAACACGCATTTGTAAATTATGAAGATAAATTCAAATATAAATATTACACGTCTTTTTAGTAGTTTCTACATCTGTAGTACGGGAATTATTCTACTGATATCATCGATTTACCCAATAACGTAATGACGCAATCGCTAGGAAGGCGTTTTTCTCTCTCTCAAATTGAAGAATGCTATCGTGGAATAAGCTCCCAATCAAGAGAATTGATCCAAGAGAATCAGAACCCAACTTGGAAATCCGTTTTCCGTAGAACAATTTAGCCATCGTCAACAATTTACTCTACTATCATCATCGTTCATTCTCTCCCTTTCCACGTCTTTATTAGCCTTTCGCTTTCAAACAGCAATTTCCGGATAAATTTTGCAGTTCGACTTTCTCCTTACCAACACTCATTCAACGATCTCTGGTCACGGAAATTGTGTTTTCCCTATAATTTCCATACACACATACACAAACACCTACACGTGAAGATTTCTTCTCTTATTTTCGTCACAAGGTTATACCTCTGATGTTCGTTTTGTTAATTTTACCTTCCGTAGTATATCTACTTCAAGTGTACACAATTGATTAACTAGGATCTATAATTTCCGATCTACTAGTCTTGTTCTTTCGGGAATGCCTTTATTTTAGCTTAACACAATAGATTGTCAGCCTTTGTGATGACAAGTAGTTCTAATATTAATCCGATCTGTTTACAGTCCTCAGAATATGTCGAAAATTAATTTCATTAGAAGCATGGTTTCTATAATGAAACCAATGTTACCAAATCGTTATCCAAACAACATTCTGTTCTCATTTACTTGTTTTTCAGTACCGTATTTTTGAAAAATAATCTCTGTCATTACATGGAAAAGGTGAATTGAAATCACATTATTTATAGAAGTTCTGAAGCTATCAGAGGCATGTACGTATATTATATATATACGTACATGCCTCTGGGAACTTCAGAACTTCTATATATATCGGGGGTTTCAAATCAAAACCGGCGTTTGGAACACCGGTGCGGCAACCACCTGTTGCTCTCCCACCCTACCGTCCATCATCCCCCTCACTCCCAAACCAAGTTTCCCACAGTAGTCGCCGCACTGAGCCACCGCTGGCGGAACATTGTTTCTAATGGGGCCTTCATAAGGCGCTTCTGACCGGCCAAGCCGCCAGTCGCTGTGTTTCAACAATCAGCACACTTCTGTCGGTTTGGCACTGGTTGTAGAAGTAGCGGCAGTGTCAAAGCTGTTCACAGCAACAGCTGCGCCAGTTTAGAGTTGAGACGTGCCGCTCCGTGCATGGCAAATAAACATGTACAGTTCGATTATCCGAACAAACCAGTTTTCCGAACACCCATGTCCCCCAATTACTTCGGATAATCGACGCTCTACTGATATATATATATATATATATATATATATATATATATATATATATATATATATATATATATATATATATATATATATATATACTGTATATAGCTATAAGAGGCGTGAAGGTAATTGAATGTACGGCTCACTGACATTCAGTTTTGCATGCAACTATACCAGCGCCACTATCAATTGTATTTACTTTCTAAAAATGAAGTTCAATGAAAATAAAAAATGATATGATTTGGCTTAAATTATGAACAGAAGGAAACATCAAGAACTTTTAGGAATCTTTCAGATCGTCATTTTCAGCTATATGTATTAAACATAGTTTAATACTCAAAAAATGAACAATTTTTTTAGTTATCCTCGAACATCTGAAAAAGAGTCTACATAGCCTATACAAAAATGAAAGTGGATATGTTTCTGACTTCAGAACTCTTGAACCACCCGATCGATCTCATTTTCAACATGGAGAGGAAAATGTGGAGATATATAAAAAATGATCGAAAATTATCGATATTAGTGTCGAGTCTATATTTTTCGGAGTTGCTGAGATGAACAGTGACATTCTGATGCCGCTTTAATCAACACTCAGTCCTTTATGTCCAAAATGTAATGTATTCTTTCCCGTGCGAAGAGCGAGCATTCTGCTAGTAATATTATAATAAATAACATACAAAATTTCCTCATCCAATAGCCTACATTTGTCATAGAGCGTAGCCTGCAAAGTCAGTTAACAGTTTACAAGCAACTATATGAGTAACTGGACTACACACACAAATTAAATATAATATGAAAGACAGTAACTATTATTAAAGTGATAAATGAAAATCTACCTAAAAATGATTTTTTTTTTGGTTGATGATCCGCGGTTATGTCCTTTAGGCTAAAGGAGACGGATGAGTAATGGGAGTGAATGATTGTGAAAGTAGATTTTTGGGTTCAACCACCGAGAATCGAACCAGGGACCATATGCACCACAGGTACACACGCTAGCCACTAAGCCAGCAGAAAGGGCTGTCTATTTATGAAGTTCCGTAAATTATTTGTTAATATAATAATAATAATAATAATAATAATAATAATAATAATAATAATAATAATAATAATAGGAAAAGAGGATCGTAACTAACTTTCTGAGACTCTTAGAAGAATACGCGTAATAAAACAATAGTAGTGCAGCTTTGTTTATGATCAGCAAATGAAAGTTATGAAGAACATGTTGCTTTTAGAGCACCAACTTTTTTAAAAAAAATGTAAAATAATACCCAGACAATTTTGAAGTTAATTATTGTCATAATTCACAGCCTGTCCTTTTATTAACAAATAAATTCAATTTATTTTTAAAAAAGATAAAATAAGCAAGTTGCATTGACAACTCAAGTAATAAAACAATTTTTAACGACCCTCTCAACTCATTGAAAATAGATCAAAAACCTGCAGTCACTCTTTAAAATTCCACTTTTTTAAACATTTATTCCGAGAACTGTAATGAGACGATAATTTATTGTGTTTGCTCAGTAACAGCCAAGGTAATAAAGACCCTTCTTCTTTTTACTTTCTCGACATTTTTTTTTTCTAAAAAAACGTTGCAGACATGAGGTATTTTACAAGCCAAACAGCAAAGACTGAGGTCTTTTGGTTACCATAAACATACACAATCGACGCTTATTTTCCTCAAAGATGAATATTTTGTAACCAAAGAAGTGTCATAAACATATTTTAAAAACTTATATACAGTTTTCTTTGTCTATTACTGCCACATAACACAGAGGCATAGATCCAGATTAAAGCACGAGAAAGTTTAGGCTTTGATAGTAAAAATGAAAACATTGACAAAGGTTTTATCGCATAAATTTAGTTAATAATTTACAGTCTGGTTCCAGACATATAAATCTGACAGTATTATAAAAAAATGTACAGTGGTAAACAAAATCGTACATTTAAAAGTAGAAGACAAGAGACGAAAAAGGATTATGAAAGAAACGCGATCATTTCAAAACAAAAAATATAACTGGTTCTAAAGTATATTATAACTTTATACTGGGAATGAATAATATACAGAAGTGTATTGAAATCTCTGAAGACATAATCTTTTTTCGCAGTGAAGACAGAAAGCAGAATTTCCAGTTCTTTGAACGGGGAGATTAATGCTTATGAGGCCCCATCACGGCGAAATTAAAATACCGCTAATTTTACAGTAATTATATGAGATCTTCAAATAGATAAAAGATAATCGAAAAGTGGAACAACTTCCTAGACAACTTTATTTTACATGAGATACCGTTATCACGGCTCACTTATCTGCTTCCGATTTCCAGCCATTCAGAAAATCGGCATTTATTTTCGCGTTTCTAAATGGCTCAAACGGAAAGCTATGTGGTGACTCGTGATAACGGTACCTCATGCAAAATAATATTGTCTAGGACGCTTTTGTTCCACATTTCGATTATCTTTTATCTATTTGAAGGATTACCTCCTGTTTCGCAGAATGCCTTAAAGCTATGCAACTCTGTCAGGTTTACTCATTTCTGTTTCACAGAATCGCATGGAAAGGTTTGATAGAACCTCAATATTAGAAATATTTGGTGCAATAAACAAAACACCAACAAAAATCCAAAGAGGTACAGCTCGCAATAGAACCTTGTCTCACAAGTGAAATCGTGATTTACTGCAATAAAAACGAATTAGAAACACACAGACACATAAATAAAAAATATTTTGCAATGAACAATAATGTCATGAACCTTCCGTAATAAATTTAGTATACAGGTGACTCTCTTAATATCACCTTTTTTTTTCATTGGATTGTAATTTCAACTATTGGAATGAATGCAATGATATACTGCATTCAAGTATGGAATAAGGTCAACCTCGCCAAACCTAAACCTACTTTTAGAAACCCGAGTACGACTGTCTAAACGTCTCCACAATCTTATTCGAAAAGTTAAATTGCCTGCTACCAGCAGCCGCATTCTCGGACAGTGCTTGCTTCAAAAGTATAATGAATCTGTATATATATGTCTACTTCTTATTAAACTTGAAATGCTAAACTACGACATGATTCATGCTTTTATCGCTGTTATCAAATTGGTTTCTTATTGCCATGAAACATTGATAAAAATATAATTAGTACAACGTAAGAAATCAAATAACATTCCAATAAAAAAGTAAACTTTCAAATATTGCTGTATTAACGGGTGGAAAGTTGCATTCAGGTCAATATAGGTGTCCGCCAAATAGTCTAGGAAACTTGTGCCTCTGGAGTGTTGGGTGCATCGTCTTGTATATATGGAAATGCATCAGGAATGTCTTCAAGAGGAGCGAGTGGAAGTGCATCTGCTCTCCTAATCTATTTCCTCATATCATTATCAGTCTTGTAAAGTGGAGCCAATCCAACATCTTGTACTTTTCTCCATATGGATGGGTAAAATGAACTAACAAACGCGTAATGTCGCCTGCTGGAATGTTTCCCTTGTATCGTTTATTGCCGCTTGTTCAAAGTCAGTCATAAATTCTTGCACACGAAACTGGAAGTAGCAATCTTAAGCTATTTTCTTGATTTGCTGAAGATGAGTGTATAAAATGACTGAGTTTTGCTTTGCAGTAAGTAGAAGAGGAGTTGAAAAATGTCCGAAATACTTTATGTGCAATGTATATAACTATGAAAATAGACGTGGACAAATTTTAAATGTTCCATTGTCACTATCTTTTTGTTCCTTTTACTTTACGATGTGCTGATATACCAGCCATCTTGACTTTTACAATAATTTATGAAATAACTTTTTGTTACAATTTGTACATGTGATTAAAATATTATGATCGAATCAATTTCTCAACATCTAATACAAATATCGGTGTACTTCTGGTGCAGTACAGGCTTTCCACAAACGTATACAAAAAGTAAAATTATCTTTCTGAGAAATAGGAACACACGCATTGGATTATTTTTCTATTCTTCGAAACATGGCAACTGCGAAACAGGAACACACAATTTGAAAATATCACATAATTATTGTAAAATTAGCGGTATTTTAATTTCACAGTGAAATAAACAGACAGAGGCTTAGATATTGTAGAAATTTCTAGAATAATATACATATTGCCTCCATTTCTCCTTTAGGATCGGAAGTATCGAAAATGCATAAATGTAAATTTTTTTAGTATGAAGAGCTTATATACTGTTTTCCATGTCCAACTTAAATAAATCCCCCACAGGCTATTGACTATTTTCTAAATAAAGAATTAGAAATTTAAGTATTATTGAAATTGATTTCTTTTTTTTCCGTTAGGAGAGAATATTTTGAAAACGCTGAAACATGTATTCAGTCATTTTTACTGAGGAGTTTGTGGAACAAGATTTATTTTTCTGACTTCAAGAATTCATGAGATGTTCTAGTATTGAAAAAAAAAAGACTCCTCATTTACTCCTTCTAGCTTTAGGATGCGTATTTCCACAAATCCTTTCTTGTCCCTTGCTACTGTGACAAAAGGAATTTTATGTTCAGATTGTATCTAGCCATGGTATTATGACCTCAGTGTTGATAAGTGAATCAATTTGATCCTTATATTATAATATAGATTTTGAAATAGTGGATTAGTTCGTACTGAACGCAAAACGTAAAACATTGTTTTAATCTGGTCGTACCGCATGCTGAATCAAGCTTCTTATCTCTTTTCCTTTATCAAGAAATAGTGATTTTTAGTTTTTCTCTAGTTGACGATCAAGTGGATAGCGCGCTGATTGGCTACTCACGCACACATACCCACACCAGTACTGTTTGCTAATTGACGCCAAGAAAACAGGGTTTCAGGTCTTCTTTTTACTGCAAGTTACTCAAGATAATTTACTGCTGTGATATCTTAACTTGTGAACTGAATACAGTCGTTGTGACCTGAAAATTGATAGTGTGAACCAGAGTTGGCGTGGGTCAATGAAAACTTGACCCACGACCCACTAACCCACCACCCACCGTGACCCACCATGACCCACCGTGACCCACGACCCACCATGAACCACTCTCATCCACTTTGACCTACTCTGACTCATCAAAATCCATCGTTATCAACTCTGAACACGATCCACGGCCTCTTCTGAACTGGCTAAAGAGTTTACACTTGTAATAAAACAAGACTGTGAAATTGTCACTAATCGGAGTTTGAATTTCTAGTCAATCGCTCAAGCATCACTCTGTTACAAAACGGTGGATCTGACCTTTACGATATAAAACGGTAAAGTGTTTGTCAGTGAGAAATTGAAACAGTTCGAGGTGGGGGGAAATTAGTGTGTGCCTAAAATATACTTGTACTAATTCTTGCAAGTGTTAATTTCTGAACTCATTCCACAAGAAACTTCTATTCGCAGGAAAATACTCCTGTACAATATGGAAAAGGTTATGGTTTCTCATTTCACAGTATTTTTCTCACAAAAGACTTGAAAAATCAGTTGTTCATAGGGTATAAAGGTGCTCGGGTACCCTATGTGAGAGCATTTCCATAAAGCATGCTCATAATTGTAATTTGTGTAATCACTAAAACACCACGTTAAATTTAAGTTACAAATATGCATAATTGCAATTATTATGAATATTTATTCAAAGTAGTTTACCTAAAGCAAAGAAGAGACTTACTAAAAATTAGGTACAAAGTTGAATAACACAAATAAGCCATTGGTAATACAAGTATACATTATCCGTAACTCGTAATTTTCCACCTTAAAACAAATCTCAATTCGGATTTATTTCCTATTGGTAACTTTTTCGTAGTAAATCGTCCGCAGCAGAATGATATCCATCCTTCAGCTAAGAAATAACTAGCTCGTCTATTTCGAGCTTGTCTAGCGGTGGGCCATTAACATTGATGAGCAACAAGTTAGACAATGTTTGAGCACTTAGTCTATTTCTAATATCAGTCATCTGTAAATTCATAAGGGGAAATCCCTGTTTGCACTCTGTCGTGGAAATTGATAATACTTCTACCCGATTGCTGCAACTTCTCATCGACAATCTACTTGTTAGACTTAAGTCTGATAAAGATTTTTCTTGGTCAGGTTTGAAATACTCAGCAAGAAGTATCATCTCTCTATCACCATACAACATCTTTTCCATATCGACCATGTCAGTTGGCAATGTCGACCCATGTAGAACAGAAACTTCATCTACCACGCCTTTGATAGGGAATCTTGTGAATAAATTATCAATTAAAGCCTGATAAACTGATGATTTCTTATTTGTTTATAAATTTAATTTTTGTAATTACACATAAAGGTTTGATAACATTACCAAGTTTCCTCCCCCGTCTAGAAAGCGAAAGGGAACGAGGTTTCTGGAAAGTGTTCAGAGGTGAATGGGAATTTCTCTCCTTCTTCCCCTTCAATTACCACACTGCTGTTTGCCATGTGCCAAATTACGATGAATTTCAATTATATTATTATAATATAATTATTTCCTTGTTGAATTATCAATACTTTTCAGTGGAAAAAAGGATGAAATTTGAAAGTTCCAAATCAAAGTAAGTAGACCAACGTAAAGGAAAAAAAAGTGTAAAATTTTCCATACAATTATGCAAACAATCCAAACTTAAAATTTCCGTGTAATTAAGCTTACAGTACAAATTTTATGCCTATTTTTCTCACAACTTTATGGGTTGATTCAGTGTGCTGTAATCGCTCCATATAATAAACATAAGCTTCAGCAAGTATTATAACAGAAAGCAATGGATATATGAAGGCAAGCACTGTATTTTTTGTTTCTGATTTTTTTTCTTAAATAACATCGATCGTTTTCGATCATTTTTACTAGGGATGGGCACAAGTCGAGCTGAAACTCGACTCGACTCGAATTCGAGCCGAGTTTCGAGCCATATAAAAGGTAGTTTTCTCGAGTCGAGTTTGGAGCCGAGTTACTGTTTTTGAGATCGAGTTTCGAGTCGAGTCGAGTTTGATACATGGCTCACTCGTTTAGCTCGTTTTAGCTCGATTTGAAATCATGGCCTGATTAAACTGGAAAGCGAAAGCCATGAGAAATGTAAGCCGTACTGTGGAATACTTTTAGTGTTGCTCACGAGAGGGGACACTGCTTGCATCTCATCTCGTCTCGATAACGAGACCACAATAGATTTTTTTAAAAAAATAAAAGGACAGCCTCAAATGTCGTGAGCAACAATATATGTTTATACTGTAGTTTTTACCATCAAGGATGAGACCTGCACGGTCGTATTTCTGAACCTAAGCAGAAACCCAACCCGGGTAGTGATGTCAACGGGCTCGGCTTGGTTCAACTGAGCAAACAGCTCGAGCCGGCTCGGTTGGGATGAGCCATCGGCTCGGCTCAATTGAGCCGATGGCCTGAGCCGACTCGTTCGGGATGAGCCACCGAATCGGTTCGGTTCGGCTCAGTTGAGCCATCGGTTTTTGCCGTCTCGGTTAGGTGAGGTGTTGACTCGACTCATTTCTCGATTCGGATCGATAGTAGATGAGCTGTGAGCCGAGCCACTCGAACCGTTGACAACCCTAAACCGGGGCGGAGCACCGCGGTGATTCAGATAACTGCTAACTCCAGAATAGAAAAATAACAGGGTTGCCGGGGTATTCTAAGATTGATATAGGCCTATACATGATGTGTCTCATGTAACCCCTCTTTAATCAAATTGATGTAGGTATCAATTTATCTCCTGGTATACACCTTTATGCTATAGTCGTGTTGAAGCAGCTCTCACGTTATGAATACGTAAAATTTACCATATTTTCCAATATTTTATCATATATATATCTCAAATAACCCCTGCAACCATAACTATCAACATTAAATCTCCTTGTCTTTATACTGTATATATGACTGTGTATAGCTGTGTTGAAATGGCTCCCATTATGAATGATTAATAAAAGGGATAATTCAAAATTGATCACTTTTCTTAATATCTTATCATAGCCTATATGGAGAAATTACTAATTTTTCAGTATTAACATATTGCTTTATTAGTCTGTTTTTCTGTTAGTATCATCATTATAAAGAATTCTAGTGACAAAAGAAATCATACTTAACTTTAAATTATCTTCATAATACTCTTTCGTAATATTCCTATATTGTCTTTAGCTCTATAATTTTCCTATGGTATTTTTAAATTCCTCATATTTAAAATTTCTTGTTAGAAGAATAATCATCATCTAGTTTCTACATATTATATTATTATTATAATAAATTTATTATTATTATTATTATTACCAATATTATAAAAAGCCTATTCCTGATAACAATGTTGTTATTTGTATAATATGGGCAGCTCGTGGAAACATAATTGTATGCCACATTTTCTGACTTTCGAGTAAGTATGAAAAGAAAGTTCATCATTCCTATGCAATTTGATACAATGACACATACCAAACAAGTTTCCCTTGTGGTTCAATACCAATCCAGTCCACCTAATAACTTAATTTTACCAGAAGTGACAATTATCATGATGTTCACTAAATCCTCTCATATCATGGTAAAAACGAAATGAAATCTTTAAATTGTATGTTCCGCGGTTTTGCCGGTTAGGCTAAAGGAGACGGTGATGATGAGAGATGAGTGAAATGGTGGAACGAAGAAAGTGGGAGGAAACGGGAGAATCCCGAGAAAACCCACGAGCATGGTGTTTGTCCACCACAAAGTCCACACGACGCGAGCTGGGATCGAACCAGGGACCCCAAGCACCGGAGGTGAACGCTCTACTACTGAGCTACCGCGCCCCCCACATATCATGGTAAATAAAGTGCTGACTTCGTTTCTTCATATTTTGTATGGCGGGAAATTCTCTTTTATCTTATTCATTGGAGGCAAACGTTCTTACAGATTTAGACTGGACTGCAACTGAACACGTGTGGTTTATTGTTCAACAGCCCTGCAACTCTGCAAGTAAACAAGTTACCACCAAACGGAATCTGTAATCAGAGGTCCCTCCCTATAGATGTTCAGACTTTTCTTTACTGAATAGTTTTAAGCTCTTTCATTTTTTATAGTAGGCAATAAAAATAGGAGAAGAACAATATTACTTTTCTGCGGTAGTGTGTCATTTACTTGAGCAAAGCTATGGTAGTCAAAATGTGCACACTCCTCAAATAACAGGAAGAATCCCACAGCTATTTACAAAGACAATCGGAAAAGCAAGTTCATTTTTCTGCTTTCACGAAATATTTACGTGTGACACTTTGCGTGCTGAAATTAATAATAATAATAATAATAATAATAATAATAATAATAATAATAATAATAATAATAATAAGTGTCATTGATAATAATTGTATTGTGTATGTATGATACTTGAAGAGAGTACTTGAACTACACACACGATTAGGCTCGCTTTGGCTCGTTTTGGCTAGACTCGACTCGAAACTCGAACCAAATTCGAGTCGAGTTTCGAGTCGAGTTGGAGGAAATTTTTCGAGCCGATTTCTAGAGTCGAGTTCAAACATGTCTGTTTCGAGTCGAATCAAGTTTCAAAGAAAACTCGCTCGAACTCGCTCGTGCTCATCCCTAATTTTTACAAACCAACTCACTACCAATTTTCCATATATAGAAAAGTGCCCCTCCCCCACATAAAGGAGAATTTTAAAAAATGCTAGGACACATTCTGTTTATTTTCAATAAAGAGTTAATACACTGAACTTCAGCTCCGTAAGTTTAACGGCTTGCGAGATACTCATTTTTTTTCGCAAAAATTTGGATCCTCACTACCTCCTTAGGATATGCATTATAATAAAAGCAATATAACATCCCAATTTGAATTTAGGCCTAACTATATACCGAAAGTAATTTCATTTGACTTTGCAATTTGACCGTGATGATCAGGCACACATAGTTACATTCAATATTTTATATATTACAGTGACTCAAAACTGTATTTTTTCCAGTAGTTAGCTCTAAAAACTCACAGGTCTCGAAAGCCAAGTTGTAGTGTAAGTCCTATTGCTATTATTACTATTAAAAATATCAATATCCATGCTTGAAGTTCTTTTTTCACTTGGTTAGATATACTCACCTCAGGTAAGTAGACAGAAACAAGTGGAAAAGGAAGGGAAATGAAGGTCTTGAAAGTAAAACGGAGACAAATTTACCAGTCTTCAGAAGATACTGTCTACAATGCAGTGAGCAGAGAGGGTCGGTAGATCATACTGAGTCGGTGGGTCGCAGTGGGTCACGGTGGGTGGTGGGTCACAGTGGGTCATGGTGGGTGGTGGGTCGAAGTGGGTCACGGTGGGTGGTGGGTCACAGTGGGTCATGGTGGGTGGTGGGTCGCGGTGGGTCACGGTGGGTGGTGGGTCACAGTGGGTCACATGCTGTTGACCTACGACCCACTCAGAAAACTTGACCCACCGACCCACTGACCCACTCCATCTCTGGGGTGAACTTAATCAGTTTTGATGTATGATCAGCGTCATACTAAAGGCTTCACTACTTCAGGAAACATATGGTAGTCGAACTCTTTAGTATGGCTCTAATCACGCGTCACAACGATTCTGCATAAGACCCAATATCTTTGGTTCATAGTTACGTTATAATACGGAATAAATAGCATGAAAATCACAATAGGATGATGCTAAGGAACGAATAGAAGAAAACAGACAGTAAACTAGGAATGTTGGGTAAGTGCAAATATACATATCTGTATTGGGAACAAAGATAACTACAAGTGTAGCTTTATTAGTATGAAACCATTACAAGTAAAATTAGAACTCGTATCACTGCGAATACCACATTAATGTACTTGTAAATACAACATACAAGCCGCAACTTAACCTAGCATGCCGTACTAACCTAACCTACTCTACTGACCTAACATAAACTACTCTATTAACCTAACCTAACATATCCTAACGTACTTTACTAACCCAACCTACCATACCATATACTAGCCTAATCTACTCTACTAATCGAACCTGAAAGCAGTTCGTATCTCATTAATTTTTGTATCTAAATGTACTCCGTTTTAGCTGACAATCCTGATTTGTCACTGAGTGAGGAAAATTGATCACTAAAACTCGCCATAAACACGCTATTCTATAAAGGATAATTCGAGATAGGAAAATTGAAAAGAGAATGAAAAAATAGGAAAATTTCGCTATAATCTTACCCTAAGAGTGTAATACAAAATATCCCTACTAACTTCTATAGTCATTTTCATATGAAATTTGTTTGACCTTGTCGGGCAAAATCACTAAAAGTGTTATTAAGAAAATACAGAAGATGAGGTCAAATTTGAATCCGCGTGGTAATGCACAAAAATTTAAACATAAAATGGGATTACATTTGAAACTTGTTTAGTAGCCAATACGAAGAAGATATTACTGATAATTATCTTTCAATTTTACGAGAAAGATGCAACATCAAAATTTGATTTTGGAATTTTCTCAGCAGCAAAGGAAGACGAGTGAAGGGGGAAGTTCTTGCTTATGAGCATTCCTGCAGGACGAAACAATCGATGTTCGGATTATTGATTGTTTAACTTCTTATTAATACTTGATGATGACCCAAATCTTGTTATGTACAAGCTTATATGACAAAACCATTAATCATGTCCATGTTCTGTCCTATTGGCCTTGAAATTCAGTTTGTTCTTAGAAATGCACTTACATTATTAAAAGAGCCAATCAACAGAATGCCTGTAGGAACTGGTAAATAAGAAAAATTTGACGAAAAGTTTCGTTTTCTTTTTTTCATTTTAATTTTTAATAATATATAATAAGGATAGCAACATAGAGAATGTCCTTAAAAAGTACGGTTCACTCACACGTGTATCAACTAACTACACCGGCTTTAAATAAAATAGGATGATATTTAGTACCTTTCCCAAACCAATCGACGGATCCGGAGTTGGTATTTGATTTATAGTTAGCCATTGTACACGACCTCGTTTGTGCGTGTACTCACCATCGCTGACGCGCCTGTTCTCTACGAACGCACCCTCTTGCAAAGGCCCCTGCCTCCTGCTGCGCTCCTGCCCTACCTCGGTTAGATAGTATTCGTGCTTTTAGTGGCCATCTAGCACAAGTTGGTCCATGTTTAATGCATTATAGTTTTTACACCACACTCCCATTCTGTATTTATACTCATGATTACTTCATAGTTACAAATAACGAATCGTAATTACTACCAAGCGAGCCAGAGTCACTACCAAGTGAATTGGGGAAAAATTAATTATACACTGCAATAGTACTTGTAGTAATAAAAATATAAAACACTAACACCATCATTGAGCCACTCATGTTGCAGCTTTAGATGTTGCAAAACACATGCATTTTCCTCAATTTTTCTCTTATCTGATTGTTCTATCAAATACGAATTAAGAGAAAGGGCTATAGAATTACGTACCATTAGTTTCTTTCCTCTGTGGTTCAAGTAGATAAAAGGATAATTAAATTAGAGAGCTTGTAAAAAGGGACAGCTTAAAAGTGATAACTTTATTATAACAACAAACATTAACTTGCATATATCGATTAATTTTCTTCTCGTATAGCAGTGCCCACAATCCCACCTACACATATACAATTCTTCCTCTTCTCCCCCCCCCCCCTTAAAAGCAACAGAAAAGATCCGAACGCATTAACCAAGGTAACTTGTTTAATCACATACACCCCGCTCTGTTTTTTGGTTTTGAAATTCAGTTCGTTCTTAGAAGTGCATTTACAGTGCTAAAAGAGCCAATCAACAGAATACCTAACTGAAACCGGAAAGTTTAAATTTTTAGTAGTATAAGGTAAGATATTCAATTTAGCGATCTTAAAAGCTTCATTATGATATGAATAAAGTTTAATTGTGCCATTTTCAATAAAAGAGCTATGATCCCTCCTAAAACATCATGGTGTAATTTGCGTCCCAAAAATCGCCTGCTTATGCTCGTTACAGATCAAGGAACCAAATTAAAGTGTATCAAAAGTAAACAATTAATTTCTGTAGAAACAGCAGGTTAATTTGCTAGTTTTACCATAGTAACAGACAGTTTTAAATTCGTAGCATGTTCTACAAAATTTGCATAGTTACTTAAACTTACCTAAACGAAATTCCGAAAAGCAGTTAAACTGACCAGCCAGAAATGCTATTTATTTGTGTTACTGTATTATACAAAGTTTTTGGAAAGAGCACACACACACACATACACACACTCTCTCTCTCACACACACACACACACAAACTTTCACAAATACATTATTACGGAGCTATAGCTCACCAAACATTTGTCGGAACGATACGAAAAGCTTCATAACTCGCGAAAAAAATGTGAGATGAAGATCGGGTAAAATAATATAAAACCCAGATTCCATTATGTAGCAGTAGAGGTCTGCACGAGCCGATTTTTTTAGCCCGGGCCCGGTCCAGCTCGTGAATTTATAATGTGAGGCCTGACCCGAGTCCGAAATATGTTTTAACTTTTAGGCCCGAGCCCCGCCGAGCTCGTGTGGTAATCAAATGAGTCCTAAATAAGCCCGAATTATATAAACTTAATAATTAACGCAAAATTGTGTTTTTATTTACAGCAATTAGAGGTTTAATTTTGCAGTTGTGCTTTAAAAGTTCTCCATAATGATCGGCCCAATAGATATCGTTGTATCGTATATTTACAAAGTTAGGCCCGAAAGACTCGAGAAATATGGTTCCATATTTAAAAATTTACGTTCCGGGTCGGAAGTGATATATGCTTTGTAGGCCCGAGTTCGGTCCGCGAGCTGGGTCGGACTTAAGCCCACGGGCTCGGCTTGAGCCCGTGCAGACCTCTATGTAGCAGTGAATATGGAATGTGTCACACTTTTCAGTTCCTGGTCTGTCATTTTCGGGGGCTGCCCGCACTATATTAGTTTATCTGCCACTTTAAACTAGCCTCCACGCTGGTCTAGTGGCTGACCACTTCGGTGAACTGGATTTGATTACCCGTGGGAATGAACGCATCACGTTGGTTCGAATTCCTCTTTAAAAATGAAGTCCAAATCTCATATAACCTCGGTGATAATAAAAGCTTAATCCCATTTTGCTTAATCTCACCTCTCTTAACGGTTTATCAGCTACTGATTTCTCAAAAAAATTCTCCACTAATCCCATTTCGCCTAAAATGCTGATTAGGGATTTTTTCTACCTATAAGAGAATTCTTATACTACACTGTCAGTACTATGAAATTGTGAAATCAGGTACACATTTGAAAACTCTACACTATTTATTAATCTCTATCAGAGATTGTAATATGAAAATCAATAACCTAATTTCAATATTGGTAGTTACTGTCAGCTACACTATGGATATAAAAGGGTGATTTCTAAAATAAGAATAAAATTATTAGCGTTGGTTTCGAGAAAATAAAAATTAGATTTTCTCTTTACGGTATATTATTCTTACTCTTGGCGAAAGAGCTGAAAGTCGAAATACTACTCTCCAGAACCTAATAAAAGTTGACAACTAGACATGTTCACGTACCTATGCATGAACACAAAAACAGACGACTGATGAACGTACCTGCATATATCATTTCTTTTAAGCATATATGGATCATGACCAGAGGCGCACTCACGGGGATGTCCACCGTGTCCGGTGTTCGGACTCCTTAAAACCTAACTCAACATACATTTGCACACTTTCTCAATAAAACTTTACTATACTGTTTTCTCATTAAAACAGGAAAATTATTGAAGTAGCATGAAGATTTGATCTTACACTTCATGCTACACAATCTAGTTCTATATTTCTTTTTCTGAAAATATAGATGGAACAATTTTACAATTACGTATCGTCTTTTCGGTTGCAGAATAATACCCGTTCAATATTATATAGACGTATGGGCTTGCAGTATTGGACTCAACCCTCAAAACTTGAAATCGTAGCAACAAAAATCGCTAGGTGCACGCCTCGTCATGACACTGTAAATTGGTCAAAATATAGAATTCGATTTTGTTCACTATCATTTACTGTTCATTTGTTGTTATTTGTTCGGAAGGAACAGGTAGGAAATTAGCAATACGCTGACTGAGATCTAACAAACCTTGCAACTTATAACGGAGATGATGAGCAAATCCTTGTAGTTTGTTTTTCTGCCTTTTAGTCTGCCATTTTTATTTTTGTATTCTATATGAAATTCTTCTGTTTTACAACTATCTGATAATGTGCATTTTAGAAACAAGCAATATTTGTTTTATTGCTATGATTATTATTGGGATTTTGATGGCTTTATCCTTTACTAATTTAAGTTATTTAATGAAAATCGGAAAATTCTTATGAAGATTTCGTGCAACATATTATATATATATATATATATATATATATATATATATATATATATATATATATATATATATATATATATATATATATATATATATATATAATAAATGAGGAATAAATTTACTCCCTTATCATTAACTAATTTTAACTCCAAATGGTAGGAATTATCGAAAGCGTCATAAAACACACCATATTTTTTCAAAATCGAATAATTTTACAAAAGTTATCGCGGAACATATTTCTTAATTGGAGGGAGGGTAAATTTACATTTTTATGCTCCATTGACTTTAACTTCATCCAGTGAGAACCATTGAGAAGACTCAAAGAAAATGTGCGCCATATTGCATCAAAAGTCAAATTCATTTGTTTAAATTATCGTGCAGATATTGTTAAATGGCGAGGAGAGGGGGTTAATCAATCTTTTCATTCTTGACAAACTAAAATGAAGCAGTGGAGATTATTGATAAACCTCAGAGAAAATATACGCCATCTTGTTTCAGAATAATTTTGATGAAAGTATAGAGGAAAATTGTATTATCATATTACATTATTTAATTAAGAAAAGGGGGCCGCGGTGACTCTGTGATAGAGCGTTCACCTCTGGTGCATGGGGTCCCGGATTCAAACTCTGCTCCCGCCAAGTGAACTTTGTGGTGAACAAACACCGTGTGCGTGGGTTTCTTCTGGCTTCTCCCGTTTCCTTCCACTTTCTTCATTCCAACATTTCATTCATTTCTCATCATCACCGTCTCCTTTAGCTTAACCGGCATAACCGTGGGACGTCATTTTTAATTTTAAAAAATCAACTTTTGGGGAAACTTGCTCCCTCGTATCCGCTTATCTTTGAACGAGTTCAACCAATGAGTTTCTAATAGTATAAGTTGGTATTAAATAGCTAAAAACCCTCTGATAGTATGTCGAACTGTAATTATTTCCTACAACTGCAGTAGATCAAACTGATTTGAAATCTGTTCCTTTTGTTCATATCAAAATGTTGGACTATGTAAGTGTGAATATTATTTACTTGTTTTTAATTAATGTTCGGAAGGAGACTAGTTCCCTAAAGTGTTACGCCCTTTGTTTTTGTAGTACTTACTTGTGGTCTGTGTGCAATGTTTCAATAAAGGCAACGAAAAATTATGATATCGCTTGAATTTTGTGGTGCTTATGTTCCTGTTTAGTTACGAAATTCCTTAGTCACCATTTTAAACTACATGGTATTAGGCAAGTTGGGAATTCCCATCTCACATAAAATGGCGGGACTCGATTTTCGGATTGAAGATGGGGGGACACCACTAAAATGGGACGCTAAACTTCAATTAAGAACAATAACAGCAACTTTAAACTCTAGACCTCGTCTTACTATTCTCGTTGCTGCCAAAGGACGTAATATAAATAAACCAATCAATCAACGTATAACGAAGTAGTTTTCACAAAGACAGTACATACAGAAGTTTATTTTTTTCGACATAGTCTCCATATTGGTTGAGGAGTTTGTCGCATTGTGGGATGAGTTTGAAGATTCCCTCCTGATAAAAGGCCTGTCCTTGCGTTTAGCCATGTTGTTACGAAGTGTTTCACCTCTTTGTCTGAAGCAAAGCGACGGCCTTTTAAGGTACTCCTTCAAGGGCAAGAACAGGCGAAAGTCGTAGATGTCCCAGAGAAACTACGCTCCTCGTCAATGACGTGTTCTCTATCAGCTACAAAATTCCGACACCATTCTGCGACGTGCTGATGAGACATTACAATATCTCGGTAAACCTCTACAAGCTGACGTGAATTTCAGCCGCGGTTACATGTTTCGACCACAGAAATCGACTAACTGAGCGGATGTCTTCGCGAGACCAGATTTCAAAATGGGTCATCATTTGCGCTTACCGACAACTACGTGGTGGGTGGCTGAAACTTTGCACAGTTGCCAACTTCATCTATTAAAATTACTGCACACTCCTTTTTCCTCTATAACAGGCGAAACTCCAGAAATATCGGCCTTGTAACCTCAGTTTCTGATCCTCCCTCATAATAAGTACTAGAGTAGAAGTTAAGAAAATGTAGAGAAAAAAGTAAACGCTAAATCTTATCACCCAATATACTCATTAAAAATTTCACATGAATAAGTCTCATCTGGTACAGGTAAACCTGCATACGGCATTTAACGTTGCTTTTTCAATAGAGGCTATTCTCAAGTGGAAAAGAAAGAAAGAGAGAGAGAAAAAAATACTTCCTGGAGTCCACGAAGAACCATGAACATTTTAGCCGATAATTCCAATCATTGCTGAATTCCAAATTTTATTCCAAAAATTAACATACCGTGACAGAACAAATAGGGTTCTCAAACCGGAAATTCTCAGTTGCGCTTCTTGAGTTAAAATCACTTAGTTTCGGTCTTGTTTCCTTATGTGATCGGTTACACCAGGGCCAGTTAAAAGTTGTTGCCAAGTGCGTTAATTTGTGAACAAAAACTGTTGCCATATCTATAGAGGATACTGTCCTTAACTCCACAAATATAGCACGAATCTACGTTTCGAAAATAAGTAATATTTGTGTATGTAAAGTCGTTAATAAACATGATGCAATTTGTATTTTGCATTCTAATTTAAGATCAGAAAAGAAGGTGCAACAATCTCTATTACACAGTTTTCAACACTTGCTTTAATAAACTGTCGTGGAGTTAGTGCTACTGAAACTCTGTGACATTTACAGAACGAAACCTTTGTCTCTGCTCATTAAAATAATTTGCGAATTTTCGTATGCTATTTTATTAACGAGTACACGAATAGAGGAGGAAATGTATTTGTTTGCCAAGTGTGCTAATTTGCAAGACGCTTTAGATGATTGAGGGGAAACCTACTCAGTCTGTCCTTGACTTGGCACCTGATCCTTTCTTTGGCATTGCAAATATCTCTTTGTTGACTAACTGTTTCTTGTCATTTTGACTGCGTCAGGTAGTTAAGTATTTCCAGCATGGTTTGATAATAATCACGTAAGGATGGGAATCAGGAGATACATTCTTGTTTAAAAGATATTTTTATAGAAATTGATCTAATTATATATAACTAAAATCTAGAATTGTACATAATCATCTGGTAGTGACGTCGAAGGTATATGCACAAGTCCTTCCTCAGTATTCGAAGAAATAAAAGAAATATTTCAGTTCAACGTTACACGATTATGCCCTGGAATGTGAGAGAGACGATGATACAGGCAAGAGAATGATAATGGAAGACTTGGTGGAATGAGAATGTGAAAGGAAACTGGAGCTCTCTGACAAAAAACACAATGTTATGAACCACAAACTTACTTGCCCGGCAATCGAACCAGAGACCCCACGCACTAGAGGTAAGCACTCTACCACTAAGCCACCATGGCCCTCCTAATTCGAATGAATATAAAGTTGTCTCCAAACTTCGGATAACTTACCCAAGAATATATTTTTCTTACCTACTCGACGGAAAGATTAGTACCAAAATGAAAGGCTTAATTTTTTTGTCGATTTTGTCGACAAGTTATTTTATCTGGTAATATCATCTAGATCAGTGATAAATAAACTTTTTAAAGAGAGGGCCAAAGAAAGAAAACATTAGACGAGCCAATAATTTAATTAATTGAAAATAACAATGATACATTTTACAAAATTAATGTAGAGGAAGCTCAAGTATTATGGAATACCATTTTTGTTTCGCTTGTAACTCAGTTAAGAATTGCATATTGAAACAAAAAGGAAAACAAATATACTCCTTACATATTTGACTTTATTTATGCGTATCTTGATAAAGAAGTTTCGGTACAGGGGTGGGCAAAACTTATAATTTGTAAAGAAACACTTTGGAGGGTAATATGAAATAGTCGGGTAATATGGAATACAAATGCTATATTGAAAAGAAATGAGTTTTCTGTTGAACATACAATGAATACAGTGACAATATATTAAAATTCTGAATGCCGAGCCATAACTGAATGTGATTACTTGCAAAAGTCACAAATATAATACTCTACTTCAGGATCGGCACAGTCATTGTGTGCTCACATTAAACATGAACGCTGGACCCAAAATCACTCCTTGTATCATCAGAAAATTTGCTGTAATAAAAAATATGCTTAGCATTGTTATCATAAATGTATGTTCAATTGCCCAATACCGATATATATTTTTGTAATCGAAATACGGAATACCATGCTTTTCTTGCGGATATTCCATATTGGCCAACTTGGAAACGAAAGAGCTATTAAACGAATTCGAAGGCTTATAGAATAATGACGCTTATCAAACTACCACTCTGTATATCCAACGTCATAGTAAACAAAGAATTGTTGTTCTATTACATTTCAATAGGAAAATACCGTACAGGTTGTAAAACACTTACCTGTAAAAGTTTTCAGGAATAAGAAATCAGATTTTCACGTCTACCAACACAACGAATGTCACAATCACAAGGAGATTGATTGTAGAGCATCATGGGAACGTAAGGTAGTAGTTTCTTTCCTCTCCGCTTAGAAGAAACACATCACAGGCGAGATAATGAGGTATTCCATATTACCCGACTATTCCATAATACCCGAACTTCCTCTAATACTAAGCTCTATTAATGACTGAGGTTCCTCATAATCTGTTTCCAATTCGGATGCATTGATTCTCAGAATTAGGTTAAATATTTATATATCAGTCTGTTTCTAATACAGTTCTTTCGAAGTAATCTTGTTCTTGTTTTCATTCTTCAGATTAGGAATTATGTCGCGGGCCTGATAGAATCTTTCAGTTAGCCGCATCTGGCCCGCTAGCCGTAGTTTGCCCATTACTGGTGTAGATCAGTAGTTCTTAACATTTTGTAGCTTGATATACACATTGAAGAATATTAAAATCACGGACCAGAAATAAACTTAAGAAAATTCCTTTGTTACTCTTAGAAACTAGCAAATAAAACTAGTAAATGAAACTAGCAAACTCTTCATGTACTCAGATGACGAGTGAAGCTTCTGAGTTTCCTTTTTTCCGCATGCGGGAAAGTAGTACTCAATGTTCTGTCCCCATGTTTAGGTTTCCAAGATTTTCAGACTAAAAAGCCAAGACACGCTGTGAAAATTTACAGTATGTCATAGTTATGTACTGCGCATACTCCTTGTTGAAATATCAGTAGTCAACATTTACCAAAAGTGAGTGACGAAGAGTAGATCAGCGGTAATCTTTAAATATCGTACGAATAATACTATCTTATGTTTTGGAGGAAAATCGGGGCATTCGTAGTTTTTGAACAATTTTTGGGTGGACAGATGATGAAAATCTAAGACTGTTCCAACTTAACCAAGACGTCTGGGGTTTCAATCTATGATAATGGGCCCCCTTGAAGTGAGCCTTCATACCTTCATAATCCTAGATAAATATCGAAATATATATGCCATAATCGGGAATCAAACCGAGGGCTACAATTTTCCTTCTAATTATTGTATAAAACACTTTTCTTTTTTAAAAAAAATAATGTTATTTACAGAGCCAAGCAATATTACAGAGTAATTACACGAAAGTCTTACTTAAATATGTATGCCACTGTGACGGCAAAAACTGGATCATCTTTTTAGTCATCAAATAATTAAATATACATTTCAGAGACACTGAAAAAGATAAAATTAATTCTAGTATCTAGCAAACTGATTAATATAACCTTTACGTTTAAACAATGCTCTCTAATTGTGCATATAATCAGTGATGTACGCAAAGGGAGGTTTCGAGATTTAATCCCGCTTTAAGCAAGATATAATGGAAACGTAAACAGCTACTACATTAAGATGTTGCGTATACAAAAATCACGCTCGTCCTAAAAGGATATGGGATTGAGTGGTGGAACTACTCCTTTATGAAATTCTGTTACGCCACTGAATATAGTTTATGTCTTACAAGAGTTGTTTTCATGAAAATCTTTCTAAAGTGAAGTCTCCGTATGTATTATGTCTATACTAATACAGATTTTACTTTCACTGGAGTTGGATTGGAGCTACAAGACTATGTGATTTTGGCTTGTGGTTTCACATATTTCCATGTTTATGGTTACATTATTTGCTTCACAGATGATACTGCAAACAATAAATCACATTGTGCGTGCTTTTGTTTTATTATTTTCAAGAATGATACAACTAATTTTCTAGCAGTAAACGCCGTCAGCAATCTCATGATAGAAGAATAGAATTTTGCTTAAATTCTTTATTTGTGCATATAAAATATAATTTACTACTTGTAGGAGAATGTTTGGACAATGTTTAGCAGAATGGGTCCAGTTATTTTTTTTAAAGAAATGTTACAATTTCGGTAGATCCTGTTCACATTAGGTTAGTTTCGGTTAGGTAAGGTTGCTTTATGTTAGATTATATTAGTGTAGGAATCCAGCATAATTTTCGAAAAAATGACAGAATTTAGCTTATTTCTATTAATATTAGGTTAATTCAGGTTAGTATAAGTTAGTTTTGTTTAGTTTAGGTTCGATTTGGTTACGTTATGTTAGGTCTCAGTACTTGCATCTTCCATTTCTCCCGTAAATATTTTATTTTTTACGTACTTCTGGACCCCGTCTGCTAAAGATTTACCGAATGTTGTATTTCTGCCAATTATTAACGTACTTAATATGTTTAGGACAGTAACAAGTACAGCTGGATATGGAATGTAGTTGAGAATTGAAGTTTTCCGAGACGTTTCATGTTTGAATCCTTAACGTAATTACTATAAAAATGACATGTATTTACATATATACTCAGGCTTCAGGCGAGGAAATATTCTTTTGAGTTAGAGACATTTTTAAAATAGTAGCTACATATAATACTATATTAATAAAAAGTGGAATGTTACTTATATCGGAGAGTCTTACCTCTCTTCCCCCGAAAAAACTGAATGACCCTACTGACTGTAATGTTTAATGTAGGGTGAAAATTGGTAATTTCAAGATATAAGTAATTAAATATTAATATCTACCAAGACACAACCGTGCATGAAATTACAAAGTTTACATATTTCTATGTTTACAGGTACCGGTACCTGTTAGACAACAGGTAACATGTAAACATTCCCAGCTCTATGCACGGTTATGTTTTGGTAGTTTCCAATATAAAATTACTTATATCACAATCTTGCCAACCTTTATCTTATTTATGTTGCAAGAAGAGTCATGAAATATTTCCAAACCCAAACAGTAGGCACGTCGCGATCGCCCGTAAATACAAGACCAAACGGACTCAAGAGGCAGTTTGACACGCGGATTATTTAAACGGGGGCCACCACTCTGTCAGTATCTTTAGTCAGTGTTTAGTGGCCGTGACGATGAATGCTCAACAATGCCTGATACATGAACCGTTGGTCGTACTCGAACATCATTCTGAGGCAGCAACTCAAAACAATAGTCATGCGAAAGAGGAGGTGCATTGAACCATAACCAAGCAACTCATTGGTTCCGAATTGTCATGCAATTGTAAAAGTGTAAAAAAGGATAACCAAGATCCGGCCACACTGGTTAACGTCATTAAGGAAAATCCATCCATTAGGACATGACGACTGTCAAACCAACTTGGTTTATCCCCCTCCACTGTAGTGCGTCACCTTCACGACCTCGGGAAACCATTAGAAACCGCCATATTGTGCCATATGAATTAAACTTAGCTCAGGCCCAAAGGAGAGTGGATGTATGCCGACAACTGCTACAAAATTTATGTGATGTGTGTTTCCTGAAACAGGTTGTCACATGTGATCTAAATTGGGTGTTTTTCCGAAATTTGAATGTGCAAAACTAGTGGTTGAGTGAGGGAAAACACCCAAAACCATTGTTAAACAAGGTCGTTTCGAAAATAAAGTCATATTCTGTCTGTAGTGGATCTACGAAGAAATACGATAATTCACTTCGAGTTCGTTCCTAACGGTCGTATCATCAATGCCGACCTTCATTTCAAACAGTCGAATGTATGTATGGTAACAATGCCAAAAATATAATCCATTGGAGAGCCAACAGGAAAACGTAAAACCAGACTTAGCTCGAAAACCTAACAAAAAACAATCAGGAACTTGTTGGCATCAAACTGATTGTACACCTGGTATATAATTCTGATCTTACTCCTTTGGATTATCATCTGTTTAGGTGCAAGGCGCACTTCCTGAAATCAATAGGCTTCATCAACCAGCAGGAGGTGCAAACAGCAGTGACTAACTTCTTTAACGACAAGATGTGATATTGACGTGAAATCGAGGAACTTGCACGAAGTTAGCTGCCGATAGGCGAATACGAGAGGTTATATATTGAACGTTAACCTGTTTTCACTGTACTGCAATAAATACATGTATAGTGTGTTCCAACATTTTCTAAGACGTATGACACACTGCTAAATACTATAGTATATTTACTATATGAAATAGGCATAAATAGTAATTGCTATTTTACATTAAGTATTATGTGAACATGTGTATCGAGATGTGTGTATATTCGGGACTACGCTTATGTGTCGGTCTTCCACCCTCCCTGGAAAAAATCTTGCCGGCGTCCCTGCTTAATAGAATCGAACCTAGATTAACACATAATTACACTTCTCGAATGTTGGTCAAATTACAGTATTATAATAGTGGCTATCTAAACAGCCAAGTAAGTTGGTACATTCCTGATCACAAAAAAAAAAAAAAAAAAAAAAAACACCTTCCAGAGTTTAAATCCAAAGCCTCATTTATGGAGGGAAGAAGTAAACTGCCCCTTCCTTCTGAGTTTGAGAAATACGAATATTTTGATCAATTATACAGAGAAAAAACGTAAAACTATTATGTAGGCCCTCACAACCAATATCTAAAATGACGCTGCTGTAACAAAACATCAAGTTAGATCCTTTCTAGTTCCATCTGATCTGCACACAAGGAAATACATTTTCCTTACCTTCTATCAAAGAGTAATATGCATAGTAGCCTGTGTAAGAAGCGTTGATCGTCTTAATTTTTCCACTAAGTGAATGTAAAATTGACACAAAAAAGTCACAGGAAATGACAAAAATGAAGATAGTAGTTAAAATCTGGAATATACCAGGTGATAAATCATCTAATCCTGCAGAAGGTGCAAGATCATCAAGACACAAAATTCCAAAAACAGAGATTTTAAAAACGAGTCGCCTTCTGGTGCAATTATTAAGGTCACATGTAGGCAGACAATTACAAGGGTTCGAATCCGGTCTATGAGAAATTATTGAATTGCTTTTTTTTTAATTTGTCAATTATTGAGAAAAGAACATGTGTGTAGGAAAGTAAGAAATGTATGTATTTTCGTTGGTCGTAATTCAGTAATTCCGTTTCCATGATTTTAGGGATGATCCTGTACAATTTTATTAAAGTTTAGCCTCTAGTTGCATCCTAATTGAAACCTTTTATAGGCATTAAAATGAATAAGACGGAAATTTCCTTTCATCTTCATTTTTAATATATCTCAAACTATTGTAAATGTTATTTTTTAAAAGTTTTATGTAACTTTTCTTAATGTGCAGTACGCTTTTATGTAGTAGCAGGCTCCATTCGGTTAATTAATGCATTTATATAACTTACTTCTCTACATTTGTTTGCGTTCCTTTAAAATTGTTTATTCCGATTTACTATAAAGTACGTTTCATATAAGAAACTACAGGGACGTACTCTCAAGAATTTATATCGGGTAGTATATATATATATATATATATATATATATATATATATATATATATATATATATATATATGTGTGTGTGTGTGTGTGTGTGTGTGTGTGTGCGTGTGTGTTTGTGTGTCTGTGCCTGTATGCATAGACGAAAACGGAAAGATCTTTGAATTTCAATCATAGTAAGTGTAGTTATATCACGTTCTAGGAAATAAAATTAATCAAAAACCTGGTATTTTTTACTTTTTTTTTTTTTTTTTTTGAATACTCTAAAGTGAGACGAAAGCAGTGCCAACTGTGTTAATTTGTAACAACTGGTGGCAAAAGTCGAAAAGAATTCAATTCTGTCCTTGGCACGATATACAATACTTTAATCTGGCATCAGGCTAAGAGTTTTTTTTTTCTTTTTGTTCAATATGTCTGCAGTGGTCTCCTGGCGTTCCGCGTTATTTTGCATTACATTCCATATGTGTTCTCTGATATAGCGTTCGGAAATGATTTCTATATACAAATTGCTTTCCAGTTTGAAGTTGTACTGGAATAAGATTAAATCGAATAGAATAAATTCTGATATCGATGCTAGTCTTTTTGAGAACTAATAAAGTTACACTTCCTAAGAAATTACAATTACAAAGTACCGTACATTGGATAGAAGATTCGAACATTAACCACAATATACAGAACGAATGATAGTTTTAAACTGCTCGATTTTACAAGTTGATGGAAAATATTTTGGTCACCATGCACTCAGGTTATTTTTCCACGAATTTAATGTTCGGTTCCACAAATTGATGTCAGATTCTTTTTTTTTATGAATGCAAGTAAAACAAAAAGGAACTTTTCGTATGAAGATTCAACATTAAAACCAGTTGAGAATGCTCCAAGAGCATTGCCAGAACGAACGTAAAAAGAATGGAGAGATGGAGCGGGAAGGAAAACTGTCATTCCTAGATGAAAAAGTAAATCCTTTTGTCCGCACCTTCTCTTTCTCCAAAAATTAGGAAAATATCATCTCTCTATGACTTACAGTTCTCTAGAAATTCGAACTTTTTTGACCAATATCTGAGGAACGGTAGCCAGTTAGCCAGTAGGCAGTTCATCAGTGGCCACCGGTTACTATTTGGTACCAAAATGTTCACCTTCTCTTAGGCATTGATCAACACCAATATGATCTCTGTGTGACTTACGGTTCCCGAGATTTGGCTTCTTAAATCTCCCGAAATCAGAACTATCTTTTGGCCAATATCACGAGAACGGTAAGTCATAATGGGATGGTATTGGTGTTAATCAATCCCTAATAGAATGTCAAATATTTTCTTACCGATATTAATTGATAGCCACTGGCCAACTATCCGTTGGTCAGACCAGTGGCCAGTTGGACAATGGGCACCGGTTACTATTTGGTACAAACATATTTACCATCCTCTTAGATATTGATCAACACCAATATGATCTCTGTACAACTTAAGGTTCCCAAGCTTTGGTTCCTTATATATCAAGAAATTGGCCATTTTTGGCCAATATCACGAGAACGGTAAGTCATAGAGAAATGATATTGGTATTAATCAATACCTAAGAGGAGGATAACCATTTTGGTACCAATATTAATTGCTGGCCACTGGCCAACTGGCCATTGGCCAAACCAGTGACCAGTTGGATAGTGGCCACCGGTTATTATATGGTACCAAAATATTTATTATCCTTTTACATATTGATCAACAGCAATATGATCTCTCTATGAATTACGGTTCCCGAGGTATGGCTCCTTAAATCTCCGGAAATCGGCCATTTCTGACCAATATCTCGGGAACGGTAAGAGTGACGCGAAAAATTTAATCATTTTCTTAGGCTCTGATGCTCTATCAAATGCAGGGTTCAAAATTGAAAAAAAAATATCAAATAACAGACACACACAGACATAGAGAATTCAGTAAAGAGCTTTTTAAGTTCGTTGATAAGTGTATTTAGTGTAAACTCGAGAATTTCAAGGGAATCTGATAACAGCTGCAAAGCATTTTTAGTGATTCCAAACGTTTCAGTATTCGCGTGCTACCCTGTATTATTTTCGCGCGCTACCCTAGCCAGCTGTTTCAAGTTGGTCATGTAAAGTGTACAGAAAAATCTGGACAAGTCTTTAATTTGCCCATTTGATGTCAAGAACAGAACCCAACGAACCCCTGCGGGGCTTTTAACCCGTTCCTACTAGTACTACTATTAGTACTAGAAATCACTTTTTCGCGTATTATTTTCAATCTACTTTTAACGGAAAAAGTGTTAAAAAATTTTTACAAAATAAAAAAATCCGTTGGGCCGGGTTTGAACCCACGCCAAAAACAATTTTCATTACTATCCTCCTCTAGCACGCTCAGCTACGAAGGCTGGTAGCATTTGGTGTTTACTTTCTGCTATATGTATGTCATTACTCTTGATGTCCTATCTGTATTGGCCAATAAGATCAGGAGGATACCTGAAACGTTTGGGATCCGCAAATATGCCAGCTGCAATAATGCTCTCATCCTTATTTTTCTCTCATAGCAGAAATTTTGGAACTTCTAACTTGTGAGCAACACATCAAGTACCAGTCTTCCTCTGAGTCTGTTGGAAAATATGACAGCCATTGATTTTATCCAAGAGTGAAATGCCATGTGTATTAGATTTAGTATTCAATTCTTTTCCTCCTCTTTCCTCTAGTAGGGGAAGGGCTGTCTGGTTTCTTTTTTTAAAAAATAGATTATATAATGAGTTATGTTATATAGTGTTAAGTTTTATTTTGATTCACTGTGCAGAAAATCCTTAGGTGATAGTCTGGAGAATTAAAATCTTTTGAAAATTGATTTTCATTTTAGAAAAGTACAATTCCTAACTTTTTATTAAAATTTTGAAAGATTTGTGGAATTATGGCAGTATTTCAAATCCTACTTTAACCTGTAAATCTCATCCTATATAGCCTCACCATTGATAAAGGATGTAGATATCAACCAACCAATCAAACTTCTCTATCTTTCCAACACCGTATAATGTTATAATTTTTTTCCTCACAAATGGTTCCTTAGTTCGGTAAATTATTGTTTTACTTAACAATTATATATATTTGTTATTTATATATATATTTGGTATTACCTAAAAGCTTTAAATAAGTATTTTACAAACGATTGATGAAGCTTACATATGAAACCATATGATGATTGGTGGGATGAAGTTACTGCCAGTTGTGACTAGTTTCTCTTCTGGCTCAGTCTAATTCCAATGCACAGAGAAAAAACGTATGTGGCTTACGTAAAAATGTAGGTTAAGTTTTTGGACTTAACGTACTGCTATATGTAATATCGTGCATTAAACATATAACTTAATTCGTATGTTTTATAATAATTTCCATATAAGTGTTCCACCTACACGTACTTTCCGTATGACAGAACGAACTGTATGTAGGCGGTCAGGATCTCACGTACAGATAGACGTATATAACGTATATAACATACGTATACGTAAGTAATATACATAAGACTATTAAATGTCAGACATTCTGTAGCGGCATGATGTAACGAAATGAAATGTAAAATGAAATGAAATCTTTAAGTTTTACGTTTTACGAATATGCCGGTTAGGCTAAACGAGACGGTGATGATGAGAGATGAGTGAAATGGTGGAATGAAGAAAATGGGAGGAAACGGGAAAATCCCGATAAAACCCACGAGCACGGTGTTTGTCCACCATAAAGTCCACACGGCGCGAGCTGGGATCGAACCAAAAACCCCAAGCACCGGAGGTGAACGCTCTACCACTGAGCCACCGCGGCCCCACAGTAAACATAGATTTCCGTATATTAGTATAATATACTGGTGTCAGATAACGAATTTTTCTCAATGTGAATGCACACTGCTTACACTGTAAACAAAGGATAATGGTATCATTAGTTACTAATAGATCTAATATCTTCAGCATATCTTCTGCTTGATTGATTTGTATGAATGTCTTCTGTAAGTAATCAGCTGTATGGGACGACACATACAGTTTAAAGATGGATCTGAAACACTATAGTGCGTTCGATGCTCTCTCACTGGGAATCGAAACCGAGACCTCGTTGAAAAAGGCATACACGATAGCCACTAGACCAGCAAGGAAAGCTCCAAATGTCCTTAATTAAGAATCTTTGACTTGATGAAGTAAAGAGTATCGAATTTATTAATATCACGAATTATTGTGAGCAAATCTACAGCTACACAGAGAAAAATCCTTTCTCCGGACAGCGGTATATTGTATATACAAATATACGGTATCGTCTTTCTTACTATATAAATCAGTACGGAGCATACGTTATCCGTATGCTATATAGGCACTGCCCTTAGATGTTACATCATGCCGTTGCAGGATTCTGACATCTAACAGTTTTCCGTAAATCACATGCATATACTTACGTTACCTTCGTCAGCTATATGTTATATACGAGTACGTCCTTTGTAAGTGAGATCCTGACCGCCTACATTGTTTCACACAGAAAGTACGTATAGATGGAACATTTATGCAGAAAGTATTATAAAACATGCGTTTTCAGTTATATGTCTGCTGTACGTTAAGTCCAAAAACTACAGGAATTACGCATGTAACCTATCTTTTTAAGTACGTCACCTACATTTTCTATGAGGAGTTACGTTGCTGTTTTCTTTTAAATCAACTGCCTTTTTTCACTGGTTAAGTTTTGACTGGTTTCTTCCTCAAAATTATTTAAATGTTCCTTACTTCGCCAAAATTAAATGTTATTACGTACTGTATTCAATATTAGAATTTTACTTTTATATTTATATAGTTAATCTTACTGTTAGACTTACGATTGCCTTCGGTTACGATTGTTCGTCCAGTCGTTAGTCGGCCGGATGGAGGCCTACTATACATTACAGTACAATATACTATTTTGATCTATTGTCAGATGACGGTTTAGGTTGCGTTACACTGGATCAGAAGGTGTCCTGTTCCTGAAATTAATTGATGCTCATGGGCAATGATATATTTGTTATTATTATTTATAGGTCGTTGATATAATAATCATGTAACCAGGGTCGTAACTTGTGGAGAGAAGGGGGAATCTGTTTCCAGGGAAGCCTCCCCCGATCGAAGGGGCCCATTTTAAGACATTTTGTTACTCCATATACGATACTAACATGAACTTATGAATGAAGCTTCAAACAGGTTCGCTGCATTACAGAAACGAAACAGCACACAAAAGGTCAATAAAACAAAAATGAGTCCTCGGGTCCATTTCAGTAAAAAAAAAACTCCTACTATTATGGGCCCTAGAAATAATATTTATTCGTATGACTTTGAGATTTATCAATATTGTCCCCTTAATTAATTTGTCATGTACGGAACGGGCCCAGGAAAGTAACTAATGGCCCCATAGACCTTGCTGTGCGGGAGGGCTCACAGGCTCCGGGGGCCCATAAAGAATAAAAGAAAGATGGAAAAAGGGGGGGTTCAAGAATTAGAAAAGCAACTTTTCTTAGGGGCCCAAATACGCGTATTAATGCTTATCCCTCCAGAAAAAAATCTAAGTTACGGCGCTGCATGTAACTTAACCTTTACAAAACCTGTCGTAAGTGCAGGTGGTCTTAAATCAATGACAAACTATAGTGCTAATTCATTTTGAAAGAACAAGGGACATTTACCAAGACTTGAAGAACAAATCATAAAATTCCAGTTCATTTCAAAGAAAACAAAAATAATTCACCACGTAAATCAATGGACTACAAAGATAACTTAGCTATTCAAAACCGTTAACACCAAATTTTGCATCTGACTTTCTGTATTATAATTTCGACTGTACGCTGAAGAAATACTCACGAGGCGCAAAGCCTCCATATACATATATACTTATACCTTACATAATGAACCATAATGTAATTTATTAACACGTTCCATTGAAAGATTACGTTAGTTTCACACGTGAGAGTAATTATTATTATTATTATCGTATAAAGCAATTACAGTGTTCACATTGAAGAGGAAGTAGTACGTTTAACGATGAGCAACAGCGGTGTCTTGAGACAGGTCATAAAAAAGATCAATAATCGTTTATATAGGTGTCAGCACTATAGGCATTATTATCCTTCGCACCTTTTAATGCAGCGTTATTCATTATCCGAGATATATATTCATCCCATTATTCATGGATCTTTTTCACACGAAATAAACTGAGGAAGGCAGCTGGCAATGAGTTTCCTTATTTTTCATCAAACGCTGAACAAAGAGCCATTCTGCCTCGTTTTCAAAGATCTCTCAATCATCTAAGGCGCTAATTTCTTCTGCGGAAGCCACTTCTTTTTTCTTAAATTTGTGCTCATTACCGCCTGTTGGTCGTCTGGCGATAAACCAGTACAATAGCTGAAGAGAAAAAAGAAATATAAAGTAGAGGGGCTTTGGTTTTGACCTGTGTGTCTAAGGTATATATGACGCAGTTGAATCAGAATTAGGATTCGCGGCTAAATAACAGCCAAGGATTCCGCCAAAGAGAAGCAAAATGAATAATGCATAGCTAGGATGGGGGGAGATGGAGAAGAAGGGGAGATTAAGTCGCACACATAAGGATTCTTTGATTAACCGTGCCTTGGACGGGGAACAAAATCTTTGCAATAGGGTCGCGATTTTTTATTTCCACACAATGCTATTTTGGCTTAGTTGATTGTAAAATTGGAGACTCTCCAACAATGTAAAATCAGGTTCCAAAAGTAATAAACTTGCCTATTTTTCTTTTCTGTCGTCTTCCTTACCTCTATCGAACTCATCTTTGATCAGAATAAAAATCCTTAAGACCAACCAGCTTATTATTATTCTACAGAAACTCTTTTTAAAGCAAAGAAAATTACTGTTTCTAACACAAAAGAAGGCAATTTCAAATATCAGTGGTGCATAGATAGATAAGATAAATGATAGTAAAAAGAGGCAGAAGAATTGCAATATGTGCGTACTCATTGAGTATTCTACTTTGAACTGACAAGACTGTCTTTAAAACAATGAAGAAGCACTGGAAATAACTGCAGTATAAAGATGTTTTCAGGATGTAGTGAGAGTGAATAATAGCATGTAAAAATTCCTCTTAAAAACTTACAACAAGATAACTATTGTGCATAATCCCAAATTGGAGTTTGACCTTGAATACTGGTCTTCTGTTGACCAATCCATTTGCAGCATCGTTGCCAACATTGTAAGTTGGAAGTCTAATTTGGCTAGCTGCTGTATGTTCTTAGTGAGACACGAACTCCATCAAAAGAACAGAATATTCCCCGCGACTTCATTGATTCACATCAAATGTTAATTTGACAGCTGCGTAGTACGGTATAAGATATGATTGAACTTGTACACTAACTAATCAAACTCACTAACATAACATGAAAAATCCTGAATTCAAATTTTAGTTTGAATCGTTTGCAATTATGTGTTTTAGGTAAGATGACCAGAATTTCTGCTCCGGCAATCACGCTCAATGAAACTGATAAATGTATAGGATTTGGAAGAAAAGAAAACGTACGAGTTGGTATAGTTCGAAAGAATATATTATGGTGTTTCTTATAACCAAACTAGCCTTTCTTGTGACATACTCTCACTATAAAACACAGACGCCTTAATCTTTCGGTCACATCCCTAACAGTTGTTGCTTACAGTTACGCTGTCTCCTAGCTGACACCAAAAGAGGTCTTCTTACTATTGAGAGTTACTGTACATATAATTTCATTTTGGTCCTGAGCGATAAAATATTTTTTTCTAATCTCTATTTAAAAATACAAGATTCCTACGTAAAATTTTATTATCCGTTTTTTCTAATTTGTTTATTTACAGTAGATTATGAAGTTCGATGTTTTACCAAACAAGGAATTTCGCTATTTTTAATCGACAAATGTAATTTTACACTATTGGATTAGTGATTTACAAAACTAGAATGTAGAATGTATTTTAAACCATCTATTTGTGTTAAACTATTCACTGTAAGAAAACGATAAACAAAACATTGTGTTATTATAATTTACTGTTGGCTGTAACATCCGACAACACACATTATGTGGCACATACTCTGCCATAGGTTTCTGATATATAATGATACACAAAGATTAAAGGAATTTTTTTAAAAAATGGTTCTGGCAATAGTGAAAATATATAATTTGATTTTATGTTTCGCACATAAGAATGTACTCATTGACACAAAAAGATTTGGTCGAGATGTGCGTAAGTAGTTTCTTATTTATTTAAACATATTTAATGTCTCATAGCTCAAATATTTAGTACGGAATCTCATTTCTATAGACATAAACTTGATAAAATACATTGTATAGTAACAATTTATTTATTTATTTATTTATTACAATTAAAGTTAGATAAAATGATTTACATCGTAACTTGACAAACAGATTTTCTTTTGGAAGTTGATTGTTTTACAGTAAGGATTCAAGAGATAGGGCATATAGAAAGAAACAAGCAAACAAACACACACACACACGCGCAATATGAATAAGTTATGTACCGATTAATAGTTAGAAGCTAGATAAACTAACCGTATAAGTGTAAAACCCTAGGGAGGTAGTCAAGTGCTGGATTAACTAAGTGTAAAATCTAGGGGACACTAGAATGAACGTAAGTAAAACCAAAAAGACTAAATCAACTGCATTTTTACATGAAAAGTTATTATTGCATTCCGGTCGGAAAAAAATTATCTCGAGAAATAAGGCGCCATGGATTTTTGTTTGGTGTAGATACTAGTAACAACGATAAATGATGCTTCTAATTTTATAAGAAAGTTATAAGTTCATATATTTTTTTTATTCTTTTTACTAGCGGAAGTTTCCAATCTTCGTATGAAAAGAGTAAGATTTAATGAACATAAAACTGAAAACTTGAATAATGTAGAAATACTCTCTTCCCCTCTTTGGAAGGGTATTTTCAAAAATGCTCAATCATGTGTTCTTTCACTTTTAGTTTATATACATAATTTCACATCTTCAGCTTAAGAGATTCCTCACATTCGGTATTTTCTCAATAAATGAAATGAAATATTTCAGTTTAACGTCCAAATTATGTCCTATAATCGAAGGGAGACAGAGGATTAAGGCAAGTGAATGATGGAAGAATTGGTGGAATGAGAATGTGGAAGGAAGCGGGAATATACCGAGAAAACCCAAGGGACACAATGTTGTCCCATAGAAACTTACTTGACCGGAGATCGAATCAGGATTTTCTCAATAAAGAGTCGGAGTTTATACGCAGAGTTTCATGTCTCTAACTTCAGGGAATCGTGAAATACACTATTGCTGGCAAAAAGAAACCCGCTTCCCCCTTAGGATAAATAATTCATAATGTTCCTTATCTATTGTTTCCGTGACAAAGCAATTTTTACTCAAATTTCAAGCTTCTAGCTATAGCAGCATGGGCTGGGCGTTGAAGTGTGAGCCACTTTTACTTTTATATACATATTATATGACCTTCAAGAATTGCTTTAAACTTGTATAGTACTGTAGGAGAATCTTCAACATGAAATATTATTCTTGATACGGTTGACAGTTCAATTTTGTGAACCAATAACCTCGTTATAACATAAATAATGAAGGAAATGACAAAGCCACTGAGCAAACGATCCGATTCCAAAGCTTTGCTTTGCTGCTTTCTCAGTGTGGTTGGCATACATTTTCTCCCTTTCCTTGTCATCCATGGTTTCTATTCCTCGTTCGTGTCTTCTCTTTCAAATCTTCCTATCTGAAGCCCCGGGGCGAAATCGAGAATTTGCGAAAAAGCCTGTTTTTTTTTTTCCTTTTCGTCTTTCTTATTTTCAAATGGAAATGTTCTGTTGAGCTAAGGGATTTTCCTTCCAGTTTTTCAGACATTTTTTTTTCTGTCCCTTTCAAAGATTTTAAAGTTTTTTTTTTACTTACTTACGTTTTTTGGAGGAGCTCGGTGTTTTTCGTTTTTGCCGAACACACTGGATTGCATCAGCGATGTCCTTGTTTGCAGATTACGTTTTCTTTTATTCGTTGTGTATAGGAACTCGTCTTTCCTGGAACAAGGTCTCTCAGTTTTACGTGTAATAACTTTCATGCAAAAAATCAATATTTTTTCTCTGTTTTATAATGTTTCTTTTCACTTTTACTAATTCTATTACCATAGGCGCCGACTTGAAGAAAATATTGGGGGGGGGGGGCAAACAATGAATAAATATACCATCATATTCAGCTGTTTTCTATCAACTGCTTGATGAAGGCCCCCTTCCCACCCCCATATCTCGGTCCACTACTCCATTACTGCAACTTTCCGGACGATATTATTCTTTACTTTTCATATCAGTGCTGCCACAGTGTTGGTTGAACCTTAAGTGCTCTATTAAAAACACCATTTTTTAAACGGCATTTTCTCTCGAATAAGAAGGCTGTTCCTAATATTGAAGTAAAGGCACGACGAAGTTTACCAGAGAAATTATTGCTCCTCTTCGTTAATTCTTCCTCGACTGGAATATATTGGGGGGGGGGGGAGGATTCCACCTTTAAATATTTGAGGGGCCAAAAGTGTCCTGCTCCCCCAAAGTCGGCGCCTATGTCTATTACACGTATTATGTGTGTAAAGGTAGGTAGGTTTGTTTGTGTGTGTGTGTGTGTGTGCTACCACCAGAAACAGATAAAATGAAATCTTTCAGTTTAACATTCTAAAATTAAGTCCTTTAGGCTAAGGAAGACGGATGATTAAGGCAAGTGAATGATGATCGAAGAATCGGTGGAAAGATAATGTGGGAGGAAACTGGAGTACCCTAAGAAAACCCATGGACAGAATGTTGTCTACCACAAACTTACTTGACTTGGGATCGAACCAGATACCTCATGACAGGAAAAGACAAACAACAACTGATAACATCTACTATTTAACAGTATATGTTTTACATATCTACATATAAAAATAAAAAATGAAGATCACTATGTTTGTGACGTCGTACCTCTTGAACTACCCCGACCGATTTCGATCAAAGTTTCAACATAGATGAGGTTCGGGCCTGGGATGGTTTCTATCATTTCACTTAGACGGTACAATGTAAGCGAGGGAGAGATATATAAAAATGATCGAAAATACCGATACTAGTGTCGAATCCATAGTTTTTGGGGTCGCTGAGATGAATAGTGACACTTCCCATGCCGTTTAAACCAAATTCAGCCCTGCAATTGAGGGATATATATATATATATATCATCGATATCAGAGAGCGCTTCAGTAATATTACTAATTTTTCTTATTGCAACCCAGTAAAGCAGGTAATTGATGTTAGTACAGTATATAAACAACTTCCAGGAAATTAGAACTGTTTATTATTGGCAATAAACGACGTGTATCTTCGCACTAAAAAATATGTATTTACATGAAAATTTATCTTCAAGCATGTTATTTTGTCCAGTTCCATGTGATGTCGACTGATGTGTATCTTATCTTTGGAAAGTATTTTAGTAAAATATACATTAAAATTTGTAATTTAATTACAATTTTAGGTCATATCCCATTACCCATAATGTGTACTTGTACTGCCATAATGAAGACCTTAATGCGATGTAAATAAGTTGGTGTAAATAAGTGACATTATTCTCATATATCAACAACGTTTAGTTTTACAATTAAAGGAATTATTTTTTATTCCATTTTGTAAAGAATTACGCATTAGGCTTTACACTCATGTATATCACTTTCTTCAGCTCGAGAAGATATATTGATTGATATAAGTATCAACTTTGGACATTTTTCTTTGTTATACGTTGATGATACTGTAGAATTTGTTGTAATCTTTACTTTCTCAAAAATAGTTACTAACAATTGTTCTAATATTTAATAAGTTACTTTGTTTTACATTTTTAAAATATGCAACTTGAATTGAATAATGAAAAATTGAACCTCGATTGCTCCGACACAACATTCGACGCAACACTCACGTCAAATCAGCTGTATCTACACCATGTCATTAAAACATAATTTTCTTTAAAATGCTCTAAATAAAATTATATTTCACTTCTAGTGCAGAATGACTAAATTATATTTTAATGTATCACGTCAGAAACTTAGCAAATATATAGTATCTAATTCTTGTCAAGAACAGTCACACTAACAGTTACACATCATACGAAACGAGCTGTTTTCATTGAATAACATGTGCAGTTTCAAAATTGTCTGCTTATATGCAACCCGTTATGACAAACACAACTTTGGGTTGCATAACATTTGGGGTCAGTGGAAAAGTACTTCAATTTTAAATCCAACAAAGCACAGTACTTCAATTTTATGGCCATTTCTTTTCATCTTTAGTCCTAAAGCGCGTATGGAAAACTAGGAACCAGACAGCTCGTAGAAAAGGATAACTTGATAATTAGGGTTAAAGATACTTATATATACACACTCTTCGCTATAGCATACCTACACATTTACTTGCACACATCAATATTCTTCCAATTAAAGCAGTCTAACTTTTTACAGTGTGAGGACACCAAGTCCTTGACATGATTTCTTGACTAACTAAAAGAACAAGATCTTTTAACATAGAGAACATGTATGTGGTTAATATTACGTTTATTTGGTTTACTTTGATTTTAACATTCCTCTTCAATACCGAAGTCAAATGAGACGTGAAACCACTGTTAAACGTTTTAAGATTTGAGGTATGCAAACCTTACGAGTAGTTAAACTAAGGCTATCTATGTCATAAACGACATGATCAAAGCATTGAAAATATTTTCAATACATTATACTGTTATTATTATTTAATTGGACTTATAATAATGGAGAACTTAAGAATATTACAAACTAAAGTATTACTGATATTTATCATTAGTTGAAATGTCCGTCCTCTGCAGTGGATAATAGAATTATGGAAAATATTTGAAAGATTATATTTGAACTTCCTTCAATCTCTTAGAATGCGTATTTAAATCGAAATGAAATACTACAAAGGTAGCTTGACCCAAGTGCTCAAAAATTCATTTCAAGCAGCGGAGTCGTTACTTTTTGTAAATAATAATAATAAAATTAAATGCCATTTCTCCTCTTAACATATACATTTCAGTGAAAGTGTAACTGATTAGCCACGCTACTACGAGCATCTTGTATGTCCTAAAATTCATATTAAATGAAGACAGGATGGTGTAAATTTTTATATACCACAAACATACATGCATATACATAAATGTTCAACTTTATATATGTATTATTTATTTTATTTAAATCATAAGTTACTTAATTTATTGTATCTTTAGGCAGGAAAATTGTCTGAGCCATATGGAGTGTAATTGTAAGGATTAAATCAATCATATTAACTCAGCTAAACCGTAGATTCTTTAATTATGTGGGCATGCGAAAGATGTTTATCTGTTGTTAGTTTATACTGATTAGGAGAACTTTGCCTCAAGTATCACGTATAGAATAGATGGCAGTTCATACTAAACCATTTGCGTAGTGGCACGAAAGATGAGACATAGTTTAAGATGAAATACGTACATATGGGGTGTTAGTGAACTTTACCGGCAAACTGAAAAATATGATTCCTCACATCTAAATAACAAAGAAGATCATAAGGATCTGTGGAGAACAGTGCATAGTTTCGGAAATAGGAAGGTATCACGGTTCCTCGTGTTCGGAATAACAGTAAATTTCACACCTTTCTTTCCCCTCTTTCTATGTATGAGCTTGAAACAAACATCACAGTACGCATTATTCCGAACAGAAGCCGATTATGGTACTGGCGGTCTCTAACACTCCTGACTTCCCGCCAAAGCATTCTGTGTTCACTGCTTTGAAAACTTACCTTTTGTTTATTTTAGACCCATCTTAAGTATCATATCTCATAATGCTGTTGGGAGTGTGTCTGGGAATTATGTCCTCCAGGAAATTCCTTGTGCACCTATGGAACATCGCTTAAATCTTCTGGATGGCATATGTATGATTTCCTTCACTCTGATGCAAGCCACTATTCCATAGTTTCTTGAATTTGAAATAACGCTTGTTGAAATATAGCTTTTCAACGTTTTTGAAATGCCGTAGCTCTGAAGGTATTCATTTTTCACAGGTCCATATGAACGTTTTCTCTTATTTTGATGTGAGGAATAACTTCTTACAGTTTGTCGGTGTATAGTTCACTAACATCCTATATATCTTATATAAAATAGAAACGATTGATATTAGAAACGAAAATAGAAACGAAAATATAAGATAGATTGTTTGAGAAGATACAATATAAATTGGAAGATTTTAGTAAATTCGTTCTGGACACTTACCACACGCTTACCATACTGTCACGTAATTGGTTAAAGGGTTACTCACTTACTGATTATTTAAAAAATTATTTGCAATAATAATGTCTAACATTACTAAGAAGAGAATTACTGAAAACATTGTCACGTATTTTGCAAGTTCATAGTATCTCTTTATAAGATAAATATCACACGGAAGAATACAGAACGATTGGTTAGAAATCGTACTTAGTAAGTTCTATGAACATTGATCTGTAGAAACATTAGTATATCAGCAGGAAATATACATAGATAATATCTTGTTCTCAATGACAGTATGTCGTCAGATGATAGTCTTTGCATATCAAACAATACATAAAGAAGAAAATAAGTATTACTTTGGCTCAAAACGCCTCCATAATTATTACTTAGAAACGGGTAATAAATACGTTATGTTGGTTTCCATTTAAGATAAGAAGATCAGCCTGCTGATGACGAAAGAAAAGACAATCGATTCAAGAAAAGACAATCGATTGTTACACCCACCGTATTGAGACTCTAAATGTAAATCAATACGAAGCTATTTATGTGGTAGATCTTTAACTGCCTCTTGACTACACTGAAAAGAAAAGTAATTCAGTACACAACCTTAAACAAAAAGAAATATTCTTGAATTGTAACGAAAAGAGAATATGTGGATAGACGAATGTTAAGATTTTCTGTATTGCACTTCTGATATCGTAAATATTACCTTCTTCTGCGTCGAATAATTAGCTATTATCACTATTAATTATTATTAATTATAATCAACCTGGGAAAGAATGGACTGAAAATGATAATTTTGTACTGGACAAACACCGTGTGCATGGGTACTTTTCGGGGTTCTACCGTTTCCCTCACCCTCACTTTCTTCATTACACCATTATCACTCATCTCATCATCACCGTTTCACTTAACCTCGAAGCAAAATTGTGGTGTTAAATTTAGTTTTTCTTTAAAAAAGTATAAATTATGTATGAATAGGTAAACTATATACAATGTAGGTACGTCTGTTATAACGTACGCAATTTTAACTATAATTTTATTGCTGCAATCTAACAAAATTTTCCGAGCCATGCAAAAGCGCGCTATTTGTAGTGTACTTAAATTGGATTTAAAATACATTTGTTAATTATTAAGAGGAGGATAATAAATTTAAATATCAGCATTTGTTTCTAAAATATCGTAAGTAAAATAATACAGTGCGTCATTTAAAAGTTATGTAAAAAAATACGATTTTCAATTGTAAACAAAGCTGAAATCTTTTAGTTGATTGCTCAACGATTATTCCCTGTAGGTTACAGACGACGGATGATTAATGAGTTACTGATTATGAAATAAGTATTGGAATGATGCGTAAGTATTTCCAAAAGTTTTCGGTCTGATATTGACATATCACGCCACTAATAATAAGCCGTTCGAAGCACATATTGGCATCTATGGAAGTTTCAATGTATATAGTACCATCTATGGAAGTAATTATGTGTCAATTTCAACTGTGTAGCTGCGTCAATTTATTGGAACCCAGTCGTCTACATCAAGCACTGTGCGTTAGATGTCTGCATGGGCTCGGGCTTACACAAAGCATAGATCACCTCGAGCCAGTGTTGAATTCAGACATTTTCATAAGGGGGGGATGGGAATTCCTCGGGGGGAAGGTTGTTTCTTCTGTATTTTGCAAGAAAGCAGCATATTTAACAATTCCATTCACATGCACATCTTACCTAATATTGAGATATTGCGGATAGATATTCAATGTAAGATTATTATAACTAAAAATGCAATCGTTTAATCTATATATATAAAAGAGAACGTACAAATCCTTTGTTAGCTCATCACGCTAATACGGCTGAACCAATTTCTTTCATTTTTGGGGGGTTATTAAGATTTGGACCCTAGATGGCTTTTATCATATCACTTTAATTTTCAATTACCAGTGTCTTGAGATAATTGACCATTCAAGTGTCCATAACGTAGAAATCCTTTGTTAGCTCATCATAGCTAAATCTAACCGTATTTATATGCAACCCACATGACCGTGTCACTCGGCGGGTTAACATAAATGACAGGCGATATAATGTTAACATTTACTGCAATCTTCTATGGTTTTTATCATATCACTTGAAAGCGAAAAAGTAAAAATTATCTAAGTAACAAAGTTTATTGCGTTCCGGGGTGACCCCAGCGAAGCGGGGTGAACGCTGCTAGTTTTATCTAAAACATTAAATAAGTAATTATAAAGACTAGTAAAAAATATTTTAGACTAAACTTTAATTGCTATTTATAGTTATTTTTGTTATTATTTCGTATTTACAGTAGTTACTGTTTGTTATTAATATTGAAGTTTGGTAAAAGAAGATAGAAGATTTAAAATAACTCAAATATTTTAAATTGTCCTAAAACAAAGAATATTTTTCTATTTTAACTCTTTAATTGAGAAGCATTGATAACATTGTCTTTTGTAATTCTTAAAATATTTTTGTACTTTGGTTACAAAATACAGTGTGTTTATTTCAAAGCAACATTGCCATATAATAAGTCTTATGTGTAGCTACTGACCAGCGTTGTCCTATTATGGTAAAATATCATAAGAGTACTGTTAGTAATTACCAACAACTTTGTTGAAATATTTTCCTACAGAGCAAGAAACCACAAATAAAAAATAAAAAAGAACTTTCGAGGAACTTAGAAGATTAAGCTTCTACAATTCTAAATATGACTGTCCCCAGTGGCGTATTTACGATTTTGTTTCGGGAGGGGCTTTGCTAACTTTCGGGGGGGGGGCTTTGCCTGTAAATGTAAAAATTCTGCAAGACATTTCATTTACTTTACTATACTAAGTAAGATTTCGGGGGGGGCTTAAGCCCGGAAGCCACCCCCTAAATACGCCACTGACTGTCCCTGTTGACGAAGATTAGAAGTATCTAAAGAAGCGACCCGCAAATTATGTATATTGTAAAACTTTGTCCCATATAGGTTATAGGTAGAGCATTAATAAAAAGAGTGTGTGGAATCGACTCCCACTACCGGCTTTTATTATAAAAGATTTCACTACAAAAAGTATTTTTACAAAATACTATACAAATAATCTCTCTAAGTTTGCAAGGTTAGTTACAGGTAGTCTTTGACCGTAAGGTCGCAGACAGGATCTCTACAGAGCCCCGTAGCAGGCTAAGTAGAGTGGAGTTAGGGACCCAATGCTCCGTGGCAAGCAGAGGGATGGTTAAGTGGCCAACAGAGCCCCGTAGCAGGCTAAGCGGCTGAGGTTGGGATTCCCAGACAGAGCCCCGGAGCAGGCTAAGCCAGAAGATAGGATAGGCGTAGTCCCAAAACAGACTAAAGGCCCTGGGGTTAGGTTACCTAATGTTCCATGGCAACCACGTCTAAATTTGTAACTTGAGACGCCTATGCTAAAATTCTGATTATAATTATGCAGTTGAGATTAACACTAACTGTCTAGTGCAGAGAAAAACTAAAATTAACAGAAATAAACATGCTTAGTTTATTTATGAGTGAAAGGACTGTTTCTTACACTGAATTAAAAGAACAAAAAAATTCAGAATAAGTTGTTTTATTTTTTCTTATTCTTGAAGACAATGTTATTATAATTTCTTTCTTTTGCTAATATCGGAAGCATTTCTTTCACAAATTCTCCACAAAAAATATTTCGCGTACCATTCCAATTTTCACTTGCAAAAAGAGAAATCAAATGTTGTCAAAATCGCAAGAAAATGGATGTCGAAAATATTACAAAATTACAAAAAGGAGAATATGGGTCCATTAGTGGAAAATAGGTGTTGCAAAAGTGAAATGCAAAATTAAACTTTTAACCGTTGTAAATGCAAATACAATTTTGCGTTAATTATTAAGTTTCTGTAATTCGGGCTTATATCGGGCTCATTTGATTATCACACGAGTCCAAAAGCTAAAACATATTTCGGACTCGGGGCGGATCTCATCTTATAAATTCACGGGTCGGGCCGGGTCAAAAATTCCGGCCTGTGCAGACCTCTACTGTGTGTTGAGCTCCCATACTGTGAGACAATGTTTTACTCCGTTTTTTCTTTAGAAAAAAAAATAGGTTTGGACCTGGAAAAGTTTTTTCTACGTTTCTAAATTTTAAACTTCCCCTTTAAACTCCCAATATTTTCTTCTATTTTATAAATCATCGATTAGTTCTGTTCTTCTTCCTACTCCTCGCTTTCCTTTCATTTTTCCTGCTATGGCGATATGAACAATACTTGTTTTTTCGCTAAGTATGTCCAATCGAATTGGTCTTCCTATGAAGAATGCAGTCTAAAAGCACCCTCTTCTCTCCCATTTGTCCTAAAAATACCTTAGTTTTTTTTATTCTTTCTATCCATTTCTTCTTCTCCATCTTCCTCCAGCACCATCCTTTCGAAGCTCTATAAACATTTCTTCTCTAACTTCCGTAATGTCCAAGTCTTTTAATCAAACAGTCCAGTTCTCCATATACAGCACTTGGCTAACTTCTTCCTTAGCGACTACACTGAATAATAGGAGGAGCATAATCGTGGAACGAGTGATTCAGTAATAGAGTGCTTAACTCTAATATGAAGGCCTTATTGTTTAATCACAGGCCATCGGCATTCTTCCGTATTCTCCTACATTCCCATTCTACTTCTTTTATATTCATTCACTTTCATTAATCACCCGTCTCCCATAGCCTGCAAGTCATAATCGTGGGACGTAAAACTACAAAATATTTCATTTCAATTTCATAACAGGAGGTCGATAAATTTGACGTTGTCAGCTTTAACAGTCGTTAGTAACTAGGAAAGTATTAGCTGCAGAATACTGTGACAAAAAGTGAAGTAACACAATCGCGTATACATAATATGATGGTCAGGTATCCATGGGAGAGGTATCATGACAAGTTCGTCATTGAAAGTTTAGTAGGTAGGGGATCCGATTGGTTAGATTGTAATTTTTGTGTCTTCTTTTAGTACCGGGGTTATATGAGACGTGAATCTACAGTTTAAAATAGAATCCAAACTACTGCAATATGTACAAATTTCAGACCTCTCTCACTGGGAATCGAACCTGGTACTCCGTACATTAATAACGCATCCATTAAAGCAGCGGGGATTGCCCTAAACGGTGAAAGGGACGAGAAAATATTTTTCGAAACATAATCAAGTTTTAAAAAATATAATAACAGAAGTACCCGACTGATTAACTCAAGCATTTATGAGTTGTTGCTGAAAAAGTGTCACAAAAAGCAACTCCAGTATTTGTCGTCCCCAAAAGTCACATCCATTCAGTCACAGTCACAGTCACATAAAATGAAGACAGACAAGAGTGACGAGAGAAAATGTTGGATAGAAGCCAAAATATACCAAGTGCTTTACCTAAAGAAAAAAGAAAAAGAAATCCCTTCCAAGTTTTCCCCCCAAAAACCATTTCTCTTCCGAGAGCAAATAACAGGGAAAAGAAAAATGCAAGGATTCATGCAACGTTCAAAAGTCACGCTTTGTTGACATCTCAAATCAGCATCAAAACAAGAGTTTGATCTCTGCTCAGACAGCTTGTATTGAATTACACGTTGAACATCAAATGCCTCAATTTTAGAGAAATCGTACAACGAATAATTAACTCAACCTTTGATTTGTTGGTACTGTTTAGAATTTATAAAATAAAATGAACACTTCTCTCTGTTAGTTTCATGGTAAAACCGTTCCCTTTCAATAAACTTGATTGTCTGCTCATCAAATCCTATAATTAATTTAATAATTAGTTCAAATTTTGTTATTTTCAGCTCCAAGGCTACATGAAACATGGATCTACAGTTTAACGTGAAATCCGAACCGAACCAGATCGGGAAAATTGAATTACAATCTCTCACGCAAAAGGAGTTTACGGAACCCTATACAGGGTGTTCAAAAACAATACCAAAAATTTTTTGGGAATCTCACATTTTTTAAAAAAATACAGAGCAAGATAGGTGCAAAAATGCGTCCTTTTGGTATTATAACCTTACGGAAATTGGATGGAACGATCAAATGAAAGGTCACAACTCGAGAATGGAAAGTCGGGTGAAGGTCGGGTTCAGAATGCTTATTTCTAGCCCAGATTTCATTATTTTATCAATGGATGTGCAACATGGGTGGTAACAGGAATAGCCTCGAAACCTACGAAATACGTAAGGACTGTAAATGACAAATATAGGTCAGGAACTGAAAACTAGTACACATTCATAAGCATTGGATCATTAATGTAAAGTATCTAGTTATGTATAATAAGCTCCGAACAAAGAATCATCATGATACAGTATTCAGAAAACAAGTGAATGGAAAAAACGAAAAAAAATTAACATTATAATTGGATAATAGCGTCAAAGTCTAATTCAATAAATAAATACAAAGTAAACTATTATTATTATTATTATTATTATTATTATTATTATTATTATTATTATTATTATTATTATTATTATTATTATTATTATTATTATTATTAGATATATTACTGTATTATATAATTTTATGTTTTTCAGTTTATTAATATGAAAGCAGTAGAGAAACCTCATACGATATTATTGATAAAAAGTTAGAAGCTACTGTAAATACGGAAAACAATCTAGCGCAGCTTAAACTAATCTTATGTAGCTCCTAGCTTCGTCATAGATTTTCCCACTTTTGTGTTTACGTTGTAGCTCTTGAGTTGGAGTTCATGTACTAGTTTTCAGCACGGAGACTATGTAAGATGTATACCTATACTTTAAAATGTAATCCGAACCACCGTAATAATTTTAAAGCTCTCCCACGGGAACTCCGTGCACATAAGGCATTGGTGACAGTCACTATAGACGAGCAAGGAGGATAGTTATTGTTTCTTGTTTCGACACTACTTAAGATAGATATATACTTATAAACTACTAACACTTCATATTTAATGTCTAATACCAAGCAGGATTTTCTAATAGACAAGACAACACTAAACAGAGTTTTCCTAATAGAAATAGATACACTTCTGAGATCAGACATTACTGTCACGACATATTTGCAAGACAAGGCAGTACTAAGGGCCCCCTAGGAGACCAGAGTTGAGGCTAGGTAACAATTCCGAAATCTAAAGTTAAATTTAAGACATGATAGCTTAACATAAACTTAAAATAATTTTCAGACTTAACAAACAGACTTGACTTAAGTCGTGTATAGACTAAAATTTTACACGACTTAATCTTCTGACATATAAAACAAAATTTTGAACAGACTCTACGATATTGCAGTTCGTTTCCACTTTATATTTTTATTTGCTGATGTTAGAAGACAACTTTAGATTTCTGAATTTTGTTCTACTTTTTCTCGTTTCTTTTCTTTCAAAAAGAAAAAAAAACTATCTACTTCAAAAAGAGTGTCCAATCAGAAAATCGTTTTATACTAAACAGAGAACTTCTCTATTTCTCTTATATTGCTTATGTTATCGTAACCTCATTTCTAAAACTTCGCTTTAGACAGCAACAACAAAGAGACAACTTGTAGATTTTTAAAAACAAAGAAAGCACTTTAAATGCAGCAAAGGTTGTAGTTTGATATGCAGACGCCACTACCAAACAAACAAAAATTGATGTTAAAAAAGAAACAAAAGTTCGTTTTTTGACTTTCCCTTCGGATTGTTACGATCTCCATAACAAAACGGATCTCTTTTGCACTTCTACACTCTTCCCCCCCTCTTTTACTTTCTTGACTCCTGGATGTCAACTCATGTTCTTATCCATTTTACGACTCAGACCTCGCCCCCTCTTCATTCCAAAGGCAGCGTGACAAGACGCTATAAACGAGGCCAAGAGAGTACGCGACTCCGTTACCCTATCTTCTTCCACTTGCTCGTTAAACAAGGAAGCAGCGGCCCCCGCACCACTTTCTCGTCTTGAACCCGCCTCTTACAATGATGCTCAGATCTGTTTACGTCATTTGCGTTGGAAGGAAAGGAAAGCCTTCTGCCAATTTCTGTCGTATGCCCCTCATTCTCCCAAGAGACGAAGTCATATTCCCTGACGTCGCCACAAGGTCATTTTGACAGAAATTGCAACAACTCGGGATTTTCCATCGCTTTTAACAGTGTTTGCTATGACCTGCTATAATGACGTTTCAGACTTCATCTTTTAGAGTTTGGTGTATCTTTTAAGACATCGGAAATGTAACAATATAATCCACTAAAGTTCAAAGTTCAAAGGACGCTATAAAGGAAAAAGAGTTTTCAAATTGTCTGATAAGAAATGTACGGCTTCCCAAGTTCTCGTATAAAAAATCAACACGTCTTAGATAATCCACACATTTTAATCTCGTTTCAAATTTTTCTAGTGGACGGCAGAAAAGAACAGATATATTCATAACACGCAAATCTTTATTTCACTACGTGATAAATTATTGCAGAACGTACACATGAATATTCAGTGCTAGCTTTTGTAAATAACACAGGTCTGCAACCAAAAGACTGTTTGCATTTTTACGCTTCTGGGTGCACCATAGTCGAAAATGACCACCGTTTCTTTCTGGGACGTCAAGTTTTTGCACAATCGAAATGTAACGTGGTCAAACAGGTAGCTGGAAATCGCTAAATTGCAAACGCATCACACGAAATTAAAATGAACAAGGAAGATTAAATGTATTTGTGCTTCCCGAAACATGAAAATACATGTATATTGGTCCAGATGGGGATCACTGACACATATCGTAATGTGTCATGAATGAGAGAACGCGATTACAAAGAAAAACCAAAAACAATAAATCTATTTATAAAACGAATTTAGTACGATTACATCTTAGATTTGTAAAACGTTGGTAAGTAGTTCTGGCTACACTGTTTGTTGCTCAAATACTACGAGTACACGGGTTTTTGTTTGCCCTGATATTAGAAAACTCTTATACGACAAAGACTTCATCAGTTCAATTACTCCAACTCAAAAAGAGGCTTGGGTTGCCTTTACTGTGGTCATCAAAACGTTTTTGGGAAACCGAAAGGACCCACAGTACAAGGAAATGGTGGAAAAAATGTTGCACGCATTCAGAAAGCTTGGTTGCTCCATGAGCTTAAAAGTCCATTTTCTCAATTCCCACCTTGACTACTTTCCTGACAATGTGGGAGTAGTAAGTGAAGAGCAGGGGGGAGCGTTTCCATGAAGATATCAAAGGAATGGAACGACGGTATCAGAGGGACTGGAGTGTTATGGTGATGGCAGACTACTGTTGGATGTTGGTTAGGGATCTTCCGGTAGCCACCTACAAAACGACAAGCTCCAAACGAAGGTTGACTTTGAAAAAAAAAACGTTGATTTCATAAGCAATCTGATTGAGGGTGGTATTACTTTTGTGGCGTGCATGTTTCTGTACATTAATGTGTGTTACGCTCTTAATGGTGTTTCTGTAAATCGCATATTTGTGTTCACATTTTTGTTCAACAATGACCACCCGTTTGTTCGAAACCAAGACGTCCCAGGACAAAACAGTTGTCATTCCTGGATTCAGCGCACCCCAACATATACGAATCAGTTAACTAAATAGAAACAGCTTAGCATTGTTTTATTTTTGCAGACCTGTGTAATGATTCTCTTTTTTAACATTATGACTTATTTCGCCTGAAAGAATATAAACGAATAAATAGATAATAATGTAATCAGAGTTTACACACAGTGGCCTAGTCAGAGGAGATAAGGCGTCTTAAAATCTTCCCCTAAAGTATCGCAGATAAGTTTTGTATAGTTAGTAATGTTTACATTAAAATTTCTGTAGATTTAATGGAGTTCTATTGTTATTCTCCCAAACGGAGATGTGATTTGTGTTTACAATGATAAATTTTTAATTAATATTTTGCCCATTTGTGGCTGAGAAGATAAAGTGCGTGGACCCGGGATCGAAATGGAAACCCAAATAGTCATTCCGATCTCACTTCAAAATAGCAGCTCTTGTTTCATATAGTCATAATGCTGGGTACTTGACTCCAATGGAAACCCGAGTAGTAATTCCAATCTCACTTTAAATAGTACGTCCTGTCTCATACAGTTATAATGCTGGGTACTTGCCTCTAATGCAAACAAACAAAAAGTATGTTATGCCGTTTCTTGGCAAGAATTATTAACAGTTTTCTTTATGTAAGACGGACTGTTTACAAGGGGGAAAATTATTCAGTTTCCCGAGGCTGTAATTTGAAAGGAAACGGGAAACGAAGTAGTCCATAAGCCATTAGGCAACACAGATCAAATTTTATCTTGCTGATGGATGGATCAGCACAAGATGCAGTACATTATCTCAAAGCTAAGGAAAGAAAAGTTACCTAATGTACTAATTCTTGTTCTCCCTTCCCTTAGTTTGAAGCAATCAAACTTAAAACTCTTACCGATGTAACGTACTTCCAGAGCCGTCACGGTTGTGATCTCAAATCAGCATGTTAGTAAAGCTAGTTTTCATAATTTTATGTTTATAACTTTATGTTGATTTTAAAGCTACCAATGCTTATTATTAATGCATTTCAAACGGACTATTGTCAATAAGAGAAGATTTTCTATGGTGTTTCAATTACCAACAGAAGTTAAAAGATACAGCCTAAAGCATTATTCGTTTCAGCTAAAATATTTTTAATGAATATTCGATGTTCCTATATTTCTAAATATAAAGCAAACGACATTTATGAGTGGTAACAGTTCTTCAATAAGTTAGTTTGTGGTAAACAACATCGTGTGTGGGGGTTTTCTCGGGATACTCCAGTTTCCTTCCATTTTCTCATTCCACCAGTCCTTTCATCATCATCCACTTGCCTTAATCACTGTCTCTCTCTCGTAGCCTAAACGGCATAATCGTGGAACATTAAACTGAAATATTTCATTTTCGTTTCCAATTTTCAGGAAACTTCAAATGAGAGTTTTCTCTCAAGAATGTTATTTTTATTTAATTCATTTAATCTATAGACTATCTATAGATATATGAAAGAATGCCTTTAAGATAAAGAAGACGGACGATTAACATAGATGAATAATGGTGAAATAATTGGTGGAATGATAATGTGGAACAAAACGTAAGAATCCCGAGAAAAATCAACATACACGAAGTTTTCCACCACAAATTTAATAGGCCCGGGATCGAACCAGAGACCCGTTATCACAAGAGTTGAACACTCTACCACTAAGTCATCATGACTGCTCAAATAATATAATATGTATTGTACTTAGACATTATTTTACTTAAACTGAAATTAAAATGTAAAAGTTAATGATTTGAGGTCATATGTTATTAACTATACTATGTATTATTATATTGTTTGTGTCGTAATAAAGAGCATAATTGTGGTTAATTTCAGTATCAGTTTCACCTCATTCTCGTATAGGATCAGCTTTCAGATTTACAAATTTATTAATTTTTCTTCATTTTCTCAAAAACTGCGCATGAGGTCGTATAAACAAATTCAATCTTAGGATCAGATTTTATCTACTGTCATTTGCCTTCTTCTAACAGTGATCACATACATTCAACAGTGACACACACACACTTAACAGTAACGCTCATAATACTCATCAAGAAGAAGAAGAAAGCTTCAGAAAGATTACAGAGTCTTGCAAAACATTTGTTCTTATAACCAACTACAATATGCCACCGAAATCAAGAAGAAACCTGGGGTCATCACAGATGCATGCGCATGTACCAATATCAAATGCTTATGAGGTACTTTTAAAAGCCACGGATGACGTAGAAAAAGCTTCCATTCGAAACACTGAACTTGGGAAGAATGAAAAAATAGACGATACGAAGAATACCTGAGACGTGAACAAAACTTAGATATGATTGCCCTCGTACTCAGAATTATGAATTACAACAATTAGTAACTAAATATTGCAGTAACAAACTATAATATGCAACCAAAATCAGGAAGAAAACAGACCACCAGCAACTATTCAATGAGACCTGAGATCTGAAGCAGTTATTCGCCACCTTCCAATTGATACCAGTATTGAAGACATCACACCAATATTCAAGAAGAAGGACTACATAATACTCTTCGTTTCACAAATGCGAACATAAAATCGTGAAGACGGGAAAGGGAAACTCCCAATCTCTTTATTCTTGATTACATTGAAAAAGACTCAACAAGCTACAAGAATCTTCAAAGGAGACTTGTTGCTACACATGAAAGTTCGCATAGGACCACTACAAAAGAGACATGACTTGCAATGCTTTAAATGCCAAAGATTTGGGCATTCTCAAGCAACTTGCTAAGTTCTATCTAGGTGCGTTAAGTGCGCCTTCTCTCATGAACATAATGCGAAAAGAAGACCAGAGACACACCAGCGAAATGTGTCAACTGCAAAGGCGTTCATCCCACTAATTATTCCGGATGTCCGCGAACACAACAAATTGTACAAGCAAAAAGGAAAACAACACCAGCAAACACAATGTCACGCTCAGCATCTCTTCAAGACATTGCTGTCACATCCACTTCAAGACCCGAGCCTATAATATCACACATTACCGAAGCTTCAACACCGAAGACGTTTCCTGATGATAACTCATCCCCTGAAGACATCATACAAAATATTGAAGATTTTCTTTAACATTTGAAGTATTTTAACCTGACCGATATAGTACACACGCTATTACGCACCTACAGAACAAATCTGAAAATTTTCCCAGATCTGCTCAGCAAATTCACCATCCTCATGGATTTATTCTCTGAAATGTTACCATGAAGTCAAGAAACGTTTTCATCACTTCGGCACTTCAGCACTTCAGCACTTCATTGCTTGTTTTAAGATGCATTTTCTTGTTTTACTTTGTATTGTTCTGTAATTTTGTATTTTGTAATTCTTATATTGTATCCAGCCAAACACATTAAGAAATAAATCAATCTTGTTACTCATCTCCAAATAAATAAATACTCGTGTTCCAAGAGAAGACGTTAGTTAATTTCTGCAGCCCGCACATCTTCAGATCTTAATGAAATTGCACTTTAAACAACGTACTTATGATTTTGAATGAACTTGGATGACATTATCCTCGGTGCAAATCAAGAATACTCGCAATGGTGCATGTTAGCAAAAGTACGAGTTCAAAAGTTCTCATCATGTCCTTGTTAACTATTTCAATCATTGTCTGATTGATACCAAGAGTTTTTATCTTCAAAGAGAGAGAAAATTACGAAAATGGAACACCATATCTCATGTTGTTGACTTTAGAGATGACAGGAGGTAAAAGAGAAGTTTTGGTAGAAAAAGTCTTCGTACTTTTTTAAAACACAGTACCATCTCTCTGTATTTGACAATGAAGTGATCAATAGATTTTACTCGTCTTCATCAATCATTACATGCATCTATCAATCAATCAATATATATATATATATATATATATATATATATATATATAAGAAACTTTTCTGGTTTTCATGTAGTTGAACAACGATCTTACTCAACTATGTAAAGATATATATATATATATATATATATATATATATATATATATATATATATATATATGAGAGAGAAAATTAAGTAGATAAAGTGGATACTGTTTTGAAAAAAAGAAGTGCTTCTAATGCATCAAACTTGATTGAACAGGTTTGCCAGCTACTTTCGTTAATGAACAAAATCTGAAAGAGGGTAATATAAGAAAAGGCATTACTTGATTAATGAAAATTAAAAATGAAATAAAGGATCAAAAATAGTTTTGTTATATGTTTAAAATGTCATGTAAACTTAAGAGAGCATCATAAATTACATTAAGAACATGCTATGGGTCATGGTATAGTGAAGGAAAGTTAATAAAGAATATAAAAAATCAAATGACATACATCTTTTTTTTAATGCAAATGGAAAGTACCGTGATCACCTTTTCTAATTACTATCACGCAAATGTCATTTCATTGATTGATTACAATTGAGGCCATCCCAAACCATAGAACAAGATAAGGGATACAAAACATTTCCATTTAACGAAATTAAAGTTATTATAAAACTTACATAAACGTGGTAGTATACTTTTAATGGCTGTATGTTTTCCCTATACTTTAACAGAGGAGCAATCACGAAGTGAATATAGCACTGTAACCTTTCGAAATACTGACAAAGTGTCTCAAAATCAAGACGGAACATTGAGTTTAAGATACTTAAAAACTAATATAGAATCTAGATGCTCTATATACCATGCAGACTCACACACTTGTCTCTCTAATCCAGAGTGTCTATACTGTTATCTAAAACTAGTTTTGTATCAAATGTCTATGTACCTAGTTTATTGGATCAATCTACGATGAAAATGTGTGAGCTGACACAGAAACTACGAAAGCCGATCTTATGTGTTGCCTATTTCAAGCCATTAACAAGCTGCTATAATTATACAGTCGTTTAACAAAGAAATATAGCTCCGCATGTTGACATACACACACACACTACAAAATAAGCAGAATTTTGAATTTGCGGTTAACACATGTGGAGTAATTTGTTTATATTTTCGACTGAATTAATATACTTTTCTCAGTTTTGTGAGAGTAAGATGCAAAACATTTACACTATGACGCTGGAAGTGTAATAGCTCTTCATGAGCATATGTCTTTTACCATATGCTCATGTATTTATATTTCCATACTATTCTGTACGCCTACATGGGTTCCTCTTATCCGTACGTAAATATGACACTAGGTCTAAAGTTACTCGTAACTGGAGCTCTACTCAATGTAGATGTATCTTCCATACATGTAACGATTTCCTCGATTTCAAATCTTAAACTTATTACCCATATAATATTCATTTGCGAGTGCATATTGTAAACTTCTGTATTGTGTGATATTCTCCAATCACTCCTTTGTTCGTCGACTTCTTGCTTCTAACCTTTCGATCTTCTATTCGATTTTTATAAAGAAATCAATCACGGGACAGTGTATATATACGCGATTTACGGAACTCAACAGACCTCTACTCTCAAGTTGCAGCTTGTCGCATTGGGGTTGTAACTTAGTCAAAGTTTCGGAAAATAAACTTACTTGTTGCTATTTAGAACAAGAATTAGGAGAACATACATGATCAACTTTAAAATATCAATTTTTTATCACCAAAGAAGGGAGGTAGAAGGATATGAAACAGCAATAATTCAATAAGAATCAGAGTTCCAGATTACTGACAGTCATACGTAGAACCAGTTTTGGTAGCACACATCCTCAGTCTTTAGAGACTAGGCTTGCCTACCAGATAAGAGTAGAGGCTGTCTCGTCTTCAAAAAATTTCGCGATGTGTTGTCTCGGAAAGGAACTCTGTGAAGTGTCGTATACGATACTCTGTGGTATTGTCACAAAAATCTCGTCTCATCTCTTGGACAACCCTATTGGAGACGATCCAAATGACTTCAAAGCGTGAAGTATTGAAGTAAACTTTAAATTTCGGATTAACATTGTCCATCAAAATGCGACTCCAAATGGAAGATTGTACACTTTTATGCCTATGAAAATCAGTCATGTTGATTAGCCTGTGTACGCAGTATGTATAAAACAATAAGGATTCACTACACTCAACGAAAGTCGAATGTTCCACCAATCTCGGGTTCGGATTTCTATGAACTAAAAACTTTGAAAATGTGCATGCATGTATATCCTAAAAATGGAAAAATACGATCTAAAACATGACAGAATGATCTACAAAAATTAATAATTAAGCGAACATTCCTAAGAGTAAGAGTTTATCAAGATATTTACACTTATTTTGTTCTGAATACATGTTCTGAAACATCGATCATGACTGACTTCTGCGGAGAAAAGCTGAAAAATCACTTTGGCATGGGATTTATTCCTCAACATGACAACATTGCTTTTACTGAAAAATTGAAAAAAAAAAAAACTACATGAAATTTTTTAGTTTTACGTCCCACGAATATGCCGACTAGGCTAAAGGAAACTGTGATGGTGAAAAACGAATGCAATGGTGGAATGAATAAATTGGAAAGAAACGGGAGAAACCCCGAGAAAACCCACGAACACGTGTTTGTACACCACAAAGCCCACTTGGCGCAAGCTGGGATCGAACCAGGGATTCCATACACCAAAGGTGAACGCTCTACCACTGAGGCACCATGCCCCTCTGAACAATTGAAGTATGAAATTATGAAGTTACGAATAGTATATTGGATGTGTTTTGGAGAGGGGGTACAAATTTACCGCTATGTGGATGCAAAATTTATTCACTAATATGCAACAAAGAGACTGGACATCAGGTATCACTGTAGAAGAGGAGAAATAGATAGACAGAAGAAGAGGTGGCGATTTTAGTTTTCAAAGAGGTTCGCTCAAAAACCATTACTCCTCCAACTTTATAGTATTTCTTTAGATCCCGTTGCACAAGGCAAAATATATCTAGGAGAGGAAGTTCCAAATAGCCTCATTGTCAATTTCGACAATTCCGAACAATAAGTAAAACTCGCCTATAATACGACCTAAAAGTAAAGTACTGTTCATATATGCATTTACATAATATTAAAAAAAAAAAAAAAGAATTTTTGAGCCCACAAAAGTCGGTAATATGTTAATATTTAGAAAGGGAGCACGGTGGCTCAGTGGTAGAACGCTTACTTCTGGTGTGTGGGGTCCCTGGTTCGATCCTCAGCTAAGTAATTTGTGGTGGACAACATCGTACTCGTGAGTTTTATCGGGATACTCCCATTTCTTCCCACTGTCTCATTCCACCGATTCTTCCATCGTTCGCTTGGTTTAATCACCGTCTCCCTTAGCCTAAGAGGTATAATCGTGGGACGTTGAACTAAAAGATTTCATTTTTTTAAATATTTAGACACGTAAAAATATGTCAGATAAAAATTTGACAAGTCAAAGAAGTCAGAGCAATACTCATGAGAATTTTTCTTATTTAAGGTGGATCATCACCCTCAAGTCAGTACATATTTTAGCTCATTCCCTTAATTACTGCGCAATGAAACGTTATATATTATAAATATTGTACTATAAGATAAAGTTATGTTTCAGCTACAACATAAGACACTGATTCATTTGGTTATTTCTTCTGATATCGAAAAAGGTAACAATTAAAAGAAAATATTTGATTCGTTTTACAATGAGCACACAAGATGACGCTGTAAGATCTTACTAGAAGTGCTCAATTTTATGAAATGTTTATTTGAACGTGTAAAGTACTTTAAAGTAACGATCTTATTACGAAATATATATATTGTCTGACCGTTTTTCGTGTTATGATTCACATTTTATGTAAATTTTAATTTACATTTAAGGAAATAGATTTTGAGAAGAAACTTGCCCAGAACGCCATAATGCGTTTTTGCCAAATTTGTACGTTTAATTCCTGGATTCTAGCGTTGCAGTTCGGGAAGCGGAACTTAGCTGTGAATTGCGGTCAAGGTCGAAAACTAATTTGTCCAGTAAGTATCCGAACAAAATTCCATGATTACTTCCTTTATTATCTGGCACCAGTAAATACTCGACACTACCTGGCAACGCCGCACTATTCAAGCAGTTTTTAGCATAACACCAAGAACACCTAGTGATTCATCTTAAAAATCTATGGTTGTCACGTATTGCTTATGTTTAGTAAAGTGTAAAAATGTAAATGGAAAATATGTGTATAATTTTTCTCCTGCTGATTACGTCATAATAAAAACATTTAAAATGTACTAATTATCAGAACTAAAGAGTAGGTCAAGATTTTAAATTATGAATAATTATTTAGAAATAATGCTGAGAATAAATTAGGCGTGAAACTGATGTATGCAAAATATACGACCCTCATCTCATTACGTAGGCAAACACAGTGCTCTAATGGGAAACCGTGCTAAGTCTTTGCATATATAGTATACGTAGTCAGAGAGTGAGCAGTTTTTTTCCCCCTCCGAGCTCTTCATCTGGTATTAACCTATATCCAACAGAACTTCATGCTACACACACGCACACACACATACATATACAGTCCCCCGTCACTTCACTTTCACCGCTTTTGGAAGCGGTGAATAAACTGGCAGAACAGAGCAGCTGTTACCGAAACTACTACATGCCCCGGCTGAGAGGACAGCTTGTCACACCCACTCTGGCGTTGAAAATATTATGAGACCACAGAATCACATACTGCTTTTCAGAGGAAACTTTGCACCATTAATTACTGAACATTTTATGAGTCTACTACGCACAGCAGCTACATTTCCTACGAAGAGAGGAAGAAAAGCTCTATGTCATTGCGTTGAGAGAGTGACGTTCATCTTCACTCATACAAGACAATCATTTTCCACTCACTTCACTAATGATTGCAATGCAGACGATTTGTATTTAATTTTCTTTTTTTAAAAAAAGATGAAGAGTAATGCGTGAAATAGAACAAAACTTCTAAACCGTACTCTTCATTTGTTACAATTAATGTGTGTCACTGTTTGGAGTATGGAATTATACTCCATACTCCGTTAGAAGATGATGAACAAGAAGTAAAATCTCCTACTGAAGTTCAAGGTGTATTGTTTAAGATATTTCCTACATAAATAAATAAATAAATAAATAAATTGTTGCAGGAGAATTAAATCCATCAATTATTATTGGCAACAAATGGCATACTTTGATAGAGCTATAAAATAGGTTCTTTTTGATTTTATCGAAAAATGCGCATTAGAATTTACCCTCAGTTATGCCATTTTGTTTAGCTGAATACGATTTTTGCTTCGATGTGTCTTAGAACTGTTTTGTAACATATGCTAACAATATTGTAGATATTAATCTCACACTTTCTAGTTAGAACTAGCTGAGTAAGTACCCGTCGTTATTTGGATAAATAATAACTTCTGTACCTTTTCCACACACCAATTCACATAAGTACTTATTTTAATTCGTTGAAGCTGTTTCTGAGAAAACCGTAAAATACTAAAGAACTGGTAAACCGCTAGCTCTGAATTTAAATAGCTTATGGTTTATTCCCTACGGGTAGCTAAAAGTATTCCACAAGCCAACCGTGTGGATTTGTATAGCGGTCAAACATAGAAATAAAGAAAGAAACATATATACATACGTATTTACAACTTCATACATGAACAACTGAATTGTTTATTTGCTGTTAAGTAATGTCATATTATAAGGCTTTTCTTTTATGAATAATTACAAAAAAAATGATTACTTTACCTATTGGCAACTGGAAACAATACTTCAGACTCACATACCTGGAATAAAACAAAACAAATCAAACATTAGAATTACAGTATGATTATCTTTCAAAAAAACAAATTAATTTTAATATTCAGTTAATTAAAATAAAAGTTTATGAAACGAAACTCCAAGTATCGATATACCGGTACCCATCACTCTATAATGTTCCAGTAATATTAGTCCTATTTATTAATACACAATATAAATATTATGTCTATGCCCTGTAAAATTTTATATTATTTTTACAGGCATTCTTTCTTAAAAACATAACCTGTAAACATAGTATTAAAGGTTACTAGCTGAACCTGCGCTCTCCACATGCATGCGTGATGCATGCATGAAAACTGGCCCCGTCCAATGTGTTATTCGTATTCTTAATGCTAGAACACGTGAAATGAAATGAAAGATGAAAATTAAATATTTCAGTTTAACGTCCCTGGATTATATCTGTTAGACTAAGGGAGGCTAATGATTGAATGATGATGGAAGAATTGGTGGAATGAAAATGTGAGAGGATACGGGAGTATCCCGACATGATGTTGTCCACCACAAACTTACTTAGACGGGGATCGAACCATGGAGCCTACGCACCAGAGGTAAATACTCTACCAGTGAACCTCTGTGTCCCCATGCTACAGTATACAAAGCATACCCTATACGCCATGGTGAGATGTAAAGATCATTCCCGAAAGCTTATCATTAGGTTATAGTGAATATAAATTTCTTTTCTTAAGTTTAATATCCCTTTAATAACAGTCTAAATGCGACAGGGTCCTATAACTTAATGTAGGATACGAACCACATGAGTTTCCACTGGAAATCGAAACCAAAGATTCTTCGCCTATGATGCGAGCGCTACCATTCTGTTGGGTATCAAAGTTTATACAAGTTGTCATGATCTAGCTGTAGCTTAGGCAGAAACTGGTTTACTCATAGTGACTAACCTTAATATTGTAGATGATATGATATTGTTTTGCTTTCATTACTGTAAGAGCCCAGATACCAAAAGAGCATTGTGTAGTAGTTCTTTAAAGGACTATGGTTAGAGCTTGAAAGTTTAGATTTGGCAGTAATGAATTAATGAAATTTCTAATGTACCATGGTTATGCCCTTTACACTAAAGAAGACATATTATTAACGAACTTGAACGATCATGAAATAATCGGTGGAATGAGAATATTGGAGAAAGCTCGCGGACACGATATTGTCCATTACAAATTCAGGTGACATGGAATCAAACGTGGAACTCCTCACACCAAAAGTGAGCACTCTACACTGAGTCCCTGCGCCCCTATTTGGCGGGAATGTAATATGTATTATAATAATAGTGAGATTGTTTTGATAAGTATTTGTCCTTATGTAGTGGAATCTTTTTCTAAAGAACTGGAAGCTACAGTTTTGTTACTGTTATATGATTAGGTCTATTTAAAGTACATCTACCAGAGAGAAAGGTCACTATAATAAGTATCAAATTGTGCGTTACAATGATAATGATTGTTATAACAAATTATTTACCAACTTGCAATTTCTGCATTTCAAACTGAATATGCGACATAAATGGATTTAGGGGAAAGAAGCAATTCAGCCTATATAGAAGGGCACCAATCATTAACTTCATTCTATTTTTTTTTCTTTTCAGGAATATTACAATGAGATATTGACAATTATCGATAATAAGGCTGTATATCCCTGGATATCCACTGAAGATATTTAGTAATATTAACAAATATGGTGTTTTTAGTTGGATCCCTGTATATCCCAGTAAATGTTCTAAAATTGTGTGTAACTTTATTATGTTGTTCAGTGATTACACTCTCGTGGCTTCTATTAATGCGTAGAAAAAAGTGAAAAAAGAACAAATCGAGGTATTATTAACAGACTAGAAGAAAATAGAAAAAAGGGAAGGCTCTCAATTTAACCTGTATACGGTTCCGGGTATGTTCAAGCATAACATTGGCATTAGTATTATTCACGAGACGAGACGAGACTGCACTTTTAAGACACTTCTTCGAGACAAGACAGACTCAAATTTTGTTCCGTGGGCAACACTAGTCGAAATAGATGAATTAATTATGATGGTTCCTTTTATTCTTTGTTTGAAAGAGTATTCTTTCTTGGTGGTTAGATATAGGAGGATCTGATGATAATCCTTGGAGTTAGGCTATGAAATATCTTAACGAATGTGGATTAATAACGGTAAAGAAACATGCTTACAGGCAACTTGCATTCTTTAGCGTGATTATGGTAAGGGATGTACTGATTATGGCAAGGGTTTCATAACGGCAAGGGGTGTACTGCAAAGTGACGGAGCAGAAAGTTCTGTACTATTTTAAAAGTGGGCTACGTGTGTCAAGTCTGTTAACATTTTTTTTAATCTGTATACTTTTACAACATATACTGCAACACATTAATATCAATTAAAATTAAATTCCAATGTCATATTATCAATATCTTCATGAACAAACACACTGATTCTTCTTCCAACGAGATATGGCAATTTCCCAAGTTATACGAGATCGTTATCCCTACATTTAATGCACGCTGACCTTTGTGACCGACTGACTAACACAAGTGCTCTAGGGTTCAGCTCTCGGTAGAAAATACTTATACCTTGGATACATTCCATGATGTTGAACTCCAACTAATAACATCTCTTTATATGCATTATGACGCAATTCAAAGTTTTCCATTGTATAGCAAAACATGTAAAAAAAAAAAAAAAAAAAAAAAAAAAAGAGTCAATTTCTCCATTTGCATATTTAATCGAGAAATGATACAAAACAGCCTGAAAGTATACATTTTTGGAAACATCTCTCACTACTCTTTCATTTGCTATCTTGGTTAAAATCATTAGAATACAAGCATTCATAGTGAGAGAAATCGATTTGGATGTTTATGTGGTTCGAATTCCTTGTGTGCGAATAGTGTTGAAAAGGGACGCTAACTCCAACCAAAAAAACAGTGCCTCCTTACTGAGATCAAGCTTAACTAACTTCAGCGCTGAAATGGAATTTCAGAACTAACAACCATTTACATATTTTTTATCTATATATTAAAATGCTAGAAAAGTTTATATGTTTGTGGCCAATCCTTTCGGCAATGAGATCTCAAAAACCACAAGTGCTAGAAACGTGTCGTTTTCACTGGTCGATTCCAAATTTTGTGTAGATGTACCAGTTTTCATTCAAATTTTCCAAAATCTTGTCTTTATTATTCTGTTCCACATTTTAGGCGTGGTTTTGGCCCTATTAACCATTGTAAAAGGCAAACAGCAGAGGAGTTACGCATAGAGGGTTGATGGACACTTCAATCGCTTTGCTTTAATCTGAATGAGAAAACCTATTACAAGCAGGCAACTTCGAAGACTTGTGGACTCACAATGAAGCGTACTCGGATATGGAATTATAAGAAAAAGATATTTGCATTTGATATACTTTATTACTTATCTCAGTTTGCTACAAACTCTCCCCAACATTCTACATATTAAAATACTATATTTATATGTTTGTCTATATTTGCAATGCACTCCTTTTGAGAGTATTCCTGTTCTTTATTTGTGTTCGTAAAGGAACTTGCACTGATATAGTGAGAATTGGGAAGAAGATTCACACTTATATTAGAACTGTGTGCTGTGTAAATAGCGCAGGTTCATCTAGTTGACATATAAATTTGACTTATTAACAACATTATTTGGACTAGCATCCGTCATATTAAATTTTACAACATGCGCTATATTCAATATCATTTATAAAATTATTGTTATTGTCTTTTGAATGTCCATTTCAGTATGGAAGCTAGATGAGACATGAACTTACATTTTATAGTGGAATCCGAAATATCGTAGTATTCAGAGCTCTCCCAGCAGGAATTGAACCCAGACCTCATGAACCAAAAACACGCGCGAACTAGCTGCTAGATCAGCGGGGAAGGTACCTTGAGAACGATGAATCTATCAATAAACTACTGGTTTATTAAAATTATAATCAAGGGTTTTAGGCTCTAAGTGGAAATCACAGAAACACATACATTTACATATATCAATGTGAAAATGATTACCCTTTCCCCCATTAACTTTCACAGAGGTCGGGTAAGAGGACGCAACCCATCTGAATAACTGCAATTAATTTTAAAGTTTGAACACAAAGTGAGTTTTGTAAAGATAAAAAATAAAACCACCGCATCTGTGGGAAAAGACCAGCAGATCGGAAACTGTAACTTTCTTTGCGAAGAATAGACTTAAATCCCACGTTAATTTATCTCTTTTTAAAGTTTTCAATGGACTCTTTTTGAACATTGATCTATAGCCGTGAGACACGCAACAACTAGTGTACACAGAGACAAAACGAGAGAACCAAGCCTTAATACGCTTATTCCCTAAGCTGTAACAAATCAACAACCCACTAAGCCATTGTATGGAGAGAACGTAAAGGCATAAACAGAAATCCATATTCATTAATGTTATCAGACCATTGCAGACTGTGGGAGCAATAAATCACTGAAATAATCTCAATTCTTAATGGAGTTATTTAATGTAAATCTTCCGCCTCGCTTAAAAAAAGAAAGAAAACAGCAGCTATTAATTATATTCGGGTATCCAAGCAACAAATTGTCAAACAGAAGCGAAAATAATTCAAATATTTCATCTATTCGAAAGCAATTTGAAAAATTTTCATTTCAGTTTTGGGTCTCGTGGTACATAAATCAATACAGAAACTACATGCAGCTTAAAATGAGGTATAAATAAACCTATATAATTGGTTCTAATTCGTTTTAATTTGTAAACAATTTTTAACGATTGAAAAACGTAAGGTGGTAGTAAACAATCTTCCAGATTTTAAGATAAGTATTTCAATCAAAGAGTAATGATAAAATCACAGGTCAACCCAAGTACTATCTATGTCAAAAATTCATTTTAAACGATTCAATCATTTCCTCATTATTGCCATGTTATGAATACAAATGGTAAATTAAAATCGTACTCTTTCCTCAGAGAAACGGAAATTTTGAAAATGTTGGCACACCCTTAGTTCTGTTACATGTAACAAGGAGTTTGTATACCGAGTTTAATTTCCCTAACTTAAGGGTCTCCTGAAAATCTCGATTTCTGGTAGAATTTTGAAATCTTTCCTTTAGGAGACGCATTTTAATCAAAGAAACATGATTTAAGAAAGTTCGAGCTAGATACTAACCACGTTCCACAATTCACTGTAAATGGTTCAACGCTGGGGATTTTCACAGTGGACAAACATACTAACTCTACGACCAATGAAATCTTCAATCACAAAAGCTCTCCACTTATTTCTGTCCTTAGTTAACTGGATTCAGTTTTTACTTTGTATCCCTATTTCTGAAAGTTCCATCTTAATGTTATCCTCCCACCTGCGTCTAGGTCTTTCTGTGTCTTTTTGCGATTGGATTTCCAACTAAAGATTTTAAAAGCATTCCTACTTTCTTCCACTTTGACTGCATGACCTCCTCACTTGAGTCTCTTGGACCCTAAAAGTGTTAGGTAAAAATCGTATGAATCATGCAGTTCCGCGTTATGAAATTTCCGCCATTACCATCCATTTTGGGTCTGAATATTTGCCTTAGTATTCTATTTTCAAATATCTCAGTCTGAGTTCTCCCCTCAAAGATAGCGACCATATTTCGCAACCGTACAGTACAACAGACATAATTATTGCTTTAAGTTTCGAATTCTTCGTCAGAATTCGCAAAGATGTAAGATTTTTAGGCTAAATAATAACACAAAGTCACTGCTTTCAGTTAATAATTAATTTCTTCGTGGATATAGATAAGTTTGGTCTATTAATGTTAATCCTAGATATTTGAATGTCTAAAGTATTATTTGGTATTTTAAAAATCCATAATTTGCAGCATTGTGGTTCCAACGAACTTCCATGTATTTAATTTTCCTTGTTTTACTTCTAAACCCATGTCTCTAAAGACGTCTAATAAAACCTCTGCATTCCTTTCTATTGATCTCATATCATTCGCTATCAGATTTATATCAGCATAAGCCATAATATGGTGAGTACCTTCCACATCTAGGTTCTGTTTGCTACCTTTGAATTTCCTTATAGCGCATTCTAGAACCAAACTGAATAATAAGTGAGACAATTCATCCTTGTGAATTGGAACAATAATTGATTCTTTCCTCTTTTGTCGTAATTCCTTCTCGTTCCAGTTGAGGAGAATAAGTTTGTAACTCTGATTCCATAACTTTTTCCCCAACTTATGCTCTGGAATATACAGTTCTGTTGTATGTATTTCATTTTCTCCACGTATATTATTTTTTTGGCTTCATGTTGAGCAACTTATCAAAGAAATCTTTCCATACTATTCGTATCCGTGAGAATTCTGCTGTTGGCTTTCTTTAATATACATACTCGCGAGTTTATTAGCCCGAGCGAGTTTTTTAAATTCGATAATGCCCTTATATTATATATAATCCCGAATATTTTTGTTTCTACTATTATCTTCAGTTTCATTTATTTTATCTTTCAAAACATTAGCTTTCTTTCTTCTCGAAGTTTTTGAAATTTTCCGCCTCATGTTAATGAAATTTTGTGCAGTTCTATCGTTCGGATATAGTAGCAAATGCAATTCTGTTTGTTTTAGCTTCCCTGCTAGTTTAGTGGAATTCTTATCAACCTATGGTTTGTTCCCACTTATTTTCGTGTGCCCCAGTTTTTATTTTGGTGAAATTTCAATGCTATCCCTAATTTCAACCCACGTATTCTCAACAAATTGTGCATTCCGAACTTTCGAAAACCGAGAATACTCGTATATTCGACACTTCACTCTTGTATATCCTTCTCGCGTGAGACTTCTCAGTTTTTAGATGTTGAATATTTCCTTTTTCAATGATATCTCACTGTTATCAGGTAGTGATCAGTATCACAGTCAGATCCTCTAAATGACCAAACATCAATTATGCTAGACTGTCTTCTTATATTTACCAAAACGTGATCATTGGATTTGTGTTTTTCCATCCAATTATTTGAACGGTATGACATATTTTTAAGCGCCATTTCTCATGAATTGGGTTATTAAGTGGAGTGGGTTATGATCAAACCACAGAAGAGCATGTAAGTAGTTTTATTTCGGAAATGTATTTGCAGAAGGCATGGGAGGTTTGTTTTATCTGTTATTGCATTGAACTGCATGGAAATGGTCAACTTTCTTTCTCGAGCAATTTATTCAAAAGTTAGAAAATATGACATATCGTTATGTTCACCCGGCCCGCTCGTTTATGAATGTCGCGATGAGGGAATTTTATATTCTTTCACCCTAAGGCTTTTAGACGTTGCAAAGTTCACAAGTCAACGCTCTTTTCATTACTTTTCTTATGCAGACTTTCGTTCCATATATTCGGTTTGAAAAAAATGTAATCGTCCTACCTTCGCATTTGAAATCCCATAATAGAATTTTCATATGGTATCGTAAGAGCTGAAATGAAATGAAATCTTTGAGTTTTACGTCCCACGGTTATGCCGGTTAGGCTAAAGGAGACGGTGATTATGAGAAATAAATGAAATGGTGGAATGAAGAAAGTGGGAGGAAACGGGAGAACCCCGAGAAAACCCACGCACATGGTGTTTGTCCACCACAAACTTCACTTGGCGGGGGCTGGGATCGAACCCGGAACCCCAAGCACCAGATCGTAAGAGCTGGTCACATACCCGTTCTACTTCAAAAATTATTCTTTATATTGTCATCTTTATGTTCTGTTGGTGCATGTACACTTAGAATAATAATATCGCACTTCCGATCCTGAAGAGTAATAAGAGAAAGTATATTATCAACAAATTCAACACATTTAATTGCTGATATTATTATTTTGTGAACGGAAAACTCTGTTCCTAGTTTATAATTTCTATTTTCTTCTCCATAACAAAATCATATTTCCGGTCTGCACCGATCTATTTGCTTCGTATCTAACTTCCTGAACTCCTATCAGGTCCATCTAATTCCATTACTCTAATTCACTTCTCACGCATTTTAATGCGCCTGCCCTTACTTCTTATATTCCATTTTTCAAATCTTATGTCCATTGTACTTTGATAAGGTCATGCCAAGTTATCGAATCTGGTTCGAGACTTCTGTAAATATTTCTGAACGAATAACCTTTTACAGGATGAGGTCGCTAGCTTCACGCAACCCCCCATGCTGGAGGAGCATTTCTTGTCGTTTTTCGGCAACTGCATATTCAATACAGCTATATGTAGATGCCTTCTTCTCAGTCCTTAATCTGAGGACGCACCATGCTCTGGTGACAGAAACCCACTTTACACGGCGGACAAAAACACAAACAAATATACAGTATATTCAGCTTTATATAAAATTTCCTACCGAATTATCTATAACATTACACCCAACACTATTCCTTGAGGTTTTATTACTCTTATAAATTACAATTCTCAAAAGCCTCAGTATTGTCAAGATATCTACTTATACTGACTAGTACTTGTTATCTTTATTTCGTCTAGGCTTTGCGATTTTATTATGGAATACCATTCTGTTTCGTCCATTTCCAACGAAAAATAGTGTGTAGTAGAAAGTAACATGGTTGCCGACAGATCATTTATATGGGCCACGTGTGCTAATTCACTGATCAAGACCATCATTTCTTATCATTTGAGAAATTCAGATAAACAATGTTGTCCCTCTAAGAAAGTACTGGTCACAAATAATGTAAAACTTTATCAGATGCCTTTCGGATTCATTATCGTGAATCCCGCTCTTTCAGTTCCTCACAATTTTAGCTATCATCGGTTTCAATAGCAGATCTGAGTGCTTTGTTGTCTATGGTTTGTGGCAGCTCCACATGTAAAGCGTTCTGGAGGGATTAATTGCTGTTCCTAAATTTGTTAAAATAGCGTTGTACTGTCGCGCTTTTTTAACACGTCGTTTCCAAATGATTACTATGAATTTCTATCCGTCTCATTGTCCTAAGTATGCCGTTTTGGGTTTTCATGTTTCACCTGCTCCCACTGATAACCCCGTTTAACTATAGCAACAATGAGAATATCAGCAGTTTATATCTCATTCGTTACTTAAAACTTTTTTCAACTCGGAAGGAAACTTATAGGAGAGAGTGCTTGCAGTACCACCATATGGGAATGTTAGGTATTTGATAACACTTGAATGTGCGTCAGTGTGACTTTTCCGTGGAATCCTTCTTTTTAAAAATTGATCTTCATTAAGTATAACAACACTATCCATGACTTTGGATTGGATATTGTAACAAAAGAAACGCTGACCAACACACTTCAACACACACACTGTATTTTAAATTAGCTATAATGTGTTACGGTTTCGGATATCTAAAATGTCCTTCATCAGACACTATAGAACATAAATGAAGATACAGACATATATACAGTCATTATTATGAAAAAGTGTAAATTCTATTTTCTGAAGCCTTCAGCTAATCCCGTAGGTCCCCGTGTCCATTTTCTAACAAATCACGTTCCGCTATTTTTGGTCCTTATAAGGGTATTTTTCAATTTCATCTTGTCTACGCTATCCAAAATTCTCTACCATAATTCATAAATAGGTAAACCCTCTGTACAGTTCATGAACCTATCTCTTCCTACCTTTATCCAATCTACTTCTTTCCACTTCCTTATTATCATGCTCTTCTCTATCTCCAATACTTCCGTTTTATGTGGTTTGTTGTTGTATAGTTTGGCGTTGTTGCATGAACTCCCGTAGACAGTAAAACAAGAATGCACTAGAAGTTTTAATTTCATCCGGTAGATGTCAACTGTTAGAGAGTGTTTGGTGCCATCTAACGGCAAGATGTGTAACTTCCACTGCTTTCGTTTCATCAGTAGAAAATGGATACAGGTATCTTTAATTGAGATCACCGTTATTCATTAAGATGTTGATGAAGTTACTCCATTAGCCAACTCGGCCGAGATAATCATTCCAGCTATTTATGGCATAAAACAGAATTCAAAAATTCGCTTTCGTTCAAGAATTATCGTGTGGTGTAACGTACCTACGTACTAATATGTGTTACAATATTACAAGTTACGTAGTCGCTAATGCTCTCGCCTTCGGTGCGAGCGGTCCAGGGTTAGATTCCCGGTGGGGGCACTCGGCCGAAAAAGTGTAAAACGTTTTTTCAGGCCAGCCATCCTGAATGAGGTTTTCCTGGGGTTTCTTCATTCGCACTAGGCAAATGCTGGGGTGGTACCTAACTTATAGGTCCCAGGCCCATTCCTTCCTTCCCTTTCCCCGGATAGTGTGCTCGCCGAGGGACGTCGTCCCTCATACGCAATGGACTAACATGGCCATAGATGCCGAAAGCCCAGAAATCTAGTTCCTAAACCCCTAATATATTATAATTTTGATTTTTGATTTGATTTGATTTTAACGTCCCTTTCAGCAGCTAGACTATATGAGACTGGACCTACTGATTAACGTGGAATACGAACTACATGAGCTCAAGCCGGGAATCAAACCCGGGTCTCCCACGCAAAAGGAGCGTATGCTAACCGCTTAGCCACGACGGAGCTAAAATATATTATGAGTGCCACTTCTGTATCTTAATCATTCCTATTGCTTGGCGTTAATTATGGAGTAAAACATCGCTGTAACGAGTGGCAGTATAATAAAATGTTCAGAATCACTAAAATACTTTTAGGCCTATTCCCTTTTCTCTACTTAATTAATATATATTGAAAATGTTTCTAGGTGTTCAATAATTATGACATCATAAACTATGCACCATAAAGTTACAGAATGTAAAATGTGTTTTAAAATAGTATTTAGTGTAATTAATAGCGTTTTGTATTAGTAAATATTATCTGTTTTTTATATATATTTTTGATTTTTTATTACCTTTGAGTTATTCACTAAAATTTAAAAAAAAGATAAACGTGAGTTTAGCGAAGAGGCATAACTTTATTTTTACAAAATATATTTTAAATTCATCGTATACTAATATAATTATTTTTCTTGTTACATTATTTTATTATTCAGATAGTATGGTACTCATTTTTATGCATGTACGCTATCAGTTGAGTAGTATAGTACTCAATGTATGTTGCTATTCCATTAAGTAAAGTTTATGCATTTTCCAATGATAGCAGTATGAAACGTGTTAACTGTTGTATCGTCGGACGAATTTTAGGAAATTTACCAAGTCAATTGGAGAATTTATTGAAGTTCGTGAGGAAGAATGAGTGAAAGTCAGGTAAGGGGAATAGTAAAAGTTAAGAAAAAGTGGTTGTATTTGTTAATTATTTTTGATGTAAGCGGCACGGTATGTGGAGGTGGATGGACTATTTGGCGGAGAGGTACACTTGTTTTACTATACGGATCCATAAGTTGTAAAATGTACAGAAAAATTTGGAGGAGTCTTCAATTTGCCCATTTCATGTCAAGAATAAAACCCAACCAACCCCTGCGGGTCTTCTAACCCGTTCCTACCACGACTACTAGTAATAATACTAGTACTTATACTATGGATCCGTATAGTAATCTAATGTAACGTAATCTACGCTAATATAACGCCTAATGTAACGTAACGTAATGTACGCCTAATGTAACGTAATCTAACGTAACTTAATGAAATCCAAACAAATATAGCCGAATGCAGTATATTTTCGTACTTTTTTTCGATGTTCAAATTGGTCCGGCGATACAACACCAATGCCATAAGAAACTAAGTCAAAAAAGGCTGATTATTTCTTATTATAAAATATCAAAACTAGTTATCTAACAAGGATTTTAATTATGCATATAATGCTCATTTTAATGCAGCATTTCTCCTTAGAAATTGTTTAACGCATGCCTTTATTAAAACAAACAATTGTATACACGACTCCAAAAGTGCATTACCACCTGCAATTCTCCCTTTCCTGCAATAGCAGGCAACCCAAAAAGCTCAGCGCTTGGGTTGGTTGCACATTCGAAAGGCGTTGGACCAAACCTCAATTTTGTTACAAATATATCAGTGTGGCAAACTGCAAATAAGAGAATAAAATAAATTGTTAAGACTTACCATTTTATTATCGTGATGGCAATGGATGACATAAAAGTTACAAAATCATCTTACCTAAGCAGTTCAAACAAGGTGAATGGTAAGAAACACACATAAGAGGAAAGCAGTTTCTTTCCTTTTCCAAAAGAAAATCTCGTAAAAAAGAAAAAAGATTATATAATGTAACGGTTTAATATAAAAGCCTAATACCCCAAAACAAACATCCACACGACACAGAAAGAGAGAGAAACACAGAATGAGGAACACCAATGGCTTAGCTGACTAGCGGGCCTCTCATACAAGATAAAGAGATGGGACCCTAGTTGTAAACCTAATTGTTATAATAATAATAATAATAATAATAATAATAATAATAATAATAATAATTATTATTATTATTATTATTATTATTATTATTAAAAATCGTCTACTTTCCCAATCTCTGACCTACCTAAGAGCATGTCTGTATATAGCGGTCATGTGAGTACCTTTTGTCAATGAGTGGCCCTAAAGGTAAAAGGGATGCAAATCTCTGAGAGAGGGGAACAAAAAACTTTCTTATGATAAATTCTAGGGGAAAGTTCGAGGAATTGCTTTTGACGGGTGCTTTCTTGATTTTCGGGGACAGAAAATTGTATCGGCGAAGAAATTGCAGTATATAATATTGCAAATTTGCAAGTGCATTTATTTACAATGCAATTTGAGGTAATAAAGAAATTGAGGACTTCGGGAAAAACGACTTGTCAAGTCCAAGAAGTGAAACTATAAAGGAGATAGCTTCACAAGCATTTCTATTCACATCTGATTTTCTTGAAACTTGGCACATATATACTAGACCGAAAATAAATGCACACATGTTTTTTTTTTGTTTCTTTCGGAGAACAGGTTAAAGGAAGCAAAGGGTCCCTTTTAAAAAGGGTACCTTTGATTTAAAAGGACCAAATTAAAGGAACGATACTCTGCCGATGCAAAGATGACTTCAAAGTACAAAATACGGGTTTTCAAGTTTTTCACAGAGAAGTTTTGCAGAGGCAATGCTCCTTCGAAATCAGAAAGGACCCCGAACAATCTTTATGGAAATTGGATTTCGGTGGAATTGCTTGGAACCGTGTTATGTTGTAGATATTATGTTCCTGAGAAAAAGTCTCAATGGACACAACCAAAAATCGTTGGCCGTTTGGCCACCATGAGGCCACTTTCTTAAAAAAAGCCGAAGAAAACAACATTCGAGATTTTGAGCAAAAATACTAGAACCGTGATGTTGTAGATATTGTGATTCCGAAAAGGTCCTAATGGCCATAAACACCAAACACTGATATTTGGCAACTACAGGGCTACTTTTTTCAAAACAGCCAAACAGAGATATTCTGGATTTCAATGAAAATCAGTAAAACTGTGATGGGTTGTAGATGTTGTGATCTTGAGAAAAAGTCTCAATAAGCACAACCACCAATCACTGACCGTTTGGTAACTACAGAGCCACATTTTTGCCAACAGCAGAACTTAACGTTATTTTGGATTTCATAGCAATTGCTTGAAACGGTGATATGTTGTAGATATTGTGATTCTGGGAAAAGGTCTTAATGAGCACAACCACTAATCACTGATCGTTTGGCCACTACGAGGCCACTGTTTTGAAAGTAACCGAAGATGGCGATGTTTTTGATTTCGGTAAAAATGACTAAAACTGTGATATGTTGTAGATATTGAGATTCTGAGAAAAGGTCTTAATGGGCACAAACACTAATTAATGACCGTTTGGCCACCACGAGGCCACTTTCTTGAAAGTAACCGAAGATGGCCATGTTCTGGATTTCGGTAAAATCACTGAAACTGTGATATTTTGTAGATATTGTGATTCTGAGAAAAGGTCTTAATGAGCACAACCACTAATCACTGATAGTTTGGCCACCACGAGGCCACTATTTTGAAAGTAACCGAAGATAGCCACTTTCTGGATTTCGGTAAAATGACTGAAACTGTGATATGTTGTAGATATTGTGATTCTGAGAAAATGTAATAATGGGCACAACCAATAATTACTGACCGTTAGGCCACTTTTTTGAAAGTAACGGAACATGGTGATGTTCTGGATTTCGGTAAAAATGACTGAAACTGTGATATGTTGTAGATGTGGTGATTCTAAGAAAAAGTCTTAATAGGCACAACCATTAATCATTGACCTTTGGCCACTACAGGGCGACTTTTTTGAATGTAACGGAACATGGTGATGTTCTGGATTTCGGTAAAAATGACTGAAACTGTGATATGTTGTAGATGTGGTGATTCTAAGAAAAGGTCTTAATATGCACAACCATTAGTCACTGACCTTTGGCCACAACCAGGCCACTTTCTTGAAAGTAACCGAAAATATTGATGGCCTGTATTTCGGTGAAATTGACTAAAATTGCGATATGTTGTAACCATTGTGATTGTGAGAAACAGTCTTAATGGGCACAGCCAATAATCACTGGCCGTTTGGACACTACGAGGGCACTTTTTTGAAAGTAACGGAACATGATGATGTTCTGGATTTCGGTAAAAATGAGTGAAACTGTGATATGTTGTAGATGTGGTGATTCTGAAAAAATGTCCTAATGGGCACAACCAATAATTACTGAGCGTTTGGCCACTACAGGGTCACGGTGATGTTCTGGATATTGGTAAAAATGACTGAAACTGTGATATGTTGTAGATCTTCTGATTCCGAGAAAAGGTCTCAATGGGCACACCCACTAACCACTGACCCTTTGGCAACAACCAGGCCACTTTCTTGAAAGTAACCGAAGTTGGTGATGTTCTGGATTTCAGTAAAAATGACTGAAACTTTGATATGTCATAGATCTTGTGATTCCACGAAATGGTCTCCATGGGCGCACAAACTAATCACTGACCTTTGGCCACAACCAGGCCACTTTCTTGAAAGTAACCGAAGATGGTGATGTTCTGGATTTCGGTAAAAATGACTGAAACTGTGATATGTTGTAGATCTTGTGATTCTGAGAAAAGGACACAACCACTAATCACTGACCGTTTGGCCACTACAGGGCCACTTTTTGGAAAGTAATCAAAAATATTGATTTTCTGGATTTCACTAAAAATGACTGAAACTGTGATATGTTGTAGATATTGTGATTCTGAGAAAATGTCCTAATGGGCACAATCAATAATTACTGACCATTTGGCCACTACCGGGCCACTTTCTTGAAATAACGGAACATAGTGGTGTTCTGCATTTCGATAGAAATGACTGAAACTGTGATATGTTGTAGATATTGTGATTCCGAGAAAAGGTCTCAATGGTCACACATACTACTCAGTTTCCGTTTGGCCATTACAGGCCACTATCTTGAAAGTAACCGAAAATGTTGATGTCCTGGATTTCGGTAAAAATGACTGAAACTGTGATATGTTGTAGATTGCTGATTCTGAGGGAAGGTCCTAATAGGCACAACCACTAATCGCTGACCATTGGCTAGAAGCAGGCTTCTTTCTTGAAAGAATCGAAAATATTGATGGCCTGGGTTTCGGTAAAAATGACTGAAACTGTGATACGTTGTAGATATTGTGATTCTGAGAAAAAGTCTTAATGGGTACAGCCAATAATCACTGGCCGTTTGGACACTACGAAACCACATTTTTGAAAGTAAGCTAAAATGGTGATGTTCTGGAATTAGGTAAAATGACTAAAACTGTGAGATGTTGTAGATATTATGATTCTGAGAAAATGTCCTAATGGGAACAACCAAAAAATTACTGACCGTTTAGCCACAACCAGGCCAATTGAAAGTAACCAAAGATGGTGACATTCTAGATTTCGGTAAAAATGACTGAATCTGTGATATGTTGTAGATATTGTGATTCTGAGGTGCATTTCGCCAGCTCCCCCCCCCACCTTGGAGTTTCGAAAAAAACTATGCCAATCGTTTGTGCTACGTTTGTGCCGGAATGTATCGCAAAAATTTTCGTTTGTACCACTTCCGGTACGAAGTTATAATAGTTTTAAAGTGGGGGCTGGAGAAACGACAGCCCCCCCACCTTGGAATTTCGAAACGAAACCTATGCCAATCTTTTGTGCTACGTTTGTGCCGGAATGTACCGCAAAAATTTTTGTTTGTACGACTTCCGGTACGAAGTTATAAGGGTTTTAAAGTGGGGTGCTGGAGAAACGGCAGCCCCCCACCTAAAAATTTTAAAACAAAACCTATGTCAATCGTTTGTCCTACGTTTGTGCCGGAATGTACCGCAATAGTTTTCGTTTGTACCACTTCCGGTACGAAGTTATAAGGCTTTTGAAGTGGGAGGCTGAGGAAACAGCAGCCCCCCCACCTAAAAATTTCAAAACTAAACCTATGTCAATCGTTTGTCCTACGTTTGTGCTGGAATGTACCGCAAAAATTTTCGTTTGTACCACTTCCGGTACGAAGTTATAAGGGTTTTAAAGTGGGAGGGGGCTGGAGAAACGGCAGCCTGCAAACTTGGAATTTCGAAACAAAACCTATTGCAATCGTTTGTGCTACGTTTGTGCCGGAATGTACCGAATAAATTTTCGTTTGTACCACTTCCGGTACGAAGTTATAAGGGTTTTAAAGGTGGGGTGCTGGAGAAACGGAAGCCTCCAACCTTGGAATTTCGAAACAAAAACTATGCCAATCGTTTGTACCGGAATGTACCGCAAAAATTTTCGTTTGTACCACTTCCGGTACGAAGTTATAAGGGTTTTAAAGTGTGGGCTGCGGAAACGGCAGCCTCCCCCCACCTTGGAATTTCGAAACGAAACCTATGCCAATCTTTTGTGCTACGTTTGTGCCGGAATGTAACGCAAAAATTTTCGTTTGTACCACTTCCGGTACGAAGTTATAAGGGTTTTAAAGTGGGGTGCTGGAGAAACGGCAGCCCCCCACCTAAAAATTTCAAAACAAAACCTATGTCAATCGTTTGTCCTACGTTTGTGCCGGAATGTACCGCAATAGTTTTCGTTTGTACCACTTCCGGTACGAAGTTATAAGGCTTTTGAAGTGGGAGGCTGAGGAAACAGCAGCCCCCCACCTAAAAATTTCAAAACTAAACCTATGTCAATCGTTTGTGCTACGTTTGTGCTGGAATGTACCGCAAAAATTTTCGTTTGTACCACTTCCGGTACGAAGTTATAAGGGTTTTAAAGTGGGAGGGGACTGGAGAAACGGCAGCCTGCAAACTTGGAATTTCGAAACAAAACCTATTGCAATCGTTTGTGCTACGTTTGTGCCGGAATGTACCGATTAAATTTTCGTTTGTACCATTTCCGGTACGAGGTTATAAGGGTTTTAAAGTGGGGGGGGGCTGGAGAAACGGAAGTCTCCAACCTTGGAATTTCGAAACAAAAACTATGGCAATCGTTTGTGCTACGTTTGTGCCGGAATGTTCCGCAAAAAATTTCGTTTGTACTACTTCCGGTACGAAGTTATAAGGGTTTTAAAGTGGGGAGCTGGGGAAACGGCAGCCCGCCACTTAGGAATTTCAAAACAAAACCTATTGCAATCGTTTGTGCTACGTTTGTGTCGGAATGTATCGCAAACATTTTTGTTTGTATCACTTCCAGTACAAAAGTATGACAGTTTTAACTAGGGGGCTGCCGTTTCCAGAACCCCCCACCTTGGAATTTCGAGATAAGACTATGTCAATCGTTTGTGGTACGTTTTTACCGGAATGTACCGCAAAAAATTTACGTGCCTGAAGTTGGCCCCCACCTCTCCCAAATTACACCAAACGTTGCACATCGTTAACGCATCGTTAGTGCACGTTAGTGCATTTAGAACTAACGTTAGTGCTATCAGCGTTTACGAGATATTGAAGATTTTGGTGGGGCACCAACTTCATATGAAGTTAGCCCCCCACCCATCTTTATGCAGACAGATTTTCACTAAACTTAGCGCATCCTTAGTGCATCGTTAGTGCACTTAAACACACTAAGCACTACCGTAAGTGCTACCATATTTTGGGATTATTCAAGATTTTCGGTGGGGGGGGCAACTTCAGAAATATCAAATTCCATACAAATAGAGGTAGAAACATGGGGTTGACGGTAATCGTTAGTGCATCGTTAGTGCACTTTAAAAGCACTAAGCACTAACGTTAGTGTTACCACATTTTGAAATTTATTCAAAATTTTTGGTGGGGGCCAAATTCAGAAATATCAAATTCCATACAAAGTGTCAGTATTTTCAGGAATCAGGAACGAATGCACTAATTACTTTGTTAGTGCTTGAAGAGGCCCCAAATTCACGCTGACCACCAAAGATATTTTACTTATAGCACCTACACTAATTAAGCACTAACGTTAGGGGTTGGTGCACGAAGAAGCACTAACTATGCACTAAGGATTGTACTGGAAATGATCATTAGTGCTTTTTAATTTGGCAGAAATTGGATACAGTGAAAAACTCCCCTTAAATTTCTTATGTGAGTTTCCTGATATGTAACTGGCCATAACTACACTAATAGTGAAGCACTAATGAAAACGGCTGTATTTTTTTCGTTATTGGTTGAAGTGGGGCGCCAAGTTTATGAAAGCTTCCAAAGGTTTTTTTTTTTTACTTGTAAGACCTACATTAATGAAGAACTAACGTTAGGTGTTAATGCACTAAGAAGCACTAACGATTTCAGTAGAAGAGGTCATTAGTGCTTTTGGTTTTGGCGGAAATTTGACGCAATGAAAAATTCCACATAAATCTCTTATGGGATTTTTGTGGCATATAATTGGCCATATCTACATTAATAGTTAAGCATTAACGGAACTATGAGTGTTTTGCAGAAGCGCTAACGATACATTAACGAATGGACTTATTTTTCGTTACTGCTTGAAGTGGGAACCAAGTTCACGCTGGCCCGCAAAGGTTTCTTACTTGTAGCACCTACACTAATGAAGCACGAAACTTAGGTGTTGGTGCACTAGGAAGCACTAATGTTACAAGGAAAGAAAACTTTCGAAATTATCGTGAACTTAGCCCCCACTACAAGCACTAACGAAAAAATTAGTTTTATACGTTAGTGCATTGTTAGTACTTCTAGAAGATACAAGTAGTTTCGTTAGTGTTTCACCATTAGTGTAGAAATGGCCAATTATAAGTCTCAAAACTCCCATAAGAAATACATGGGGAATTATTCATTGTATCAAATTCCCATTGCATTCAAAAGCACTAATTACTTCTGTTAGTGCAATTGTTAGTGCATCGTAATTGCTTCTTAGAGCACAAACACCTAACGTTAGTGCTTCATTAGTGTAGGTGTTACAAGTAAAAAAAACTGTGGGGAAGTCAGCGTGAATTTCGCACCGACGCTTTAAGCACTAACAGAAAAAAAGTCCAATTCGTTAGTGCTTCTATAAAGCACTAACAATTTCGTTAGTGATTCACTATTAGTGTAGTTATGGCCAATTACATATCACGAGACTCACAAGAAATTTAGGCAAATTTTTCATTGAATCAAATTTCCGCCAAATTCAAAATCACTAATGATCTCTTCTAGAGCGATCGTTAGTGCATTGTTAGTGCTTCTTAGCGCATCTACACCTAAGGTTAGTGCTTCATTAGTAAATGTGCTACAATTAAAATACCTTTTGAGGCCAGAGTGAACTTAGCGCCACCACTTCAAGCACTAACTAAAACTTAGTGCCATTCGTTAGTGCATTGGTAGTGCTTCTGGAAAACACTAACAATTTAGTTAGATCTTCAATATTAGTTTAGTTATGGCCAATTACATGTAACGAAACACATAATAAATTTATGGGAAATTTTTCATTGCATCAAATTTCCGTCGAATTCAAGAGTACTAATGATCTATTCTAGTGCAATCGTTAGTGCATCGTTAGTGCTTCTAGGAAACACTAACAGTTTCGTTTGTCCTTCAATATTAGTGTAGTTATGGACAATTACATGTCACTAAACTCCTATAAGACATTTATTGGGAATTTTTAATTGCATCAAATTTCCGCCATATACAAAAGCACTAATGATATCTTCTAGTGCAATTGTTAGTGGTTCTTAGTGCACCAACCCCTAACGTTAGTACTTCATTAGTGTAGGTGCTACAGGTACAATATCTTTGGAGGGCACGGTGAACTTGCGTCAACTTCAAGCACTAATAAATAGTTAATGCCATTCATTAGTGTATCGTTAGTGCTTCTAGAAAGCACTAAACGTTTGTATGGAATTTGATATTTCTGAAGTTGGCCCCACCAAAAATCTTGAATAAATCCCAAAATATGGTAATGCTAACCTTAATGCTTAGTGCATTTAAGTGCACTAACGATGCAATAACGATTGTCTTTAACTGCATGTTTCTACCTCTATTTGTATAGAGTTTAATATTTCTGAAGTTGGCATCTTGAATAAATCCCAAAATATTGTAGCACTAACGTCAGTGTTTAGTATTTTAAGTGCACTAACGATGCACTAACGGTTGCCGTTAACTCTATGTTCCTATCTCTATTTGTATAGAATTTGAAATTACTGAAGTTGCCCATTCCACCGAAAATCTTGAATGAATTCCAAAATATGATAGCACCAACGATAGTGCTTAGTACGTTTAAGTGCACTAACGATGCACTAACGTTTGCCATTAACCCCATGTTTCATCCCTATTTGTATAGAATTTGATATTTCTGAAGTTGACCACTCCAAATTTTTTCAATAAATCTCAAAATATAGTAGCACTAACGTTAGTGCTTAGTGCGTTTAAGTGCACTAATCATGCACTAATGATTGCCGTTAACACTATGTTTCTACCTTTACTTTATAGAATTTGATATTTCTGAAGTTGGCCCCCCACCAAAAATCATGAATAGGTCCCAAAATATGATAGCACTAACGTTAGTGCTTAGTGCTTTTAAGTGCACTAACGATTGCCGTTAACTCAATGTTTCTATCTCTATTTGTATAGAATTTGATGTTTCTGAAGTTTTCCCCCCACTTTAAAACTATTATAACTTCGTACCGGAAGTGGTACAAACGAAAATTTTTGCGGTACATTCAGGCACAAACCTAGCACAAACGATTGACATAAGTTTTGTTTTGAAATTCCTAGGTGAGAGTCTGCCGTGTCCCAGCCCCCCACTTCAAAACTCTTATAATTTCGTACCGGATGTGATACAAACGAAAATTTTTGCGGAACATTCCGGCACACACGTAGCACAAACGATTGGCATAGGTTTAGTTTTGAAATTCCTAGGTGGCGGGCTGCCGTTTCCCCAGCTCCCCACTTTAAAACCCTTATAACTTCGTACCGGAAGTGGTACAAACGAAAATTTTTCCGGTACATTCCGGCACAAACGATTGGCATAGTTTTTGTTTCGAAATTCTAAGGTTGGAGGCTTCCGTTTCTCCGGCCCCCCCACTTTATAACCCTTATAACTTCGTACCGGAAGTGGTACAAACGAAATTTTTTCGGTACATTCCGGCACAAACGTAGCACAAACGATTGTCATAGGTTTTGTTTCGAAATTTCAAGTTTGGAGGCTGCCGTTTCTCGAGCCCCCCACTTTAAAACCCTTATAACTTCGTACCGGAAGTGGTACAAACGAAAATTTTTGCGGTACATTCCGGCACAAACGTAGCACAAACGATTGCCATAGGTTTTGTTTCGAAATTCGAAGTTTGGAGGCTGCCGTTTCTCCAGCCCCCCACTTTAAAACCCTTATAACTTCGTACCGGAAGTGGTACAAACAAAAATTTTTGCGGTACATTCCGGCACAAACGATTGGCATAGGTTTTGTTTTGAATTTTTTAGGAGGGGGCCTGCCGTTTCCCAGCCCCCCACTTCAAAACCCTTATAACTTCGTACCGGAAGTGGTACAAACGAAAATTTTTCCGGTACATTCCAGCACAAACGTAGCACAAACGATTAGCATAGGTTTAGTTTTGAAATTCCTAGGTGGGGGGCTGCCGTTTCCCCAGCCCCCCACTTCAAAACCCTTATAACTTCGTACAGGAAGTGGTACAAACGAAAATTTTTGCGGTACATTCCGGCACAAACGTAGCACAAACGATTGGCATCCGTTTTGTTTTGAAATTCCTAGGTGTGGGGGCTGCCGTCTTCCCAGCCCCCCACATCAAAACCCTTATAACTTCGTACCGGAAGTAGTACAAACGAAAATTTTTGCGGTACGTTCCGGCACAAACGTAGCACAAACGATTGGCATAGGTTTTGTTTCGAAATTTCACTTAAGGGGGTTTCCGTTTCTCCAGCCCCCCCCCCACTTTAAAACCCTTATAACTTCGTACCGGAAGTTGTACAAACGAAAATTTTTGCAATACATTCCGGCACAAACGTAGCACAAACGATTGCCATAGGTTTTGCTTCGAAATTCCTAGGTGGGGGGGTTGCCGTTTCTCCAGCCCCCCACTTTAAAACTCTTATAACTTCGTACCGGAAGTGGTAGAAACGAAAATTTTTGCGGTACATTCCGGCACAAACGTAGCACAAACGATTGGCATAGGTTTCGTTTGGAAATTCCAAGGTGGGGGGCTGCCGTTTCCCCAGCCCCCCACTTTAAAACTATTATAACTTCGTACCGGAAGTGGTACAAACGAAAATTTTTGCGGTACATTAGGGCACAAACGTAGCACAAACGATTGGCATAGGTTTTTTTTTCGAAACTCCAAGGTGGGGGGGGATGGCGAAATGCACCTGTGATTCTGAGAAAAGGATTTAATAGGCACAACCACTACTCACTGACCGTTTCGCCACTACAAGGCCAATTTTGGAAAGTAATCGAAAATGTTGATTTTCTGGATTTCGGTAAAAATGACTGAAACTGTGATATGTTGTAGATATTGTGATCCTGAGAAAAGGATTTAATAGGCACAACCACTAATCACTGATACGTTCGATACTACAGGGCCACTTTTTTTGAAAGTAACGGAACATGGTGATGTTCTGGATTTCTTAAAAAAATAACTGAAACTGTGATATGTTGTAGATCTTGAGATTCCGAGAAAAGGTCTCAATGGGCACACCCATTAATCACTGACCGTTTGGCAACAACCAGGCCACTTTTTTGAAAGTAAGCGAGGATGGTGATGTTCTGGATTTCGGTAAAAATGACTGAAACTGTGATATGTTGTAGATCTTGTAATTCCGAGAAAAGGTCTGAATGGGCATACCCACTAATCACTGACAGTTTGGCCATTACAGAGCCACTTTTTTAAAGTAACGGAACATGGTGATGTTCTGGATTTAGGTACAAATGACTGAAAAGTGATATGTTTTAGATCTTGTAAGGTCTCCATGGGCACACAAACTAATCACTGACCTTTGGCCACAACCAGGCCACTTTCTTGAAATTAATCGAAGATGATGTTCTGGATTTCGAAAAAATAAAACTGATATGTTGTAGATCTTGTGATTCTGAGAAAAGGGCACAACCACTAATCACTCAACGTTTGGCCACTACAGGGCCACTTTTTGGAAAGTAATCGAATATGTTGATTTTCTGGATTTCGCTAAAAATGACTGAAACTATAATATGTTGTAGATATTGTGATTCTGAGAAAATGTCCTAATGGGCACAACTAATAATTACTGACCGTTTGGCCACTACCGGGCCACTTTCTTGAAAGTAACGGAACATGGCGATGTTCTGGATTTCGACAGAAGTGACTGAAACTGTGATATGTTGTAAATCTTGTGATTCCGAGAAAAGGTCTTAATGGGCACACACCCTAATCAATTTCCGTTTGGCCATTACAGGCCACTTTCTTGAAAGTAACCCAAAATGTTGATGACCTGGATTTCAGTAAAAATGACTGAAACTGTGATATGTTGTAGATATTGTGATTTTGAGAGAAAGTCTTAATGTGCACAACCAATAATCACTGGCCGTTTGGACACTACGAGATGACTTTTTTGAAAGTAAGCTAAAATGGTGATGTTCTGCATTTAGGTAAAAATGACTGAAACTCTGATATGTTGTAGATATTGTGATTCTGAGAAAGGGATTTAATAGGCACAAGCACTACTCACTGACCGTTTCGCCACTACAGGGCCAATTTTGGAAAGTAATCGAAAATGTTGATGTTCTGGATTTCGGTAAAAATGACTGAAATAATGGAGTGTCAGTGGGTCAATTGGATTAAGATTTTTAAGTGGGTTGTGGGTCAACAGGATATGACTCACTGCGACACACAACCCACCGTGACCCACTTTGACCGAACAATCCGTTCTGACCCACGCTGACCCACCGAACTACTGTGACTCGCCAACCCATTCTGCTCAGTGCATTGTAGACAGCTTCTGAGAACTGGTGAATTTGTCTACGTTTTACTTTCAAGACCTTCTTTTTTCTTCTTTTTCATTTGTTTCTATTGAAGAAAGAACTTCAGGCACTCTTGCAGAACTTTAGGAAACTGATCATATTTGCAATTGTAATAATAGCAATAGGACTTACTTCTTGACTTTTCAGACACAGCCTAAGAGTTTTTAGAGGAGCTAACTACTTGTTTTATTTTGAATCATCTATAATGTATGAATTATTATATAATAAAGAACAAATAATAAAGAAACTAAGTCTACCTGATGGATAAAAATAAGAAATTATATAAAATGCAATGATCTGATCAGTACGGTACTGTATACGTACTTTTGGGCCACCCTGTATATTATTAATAATTTATTTCTTGCATTTAATAATAACTAGCTGAAAATAACCACTTTTCGCATGGGTCAGATAAAATATCTATGTAAACAAACTGAACAACGAAACGAAAATATATCTGTAATTTTCTACTACTTTTACATATCGCGGGAAACGCCCCTTAGACCCCCTGGTTCAAAATTTAAAAAGAACGCCTCTGGCTCCCAAGCGATGGGAGCTGTATTTAGAATTCAACGCCTCTGGAAGAATCACCATTCATCTCAGCGACCGTGAAAACTAAGGATTTGATACTAATATAGGTCATTTTGGATTATTTTTACGTGTTTTTGTACCTCTCCCCCCTCCCGGTGACCCCGGCCCGCACGTAATGGTAGCTGATTTTGAAAGTCATCGCTAATTGAAGTGTCACCATTGATCTCAGTGACCGTGAAAACTATGAATTCGACACAAATAGCGGCAATTTTCTAATATTATTACATGTCTCGGTAAATGTCCCCCTCCCCTGAGACCCCTGGTTCGATTTTTTAAAAATAAAAACCACTTGGTCCTGGTCTGGGGCCTGGACAAAAGTATCCGTTATTAAAATTATTAACTTTTTGTCAACTCGTCTGATCCCCAGGCCGCACACAGACAGACACACAAGCAAACTTGAACAGATAGAACAAACAGCGTTCTTTCGCATAGAATGTTGTTGCTTCCACCCAGCCTAAGTGCCGGAGGGCTTCTTTTATACGTAAACACGTCTATTGAATCTGCCTCTTCTATCGAAGTAATGGGTCGCGTGTAGTGCTAGTATTAGCTATTTTGTTGTTATTGACCTTGAAGAACTAACAAATGGTTTCACATCAAGTCACAAGTCGCTTTGGTCCGTGAAGTTGATATACAGTAGAAATGACCTATGCATTACTCATCCGTTGTGAAATAGAAATATTATGTTGGTTTTATCTGAACACCCACAAATCTGTTATAGCAAGAGGCCTTTCCACAACTACTTCCAATCTACATTAAATTTCACGGCTAACTTTTTGAATCATACACAAGAGTATCATTGATATGTTAGTGTTAATAATATCTATGGAACCAAAGACAGGTTTTAAACTACCAAACTGTGCTGTGCATAAAGTCGGAAATCTTATAGAGTGGTTTCATCCGTGTGTCTGTTGACAGATACCAAAGCAAAGACAGAAAGTGATATAGAGACAGGGGCGGATCCAAGGGGGGGCGATCGGGGCGATGCCCCCCCCAGAAGAGGAAACTTTCTTATTTTTTTTATATAAATAAAATCCATCCCAGAGTTTGGAACCCTTAAAAGTAGCATTATGACAACCCACCGCCCCCCCCCCAGAAGTCGGTCCTGGATCCACCCCTGTATAGAGAAATGGTTTTCTGCTATTGATTCTTCATCCAATGAATAGAATAGGTTCCATCTCATCCGTTAACTTTATATTGAACCCAGAAGTGGTTCAAATTAGCAATTTCCGGTTCTAACATTTAACCCATAGATGAAAACGGTAACATACATGAAAACTTTTTTTTTTTTTTTTTTTTGTAAACGATTGCACGTGTATAGGCAACATATCATGGTCATTCACAATCTCTACTAAAATTGAAAATGGTTTAAATTTATTATTACCTCCGGTTTCAACAACAGTTTCAACTTTCATCGTCATAGCATAAAACGGCAACATAGCGAGAACTGATTTTTGAAAACGAGTTACCATCTAGAGTCAACATCATGGGTACACAAAATATTCTACCGAAATTATAAATGGTTGAAATTTACTATTACTTCCGGTTTCAATTTCCAATTTCCGCCTAATAGAAATAGTAAATGCTTCAAGATGTGGTCTTTTGCAATTAATTCAGTATCGAAAGAATATATTTTATTTCCTCCGTTAACATTCTACTCAAACCGGAATTGCTTCAAATTAGCCATTTCCGATTTCAACGTTTGTCGATATATAAAGAAAATGATAACGGATAGTGAGAAGTGGTTTCTACAAACGATTTAGAGTCTAAAGACAAATATCTACAATACTAAATTCGGCTGTAGTTAGAATTTATTATAACTTCTGGTTTCAATAACAGTTTCAACGTTTATCGCTATAGAATGAAAACGGCAGCAGATAGCTAGAAACGGTTTTAAGCAAACGATTCAGCCTCTCAACAAACATATCGTTACTATCCATATAACTCTACTAAAACTGGAAATTGTTCAAATTTACTAGTACTTCCTGTTCCAATACTGATTTCCGTAGAGCAAAAATGGTAAAAGATATTAAAAAGTGGCTTTTTGCAATCGATTCATCGTCTCAAGAATAGCCTCCTCCATTTCCGTGGCAGCTTTGATCAAAGCAGAATTTGTTAAAATTAGCCATATTATGTTTGAACGTTCCTCGCTATAGAGCAAAAACAGTAACAGATAGAACATTTTTGTCCAAACGAATTACCGTCTCGAGGCAACATACCATAATTATTGTCAACATCATACTGGAACAGGAAGTGGTTCAAATTAATTATTACTTCCTATCTCAATTCTTTTTTCCATAGATCAAAACAATAGGAGATATCAGGATACGGCTTTTTTTAACGATCAACAGGAAGTGGTTCCAATTAACTATCATTTCCTATTTCAATTCTTGTTTCCAGGAATTAAAACAATAGGAGATATCAAGATACGGTTTTTTTAAATATATCAGAGTCGTAAGGAAATGTTCCTCCAAGAATTCAGCATCCCAAGAATACTTTCCACCAATTCCTATTCAAAAAAGAAGTAGCTGAAGTTAGCCAAGCTCGGTTTCAACGTGTATTGCTACATTTTTAATCTATGACGAAGAGTTTCAACTTGTTGCATATATTAGAGGAGTTACCAGTACCAATACCAAACTAAAAGAAGTGAGTATCGTTTCACAGAATGAAACGAAGATTTCCAAACAATATGAATTCAATAGTGAAACTTGAAGTAGTGTTATCATCTGTCACAAAAGAAAATGTACGTTTTTCGCGGGATAGTATGTTTCTATCACCTCTCGATTTAATTAAATGTTTTAAAGGACCAATCCCTAACCATAAATCGATAAACGTATTACCTCTCGTTTTGCAGCTCAGACAAGATACGATAGAAATATCGTAAATCTTAATAGAAAGACAAAACAGCTACGTTCTTTTACAAGCTTGAAACTTACGAATATTAGCAGTATATATTTACAGAGTAGGGAGTTTCTGCTACGTTATTCCGTAGTTCATTGGATCCGTACAGAACTACCACCCAGATGCTATGTGAGCTTTGTGGTGGACAAATACCGTGTGCGTTGGAGTTTCCGGGGTGGTCCCGCTTCCTCCCACTGTTTTCATTCCACCAATTCATACCATCATCATCCATACAGCCTGAGCCGTAGTTACCTAAAGAACGTATGACAAAGTCAAGTACTTGACCTACTAAGTAGAATTTGGTACGCTACCTTTAGACCACGGAGGTCAAAACCGTGAACTGGCGTGCTCATAAGATCAGTGCAATTTGTAGTTATGTTCAATTAGCAAGCCAAATACCAAATGATGTTACATGTTCCTGTATTCTTTATATCATAGTATGATACTACAAATATAACAAAATATTATGATAAAATAAATCACCAAGACGCCAGGGCGGATTAGGTGTTCCTGGAACGGTGGCTCAGTGATTGAGCGTTCACCACTGGTGGATGGGGTCCCTGGTTCGATCCCAGGTCTCGCCAAATGAAATTTGTGGTGGACAAACACCGTGTGTGGGGGTTCTCGACGTTCTCCCGTTTCCTCCCACTTTATCAATTCCACCATTTCATTTCATTTATTCCACCATCATCACCGTCTCCTTTAGCCTAGCCGGCATAACTGTGGGACGTAAAACTCAAAGATTTCATTTGCATTGTTTTGTTTTCGTATTACTAGTAATAGCAGTAGTGGTATTCGCTGTCGTATTAGTATAGTAATATGTAGTAGCAGTAGTTGTAATAGTAACAGTAGTAGCAGTGGCGGCAATAGTGGAATTAGCACTAGCATTCGTAATCGCAATAGTAATAATAGTATTAGCAGTAGTAGTTGTAGTATTAGTATCACATACGGTGTAGAAGTTTTACATATCTTCTCTGTTACTTGTAATGCATTAATGAGTGTAGTATAAGACTTTTACGTCCATGAGCTGTATTATTGTATAATAAACATGGCTGGACAGAGCAAGCACAAATAACAAATAGACAGACAGTATAGGGATATAGAAAACAAACCTTGGGTAACTTTTCACACGATTTTCCTATTTGAGAAGGACAAATAGACAGTGCAACATTATGACGACATATTTCTCATTTTCCATTACATATTGAAGGATTGACTTGATTTATCAACTTGGTTGTTCTCAGGCTGGTTACGCCCGGCCCGTTTAGAGCCCGGCTCCTTTGTGCCCGGCCAGTTTAGAGTCCGCCCCATTCTCTGCCCGACTCGAGATTCGGGCCGGATCGGGTCGAGACGAACACAGAATACAGATCCATCCGGGCCGTCTTCGGGCCTGGCTTTGCAGGGCTCTGGTCTACAGACACACGGATAAAACCGTTTTATAAGACTTCCAGCATTTATGCACAGCATAGGTTTGAAGGTCATTTTTATATTAACTTCATGAATTAAAGGGAACTTGTATTCCTCGAAAGGCATTTGTTGGTCCTTCAAGGTCAATCGAATAATGAAAAAACTGATACTAGGAGTATTTTAACATGCCACTCACTACAACGATATAACAGAATGCTGCCTCCGGCTGTTAATAAAAGGCTTAACTAGCTGGAACTCGCTAGTACAGGAGCAACGTTATATGCCAAACAACGTTGTACTGTGTAAGAAATGCTAGGGGTTGTTCTGTCTATGTGCGCCGCCTCCTTGGTGTTCCCTGGTTAAAGCACTCACACAAATAATCTTGTCAGGGCCGCTGCAGGCAAGATTTTTAATTTCGAAACATAATAAACATAATAAAATAAATATTTCTCGCTTGACACTATTAAAAAATAAACAATTAAAACATAGAGATGGGAGTTAAAATTTCTAACCTCTAAAACATAATTGATTGTTTCAAGTGTGTTTTTGCAAAGGCAACCAAGGAACACACTAAGTTAGTCACTTTATACTTTGTGTCCACAACAAAATCCTTGCAGGGGGCGCGGTGCCTCAGTGGTAGAATATTCACCTCTGGTGCTTGGGGTCCCGGGTTCGATCACAGTCCCCGCCAAGTGAACCTTGTGGTGGACAAACACCGTGCTCGTGGGTTTTCTCGGGGCACTCCCGTTTCCTACCACTTTCTTCATTCCACCATTTCATTCATCTCTCATCATCACCGTCTCCTTTAGCCTAACCGGCATAATCGTGGGACGCAAGACTCAAAGATTTCATTTTCAAAATCCTTGCAAGTTCTTTTTGCAATACCATTAAAATTATTTTCTTTTATGATGATATTTTCATTTTAATTTGTATGAATGTGGTATTTTCTTTTAGTAACGTTTGATAATATCACTGCCTCTTGCACTCATTGTGCATCATGTAAGTTGTTGAAAATATACACTAAATACCACGATTATATATGTTGGGAATATGCATTACAGGAATTAAACTTGAACCCGGGTTTCAATCTGTTTCTTTACGTTTAAGTCAGCCGTGTTACCGACTGAGCTAGAACAGTCCCAACTTATCCTTATATTACCGGTATATTTTACTTTATCACAGCACAGCCCTTTATGACAGTGTTCATAAAAGATTTTAACTAAAAAGAAATCAATCAAAAAAAATCGAGACTCCCCTGAAAACATATAACACGCCCCGCCATTGATATGCACCCACATACATTTTGGAAAGTCGGCGCCGTTGGTTCTATCTGTTGTGTTTGAAATCAGTGTTTCTTTCAGAAACTATGTTCCCGGGGGGCACATTTCGTATTCCGGGGGCACTATCGATAACTTTCTATTTTTTATTATATTATAGATGTATTATTTTGGTCTCTTCCGGGGGACACTCTCAGAGCTCCGAGCGGGCAGTACTCCTAAAAACACTTCTGGAAGAAGCACTGTTTGAAATACACCTAATCTAATATAAATAAAATAAAAAGTTTATTTGTGTGTCTGTCTGTCTGTATGTATGTATCTGTGTGCTGCCTGGAGACCAGACAAGAGGACCGAGAGTTACCAAATTTTGATCTTGGGTACCTTGGCCCAGGTTCCGGATCAAGAGGAAGCGTTTTTTTATATCGAACCAGGCAGTCTCAGGAGACGTTTACAGGGACATGTAAAAGTAGTAGAAGATAACCGATATTAGTGTCGAATTCAAAGTTTTGGCGGTCGCTGAGGTCAATGGTGAAACTCCGATTGTATTAACTTCCAAATTAACCTTACTTAGTTGAGGGTCAGGGTACCGGAGATGATAACTGACATGTAAAAATAATCCAAAATAGCCTATATTAATGTCAAATCCAAAGTTTTCGCACTCGCTGAAATCAACGGTGATACTATAGAGGTGTTGACTTCCAAATACAGCCACCATGCGAATAATGGGTTTTTCTGATAGTTATTAATAAATGCAAGAAATAAATTATTAATAATAAATGGGAACAGATAGGAATGCATTTTGAAAGAAAGAAACGAAATTGTAAACATACATAACCATGTCTGACTTTACATAATCTATCCTAAACCACGATCACTAATCTAACAAGAAGAAAGTAGACTTTGGTAAATTAACTTCGGGGTCATTTTTCGCGAGGTAGTATTGCACATTTAAAATATGAATATTTAGGTATGCGCACGAGTCGAGACATGTCTCGAATCTGGACTGAAATTCGAGTTGACATACTTTGTAAAATTCGAGACGAGTCAAGACAAATTTATTTCTCGACTCTAATTTTCGAGCCGAGACACGAGTCGAGTCGAGACTTTTCGTAAAAATCTCGACTCGACTCGAATGTGTCGAAAATCTTTCTATAATTTTTAATATTATTTTGAAGAAAGTATTCAGTCAGAAACAGCCTTGAAACCAATTCCAGTATTTATTACTTTAGAAAGGTACCGAACGCATAAACTTAATGGTTAATCTTTCGAAATCAAGATTTAATTTTCAGCTCAATTCCGTTAATTAAAACTAATAATTAATGTTGTGATATTTAATTGTACTTCAAATATAATAATAATAATAATAATAATAATAATAATAATAATAATAATAATAATAATAATAATAATAATAATAATAATAATAATAATAATGCTCTGGGGGACATACACGTGAGCATGTATCTAGTATAGCTCGAGCAAGGCACAATGACGGCCGACGCGTATCGCACACTGCATGCAGACTACGTACACCCCTTGATGACGACCATGTTTCCCAACGGTAGTGGCATTTTTCGACAAAATAATGCACCATGTCACAAGGCCAGGAGTGTGATAAAGTGGTTCAAGAAATGTTCAACAATGTTCTATATCTGTTGACGATGTGCGAATTACAAGGGGGATGAGGGAAATCCCCATTGGTAATACTATATGTTCCTATAGCCAAAGGAGATTTCCCTCCATGTCAAAGAACTATTTGCTGTGTAATTAAAATGTATGAGTTGTTTTATCTGTTGTGTGTATGAAATAAATTATTAAAAAATGCAACAAATAAATTATTAACAATACATGTGATCAGATCAGGGCCGGCGCTACCAGTTTTGCCGCCCTGGGCGGTACTTTCAAATGCCGCCCCTTTAATCCGCAAACCTTATTTTGACAGAAGACGTTCAGGTATTAAGAAAAAGTAAGATACCATATTTAAAAACATGTATGAAAGGAACCTTCAGGGGACTAAAGGGGCGGCAAAACTGCTAGCGCAAACATAGCGCAAAGTATTTATACTTTTGTAAATAAAAAATTGAACTATCTCTCTCGAATGCTTATGTAATTTAAACGACTCCATACATGACACAATATTCAGTATGATCGATTTCGCTGTACGTGATATATAGCAGGGCATACAGGATTTTTTTTTAAATGTACTTTAGTCCGGCTTTATTACAAAAGGTGTTTCCAATAGAGTATGGAGCAAAAGGATAATATAGTGAATCAAATATTACGGCAAAAGTAAGTAATTAGCTTGAGACTTATTATGTACTAAAACACAATAGAAACACACAAATGTAACATACTTTAATTGAAAAAAACTTTTCTTGTTTTGGTATGAGCAAATTCCTTTATCACATTCGCGTAGTCCAATGTTTCAGCCAATTAATGTCCCATTGATATCATCACTAGACCACTTAAACGTGTTTGAGATATGGAAGAACGTAGATAGGTTTTAATAAGCTTAGAGTAAGTTTCGAAAAATTTCTTTCTCTACTTGCCACGGTTACTGGTAGGGTAAACACAATCATAACTGCAACACTGACATAGGGAGCAAAGTCATATTTCTTAATTAATTTTAGTTTCTTTTGGTGAACTTTTAGGCTTAATTATAGCGGTTAATAGTTTCAGTTCGTCTTTCAAATCACTGGGGTTAATATCTTTTGATTCTTTGCATATTAAAATGCAGGCACTTTTCAGACAAATGTCCAGGTGCCATATCGTTCAGATTACTTATATCATAAAGAAAATCGAAATATTCGCTGTAATGTTTAAGTTGCTCAAGCCATTCTCTTAAAGCTAACACAATCACGTCTAGAAGTAGTAATAAAAATCGATCTTGTATTTTGTTATGTGGGTCTTCAATAGCTTCATCCTCTGCCTCGTACTGAATCTCTCTTTTTCCATATCCGTGTGTCATCCATATCTAATGCTGATGCCAAATCATATCAACTAAGATATATTGAAATTTTACATCATTTCAGCTCCTCTCAATTTTCAAGAAACCCCGACTGCATTCAACACACGAGAATCAATGTTTTGGAGACTTTTGCTTACTATGTTTAGGTGGAGTAAAAAGTCATACCAGATAACGAAAGAGCAAAGGAAAGTAACGTCACGCAGCTAGTTTGCCATACACAGAGCATCGTAGGGGACCATTCTATGTATTCTATTATCGTTATTTATTTGAAATAAGGTATCATAAACCTCTATTTGATATCTAAGTGGAGTCAGAGCATCAACTCGGCTCTCCCATCTTGTGGTGCTGGATAACTTTAAAGTGAGGCTGCTAATATATTCCTTTAGTATGACCCAACGTTGAACTGACGCAGAAAAGAAGTCATAAAAATTTTTTTTAACTATACAAAAAAATGAAACTGTGGACTGAGATGTTTTGGCTGCATCGTTAACGACAAAGTTTAGTAAAGGAACATAGAAGGCTTGGGAATTTGGTTTTGCTTTTCATATTGGAACTATTGTCATATCTTTGGCCCTTCATGTCTTCGATAGAAGTTCATTTCTTTTAGCTGTTTAATTATTACTTCTGTCAGTTCTAGACCAGTGATGCCTTTTACTGGTACGGAACCAAGAAAGTGTTCGCAAATTTTTACAAGCCATTCTCCATTACTGTATGCAATTTGCACAAAACGAACGATCCTTTGCTCTTTACCAGAAATATCTGGTGTACAGTCTAGCATTATAGTGTAAGATGTTGCAGCTTTCAACAAAAACAGTATTTTACTTTCAATTTACTCACTAAGAATTGGAATAAAAAAATGGACGTCTTTTTGTAGTGGTATTTATTTTGTCCTCCCATGGTTCTTTTAATGTGTTCGACCATGACGCAGTCAAACTTGTATTGTTTGAATATAAAAACAATTAGATATAAATATATATATTGTTGATAAGATATGATAATGAAAAAATTTGTAAATTAGTTAAAAACTCGCTGCTAGAATCTAAAAGTCTATAGAGGTGCTGTAGGCTAGAACGGCTTGTCTCAAGCGGGAGTGTGCCTTTTGCGTACTTGGAGTGGAGCATTAGAATATTGCTAAATAGAAAAAAAATATAAAAGATACTTGACAATCTTATCCGTCCTAGCTGAAAATCTTATCTACGCCGCTGCAAGGGAAATCTTGAAGAGATACCTGTGACTAGTACTTTTATAATTGAAAATAAGAGGGAATGCTCTGAATTTCCCGAGTGAGTATTTTCCTGAATGTGAGTGAAGTTTAATTACATTCTCAGGGAACACAATTTTATTTTTCCATGTGGGCCTATTACGAAGCATTATATTTTAATAGTATTCTTTTCTTTTTCAAATTTTGCCGCCCATTAGACGTGCCGCCCTGGGCGGTGGCACGGCTCGACCCCCCCTCGCGCCGGCCCTGGATCAGATAGGAATGTATTTTGAAAAAAAGAAAAGAAACGGTAAACATACGTAACCGTATTTAACTATACATAATGTGACTAAACTAACCGATGGTAACTAATCTAGAATAATGTAGGAAAGATGCAAGAAAGCAATTAATAATAATAAATATCAATATATAGAAATATATTTTGAAAGAACAATGTTTCCCAGATGTAACTTTGTAAATTTAGGATTTAGGATTTAGATTTCTGGGCTTTCGGCATCTGAGACCATTTAACCCGTCACGTTCGAGGGATGACATCTCTAGGCGAACACACTTTCCGGGGAAAGGGAAGGAAGAAAGGATTGGGGAAGAAAGGAAGTGATCTGAAACCTAAGGTATCACCCTGGCATCTTCCTGGTGTGAATGTGGAAAACCAAGGAAAATCTCATTCAAGGTGACTGGCCAGAAAAACTTTTAAATTTTTCGACCGAGTGCCCCCACCAGGAATCGAACGCGGGACCGCCTTCATGTAACCATATAAACGTATGTTTGTCTATTCCATTACATTGCGAATAGGCGAAATTGGAACAATGTTGCATCGGAGTCAGTCAATTAGTTCGAATAAAATCTGTTATTCATAGCACAATCCCTTCGAGGACATTTCCAAGATCGAGGCAGTAACCCACATGGTCGAAAGTAGTGTTTCCACGAGATGAGACGAGAGAAGACTTCAAGCTCTCTAGTCTCGTGAGACGAGACACGAGAAATGTCTCGTCTCGTGGCAACACTAGAGTGGATGAGGCCCACAAAAAGGAGTTGTTATACAAAGTGGTTAAAATTACAGCTTTTAACCACATTTGTTTGGTCATCAGCACAACACACAACACGACTACAATCTTCCAATCAGTGTTTCTTTCAGAAATAATGTTCCTGGGAGGGTATATTTAGAATTCCGGGGGTACTGCTGGTATTATTCTATTATAGATGTATTATTTTGGTCTCCCCGTGGGGGGTACTCTTAGAGTTCCAGGGGGTAGCACCCCAAAAACATGTCTGGAAGAAACACTGCTTAAAACAACGACTACTTAGTATCGACCACGGGTGCCCGAAGGGAGGGGGAAGGGGCCCGGCCGCCCTTGCTCACGAAAATATATGTGTAATATAGCAAACTACGTATATTAAATATCAGGCGTAATATAGCAATCAAGGAGATGACCCCCTTAAAAATTCTTCGGGCGCCAATGGTTTCCAGTAATGAATTATTACGACAGGAATATTTGTCAATATCGTCGGTACAGTCGAAAGGCAAGCCTTCCCCACTTATTCTGAAATCCTTTTTTCAAAACCTCTGGAGCCACTTCAAAATATAAGAAGGCCCATGTGACTTTCTGATTTCAAAAATGACTTTGGTTCGAATAACAACATAAAACAATAAAACGAAACTAAATTTTATTGTCAAACCAGCATCCTTTCAAACTCAGTACAGGAAAAGGCCTACACGTTTCTGTCTTTGTTCGGAACGAGAAAACTCATGAACAATGGTTAGTTGCTGATGAAACTGGCATTAAGAGAACTTGTATTTCTATAAAGGATTTTTATACATAGATATAACCACCAGCCCTCGGAATGAAATATTCTGAAACACTGATCTCAAAGAATGGTTTAACATTTTACTTGAATCTGGAACAGTATCACTAAATATTTAAACTTGAATCGGTTGGAAAATAGAAATAAAAGCTGTTTGTAAGAATCATTTAAAAAATAACTTTAGGTCTTCCTTGTTCTTTTATCATAGTCCTCATTTGAAATAATAAACGCTGGTATACTTTCGAAGGCAATAATTTATTCCGAGTTAATAATTTTTTAAACAATTTCAAAAACTGTCTTTTCATTTTTGAGATATGAGACGATACGAGGCATTTCAAGAGACGTCTCGTCTCGTCTCGGAAACGAGACGGGACAAGTAATCTGTCTCGTCTCGTGTCTCGTATCAAAGGTTTCTGTCTGGTCTCGTGGCAACACTAGTTGAAAGAAAGAAACTAATGAAATCTTTGGGTTTTACGTCCCACGATTATGCCGGTTAGGCTAAAGGAGACGGTGATGATGAGTAATGAATGAAATGGTGGAATGAACAAAGCGGGAGAACCCCGAAAAAATCCACGCACACGGTGTTTGTCCACCACAAAGTTCACTTGTCGGGGACTGGGATCGAACCCGGACCCCAAGCACCAAAGTTGAACGCTCTACCACTGAGCCGCCGCGGCCCCAAGAAAGAAACAAATATGTAAAGATACATATATGAGTACACACACACGGATAAAGTAGTCATACATGTGTTTTAATCTTCTGACTACTTAACCCCGACTAATTTAAGATTGCAAGAAAGTAATTATTAAGAGGAAATATAAACATATAGAAACGTATTTTGAAAGGGAAAAAAAGTAAACCGTACCAGCCGTGATATGAATCTGGGTTGTCCACTCAACAAGCAGACACCTTACCGAATTATCTGCGGCAGAACTTGCAATTTGTGGTTTTGAAGCTTTATTTATACTGTGTGTGTTACGTAACGACGCTACGGGATGTCATTACTAGTGCGACCACCTCATTCAAGACCCTTTTTGTAAATTGTTTGAGGAAAAAAGAGTGATTTCGTAAATCAACAAAACGGATCTTGTATATAGAGGGTGTAACTAAAAGGTACGACAAAACTTCATGGGTGGATTCCTTATTGGTAGACAAGCAAAGACGTTCCGATGACCATATGTCGGGAAATGCGTCGTTCCAGAATTACGGCCTTTGAGCCGACTACTGGTGTGAAATAGTCATATTCTGGTCGCTCCTTAATGTGTCTCAATTTAAACCTCAATATATCAAACTCTGATTAAGATAGGAAGGTAATTTTAGTAGCAACGTGTTCTGCAAAAATTAAGCTTTCCGCTGACATGCATTTTATGAGTGTATCCCCAAGGAATGCCATCTCCAAAATGCTGATGCAAAAATCAAACAAAAAACAAATAATTACCCTCCCATGTCCACCGTGGTACTCCCACACATACATAAAATATACAGGGTGAGTCAAAAGTCCTTGGACACCTGCATAAGTGAAAATCGACGGGAAAAGTAAAAAGTAATGATGGGAACAGAGGTTTGATGAGGGGCCGCAACTTTTGAAGTGTATGTCATCTTGAAATCCGCCATTTTGGATTCACGTCATTTTTTTAAATGGGAAGGGGGTGTATGACCCATCAAATAACACTAGCTTGAGCTCAGGAATTTAGTGGTGTAATTTGTTTTTCCTATCTAGTACAGTTTAGAAGTTATTAATGTTCAAAGGTGGGAAATTACTTTGATACTGAATGCTACAACACATGTTCTACGTGTTGTCCATTTCGTGCAATGCACAACTATAGTCCCTGCAACCACTCTGACTGGAGTCTCATACGGAGGAGATGTCTCCTGAAGTTTGGTCACAGGCTTGTTGGATGCGTTCCTCCAGGTGTCTCAAATCACGGATTGTCTCAGCATACACTATCTGCTTAAGATGTCCCCATAGATAAAAATCAAGGGGCGTTAAGTCAGGGGATCTGGGCAGCCACTCCACGGGACCACGGCGACCAATTCACTTCCGTGGCAGTTGTTCATCTAACCATTGACGGACACCAAGTCTATAGTGTGGAGGGGTCCATTGTGCTGAAAATAAGATGGGAAAATGCCGTCAGCGTTCAGTGTGGCAGGGAACACAAAGTCCTGCAACAGCATCAGATACTGTGGTGCAGTTAAGGTGTTGTAACTGAAAAATGGCCCAATGATGCGGGTGTCCCATATGCCACACCAAACCATCACCTTCGCTGGACTATGTTCTCGACTCGGGCCAACCCAGATCGGATTTGCGTCACACCAATGTCGACAATTATGTCGATTAACCTCCCCGTTCAAAGTGAGATACGTCTCGTCACTGAACAGTATGCCCTTGACAAACGCAGGATCCAGTTCGTGTTGTTCAGTAGCCCACATGCAGAACTCCAACCGGCGATCAGGGTCATCCTCGTTCAATTTATGTTGCATGTGCAGCTTGTAAGGATGCCACTGATTGGTGTGCAATATCCGGATAACGGAGGATTGGCTTATTGGACATGCTAGGGACACACGATGGGTACTTCGTGTAGGACTTTTCACAAACGACGCAACAACCGCCGTTGCAGTTTCGTCATTGGTGGCAGTCTTTGGTCGCCCACTACGTGCCCTATCTTGAACAGAGCCCGTCTCTCGGAATTTGGTGATCACGTGAGCCACCGTGCTGTGCGATACCGGTTCTCTGTCTGAGTGCCGTCGGTTGTAGTCAGCTGCTATTGTTCGGTAGCTGCGTTCCACTGATATAAGGATGATTTCGATCTTCTGTTCACGTGTCAGGCCTATTTTAGATCACCTGGAACAGAGAGAACTGGGTCAGTATCAAGGTAATTTCCCACTTTTGAACATTAATAAAATAACTTCTAAACTGTACAAGATAGAAAAAAAACAAATTACACCACTAAATTTCTTAGCTCAAGCTAGTGTTATTTGATGTGACATACACTTTCCCATTTAAAAAAGACTTGAATCCAAAATGGCGGATTTCGAGATGGCGGCCATGAATGACATACACTCCAAAAGTTGCAGCCCCTCATCAAACCTCTTTTCCCATCATCACTTTTTACTTTTCCCGTCGATTTTAAAACTTATGCTGGTGTCCAACACTTTTGACTCACCCTATATATATAAGCGGAAAGCATCGTCCTTTAGAAATACATAGATATCAAAAATATCTTCCTAGGTTAATTAGGGTCTGAGTTATTGAGGTTTAAATTGAGTCACATTAAGGAGCGACCAGAATATGACTATTTCCACCATTAGGCGGCTCAAGGGCCGTAGCTCTGTAATGATACATTTCTCGACATATGGTCATATGAACGATTTTGCTTGTCTACCCATAAGGAATCCACCTCTGAAATTTTGCCGTACCTTTTTGTTACACCCTGTATATATGTGTGTTGGTGCAACAATAAGTTCCCAAGAATATAGATTAATTCATTTTTGATTTTAATCTATAGAAAAAATGCTTTTTATGAAAGCAAGGAGCCTGCGAGTTAAAGATGGTTAAAGACCGTAAATAAAATTGAGGATCTGAATTGCAGAACATCCGAAGTCCACCGGAGTACTTTTTTGTTTTTAGAAGAAAGACAAGAAGATTATACTTGGAATGCTATTCTGTTTAGCTGAAATTATTTTGATTTTTTTTTAAAAAGTTTTGACTTGGACTTACGTATTATGCAAGTGAATATCTCTGAAACAGATGCTAACATAAAAAACAGAAAACGAAAAATACGAAGAAAAAGAGTGGACTTGGGATGTTTTGTAATTCTGGTTTTCAATTCAAACTTCAAATGGAACTGGGGTAACTCGCAGACAATGGCTGACTTAACACTTTGATAATAGCTGGTGTAATGGCTGGTTTGAGAACACAATTGATATGGCCTCTGTAGCTAAGTAGACTCCCACCCTTCCCCCTCAACATTGGATACGGAAATGAAAAACTTATTTAGAATTTGATTGTTGATTCCAGTATATTTCAAGCATCACTTCTCGGAATCTGGGCCTGTGATATGTCGATATATCGCTATCATCAATATCTATATTATCATATATCAACATTCGATATCGCAAATATATGGACATGAATATAATCATTCTAAATTTTCGATATCGATATTCGGGGTGTGGGGATGCGAGGTATAAAGGTCCCCTAAGACTTGCGATGGATGAAGAAATTAAACTTACTTTTTGCAAGATTGCTTTCTAATCATAATATCTTTATTACCAAACATTGCAATGTAAATACATCCACTTGCAAATTTGCAATATTATATGATGTAATTTCTTAGGAGCTAGAACTTTTTTGTTCCCTGAAGAAAGAAACAAAAAATGACGTGGAAAAGCAAGTACTTCGAACTTTGAACTAGAATTTACCGCAAGAAAGTTTTTTGTTTCTCTTCCTTGGAGATTTCCATCCCTTTTGGCCTTTGGGACCGCTAATTGACAAAAGGTGCACACATGATCGCTATATGCATTTATGCTCTGAGGCAGAGTCAGAGATTTAGAAAAGGAAACGACTTTTTAATAATAATAATAATAATAATAATAATAATAATAATAATAATAATTATTATTATTATTATTATTATAACAATGGGGTTTACAACTAGGGTCTTGTCTCTTTATCTTGCATGGGAAGGCCGCAAGTCTGCTACGCCACTGGTGTCCCCTATTCTGTGTTTGTCTCTTTTTCGTTTCGTGTAGATATTTGTTTTTGTGCTGTTAGGCTTTTATATGAAACTTTTATATTATGTAACTTTTTCTTTTTATGAGTTTCTTTTTTTTGGGTGGGGCGGGGGGAAAGAGAGAAATGCTTTCTTCTGATATCTGTTTCTTACCATTCATCTTGTTTGAACTGCTTAAGTAAGTCATTTTGTAACTTTTGATGTCATCCAACTCCATCACAATAATAAAATTGTCATTCTTAACAATTTGTTTTATTCCCTTATTTGCAGTTTGCCACATTGATATATTTGTGACAAAATTGAGGTTTTGTCCAACGCCTTTCGAATTCGTAACCAACCCAACCGCCGAGCTTTTTGGGTTGCCTGCTATTGCAGGAAAAGGAGAATTGCAGGTGGTAATGCACTTTTGGAGTCGTGTATACAATGACTAATGGAATAGGCTAAACGCTGAGCAACTACTATACACATGCTGCTACATTTACACGCATTTACTGTTTAATTATATATTTGAAATGTATCGTTTTGTCTATAAATCCTTGTCGAATTAATTTCATTCCCATCCAACTTGGAAAGAAGTGCTTGCTTGCTCGCTCCTACTGCGCACGGCACTTCCATTATTTCGCCAAATATTAATTCTAACAAAGCTCCGTTCTGTTCCTCTGTAAATCTAATGTTTGTGCTCTAAATTTAACAGCTCTCATTTTACATGTACTAATGATTACTAAGGAAAAACGACTGACCTTTGTCTTCAAGTGCACTACACAGAAAATAGGAAAAATAAAAGTAGCTAGTTGCTATAGGAACGGGTGAAGGAAACATTGACAAGGATCTAAGAGACCCAGTAAGACTATACATTGTGAAAGTACCTTCGTCTCGTTTCGTTCCATTTGTTCGATGACTGGAGCACGCAAACGTTCTAGTAATGGGTCATCCACTAACCAACCGGCAGATCTATCTCGGTGCTTCACGTAACGAGAAGTGCTCTCTCAATCTTCAATCAAGTACTTTCTTTTTCTCCCATTTCTTGTTTCAACAGAATGACTAAAGTAGTGCAACCACAAGCACTTTCCACAGACATCTCACCATTCAACCTTACATTGTGCTGCATCAGCTTTCATTTTAGCCCATCCTTGCTGTAAGGACTTTCTACCATGATTCTAAAAAACTTTTAGTTCAAATATGGGTTGGTTCACGAAAAACCTTTTTTAAGTTCCATCGACATACAAATTTCTATTGGTTCCTTACGACACTCTTTGAAAAAAAAAAAAACTATATTTGCCTTCAATGCAGTACAGCGATCTTAATTTCCCACCGGTTTGAAGTTCCTTACTTTAGTACGAGTTCAACGAGTTCAAAATATTTTAACAACAGAACAAAAAAAAATATATGCTCTTTGCGTTGAAAGTAATGTAAGTGTGATTAATTTCGCTAGCAATGAACATAGGCTCTCAACCTTACTGTTGCTGCCTGATAACATTTCAAATTCTCCCATTTCAGTCATTTATTTACTTATTTATTTATTTAGATCGAATAAACATTTCATGTATTCTAAAATTATCGAAACAAAACTGTTAATATATTTTCCAAATTGTTCAATCATACAATTGTGCCCAAAACTCTTTCCAATATCAGATAAATGTATTTATTAATCTTTTACTTCCCTCAGATACCGTTATGCAGTGCCTAATTGTATTAAATATTTATTTTAAGTAAGTACGGTATATAGAACATTTTTAATCACCGAAATACATTTCTAACATGGGTGAAAGTAATAAAATATGGATACATGTCAAATGTTTGTATGTGAAAGTGCCACGAATGTGTAGTAATTTAATATCTGTAGTTATTTTAACATTTGGATATGCTAACGCGTAGGTATATTAGTAACTGTCATTTCACCATTCTATAAATAATCCTTATATTTGCATTTGCATTTTAGTTACCGTTCTTTATATTTGCTGATACTGATCCTTATATTTGTATATGCATCTTATTGTTAGTTAAAGATAAGCAGAAGTCAGAAAGAGCGAGTTCCTCATGAGGAAATACGGTGAGTTTAGGAATTCACGGATAAACCATGAGAAGACACATACTTTAAAAGCTGTAGGAATTAAATACCAAGGATTCAAGCTGTAAATGTAAAATGTTCTGTGAATATATATTTTGCTTCAGAAAGCTGCATAGAATAATTAGTAGGCTACATTAGGTTAGATTTATGTCCTTAGCCTCCAGCGATAATTTCACTTTCCTCAAGAATCATCACTAATGGCAAACCTATAATTAATACAGCTAAACTATCACAATTCCGATTACGAAAATATTAGTTTACTCCTTACAGCTAGATACATGGCATTTCGTGGGAAACTGAATATTGAAGAAATGTTATTTACAACTATACAAAGAAAAGGCACATTTCCCTCACGGACCACTTTTAGGGACCGAAAAAGAGAATATGTCCAGGTAAAAGAGGACATCTTTTAACCTTAACTGAATTGAAATAATACTACGAGAGAAATGAATCATATTCATGGTAAGTCTGTGAGTTATCAGTCCCATCCAATGGATTTCAATTAAATTTGTCACAAACGTTTTCCCAACCAGCGATGATTTCAGGAGATGGCTCGGGGAACATTTTCCCCTCCCGAAGCCACGAAATTCCCTCCCATGAGCATATATCTTATCGTGCTCAATATAGATTCCTAGTATTTTAGTAATACACTTTTCACCTCCAGTGTATTGAAGTGCCGCTCTCTCTTCCAAAAGAAGATCTGAAATCATCATATTTTCCAACTTACTTGAATTCCCAAGGGCTGAATTGTTTTAGGATCAACATCCTCCGATATCTATAGTTGAAGACCATATTGATATTCCTCCTTCTAGTATTCTTTGGTCAGATCAATTCAGTTCAAGGAATGAATAATTTTCAATCCATCGAATTCTGTTTCGTTCGAGCACGAAATGTCATTTTTCATAGTTTTGTCATTTTCATCTTATTTTTCTACATTTCTTTAAATTCAGGTAAAAGTATTTAACTATAGTATTTTTGAACATCACCTCTTTTCCTTTTTTCTGCCCCGTTGCAGTCAAACTCTCTCATTGTGGAATGCTTTTAATTTTTTTTAAAGTTCTGGTTGTCCGAAGATAAGTGTTAATTATTAACGAAATTAAAAATTAAAATATCGATTCTCTGCTCCTCGTATGTTTACTACAGATCAGTATTCTGATAATGATGAGTCATGGACAATTAGGTATCCATATATCCAATTACTCTAATACTGGTAATGTATAGCAATGGATAAAATGCATTAGGAATATGTACAATTTTTAAATAAATTTATGAACAAATTTCTAGACAGGTTATATGAAGATATCTTGTGAAGATCGGAAAGTGAAAATTTAGAAAATCTTCAGAGCGAGAAATATTTTAATCCTAAATTTTCGTTATGAAACTCAGAAACATCCAGAAGTAGGGATCATATTGTCACAAAAGCCAATCTCGAATATATTTCAATTATGGAGGAAGAATGTTAACCATATGCGTATGTCCAGTCACTCTAGTATGGTCTGAGAGTCAAAAGTCTTGATCTGAGAATAAGAGTTGAACAAATAAATTACTCTTTGCGTAGGTTCAGAATGTATTATAAGTGTAAACATTAGTTTTACTTGAACTCCACATTAACATGTTGCCTCAACCATACACGGAAATTACCAATTCAATTAATAAATCGGAATTACAACAACTTAACCATGATCAATTATAAGTGTACTGATTTTAATATGAAAATTAATTCGCTTAGATTCCGACCTTGTTTGTAAGCTGAAGAAGGTTGTTAGTAAAGTTAACGATAATAAAAGACTAGGCAGACTAAACAAGTACATATTTATACAAGCTTTACTTGCACTTCCATTACACAGAACTCATCAAAATTTTATACACATTTCTTGCGTCTATCAACTTCTCACATATAATTTGTAGAACTATAATACTCTGTTCCTTAAAAAACATATTGTACTCTAAAAAACTAAGTATCCAAAGCATGTAGAAGTTAGTGATGTTCCAAATAGCCCAGATCATATTCTAGGCATTCAAGTTAGAAATCACTTATCATATTCTTCTCCTAACTCCTTTTATCATCCAACAACCCACTCTAAAAATAACATACAAATATATCGTCCTTCAGCATTCGATTGTTTACTAACTTAAAAGTCAGTTTTCATCTAACTTGTTCCAATGACTATACTTCAAGATCTAAAATTATGATATATCGTGTCCGTGTCCTATATTGCACCGAACTTAGACATCCCTACTTACGCAAAACACAATGCTTACCAGCACTCCGCAATTCATACAAAATCTACTTTATATACTGTACCTAGGTAGAAACAAGAGGATTGTACTTGAACGTCTCTACTTATGCATCTCCTGTCGGTCTTAACAAGTTTCAGAACCTATGGAAAACACACTCTGTATGCTAAATCGTAGTGAAAAGGAATAACTATGGACATATCAGTGGCAGAGCTAGAAGGTAAAAACTGCGGGGGGGGGGGGGGGACAGCCAGAACCCAGACTATGATAGGTATATTATGAGTTTACTATAAACTTTCAAAAATATATAAGTAATAATTAAAATTATTTTAGTCACTAAAAAACTTAGGGGGCCTAGACCTCTCTTCTAGTCTACATTCGCGACTGCATGATATCCATTATAAGCTTACATAATCTAGAATTGAAGTACATACCCTTCATGCCACATCCAACAACGCTGTACGTACCAACGAGCCTGCCTCACCACCTTAAAAATGAATTTACGATAACATAGCATCGAAAGAGCCAAATCAATAATAAAACAAAGAAGACCTCATAAGATTTTTAAATTTAAAACGTTGAAAAAGAAAAGAAGTAGTTTGGCTTTGTTAAGACAATTGAAAGAAGTTGCCTGCTCTTTCACAAAGATATAACTTAGTTCCAAAAACCCATTAAAATTGAAAGAACGGGAGAGAGAGAGAGAGAGAGAGAGAGAAATGTCTCCTCTTCTACCTTCATTATTGTCCTAAAGCAATAAAAAAAAAAAAAGAAAGAAAGAGACCATTCTTCGAGTTTTATATCTACTGGGGCGTCAACGCAATCACATTGTTCGGAAGACAGATGTTGATGGGCATCCACAAAAGTGTCTCTTTATAAGAATCGTTCGAAAAATAACTTCACTGTCACAATAGAATACACCTACACAAACAAACTTTATATATATATATATATATATATATATATATATTTGTATGTGTGTGTGTGTAATATAGCGAGAAAAAAGAAAAGGAAAGAGAGCGCAAAGAGAAAATTCAAGAGTTCCTAGTGAAAAACCAATTTATTTTTCAGTTCTAGCAAAATCAAGGGATTTTTTCTTTTTTTTTTAAAAAAAAAAAAAAAAATTATGTCACCCATTTCTTTTATTCGACACAAATGGAGAGATTGGACACATGTGTAAGGATCGTTGAATACGATATCTAGATTTAAAGCATTTTATACTATTACGAAATGATGTCTTTGGTTATAACCCTATTTGATACATAAATCCGACGCTATTGTCTAAATGGCCTTCTCTCTTTTGCTCTATTTGCAAGATAGCATTTTGTGAAAAAGGGTTTAGCACAGAGTACTTAAGAGCTCGACAAATAAATTGTTCTTTGCGTAAATTCCGCATTATTGCTGTGTATAAATGTAAATGTTAGTTTTACTTATACGTAAAACTACAATATTGTTTATATCAAATTATTTAGTCCAGTTAAGGTAAGAAAGGCAATAGTTGCATTCTGTGTCAATAAGTAGGTAAATCATTAGACAAGCAAAATTACAATCAGTGGCTATTTTTCAATGTTACCACAGGTCAACGTATAATTAAAGCACAATTTATTATGGAAATTCCTCAAAATAAAATTTAAAAGTCAGTCGTGCTTTCACAATGTCCTCTAACGGAGAAATAATCATTCAAGTACATTGCTACAGTATGGTGAACAACTCATGTATGTATCAACTCACTAGTCACGGAAAAGTGTTAACGAGATACAACATATCCCAAATAGCAGCTAAGTTGACTGCTAAGTACCTGCGAGAACCTCCAAGCTTTCGGTTGAATTGTACAGAGTGGTAAACAGTTTTGATGGTCGCCTGGAAAACTTTTGGGGTCTCATTCCGTAACTGTTTGCGTAAACGCAATGCAAAATCTGAACTTTGCTTTGTGAAAATAGACACAGATGTTACAATTGATTTTACAAGTTTTTCTTTACGTTATACTTCGCAATTTTTACGAAGGCTGTACAGAATAACACCCTTGAAACTGTAAGCCATCATCTTTTTCTACTAAGAAGCTTCCATACCTTACGGTCTTCCGCTAACCTCTTTGTTTTCGCGTATGACTTTTCTGTTTTGATATCATCCATTAATTGTAGTAGTCTCGTTCGTCCCTCTCTCTCTTTCCTGCCACCATACCTTCTAGCACGTTCCTACGTAGACAATGTCCCAACCAGTTTCTCTTCCTCTTCTTAATAATGTCTAAAATGGTTCTTTTCTCCCTCACTACTTCTAACACCCTCTCATTCATTTTCTACTCGACCCAGCTAATTCTTTCCATTCTTCTCCACACCCACATTTCGAAAACCTCCAATCGATCTTCATTATTTTTCCGTAATATCTATGTTTTTGACCCAATAGAACAATACTTCACACGAAACATTTAATGAGTGTTTTTCTCAACTATTTATTCAGAGATTCACACAATGAACTTTTTTTTCCTCCTAAGTGATTCTTTCGCCATTCCTATCCTTGCTTTCATTTCCCATTCACACTCATTACTAATAATACTAACCAGGTATCGAAAACTAGTCATCTGTTCTATTTTCTCCCTTCCTACTTCTATATTTGACACCGACCGCTTCGTCCTAATCATCATGGCTTTTGGAGACGACGTAAAATCTATTGCTTCCATCAACACAAAATTAAGTGTATTTAGTATATTTTACCATATTCAGCAGGGGCGGATCCAGGAGGGCGATCGCCCCAGAAAAGGAAACTTTCTTTTATATATATATATATATATAAATAAAACTCACCCTCGATTTTGGAGCTCTTAAAAATAGCTGTAAGTAGCAGTATTACAACCCACCGCGCCCTTCCCCCTGAAGTCCGTTCTGGATCGCCCTTGATATTCAGTAGTGGAATTTCTTTAGTACTTGTTTTCAAAATGGTTCCGTTTTGGATATTATCCTCGAAAATAGAACAGAGATATAATGAAGGAAAAAAGGAAACAAATACTTGATTGATTTGCATTTACGCCCTACGTCAGCAACGAAGTTTATAAGATGAGATTGACGTTTACAATGGGATCTGGCCACTGTAATGCGTTCGATCTGGGACCCAACGAACCAACAATACGCACTTTGGCCACTAGACTAAAAAGAAAACTAAAAAAGAAAAAAAATATATAGTAGAATTTGTGACTGTAAGCTTTGTTGATTATGCATTGTGGTGGTAAAAGGTCCTCTTGATTAGTATGTTCAAGTTTCAAATGTCAAATTCAGGCGTTTCTGCGTCAACATATCGCTTCAAAATGTAACGTTAATTCTGATACGTTATTCAGAAGATGGGAGAAAAAAAAAAGCATTTAGAGCATCCAAGAACCATGTAGGAGGATGTTGCGAGAGGAATCTTCCAAAAAAACCTCAAATTTACACTGTATAAGACTGCATTCTAAGTTAGTTTCAAGGTTTTCTTTAGAAATAAATAAATAAATAAATAAATAAATAAATAAATAAAGATACATCCTTTGGAGGTCATTTTCTGAGTTCAGCCCTGATAGCTTTAGGTAAAATGCTTAATTTACTACTTATTGTAGATACATGATTATTGCGAAGACAGTATTAAAAATAACAAAATTTAATATGTAAGCTTTCGAGAATTGTTGCGTTATAAACATTTTATCGTATATTACTCTAGGCATCAAAATAAAGAACCTCTAACCTAGTAGGCATTTTCGAGGAAAAGTTGGCATACAGCATATTTGCAAAGCTGAATGTCTACATAATACGGATCTACCGTATGTCACCGAATTTAGGTCTCCGTTCTTCCGTAATATTCATCAGAAAAAATGTAAGCATTACGCAATCTTTTGTGTATCAAGATTGACAGGTACATTGCAGTTATATAAAAGTCGCTAGATGGCAGAAGACTTAAAACTTCACTGTAACTAATATTACTCTCAAGAGATTTTTGATTAACGATAAGGACAAAATATGATATAAAATTAGAAATTTTAATTAAATTAACTTTGCAATCCACATTCTGTTAAAGTTGTTTGTATCTAGTTAAGATAAATATCAAGTCTTGCAGAGCAGTGTATTGAACTTCCATACTTATATTCTTGGTTTACGTTTCGTTATTTACAACGTATTTTTGTGGTATTTAGCCTACGGAAGATAAAAGCAACGCTGTCATTAGTCTCCAGCTATTTCATTCATATGTGCTGGTGTGATTACGATAGTTTCGGATTTTGTTCTGTTTCTGAATTGATGACATTATTCAGATTGCAACGTGGAAGCAACCTCAAAAGGAATGAGAAGCCCGATGTTGAAGAGTACCTTATCTGTCAAGAAAGAAGAAACGAGAGATTAATATGTGGCACAGAATGAGGTCTAAAGACGTTAAGTCAAGCTTCCGAGACCAGAAATAAACTGCTTGACACGCACAACAGATCTGCAATCAATCGGCTCCAAGCAATGGTATCATCAGGAGCCAAGGTAATGTGGTGGCATAAGTCATGTTTTTCATCCTTCATAAGCAAGACTAAGATTTAGCGACTACAAAAGAATGCTAACAGCTCAGGATCCGAAAGTTGCATATTACTCAAAAAAGCGGAGTAGCTCAACACCATCAGAAAATTGGGAGATTTGTATCTTTCCCCAGAATTTTAATATTAAAGGAACGTTATGCTCTCTGACCACATTTAATATGAGTAACCGTATACTGAATTTGCCCCAATATGACCTACACGTCTGTACACAACTAGCCGAAGTTACTGATCTTATCGCAGCGGAGGGAAATATAATCCAAATTGCTTCAAAAATTTCAGCGAAATGTGTCAAGAAATAAAAAAAAACATCAGCGGAAATAGGTATTGCTATCCAATGGTTAATCAGTGAGATCGGAGACTTAGCCAGCAAGGGGCATATTATTCAACTAAATGAAGTGCGAAATAGATACTGTGACTAAACAGTAAAAGCAGATGCTGAGGTACCATCATCATATAAGAGCAGAAGAACCACATTCAAGGATTCAAATCTATATTCATAATTGTTATAACTTCGTTGCAGTGCCAAACCAAGACGTATTGCTTATTCCTAGGAAATTTGGACATGTCTCATTTCAGAGAAGAAAGAATAGTCGCGCAATCCCTGCATAACAGTCTCATCATGACAGTTTCTTGGTACTATTCCACGTTGCGTTAAAACTAAGAAGTGATATTCTGGTGCACTTCAGGTAAATTGGATTCCTCGTCAGTGAAAATGAAATGATAGACTGTGTTCCGTAGAATCTGTTCATGTTCATTCGCCTCATGTTTGATGGCTTGAACCTCGAAGAAGACCCAGAGGATAATGAAGAAATAACTTTGGACAGGAAGGAAGCTGATACTCAGGGAAGGGTCCTCAGTATAGTCCAAGATCTTGTCTACAACGTAATTGGTGGGAAACATTGGACATGTGAGCAAGTCAGACTGGCAAGCACCTTGCACCAAGTGACGCGATCAAAGGAAGTAGTGTCTTCGTTTCACAATGCAGGATATATAATCAGCTATCATGGGTTGTTGCAGGTCGACACTGCTATGTAGAGAAACGCTGCAAACCATGGATGATGAAACAGGAGCTGTGATTCCTCCTAATCTCGTAATTGGTACATTTACCCATTTTGCAGGCGACAACATAGACGTAAATGACACCAAGATGAATGGAAAAACCTCATTCCATGCTACACAAATTGCAGGATGGCAACGTGGTCAGGGAAATGACATGATGGCGATAAAATCATCAAAAGGTTAGATCTTCAAGTACAAAAGTTATGGAAGAGCTCTTTCCCGCCGGAACAGTGAAAGAAGAATCTTGTCCAAAGTCAACAGAAAACACAAGGAAGGAATGGTTCCAGAAATCAAAGAATAGTTCAATTGCAGAAACTACTGCACGAAACATGGCATTTTTTCTACTGCGTTAAGATGAAGGAGACGTCAAGGAAGGCTGGATAAGCTTTAACCAAAGGCACAGGGGAAACTTTACCTGACATGATAAGTATAGGTTCATGTCCATCCCCTGCACATGATCTGGATATATTAAATAGGACTACTGTCGTCTTGAGTTGCAAGTACGTGGCCAGTAAACATGAAGAGCATTTCGTTGCTATTACTGCGGATGAAGCATTGTTCTCCAAACTAATGGAACTGAAGAGGGCAAAAAATGATTACGCCGACTTCCTCATTGTTAAGCTAGACGGGTACATACTGCCATAAAATTCTTGCAAGTCTTCGGCAAATATGTACAACCATCAGGATTATTGAAAGTTTGTGTTGAGAGCAACCTAATTGGCGCAAAACTGCTTAGCAGGAACATCTTATGCGAAAGGAACGAGAGCCCACAAGATCACTCCTCAAGTTTTATGAAGAATACTACTTCCACAGTAGCTTCTATCGAAAAAAACATATCTTGAGCTCTTTATGTTGCAAAAAATACTTTCGTCCGCCATTTTGTTTCCTTGTGAGTTTCTCAGAAACAGTGAATGTTACTGCGTGGCATACGGTAGAAATGAATTCAGGAACAACAAGTCATACTGAAACAGCATTTGAAGTGTTTTTCCTCACAAATGCCTGCCGAACTTTATCCTTGAGGATTTCTCCATATGCGCACCTGAGTATATAAGTTGCAGTAAACACGTTCAGATTTTCAGTATTCGCCACTGATTCGATTTTCCACCCAGCCACTAAATAGGGTTAATATTAAAATATGTGTGCACTTTCTAGCTACAAATATTTATAAGTAGTTTGTGCGTTACTGCTGAAATAAAGCAAACAACGATAGATAAAATCTGCAACTAACCAGTGTATTAAAAAAAAAAAAACATTTGTAATACGTACCTAACCAATCTGCACAAGCAAAGTACAAACTATTAATTATTATTGGCGGAGAACAACATATTTTTAGCGCCCAAAAATCGTTTATATCGATTTTCTCAGAAAATTCACATAAGAATTTATAATATGTCATTTTGTTTAGCCTAATGTGATCTATCAGTTGTTTTATGTCTTATCTTTCTGAACGATGCTACAGTTAAACAAAAATTCAAGTATAAGAGTTAATCATCATCTGGAGCTATATCCTATTAATTATGTCACACTGCCGTTTGCAAGTATTATAATGGGAAACTTCAATAGGTATGGGCAACCAGGGCAAGAGTGAACACTTTTTGTAAATCAAAGAATTGCGGTGGAATGGTGACAGAGAAAAACGCAATATGTTCTCTATGTGAAAGTCTGTTATCTCTAATAACATATACAGTTTAATTGCGGCAAATCAAGCAGAGGATACAGAGAAATAACATAGTTTTGACGAAGGAAACATTTTGTACTCTTGCCCCATATGGTGGGGTAAGAGTAAATAATGGTTGGGGCAACGATGTACAGTCGAATCAAAACATAGAAACGTAGGCATAAACACCAAAAAATACGTTGAATCACAGATATATATGTACTGGTTATATGGAACTAAGGAAATTATAACATGTATGATATACAGTACTGTAACATTTGTTGGCAGTTCCATTTGACACTAATTTGTTTGGTATTTTATAATTACAAAATATGAAAATAGGAAAAATCAGATCAACATTCATCACGAAGCAAAAAAAAAAAAAAAAAAAAAAAATGTTACTTGCGGTGCACACAGTGGTCACACACGTACACAGACTTCCTTTGATTAAGATTGGAACATTATTCGTGAGACCACTCGTTGCATATGATATAGGAAATCCTCATTTCACCGTTTGGTGTATCTGAAAACAATTTCCCACTGAATTGGCTGGGCGTATCCATGAGTGTGGATGACTTTGACGCTAATTTCTAGCTTCTTTTGTGTTCCCGTGCGACATGGCATATGCTCAACAGCCCGGGCTGCGAAATTCTAAATGATAATGCAACGTTTTGTTAGTAGTCTATAGCCGCCAACTTCTGTCTTACCTCTGCAAATGTTTTTTACTCAATGTTACATGTTGGGTAACACATTTTCTTTACCCAACATTAAAACAAGCGGCAAGTGTCAACGTTCACACTTGCCTCGTACAGTCTTACCCCGCTTCAGGTATCTTCCAATAATTGCCTGCAATCTCCCGCCAGAGCACTTTTTTTTTTTTTTTTTTTTTTTTGCGTACCACTGATAAGAAATACGAACTTATACATCTTTTCCAGGAAATATTTCCAATCCTGTACCTTCAGCTAAAATTACGTTATAAACTGTGACACTTACCTACGAATCTTTTACTTCTTTCCTTTTGCAACAAACTTTCTACTCTGCTGCTCTTCACACTGTACGCACACGGTTCCCCTCCTTTTCCGTTCCTACGTGTGTCATGCCGAACTAATTTTCAACATTCGTTTGTTTGCCGACGTTGCCACTTCTTCGTCAATAGCATTTTCACTCTTGCCCCAGCGTTCACTCTTGCCCTGGATACCCATATACTTTAATATTAGTTTAATTTTTAAAAATTAGGTGGGTGGTCGTCGTGCAGCATTCAAATTTTAGGTCTACAAAAAAGTCTTGACCTTTAAAACTACATCTGAGGATTTACATCCACGTATATCATCTTGTTCATGGGTCCCATTAGGTAACAGTTTGCGTCATCGCAACGTAAAATTTATATTTTAGTTTTCAATAATTGCCATAATTGCTTATTGGATTCTTTGCTTAGGTTTTGCGAAGACTAAGTATGCACACAGAAATTTCTGTTGAGGGTACAAGCTTTGGAGGGGAACCAATACGTCTATATAGTATTAAACCGGTATGTTTCTGCACACAAAAAACAATAAGTAAATGTAAACTGCTTCCCCCTATATTTTCAGAAAAAAATATAGAATTAGAATACTTTTATAAGAGAAAGAATACAGATGAAGTGTACGATCAAATTTTCATGCTAGATCGATCATTTCCCTGTTATACAAGAATAGTTTCATTAAGAAAATGCACAAATGTATGTTGAGTTAGGAAGTTTTGGGGGGAGGTTTGAAACCCGTGGGTGAGCCCTTGGTGATGACTAATACGTAATAACGCTCCAGCCCAATGAAAAATATCGATTGGTATAATATGTACAGTCCGCAGCAAAAACCTGCAATATGAGCATGTAAGTTTATTGCGAAACGACGAAGTCTTTTGCTCCAAAATAAGTGTTCAGGGGGAGAACGCTGAGATTTCTCCTGACGTGATTCGTGCCACTTAGACGTTATGTTGATTCCCTGCGCTGTTAGGCGTAGTTTCACAATAAACTTACATGCTTTTTTTGCAGGTTTTTTGCTGCAGACTGTGTCATCTTTGGACATACATCTGTTCCGTTATGCGCCAATATGTACAATTAATCTATGCATAATAAATACGATAAACAATGAGCTGTTGCTTTTCCTAGTGGTACTGATAAACTATAAATATTAATTATTTAAATTACTCTCATTACTAGGTATAATTATAAGAAAGGTTTACCCTTATACTAACCTTACATCATTCAAATTCTTAATTCGTAGAAACATTAATGGAAGGAAAAGATGCTTTCATTGAGTTTCTCTCTAAGAAATTGAAAATTTGTCTCTCTTATGGATGAAAAAGAAATCGAAGGACACGTCAATTTCTTTTAACTATCTATATGAACAAAAGGGGGGAAAAGTTAAGAAGATAATCCAATTTACTGGTTGTTAAACTAGTGACATTCTGAATATTTTTAATGGCCAAAAGAACGAAAAAAAAGAAAAAGATAACTTTTTCCATTATCTTTCCTTTATTATTCTCTCTCTTTGCATTACCTAATGGAGTAAAGACCTTGAAAGGTAAGTTTTTAAGCTAATGAGCAAAGAAAGGTAAGTAAGTAAGGTTTCTGTTAACCTCTCAAAAACTTCTTTGGAAACATTTCTTTCTTTCTCTGTACTTTTACCAAACTTCAAATTGATTGTCTTTTTACCTATTTCTTCCCATCATTTTGATCCATTCAAAAGGAAAAGGAAAGAGATGAGCAGATAGAAAAGTTCACAGAAACTCTTCAGGTACTTCATTAATGAACACTCAGAAAGAAAGAAGTTCCTGAAAAAAGTTCTTAAACATGGAACAAATATAATAATTAAACTTTATTATGATGGTCGTTTGTTGATTTCATTGGAAAACATGTACAACCCTTAGACAAATGGATAACTTACAGTAAATATGATTATTTCGAAACAAAAGCATTATATGTAATATACAGTTGCTCTTAGAAGTTAATATACACTACTTGATAAGTAACCAAGTATGTATTCTTTCAACTTTGAACTCTCTTGTAATAATGACTAGTCTTATTTCAGATTTAGCTTTGGGGGAGGAGAGACAAGACACTCTGACAGAAACAGAATATTACATTTTTCATTAGTATACTGTGAACCATTGGTTTACGAAAACTTCGATTCGTGAACAATCTGGTTGAACACATTTCCCCCCCGCTTTACTAACTATATTTCGGAATACAAACGCACACGCATAGTTGTACCGCCAATTCCACATGCCTAATAGTTTTGCGCGTTTGTCGTAAACATTATCCGTCAATTCTGTGTTCAAAAAACTACTTCTTGATTTATTTTTCTGTTTGTGTCTGTTTTAGCTCTCATAACGTTTTTTTTTCTTTTGGTTTGCTGTTATTTATTTAGTTTCAAAAAGGATAACGTTATGTTCATTTTATATTCCTCGTCAGGGAAAACACTTAAAATGTGAAAATAGTACCATGTTACTGTGACTAGAATGGATTAATTGTATTTACATTACTTTCAATGAGAAGAGTAATTTATTTACAAACATTACGAAACGGGTGAAGTTCGTAACTCGGTTATACACTGTATATTATTATACTAGTCATTAAAATCTATATGTCATCAGTGCATTAAATTTAAAACCTGTAAAGAATTATACCTAAATTCAAACATTTCTCAATTGTGCTTAGAAGTTTTGTTTCCTTTTTGTGTATCTTGTACGTCTTGTACATCCTTTTCATGCGTCTTGTACGTATGATGGTTGTAGCGAACGGAAGTGCAAGAATGCTTAGAAAGGAAGGGGAAGAGAAGAAAGAGAGTGGAGGAAGTATAGCAGAGAAAGCACCTTGGGGCCGGTTTTAAATTGAACGCACTATACGTCATTCAGGTGGGATAAGTTTGCCCCCCCCCCCCTTTGTAGCCCAAAATAACGACTCTTGATTTACCTTGGACTTCAATGGAATATAGGACAATATTTGGATATATGCCGAAGTTATCTCCTGATTATACCGCAAAGAACTTTGAATTTTACACAGGAAGTCCCGTTTCATTGCCTTAAGAGAATGTCTGCGTGGGACATTCTATGAGCATTTCGAAACTGGTGCCCCTTTTAATCTCTGAGCTATGCGAAGAGTTACAACTGCAAGTATATGGATCTCACGCTGTTATTTAAATGTATGCATATCTAAAATTATGTTTCTTGCTGGCAGTTAATTCTATATCAATCTTCGCAAAATATACATTAAGCATTTTTGGTGGCGAGTTTGTGGGAGAAAAAAAAAATACGGAGGATAGATGATTCCAAAACACTTAATTTGCTTCACTAATGTATTATCGCAAGATCAGTATGTGGTATCGGGTATCACAAACTTAAACGCAAATTTTTGGTTTAGATTGACACAACCGATAGGAAATGAGTAGGACTCAAATATTTCAAGATTATGCAAACCGGGACACCCTATGAAAATTTAGTATAGTAATGTACTTGCTCCTTGCTGAAATATCATAAATATACTTAAATAACAGGTCAAGTCACCAAAAGTCATTGACAGAGAGTACATTATTGCTGTCAATTCAGTATCGATAACTACTAGAAACCTTTGTTTAAATATCATTCAAATTATATTAACTAGCATTTCGGAGGGAATCGAGGATGTTTGGAATCCTGAACAATTCCTTCGGGATAGGGGGGGGGGCAGATTAATTAAATTAGGACTGTTCCGGCTAAACCGAGATGTCCGGGAGTTCTAGGAATGAAGATCCTGGTCTAATATTTATGAATCTATTCCTTCAATTACTACAGAAAGGAGTGGAGTGTTTACTAATATTAGGTTTTTTTTAGCGGTTATAGTGTCTCTAGAACTGAGTAATTTACACTTGCTTTCTTACGAACTAATCAGTGAAATCTAGGATTTTGACGGGTACATCTTTTGGCGTATATATGGCTTCAGAAACTACCCCTTGTAGAATGTAGTAATAGTAAAGTTTGGTTAATGTTACGATATTTGGTGGCTAATCCTGTCCACAGGAAAGTGCATTATTTGCTGTTACTTTCTCTAATATCCGTTGCGCAAAACTTCATACTTTCAAATGTAACTGACGCCCTCATCCCCTTGTGTGGAATAATCTTCCTTCGAGATCTGTGGTATATCAATGATATGGTTTCGTTTATGATCGATGGATTTATCTGTTGTCATAACATCTTTTTTCAGCGCTCACTGTTGAATACACTGACACACATTGAAAGCACTGACATTGCAATGTAGCACCCGGAAGTATAATGATTTGCATTTACACTTTTTATCTACTTGAAAAGTCAATTTTACAGGTATTACCAGAAGGGACAAAAGACATATAGCCATAAGCAATTCCAACACAACCCTAACGAAAATGTTAATTTAGATTAGGTTTCCGCAAGTGCAATTTCAACTGTTGTAGAAATGTACAGAATATTCACTTAATGATTTATGATTACTTAAAAGTTGTGGTCGGTTTTAATTTTCCTAGCCCTTCGTTTGAACTGCGTGTGTTACATGCAATGTTTCATATTTATATTTGCGATCCACGTTACTTCTTATTTCATTTTATTCACAACAAAGATTTAATTTCCCAATTTTATTTCAAAAGCCGACTTACTGCCATCTTAGTAGCAAATTTTGATACATGAAATTAAAAAAAAAATCCAAGATCCAAAGGCTTTCTGCTGCGGGTATATAGACTTTCTGTACGAAAAAATATTTTCAAGTATCCCTAACTATATTTATAGATAATTACTGTTAAACATACGTATGTACACTCATGTCCAAAATTATTGTCGCATGTCTATAAATATGTTCTTGTAGGAATATAATTTGATAACGAATTCACCCGGTATTTCTTATAATATTAGTATGTGTATAATCAGCAAAGACAAGTATGTGGCAAATTTCATGCCAAAAGAGCAGTAAATAAGAGCAATAAAACGAAAATTAAACTTTCGTGTCCATTTAGCAACATTTTGTTTTACTCATTCTAGTTTTCGTATTTATAATTCTTTTCCTATCAAATTAACAACAAATATACATTTCCCGATTATACACATAGTATCAGTATTAAAAGTACCCTGCAAAATCATTATCAAATTATATTCTTACAAGAAGACAGTTATAGATATTCGACCATCATTTTGGACATGAGTGTACGTAATTTTGAAGATATACTGTATGTTTTACTTCGTTTAAGTTTGAAGATGAACACCTAAGTTAGTTTCGTTTCACAGAGCTGCGTTATTTTAGAGTTTGCTTTTTGAGAGCACATTTTTTTATTAGTTTTTATTAGTATTTTTATACTCAAATGATTTAAATAGCTGTGTTTCTGAAACTCGTAGGGGAAATATTCTCCCTGCCCTCCCCAAATCGTGCCTTTGTTTGCAGTCGATAGTGTTAGAAGATTCTACGTTTAATAATAATAAAAATAGTTGAGACATTTTTTGGGAGATGGGGATGGACAGGCATTTCTTGTATACCAAAAATAATATTTTTATATTTCTCGATCTTACAATACATGTCTGGAAGGGTGGGAGAAGGCGAAGGGGCAGACGATGTCACCGGAAGTACCCATCCTCCTTGATGTCCTCTAGCATCGTCACAGATATTCGGTAATTTTATGATACGAGATCTGAAGCACTGTAACTTTGATGCTCATTAATGCGTAGTGTACGCAGAATTCCACCAGGAGGGAGGGCTTCAAGCTCTTAATCTCATCCGTTTCAGTATTTTTCAATGCCTATCCTAACAATGGTAAATGCTAATTTTTGCACATCTTATTCAAGGGGAGGAGGGCTAAAATTCGGCCACTTCATTAAGTCCTTTAATGTTGTGACATTATGTACAAATGATTAAAGAATAAATACTATTAATTACTTCCATTGGTATTAGGAACTTGTAAGAAGTTAGGTCAACTATTGAATAAGTTATTATTATTATTATTATTATTATTATTAGACTTCCAAACTATGCTATGAATAAGTGTTGGAAGTCTTATTGAACGGTTTTGTCCGTCCGTCCGTCTGTAAACAGGTATCAGAGAAAAACGATAAGAAATATCAAGATGCGGTTTCCTGTAATCGATTTAGTGTCTCAAGGACACGTTCCATCTCTTCAATCAATTCTAGTCAAACCGGAAGTGGTTCAAATTAGTCATTTCCGGTTTTAACCTTTATCGGCAAAGAACGAAAACTGTAACATGAAGCGAAATCTATTATTTTTTGCGTCATGAGACAATGACGATAAGGGTGCCGATTTCTCTGTAAATTTGGGGAGGCACATTCAGATGCAGAAGGTATATACAGATGGTGATCAGAAAAATGGAAACACCTGAACGAAATTGCAACTTACCAGATTAATATGGTGTCTGGCCACCTTTCGCCTTCAGAACAGCCTTGATGCGACGTGGGATGGAGGCATAGAGGTCATGAATGGTAGCAAGTGGAATTTTACACCATTCCTCGTGCAGGGCATCGGCCAGTTCTGTGAGAGAGGATGGAGGTGGAAATCGTCGCCGGAGTCGTGTTTCGAGACGGACCACAGATGTTCAATTATGTTGAGATCTGGGGATTGGGCGGGCCAGGGGAGGTGTTGAACTTCATCCCGATGTTCCTCAAACCACGCTGCAACAACGCCAGCTGTGTGAATGGGTGCATTATCATTCTGGAAGATGGCGTCATTGTCCGGGAACAACATCCGGACCATAAGATGCAAGTGGTCTCCTAAAATTGCGACATATTCGTTGGCAGTGATTCGTCCGCTAAGTGTGACCACAGGACCCAATGAAAACCATGATATGGCGGCCCACAGCATCACCGTGCCGCCGCCATGTTTCACAGTTGGGCGGAGACACTGCAGATCATACGCTTCTTTGGGCGTTCTCCACACATAAACACGGCCCGTGGTTGGGAATAGTGTGAAGGATGACTCATCCGACCATATCACACGTTTCCAGTCCTCAACGGTCCAAGTTGCATGGTCGCGGTACCATTTGCGGCGTCCGAAAGTGTTATGGTCCCTGATGAGCGGTTTGGCCCGTGCAACACGACCCCGTAAGTTCATGTCATGCAATTCGTTCCGCTTCCCCGATGTGGTTTTCCCGTGTGTTGTGTAGGCCGTCATCACCTTCGACACTGTCCCACGCGACACACCTAACACAGTAGCCACTGCCGTCACTCTCACTCCACATAACCGCGCACGAAAAATTTGCCCTCTTTGAAAATGTGAGAGGTCTCTCATTTTACACTACCTCCGTCTGCTGTAGCCACTGGACACTGCTGTTCCACTGCGCCTGACGTAGTATGGAGACCGACCTAACACACCACCACCAGCGGTCCGGCGCTGCGGGCGCCACGACACCACTGCCAACCCATACATCTGACGTGTTGCCAACTACAGGTGTTTCCATTTTTCTGATCACCATCTGTATATGAGGGTTTTAAGACAAATTTCATTCAAATTACGCCAAATATTGTATAAATACAATAGGGGGCCCACATGAGCTTTTTTTGGGGGGGGAATAACGAACACTCTACCAAACTAGTAATAGTTGAAATTTAATATTACTTCATGCTTCAATACAGATTTTCTCATAGCAAAAACGGTAGGAGATATCGTAATGCGGTTTTCCGCAATTGACTCATTGTCCCAAGAATAGGCTCAACCTTCTTATGGTTCAAATTAGCCATTTCCAGTTTCAACACTCATCGTCATAGAATAAAAGTGGTAATACATAGCGGCAAAACGATTCCTTGCAATCGATTCAGTGTCTCAAGAGAGCATAACATCACAACTTACAACATTATATCAAAACCAAAAATGGTTGAAATTTACTAAGGTTTCAATGCTGATTTTAATAGAACAAAAACAATAAGAGATATCGAAGTACAGTTTTTGCACTTGATTAATCATCCTAAGAATGAGTTCCATCCCCTCCGTTAACCCTCTATTAAAATCTGAATTGGTTCAAATTAACCATTTCTTCTTTCAATATTCATCGCCGTAGAACAAAAATAATATTTTATAGCGACAAACGGTTTTCTGCAAACTCACAAGAGAACATACTATCACAGCCCGCAACACTACCGAAACCAGAAGTGTTTTAATATTGATTTTTGTAGAGCAAAAATGGTAAGATATATCGAGATACGACTTTTTGCAATCTATTCATCTTCCCAAGAATATATTCTATCTACTCTCTTAACTATCTCTTACAACGTTTCCCAACCTTTTTCAACTTGCGTCACACTACGGGTGTAACTTGAATTCTCGCGGCGCACTCATAGATATTATTTGCAAATATAAAATACCATGGTATTTTTTTTCTGTGATTACTCATCTTCTCACAGAGATGAAAGCTCAATCACTGGTTTTCCTCCATGCTAATTCATTATGCTTATTTTTATTCTAATTTTAAAATAGAAAACAATTGCAATGAAATGTAGGACTCAGATGTTTAAAAATACGCTTTCTTTTTCGAAAACTGTATCCAACTTTTCACTAATGAACAAACAAATATCTTGTACTTTTAACTTTGCTGTTTTAACCAAAACCGGTGCATATTATTGCAATCACACAGCTTGCGATGCGGTGAAGTCAAAACACAGCTGTTGAACGTGCGAATGAGTGTTCTACGAACGTTCACTTGACGCGTACCGTACAAGTGCTTCCATTTCTCGGTGTTAGTATGACTCTCAATTGAAGCGTAACATAGCAGCTAACCGTGGAAATGTGTACGAGCTGAAATCCTGCTGCTACACAGTTATAGATGTAGAATAATACATTAAATTACGGCAATTTTTTCCATGGTAGAAATTCATAGTAATGTGAAATACAAAAATATACATTTTTCCTATGTTTTGCAATTTGGTTGCTATAGAATTAATAATTTTGTTTCGATTTCCTCGCGGCACACCGGTTGGGAAACGCCGATCTATTATGTCTGAAAGTGGTTCAAATTAACGATTTCCGGTTGTAGAACAAAAACATCACGGCGTTGTGTGTAATATCATTTTGATATGGATTCAGCGTACGAGGAACAGGTTCTATCGATCTGTTCCAGTACACCTATCACTACTGGTTGCAATAGATTACTACTTCCATTTTGTGTATTGAATCCTCGTCGTTTGGAAGTCTACCGTTGTTTCAAATTGTGAAACGAAACTCACTTATTATTATTATTATTTGCAATCTATAGCAGATAGATTATATCAGACATAAAAGTAACTAATAACCGAGGAAATAATTTTGACTTTCTCAAATGGTATTCAAAACAAATGTGTTCCTACCGAAAAGCAAATCACAATATCTTGCACCAAAAGCAAAACCACTAAAAACTGAATTGAGGCGGTACGGTGGGTTAATGGTAAAGCGCTCACTTCTTATAAAGGGTGTTCCTGGTTCGAACCCCGCCCACTTGAGTTTGTGGTGTACAGCATAATGTCCGTGGGTTTTTTCTAGTTTCTCCCTTTCTTCCCACATTATCATTCCAACAATTCTAACATAGTCATTCACTTCCACTAGTAATCTGTGTCCTTCTGCCTGAAGACTATAACAATAGAACGTAAAATTAGAAAGTTCTTTATTAAAGTATTTCACTAACCACTGAAGTTTAGAAACAAACTTTCCAATATTTATATAGTTAACGTTATACTGTTTGTGCTGGATATCAGGATTCGATTCCCGTTGTGAATACACTCGACTGAGATCCCACGTTAAAGTGTGGGGCTCATAAGTCTCATATTAAATTAAAAGATTAGCATCTAATGTTCCTTATCACCAGCAGGGGTATATACGTATGATATGTGACCTACTACTTAAAATAGAGTCTGAACATGATCTCGGGTTTGTATCAAAGCCGATTGCTGTTGCTGGGAATCGAGCTCGAAACTATGCGTACAAGAAAGGTGCGTGTTCTAATTATCCACGAAGAAGTACACATGTATATAGTTCGGTATATACCAGTGGCGCCGATTTCTGAATACATTTAGAAGGGAGACATTCGAGTTTATAAGTTATCATCTAATAAATACTTTGTAGGTCCAGGCAAACTTCAGAGACGGGCGGCCCTCCAGGATCGGCGCCCATGATACTCGACATTAAGAAGGCGACCTCTATAGGTTTTAGTCGAGTAAACTGCCGAAAGTAAATTAACTTTCTTTTCTTGGGCCTAAATACTCATATTTTGTCTACTATACGAGTCACTGACAAGTATCGTATGCATTCCATGTAAGCCAATACATAGCAGAGTGGCTAATGCGTGCACTTTTTATGTACGTTGTCCCGAGTTGGATTCCCTGTGGGGTATTACCTTAGATACAAACCTGAGTATTCGTTCATATCCACTTTACATAGTTTATGTTCAGTCTCGTATAGCCTCAACACTAAAAAAGGACGTTGGACTCCAATTAACGTTCAACCAACTATATCTCTTGAACTTTTTCTCCTCTTAAAAGTAGCCACAAGAATAACTAGTGTAAAAGATGAGGAAATACATATAATTTCTTAGTAGATACAGTAAGTTTAAAATATCAGATCATTCAATTCACAACCATAATTTATAAATCATATGCTCCTTTATTTAGTAGTATTACCTAATTATCAATTTGCTACAATTTCAACAGAATATTAAAATAATGTTGCAGAATTAGACTTGTCACAAATATTGACGCAATATCAGTACACGAAATGTTTTCTAAGCGATATATAAAACGTGTGAGTAGAGATCAAAATAATGCCCCCATTTTTTTCTGGATATTTTTTTCAGTGCCATGGAATAAACTCATATATATGCTGGCAGATATTGAGCCCAAATGACTCATAAAATAGATTCATCTGCATGAATGTGGGTAATGAATGACCCTCTTTGCAACACAGGTTGTATGAAGTAAATGAAGGTAATTGCGAATTCTCAATGCAAATGATTAACGCTCTCGAGCTCTATGTACTGTGTATGTAGCTAAATACATTACACGCATTTAGTAGAATATTCCAAGGTTGAATATGATGATTCATATTTTAATACGCAATTAGCCTATGGGTAATAATTGTAAATATGTATTTATATACATATAATGATCGATTTTTACTATCATATTCAGGTAATAAAATGATACTGACATAATGATATTCTATGGCACAAGACGATACCTTTTATACAGCATTATAGCATTATTAAATAAAAGCCACTTTCTTAAAATGTTTTGCATCCCAGTCCATATGTATATGTGTACATAAAGTCACAAGTGTGTTTCCTATATTGTTTTGTCACTTATTAAATCCTGTTATATCGTACATTTTAATCATTTCAACTATTTTTTCCTTCTGAAATAATTATAGAGCTTTTATTTAATTCCTAGCCCAAATCCAGACGTCTTCGCACTTCCATGCTCACAGGAATAATTGATTCATTAATTTATTAATGAATTTGATATATTTTTATATCCTCAGTCAGTAACGAGGCTGTGTAGAATGACATCTACAGTTAAAAGTAGAATATGAACCAATTTTACTTAGTTCGACGATCTTCCAGCGGAATGGAACACAGGACCTCGTGATCCAAAGATACCGGGTGTTCAGAAAGTAACTATGCAGTGCCATGACTCATAAACGCATCATTGGGCCCATCTTCTTTCAGGACACTATAAATGCAGAACGGTACTGCACTTGCATTATGGAGCCCTTCCTAGGTGAACCGAATGATGATGAAATTGAGAATGCCTGGTTCCAACAGGGTGGGGCGACTACACATACCGCCCACAAGGCGATGAGCTTTTTGCATGACATCTTCGGTGACCGCATCATCTCTCGAGGACTCTGGCCTCCGCGTTCACCCGACTTGACTCCACCGGATTACTTTCTATGGGGTACGTTGAAGGGAAAGGCCTATGAAGGAAATCCACACACAATACAACAACTCCAAGCTGCACTGACACGTCACATTCGGAAAATCACTCCCGTTGTGATGCATATCATCTTCAGGAACATGTAGAAACGTGTGCAACTGTGTCTTCAAGTGCAAGGGGATCACTTCCAGCATCTCTTGTAACTTGCATGACATGAAAGTTTAGCTTCGAGTTAATTTCAGTTGTTTAAAGTGGTTTATGGAAAATAAAATGCGGTAAGTTATGAACTGCATAGTTACTTTCTGAACACCCGGTATAACGCTAAACTTTCGACCAGGAAGAAAGCGTTCTCACAAGAATAATTGACTAAATAATTTGTCTTATGTAAGTCTGTATGAAAATGTACTTCAATGGGCGCCGGTCCTGGGAGATCGAGGATAGGAATAGGAGTAGGAAATCACATTTCTGGGCTGTCGGCATCTATGACCAAGTTAAACCGTCACCTATGAGAGATAACGTTCCTAGGCGATCACATTATCCGAGGAGAGGGAACGAAGAAAGGGTTGGGGAAGGAAGGAAACGGCCTGGGACATCTGTTAGGTACCATCCTGACATTTAACTGGTGTGAATTAGAAAAATGCAGGAAAGCCTAATGCAGGATAGCTGGCCTAAAAAGCTTTTACACTTTTTCTACCGATGTTCCCACCAGAAATCGAACCCGGGACCGCTCGCACCAAAGACAAGAGCGTTGAGAGACCGAGGGGACTCAGAAACCAAAGTTGGTTCGGACCTTCATATTTCTATTAATCTTCTGGTTCATGTCTTATTAGATTATAATTTATGAACTTCAATGGTTTTCTCCAAAAGGTATACAGGCACCGACATCACTGCGTACTCCACAAAGTAGAACTAGACAAGTCGTTAGTTTAGTATTATCACTAGATAGAAAAAGCCTGTAAAATTCATAAGAACTCTATACAGAGAGAGTTGAACATTTTCAGATACGAGGAAAACAATAAATAAATAAATAAATAAAACAAAGTAATTTATAGACAAGTTTTAACTATGAACATAATAGTAAAAGAAACATTAGCAAGAGAAATATATAGCAAACATTTGTAACTCCCACTCATCCAGCTTGGCGCCACATTTATAGAAGCAGCAAGAAGAATATAAAATATACTATTTTTTAAGGAGGTTGGTTTACCAAAACTTCTTTATATATTGTTCCTGTCTGTCTGCATGTCCGTCCGTCCGTCAGAGAGACAAAAATCCTCAAACGACTATTCGGTGGGTCATCGTTAATCTTGGCCACTGTGCAGAGACTTTAATGTTAGAATCGAGTTGGTTGATGGAGGTGATATTGAAAAAGGAAGTGATAAAATAAATCATTATCCGTTTTAAGGATAATCAATAACAGAGCAAAATTGCTAATGACAGATAGCGAGAAGTGGTTTCCTGCAACCGATTAAACGTCCCAAAAATAATTTCATCTCCGTCCTTAACTTTCTACTGAAACCGGAAGTGATAGAAATACACTACAACTTCCGGTTTCAATATTGATCCACATACATGAAAAACAATAAGAGATAGCGAGAAATAATTTTTTTGAAATTGATCAAGCGTATGAAAAATATATATCATCTTCTGTCCTTGACTCTCTATTCAAACCGGAAGTGGTTGAGATTAACTACTTCCGTGTTTAACGTTGGTCGCTATAGAGTAAAAACGGTAGTAAGTAGCGAGGATCAGTTTTCTGCAGTCAATTAAGCATCTCCAATCTCTCTACGAAAATCGGAACAGGTAGAAATCTATTACCACTTCCGGTTGCAATATTAATTGAGAAAATATCACGTCTTAGAAACCAAACTCCTTTACGTGGTATACAAGTGATGATGTTATTTGTTGAAATAGAATTAGTGAAGCTTCTGCTATTCGACTTTGCTGATATATCTGTCTGTCTGTCTGTTCCACGATGACCCTTGTCAAACTTGTTCGATTTTGATTAAATTTGATTAGTTCTTCCCTTTCACTTGTTGTTTGGGCTTCCAATCCATCAAGTAGAACGGGCGTAAAAGGGGGTAAAATTCACCACATGTGGCAAGTTTACACACAGAGGGCAGTTTATGCAAAGATGACCTATTGTGTGAAGATATACACTCGACTCATTCCCTCACCCGTATCATATGCTTCACGGGATTACGCCAATAGGCGCTTTCACAATCACAAAACAGAAGACTTTGGAAACGAGGCAATTACGTGACAGGTGCTGAGAGGACAAGAGCAAATTCTGGGAGACAAAATCAAAGGTAAATTTTATTTTCACTGATCAAGAAAACACTGATGTAAAATAAGATGGACTGAAATTCCAAAATAAAACAAATAGGTGCTTTGTATAGCAGTAGATTTTGGTGGAATAGGTATGTGCATAGACAAACAATAACTTCCAGTGTTGTAGAGAGAAATGGCTCAATAAAACGTCTAGCTGCTGCAGTAAGATGGCCTATTGAATAAAAACAGATGAAGGAGTAAGTTGACTTCCCTTTCTATATTCACTAAAAGAGCACTAACTGACACACTTTTAGAGAAAGAGGAAGGACTATTAATCGTAATAAGAAATGATGTAGTTATGGCGTTAAGCGACGATATAATAATATATTAATTTGTGTATAAAAGCATTCTATCGTTACAACATAAATATTATTATGGTTTTGCTATTTGTTTACTAATGATCTTTTCATTTTCGTAGCTGTATAGGTCGACACGTGTCATATTCAAAAGTGGCGATCCTGGGGGGTCGGGGGCCCCCAAAGCTCATATGGAACTCCAAATTGTATTTATGAGTATACAATATTTGGCATAATTTGAATGCAATTTGTCTTAAAATCCTCATATATGCCTTCTGCATCTGAATGGGCCCCCCAAATTTACAGAGAAATCGGCGCCCCTGGAACAACAAGAAGAATTAAGGGAATGAAGTTAGGGATTTCGACAACACAAATAACGTAGGAAACACACTAAACTGAAGTTTGAATCCCGAATACGGAGGGGGGGGAGGAATTGTATAGCACTCGAAGTCCCTGGCACTTCACATGAACGGTACTACAAACCTCAGTATCAAATGACGTAGTTGCAGCAACATAAATGATCTTACTCGACCAAGAACGATCTCTTCTTCAATGCAGCTGACGAAATCAAAACATTTCCAAGAAAATAGTAGTGAATCATTTGGATGGTCCTTATTTCCCGTCTTTCGAGTTCTTTTTAGTCTGACTTCGTAAAATGATTCTATATCAGACCAAAGTAATCCAGGAGAAAAATCAGCTCAATGGAATAATATTAAATGGTGCCCCAAGTGACCTGAAATTTTGAGTGCATTTACACAAAGAAAAGAAAGTATGTGGTTAGGGCCGGATTTCCCAATAGGCCCGGTAGGCCCGGGCCTATGGGCGCAAGCTCCCAGGGGGCGCACGACCGAGAGAAAAAAAAATTAAAAAAATATCTAGAAATAAAAATAAATAGCCATAACTTAACATATTTTTTGAATTGATTAAAAAAATCAGGCTAATAGAGCATTCTGATTTTGAAGTCATTGGAACAAATACTATTTACTATCTGTACATACAAAATATCTAGTTTTACTTTAAAACACAGTTTTTGTGTCACGTTATCAAAATACTTCATGTAAGCTGTATTTCTGAGATTAAAACTTTTTTATAATGTATTACAGAGTTTTTTTTTTTATTTATTTGCCCACATGGCTAAATTGAACAAAACCAAAGTTATTCACCAATCTTTTGTTAATACATTAACTGTATTTTGTGAAGCCCAGAGTCAAGTAAATTCCTCAAAAAAACTTCCAATGATAAAATTGCATCCTGGAGTGGTGTTTCAGCAATTAACATATAGGCCTGATATAATTTTTAAATAAAGGTTTTTATGAAAGTAAATTTAACCAGACTAGGGGCGAAAAAAATTATTGGGCCTAGGGGCGCCAAAAATGTTAAATCCGGCCCTGTATGTGGTGCACGTAAAAACAAAGATTGCATGGGTAAATCCTGTAGTTTTTGGACTTAACGTACGACTAGAGGAAATATCTTACAGCAAACGTATAACTGAAAACATACGTATAGATGGAACACATATACGGAAAGTATTATAAAACATATTTTCTGGATGAAACAAAGAAATTAATACAGGAGGTCAGGATCTCTCATACAGATGAACGTATATAACATAGTTGACGTAAGTAGAATAAGTATACGTATGTAAAATACGGAAAACTGTTAGATGTCACACATCCTGCAGCGGCTTGATGTAACATCTAAGCGAAAAAAAAAAAAACAGTACGTAACTTAAGTAGCATATGGAAACGCATACTTCGTACAGGTTTCCGTAGTAAAGTTGTGGATTACGTATATTTGTACAATATATCGCTGTCTGGATAACAGATTTTTTCTCAGTGTTTCTCAGTGTACAGTATACAATATGAGGCAAAAGTGCCTTGTATATTTGGAGCGACTAGAGGAAGTGACACCATATCTTGGATAGGGGTAAGGAGACAGAACCATTTCTTTACTGTATTGTATCATCATAGCGGACATTGTGAACACCGCCATTTTGAATTCAGGTTCAAAGTTTTTAAAAAAAAGAGAGTTTATCACATAACGTTTCGGAGAAGTACAACTATAGCTACTGTTTGCAATACATTAATAAGATCGAAGATGTAACTTGTTCCTCGGACGTTGAATCAATATTAAAAAGCCATTACTTGTTATGCCTTACTGTTTTGTTCTATGGCGATAGAGATCGATACCCGGCAATAGTTAATTTGAAACAATCCTGGATTGAATAGAGGATTAAGGGCGTTAGAATTTATTCTTGAGAAGTTGAATATCTCGGTTGCGTAAGACATTTCAATTAGTGCGTGTGTTACTGTTGAGAAAAATCAAACAACGTAAGATACAATCTACGACTTAACAGTGTTTATTTTTTATATACCGTAGATAAATTAATAAATAATCTAATTAGAATTTTAAAAAAAAACTATCAACCGCATCAGATTGGTGGTGAATGACATTTTCTAACGGCATAAAAATTTGTTCTCGATTTTCTCAGGATTACTAATTTTGTTCAGCCTGACGCAATCTATCGACTTAAATGTTTTATCTTTAGACAATATTATACGAAGATGAATTAAAAAGTATTGACTCCCTCGCTATAATTTTAAATTCCTGTTACAGCTACTGAACTATCCATATATGATATTATAGAGGCAATCTTATTCTATTAATGTACCTTTCTCTTTTGCAGATTGACTGATTAGAACCATGGATCTAAACCTAAGAAAGCGTGTGACTGAATTTTTGGTAATATTAAGGTTGTCTACATAAGGAAATCCATAATCGCTTGAAAAATGTTTATGGGGACGATGTAATGGACATCAGGAATGTGCGGCTGACTTGGAAGATCACAAAGTCATAGATTCATTGACTTGGGTGAAGTTAAAAACAGCTTTAAAATCATGGCTCAAGAAGCAAAACCCTAAATTTTTTCAAAAACATGGTTTTCATGCCTGGATTTGATGGTGCCACAAATGTGTTCAAAATCATGGACACTATCTTGAACGGTGGTTTTCTGTAGAGAACAGTTCGGGCTATAATCTGTAATATCTTTCGCTGTCATATGTTCATTAATGTATTTTTTTATGCCACAGGAGCATTACTTTTCGATCCATCCTTGTAATGAAAAGAGCTTAAAGGCTTAAAAGTTAATCATAATTAAAGGCTACATAACATTGACCATATTGCGTACAGTTGTCTTTCTAGTGTAATAATGAAGAGATTGATTATATATACTTCAGTACCACTTTCATGTAAATATATGGCATAATTACCGTAAAACATCAATTTCTAGGTTTACGAAAAATAGTTTTTCTTGATTTTCTCAAAAACTACGCATAAGAATTTACACTCAGCCACATCAGTTTGTTCAGCTTAATGAGATCTATAGATTGGTAAATGTCTCATTTTTCAAGACACCCTAACAATATTGTAAAATTCTGTGATGCATTTCTTGTGTTTATGATAAATTTATCTATTCTGGTATATATATATATATATATATATATATATATATATATATATACCAACTGCTTAAACGCAGTGTCGCTACCATTTTTATGCCCAAATTTCTTTGCTGATCACACTAATGGATTCTTCAAGGACAATCAATTTCTCATGCAATTTTCTCAGATTAGATAAAAACCCTGTATCACTTTCTCTCTGTCTCGATTCTTATTTTTAAGAACGAAAAATAAAGACAAGGGGGAAAAAAACGTGCTGCAGTCACTTCCTTTAAGAGTAAGTAAAGGGGAAAGAGTGGTTAGCGTGTTCACGCAGCATCAATACAAACAGCAGCTGAACACTCCAAGTCGAGAAAGACACAGAAAGAGAGACAGATATACAAAGCAAGAGAAGAGTAAAAAGAGTATAGTCCACACGGATCAGTGTAACCATGGCAACTGAAATGCTTTCTTTTCCTCAACAGTCGACGCTTCCTTCTCTATCCATTTCTTTCCTTTTCTGGGCGTGGAGAAAAAAACTTTTTTTCCTCTCTCTCTCGCTCGGAAAAAGGAAATAACGACAGCAGTGGTGGCAAGGAAAATCCTGGCATCGGAATTCCACTAGAAGCGTTATTCAATGTTACCTATTGCAATGACGTGTAATCTTTACGTTTACTTCACTTCAATCACTCAGTTCAAACGAATTTAGCAACGTAGGAATGTAGAGAAAGTAACAATAGTGTTTTATTCATATGATAAAAACAATGAAAATATACGATATTAGTAGCGTTTAACGATAACACATACAGGGTGATTCGCGAAATCCGTAACGCAGCTATTAATGCATATAAACATTGAATCAAAAAATGTTAATACCAAAGTGCATGTGCCGAATCAATTGGTGATACTTCTGAAATCATGGCCATCTTGAGAATACCTCTACCGGGGAAAATTTCAAAATTGAATTGACGCGTAACTGCCATGTGATTGCCCTCGGATGGAGGAGAATAAAGTCTGTGAGTTGACTAGTTCATCGCATCGCTTTTCCGTGTTTAGTGAACAACATTGTCAGATACTAGTGACTTCACTTTGATCGAGCGCTTATTGGCAAGCGTCTGGTCTATGAACAAATGCACAACAACGAAAATATGAAGTAGGTGATGGACAGTAAAGAGCCAACAAGTCGTCAGACTTTGGTCACGTGGGAGAAGCTTTGCACCTAAGAAGCGTTATGGATGCTCCTTGTTCTGTTAGAACTAGGGATGGGCAGAACCGGTTTTAATAAGACCCGAAATCCGAAAAACCGACATTTCGGTTTTCTCCAAAACCGGTTTGGTTTTCTCAAAAACGGTTCGGTTTTCACTGAATACACAAAACTATTTTTGTGGAAATGGAAACGGTTTCCGGAGAACAACGAAACACTATTCTGTTCAGATATAGAACTAGTTTTGGAAAAAAACTGACACCGGTTTTGATGAAAACTGAACCTGTTTTGAAGAAAACCAACCTGTTTTGGGAGAAAACCGGAACCGATTTTGAAGAAAACTGATAACCGGTTTCGGTGAAAACCGAACCAGTTTTCCGAAAAACCGGTTTTTGTGCCCACCACTAGTTAGAACATCAATCCGAAAGGTAACATGTGCAAAAAATTAGTGCGTTAGTAATGCGTTTATCTTGCAAGTCGACCAGATAGCGTTATGCAGAACTTGGAATTGCAAAGAGCACAATACAACTCTGCATGAAAATGGAATAGACTAACTGATGATGACTTAAACGACTGGCAGGAAGCATGCAGGATTTCGCTGGAGGTCTTCCCCAGCATTCTTGCTCGGAAGTGCGTTCTTTTCTCTAATGAATCTGCCATTTATCGAAGTTTGACGATAGAAACGTCTTCATATGGGCAAAAGAAAACCCATATATATATTTTTTAAATCAAGGAATTGAGAACACTCCTCCGCATGTCATACTTTGGGCGGGAATAATTGAACACCTTTTTGATCCGTACTTCTTTGAGGGTTTCGTGACCCAGGTTACTTATCTGGAGATATTGAATGATTGGGTTCTTCTACAGTTGCAGAATCTGAACATCAACAACACGGTTGTTTACCAACCAGATAGAGCTCCCGCTCACTCTGCACTAGCAGTTCGTGAACGTCAGAACGCCCTGTTCCCTCGCCGGTGGATAGGACATGGATCCCCAAATTCACCAGCCCCTCATCCTTGGCCACCTCGAAATCCAGACCCTACGACACAAGACAATACCATGTGAGGTTGAGGTATAATCAAATCACACGTCAGTAAGAAGTGGTACGTGGAGAATGATGCTTTGCGGGCAAATGTTTTTGAGGTCCTCCAGATTGTAACGCCGTAGTTGCTAAACGGATGAGTAGGAGGACATGGAGATATACCAAGCTATGCAGGGCTAATGGAAGTGCATATACGGACGTTTTGGATAAATTACTGTATTATTAACGTAGGGATGTAGTAAATGAAGGTATAAAGTATGCTATACAGTGTACAGATGGCAAGCTGACGGCTTGGACATTAACTGGTAATAATAATGTTCAATCGGGAGTTGATGAAACGAATAGAAACTGAAAAATTGGGTTTTTATTAGTGACAAACGTCCCTTTTTTCAGCAAGTTGTCCGTTGTGCTTTTTTAAGCGTCCTGTTTTTTGGTTCACAATTATGCGGTATAACTTTTATGATTTCTTAAATATTAAAGTTAGTTTTCGTTTAGAGATTTTAAAAATGACATTTGAAAAAAACACTACAGTTAATTTTGGTTCCTGATAAATGTTAAGAGGCTAACTTAAAAATTGAAACTGGAATAAGATTAAAGTAAGAGATTTCTTCTTCACTGACATGAATTACATATCAATTATTGAGCGTAAGTGGATGACAAAACTATGCCAGATTTCTGTATCCAGTTTTATTATATTTATTTAATTTTCAAACTCTGGTCACACTAGTTTTCATTTGCGATGGTCAGTGGTGATTTTAAAATAACATTGTTGCCTCCTCTTATCAGGTAATTTTAGACAAGGTATACGTTTCATGTGAATCTTAAACATAAAAGTAAAACTTTACGTGTTAGCTCATTTTCAAAATATTTTTAGTGTTGTTCGTTTACTAACAAAAGAAAATCACCTATAGAGCCATTATACAATATTTGAACAATATAATCTAAACGCTGCTACTTCACGAGAAGAAAGAGAGAGAGAGAGAGAGAGAGAATACGAGAGACAGACAGCTCCTTTATATATATAGGAGTCGAGACACGTATATCGATAGCGATATTTTCCAGTCGTAAAACGAACATACGACTGCCTGTAAATTGACTCATAGAAGGTACCTTTTACGATTGCAATTTCTGTTCTGCCCAGTCTTCATTGTTCTATAGCGATATAAAGAAGAGACATTATTGTGGAATCTGTCATCGTCAATCATAATAGTGCATTGTTGTTAGATCGCTGAGAAGATGCATCCTGTCTGCTTCAGACGCCAAGCTAGCAACTTTCATGAACAAATATAACTAGAATCATTCTCTCTTCTACTATTTCTCTACCCTGATGACCACGAAAACAACATGTAAGATGCCTAACGTGACCAAATCATTAACGGTCATTACAGATAAAGGACGCCAAGCAACATCAGAGTTTATGAACGCTCATTCGAAGTCTTGTTGTTAGCTTCATTTTCTTTAGTTCGATCCCCGATGAGAATAATTGATTCAAGGTTTGAATTCTACGTTAAACAGTAATTTAATTCTTGTATACTAACCTCAGCGCTGAAAAGATGATGTTAAGCAAGTGAGGCGGATCTAGAAGTTATAACCTGTGGAAGGGGGGGGGGGATGAGCCAGACCCCAAACTATGATAGGTATATCATGAGTTTACTATAAACTTTCAAAAATATATAAACAATATCTTAAGTTATTTTTGTCACTCAAAAAACTGGGGGACCTAGGTCCCCCTGGTCCATCCGCCACTGTTAAGCAACTGTCAATCAATTCTACAACGTTGACATTAGTAAACTAATGATTACTACAAGTAGCATGTCACCGGCAGCGGAGTAAATCTGTCTCCAACATTGGGGGGGCGGCGGGGGGACAAGTAAGACCATTCCCATTCCCGTCTCTCTCTCTCTCTCTCTCTCTCTCTCTCTATATATATATATATATATATATATATATATATATATATATATATATATATATATATATATGTATATATATATATATATATATATATATATATATATATATATATATATATATATATATATATGTATATATATATATATATATATATATATATATATATATATATATATATATATATTTGGCGATGTTCAAAACATTTATGAAACGTTATTTATGAAGATTTATGGAGATTGAAAAAACAATGTTGTGGAGGATCAGGGGGACAGAGTTTTCTTCAACATTGGGAGGCGGGCAGATTTGAGGCTTATTTTGCAGGGACATATATTTCATCTCACTTTCTTTAGTGGTAGTCGGACATAAATAATCACATTTCTCCCCCCGCAAAAAAAACACATTTCAAATCGGATTATTGGGGGGATAGTCCCCTCAGTTCCAAGATTGGAGGGGACATGTCTCCCTCATCTCCCCAGGATTTTGCGCCAGTGGTCACGGGTACACCACATGCAGGAGTTCCGTTTGCATTTTTCAATATTGAAAGTTGAAATGGTAGTAGATTTCTAGTATTTCTGTTTTACTGGAGAGAATAGGAATGGAATATATTCTTAAGATGCTTAACTCACTGCAGAAAACCACTTGTCACTCACTATTTATTACAGATTTTATCCTATAAGGATGAACGTTGGACAGAAGCGGTTGATTCCGGTCTATTTCGGCTTGAATTGAGAGATAAGAAAGAAGGTGGTATCTACTCCATGAACGCTAAATCGAGTTCAAAAAGATGTTTCTCACTCTCTCTTATCTTTTTTATTCTATGAAGATAAATATTAAAACCGGAAGTTTAGGATTTCTATCCCTTTTGGTTTTAATAGAGAATTAAGAATGAGATTAAATGTATTCTTGGGATACTTAAAAGATCACAAAATATCGCTTCTCTTCATCTATTAACATTTGAGCTCTACATCGATCAACTTAAAACCCGGAAATGATTGATTTCTACCACTTCCGGTTTGAATATAATTTCATCGACAAATTCAATGCCTAACCTTTGACCCTCTTCTTTCTGGCCAAAATTGGTGATGAGTCATCTAGTAGTTCTTGAGGTTTTCGTTTCCTGACCGAATGGGCACACGGGCAGGGTACATAATACACTAGCAGCGTTCACCCCGCTTCGCTGCGGTCACCCCGGAACGCAATAAACTTTGTTACTTAGATATTTTTTACTTTTTCGCTTTCAAGTGATATGATAAAAACCATAGAAGATTGCAGTAAATGTTAACATTATATCGCCTGTCATTTATGTTAACCCGCCCCGCTTCGCTGCGGTCACCCCAACCCGCCCCGCTTCGCTGCGGTCATCCCGGAACGCAATAAACTTTGTTACTTAGATAATTTTTACTTTTTCGCTTTCAAGTGATTTATAGCGCCTGTCAGTTATGTTAACCCGCCGAGTCACAGGGTCATGCGGGTTGCATATAAATACGTTTATTTTTATACCTATGATGAACTAATAACAAAGGATTTGTACGTATGGACACCTGAATGGTCAATTATCTCAAGACACTGGTAATTGAAAATTAAAGTGATATGATAAAAACCATCTAGGGTCCACATCCTAACAACCCCCCAAAAATGAAAGAAATCGCTTCAGCCGTATTAGCGTGATGAGCGGACAAAGGATTTTTTGTACGTATTGACACCTGATTGGTCAATTATCTCAAGACACTGGTAATTGAAAATTAAAGTGATATGATAAAAACCATCTAGGGTCCAAATCCTAACAACCCCCCAAAAATGAAAGAAATCGGTTCAGCCGTATTAGCGTGATGAGCGGACAAAGGATTTTGTGCGTTCTCTTTTATATATATAGATAAAGGAGTTTTCGTATGAAAAGTATTTTCCAGTGCACACCTTAGCTAATTTGCAGGAGCCCAATAAATATTTGGTGTAACCATGCCTGTAGCCAGCCCAAAAATGTAGGGAGGGCCCGGATGAAGTTAGGGGGGCCGGATCCAACCATAGTTATTTAGCCAGCCTACCGTGAACATTTTAGAGGGGGCCAGCCAAAATTTAGGGGGGCCGGCCCCCCTAGACCGCCCCTTGATACGGGACTGGGTGTGACTGAATTGACAGCCAATATTAGTTTAGTTTTGAGCGTTACTATACTTAACAATTTTCGTCGAAAGGAATCAGTATTTTATACGCTTCTTATACGACTTGAACACCGTTAAATTAGACCGGAAGAGATTGCTTTATGAAGCGTCAGACATAACTTTTGAATCCAAGACGTAGCTATACAAAACTTGATTTCTGGACTGTTTTATTTCAGAGAAAATGAACATGTCATTTAGTTGCTTTTAATTTAATATTATTAATGTAGGACAAATAATCTAGTTTGCTACGTAAACTTTACGAAATTATTTGCAGTAATTGCGCAGAGAGTGAAATTTCAAGCATCAATTTGTTCAAACAAATAAATTAATGACATATTAATATTTACAAATATGCACGACCTCTTTCAATGAAACATCAGTAAGATCTGTGTACAGTGTTCTTTAATTGTCAAACAAAAGAACGATACTTTTAGTTTATTCTCAAAATTTAAATTACTACAATATACATATAAAAAATGATATTTCAAACATAATTTACTACATCAATACAAATATTTTGATACATTTTTAAGTTATCTAAGAATACATAGATTATCTGTAGCTATCATATTTGTTCCAAAATAAACATCGGACAAATAAACAATATCATTCGGGTCTTTAACGATTTTGAGTAACAAAGTAAAATCTGTAGATAATGTTGCTACCACTCCCAAATTTACCGGTATTAGCCATGACTTCCAACAATGTATATTTATCCAAACTGGATTCAAAACATTCTTCATGAACATAGTCAAAGTGGTTGTCAGCCTCCTCGGATATGTCTCCTTCCGTCTTATTGTGTGTTATAGAAGAAAAATCTCGTCCAGTTCTTTACCAGGAGGTAATGTGCCTAGGATCGATGACACATTCCCGCGCTGGATGGCGATGCTGATACGTTGGAAAAGAAATGCAGTAGCTCGGGGGTCACCAGTTTTGATTGCTATTCGATGACCAACTTCATTAATGAAATTAGATCCTTCGTGACCCCAAGACCCACTGGTTTCTATTGCTACTGTTACAAACCAATATTTGTCCAATAGGTTTGAGTATTTTAGTCTTTTGTCTGATTCTCTGTGAGCGGCGACGAGACCTGCCTGAATTGAAGAATGGGGTAAGTTGGAAGGAGCAAACGTATCGGAACATGTGAAATCCCAGACTAGTGCTTTTCCATTTTTCCACGGTACAGTTATATTATTGCATTCCTAAAACATATTGGAATTTTAAAGTATAGAAGTGAATGGATGTTCATTGTATTTTAACTTCGTTTACAATGACTTTGGCACTATATGACTTACAATCTTTTAGCAGACACGATTCTCATTTTGTTTGAAAGGCTATTGGTACTTATCATGAGATTGATTGTTGTTACGTGAATTGATGTGAACATTGTCTTGAACAGCCATCTCTCTGTAAACTCTGTAATCGATATTGAAGTCATATCTATGAAGAAGATCTATGACGTCTGTTAAGTCTCAAGGCCGCTGAATTGTCATTGGAAATACTTTTACTTTATATATATATATAGAGAGAGAGAGTGGAAGACGAACCCTATATGGAGAGATCAATAGCATCCGTACCATATTTTATTCAAACTTCGGAATTTCAATGAATCACGGAAACCTGGTAATGCAATATTCACAGGCGTTCCACAGAACACACTGAGCAATATAAGGGCAAATTCCTTATGTTTCATCAATATGAATAGTTAGAATTCTCACATGCAAAGACCATACCCTCTAGTTCATAATTTAAGTAGACATTCATGTCAAATGAGCTATCCTAATTTAACTGGATTAAGGCTCTAATCTTGTTTTATGTTCTTATGCAAACAGGTGTTAGGAAGCACAGGATCAACGTGGCACAATATGTTCACGGGAGGTCTTTTGGACGTTCTACAGATACCATTATCTCCAGGGTATACGGCCTATACCCACTTAATATTTTTACAGTTTAGCATACGCTCACTTTAAACCAGGGATATAATGGAGGATGTAATGATGGACATCCACCATACTTTTAAAGGGATAGAGCGTATATAGAGAACAACAATTCTGGTAATACGTCACTGCATACCTGTTCCAGGATATTCAGAGGCACAAGCTTTAAGGTTAATAGAAATACTCATGGAATTTCCCTTGGATTTCAATGGGATAAGTTTGTCACGAGACAATATTTGCATGTTGAATATTCGTCCTGTGTTAATCCTACAAAATAGTTCAGAATGTTCCACAGGAAACCCGAAGGGAACCCCGTTTTCAGGACATCACAGTATCCCGGGATAGAGTCCCTTCAATATGCAAGGGATGTCTATGCTATATGAGGAATTGATGCAAATACTGAACTGGGATCTGGTCACTACAAGATTTTTTAAATGGAATTGGACTACCAGTAGATTCAAATGTACAATTCCGAGCTCCGAAAATAGATAGCTATTCTAGTCATGGGTCTGCGCAATCTACTGTATGAAAATTCTGTTCGTTCAACGAAACAAAATGAAAACATAGAATTCAATTACCAAATTAAAATGCCTGAAAGTATTTTTGTTGGCGCAAATAACAAGAGTTTTGAAATACCATTAGTCACTAAACAGAAAAAAAGAATGAATGCAATATTACTCTTTTGCAGTCCTTTGTCGAGTGGGATTTGACATTAATTTTGTCCACAACAGTTCGATGTTAAGTTACGCTCGACATGCTTCTTGGAGTTGATTTCGTCCAATATCGAGTGTTAGTTGCATGGTTTATTGTTACTACGTCTAGTGAACGTCTTTAAACTACGATTTTCACTCCTATTTAATAGATTACATTAATGTAGTAAGTTTTTAAACTTATGGAAGCTTTTTAACTTTCATCATTATATATGAAACCTTGTAACTTAGCAAATTAATTCAGACCAGTTCACACAAACTCGGGAAACACAAAAGGACAGCAAAGGTTAATATTATGCATTTGCTCCAAACACTTTAGGGAATTACATTGAACTTCTGTATCTTAATATCTTTCTAGGATCAAACATATATATTCTCTTCTTGCAATAGTTTATATGGCGCCTATTAACCCAGAAATAAATTAGATTAAAAAATAATAAATTAGAAACTTGTTGTCGGTTCATAAATGCAATACTAGTTTAATTTCTATTCATTTTCGTTGTATGAAAGAGAGAGAGAGATTGTAGGGAATATTACCGACAAAATCATATATGATGTCTTGATTCCAAGGCAATATGTGTTTACTTATGTTTTCTCAAATTCTTTTAATTTACAGATATAAAGTACACAACTACATAAGTAGACAATATTCTTTCCTAACGGATGCTCCATGTAAATTTATCAAATAGCGATGAATTTGTTCCAAATTGTTAAAAATTTCTGTCTTAGTAGAAGCATCTTTGCTAAAAAACATACTCTCACCCTCTCCAAAGAAGGGAGAGTTTGCCAACGGCATCCCAGCCTTCGCGCCAGTGAACAAATAATTTACAAGTGATTTCTACCATAAGACAACTACGAAAATCCAATGGTTATTAGGACTACATTCTCAATAAAATCGTAGTTTTTAAATAGAATAGAGAAGACAGGTAAATTCAGCAGTATGTGGAAAATGTTACTTGTCATTAAGCACAGATTATCTATCACGCCCAGCATTGATTCACTCACAGCCAATAATAACTCTTTCAGTGAAAATTTTATGTTAGTTCTGTTCTTATGCATAATCTAAGCATAGCTTTATATTAGCTTAACAAAAGTTATCATCAAATTTAAAATCCGGACAAAACACCCATCTGTCAAAATGATTTACAAGCAGTATTGGCGTCACTGTTACGAAATCGAACAACATTAAGACACAATCTGCTATTGAACTGTTCATATTTTTGCTTTCTATAGTACATAAATTAGTAACAAAAGAAAATCTACTCCAGTAGAATACAAACTTTCAACTGCATCAGATTAGGAAGGAACAATATTCATTTTAACGCCATACAAATTCATTTCTGTCGATTTTTCTCGAAAAGTGCGCATGAGAATTCACGTTCAAGTATGCCATTTTATTAATCTCGATGTTACGTATAGATTGATATATTATACACCTTAGCTTTGGCAGTATCTGAGGTAAACAAAAAAACTTTAAAAGTTTATTATAAATTTTGGACTATATTTAGTTATGTACATACTGCCATTTTTAGCGGCATAATGAAAAGCTTGATTATTGTATTCTTTATTTAGTTTCATTTTAATAGATGGCTTCATTATTGTTCACCATAGATTTTTACGTTTAAAAAAGAAACGAGTTTTTACGAACATTACACATGAAGATTTACACTTATCCATATAATTTTATTAAGTGCAATGAGAGCAATCGATTGTTAAATGTTTCATCTTTGGGCATGTTTTATTCGTTACATGATAACAATATTGTAGAGTATCCGGTATTTACTGTGTGATGGTCTCAGAAATACGGGATTGTGCTTTGTTTTTAACCGTATCAAATAGAAGTCTTACGCTCCGTTTTATCGCTGTCCAGAAATTACTTCTTAGACTCCCACTTTATCATTAACTTATTTTGTGAATGGAAATCTGAAAATAAAGTCATATTATTACAGCACAACTCAGAAATTAGAATAATTGCTTTAAAATGAACCCTAAGAAATATTTATAATCGTGTCGCTGTATGAACCGTCCTGCAATTACGTAGAGATATCGTATAAAGCAGAAGCGAACAGCGCGCTTCTCGTAACTTCTGATGACTTCATGTCCTCGAACGAATTCCGCTGTTGTCATGTCACGTCAATAAGCAAAAGCTATACAGCCGTAACTGATTGGGGAAGTTTACGAGTGTCCTCTAAATAATTGTAACATATCATTACCCTCACGTACTTCCGGGTTAGTAGCAAGTGTACTTTTTTTTTTTTTTTTTTTTTTAACGAGAGCATTACAGCTACTTTCAAGCATCATGAAACTACGTATTGACATATAGATGTAAGTGTTTGTTAGTCAATCACTAAAATCACACATGCACTCTCCCTAAACTACAAAAAGCTAACAGAGCTATTTTGGTGATTTTCTAAATTTCTCGTTTATGTAGCACTCCGAAACGAAGAGTTAAGTTACATGACTATTTACTTTTGACTATCAAATTCTGTAATATTTTATTTAAGAGTACTCCTGAAAAATGATTCGGCTATAAATACTTTTTTAACAACACACGAAAATAATGTGTTGGATTCAACTAATACAGTACTTTCTAGCTTCTGCTTGAACCATATTTTTGAGATGAACATTTTTTAAAAAAAGGAGTCAAGAACATCTATGGATAGTTTAATGTTTTAAAATTATAAAACACCGCACTACAAATCTTATTTTGGAAATGCTGTGATACTAAAACTGTCAAATCTTTTCTAAGATCTTCCTGTTTTGTTTTCGCCTTGCGAGACTATCTGATGTAAATCCATTTACTATGAGAATTCACCAACTTAAATTTGTAAACTTGACATGTGATTTTCAAAACTTTTAACTCATAAAATTGTAAGTTTATAGTCGTAGGGCAGTCATTTCCAAACTGGATGTTCTGCGACATCAGAGTTTACTGTTCGCATTCTCGCTAAATCACACAACGGGGACAAGGAGTTATTATCAAATCTGGCGGTGAAACTGCAGTAGTGGCAGGCTAACATTACTCCCTTACCTCAACGCCTATCCTCCTTTGGTCAATCAATTTTTCATAGCTCTTCCTCCGATCGGAAATCCTTTTACGTCATTCATCGGTCAACTGGCAATGACTGTCGTACAGAGACCTATCTGAAGTTTACGTACTCTTAAACTAAATTACCGTAAACCAAAATTAATTAACATTATGACAATCAATAACTACTGTAAATATTTTTTTTCACAACATTCATTCATAAAGAACATTACTTCAAAAATACTGTGAGGCTGACAGAAAAGGGACTTTTGCGGCTAGACAACTGCAACAGTCTGCGACATTTAATTTCAAATATATCACACAAAACACAAGACAAAGAAAATTGTAATAAAGAAGAGAACTTACAGCAGCTGAAAGAAATTTCCTTTTCTCCTCTTTCTATTCTCAAGAGAGAAAGAAATCCTGCCGAGAGATAAAAAGGAAAAACGTCACAAATGATAGGTGCGCCCTCCTGTGAGGAAATAACGAATCTCTTCAAGAGAGCGGACAGGATGAAAAATAGACAGCACGAATAATTGGCTTCGAAATCCCTACCTACAAACGACACCAATAAAACACCACCGCCAACATTACTACTACTAATACTACTATCAGAAAGAAATGATAATAAAAAAATAAGATATGCAGAATTTCTCTCTCTTGCTTTCTCTGTCAAGGTTTTTGCAGAATGAAAATGAATTTCGCTGTCTTCCCTAGGAATTCCTAATGATAGCCAAGATGGTCGCCTTCAAGGAAGATTCAATTTGGAGAATTACTCACGTTTAAAGTAAATTTACTTCGTCTTGGATTTTTTGTGCTTCTTTTTCCTTAAAAAAAATCTCAGCAATATTTAGTTTCTTAAAAGAAATTGATATCAACAAAATATAAAATTAAAGTATACGAGTGAAGGTACAGTTAATTACAGTTATGAAACATAGCCAGGCACGTACGTAGGAACTTACTTCGAGGGGAGGGGAGCTCACAGCTTTTTCGGGGGTTTAATTTGAATGATGATAAATTATATTAAAATTTGTAAAAATCACCCCTAAATTAGACTAAATTTACAGAAAAGTCGTAAATTCGGGTAGGAGGTCCGGATTCCTGCATACGTTTGTGAACGTAGCTATTAATAATTTACTTCTATGAAATTCTTTATTGCATTTTTTTCCTATTCCTCTAAGATCTTTATTCAATATTATTGTTTTGAGATGTATAAAAATTGACAGCAAAAGTATACACACTACCCCATACATACTATTATCCCAATTACGCTGGAAAAATTAACAAAAAAATGTAACTCTCTATTACTTACCAGCAAACAAAAGAGTAAAAATCCAATTATTTGGGCTAATGAGTTCTCGACATAATCATGGAAACATTAAAAGAAGTTATGTTGTGGGATAGAGAAAAATCTCTAAAATCGTTTTGGTTTTGTAGAAAAATATGGATAAAGTACTGTATGTTGAACATAAGATCACTTTTACAACCAATTTTAAAAATACAGAAAATTACAATTAAGTATAAATGTTAACATTAGTTTAAACAGAAATTTGAACAAAAAATTGTATTTTCACCAACGAACACATACAATTCGCATTTAATTCTTTAAACGAATTTTAATTATTATTTTCTCGTATCAATCTGATATTTAGCTATCCAGATGATTGTCGTACGGATAGTTAGAAATATATTGCGCTCCAATGATCTTTACTCGTTCTGTAAGATTCAATATTGTATGACGAAACTAAATTTAGGGGTTGTGTTAGTCCGCGTCCAGCACTTTTAGTTTCCACACGACGACGCACATTTACAAAACCATGAATCATCCCCTCCTCTGATATGTTGACTTCATGCAGCTTTGAAACTACAACTTATACACAAAAGAGTGTTGTCATAGTTCATGAACAAACTACATGAAAACACGTATAAGCCGTTTATTATACCTTATAAGATTATATATACTTTATACCTTATAAGCTGTCTACGGCAGAGGTGGTCAACTTTTCTGACCTAGAGCCAATTTATAGTAATAATAAACGGTAAACGTGTCAGTCTATGTGACGCTAATTTCTTATAATAGATAGTCACATTAATAGATGTGCACTATCGCTTGCCTGCCAGACGCTAATAGGCATAGCTGCTTGCACTACTGATTGCTTGCCTGACGCTAATATACATTTCTACCTGCACTATTGATTGCCTACTAGTGTATAATAGACATTTCTACATGCACTATTGATTGCCTACTAGATGATAATAGACATTTCTACATGCACTATTGATTGCCTACTAGATGATAATAGACTTTACCTGTACCATTGCTTGCCTACCGGACGCTAATCGACATTGCTACATACACTATTGATTGTCTGTCTGACACCAATACATATTGCTGCCTGCATTATCGATTGTCTGCCTGATGCTAATAGATGTTGTAATCTGCACTTTTCTTTGTCTGCATAACAAAGTCATTAAATAGTACAGGGTGTTAATGAACTATACCGACAAACTTTAAGAGGTGATCTCTCTCATCAAAATAAGAGAAAAAGCTCACATGGACCAATGGTGAAAAGTGCATAGTTTTAGAGTTAGGGTTGTTCAAAATCGCGAAAAAGTCAAATTTCAAAAGGCCCTATTTCGAATTCGAGAGACTGTGGATGGTGGTCCTTATCAGTATAAAGGAAGTCACTCATACACAATCCAAAAATCCATATTTCATTAATGTTCAATGAGTGTACAGATTATTCTCTGCAGGGTGAAATTCCCAGACATGCCATAAACCGAATTTTGAGATATGTTCTGACTTTATGATTGGTTCAAAGTAGGCAAACAATAAGCTTTGATAGGAGTGAACACGGAATCCTTTGGCACGATGTCGAAAGTGTTAAGGAACGTCAGCAGCACGGTTTCTCATACTCGGGAAAACGCTTGGTGCGATGTTTTCTTTCACGCTTATAAATGAAGAAATCGTGAAATATACCGTGACGAAATACATATCACACGTTATTCCGAACAGAGAAGACCATATACCGGTTCCTAACACTTCAGACTTCCCTCCGCAGCATTGGATGTCCATTGTTGTCAAGGTTTACCTCCTGCCTACTTTGGACCCTTCTTGAAAGCAGGGTATATCTAAAAACGCTATTGAAAACATATCTGAGAATTACACTCTGTAGGGAATACCCTCTACACCTATTGACAATTAATGAAATATGCACTTTTGGATTGTGTATGCGTACCTTCCTTTACGCTGATAAGAATCACCATCCACAGTTTATGAAATTCGAACCTATTGAAATTTAGTTTTTTCGCGATTTTGGACAGCCCTAGCTCTGAAACTATGCACTTTACGCCATAGGTTCATATGAACTTTTTTCTCTTATTTTGATATGACGAATCACCTCGTACAGTTTGTCGGTATAGTTCATTAATACCCTGTATAAATACTACTGTATGGAGTTTGGATTGGTTACTAGGAAAACTCTTTCGATTGCCTGCCTGATGCTAATCTGCACTTTTCCTTATCTGCATAACGAAATCATTGAATAATATAAATACGTACTGTATGGAGTTTGGATTAGTTACTAGGAGAACTCTAAAACTAAAATTATTAAGAGCTGAAATTTAGTGTTTTTAATTAAGCATGATTTTAATATGTAGTATAAAGCGGGCCAAGTGCTTAGGCTGAAAACTAGTTGTTACTAATCACTTTTATGTGGAAGAATTCTATAATATAATATCTTTTGTGCATCTGGTTCCGGATTCGATTCCTGGCGAGAAAGAACATAAAATTCAACTTCACAAACAATTACTTCCATTAATAATACATCTTCTTTACCCTGCAGTGCAAAACAGTAAGATGTTAAATTTTAAAAAAAATAATTTTTTTATATATAATGTTAATTTCATAGGCAAAAGTAGTACTTTCTAACTAAGATATTTAAATTCCCAGTATTACCTCAACAAAATAATCATTTTACGTTTTAAATCAGAGAAAAATATATGTACTTAAGTATCAATAAATATGAAATAAAACTAAAAACATCTCAAAATTGAAACCATTTTAATTTGGTCCCTACTTTCTCCCGCTAAGATTTATACGTGGCCAAAGCTAAGCAGACGCCAATAACTTCTAACTTTCAATTTCTAACTTACAGTAAATTGAAAAAAAAAAAATGTTAGTGGATTCGAAATATCTTGGTTGGACATTCTTGATCTACAGCAATATCAACGTACTTTCTGAAACAGAATTTAACATGACGAAAATCCTATGATTCAAGATAGGTATGCATAACAACGTCCTGGATGGAAGATGTACAAAATATCACTATCATAATGAGAATACTATTCTTTGGGACAAGAAATATTTGTCTTCAGTGCTCCAGCCATATACCTAAATACTCTCCAAGCAGCCAGCATCACATAAGAAACTATTATTATTCAGAACTCGATCACAGCAGCAGTTGCTTTTCAACATACGATAAATTATATATATAATAAAAACTACCCTTAGGATTCCGACAAAAATAATATCATGGGATCAGCCCAAAACTTCCCTTCAAACACGTTAAGCACTTGTTCAGTTAATTGTTGAAGTTAAAAATCTCTTCTCCTTCATGTTTTACATTTATTTAATTTATTTATTTATTGAACAAATTCCCAGATACAGCATAATTGTGCCATTTTACACAGGGAAATGTCAACAAGCGGGAAAAAAGAGAAAAAAGAATAAAAAAAATAAACAACAACATCAATAGTATTAACAAAGAGTGCACAAGTAATATTATTTAACCAGCACGCGTTTTATTGCTCTTTCAAACACCGGGTAGCTCGAAAAAATGTCCACCTCACTTGTTAGATTATTATAATAGTTGGGTACTCGGTGAAAAAGAGACCTCTGTATAATTGTCAACCTAGGGCGTGCAAGATGGAATAGGTGGGTATTCCGGGTTTTGCGGGAAGGGACATGTAAGGATAGTTGTTGAATTAGGGTTTCTGATGTTAGGTGCCCATTTACAATCGTATGAAGAAACTTCAAATCAGAGTTATTTCTGCGTACTTCCGGCGTCTGGATATTAAGATATCGCAAAATTTCCTCCTTAGGTAATATTCGATCTTAGGTTCCCATTTACATAAACACCCCTTGAACAAATATGTTTATTCAATGTTTCTGTTTCCAGAGAACACGGTAGCTCTGTGGTAGAGTTACTACCAGTGGTGATAACTTGCAGTTGACATCATCATGTCCGTGGGTTATTCTCGAGGTTCTCTTTTTTCCTCCCACATTCACCTCACCAATTATGTCATAACACAGTAATTCACTTTCAATAATCACCGTGTCCCTTAGCCTAAAGGCCATAAACGTGAGACATAAAACTGAAAATATTAATTCATTCGTTCGTTCAGTGTTTGTGTAATCATTCAATCACATTTAATACAGTGGTTACGCTACCCATAGTCTATAGCCAGAGAGAATTATAGAAATGTATGGAGTTTCTATTTATTTGCTTATAATTAGAAACAATAGGAGTCGTCAAAGTAGTTGAATAAAATGGCACCCTTTATGCCACTTTTTTTACAGTATTTTTTAAAGCATCTTTTCTTTCCCTTTTTCCTAATGTATATACCTACGTATATTTTATGGTCTGCAGACATTTCATACCGAGTTGGTAGCCATTAACGTTGATGTTAGAACTCGGTGAAAGGATATTATATACTGTAATCTATCAGCCAAACTTGTCCGATCTTCAACAAATTTATCGCTGTGATATCAATTAACTTATCTTGCATATAAAACAATGATGCGCATACCTTTTATCCTAAATTATGAACCATAAAAGTTGGAGTTTGGACTACTTCTTATACCAGTTGTTAAGTTTGTACATGAGTTTGTGGTTAAGTAACCATGGATTGGGGTCTGAAAATACAGTAGTTCTATTTGACAGCAAGCTTGACTTCAGCGTCCCTTTCAACATCGAGATAACATGAGACATATCTACAGCTTACGATGGGACCAGAAACAATCTGCCGAGTATAAACGTGTGGAAAATATGTTATTTATTCATTAACGTACAGTTTTTGAATAATAGTTATTAGGTAATGTGCCGCTCTTCTATTGCTTTCAAACTTTTGCAAACACTCTGTATATATATCTTTGGCCCACGGAAAGAATATGAAGAACTTTTTTCTTCCCCTTAAGCATTGTTCCGGCGCGACTGGATATGAATTGTTTGTAGTTCCACACGATACATATCCCAACAAAAAGAACGAGGAAAAAGAAACTAAACTAGCACAATAAAGTAAAAAAATAAACTAAAAGTTTTCCGCAAAGAATGTTAGATTTGCCAGAACAGATATTAATTTTGTTCTTATCATATCTTTGAAAATTAATATTTTTTTTAAAAGAAAAAGAAAGGAACAGACATCATAATGCAGCCAAAAGTCGTAAGATTTTCATTTTTGTCTGTCTATCTGTCTGGTTTCATTTTTTATTTTATTTTCAAAAAAACGTAACAAAAATGAATTTTCTGACAGATTGTGCAACTCGAGTAGTAAACAGTTTTTCATTTCCTCATCAGCTGAGAAAACTTGTAGGAAATGTGGGGCAGAAACGGAAATGGGAAAGATATTAGATTTTATGATTACATCTACTCTTTTCATATATACACACAAACATATACACGTTTGTTATTATATATATATATATATATATATATATATATATATATATATATATATATATATATATATATATATATATATATATATATATATATAAATGCTAAAGCTGCATACGCTGAAAGAAGTATCATTTTTCACCCATGTTCTTTCAACATCCGAACAAACTCAACTTTTCTACTCGAATCTTTTTTTTTTCTCTTCTTTCGGTTTTTTCTCCTACATAGTGCAAACGAAAAGAATAAGTGATGTTGCATCTTCAAAAACTTCTCTAACATCGATCAAAACGGATGATAAAACGTCTTCTACTTTTAAAAAAGTAATGAAAAATGAAAAGCCCATAATACTGTAAGGAATAAAACTAACTTTATTTTTAATATACGCTGTTTTCTATTAATATAGATGGAAAGTTCGAGTAAATGCATTATCGATTCTCTTTTTAACATTTCAAGAAGGAGCTTTGCAGATAATATAATCTTAACGTTTATCTTAGGGGCCACGCCCAAGTATTTTGGAATAATATTCTCTAATACAGGGTGATTCTTTTAAAACTCAGCGATTTCATTTGCGTCTAGAATTTTTAACTGATGTCTGATTTTCATGCGATTTGTGGCAAATAATCAAGGAAGGATGAGAGATTTATGGGACTATGTTTACTGGTTTAAATTCATACGGGGTTATATCGATTACGCTTCAAGAAAAATAGCAAAGTTTCGTCAGTGTACGTTACAATTGGAATGAAGTGCGGTGTGGTGTGGAGATTTGAGTTTTCTTCAGTAGACGGCAACCTTACCAAGGTCAATAAGAAACAGGAAACTGGGCCGGCTGTATTGGGAATTGTGCTGTACAATTCTGTGCTACTGTGTGAGTATGATCAGCGCACAGTGAGAATATTGTACTCTTTGGAACAACATAAATTTATCGTTAAAACTTTGGAGAACGGAATCTGTTGTTGCTACGCAAAGGGCATTCAGAAACAAATTTGCCCCACACTCTTCCCCAGACAGGAACATAATGTGGTCGCTAGTGAATAAATTGGAAGAAACAGATCAGAAGACAAATAATAGATACAATCTATTAGTTAATTATTATTTTTTACACATACAGTACACTAATAAACGACTCTGTTCCAGGAGATTAAAACTATACATTATTATATGCACAGAGCAATATAATTCCTTTTTAGCATCATAGAATTTGTACGGATTGTCTCTAAACTACACATAAGAACTTACCGTTAAGCGTGCTATTTAGATCATCTTGATGTCATCCATTGACTGATATATGTATGAACTTTGGATATTATTTTATTTAACTTAGTACGTACTATCAACTTGCTAATAGCCATAATATAAGGTATTATAAAGATTACCTTCAGTATTAGTTACATCTTAGGTAACCAAGAAAATTGGTGCGGTTTTTGAGAACAGTTACTTATGTCGCGTTAACGTACTCAAATTAATTCTGATGATGTCATATGTTTAAATTCCTTTCAAATCTTATTCAATAGAGAATTGCTCACGCTATCGGTTTTGTTAGAAGCACAATCTTCGAGAGAACATGTCGTTGGAAAGAAGATTTTGAGGCCTATTTTGCTTTACAAGTACAAACTAGGAAACAAAGCTGCAGAGGCCACTAGAGGAATATGCTGCGCGCTTGAAGAGACCTCAGTGAGGGGGCGAACTGCTCAAAAGTGATTCAGCCGCTTTTCTTCCAGAGACCAGAGCCTTCAAGAGAAGCCTCGTGTTGGTCGTCCATCCACCCTCGACTAAGTCCAGCTGGAGAAGAAAATCAAGCAGAATTCCCATCAAACCTGCCAGAAGGTTGCTGACGAAACCATTCGATCACATCTTTATAACCTCGGGGTAACATGGAAGTGGATTCCTCATGTCCTGTCGGAGAGAAACAGGCTCTAACGGTTGAACATCTGCTCGTCGTTGCTATCGCGCCATAACAAACCCTCGTTCCTGGACCAAACTGACATGCAACGAGAAATGAATCAGTATTATAACAGCCGAGGAAACATCAGTGATGGACTTCAGATACGGTCTCATTGGCCGCTAAACCGGACATTCACTAAAAGAAGGTAATACTGTGTGTTTGGTGCACCAGCGCTGGTATAATCCACTATGAATATTTAGAAAGAGGAAAACCTATAACAGCCGAGGTCTACTCGTCACAATTGCAAAGAATTTCAGCTGCACTGTTCCAGAAGCAGCCAGCATTGGTAAACAAAAGAGGACTTCTCCTACTCTACGATCTTGCGAAACCGCATACGGCAAAAACGATGAAAGATGTGATCAAATCACTGAGCTGGGAAGTTCTGCCTCATCCACCCTATTCCCCAAATATCCCCCATCGAACTGTTACCTGTTTTTGACCATGGATAATCACTTGCGGGAAGAGCAGTTCCGAAAACGCGACGATGTCACAAAGACTGTTATCACAATTTTTGGACTCCAGAAAAATGGCTCCTTGGGAACATGTCATTGAAGCCAATGGTGATTATTTCGTAGAATAAAATGGATGTTTAAGATTACTGTGATCCGTATTTGATGAGTCACGAAAACCACACGAACTTTCTTGATTACCTGATAAAAATGTGGTAGGTTGTTGTATAGCATCAATTTTTAGGTTTACTACTAAAATTACTTTTTTGCCGATTTTCTCCAAACCTACGCATGGGAGTTTATAATTATCTATATAATTTTGTCTCCTTCAGTGAAATCTACCGATTGGTATATCCAAAGTTAAAACTTCTATTCAATTGTATACTATTAATATTGTAGAATTTCTAGAATGAATGTGGAATGTTCCGGTCTTCAGACATAGCTGATTATCACCATGTAATCTTGGATGTGCCCAACGCAGTTTCTGTCCAAGAAAATGTGAAATATATAATCATCTGATCTTATAGACTTTTGAAAAAAAAAAAAAAAAACAATGATTAGAAGGTTCAAATCTAAAGATGACAACTTTATTATTATTATTATTATTATTATTATTATTATTTAAACTCCAGGAACTAGTCATTTAACTATTTATTTTAACAATTCAACAATTCATTCGTAGTATGGAATCATTCTCTATAACTATGTTAGATTTTGTATCGAGACAGGGACCTCACATATCTACAATGGCCTATATATAAGAATCTAACCCTACTGGCGACATGTCCTCATCCTACACTTAATTGTGCATTACCTTCCAGCACACATTCATTAAGGAATGTGTTTACACAAGTCACATGAGGATTTTCAGACCCCAATATCCACAGATTGTGGTAACTAATATGCGCTGAAGTATAGAAAATGCTTTCGTCAAAAAACGACACTGTTTGTAGATGTTTACTGTCTTCAGTGATTTAACTCAACACCAAAAGAAACGAATTCAAATCGCAACGGGCAGTCACTCGGTTCCAACACTTGCACGATCTGCACTTTACAGGCAAGAAGATGAAACCTCTTAGGCAAAGCTTGTACAGAGTTCGAAATTCGAGTTCCAGATTGTCCAGTTTCTTGTGACACTTTAACCATCCATTGTATTGAAGATCACTTACTACCAGCTGTTAATTAGTGTTTTCATACTTACGTCAGCCTACCCTTGTAGAGTCTTTATTTTTGTTTATGTAGTCAATCTAAAACAGAAGCAACCAACATTGGAAATTAGTGAATAAAAAAACGTGATGCATTTTCCATGGAATTACGATGCTCTCTATCGCATGTTTTGGAAATTGTGACTGGCTAATGCTAACGAAATTTTTTGGACATTAAAATATTTCGACTACAATCATTTTTGGATTTGATTTGTATTTAGGGTCTCTTTCAGCGGCGAGGCTATACGAGACGTGTACCTACAGCTTAACGTGGGATCCGAACAATATGAGCTTCCACCGGGAAGACTACAAAACAATTTGTATCGGTTATAATACTTGAAAACTTTTAGTCTACATCGATCACACAAAAAACATCATGATAAATAAAGTATTATAAAATAAAGGTTCTCAGCATTTTGAAGAAAGGGTCTTGCCTAGTAAGATAGTGAAATCGGCCCTTGATCCAAATTGGGTTGCTATTGACCCAAAAGGTTACCATTGACCTAAAACTACCTCCCAAAAATTTTTTGACCTCCTACCCCCTCCCCTTATCGAATTATCGTATCATACATGCTCAAAATTGAATATTTGTTAATTTTGGTGGGGGTGGTCCAAAACGTTTGAAAGTTTCACAGATTGTAGATACTATCTAGATGCAAATGTGCAAATTTTTTCAAAACTATCGATGCGTATTTTCTTTATTTTCTTTTTTTTTTTTTTGCGTGTTGAAAATTTCAAGAAGTTGTAGATTTTTTTTTGGGGGGGGGGTCAAGTTCCTGATTTTTTGGTTAAAAAAATTATTATACCCTTAGGTATAACATATACTTTTTCGGAGAATGAAAGTGATGGCAACATTGTCAAAAAGAAATAAAACTGAAAACAAACTTGTTTTTCACACAGATTTCCCACCATTTTAGGACCCTCAAGGTGAGGGCCTCTTCAAAAAATTATTTGCCAAAGTTCACAATTTTCTTTCTGTTGCGCCCCTTCGGCTTCTGTCGTTCTTTGGATGCTTCGATTGTGTCCATTTCAGAATAGAAACACCAAAATATATCTCCGTTACAGTGCTTCAACTTCAACCGACTCTTGCAAAGTTACACATACCTCGCGTCGGTTCCTCGTATCTATCAGTGCTTGCTTCAGTGGCCGCACACAGTAGCACTATCTACCGGCAGCGCTCTTGTGCAAGAGTCGGTTGAAGTGGAAACACAGTTACGGATATATATTTGGTGTTTCTGTTTCGAAATGGACACAATCGAAGCAGTCGAAAAACGACAGAAGCGGAAGGAAGGCAAGAGAAAGGAAAATTGTGAACTTTGGCAAAGGATTGTTTGAAGGGGGCCCTCACCTTGAGGGTCCTAAAATGGTGGAAAAACTGTGTGAAAAACACGTTTGTTTTCAGTTTTGTTTGTTTTTTTACAATATTGCCATCAATTTCAGGCCCGAAAAAATATAATATTATGTTGCATTTAAGGGTATAACAATTTTTTAAATTAAAAAATCAGGAATGTGTCTACCCAAAAAAAAATTTCTACAATTTTTTGAAATTTTCAACACCCCAAAAAATAAAAAAATACGCTTCGATAGTTTTGGAAAAACATTGCACATTTACATCTAGATAGTATCTCCAATCCATGAAACTTTCAAACTTTTTGGACCACCCCCACCAAAATTAAAAAATATTCAAATTTGAGCATGTATAATACGATAATTCGGAAAGGGGAGGGGGTCAAAAATGGTTTAAGGTAGTTTTAGGTCAAGGGTAACCTTTTTGGCAAATAGCGACCCAATTTGGATCAAGGGCCGATTTCACTATCTTACTAGGAAAGACCTTTTGTGTTCATTTCACCATTTGTGGGGGCCGTGGTGGCTCAGTGGTAGAGCGTTCATCTCTGATGTGCTTGGGGTCCCGGGTTTGATCCCAGCCCCCGCCAAGTGAACTTTGTGGTGGGCAAACGCCATGTGCGTGGGTTTCCTCGGGATTCTCCCGTTTCTTCCGCCTTTCTTGATTCCACCATTTCATTCATTACTCATCATCACCGTCTCCTTTAGCCTAACCGGCATAACCATGGGATGTAAAACTCAGATATTTCATTTCATTTTCACCATTTGTGATCATTAGACATCTCAACGATACTTTAAATCTCATTCAGAAGATAGTTTGACATTACTATTGAAATAATTTAACTGAAGATGGCAATTTAAACGGACGGAATATAGACTAGATACATTTGAATCTGTTAAATGTGGTAATTGTTTAGTATACCCTAATGGGGGGGCCAACACTAACGAAGAGAGAAAACAACGTGCCCTGCGAGGCTCTAACCCTCCTTCACTCACCAACGCTCGCTCGGTAATACTGCCTGAATTAGATGTTATTAACCTAACCTAACCGAATACGAATAGAATATCGCAAAAAAGTCGGTTAAAAATCTGGCCCCCAAAAGCTAAACAATAGCCCTAAATGTTTGCAATTTTCTTTACGATAGCTAAAATATCTTTAATTTCACTGTATTTAAGTTCTAGTCTGTTTCTCTAGCATCTCTTTAATGTGACTACGCACAACTGGATCACTTATTCACTTTAACACGACTTCAAAAAAATATATATTACTGTTAGTTAATCAAATGTTAAAATTATTTAACGATTTTGGAAATAATGCTCAATTTTCTACATATATATAAAGAGCATATAGTAAAATCAGCATTACTAGAAATTAAAGTTAAAATAAATTGAAACAAAAGGGTGTACATACTTCTACCAAAGTTAGCGATGTTAAGTACTTACGGCATTCTTTAAGAGAGATTATTTCTTTCTTTCCTCTTACGTGAACTGAAATTTTAATGTAATTTTACGTTTTCTTCATCTAGTAAACTTACAATACCTTTGCTTATTTTCCTAAATTAATTTGCACTAATACTATTTACAGTGCATTAATTTATAATAGTACTTAAAAAGTAGCGTAAGAAAATTTAATTTTCACGAAGTAAATGATTTAAATTATTTGAAGAAGAAAGCATTTAATTTAAAACCACTAAACTTTCAGTTTACTTAAAAGGACATAGAAGATAAATCTCCAATATAAATCAATAAGATGGCAAGATCTTCAACATCGTTAACATGATACTTACCACGAAACTGGAATTTAAATACAAAGGACAATATTCTTGATTTTTACATTGTGAAAATAAACAATATCTATCAATTTAAACCTGTGTGCACATTAAATTCGTGAATAACTGAGTCACAATCCTAGTTTTACTTCGTTTTACCACGGTACTCGTTATTGTTTCAAGAACAAATATATTGCTCTGCATTGTTAACAAATATTAACACTTCAAATAATAATATAACAATCAACAGTTATTTATTTAGTCATGGAAGTTATGTCCAACTTCAGCATCGAGTAGAGCAAAAATATAATTGTAACGTTATCTATATCTACATGATATGACCTCCAATATTCTCTAATTCAATGTTAACTCTATCCACATGAGATGACCTCAAAAATTCTCAAATTCAATGTTAACTCTATCTACATGAGATGACCTTCAATATTCTCAAATTCAACGCTAACTCTATCTACATCATATGAGCCACAATATTCTCAAATTCAGCATTAACTCTATCTACATTAGATGAGCTCCAATATTCTCAAATTCAGCGTTAACTCTATCTACATGAGATGACCTCCAATATTCTCTAATTCAGCGTTAACTCTATCTACATTAGATGAGCTGCAATATTCTCAAATTCAACGTTAGCTCTATCTACATGAGATGAGTTCCAATATTCTCAAATTCAGCGTTAACTGTATCTACATGGAATGAGCTCCAATATTCTCAAATTCAACGTTAACTGTATCTACATGGAATGAGCTGCAATATTCTTAAATTCAACGTTAACTGTAACTACATAAGATGAGCTGCAATATTCTCAAATTCAACGTTAACTCTATCTACATGAGATGAGCTCCAAGATTCTCAAATTCAATGTTAACTCTATCTACATGAGATGACCTTCAATATTCTCAAATTCAGCGTTAACTCTATCTACATGATATAAGCTCCAATATTCTCAAATTCAGCGTTAACTCTATCTACATGATATGAGCTCCAATATTCTCAAATTCAACGTTAACTGTATCTACTTGAGATGAGTTCCAATATTCTCAAATTCAACGTTAACTCTATCTACATGAGATGAGCTCCAAGATTCTCAAATTCAATGTTAACTCTATCTAAATGAGATGAGCTCCAATATTCTCAAATTTAATGTTAACTGTATCTACGTGAGATGAGCTGCAATATCCTCAAATTCAACGTTAACTCTATCTACATGAGATGAGTTCCAATATTCTCAAATTCAGCGTTAACTCTACATGATAAGAGCTCCAATATTCTCAAAATCAGCGTTAACTCTATCTACATTTAGATGAGCTGCAATATTCTCAAATTCAACGTTAACTCTATCTACATGAGATGAGTCTCAATATTCTCAAATTCAACGTTAACTGTATCTACATGAGATGAGCTCCAATATTCTCAAATTCAACGTTAACTCTATCTACATGGAATGAACTCCAATATTCTCAAATTCAATGTTAACTATATCTACATGATATGAGCTCCAATATTCTCAAATTTAGCTTTAACTCTATCTACATGATATGAGCTGCAACATTCTCAAATTCAACGTTAACTCTATCTACATGAGATGAGCTCAAATATTCTCAAATTCAGCCTTAACTGTATCTACATGGAATGAGCTCCAATATTCTCAAATTTAATGTTAACTCTATCTACGTGAGATGAGCTGCAATATTCCCCAATTCAACGTTAACTCTATCTACATGAGATGAGCTCCAATATTCTCAAATTCAGCGTTCACTGTTCTATCTACTTGAGATGAGTTCCAATATCCTCAAATTCAACGTTAACTCTATCTACATGGAATGAACTCCAATATTCTCAAATTCAATGTTAACTATATCTACATGATATGAGCTCCAATATTCTCAAATTTAGCTTTAACTCTATCTACATGATATGAGCTGCAACATTCTCAAATTTAACGTTAACTCTATCTACATGAGATGAGCTCAAATATTCTCAAATTCAGCCTTAACTGTATCTACATGGAATGAGCTCCAATATTCTCAAATTTAATGTTAACTCTATCTACGTGAGATGAGCTGCAATATTCTCCAATTCAACGTTAACTCTATCTACATGAGATGAGCTCCAATATTCTCAAATTCAGCGTTCACTGTATCTACATGGAATGAGCTCCAATATTCTCAAATTTAATGTTAACTCTATCTACGTGAGATGAGCTGCAATATTCTCAAATTCAACGTTAACTCTATCTACATGAGATGAGTTCCAATATTCTCAAATTCAGCGTTAACTCTACATGATATGAGCTCCAATATTCTCAAATTCAACGTTAACTCTATCTACATGAGATGACCTTCAATATTCTCAAATTCAGCCTTAACTGTATCTACATGAAATGAGCTCCAATATTCTCAAATTTAATGTTAACTCTATCTACGTGAGATGAGCTCAAATATTCTCAAATTCAGCCTTAACTGTATCTACATGGAATGAGCTCCAATATTCTCAAATTTAATGTTAACTCTATCTACGTGAGATGAGCTGCAATATTCTCAAATTCAACGTTAACTCTATCTACATGAGATGAGTTCCAATATTCTCAAATTCAGCGTTAACTCTACATGATATGAGCTCCAATATTCTCAAATTCAGCGTTAACTCTATCTACATTTAGATGAGCTGCAATATTCTCAAATTTAGCTTTAACTCTATCTACATGATATGAGCTGCAACATTCTCAAATTTAACGTTAACTCTATCTACATGAGATGAGCTCAAATATTCTCAAATTCAGCCTTAACTGTATCTACATGGAATGAGCTCCAATATTCTCAAATTTAATGTTAACTCTATCTACGTGAGATGAGCTGCAATATTCTCCAATTCAACGTTAACTCTATCTACATGAGATGAGCTCCAATATTCTCAAATTCAGCGTTCACTGTATCTACATGGAATGAGCTCCAATATTCTCAAATTTAATGTTAACTCTATCTACGTGAGATGAGCTGCAATATTCTCCAATTCAACGTTAACTCTATCTACATGAGATGAGCTCCAATATTCTCAAATTCAGCGTTCACTGTATCTACATGGAATGAGCTCCAATATTCTCAAATTTAATGTTAACTCTATCTACGTGAGATGAGCTGCAATATTCTCAAATTCAACGTTAACTCTATCTACATGAGATGAGTTCCAATATTCTCAAATTCAGCGTTAACTCTACATGATATGAGCTCCAATATTCTCAAATTCAGCGTTAACTCTATCTACATTTAGATGAGCTGCAATATTCTCAAATTCAACGTTAACTCTATCTACATGAGATGAGTTCCAATATTCTCAAACTCAACGTTAACTGTATCTACATGAGATGAGCTCCAATATTCTCAAATTCAAGGTTAACTGTATCTACATGAGATGAGCTCCAATATTCTCAAATTCAACGTTAACTGTATCTACATGGAATGAGCTCCAATATTCTCAAATTTAACGTTAACTCTATCTACATGAGATGAGCTCCAATATTCTCAAATTCAGCGTTAACTGTATCTACATTAGATGAGCTCCAATATTCTCAAATTCAGTGTGAACTCTATCTATATGATATGAGCTCCCATATTCTCAAATTCAACGTTAACTCTATCTAAATGAGCTAAGCTCAAATATTTTCAAATTCAACGTTAACTGTACCTACATGAGATGACCTTCAATATTCTCAAATTCAGCGTTAACTCTATCTACATGATATGAGCTCCAATATTCTCAAATTTAGCTTTAACTCTAACTACATGATATGAGCTCCAACATTCTCAAATTGAACGTTAATTCTATCTACGCAATATGGATTGCGATGTTATCTAATTAAAGAAATAGGAAATGAAACATAGAGTTCAATGCAGCTGGTTAAATTATGAAACTTTATTTATTGCACTGTCTAACTTCAACAAAAATAGAGATAATCTGGAAATTTATGTAACATCAAATGAAAGTTTATTCCTTCAATTTCTTATGAACCAGAGAAATCCTTAGAATTTTAAACAAAATAAAATAGACTATTATCCTGTGCCATCTATTGTGCTGATCTTTGTTTAATTTGAATTTTGTTGTTATTTATGCAACCGAAGATGAAGCAAAAATAGTCTTATGGAAGCCAAACAGCAGAAAAATTACTTGTTCAAATGTTTTAAAATGTTGAAGAATAAATCAATAAACGGAATACATAGAAACTGAATTCTGTCAACCCTACAGAAGAATCAAGCATAGGAAGTTATTATGAAGAACACATTTGTAACTTACTTATTCCTCAACGCTGAACATCACTCTCCCAGCTGGCAGAATAAAGAAGTTTCGATCTCGTGGATTGAGGAGAAGCTAGGAAATTTTAATAAAGATCATTGGCGGAAGAGAATATTCTTTGTTTTTTTAATAAATCGAAATATATTAAGAGTGCCATCTGTTCAACTTTAATATTAAGTTTTAGTATACGTCATCACTTGTTTACTTCTAATAGCCTATATGCCTTTCTTGTGCAAGGACATAGCACAGTAACAGGAAACAGTGGAAATCCGATGATCTAGTAAGAGTGGTACTTCATATCAACATTATATGATATTGTACAACTTTATTCTTAGAACAGAAATAAATTATTTTTTTCTTTAATTTTCTGGTTAAGATTTATTCTGTTTCTTTATACAGAGTAGTTAATATCATGTTAATAATGTTAATAGTTGCTTCCAGAGGCGCACTTACGGAGGGAGCTAACCGGATCCGGACCCACCCACCCCCCAAAAAATTCCAAACATATATTTGTACACTTTCTCAATAAAACTCTACTTGTTTAACAGGGAAACGGTTGATGTAACATGCAAATTTGATCTTATACTTCATGCATACTATTTCCCTTATAAAAACAATCTAGTTCTAAATTTTTTTCTGAAACTGTATGTGGAAATATTTTACAATTACTTATCGCCTTTTCGGTTGCAGAATAAAAAAAAATGAAATGAAATCTTTGAGTTTTACGTCCCACGGTTATGCCGGTTAGGCTAAAGGAGACGGTGATGATGAGTAATGAATGAAATGGTGGAATGAAGGAAGTGGAAGGAAACGGGAGTACCCCGAGAAAACCCACGCACACGGTGTTTGTCCACCACAAAGTTCACTTGGCGGGTGCAGAATAAATATACGTTGAATACTACCTGGGTACATAGACGTAGTGGCTTGTCGTATTAGGCGTATCAACAAAAAAATTTTGGGTACGTGTCTGGTTACTTCCTAACACAGTGATGATCCAATCACATTGTAGGGCCTATACATAATAGCCAGTAATTCCGTTTACCCTACGTCCAACAAAACGTTGACTAAGGATCATTTTATGGATAAACCATTTCACGTGCCCTTGCAAAATATCAGAAATATTGCGGATACGTAATGCTGGCATTTAGTAATACCCCATAGGATAAGAAAAACATATATCTCGGGTAAGTGTGTAAAGTGAGATAACTGCAGAAGGTTGATTTACAAATAAACGAGATCTACACGAGCTGGTCTCCGTATAATTGCATAGTTATCATGAGATATACAGTCAAGTTTCTGTACAATCAAAAGCTATATGAGATACCGCTTTAGAAAGAAACTTTAAGAAATATGAAAATGAAATTTTTGAGTTTTACGTCCCACGATTATGTCGGCTAGCCTAAAGGAGGCGGTGATTATGAGAAATGAATGAAATGGTGGAATGAAGGAAGTAGGAGGAAACGAGAGAACCTCATGGGAACCCACACACACGGTGTTTGTCTAGCGCGAGGTGGGATCGAACCAGGGCCCCCATGTACCAGAGGTGAACGCTCTACCACTGAGCCACCCGTGGCCCAAATATATTTTTTAAAAAATCTTGCTTTCGTGACGAAGGAAGTTTTAAGTCCAAATTGTACATTCCTAGCTAATAGAGTACGGCCTGGGTGTTGAGTGAGTGAATAATCTCTCCTTTCTTAAAACATAAGTATAAATTTTAAAAATAGGTGAAGGGTCAAGGTCATCGTTTGGTAATACTCTAGCATCCATTTTCCATATCTGTTATTGATTTTACTATACCTAGGTATAAAGTATACACTATATGAAGTATATAAAGTAGGAAAAGAAGCAAAACTGATAATCCATTGCAAGGTATGTTCTTCGAAAACTTCTGGTTTCTTTCGCACCAAAGCATATATAATGCATTTTGCTACTCTTAAGAAATACCAAGGCTTTACATCATCGATTTCTGTCAAGAAACCTTTATATACTAGTTCCTTTCTCTCTAATGTAATATATTGCAGCTGAAGCTTTGGACAAACTAAAGCATTAGATGTGTGTTCTTTGCGTCTGTGTGTAAGGAAACAGAGATGAAAGATTTGTCCGAAATCCCTTGCTTTCTTTAAGAGAAAAAAATATTTTCTCTTTGAACCAAGCACGCAAAGTAATATTTTAAAATTTTCCAACAGATGGTCGGACAATATACTTCTATACCAAAGAGGTTTCACTTTTACAAATGTGGGTTTAGGCTGGAAAAAGACTACACGTAGCCGAGCAGATTTTAAAGTTAGGTTACAGGCACGTAGCCAAGAGGGGGTCCGGGGGATCTAGACTCCCCCCTTCGAAAAAAATTAAGGAAGGATGAAACAAAATAAAATGAGAAAAAGAAGGATCGCGTTAAAAATTAAAAAAAAAAAACAGGAAGCTTTTGGTTACTCTTTCTTATGAGGAGATTTGTATTACTTGTAATACATAATGGCCAGGTAAGCGAGATATCCTGGAAGAGTCAGGGAAGTTGAAACTTCTAGAAAACTTACGGAATTCTCAGAATTTCTGCTCCTAGCCAGGGATATTTCAAACTTCCGAAAGTACAGTACTGTTGTGTAACAGCGTGAACATTTTTTAATCATAATTTTTCATCACATCCTTGCAGTATCAAACATGCTATTTCAATACAATTTTTTACTACTCCTTTAACCTGTCATTTGGAACAGACAGTAGTTGACGGAATAATGAAAACAAAAATTTATGTGAAAAGAAAGTTCTGTTAACATTTGATTCAACAAAGAAAGGAACGCAGATATTGTAAAATATTTTACAAGACATTATTGAGTATGTACTTTTTATAATAGTGAATATGTACTTTTTATAATAGTTGAGGTCATAATGAAAGGAAAATTGTTATATTTGAATGAACAGAGGAAGGACGGAAATATTGTAAAATCTTTTTCAACACTTTTTTTTTTAGTATTTTACTCGAGATTTCTTCATAGTTTGTTATTAAAGTACTCACCAACATATCTTCATTTTATTGTTCTAACAAACCCATATTTGTTGATAGTAAAGTAGTTTAGATTGATCAAGTTCCTGGACATTCAGATTTTAATGCCCCCCCCTCCCCCCGTTATGAAATCCTGTCTAAACGAACCAATATATATTCCAGTAAAATAGTCAGAATGATCGAGCTCCTGGTGTGATGACCATAGTACTTCATGTCACGAACCTTCCCCCCCCCCTTCGTGAAATCCTGGCTTTGTGCCTGTAGGTCGTAACCTATATTTCAAGATAAAGTTAACTCACTAACAGAAAACTATTTTAAAACAGAAAATGAACACCGATAGAAATATTTATATTTGGACAAATATAACTACTATGCAGTAGCCTAAAACTTCACTATAACTGAGTCTGTCTACCCGTCCTCATATTTTCTTCATGTCGATACTTATGAATATCACATTCCTATCAGGACCAAAGGTGTTCACTGTGTACTAACATCAGTCAAATTCACGCCCTCAAGATCATTCTGACTTCACTCTCACAACATCTTTTCGACATCATGCTCACATCATTTGAACATCATGCTCACTCGACTTCAAGCTCACAATATCCTGTCAACATCACGCTCACAACATCCTTTCGACACCATGCTCACTCCATCTCACGCTCACATCATTTCGACATCACGCTCACTCGACCTCACCGTCAATCCAACATTACGCTCACTCGACCTCACACTCACAACGTGATTTGAAATTCACGATCACTCAAACTTACGCTTACTTTGTGAGATCAAAAGTCAGTGTAAATCCCGAACTCATAAGCTCCGATCTCATGAGTTCGGACACCTTTGACCAAGACAGGTTGTCCAATGTTGGGAAACGGTAGCCTAACCAACTGCTTAAGTTGATCTTACGTTATAATTGGTCGCTTTGCCGAGTATTTCCTAACCAACTAATTGGCAACGTAACAACTACGAAAGAAACAAAATTGCAATTCGGACTGCGAAGCCGAAACTGTTGGATAAATGGTGGCAAAGTGTTAGTTGGCTAGTATGTATTTTAAGCTACGTTGGGTCAACGTAAGGGGTGTGTTATTAATGAGACTGGCTACATTGTTGTGAATGGATGTGGATATTCGATCAACATTAATTGACTGATTACATACTGATTAACTATTACCAACTGCCGATAACCAATAATCCATATTTTTATCTTATTCTTGGTAATCACTATGTCTCCAGTTATTGATTGATTATTAATTGACCGAAAAGATTAAATTGCTATTCTTCGCTCTCATTATTTTTCTTTTGGATTGTTTTCAAATCTATGTGTAACTAAAGCATTTAATGATTTTTCTTCACAACATAGGTATGACCAACTGAGTCAAGCAATGCTGGCTATTTTTTTTTTCTTTAATGCAATATAGTGTAATTGTTTCATGAACTATTGTATAATCTGAAACAAACTAGGGACTTCTCACTTTACCAAATTATTCTCTCTGAATGACCGATTTTCAATGATAATGGCTGTCTAACGAGACTGGATGGGGTATTTATAAATCTTGAATTTTGGGACCCGATGGAAGATTTTTAAGATCTGTTAAGACGTACGTATCTTTTTAAGATACGGCCAAGAGACCAAATGGTTTGTTTATGGCCGTAAGCAGAAGTTCTATAATTGTCAAAATGAGCGACTGAATAAATTGAGCTGGATAAGTTGGAGTAAATACAGTTTTGTTGAACATTGAAGCTCTGATAGTCCTTCGTCTTTTGACAGACACTTCCAGCTACTCAATAACCATAGACGTCCTACATAATTGGAATCTTAAGAAGCCACGACAGCCCAACAGAATCGCCGAGGTAATATCCTACAGCACCTGAAACCTCTTCTCTTTCCTTTTCTGCAATCTGTCTGTTTTTGTCAAAGAATTTCTTATAAAAATCTTCATTTCATGACTTCTATATGGACTGCTTATCACAGCCTAAAAACTCCTACTATACTGTCTCAATTACCATTAGCGCTCTTCTGGGTCAACCCCCAAGTTTCAAACTGACATTATAAGTTCGTGCACAGTATCGAGTATGGTAAAAACTAGAGAGAAAATAGAGCTATCTAGGGAAGAAAAATACAGTTTCTCCCGCTATTGCCAAAGACAAAATTGTTGCCTCCAACTTAACCCTTGCCACTGACTTAGTACAAGTTGTAACATTTTTTAGTTGATACACAATTGTTGAGAGCATTTAAAGTGAAGTTGTGTTATTTGTGAGGTGCTTTGCGAAACTGGACAGGTAAAAGTTTGATCAACGCTGTGCGATTAAATTTTGTGTAGAGGTTGGCGAGTTTGCTATTGTGACTTGTGAAAATTTACAAAGAACTTATGGAGAACATTCTTTATCTAGGACACAAGTTCTTTCTAGTAGGATGAAAATGTGGAAAGAGTAAAATCGTTTGTGAGGTCAGATCATCGAATGACGGTGAGAATGATCAATAATGAGTTAAATTTAAAGGTGTTTATCGTCCTTCAAATTTTAGCACAGAATTTAGACATTAGAAAAGTGTGTGCAAAATGGTTCGAAAGAACCATGTCACACAGCAGTCTTCATTAATGAAATTTTATCAAAAAGAAAAGTAAAAAACATTCATGTGGCTTTTCAGCTTCCATATACACCGAATCAAAAATCACTTGAAACGGTGCCATTGGATATTTTGGATAATAGTCAGAAAAGCATAACCAACGAGCTGAAAGGTATTTCAGGAGGATCCTTCCAACACGGCAACGAAGATTGGAAACCGCACGTCCATCACTATGTAGCTGCGAAGGGAACTATTTGGAAGGGGTAACCATGATCTGTAAAAATAACATTCTTCGTTGAAAGAAAACCAGTCTCCTTACGTTTCTAATACACTTCGTACTTTTTCAGTTCTGTTAGAGCAATTACTAGTTCTCAACTATGCTGATCATGGACATACCAAGTGTGCTGCAAGGAGGGAAATTGCCAGGGGTGTCATTTGAGGAGAAGAGGGAGCACTGTTCCCCTGAGATCGAGAGTACTTATGTTTTAATGAATACCACAATAATATACCAAGAAAAAACGTGAATTTTAATATGAATGGAGAATCCTGTCGCCCTCTAGCAAAATCTGAAATCATGCTACTGGATCCTGCTTACAGAGCACACTTTAGTATATTTTATGTTGAGGTTATACTTATGTATAAAGTCTTTTTTTGCTAAATATTAAACTTCACTTACTAGGATTAAGTATGTGTAAGCCGTGGTTGGTCATCCCCAATCGGTAAAGTTTGAAACTATGATCTCTTTAAAACTTCACTCTTTCTGTTTACCAGCTGCGTATGTTTAGTCTATCTAGTATTTTCTCGAAAGCTCCCTGGCTTAAATACTAATTTATAACAGATCCTCCTATACAATCGCTTTTCTTAGCAGCATATCCCAAGGATAGACATTGTCCTAAGTTCTTTATCTCCTTTCCGGAAGCGATATCACAGAAAACTCAGGCGATCATAGGCTGGTTGGACTATATTTTATACAATGTTCACATAGGTGGAACTAGCGTAAAAGTAAAACAAGAACGGATCCTAATGGATAAATCAAACGTGATGTAACTTACTTTCACTGGTGCTACAGGTACGTGTATGATTTGTTTCTATTCTCGTTGAGTTTCAAAGAAATAAGCTATATCATACTTTAAAATGAGAGAAGGATTCGTAATTTTTGTTTAAATTTCCGAAACAACAAACGTTAAAGAACAAATAGATCAAATGTAAGGAAATATATTAAATGAAAATAAATGTAAATTATATACCGTCCATGCCATTCTTTACCTATACATGTAAATTCTATACAGCCCTTTTTTCCGGGTAACATAGTTCAATCTCTATTTTATAATGTAACCCCTGAAATTTGACGCTTTGGGCAGTGTCCTTTTGATCCGTGTGTATTGGCTCTTAACACTTATCCAGAGTCTACTACCTAGCTAGAGATATAAGTATTCGTACCTAAGGAAATTTCCCTAATCTAGGAAAAAATTATACTAAATTTAGCACACAAGGAAAGAAGTGATTCCTTAAAGGCAAAATACTGAAATTCAGGGAAATGGTTGCGTTGAGTTCTAAATCGAACCTTATGAGCTATTTATCTTTCATTTTCAATTTACAATAATCCTTAAGTTTCGATTCTGTTGAATTTCTTCTTTTTCGAGATCTTGGGAAATGGTTCACTCCATCCTCTGTGTCTTCGATATAAATGTGCTTATCTGAAGAGGAGATAGAAGTAGTTCCTCTTTTCTTGCCTACTAGAATGGCGTTGATATAGAAGTCTTGTTAAATATGCTGGCCTCAACAAAAGATAACTTATGTAAGTACTTTTGACTTATCTCCTCGCCATATGCAGGCATTTAAAAAAATTACCTGATTATATTGAGTTTGATTCATCAAAAATTACTTTATATTTGTCTGTTTCCGTCCGGGAAGAAGAAAAAAAACAACCACAAACTACTTGATGACTCACCAATTTTGGCCAGGATGTAGAGGTAAAACATTGGGAATCGAGTTAGTTGATTGAGGTGATGCATAGACAAAAGTGGGGATTAAGTTTCAAAGTTGGTCGTCCATTTCTAGCAAAATTTTCAACATTTACCGGGAAGAAATGAATAGTGTTTGTTTGTCTGCTTGATAATGTATAACTAGAACGGAAGTTGTGTTTATTTTCTTATATAAGCGGTTCTAAACATGGGACTATTTCACAAGCGGAGGGGACTACTTGGCGCAAGGTTACTGCATGTTTTGTAAACATGGCTAGACATGCAGCCCTGAATATGAGCTAACATTATTACATTTTGTGAAACATTAAGCTGATAATCTGGAAAATCCATTAAAGTAAGTAAAAATCATGGCTTAATAAGCCTAAAAATAAAATATGTGCTAAGCAAATAACTGTAAAGAAACGTGGAGAAAGTTATACTTTTCAATGTAACGGTAACATAACCAACATGGCGGCAAGGTTCTAGAACGCAGGTTCCCCTTCCCATTTAGCTGTAATAAAGACAGAAAACAATGTGCCCTTCGGGGCTCTAACCTGCCTTCACTCGCTAACGCTCGCTTGGCAATACTATGTGAACTAAATGTTAAACTTTGGTACAGAAAGGAACCAAGTATTACGCTTTTAGCCTAAAACTAAGCGGATAACCAACTTCGGAACAAATGCCAAAAGTGGTACAAATAAACGATTTTCAGCTTTAATGTTGACCAGTATTGTATAGTGAGAAGTGATTCCCCGAAATGGGTTAAGCGTATCAAGAATAAATTTTGTGTCATCCTTAACTCCCTATTAAAACAAAAGCTATAGAAATCCACACAACTTTTGGTTTCAATAGTGATCTACATAGAGTAAAAACGACGAGAAGGGGTGTTTTCGGAATTGATTTAGCGTCCTAAGAATCACCATGTTCTCTCTTAACCATCTGTTCATTCCAAGTGGCAGACGTCAATCACTTCTGGATTTAACGTTGATCGCTATAGAGTATAAAGCGGTAGTAAAGAATAAGAAGGTGTTTTTAGCAATTAATTACGCGTCCCAGGAGTATTTTCCATCCAAATCTAATCTCTACTATTAAAATCTTAAGTTCTAGAAATCCACCATTTCTGGTTTTGTTATTAAGAAAATATTACTCCATTAGAAATCTTAAATATGATAAAAAAAAAAAAAAAACTTAGTTGCCATGTCATCAGTAAAGTTTTTGAGTGGTTACTGGACGGTAAGAGGAAATGCATTGTTGAAAGTAGACAGGAGGAGACGTGCTATTTAAATTTGTATTGCTGCTTCCAATTTCCTCTCAAATATACCACAGTTTTTTACGTAGGGCGTGATGGGTGATGCTACTATCTGTCTCGTTTTCGCAGAGTGACCCGCGTATCGACGTGGCTCTGTCGGAACCTTTAACATGTCTCGACTTTCATTATTATTGTATTAATGTATTGGGATCCATTAATCATTTGCAAGTATTTAGATATGTAGACACATAGATAGGCTTCATACTGCATATTTGAAAAAATGAGATGAAATGAAATCTTTAAGTTTTACGTCCCACGGTTATGCAGACTAAAAGAGACGGTGATGATGATAGATGAGTGAAATGGTGGAATGAAGGAAGTGGGAGGAAACGGGAGAACCCGAGAAAACCCACGAGCACAGTGTTTGTCCACCACAAAGTCCACACGGTGCGAGCTGGGATCGAACCAGGGACCCCAAGCACCGGAGGTGAACGCTCTACCACTGAGCGACCGCATCCCCTACTGCATATTTAAATTGGCGATTTATATATATTTATTTATATATATATATATCTGAATAGCCTTCGCCTAGCATGGGACTTCAGTCCCAGATTCCGCACTTTACTCGGCCTTGCATGGAGTTTTTTTCCTACCATTTCTGTCTTCTATTAAAATATTACTTTAATTTTTTCTACAATCAAAAGTAAGGAAGTTGTGGATGTTTTATATTTTAAAACAGCCACCATTTTGAAAGAAGGAGGGGTATCGAAAAAAAAGATTGAAACTAAAGTTATAGAGATCCTTACGAAGATTAAAAAACACTTTTCATTTTGAGCCAAGATGGAAAATGTAGCTGACCAACAAATGAAACCAAGTATTCTACCAAGAGAATGCACATTCTACATATCACCTTGGTAGGATCAAAACTGCGAATGCTAGTGGTAAATGTAAAACTCGTGCCTGTCACAGACTAAAGTTTACTAGAAAGTTTTATTTCTGTAGTGAGTCTTAGAGTTTTCTTTTCATGCCATTTTGTTATACGTCAAACATATCGGCAATAGTTTTATTTTCAAGCTGATATTAAGGTGGATCACCATCCAGAAGTCAATACATATTTTAGCTCGTTCCCTTAACTACTGCGCAATGAAACGTAATTATAAATATTGCACTATAAGATAAGAGTTATGTTTCAGCTACAACACAAGACACTGATTCATTTGGTTATGTATTCTGATATTGAAAAAGGTAACATATGAAAGAAAATATTTGATTCATTTTACAATGAGCCCTCAAGATGGCACTTACTTTTAGATCTTACTTGAACTGCTCAGTTTTATGAAATGTTTGTTTGTATGTGTAAAGTATTTTAAATTAACGTTTAGAGAAGGAACTTGAGCACAACGCCATAATGCGTCGTTGCCAAATTTGCACGTTTACTGTGGTAGTCACGATAAGAAAAATTCCTGGATTCTAGCGTTGCAGTTCGAGAAGCGGAACTTAGGTGTAAATTGCGGTAAAGATCGAAAATTAATTTCTCCATTACGTATCCAAGCAGAATTCCATGATTACTTCCTTTATTATCTGGCACCAGTAAGCACTCGATACTATCTGGCAACGCCGCACTATTCAAGAAGCGTTTAGCATAGTACCGAGAACACTTAGTGGTCCATCTTAAGTTAATGGTGCCTTTTATGGGATACTTTGATTTCTCTAATTGGAAAATACTGATATTAATTACAAAATTTGTTCAGGTATAAGAAATGTATGAAACAAGAATTTCTTTTAAAAAATAATACGGTAAATGTTAGCCAGTGCAGAGAGCACAAAAAATCTGTACTTCATGAAAAAGTATTTGCTAATTTATGTTAATCATATGTTATCAATGGTATGGTTATAGATTAAAATATTAGAGTTAGCTTCATATACATGAAAGAGCAAACATTATACTTATATTTGTCTGAGATTTCACACTGTTGACACAGAAAGAATGGATCGTCGGGATGAAGAACAAAGTCCTCGTTAAACCTATGAAAATATTTTGTACATTGAACCCAATCAGCGGAATTGTTTTTGCCGTAAACTAACCTCGGCAAATAGCATAACAATTTTCTTTTTAACTTTTCTAATTTTTGTTACTGGTTTGCAACATTTTTATATATATCTGTACATTCTTTTATGTGTCACTACCTTTTGAGTTTTCTATTTAACTATTTTTCTTTGCAGATGTTAAAAGTTTGGCACTATTGTTCTTCGCTTTACATTAGCACATCTTATGTTCTTGGGTGAACCCATACGCGTCTAACATAATTACTTTTACACTAGTGCGTGTTTGTCTTCTTCAGCAAATGTATGTTCACCAAAATGTGTCTTGCAGTTAACTTTGAATAACCTGTCACGTAACGTATCCGAGGGACTTCAAAAGCTCTTGAAGCAGTAGCAAGTAGCACTGCATTCTTTATAGCCTCTATAGCTCTGACATTTTGTTCAAATTTTAGGAGCATCTCATGCAATGGAACAAGGATGCAGACTTTCTATTATCTATATGTTAATACTAATGTAGTATTTTTGATATATAATTAATAAAAATCAAAACGAAAGGGAAAAAACCATCTGTCGAAAGTGCCCCAAATGTGTGTCGGAAGTACGCCGAATGCATATGTTGCACTTAACTATATTTTATTCAAGTTAGAAACACTGCACACTGATGAGCCTACTACCTGCGAATGCAACTTTTACTTCCAAATAAGAGCGTAACAAAGCATACTCAAGTTTTACAATGACCCTTAACTTGTCGCATATCTCTCACACCTTACCTTATAAACTTCGACCTTTCTGCTCAAATTATTCTACTTATTTTTCAACTTTTAGAGTTATACATTTCATACACCCCACAGTTTCACTTACTACTGATTACGCCAACATCTTCACTTCTAGGTAGAATTGACAGTGTTGTAAGCATAGAAGTGTCGATATTCACCAACTGTCGGTCTTCCCCTAAATGACTATATATGAAAAATGAAATATTTCAGTTTTACGTCTGAAATTTATGGTGTGTGTGGGCTAAATTGGAAAATGAATGATGGAATGAAGAAAGTGATATGAAATGGGAGAATCCCGATAAAACCCGAGACACATGATATTTGCCCATTACAAAGCCCACGTGGCGCGAGTTGAGATCGAACAAGAGACATCACAAGAACCCCCTACTGTATCACTAAATCACCGCGATCCCTGAAGAACCCTGAGAGAGCTCCAACATTACATTCCCGTAAATTGATGTTATAGTACACCTTCTGGCCACTAACCGAATCACTCTCTCGATCAAAAGCATAGAAAAATTAAGGACGTTTTATTAACCTGATAATTTTTTCAAAAATCATGTATTTCAGCTTCAAGAAGAAATTTGTCAGGACGCCATATGTTATTTGATAAAGGAGTTCTCCGCTGCTCTAGTGGCTAGTGCATGCAACTTTACTGTACGGGTCTCGAGTTCGGTTCCCGGTGGCAGTGCATTACAAGCTTTAAATACATTACTATGGTTTGGATTACACTTTAAATTGTAGGTTCTCGTCTCATATAGCTTTCAGATTTAAAAAAGACGCTAAACTTCAACAAACAAACAAAGAAATAATGTTATGTGAAAATGTGCAATTTAGCAAAGCCTAACCGAATTTTTCTCTCAAAACTATTACAGTATCGTATTTATCGTTTGAGCACAGTTTGACAATACAACTCTCTACATGTTACCTAAAACTACTCAAATTGGCACTTTGACCCGTAAGTTACACCAAAGGAAAATCTACTGATGGGTATATTTATACGAAGACGACTGTATGAAAACAGAAATTACCTTTAAAGAAAGAAAAAAACAGCAGTTTCAGCTTGTTCATTTGAACGTGTTATATATTTGGAAAAACTTGATTATTCTGGTGTAGGCATATTGCTATTTCTACATGGTAAATTTTTGTCTCGCTTTCCAACTTCAATTTACTTCTGCGATCTATCTTTGTAGGCGTTTCGGAAAACACAAACAATCCATTTCTCTGGCATCTTTTTAACGCCCCATTTTCCCACTGGACCTTAAAAGAAATACGTGCTCGCATCGCAACGTTGAAAGACGTTCCTATTATAATCTGCCTCGAGGAATAGCAGCTGATGCTGTCTGCATAAAAAGAGACTGTTTTTCTTGCCACAGCAGATTTATGGAGTGTATTGTTCAACAGAGTTGCCAGCTCAAAAATGGTTTCATTCAAAACATTTTTTTCCTTTATTTCTTTCTTACATTAACTCCACAAACTTTGAAAGGAAAGTCTTTTAAAATTGTTATTGTATTCAGAGAAGAATGTCGTTAAGAATAAGATGGCTCGTGGATCAATGGAAGAAAGTCCACAATATAAGTAGAATGGAAATATCAAAAAATACTAAAAATATAATAACTAAGAAAATATATTACTATTATCTCAAGCCTATAGAAAGAACGCAAATAGCAGAAGGTCAAAATTTCAGCACTGAAATAATTGTCAGTACCAAAGGAATAGACACTTTTTTTATATTTTTAAAAAAATAAGAGACTTGAAAAAGCTGTAAAAAAAATAGAAAATTCAAAAAAGCGCTAGAAAGGATATTTTCTGTTTTAAGAAAGCTACAGTGTTACTATTATCAGTAAAAAGTTTTGAAGTTTTTGTCAAGCACAACAGATAATTAGCTACTATAAAATTATAATTTATATGACAATTTCGTTAGGCATTAATTTCTTTGGCTTGACACACACTTCAAAATTGTTAATGGATAATAGTAACTTTTAGAGTTTCTTAAATTTTATTTTATTCTTTTTAGCGCTTTTTGAAAGTTGTTTCTTACTTTCTAAAGTCTATACTTCTTAGCGTTGTTTCAAAGCCAGTTGTGGTTATCCTAGTAGTTTAGGTACGTACCTGCTCTTGGTACATTTTGAAGGTTAAAGGTGCATCTCGAGAGTTATGCCATGAGAATGAATGAAATGGTGGAATGAAGAAAGTGGGAGAAAATGGAAATTTCGTGAGAAAATCCACACAAACGATACTTTTCCACTATGAAGCCAACCTGGCACGACCTGAGATCGAACTAGGGATTTCGTTTACCAGAAATTAACTTTCTGCCACTGAGCCACTGAGCCACTGCGGCCCAACTTAATATAGAACACTAATTTCCTAAAAAGAAATGGGTCTTCCAGCATAACGTGAGTGTAGAATTTTTTTTATAGATTTTATATGCAGATATTTTATATACAGGGTACGGCAGTGGATCGGACGATTTTAAAAACGTTATTACGAGAAAATGATGAAATTTGTTTGGGTATAACAAGTTGTAATACAAACTAAACATGAAAGCATTTATTTATTTGGGGATTTAAATAACGGAGCAGGAAGCAGTGTTGCATAAAATTTAAAAAAAAACTGTTTTGCACTACAAAAGAAAATTATCACAATGATTTTTTGTATTTTTGTTTTCGGCATCAATGGCCATGTTAGCCAGTCACTCATATGAGAGATGACATCCTTCGGCGATCACACTGCCCGGGGAATTGGAGAGGAAGAAGGAAATGGGGAAGGAAGGAAGCGTGTTAGATACCATTCTGGTATTTGTCTGCTGTGAATGAGGAAACCCAGGAAAAACCTCAATTAGGATGGCTGGCCTGAAAAAGCTGTTAAAGGGGGTTGCCACGTTAGAAGAACTTGTAGCTGTCATAAAAAAAATCTCGAAACCCTACCATATTTCACCATGTACACATAGTCTTGAAAGGGTCATAAAATATTTTTTCCATCTTGCAAGAAGTCGAACAGTGTGCAACTTTCTGGGACGTCTTGCTTGCTACCTGCTATCGCCCTTCCGCTGACATAAACGAAAAACCAGTTCCGCCGTTTCCGAAACAACGGATTCTTTTGGACAGAGAGGGGAAGTGCTCCAAAATACAAGTTTTTAATGAGGAGGTTCACTGTTTGCCCACTAGAGAGCAGTGCAGTCGAAATACCTTTCTTGCTTTCAAGAAGTTGTAATATGTACACAGTAAATAGAAAGATCGGGTTGCAATTTTTTCTTTTTTTTATGACAGCTACAAGATTCATTAAATGTGGTAATGTGGCCTTACACATTTTCGCCCGAGTGTCCCCACCAGAAATAGAACCCGGGATTGCTTGTACCGATCCCTCATAAGAGAAACAAGCAGCTGATCGTTTCTGTGATGCTGGCATGTTTGTACTCTGATAAACTTTGAAGTTATCATTTGGCGCAAAATTTAACACTTCATATGGCCTAAAACCAAATGTTGTTCGTGTGCCACACCCTTCCGACGCTTCTACGATCACTTTATACATTGTCTTCATATACCACTTCAATTCATCTTGAGTTTCTCATGAAGTATGGCGTGGTAAAGAGCACAATTACATTTCATATTTTTCTTTATTATACCCATGTGAGAGAAAAGATCTGTTATCATATCAATATTTTTCGATTGATCTTCCAAAATCACGACACATTTCTTCCATAAATTTTACAAATCTATGTTTACCTAAACTGGGACATCACCCAAATATTTAATATAAAGGTGATTAATTATATTTATTTACTAACGATGATAGAATGTTTGTTTAATAAAGAATCCATGGAAAACTTTCTCCAGAAGATTCGATTCACTAATTCAGTTTTACTTAGAATATCCGTTATTATAAAAAGTTTAACTACGTATTGCATACAGTGTTTAAATAGGAAAACTATTATATACCTCATTTAGTTCGCTTGCAACAAGAAATAAAATAATATAACAATGAGACAATCTCGACTAGAACAGTATGCAACAAGTTTATGACAAATTGAATTTTTGAAACACTTACCAAAAGACTTGGATAAACTATCAATTTATAATATTACAAAACAATTGTTAATACCCATAATAAGTGACGGAGATGACTAGGACTAAGTTTGCACCTGATATATATATATATACAGGGTGGGCCATTTTAATTAATCCACGGGAATATCTGAAAAATGATAAAACATAGAAGAAATGTTTCAAGTACACGTTATATATTGCTAAGGGGGAAACCCAATTCCGCCAAAAGTACCCCCTCTCCGCCCCCCTAAACGGGGGTAACGGGGGGTAGCTTTGAAATGTCAAATGGGAACATGGGTCGAGTAATATCTCGTTCGAAAGGTCTTGGAAAACTAAGTAACGCTGTACCAAAAGATGTTTCATATTGTGCACCAGTTTCAAAATGGCCGCCATGATATGGTTCGAAAACTCCAGTACCCGTAGTATGAAAACCATGGAAGATAAATGAATGGAACAAAATTGAAATACGTAAATATCATAAGGCATATCGAATGATGTGGTCCCTGTGATCCCAGCGGTTTCCGTGAAGGGGTTTTGTGGGCTAACTTCAAATTTTCAATGTCTGACCGGACAACGGTTCGGGCGTACGCTTGACCTACCCAATGCTGTTTGGAAGGCAGACTTCATGCATAGAGAATTGGTGCACTAAGTTAACCCGGATGGCCACAGTTACATTTTGATTAACTATTAGCATTCATGTCATACTATGAGCTTGAGGGACGAAACGGTGTGTACGTATATCCCCGAAATGCTTTCTGAATAACCAGCACGCATTGCATAAAAGAATCTCTTTTTTTTAGTCACTACAGCGTCATCCTCACAAACAAATGTTTCAACCACACCATACCTATTTGTAAGGTTAGCCTTAATTTACGAATTAAAGTAGAGCTCTCGTTTGAACTTTCACTTTACTTTCCACCCCACTCACATACAGAGCGCAGGGAGAGATTATTTTGCAGGACTTGGATTTCTCTCTATACATTATGGCAATTTTACTCTAATATTTTTATCTCTGTTGTATTATTCTCGAGCCTTGGAACGCCTCCGTGGTTTTCCTATTTAATTTTCGTTATTTTCATTTATGTTTAACCGTATTCATACTATGGGCACTAGACGTTTTCTTAGACACAGTCACCATGTCTTTGCGATCATTTTGAAAACGGTGTCTCATGTCGAAAATTTTCTTACAGAAGCTGTTTGATATTAATTTGTCTATGTAACGTGATGTTACTCGCTTCAAGCTGCTATTTGAAATTTTCAAGTTGGCCCCGGATACCTTTCAGTTGGCCCTTGGAGTCACCCCGACAACACCTCTCGATGTGCCTTACGTCAGTTAGCTACTCCAGTTTTTCATCTGTTGATTTATCTCCAATTGCTTTCATACTACGGGTACTAAACATTTCTCTGACACGCATACTATGTTTCGGCGGCCTTTTGAGAACACTGCCATTTCACATCAATCATTTTCTCCTGCAATATGTTAGATTTTGCAAGATTTATAGAACGAGGTACAACTCGACTCATGTTACTATTTGAAATTTTGAAGTTAGCCCCCAAGATCCCTTTAGGGAGGCCACTGGGATCACAGAGACCACACCGTTTGATATGCCCTATGATATTTACGTCTTTCAATTTTGTTCCATTCATTTACCTTCCATGGTTTTCACACTACGGGTACTGGAGTTTCCGAACCATATTATGGCGGCCATTTTGAAACCGGTGCACAATATGAAACATCTTTTGGTACAGCGTTACTTAGTTTTCCAAGACCTTTCGAACGAGGTATTACTCGACCCATGTTCCCATTTGACATTTCAAAGTTGCCCCCCGTTACCCCCATTTAGGGGGAGCGGGGAGGGGTACTTTTGGCGGAATTGGGTTTCCCCCTTAGCAATATATAACGTGTACTTGAAACATTTCTTCTATGTTTTATCATTTTTCAGATATTTCCGTGGATTAATTAAAATGGCCCACCCTGTATATATATATATATATATATATATATATATATATATATGAGAGAGAGAGAGCAATGAATATATATAGAAATAGTATAGAACACGAAGGATAATACTGGTATACAAGAAGCATTAATAATGAAAATTACATATTATATATATATATGTATGTGTGTGTGTGTGTGTGTGTGTGTGTGTAAATGCAAGTGATTATGTTTGTTACTTCATACCTCTTAAACCACCCTACCAATCTCTATCAAATTTCCAACATAGATGAGGTTCGGGTCTGGGATGGTTTTTATCATTTCACTTTGACTGTGCAACTTACGGGAGGGGAAGATACATAAACATAATCAATGTCGAATCCATAGTTTTCGGGGTCGTTGAGACGAACAGTAACACTTCCGATGCCATTTAAAACAAAATTCAGCCCCGTAACTTAGGGGAGGGGAGAGATACATAACAATGATAGAAACTGACCGATATTAGAGTCGAATTCATAATTTTCGGGGTCGTTGAGAAAACTGACACACTTTCGATGCCGTTTAAATCCAAATTCAGCACTATGGTCAAAATGAAACGTATTCTTTCCGTGCGAAAAATGGGTATTCTGCTCGTACGTTCTAAATATATAAATAATGTAAAGGTGTGAATTGAAATTGTGTGGAATATCTGTTGATATAGTGTATGAGTATTAGTTTCCGTATTGTATCCAAGACCCAAATGATACTGATACGGCATACTATTTAATATGTTTGTTCTAAACCTCTAGAATTGAAGTTATAATATAAAGGAAGTCAATCTTAATATACACATATCTTGACAACACGATTTGTCACCTACACCTATAACAAATTGTTACTGCTCTTGAGTCACTAGCGGACCCAGAAGGACAGTTTTGAAGGACGGATCGCCTTGATGAAAATATTGGGTCAATATAAGAAATACGAATTTTACAAGATTGAATATAGCGGTACAACGTATTGTTAACACATACACACATATATAAAGGATTTTTGTGTCTATTTAAATAAAGTGCAATAAATTGCGCATTTTATGTTTCGAGTGCTGGATCTCTTCCCTATCCTATTTCTTTGAAACAAGGATAAAATACAGATTTTTAGATCGAAGAGTGTAAGTCGTCTCATACTGCTTACTACAGCTGTTCGTGCAAAGGATGAATCAGACTCTCGCTCTTCTGAGACACGTTGTCTATGTTTGAGGCTTGTCGTGGCTGACTCTAGAAACTAGAACGAGAAATATCCACAATTCAAAGATACAGTGTTTCACATACTAGCTCAATTGAAAAATGACCCTATTTCTGTTACCTAACGGATTAATTCTGTAAATAAAATATAATCTTTGGGAGAACGATTTATTCCCTCCAATTTGTTTGTGGATCCGCCATTCCTTTAATACATTTTTAGTAATTTTCCTGTTAATTAAACTATATTAAAGAAGTTGGTTCGCTAAACAAATGACTGGAAACTGGTTCAATTTTCTCTTTGAGCTTTTCCCCGTTTGATGCCAGTAGCGTTACTTTAGCTTTAAAATGCATGTATATCAAAATCAAGAGGAATATTTGTCCTGATTTTCAAAATGACAGGCCTTCTTGGCGTTCTTCCTGGAACTATGGATCCACATTACCAAGATAATCATATCTGATATTCCAGAACGCACCACTCAACAAAACAATATTGTTGCCTCTTAATGATATGCTGTTGCATTATATGGCTATCAGTACTGACTCATATTGTTAACACAGCACGCATCTTTTGATATGAAGTTTTCTCAATGAGTGACAGTCAGCATATGATTATTGATTGAAATTCAATTAGCACTAGATTAGAGGCGTGATTCATATACTAATGACTACTGATTAGCGTGGCTCTGTCGGTGTCTATGATCGTTAGGGGATAGACCATTCAGGAGAAGGCAAGAATTAATTACAACTAATTGATTATCCACAAGGAAGACGATTCCATAATTTTTCTGTGTATGGATGAAGATTATTTCAATTTAATAAAACCGTAAAATATACTTTTTAAAATAGTTTCTTTGATTTTGATTGTAGAATTTCAATGTGAAACTGTTACTATAATAGAGATCCAATAACGACTGTCGGATTTTATTTGTTTAGCTTTCCTTTTGGCAACGAGGCTATATGAGACAGGAGTCACACTGGTTTTCCTTGTTGAAATACGGAGAGTTATCAGATTTGAATTTAAATTAAAAGTTCTAAAAAAATTTTTTTAAAACAAACATTTCTTAGTATTAGAGGTAATACTAAGAAATGTTTTTTTTTCTAAAATTTTACTAAGATATAAAAATTAATATTATTATGATATTTTAAGAAGGAAACCTTAATTTCGTCCTCAAACAAGTGTTTATTACAATAATTTGATAAGTTTCGAGGTCATTCATGGAGCTCTGTATCAAACTATTAAACAATTGTTTTAAGGACGAAATTGGGTTTTCTGTACTTAAATTATCATAATATATGTCCTCTTATGCCTGTTCAATATGTATATCATTACTTAGAACATAATATGCAGTCATGTTATTCGGAGCTCCAGGGCGGCAGCTGCCTCTCCTGAGTTGGAAATTCATTTTAATCAAAATGATGATAATATACCAATAAGAAACGTGGAATTTACTTACGCTGGAGGGCTTTCCTCCCTAAAAGAAAACTTTGAAATGACGCTATTAGTCATATGGCATAGATGGTTATAAGACTAACTCTATGGCCTATGGAACCCGGAGGTTCAATGCCGCGTTCAGACCCGGGTTCGATTCCCGGCGGAGCTCAAGTGGTTCGGAGTCCACGTTAATCAGAGGTCCACGTCTCATATAGCCTCGCTGCTGAACGGGACGTTAAAATCAACTCAACAAAAGTTCTCCACTGACTTCTATCCTTAGCCAACTGGATCCAGTTTTTAGATGCTATGATAATGAAAAGAAAACATAACTTTAAAATTTTGTTTTAGATAGTTAAAAGATATATCACTTAAATATTTTCACGTACGGACATATAAACACCCAATTCAACCTTATTGTTTGAAGTACAGAAATCATGAAGCAAATAGATCAGTCAAAATAACGAATTATTGTACCATTAACACAATCTTTCTCATACATGAAAGATATAAACATATTAAGAGAACTTTTTCTTTTATTTTGACTTCAAGAAACTGACTTTATTCCTTCCTCTAACTTAAACTAACCAACTTTCTTTTATCATGTTGGCGTGTTCATCGCGTCGCGAAGCAACATGCATTATTTGACAGCTTCTTCTGTGAAAAGCTAAAATAGACGATTCAGTCTTGTCATGCAGTGCACTTAGAAACTCAATATGAAGTTGTTTCGACACGTGATTATAAACTAGTTGAAATCAATAGTTGATTCATCTCTAAGTTTACACATGGATCAAATATGTCGAGGGGTCAAAATATGGAGAAATAATGGAATACCATCAGAAATAAGGTATTAGTGTTACTTGTTGCCGTGTTCAGTTCGCGTTTTTAAGATCAACAGATGAAACTTCTAGTAATAGTAAAACCTTTCTTTAATGTAATTTACTATACGCTATTGATGTCACATCTGTCGTGACCCCATGGACAGATACGAGGGATGATCAGAAAGCCTGTAGTGAAATGGGTATATATTATTTCATACAACCAATACATTCAACATTCAACAGGTTATTTTTTGACATAGTCTTCAAATCGATTGAGGCACATGTCGTACCATGGAATGAGTTCGAAGACTCCCTCTTGGTAAAAATCCTGTCCTTGCGTGTTTAGCCACGTTGTGACGAAAAGTGTTTCACCTCCTCGTCTGAAGCAAAGCGACGACCTCCTAAGTGTTTCTTCAAGTGCGGAAACAGATGAAACTCGCTTGGACCGTTGTCCAGGACGTAGGAAGCAAGGATGTTATAAAATAGAGGATCTGCCCATACAACAAAATCGTGAAGCCATACGTCACAGCTTCGCCACACCTTCTCTGCCCCCTCCGCGCCACTAAGATTGCAATGTTTCGAGCCAACAATCATGGCGGAAATAAGAGTAGCCAATCAGACGTGCCGGCTCAGACGATGCTCGGTTGTTTTTTGGCTTCATTGAGTTCATATGATGAAGATACGTATGGGCAGATCCTCTATTTTATAATATCCTTGGTAGGAAGGGTGGTCGATGATGCCTTACTGTGTTCAAATCTGTTGATGCCGTGCTGGGTCGGCCACTGTGCTCCTCGTCAGTGACGTTGTCTCTACCAGTCACAAACTTACGTCACCATTCTGTGACTTGGTGACGAGACATTACAAGTCTCTCCGTAAACCTCTACCAGCTGCCGGTAAATTTCAGCCGCAGTTATATATTTCGCCTATAGAAATCGAGTAACAGTGGACTTCTTCGTAAGAGTAATTTCCAAAATGAGTCACCATTTATGTGTACATACAACTAGTACCGTACGTGGCGGGTGGCTGAAATTCTGCACAGCTGTCAACTTCATTTATTATAATTACCGCACATTCCTCATTCATCCAGAACAGACGGAACTCCAGAAATATCGGCCTTGTAACCTTAGTTTCTCATCCTTCCTCGTATATTTATAAATAATTCCATTGGATTCATCATCCTTAAAAATTAGTACAAAAAGTGGAATTACAAATTTATTCAAGCGTGGGTACTTTTTAAGAGGTGCATAATCGTAAATTCTTCGGTTTAGATTCGAGCAGTAGTTTCCAAGAAATAAATTACCACATGCACAGACAAATCTAGATTGAAACTATAAGCTCCTGTACACTTACGCCGGGAGCTAACAATCTAACCAAGTTACCACCCATTCATTCGTCCGTTCAGTTATCTTCTTCTTTTACGGAGACTGGTTCCCCCAATCCCATATCATTATCTTATTAAGTCTCTTAACATGTACAAATCACTGATTATAGAGGAACTTTAATCACACAAGGCCTGTCCACTCTTTTAAAAATGAAAGTCGATCGAGGAAATCATCATCATCATCATCATCATAGGTATTCTGCCATTATTGCACTGAGAAAAAATGTACGTGGCATATTTAGAAAAGTAGGTTACATGAGTAGTATATTTCCTGTAGTTTTTGGACTTAACGTACAACAGACGAATAACTGAAAACGCATGTTTTATAATACTTTCCGTATAACTGTTACATCTACTTGTACTTTCCATATGAAACAATATAGTCGGTCAGAATCTCACATACAAATGGACATATATAACACACAGCTGACGAAAGTAACATAACAATATGCATGTGATATACGGAAAACTGTTAGATGTCAGACATCCTGCAACGGCATGATGTAACATCTAAGGGCAGTGCCTATGTAGCATACGGATAACGTATGCTCCATACTGATTTCTGTAGTAAGCAAGAGGATTCCGTATATTTGTACAATATACCGCTGTCCGGAGAACGTATTTTCTCAGTGTGGCAAGTCAGTTGCCGCAACTGAGAAGCTTCCATGCTCTACGGTCTTCCGCTAACCTGTTCGTCTTCACGTATGATTTTTCTATTTTGTTATAGTCCATTAATTGTAGCCTCCTTCGTCCCCTCCATCTCTTCCTGCCAGCATATCCTATATCACTATCTCAAGATGCATTTTCTTCTTATCCAATGTCCCAAACAGTTTTGCTTCCTCTTTTTAATAATATTTAAAATTGTTGTTTTCTTCTCTACGATTTCTAACACCCTCTTATTCGTTTTCAGCTCTACCCAGCTAATTTCACACGAAGCATTTTATGAGTCTTTTTTTCAAATCTTTATTCAAAGTCCCACAAAATAGTACTTTCTTTCACCTAAAGGCTTTTCTCGCCATTCCTATTCTTGCTTTTAATTCAAGTTTACACTTTATATTATCACTAATAATACTACCCATGTATCGAAATCTAGTCACCTGTTCTATTTTCTCCCATCCTACTCGTATATTTGACGCCGATTGCTTCGTTCCAATCACCATGGACTTTGTCTTTCTAATATTTATTTTCATCTCAAATTCTTCACAGTCATTCCTCAAATTTTCTAACATCTTATTGATTTTCTTTTCAGATTCCACCACAAGCGCCATAATCATCTGCAAACCATATACACCTAATCATTCTACCTCCTACTGAAACGCCGTCTTTATTCTGTAGGTTGTTTTTCCGTATGTCTTCTAGACAGTTATTAAATAATTTTGGCAAAAGACAGCATTCCTGTCTAACACCCCTCCCAATTGCATTCTCCTCTATCATTTCCTCCCCTATAATAACACTTAGTTGTTGGTTCATATATGTTTCTTATGAGTCTTCGATCTTTAAAAGTTAATAAAATGTAGGAATGTAAACACAGTAAAACTTAAGAAAGACCGTAAAGTTACTTTAAAAAAAACTCAAATTGTGTTAATATTAATCACTGTATTAACGTATTCTACTATTTCGTATTTCGACATAAATCACATAAAAATTTCTTGGACTAAATCTTAAGTAAAATATTAAGTACACCATATAATAAGTGGAAGTATGAGTAAACACTTACAACTGTGGCCGAAGACATTGCAGTTTATATTGTTCTGAAAGCACAACTTGGAAGTACTGAGAACACTTACCTACAAAGAAAAAGAAAATACCATAAATTTAAATGTATACAATTTACAATTATTTTAGTAAAAACCGAAAGAATACATTTAAATAAATATTAACAAGAACTATTTTTAAAAAGGAACAATAACGCACTTCGCACACAATTAAACGGTATTAACACAGCATCTGGTGAGCTTTCATAGTCTAACCACAAAGATTACAATCAGAAATGAAATGAAACATTATTATTATGGAGGCTAGGCGGTTATGGAGGCTAGGCTAAAGGAGACGGTGATGATGAGAAAAATGAATAAAAGAAGAAAAACGGTAGAACCCCTAGAAAACTCACGAACACGCTGTTTGTCTACTACAGAGCCCACTTTGCCGAACTGGGATCGACCCAAGGGCCACACCCATCAGAGGTGAAAGCTCTACCACTGAGCCACTATTCCCTCCAAGATTACAATCAGACCATAACGAAATTTTAATGGGATCGCCGAGAGGGAATAATCTTTTAAACATAATAATAATAATAATAATAATAATAATAATTGGTGTAGTCCTGTACAAGTTATGCGTGAATATACTTAGAACATAAATAAACAGTGTGAACTGAGAACTTTTTTTTTTTTACTTTCTTTCAAAAGTGGTTAAAAATTGCAAGTTAATTACATTAGTAATCTATCATAATTAAGGAAACATTACTGAGTTTCAATGTACCACTAATTAATTCATTTTCCAAAATCGTTCATTTGAGTGTGTTTGCAATGCTCTCTACCCAATTTTCTAACATTTTGTTGTTTATGCAATGATTAATAATGTGGTAATTTGAAATTATGTACTTATTTTAACAAGCGGTTGTACCACAGTGTACACACCGTGAAGAAGTTTGGCTTGTCACAGTGTACAAAACATGAAATTTAAGTTAGAATTGTTAAATTATTACCAATCCTCCATTTCCCATTCAAAAAATTTAGAACGATAAATGAATATTTAAAAATAGAAAATATTTACGTCTTTAGATTTACTGAGTAGAAAGTCATTTAGTTTTATTTTAACGTTGCCTTCCACGGTCAGATTCATATTTTGTACTTTGGGCAAAAAGTTTCTCATTACTCAGCTTGCTGTCTTAAATTAGAGGAATATGAGCAGTGTGTTGTACATACTTCACGCCATATCATTCAACCCTATCTAGATATTTTGCTGGATCTTATATTTCAACACGATATCGCGCCTCCTCATGTCAGAGTTTACTCCTACTCGGTATACGACTTCTACTCTGGTCTGCTAGGTTTGCGGAACTAGCATGTAGTGGATATCGTGGTACAGTTTGCAGCAAAAAACCTGCAACATGAGCATGTAAGTTTATTGTGAAACGTTGAAGTCTTTTGCTCCAAAATAAGTGTGCAGAAGAGGACGCCGACGTTTTTGCTGCGTGATTCGTGCCACTTAGATTTTATGTGTCATTCCCTGGGCTGTTAGGCGTAGTTTCACAATAAACTTATATGCTCATATTGCAGTTTTTTTTTTTTTTTTTGCTGGGGCTGTACAACGTCGTACCTGCATTTGGACTTTGTCAAAAAAAAAAAATAATAATAATAATAACTTCGCCCAGTTACGAAGCAGTAAGTGCTGTAACGAGGATACACCAAATGGACATACAACATCTGTGTGATTCCTTACTTCCCCAAACAACTAATTGCGTGACATCTAGAGGTGGTTACATACTATACTATTAAAGAAAGTACTTCTAAAATCACCATGATCTGCCATTTATTCTAATGTATTAACTTTGCGTCAGGTCCGTGAACCCCAACTAGATGTTCTTAAATGAGTTTGCAATAGAATAGGGTCTATATGTATAATTTCTCAAGTAACTGGCATTTAAAGTATGTTCTCTTTATTAAGATGAATCAATATTCCCTTTATGATAAGTGCAAATACTCTGTGCATGTGGTCTGTGTATTACGATATTTTTTATACTTTAATTATTTTTATAACCCAAAGCATTTTCATTTGCATCTACAACCATGAAATACGTATAATAATAATAATAATAATAATAATAATAATAATAATAATAATAATAATAATAATAATAATAATAATAATAATAATAATACCAAGAAGAGAAAGGTCGAAAAATAGGACAAAGAACAAAGATGGAAAGAATGGACATGAGCATGTATATACAGAAAATGAAAGCCGGAAAGGGGATAATGAAACAGCTGGAATTTGCTCCCGTCAGGAAAACTCTCGTTCCTAAAAGCAGCGGAATGCCTTCTTTTTGGTTGTGTAATATGTCGCTATTCCAACTATCATGCTTCCCCGCTCCCTAGCTTCCAAAAAAATTTAAAAAAATAAATAAAAAAGAATTTAAAATGAAACAAAGGGGATGTAAAGGAAAGATAACACTAGGACATCAAATAAAGGGGATGTTAAATGAAACCTCTAAAAAGGAGGACTGAAAAAAAATGCAACAAGGACACACCAATTGTTAGAGAGAACCCTCGGAAAGCTTTGTATTTTTTCTGAGGAGGGAGTAAGAGTTGTACGAGTTTTTAGATAAAACATTCCAAGATGAAAGCTAACCGACGGAAGGAAGATAAATATGTGCATTCAGAGAGAGAAGAGAAATTAAACAAAATGTAAATAAATAAAAAAAGCATATATCTAAAATAGTGGATAAAACAGAAACTGTAAAATGTCTAGACGGACAAATTAAACCTAAGCGACTTTTAACATATTTTCGTCTTTCAATGTAAGGCAATAGCATTAAAGGAGATCATAGCGGTAATAATATACAGTACAACTTTCATATTCCCTTATGCAAGTAGCCACAAATATATGAATCCTCAGAAACTTATTGTATTTTTTTCTAGCAAACATTCAGATAAAGTAATCATTTTAATTATGTTCAACTAAAGTTTTTAAACCCATTTTAAGATTGCGTATAGTTGTTTCACTTGAGTCTTCGGGTTCCATCATCGTCAACGCATCAAAATACGTGGAATTCCAAAGAATACGTTAATTATTACTTTTGTCCTGCATCCATGAACAAAGGAAGAGTTGTTTGTAGAGATAACCATATCTGGATCATATTATATATATACATTACACAATAAGGTTATTATTAATAGTGGCTAAACATGCAGTTACACGAATAGAGTTGCAATTAAATCTTCACATTTTGAAATAACTAAATTAAAGCAATACAGTGTTTAGGCTGCAATTAAATGGTCACAAAAGTTTTAAATCGACAAAATTGACTGCATGTCATGTTTAACCATGTCATAGCGCTGGTAGCGACAATTATTAGCACGTGTTTATTATTAGGATTTACGGACCCATGACACGTGTGTAAGATGTCATTGAAAACAAAATGAAATGAAATCTTTCATTTTAACGTCACACAATTAGGCACTTTAGGCTGAGAGACGGATGATTAAGGTGAGTGAATAATGATAGGGGAATTGGTTCAATGAGATTCTGAGAGGAAACGGGAGTACCCCAAGAAAACCCACTGACACAATATTGTCCACCACAAACAAGTGGAGGCTGGAGATCGAACCAGGGACCCAGAGATAAGAGCTCTACCACTGAGCTAGCGTTCCATGAATATGTTTCGTCTCCATCTTTAACTATCTACTAAAGTGCTAGAAATCCGCTACAACTTCCGGTTTCAATGTTGATTTTCACAGAGCAAAGATAGACCGAGAAGCGGTTTCTTGGAATTTATTTAGCATTCTACGAATATGTACCATCTTTTTCCTTAATACACTATTCAGTTGAAAGTGGTAGAAATCAACTACTTCCGGTTTTAACGATCCTAGTAAAGAAAGAAACAGTAATAGATAGCAAGAAGCTGTTTTATGAAATCACTTATGCTTCCCCAAAATACAGTCTATCTCCACTCTAATCTCTTTACTAAAACCGGAAGTGGTACAAATCTACCACTACTACTACAACTTCCTGTTTCAATATTAATTGAGAATTGTCGTGAAAATGAAACTCCATCATATATTGTACATACGACAGTGCTAGTCGTAGAACTTCATAATTCATCTTCCGTTTCATATTTCTCCACATCCTCACTTCGAGAGTATTTAATTGATTTTGAGGCTCTGTGACAAACAGCCTGTCAGTGGTATGAAGGCAAAAATTATTACGTTATCTTATGAATAAAATTCAATTTTATTTTTTTTTCAGTAGTAGTTGTGATAATTTTATTTAAGCGCTAGCATTTTGTTAATAATCCAACATTATCCAACACATATATATCAAAAGAAAAAATGAAAGCTAGGAAAATTAAGATTTTTTAGCATACCATCCATACAACCTGTGTACGAATGAATTCCAAGTAGATTTTGACTTCTACGCATGCTAATGTAACACGAATGAGAAAATATCACATATTTCTGTATACATGCGTACGCAGATTTATTGCTCCTCCGATATGTTTTATGTTTTGACAACTATTTTTTCTAAATATTGATATTTCTCATATATATCACGATACTTATACTGTATCTTTGAATAATGAATTCCGCCATAGGGTTAATCAGAAAATTTTCTCACTTAAAATCCTGGGTTCCTAGGTGATGGTCTTGGTCCTCTTACTCCTAACAGAGAGACAGACTGATCAAATTAGCGGAGCCACACTAGTGAAGGCAGCGTTTTACAAGAACTACTCAAGAACGAATCTTGAACTAACGTCGCCTGTTTTGGACAGAGATCAGCCAAGACGAATGTAGTAGAGACCAAATACATCTTCAACCTAGGACCACCAAGAGACGAATAGAGAACCACAACCAGCAGAATTGGAAGATCAGGTGAGGAACCCAGAGAATCGCGAAGCAGCACATCAAGTAACAGAAAGAAGGCATCCAACCTTGATAACCGTTCACACATCTGATTGGTCAAACTTTTTTCCTTTATCTCATAGTCTCACCTATCTCAAGGGTAACCTCCAGATTCTTTTTGAAAATTAGTTATTTTATTGCTCAATCCGATCTCAGTAGTTGAGCAACATATGTATTAAACCTAGTAAATACACTTGTTATTAACTATTAACATTCACTAAGCTTTGATTTGAATTCCTGAGAACAAGGAACATTGGAATGATATGCTTTCAAGAAGAAAAACACGAACATATATTAAGCTGTCAGTAATTTCGCACCCATTGGATGAAAGTGCAGTATCGATATAAATAAAAGTGAAAGTGACTATGTTTGTGACTTAATAACTCTTGAACTGCAAGACCCATTTCGAAAAAATTTTCAACATAGAAAACATCCCAGTCCTGAACCTCATCTGTCATTTCACTTTGACGATGCAACTTAGGAGATGGGGAGGGATATATATATATATATATATATCTATCTATATATATATATATATATATATATATATATATATATATATATATATATATATATATATATATATATATAGATATATATATATATAAATGATCAAAAATGACCGATATTAGTGTTGAATCCATAATTTTTGGAGTCGCTGAGATGAATAGTGACACTTCTGATGCCGTTTAAACAAAATTTAGTCCCGCAACTTAGCGGAGGGGAAGATATATAAAATGATCGAAAATGACCGATATCATAGAGCGTTCCAATAATAGTAAAAAGTGACTGACTAACGGAACATATCACTATTGTTTCTTATTTTAAGCTAGCGAAGCAGGTAAATGACGCTAAGATAATAAGACCATTCCGCTATTTTAATGGATAGCACGCGATCCTCTGGTGCACGTAGTCCCAGTTTCAATTCCCGTTGGGAGTGAACTGAACACATTTATCGGAGATCAGAGTGCATGTGGAACTACAGGTCCACATCTCTTACGTAGTTTAAATGCTGAGTAAAGCGACGTTAAACGTCAATAAAGTAAGAAAGAAGCAAACAAATAAATAAAGAGAATTATGTTCTCTCCTTGAAAATATAACTTGATCAAGGCGTTCCGGAATTATTAATTAGAACATGTAAAAAGAAGTCATGGACCTTAGATGGTGATCGCCTTTTACGTAACCTTTTCTTGGATGTATTTTATTTTAATGAACAATCATTAGTTTTAATCGTGTCATTTTTCTCTATAAACTTTCAGATTTTTTTTTTTTTTTTTTGAGCATAGTCACTGATAACGATCATCTGCATTGCTCCTCTAACATTAAAGTCGTTAGCTTAGTCTTTTGAGGTTGAAGAGTCAGAGCGTTACTGATCATCGTTACAGAAGAGTTCCGAATGATCTTCTCTTAATGACCCGTTTACTAGGTCATCTCAAGATTAAAGATGTTAGATTCAGCCCTTATTCTGTTCATCCTCTTTTTCTTCTTTTCTTTTTCACTTTTTCATATTCTTTTCTTTTGATCTAATGTATGTCGAGATTTTTCAAGACCTTAATTATAACAATGAATAATTTTCTTCATTACTAATCCTCTTTAAGATGATATATGTCGAATATTTAATAGTTCCTCTTTAATCATTAGTTACTACTACTTTCTAAACCATACTAATTAATTTTTATCCCATTACTTGCTTACTTTTTTCATTAAAATTTATAATTATTTATAGTTCCATATAATCAAATGATTACTAGTATAAAAAATAAAACATAGTACTAAAGTAACGGAGAATGTTATTTTGACTATAACTTCTGGTTTTAATATTGATCGCAACTGAGCGAATACTCGAATCTTAAGACGCACTAAAATTTCAGTAATATTTTCCATTGTTCATGTTTTGCTTTAGTAGACTTAAATCCGATTTTAAATTACTCGCTGAGCAAAACAATTCGTTTATTGTAAAAATTATTAGCGTGTAACAGTTTCACCAATTATCCACTTGGCTTCATTAGACACTACCTGATGAAGCCAAGTGATAGTGAAACTGTTACACGTTAATGTTAGCGAAACTGTTACACGTTAGTTAAAATGAAAATTTTAGATACAAAATGACGGGTGCGTCTTAAAATCGCTTCTGACAAGTAAACCTTACGTTTGGGTGAATCGAGTTGCTGACTGAGACACATATGAAACAGTAGTACTAAATGTAGCCAGTATTTCAGTGAAGTTTTAGGTGCGAAGCTCCAGTGGTTTAGGAGATACAGCTACCAGAACATCACATAGAAGTACAGAATAGTCTTCATACAGTTGGAGGTAAACGCTCTGTAAGACCTCTAATAACGACAAAAGATGAATAACAAATATATGGGTACATATTAGGACTAGGGGGAAGTCATATAGTAAGGGTATACCTGACGGCGGCCATCTTGAAATCCGCCATTTTGAATTAAGGTTAAGTTTTTAAAATAGGAATAGGGTCATGTGATACATGATTTAAGGCGCAAATTTAATCAGAAGAACAATGGTGACGTTAATTTTGATTTACGCGCAATTGGTAAAAAGTTACAGGGAAATTAAATATTGTTGCAGCATATGTATAAGTCCTTTACCCCACCTTGTAAATTTTGTGTTAATGATAATAATTAAATAAAAAGCAGATGGATAAATATTAGGTCTATGGTAAGAGTTGCCTTGATGGCGGCCCTGTTCAAATCCGACATTTTGAATCAGACAAAAGTTTTAAACAAAACGCATAACAGTGACACCTTATTAATAGCAAATTTTACCATAATTCCAACGGTATAATCATTTTTGCTTTATCATTAACCAGCACTTGTTATCGCATAAACAAGTTGCTAATTTAAGGAAAAATGACCAAAGTGGAATTGAGTCATAATTGAACTTGGGTCTTTCTTCCAGAAAAGTCCTCAATTAGTACAATCAATATGTAGTTCAGAAAAGAGTGCATGACTTGCACAAATGCTCTGCTCACAGTGAGCACACCTGACAAAGGCAATCGAGTTACACTTGACACATTTGTCGTTAACAATTCCGTCAAAGCAGTAGTCGTAAGGAGCGATCCATTTAATTTTGTGCTGGTTAATGATAAAGCAAAAATGATTATACCGTTGGAATTATGGTAAAATTTGCTATTAATAAGGTGTCACTGTTATGCGTTTTGTTTAAAACTTTTGTCTGATTCAAAATGGCGGATTTGAACATGGCCGCCATCAAGGCAACTCTTACCATAGACCTAATATTTATCCATCTGCTTTTTATTTAATTATTATCATTAACACAAAATTTACAAGGTGGGGTAAAGGACTAATACATATGATGCAACAATATTTAATTTCCCTGTAACTTTTTACCAATTGCGCGTAAATCAAAATTAACGTCACCATTGTTCTTCTGATTAAATTTGCGCCTTAAATCATGTATCACATGACCCTATTCCTATTTTAAAAACTTAACCTTAATTCAAAATGGCGGATTTCAAGATGGCCGCCGTCAGGTATACCCTTACTATATGACTTCCCCCTAGTCCTAATATGTACCCATATATTTGTTATTCATCTTTTGTCGTTACAAGAGGTCTTACAGAGCTTTTACCTCCAACTGTATGAAGACTATTCTGTACTTCTATGTGATGTTCTGGTAGCTGTATCTCCTAAACCCCTGGAGCTTCGCACCTAAAACTTCACTGAAATACTGACCACATTTAGTACTACTTTTTCATATGTGTCTCAGTCAGCAACTCGATTCACCCAAACGTAAGGTTTACTTGTGAGTTGCTTCATTGAATATCAAGGATGCGTCTTAGAACTGAATACAAAAATTTGGCACAACTTTTGAAGTTTAGAAATGGGCTGCGTCTTAGATTGGAGTATATACGGTAGCGAGAAATGGTGTTTTGAAATGAATTCAGCGTTCTAAAAATAAGGTTCATATTTCCCTATTCAAACTGGAAGTATTGGAAATCCTATGATTTCCAGGTTCAGCACTTATCACCATGGTGAGAAATCGATATCAGATAGCGAAAGAAGAAGTTTCTTGATATAGGTGCAGTACTGAAAAAATAAGTTTCACTCTCCGATTTAATTTCTTTACTGCAGTTGGAAGTGGTAGAAATCTGATCCTGCTTGCAATATTGCATCCCATGAAATGTAAATGATAATAGGGGCAAACTTTTTTTTTCTTTGTCATGGATTCAGTATTCCAAAATTAGATCTGTCCTCAGCTCTTATTCTTCTAATAAACAAAGTAGAAGAAACTAGTACAAAGTTCGTTTTCAATATTGATTCTTATATAAGCCCAGTAATAATTAAAATGATAGGAAGTAACTGTTGATGATATGGATTAATCATTCGAAAAACAGGTTCTCTCTCTTCCCTGATTCCTATGTTTCAACGACTTCTGGGTTCAGTATTCAATTTGTTAACGGTTTCAAAAGTATTTTCTTATTGTGACTGAACTCTAAGATTTATTAGTCTCTGTAGATGGTTTATTGTTTATTTTTGCTAAAACCAATTATGATAGTCCGTAAATTATTTTAGAGGCTTAAAAATATTTAAGTATTGCGGCGTAGAGCCTTCAGAAGAGAGTTTATTGAAGTCAAAAGCGAATAAAGGGCTGATTATATGATTTGCAGTTCATATTATTGAATGTAATGTTCCATCGGATAATTGATGCTTAATTCCGATATCGATTTGAAGTTCAAAATCAAAACAAAATTATGGCTTATGTAAATGAAAATGAAAAGAAATCTTTGAGTTTTACGTCCCACGATTATGCTATGCTAAAGGAGACGGTGACGATGAGAAATGAATGAATGAAATGGTGGAATGAAGAAAGTGGGAGGAAATGGGAGAACTCCGAAGAAACCCATGCACACGGTGTTTGTCCACCATAAAGTTCACTTGCTGGAGCAGAGTTTGAACCCGGGACCTCATGTACCAGAGTGAACGCTGTACCACTGAGCCACCGCGGCCCCTTATGGCATATATATAAAGACTGTTAGTTGGTACGATATAGTTTCGACGCCGAAAAGTTAAGATAATAACACACCTGTAAAATACAGGTAATAACAGGTCAAGTTAATAATTTTGATCTTAAAATTTATGTTTACAAAAGTGGGCAATATTTAGAAATCATAACTTAACCTTTAACGTAAGTGTTATATATGATCTGCATTTTACTTATGTGATGAGAGAATTAATTATGAAACAAAAGTTTTTACTACTGACTAAGGAATATAACGAAATTGAAACAGAATTTTATAGCTGTGAGTACAAAAAGAACATGACATCTTCAACATCGTCTTGTCTACCCACATTCCAATTCTCTTAAGAAGACAGCTAGTAACATCCCAAAAGGCAACTGAGCATTGTCTGTAGCTGCTATCTGTCTTGTACAGTATTAAGCGGGCTTTCCTCCTGTGGAAACTTCAAAGTCAAGACATTTTGACAGATACGGTTGCGTTTCGTTCGTCTTTTTTCTTCTTATCTTTCCTTCAGTCTTGGTGACACTGCCCTTTCCCAGACGCTTTCCAAACTTTTTTGCAAACTGACATTTAACTGCCTGTATCAAGAGGGATATTGGGGGGGGGGGGGTCAGAGACAGCGACGACACCAGAATTCATTTCTTGAAGTAGGGCGGCGAGCATAGGGGCAAAGACATTTTATGGGGAGCAGTGATTTTTTGTTCGTAGGTTTATCGAAAATAGTAGTATTTTATACTACTATATTACTTGACTTGCATGGCATTACACCATGCCCCCTTGCGCCATCTAGCTTCGCCACATTTTATGAAACTTCCCAATAAAGAAATGACATTCTAAGATTTTCAAGCCCTTCTATTTTTATTATTTTGTTTAATGTCATATATTGCGATATTTCTCTGAATTAAGATATGGAAGATAGCTTTTCACATATTCATAAATGCATTAGGCCTATATAATATCTTTTAAAACGTGGATTTTACTCTACCGTTTTTATGAGTACTCATATTTACGAACACACAATAGGTTTTGCCAACTTAGATTTTAATGGTATGTAATAAAACAGAAATGCAGTAAGTACAGTAACAGATATGCATGTATAGATGAAAATGCTGTGAAAGTGAAGTTGAGTGTTGGCTTGTGGTACGACAATATTAAGTACAATTGAAGAATGGAAGTATAGTGGCTCAATGGTACAATGCTCAACTCTAGTGCGAGAAGGTCCTGGTTCCATCCCAAGCAGGGGTAAAAGTGGATCTGAAAAGGTAAGAGGATGCTTGACGTCACGCCGTCCCTCGTACCTCTCTTTACTCATCCATTTTTTTTAGAAAGTGGGGGGACGCCAAAGATAATTTTTTGGAAGTGGGGGAACAACGTCCGTCCGCGTTCTCTCTTACTTTTAAGTATTTTTATAGATTTTTCACTTCCATTAATCATCCGTATGCTGTCTGAAGGGCATAATCTGGTACGTAAAACTGAAAGATTTCATTTCGTATTTAGAACTGAATATTTGCTTTACAACTTTTATATGTCTAAAATAATTTTCTGTAATATATGTTAATAAGTTTAGCTTGCCAAAACGCTCCTCATGTGTTTACTCTATTCTGTCAATGTGTTTTCCAGAAGACACAAAATCAAGAGCTACTTGATGGATTACCAGTAACTTTGACCAGTATGTAGGGGGTCAAAGTAAGAAATTTAATTCGTTAATGTAAGTGGTTCATTTAGATGAACTCAAGATGTAGGCAATCAAAAATCTGTTTCTCATGTATTCCTATGGGAATAATTATAGATATCAACTTGTTTAATAGACTCTCTATAGTGTAGTGGAAATTAGCGGGTTAGTATAATGTTCAGGATGTAAATACTAATTATCCGTGAAATATAACGCCAAAAAGAAACTTAATGACTTTCAACCAAACTTTTTCACGTAGTGTACGCTGTGAACCTGCTACTTAGTTTATAAAAATTTCATTTTACTGCTACTTGATTCATTTCCAAACTTGTTTCATTACTAAACATTGAAACTTGTTACTCCTATTTGGTTCATTTGTAAACTTGATGCATTACTACTTGGTTAAAGAAAACAAAAACTTGTTGCTGCTACATGGTTCATTTCTAAACTTGTTTCATTTCTAAACATTACCACTTGGTTAAATATTGAAACTTGTTACTGCTACTAGACTCTTTTCTAAATTTATTTCATTACTAAACATTACTAATTACTTGTTTAAACTTGAAACTTGTTACTGCTACTTTAGTTCATTTCTAACCTTGCTTTTAATCCTAATTTGTGTGATGAACAAATCTAAATCCATTGCAAATAGACCTCGAAGAATATAGTTTTTTGTAGTGCTGACATTTCTTGGAACTAGTTAATTCCTTTGTAAAAGACATTTCTGTACTTCATTATACCTATACTTCAAAGGTAACCACATTAAATATGATGCAAGATGCTAAGAAATTATTCTTTGTTTCAATACGTTCATGCACATAAATGCTTCTTTGATTTTTAAGCCTCAAGTAGTGTTTCACGTAAAACTTGTTTCATTTAGAGAAATTACATTTTACAAAGAAAAGAGATTAGCGTATGGGAGTTCTCTATTTGGAATTCATACAGATTTTAAATTACGACTGGATTAGCAACCAAACCGGAGTGCTTTATAGTGCTTAAGATTCTAGGTTTGATTCTACATGAAAGCTAGGTTTACATTATCCTACATGTCATAACAGTCGAGGAATATATCTCTTCTTTAAGCTGACCATTATTAAAATCCTTAAAAACTAAATCAAACTTATTTGCATGCGTAGTGTGGGTCCGCAGCGAATATTTACGAAAAATAATTGAATGCGAATGCCGCAGAGTTAAAATAAAATATCGCTGCACTCCCGGATAATCGCAGTTTTACTGTATAATATATTGTTTGTATCATACTTGGAGAGAACGAGCCATTGAAGTTTTACTGTATTCTCTATGAGTACATTGCTCTGTCCTGATCATACCACCCTGTCTGGATTCCGCATTCTTTAGTGTACTGCCGGGTTCAATGATAGAAAACTGCTGAATTGAACCTAGGAAGTGACTTCTGAATAAAATCCAGACTACAGGAAGGCTACGGATGATTCTGGTTAGAACCTCGGTCCGTCGTCTTTGTGATCATAAGTGGAAAGACATCCAACGAAAAGAGAAGTAGTGGGCCCGGTATGGACAGGAAAAGAGGTATGTACACAAAGTCTCTCTGAGTATGATATGACTTTCATCCTAGGCCAATAGACTAATTTCTCAATAGGAAGGGAATAAATCCGTATATTGAAAGGTATAAATTTGAGTCTGTTCATTTAATTCGCTTAAATGTTAGTTCATCAGTGCATCCCCAATTCCTTATTACTCTCGCATAAGACTTGCCACGATCCCAATTAAGCATGGTGGAATGCTGGTCTCAAGCACTTATTTGTTTTTTTTTTTCTCCTCTCTTCTGATTTTTCCCCATTATTTAGTAGTGCTTAAAATACTCAACTTTTTTAGAATAAAATATGAATTTATTTAGAATCCATTTCATGATTGGCATTGTAAAGGTTGTTGTATAGATTATTCTTATTTTCTTTTGTTTTTGACGAATCAGCATCTGCTGTTTGAACTGTCTCGTATGTCGTGTTGCTTTCGAGTAATAATTCGTTGTCTTTTTTCCTTTCTTTTTTTTCTTTCTTGTATGCGTAGTAATGAATTCTTCTCTTGCTTTGTGTTAAAGGCCTCGTTTGCCAACGCTATTATGAATATGCTGAGTTGAAACTTCCTTTTGTGTGTATTAGCGGAATATTCTGTTTCAATAACCACGGAGGTCTTTAGTGGCGTACGTACGAGGGGGCAACTTCGTAGGCAATTAGAATCACAACGTAGCAAAATGACTAGTGAAAATCGGAATAATTTTATGGAGTGTATAGGACAGTTAGTGAAAATTCCGTCTTATACAGGTTATGAGCCTCATAAAGTAGATTTATTTTTTGAACAGTTAGAAAACGCCGGAAGATATTATAAGTGGAATAATGACAAGCTAAAAGAGGTTTTGCCTACTTGTTTGACAGATTTAGCTTTTGATTGGTTCCTAAATTATAAGAAGGAAAGTACATATGATGGGAAATCTTATGACGATGTAAAGAAAGACATGATTTCCACCTTTAGAGGCATATCTTCGCCTTTAACTGTAGAAGACACGTTACGTAGGGCTAAGCAATCTATTAGTGAATCTCCACAAATGTATGCCATTCGAAAAGCCAGATTAGTTGCGTTGTATTTGCCCACTGCTACTGTTCAGCAGACAATTATGTATATTATAGACGGTCTTAGGTCCAAGTACATGAGTGTAGTTGCCGACAAGCATTTTGGCTCAGTGGACGAATTAATAAAGCAGTTGAACAGTGTAGATCGAAAAGAAACAATGTTAAGTGAACGTATTAAGGAAGAACAGCAAGAAATTAATGCTTCTGCACAAAATCCCTTCATTCCGCAGGGAATACCTTACAATTTTCCTGGTAGCTCTTGGATGTCTGGTCAGACACCAATGTTCCCTCATGTACAGGGGAATTCTCATTCATTTCCGCAGATGCAATACGATTCTTCATTTCTTTCTTCGTATCATTTACCACCTACTTATCAACCGCCGGTACTAGCTCAAAATTCTTTTCATAACAATGAAATACAGAAACTTTCTAAAGAATTAGGGGAGGTTAAACAAGCTTTAGCTCGAAGCCACAATGAGACGAGTAAGGGTGAGGTTAGCACCTCTAATTCCCAAACGGATATTGAGAAAGTGTGCGAAAATATGCAGAATCTTGTGTTAGCTCTTGAATCATCCATGAAGGATAAGAAAAAATATAACAATAATTACAAGAAGAAAAAGCCGCAAACTCAGAATTATTTTAACCGGGAGAACGAAGCACAGGGTAGTTCAGCCAGTAACCAGAACACGGGTCAAAATAATTCTGATTCGTACAAACCTATAATATGTAGGGCTTGCAAAGGAATAAACCACATTGCTAGATTTTGTCGAGCTCCTAAGCAAAATTTAAACTAGAATCATCTACGGATCGAAGGGGGGATCTGGTAGATATTCAAAAGCATCAAATCCCCATAAGAGTAGAATCAAGGTTATGTCTTATAACAGCTAAAGTTAATGGAATGCAACAGGACTTAGTAATTGATACTGCAGCCATGATTTCGGTTTGGCCTGAGCATTTGGTTCCAGAAAACGTGAAACGTGTAAAAATTACTAGCAATCTCATAGGGGTGTCTGGTGCTAAAATTATTTCAAAGGAAGTAATATTTTTGAAATTTTTCTTAGGAAATAAGTCTTACGTACATTGTTTTAGAATTATACCTTTGAATTCTAAACCTTTATTGGGCATTGATTTTCTAAGTCATCAAAATGCCTCTATTTCCTTTTCCGACTTGACATTGACATTGTATAGATACGGTAAACCTCCCAAATCAAATTTTACGAATTCTCAGAAAATACAGTATGTTTTACCAGATAGTATTTTGTCAAAAGTCAATATACAAGGACAGCCTCAATTAGTATTAAAGGTCAAAACAAAACTTTTGCCTCACACACGTACTTTTGTTCCTATAGACTTAGTAAATGTTCAGAATGTAGAGGAATATTCGTGTTTTGAACCAAACGTAGATTTGTTGTTAAAGCGCAATATTTTTATTCCCAATGCATTGTTGCCAAATCAGGATAGACTGATTCCCATTATAAATCCAAATCCTCACAATGTAGTTTTAAAGAAGAATACAGTTATTGGTTACGCATCGCCTTGTGACGTTGTTTGTAAAATATTTGAGGAAGAGGGAGAAGGCGAAAAGGCACTAGACTGGGAAAGTGAGTTAAGCGAAACTGAAAAAGAAGACCTTAGAAAACGTATAGAGTATCACCAGGAGCGCTATGATCCTTCTTTGTTAAATGTGAATCCGGCTTTGTCTCAGTCTCAAAAGGACACAATTTTAAACTTAATTTTTAAATACAGCGATACATTTTCTTGGGATCAAACTTGTACAGGTGTTACTAGTCTTATTAAGTGTGATATTCCTACTGATGGCACTATTGTTAACGTAAAGCAGTATCCTGTTCCACTGCATTTGGTAGATCAAATGAGAGGTGAATTAGAAAAATTAGAATCTCAGGGTGTGATACGTAAGTCTAGGTCTTCAGGATTTAATAATCCTGTTCTTCTTGTAAAGAAAGCTCAAGGTGGTTATCGATTTATATCTGATTTTCGATTTTTGAATCGGATTGTGCGAAAAAATGAGAATTTTGCAATACCGTCCATGGAGCAAATATTTACGAATTTAGCAGGTTGCAAGTGGTTCAGTGTTCTTGATTTAAGTTCTGGATTTTTTAACATTGAATTGACGGAGAGTTCTAAACCTAAAACAGCTTTTAGCATTCCTAATATTGGTAGTTGGGAGTACAATTGTATGCCCCAGGGATTATGTATTTCTTCCTCAGTGATGTGTCGCTTAGTAGCTATGATAACTGCAGGTATTTCAGCCTCTGAACTCTCCACGTTTGTGGACGATTTCATATTTTATTCTAAAGACTTTTCCTCTATGCTTAATACAATGGAAGAAGTATTTAAGAGACTTCGTAGAGCTAATGTGAGATTAGGAGTTAAGAAAACTCAGTTATTTTATAATGAAGCATTGATTTTGGGACATCTTGTATCCGAGCGTGGTATACAAATTGCGCCGCATTTACTTAATGCTGTGAAAGATTTTCCTCGTCCTACAACAGTTAAAAAAGTGAAGTCATTTTTAGGGCTTACTGGATACTTACGAAAGCATATAAGGAATTATAGTAACATAACATTACCTCTTCAGGGATTATTGAAAAAACGAGCGAAATTTCATTGGGACGAGCAATGTGAAAAAAGTTTTCAAATGTTGAAAAAGTGCATTGTATCTGCGCCTGTTTTAGCGCCCTTTCACACGACGCGTAAGACCTTTTTACATGTAGATGCAGCTTATGACGGGCTTGGTGCTTGTTTATTACAAGAAGATGAGAATAATGAAATACACCCAGTTGTATTTTGCAGTAGAAGTCTTAGACCACAGGAGAAAAACTATGATGTTATGTCTCTAGAAATTGCTGCTGCTGCTTATGCATTTCGTGTTTTTAGATTCTTTTTGTTGGGATGTAAGAAATTTACTGTTATCACCGATAATGCTAGTTTAAGCTACTTACAAACATCCAAGAATCTTACAGGCAAGCTAGCTCGTTTGAGTAATTTCTTTCAAGACTATAATTTTGTCATTTTGCACCGTAAGGGCGTATCCAATAAAATAGCGGATGCATTGTCAAGAAACCCTGTAAATGAGCCAACAGAAGAGGATAATGCAGTTGATATAGAAAATAGGCTTAATTTTCTTAAAGACGAAAATTTCGACATTTCTGTCTGTCAGAGGAAAGATAGTTACCTATCTCAAATTATACGAGTGTTAGAAACGGATGGATTATGTAGTGAAGTGGAACCGAAAATTCAACGGGCAGCCTATCATTTCTCTTTGAAAAATGGTATACTTATGCGCAGGCAGAAAATTGGTGAAGAAATTGTATATTTGATTTGTGTTCCCTTGTGTTTACGTAAACATGTTTTTGAACAGTATCATGTTTCTCCACACGGCGGGGCCCATATGAGTGCACTCAAAGTTTATGAGAATATGAGGCGTCGATATTATTTTCATGATTTAAAGAGATATGTGTATTCTAAAGTACGATCGTGTATAACTTGTCAACTTGTGCGTCCAATATACGGAAAAAAGCCCCACACATTACAAATGTGTGAGAACAGTCCTGTACCATTTACTTCGATCACTTGTGACATTTACGGGCCGACTGTACTAGACAAAAATAAACATCGTTATCTTTTTTTGATAATTGATGATACAACTAGATTTCTGGTGACTACAACATTGGAGAAAGTAGATGCAGAATCAGTGGCGGATGCTTTAGTGAATCATGTTTTTCTAAGGTACGGCACACCTAAATTTCTCAGATTGGACAGAGCTTCAAGTTTCAAGTCTGCGTTGTTTAAGGAGCTGACTCAACGGCTGGGGGTTACTTTGAAATTTGCAGATACAATGGCCCACTTTAGAATTGGTGTTGTTGAGAAGGCTATACAAACAATTTCTATGCTTCTCAAAGCGTATGTGTATGATAAACAAGAAAAGTGGTCTGATTATGTTCAATCCATCACATTTTCGTATAATACTGCCGTCCATTCTGGAATGAAGTTTTCCCCTGCTTATCTTTTAATGGGCTTTAATCCATCACTGCCAGTGGATAATACCATGTCTGTACCTGTTCAGTTTCAATCTAATGAAGATCGACTGAAGAAGATTGAAGAAGCTCGCCGTGAAGCATATATGAATCTTTGCAAGAAATTTGAATGTCAGAAGAAAGTATCTGACGCGAAAACGTCGCACCCACAATTTTCAGTTGGGGAGACAGTCTTAATTCTGGACGTAAACCCGAAACCAGGAAAATCGAAATTCTTCAGTCAAATATACAGAGGCACTGGTATAATAACTAAGAAGAATGATGAGAATAGTTATATCGTGCAGTATTATTCTCCACGTGGTAAACTTGTGGAAGATTCCATTACTGTGTCCAGATTGAAGAAATTCTTTCCAGAAGAAAAGGATGAAGAAGAAGAGAAGGGAGATAATAACAAAGCAGAAGTAGAAGAAAAGGAAGGACAAGAATCTGAAAACAGGAAGAAAGTTAAACAACAGGATTTTGGGCAACGAAAAATACAATCAGAGGATAAGGAGACATCTCGAATCACGAAACATGATGAACATCCGGACCATGAGCAAGATAAAACCGGTGATGGCCCTAATCTTCGAAGATCAGAGAGACTCCTTCAGAAACATATGAAGACACTTGTGTGATTGTTAAACAAAAAGACAGAGTAAATAACACTAAAGGGAATAAAAAATTAGATTAGGGACTAACACAGGTGGTGGTCTCCAATAACGCTGTTCATTACAGTAGCATGGGCGAGTGGTGGGCGCCTGTGTGTTCCAGTTTGTCAATATCTCACCCCGATGGCCAGGCTACGATTTGTGGAAACATAAATCGTCCTTTCATTCTTCTATACTGTAATGGAGAGTGTTATTCCTTCTTTTAAACTATTTAGAATCATCTTTTCTATTCTTTTGGTTAGATATAGGAGGGGGGAATCTACGTTTAAACCGTAACATCTTTCGCGATTTAGAGATCTTTTTTTTACAATTAGAGATTACATATTTTAATTTGTTGTTTCAGCGTTCTCTTAGCAGAATGTGGTCAATAGGTCATACTCCTGACATCTTTACGTTTGCTGAGTTTTCTTTTATTGTTTTGTTTCCGTTGGTCGCTTTATCGTTGAACGTCTGTATATTTATGCTGTAATCAAAGTACAACATTCTCATTTGCTTCCGATTTTTCTTTTTCTTTTTTGTAGTTCAATTAAGCTGAGTTAGCGTATGATGATAATCAGAGGGTTTTGTTTTGTATCATCATTTAAATCTTATTTATTTTGGTTTTATCGTTCGATTACGGGTTAGCTGTAATCCAAGATGTAAGACAGGAAAAATGAGTATATGTACGGGTAATAATGATGCTATTTTAATGTAGAATAATAGAAGTATTAGTTTGTCCTTTTGTTAGGTACCAGGGACATTGTTTACTATTGTTTTATTTCTATTGCATTACTAGTTTTATTTAGAAAAGAAAGGATCTATTGGGAGTATTTCCAGTAGTATGTTCACGTATAATTCGTTTCTATTATTCGTCTTCATTGATAGCATCTATTCGTGCATGTTTTGTATTTTTTTTTTTTTTTCTACTGAATGCATGGAAGTTGATTTTCGTTTCCTTTTTGTTTGCTTACAGGTGCACAGGAAAGCGGATTAATCTTGCGATCTTTCCGTCTTATTTTGATGATCGTAAGCTTATCATCTCTAATCGCTACTCAGCATATGCAAGTAATTTCTGGCATCTATTTGAAACCACTACCAAGCATTATTTCATATTCCTACAGTGTACCACTATTCTACAATATCACGTTAAAGATTCCGGAAATTAAACAGTTCGACAGTTCACTCCAACATGTTTTCTGCGGTACAACTTTACCTGTATCAACCGAGTGTGAATTATCTAGAACTATAATTAGTTTGCATAGGCATATGTTTGAACATTTTGGTCTTTTACAGCATTTTAATCATCCTACCGTAAGTGATGTGAAATTTCGGGGCAAACGTTCTTTGTTTGGTTTTATTGGTGACATTGCTAGTTATTGTTGTGATTTTGCTACTACAAAACAAGTCCAACCATTGCGTACTAAAGTAGAACAATTGAATCAGATTGTTAATACTGTGCGTTTGCAATTAGAAGCTAATCATATATTTTATCGAAATATGACTCAAGAAATTAATTTATTTCAGTCAAAGGTTCAATCTGCTTTTGGGAAATTTGATGAATTTTCTCGTCACGTGCTAAATCAACAGAAAAATTTGGCTGATGAAATTCGAAACATTCATGAAGAAACAACTCATACTACACGATCTATTATTTTGGAAATACTTACAACCTTACTTCAAATTTCTCAACTTTCTCGAATTTATATGTATGAGGAAGTAATTCAAAATTGTCGGCATCATTTTCTATCAGCACAGGTAGTGTCACCATCTATTCTTAAGCAAGATTTAAGCAATTTACGTAGAAGGATTTTGGTAGATCAGTTTGATCTTGCTATTCCATTGGATCTCTTAGACTTATATTACGAGACTGATTTGGTTCATTGTTCTGTTGTGTCAGATTTTATTCATATCCAACTGAAAGTTCCTATCGTACAGGCAAATGCTAATTACAAATTATACTCTGTTTTACCAATACCCTTTTCACATGACAATATGACTTGCCGCATTTCTTATGACCCTGCATATGCAGCCTTGTCAGCTGATAATACATTCATTGTAATTACAGGATCAGACTTGCAACATTGTCAGATTCATTCAGAACGCTTATGTAAAATTCCGTCTACTGTGACTCGCCATGATGGTTATTCGTATTGTCTTAGTCAAATGTATTATGCTAAATCTGTGGCTGACACTTTACAGGCTTGCTCCTATACCTGTCATGAATCCCATCTTACCGATGTTATCGAGCTAGATATCAATCTTTATGCGATTATTCATCCGCCTCCATCCGCTCTTTTTATTTATCCCAATAGCACGGAAACAACAGTTCCTATTCCAACCCATACCGACCCTGGAGTAGTAATACTTCACGTTCCTTGTCATGTAAAAATTATTTTGAATTCCTATACAACGATACACCCGATTTATCCTTGTGGCCTAAATCAAACAACTACCCACAAAATAATCCATTCACTGCCCGCTGCCTGGACAAATAATTTGCAATTCCCTCTTAATACACCTTATAAAACGTCACCTCACTTTAATGTTTCCTTTGTTTATGATAAATCTTGGGCATCTCAGATTCCACACTTAAATATCACACCTTACCGTACTGTTCCAACTCCGAAATCTATTCCTATTTATTTGCATTCTGATGCTCCAACTGTTTTGTTGATTATATGGAATTTTTTGCTCACCATGGCAATCCTTTATTTGCTGAATTTTCATCGTGTGTTGGCGTCGTTTTGTGTAATATCTAGGGCTAGTGCATTTCTATTAGACAAACCGGCTCATTTGGCCTCCACAATTTCTTGGTCAGTACTACTGTTCCTTCTTTTTGCATTCCTGCTTCTCTCTACTTTTCGATTTTGCTTGAGAAATCTCTGTTGCTTTTGCAAAACGAAAACAGTTCAATCACCTCGTCCTAAACCAATGATATCTCAGCCAGTAATTAAAACAACAACGGATTCTCTTCCTATATCAAACCAAGATTGTCCATTGCCATGCCTTCCTCCGCCCCTTTCTATATATGAAGATTATTTAGAACCTAAAGTAATAATTAATAAGGCATACTCTGAAATTTCTTCTCTCGTTCATCTTAATCAAGTGTCATAAAGTTTATTTGGCCTAACGGTGAGAGTTATGTGTACTTTGAGAGTTATTTGTGGTGCATACTCCGATGCCCTTTTGGCCCAAGAGATAGTTATGGAACTATGTATATCTTTGTTAGATTATATGTGATTATCATATTTAAGAATTATTATCACTGCATAACGTCTTGTGTTCACTCACCATAGACTGCGCTAATATCAACCGGTGTGCTCGTGAATAAGACCTTTAGTGGAAGCACAGACTGGTTTCCATCAATTGTGGTACAAAAACGTATTTATGAACTTTCATGAATACCACCAGCCTAATGAAGTTTTTAGAATTAAACTCATCCTTGTGTTCTTAATAGTGGACAGAGATAACGTTATTCCTGCTCTCTGTGATTGAAACATTAGTGTGACAGTGTTATGTGATATTTGGTGATGGTGATAATTATTATTACTACTTTGTGATTATTATAATATTTTCTTTTTAAAATTAATTCAGTGATGTCATGCTTCAGCAAGACAGTGTATATTAACATTTCAGCTCAGTTTTCCTACATCTGCATAGACTGTATGGCAATAGTATGTCTGCGAACTATAAATTCAGACCATGGACGCCATTCATTTATTTTCTCTTAACCATTGAACTTAGAAGTGATATTTCTTATTCTGTATTCATTTTATTTTATTTTTTTTATTATTATTTTCTTGTTATATATGAAATTCGAATACGGTTGGTATTCGATGGCCACCGGGAGAATGTTTGTATCATACTTGGAGAGAACGAGCCATTGAAGTTTTACTGTATTCTCTATGAGTACATTGCTCTGTCCTGATCATACCACCCTGTCTGGATTCCGCATTCTTTAGTGTACTGCCGGGTTCAATGATAGAAAACTGCTGAATTGAACCTAGGAAGTGACTTCTGAATAAAATCCAGACTACAGGAAGGCTACGGATGATTCTGGTTAGAACCTCGGTCCGTCGTCTTTGTGATCATAAGTGGAAAGACATCCAACGAAAAGAGAAGTAGTGGGCCCGGTATGGACAGGAAAAGAGGTATGTACACAAAGTCTCTCTGAGTATGATATGACTTTCATCCTAGGCCAATAGACTAATTTCTCAATAGGAAGGGAATAAATCCGTATATTGAAAGGTATAAATTTGAGTCTGTTCATTTAATTCGCTTAAATGTTAGTTCATCAGTGCATCCCCAATTCCTTATTACTCTCGCATAAGACTTGCCACGATCCCAATTAAGCAATATATAGCAAATTCTTTTATTTGAGTCATTTCCGACTTACTCAGAAATTAATGACAAAAATATTGTAAGAGAAAAATGCAAGTTTCAACGTGAGTAAAAACTGGAACTTTACAGCAATATCATTCAAGACTATTGCCACACTCTTTTATTATTTGTTATAACGACTCGGTTATTTTATACACGACTTTGCCGTGATATATCTTGATGTAATTTCAGTAACTGTTTTTTTTTTCGCATAGCTCGAAAAGAACTGGGATTTTATTTTTATTTATTTGTTATTAGCAAAGTGAATTGAAAATTGCACTGTACATTCAGAGTGCGAAAAATCATCACAGTCGAAATTGGAGAGAAGGGAAAAGGTGGAAAGCTTCAAACCTGAAAGCTTCGACATAGAAAGTTCCCATGTTTGAACACAATTAAGAAAACCGCTTACTACTAGTTCACTCACTAATACTTATTAAAATTGCGTATGCATTACTATAATCAATTTGCAAACTTTTGATAACAGAGCTCATTTTATTCACCCCCTAGTAGCCTATTTAATGGATACATTTTATTTAAAAAAAATGTTGAATTAATTTTGAGTTTAACGTCCCTTTCAGCAGTAAGGCTATATGAGGCGGGATCTACTGATTAACGTGAAATTCGAACCACATGAGCTCCCGCCGGAAATCAAACCCGAGTCTCCTACGCCAAAGGCAAGTACTCTAACCACTGAGCAACGAAGGAGCTCACCAAAGATATTAAATGGGGCGAATCTTCATCTTCCAGAATTTCGTACCCTGTAAGCCCTTTACCCTAAAAAATATATTACGTTCAGTTTAAAAAGTAAAAAACAAGCTATTTTTTATTCTTTACCGTCTTCATTTCTATTTTTTTAAACAATGAATTAATTTGAAGTTTTCTCAGAGATAATACTTCACAGCATTTGTGATGTATCTAAAAGGATAGCAAAAAATCTATCTGGAAAAAAACGTCCTTATCTCAATGTGTGTAAATACCTTTATTTCAGAGTAAAACAAAACAAAACAAAAAAAAAAACTATAAACTATAGAAGTACTTATCTATGTGGCATTTCCGTACACATCCAAAATAACAGTAACTAAAACGAAGGTAATTGTAACAAGTGTACATAAGGGAGTCTTTACTTTTGGCAATGAGCAGGCGGGAAAAATTATTGACCCAAAACGACAATTCTGTTTGCGCCCTGTACAGCAGACTAGGGAAATGCAATAGCCTTGACCTGATACATACCGTGCAAGTCACGTACACGAAGGCGAGTTACTGTCGTAAAGTACTTTTCTTTCTCTTTCTTTCATAGTGGACAGAATTCGCATGCGGTATTTCTTCGAGGCACGTTTAAACTCGAAGGACCAATTGAATATATCTGCTTTTCTGAAGACTTCAGCTAAACACGCCCACCTTGGCTAAAAACATCTCTTCAATTTACACCATCCACTCACTACTAGCACTATACATGCAATTCCTTTCGTTCCGTTCTGTGATGTCTACTCTATTTTCTTTTTCGATTCTTTGCGAAATTTTTGTTTCTTTCGTCAAAATTGATACCGGTACATTCTTTCGTTTGAATAACTTCCACGGAGTTTAGAAACTTTATCAACAATCGTTTGCAGACAAATTCTTTTTAAAATAGTTAAATAAATGTAATCAAAATATATCTAAATTTATTAATTAGCCAATCTATATTATAAAAATGAAAGTCACTATATTTGTGATTTAATAACTCTTGAACCACCCAACCAACCAATATCAAATTTTCAACATAGATGAGGTCCTGGCCTGGGATAAATTTTGGCATTTCATTTTGTGCAACTTAGGAAAGGGGAGGGGAGACGATCGACAATGATCGAAAATGACCGATATTAGTGTCGAACCCATAGTTGTCGGGTTCGCTGAGATGAACAGTGACACTACCGATTCCGTTCAAATCCAAATTCATCCCCACAATTAGAGGAGGGAAAGAAGGATATACATAAATGACCGATATCAGAGAGTACTTCAGTAATAATAAAAAGTTACTAACTAACGGAATATATTACTAATTTTTCTTACTTTAACCCAGCGAATCGGGTAATTGACGCTACTATTTTATATTAATATAAACAATTGTACAGTCATGTAAGAAGTTTATCATTAGACAGTTCAGTAATTTAAAGAATCACTATCAGGTAGCACTAGTTAATGGTCCAGTATGTTATTGCCTGACAAGAACAACTTCATCCCTGGGAAATTTAGAATTACATATACAAACACCGGAACATGCCGGCATATAGTCAAATACGAAAGCCAATAATTAGAAATGATGCACTCTCGACGATATCAATACAGTGTTGTGTTAGTTAGCAATTTCCTGCAATTCCAGCGTCTTAAAACACCAAGTGCCCGGTGTCTCAGTGGTAAAGTGGTTATCTCAGGTGCGTGCGGTCCTTGCTACCATCCCTGGCCAAGTAAGTTTGTGGTGGACAACATGGTGCCCGTAAGATCTCTCGGGTGCTCTCGTTTCCTCCACATTTTCATTCCATCAGTTTTTCTATTATCATTCATTTGTCTTATTTACCCGTCTCTCTCAGTCTCAAAACCATGTTGGTGGGACGTAAAACAAAAAAGACTTAATTCCATTTTAATTTAAACATCAACTTGCTGCAGTCAAGCTTCTGCCGTACACAATATTTTACGATAACTCCTTCATCTGCGACCCTCAATCCGCGCCATGTCTCCATCGCGAAAGTGATGTCTCGTCTTGGAGAAGTGTGTCTTACATGCGCGCCGACTACGTAGGTGCTCCGGGGCTCTGGCACCCATACAAATAATCCTGTGGGTGCGGCGCATCCACAAGAGTTTAAGTTTGGACCCGGGTTAGAGTCCGTTCCTCTTCCGTTTAAGTCATCCATGTTTCCGACTGAGCTACTAACTTATCCTTATAGTACCGGCATATTTTACTTTTATCACAGCACAGCCTTTTATGACAGTGTTCATAAAAGATTTTAACTAAAAATAAATCCACCAAATATCGCGATTTGCCTAAAAACATGTAGGCTAACACGACAGTCTAACACAGGAAATTTCGACAAGACCTCCGAGATATCTTCCTGGAGCATGTCTCCTACGGTGTTCAATGTTAATTATCAATGTTTTTGCAGACTACTTTTCACTTTCCATGTACTAAAAGTTTCCCCTCGGGGGAAAATGACTTTCTAGTATCCCTAATAATTGGAAGAGTTTTGTTTGTTTTGTATCTTCTCACGAAAATGTTGTTTCGACTTGTATCATGTGAAACTCTACAAAATGAATGATAAATTTTGCAGAAGAGACGAGCTCATCATTTCTATGAAGTCTGGTCTTGAATCGTTTTGTAAATTTATATACAAAATTTATGCCCTGATACATTTCTTAATCTAATTCAGAAGTTATCAGATTCCCTCCGCGTTAGAAGAGGCCTACGAAGTGTGTGGAATTTTGAATTCAATTTATTGTGTAATGGCTTCCGTTACCTTAAACACTCATAAATGCAATTTATTTTGTTCGTACAAGCAATTTATATATTTGTAGCCTTTACCATGTAACATTAAAACAGTGTGTGAGATCTAAGATTATGCTGAATTAGTGTTACCCTGGAGAATTATGAAATTTCTAATCTCTTATACGAGACAAGAATCGTCTTGTCGCTTGTGTCTAGTTTCGAATTCTTTAAAAAAAAAAGAAAAAAAAAAGTACTTCCTGTCTCGTTTCCGAGAAGAGACGAAAACTGTTTCGTCTCAAGTCGAGAACAACATGTTCGCATCGTACATGGAGTTAGAAAATTTTGTCTTAAAATGGGCCCCCTCGAACGGTTTGGAGCTTCCCTGGGGAGGCAGTTGCCCCCCACAAGTTACGGCCCTGATAATTTTGTTCACCTCAATGAAATCTGTCGATTGGTGGTTGTGTTATTTCCCCATAAAATGCTAAGTATGTTGTAAAATACTTTCTTGTTAAAGAAATCGTTGTGTAAATTCTTTTGTACTACATTCTGTTAAGGAAATCCGACATCCATCCTGAATACACAAATTTTGGTCTGTCGTGGAAGTTCATATTTCATTAGTTAACAGAAGGCTCACCATTTACTTATCACAGCATTTAATATTTTTTTGGTCAATGTGTTTTAAAATCTTTTAAGGAGTGGACGAGTGTTTTTAAACTTTACACTTATTTATAATCTTCGCCTAAGAACACTACAAGAAATATTTTATCTTCTTTTCCTTACATATATTCTCAAACTGTACCACTTTCAAGTTTCAACTAGCAAAGAAGAAGAAGAAGGACTTATTCAAAAGTTTCAACGTAAGAAATCATTGTAGAATCATGACTATTACTTTATATAGAACATTCTTACATCATGAACTTGATTGTAACCGAATCGCGGGAAAACCACTGAACCGTTTAAAATGAGCTTTTGTAACATAACACTAATCCGGAATTTAGTTTTTACCATGTAACTTTGATTAAAATGTGTATCCAAAGAGAACAAGATGAAGGCTTAAAATATGTAACAAAACTAGAGTATCTCACAAGCTTCTCATGTTAGGAAACGAACTTGATTTTTAAGTTCTTTATTAAAAGTAATCATGTGACTCAGTTTTACCAAATTCTACCTTTACAGTGGGAAAGAGCACAACTTCCATACTACAGACGTGTTCAAAATATTAGACTCACGCTCGAAAAATGCAAAACTGATGTAGGAGTCCTAATTTCAGAGTTCTAGAACATTTAATTTAATGGTTAAACCACCAATATAGGATCCTTCATTCGTTTACTATGCAGTGGAAGTGATGATATTACCGTTGAATAGCAGATGGTATTAGTGAGAGGGGGGGGGATTCTGAAAGTGGTGTTTCAGTTGTAGAAACAGTTACAATCTGAAGTGTTGTGGTTGCTCTCGTAAGAATTTAACGACATTCAACAGTTCGAATGAGCCAGTTTATAATGATCGTGACGTGTTTCGTGTATCAATCTTTTATTCTGTGTAGTCCTGTAATTGCAGCATAATGGGAAAAGCAAAAGACCTTTCTCCGCGTAAAATGGAAGTTAACAAAATACTTTTGGAAATAAGATATACTCGGCAATACATTCCTAGTAGAGTTGGGATAGGACAAAAATCTGTGAGTAGAATCTCGGTTGAAATGAACAAGAGCCAAAATAGGGTTGGGAATTGTGGGCGAAAAACCAAAGCTATCACTAAGAAGTATCAGAAAACTAAAAAGATTGGCTCTGGGAACAGAAGTGCAACTTCTAGTAGATTTAAGCATAAAAATGGCTAAGTATGGCGCAAACATTTGGCCTGAAAGTGTTCGAAGGATTCTTTGTGCCGAGGGAATAAAAGCACACGGTCAAGAAAGAAAACAAAAATTAGAGTATACTCCAATCATGGCAAAGAAGCGCCTCGAATGGGCACAATTCCTAGAATATTGGACCGCTGACGATTGGAGAATAGTGTGTTTCAGTGATGAATCAAGTATATTTGTGTCTGATAAATGTTCACAATATGTGCGACGTTGACCTAGGAGGAATTAAAGTTGGAATGTCTTTAATAAACCGTGAAGCATCCTACTTCAGTCATGGTGGGGTGCGATCTCTGTCTTCGGGTCTAGAAGACTGTATATAGTAGAGAGGACAATGAAGCACGACTAATACCTACAAGTTCTTCAAGAAGAACTGCTTTCCCAGACTGCACTCGGGTTTGATAACGTACAATTCATCTTTCTGCATGATGGAATCCCATGCCACCGGGCCAAACTATGACAAAATTCTTTGAGGGCAACGAAATTAGTGTTCTTCCGTGGCCAGGCACTAGTCCTGATATGAACCCGCTTGAAAATTTTTGGAGCTTCATGAAAGAAAAGCTAGAGAAGAAGCACATTAGAACCAAACTTCAATTGATCAAGGAGATCAACAATTTGTGGTATCATGATGCTGAATTGAAGGCAAAATGTGCTAAACTCGTACATAGGATGCCACAAAGGATAAAAGATTTAATAAAGAATAAGGGATTTCATAAGAAATATTAATCTTTGTGCGAGAGATAATTTTCTTGTAAGTATTCCATTTCATTTTTTATTTCCAATTTGGATATACATATTTTATAGTAATTATATTTGAATGTTACGTACACATTTGTTTTACTGATATAGAAAAGCATATGCAACACCCATTAGAAATTAGGACAGAATTACAAAGTAGGAATTTGGACTAAGTTCGAACGTATTTTCTCATGTAATATTATAAGAACAGTAAAATATTCAGAAACTGAATGTTGAGTCTAATAATTTGAACACGTCTGTATTTTAATTTTACACTTTCGACTGATAAAATGACTAATGTGAAAAAAACGGTTGTACAGTTTAAAATGAATTTTCGAATATAGTTATACCATTTACTTTGGTGTGTGTTTTTATCGCTACAGTTTAATTGAAATAGGTAACCTATCAAGAAAATTTACGATGGGAAATGTTTTCACAAAGAATAACGCTTGCACCATTTTAAATTAATTCTTGAACATGGAAGTTGCGTCAGCTGAGTTTTTTAAAAATTAATTTCCATTTCAAAACGCATTCTAAAGAAGTGATGGAGAGGATTTAAGTGTATTTTTCAAATATTTTCCAGAAGCTTATTCTCTCTGCGCGATGAACTTGATTTTAACTAGTTTACTTACAAATTATTCAATTAGTTCTAAGCCACCCTCTTGTGTATATTCTTAAAGATATTTTATTTTGATTCAGATCAAACAACAAATGTCAGTTCTATTAGACATATTGTCAATTAGATAAACGATATAATTCAACAATTCAATATAAAGAATTTTTCCAAGACAATATCAACAATAAAGACATAGGACTTATCTTTGCATCTCACTATCAGAGTAGCTTTAATCAATTTTATTTCTTTGTGCGAGAGATAATTTTCTTGTAAGTATTCCATTTCATTTTTTATTTCCAATTTCGATATACATATTTTATCCTATCCTACTTGAATAAAAAACATTCATAATACAGAACGATTACCGTATTAATATCCGACACATATATTTTAATACGTACAATTTTACATATAATGGTAACGGAGGCACATAGACGTAAATCAGTTCTACTGGGTTTCGATTTAGGAACCTGAATCGGAATCGAAATCTATTTAAAAAAAATTCGAGCGCGAAATCTAGAAGGATTATCAAATGAAAATCGATTTCGGATTTGATACCGAAACTATTTTTCTGAGAAAATCAGTTTTGGAAACAAAACAGATATTAAAGTAGAAGCAAAATTAGAGAAAAGAAAAATATATTTTGTAATGAAATCGCTGAAGATCGTTTCCTAGAGTTATCATTTCCGGTTATTCTGCATCGTTTGCAGTTTGTAACGATCTTTAGCTCACTATATCTGAAAGATGATGATCTCAAAATATACTAATTCGGCACTCCTCTGGAAAGATACCGAATTACAATTTCTGGTTCCGTGAAGAAAGCTAATATGTCGAAATGTATTTCGATTCTACTCCCGAAACACACCGATGTAAAACCAACAATTTTCGGCTACATTACCGAGGTTCTTCACTAGCTCATCCTTATTTTGTTAAATTTAAGTGAAGCAAGATAAAAACTGCAGAAAGTGAAACAGATTGCGTCTACAAAACATTATTATATGAAACAATAAATTCGTATAGTGTATAAATTTAAGAGCTCAACAATTGTAAATAAAGTGTGCACCCAGATTTCTACTGTATAAGAAAAGGTCTGCAAACGGTTATTAGTTTATTTAATAGCATTTTGTAGATACTACCTGTCTCACTTTGTTATTTAATAGCGTTTTATAGATACTACCTGTTTCACTTTGTTATTTAATAGCATTTGTAAATACTACCTCTCGCACTTTGTTATTTAATAGCATTTTCTAGATACGATTTGTCTCACTTTGATATTTAATAGCATTTTCTAGATACTATTGTTTCGCTTTGTTATTTAATAGCATTTTCTAGATACTATTTGTTTCGCTTTGTTATTCAATAACAGTTTGAAGATACTACCTGTCTCACTTTGTTATTTAATAGCGTTTTATAGATATTATCTAGCTCACTTTCTACATTTTTGAAATTCTTCATTGTTTAAAGTTATTCCTATTTTTTTTTTTAAAAAAAAGTGGTGTGAAATTAGCGAAGAGCCTTAATACAAAAACAATAATCATTTTAATCGCACACTCCTCCAGATTTCTAGAGGCTATATCAAAAAATCATGGAGATATATCACTGTACATAACTTTACCTTGGAACTACATCTAGAATATTATTTACTTTCATTTCAGAAAAGAAAACCTCTATTCTTCACGGACAACTTTTTGGTAGAAGACAGTCTCTCCAACGTGGAAAGGGGATTAATTAACGTTTTGGTTAATTAGTGATATTAAATTTGAAACAAAATTTCTTAGCTTTACGTCCGATGATTATACCCTGTAGACTAAATAAGACTTACAATTAATGAAGGTGAATGATCGTGAAAGAATTGGTAGATCGAAAATGTGGGAGGAAACTGGAGTATCCTGAAAACAACCAATGACACAGTGTTGTCCGCCATAAACTTGGTCTGGCATAGAGTCAGGAAATATTCGCGCTAGAAAATGAAATATAATATTTTAGTCTAACGTCCCACGATTATGCCCTTTAGAGTAAGAGAGACGATGATTAAAGAAGTGAATGATTATGGAAGAATTGGCGGAACGGGAAAATGGGAGGAAACTGAAGTGCCCCGAAAAAATCCCTAGACATAATATTGTCCACCACAAACTTACTTGGCCGAGAATCGAACCTGAAATACACTCACCAGAGGTGAGCACTGTACCACTGAGCAACCGTCCCGCACATTCGTACTAGAAGTGAGAACCCTACCACTTAAGCTCCTGCGCCTCCTCTACTTGGCCAAATTTTGATTCGTTTTCATTCATATCTAAAACATCTTCGTACAGTACATAATTCCTGGTCCTGAGCTATCTCTTCCCTTAATCTAGTCAAAAAAGAAAAGAGAATCCTATGGTTACATTCTAATATCACATTGCATAACAAGTAGTATTACTGAACGGAATAGCAACTACGAAATTAAAAGTTAAGCTGCCGTGCTCTTACAAAGAGCGCTCCTCCCTCTTCCTGCAGGTTCAGCTTTCTACATCAAATGACACCGTATATGAGCGACAAAAACAATCGCTTTGCGCTCTTCTAAATCTGGTCTTTACAGCTAGCGACAGATCACAAATTCTATCTTTGCAGGGGGGATTACAATGTATAGCAGCGAACGTCCGGACAAATTACCCTCAACATGGAAAACAAAGCGACAGAGTACAGGAAGAGAAGAACAAAATGATAGGGCGCAGAGACAGAGAAAAAAGGATGTACTAATGTAACAAACCCCAAAGCATTCTCTTTTACATACGATGTGTGAGGATGAATTTTGTGTACGAGTGTGTGTGTGTATGCGTGTGTATGCGTTTATTCAGATTTATGAGTATTAAACCATTACAACGCACACCAGAGCATTTTCTTGTATGAAACATAGGAATATAAGTTATGGTTTAACATAAATGAAGAATTTATTAACTTTTTTCCTACAATATCCTTTTTTTAAACTATGTATGAAAGTTAAAGTAACAAAATTCCTTTCTTTTTGTCTTTTATTAGATATTTTTACATGAAGCAAGTAAAAGTGTCGTGTATACCACATACAGTAGTTTGGTTTATCACAATGTACACAACGTGAAGAGTGAGTTTGGATCTTCTCATTTGTTCTCACCGTACATTCCAAACTCAGATACTTTTAGTAAAGTGAATGAATGTTTGCAAACAGAAAACATTTAAGTCTTTAAATTTGCCCCAGTAGAAAGTAATTTAGTTTCATTTTAGCGATTGTATTCTACGGACAGATTAGTACTTTGTATCCTGAGCATTATATTAACCTGCTAAACTTAACAGTACTGCGGGTTGGCTATTAAATAATCAAGATATCCATAATTACTCCCATAAGACTATATGGAGAACCATTTTTGATTCTCTATATCTTGGATTCAGCTGAATGGGTCACGTTCATAAACGAACTCGATTCGTAAATTTTGACCTTCTATATCAGCGTTTCCCAACCCTTTTCAACTTGCGGCACACTACGGGTGTTACTTGGATTCTCGCGGCACGCTTATAGACTTATAATTTGTAAATATAAAACACAGTGGTATTATTTCTGTGATTATTGATGTCCTCACAGAGAAGAAAGCTCTTTCACTGATTTTTTTCCCCTTGGTAAATCATTATGCTTATTTTTCATTCTAATTAGAAATAGAAAACAATTGCAATGAAATATTGGACTCAGGTTTTTAAAAATACGCTTTCTTTTTAAAAACTGTATCCAACCTTTTACTAAGAAGGAAGATCACTAAATAACGAACGAACAAACAAATCTCTTTTACTTTTAAAACACAAATGTAGGTAATTTGTCGAAAGGATTGAATGATATTTTAAATTTTCAAGTTACGAAATAATCTGCAACAATAAAGAAGCAATAATGGTCATAACAATTATAACAAATACCTTTTTGAACATTAGAAATGTACAGAACAGTAACCCGGTATCAAACTTAAAATTGTAGATTCATAGTAATGTGAAGTACAAATATACATTTTCCCCTACATTTTGCAATTTGATTGCTATAAAATTTATAATTTTGTTTCGATTCCTCGCGGCACACCAGCAGCCCATTCACGGCACACCGGTTGGGAAACGCTGTTCTATATCCTGGTCAAAAATAATTGTGATCCATTACGCAGTTCTTGAGACTTTGTGACTCGCGTACGAACACACATACACATATAGAATAAATATATAAAGGGGTGTTTGGTAAACTAACTCAATTAAAAATTAATTACAATGATGGTATAATTTGTACGCGATCTCTTTAACTTATCTGATCTTGATTAAACCTGGCATGAAGGAAAGAGTTGTGCACAAGCTGAGAGACGGGAGAATTTTCATGGCGAGATTCGAGACAAGAATTTGATCTTTCAATAGAAACAGATACATTTTTTTTTAAGATGAGATATCACTTCCAGGATACATTTTTGAGACGTGATCATCTCAATTCTTTGTCTCCGGTGCTCATCTCTACGATGAAGGTAAATCTGGATTTGTTTCGTACGCGTATAAAAGTATTACCTTACGCAGAACTATGATCCTTGAATTATTGACCATCAAGGTCGGAGTTTGGACTTGGTTAAATCATCCCCTCCTAAAAAGATCATTAATTCCTACTAAGAATTTGATTTAAGGCGATATACACAAAGAAACTTGTAAAATATTAATTTCAGGGTATATTCGTAAAAGCAATGTTAACTTACACCAAAAATGTGCTAAAATCAATGAAGGACGATAACTCTGTTATGATTTATTTCCAGTTTAAAAATAAATTTCAGTTTAATGTCCCACGATTATGCTCTTTAGAATAACGGAAACAATGATTAAAACACGTGAATGGCGATGGAATAATTGATGGAATGGGAAAGTGGGAGGAAACGGGAGAACCCCAAGTAAACTCACAGAAACGATGTTGTTTACCACAAACTTACTTGACCGGAGATCGAACCGCACGCACCAGAAGTACCGCTCTACCACTGAGCCACCGTGGTTGCACTTAGAGGAGGCGCACTGACGCAGAAACGCTTGAATTTGCACTGAAACTTGGACACACTAATAATATAAGTGCACCGTGCTCCAATTTCTTAAATTAATCACGGTGTGCTGCAGTTATTAATGAAACATTTTCTTGTAACACACAAACAAAATTATGACACGTTTCCAGAAAATTTTCCCCAAAAGTAAACTGCCCCTTGTAGATGTTTTCCATAAGAAAATGAGTAATGCCATGAGTTAAGGTTATTAATCAACTATTTAAAATAACAAAATCGCAGGAACTGTATTTCACTAAACTGTCAAAAAATCCCACTCCAAAAGTAAAATACTCCTTGTGGATATTCTCATGGAAGTTATTTATGCAACATTATTGAAATATTAATGAAATATTTATTTATGAAATATGAACTTATCGCTTCGAGTTTTTTTTTTTTTGGTAAGAAAATCGTCCCAAAAATCATCCCTAAGAATAAACTACTACTCGTATATTTTTCAGGCCAAATGAGTTATGCTATATTGTCAGGTAATTAATGAAATATTTATGCAATATGAACAAAATCGCCTGAGTCGTTTTTTGAGAAAATTATCCGGAAAAATAAAATATGGGATTTTATTGCAAAAATATAAACAAAATCGCTACAGTCGTTTTTGAGAAAATAGGAAATTTTTATTTTTGCCTTTCAGTAAACTAAGTTTATTTTTGGGGGTAGAGAGAAAATTCAAAAATCCCTTCTGGAGAATCACATAAAAATCTTAAGTTTGAAATTTGGTCTCAATACGTTAAACGACACGATCTCTAGGCTTACACTCATGTCCAAAATGATTGTCGCATATCTATAACTGTCTTCTTGTAATAATATAATTTGATAATGAAAGGTACTTTTAATACTGATACTATGTGTATAATTGTGAAGTGTATATTTGTAATGAATTTCATAGGAAAAGAATTATAAATATGAAAATTAGAATGAGTAAAACAAAATTTGGCTAAATGGACCAGGAAGTTTTATTATCCTTTTATTGTTCTTATTTACTGCTCTTTTGACATGAAATTTGCCACATACATGTCCTTGCCGATTATACACATACTAACATTATAAGAAATACCGAGCGATATTCGTTATCAAATTATATTCTTACAAGAACATATTTATAGACATGCGACAATAATTTTGGACATGAGTGTACATTAGGATGAATGGACGAACAGATGAACAAATATAGAAAAATCACTTTGCAACCGGTTCCAGACCTAGATCCATATAACCCGGTTCCGAAACCAGGTCTTAGGAACCGGTTGCAGACCTTGATCCGAAAACCCGGTTCCGGAACCGCATCTAAGGAAATGGTTTCAGACCTGGATCCGAAAACCCGGTTCCGGAACCGCATCTAAGGAAATGGTTTCAGACCTGGATCCGAAAACCCGGTTCCGGAACTGGATCTTCTAGAACCGGATCAGTTCAGAGCGGAAAACACTTTCCACCAGGTTTTGTTTCGACCCACTGGAGCGTATCTATTCTATTTTGGAGGATAATATCCGAAAAGGGACTCAAGTGATATCTAAACAACACATAGAAAATGTAAAATATTGTAAGTACCGTAAGACGGGGTACTTTGCACCAGACTTAAGGAATTTTAAAGAAAATCGCATGTAACTTACAAACGTAATGATTTAGAACACTGTATTTTAAACATATAAATGAGTGCAAGTTCTTAGTAAACATTCAGTGTGACCATAGTTACTGAAATATAAACTAGGTGCAAAGTAGGTGGGGTTACTTTGCACAACATACAAAAAAAGTATGTTCAACATACGAACATAATGTTCCTTGCAATGTTTTATCTCCAGTATTTATATATTTCACTTTCTACACAAAACTACATGCAACCTACAAATATTGGTAGGTATTACAATGATTTTACTGATATCAGTACTTAGTATGAATTGTCGATATTTGTAAAGAAAATTGTGTATTTTCTGGTACCGGCACAGGAACCACATTCTTATGGTTTCGCGTATGTCCGACAAAGTGCCATCTCAGGAACAAAAAGAAAGTTCCTGTGAACTGATTTCTCTTGGTTGCTCTTTATGTCCAAGAATATCATCGCAAACGTAATTAGTGGAATATTTACGGGGTTTGGGGCTTTCAGGTTGAAGCCCACTCAAATTGTGATATCTTTTTTTTTTAATTAATGTTTAGTCATTCCTATACGTATAAGCTTGAATCCCCCCCCCCCCCATTTCCCAAAGTATAGTGATTTAAAAAAACTAAGCTTTTCTGAGTGAAGCCCCTCTCAAATTATTATTATTTACCTCAGTCCGCAATTTATTTTCCAACAAGAAATCCATTCTAGCATCTATTTAAATAGGAAATCTACCTAGTTTAGAAGACAAACCTTCATAAGTAGCCATCTGTTCAATACTCACTACTATACATTCGGTTTTCCTGACGATTAAGAAAAATACAACCACGCGATTTTTCGCAGTAGAGGACAGTTTGTTCTGTGATTAGTAAGAGCGCCAGCAACTTTTAGGGCTGATTGCGACACTGATCATTAACTGGTAGCAGCGCTAATGCGAGAGAGGTTATCGTTGAATAAAGGTAATATTCATTGTCCGAAAACGGAGAGATTCAATATAAAGAAGAGAGCCAGGTAAGAGAGAAATACCAGATTGAAGTTTCGAATAGATTCTCGGCTTTAGAAGATTCGGAGTGCACTAGTGTTGAGGATAACTGGATTGAAATTAGAGATAGCATTAAAATTTCGGCAAAAGAAAAATTGGGACACGCGGAAATGCGTAGGAACAAACCATGGTTCGACCAGGAATACATTAAGTTAGCAGATAAGAGAAAACAGGCAAAATTACGCTGGCTACATAATCCGAATAAACTAACTACACAAAATTTCGCAGATACCAGGCGGGAAACTTACAAAACTTTTAGAACAAAGAAACGCGACTTTTTGAAAGCTAAAATTAAGGAATCTGAAGATAATAGTAACAATAAAAACATCCGGGACATGTATAAGGGGATCAGCGAATTTAAAAAAGGCTATTAACCTCGTGCTTATATATTAAAGAAATCTGACGGTACAGTTCTCACTGATACAGATAGCAACTTAAATAGGTAGAAAGATTTCTTTGACGATTTGCTTAACACGCAACCAAAAACTAGTGTGCGTGGAGAAAAGGAGATACACACCGCAGAACCGTGTATTCAAGAACCCAATCGAATAGAAGTAAAAACCGCTATAAAGAAATTAAAGAAACACAAATCTCCGGTTGTAGATGAAATTCCGGCTGAGTTAATTTTAGCTGGAGGCAAAAAATTGTGGCACAAGATATACAAACTCATTCTCCTTATCTGGAACAAGGAAGAATTGTCAAAAGAGTGGAAAGAATCAATCATTGTTCCAATTCACAAGAAAGGCGACAAAACTTACTGTAATAATTATCGAGGCATTTCTCTTCTGACAACATCCTATAAAATCCTTTCAAATATTCTATTCGCAAGATTGACCCCATACGCAGATGAAATTATTGGAGATTATCAGTGCGGATTTAGACGAAATCGATCAACTATCGACCAAATATTTACCATTCGCCAAATACTCGAAAAAATGTGGAATACAATACCCCGGTACATCAACTATTTATTGATTTTAGAAAGGCGTACAACTCGGTTAGGAAACATTATACAACGTTCTTACAGAACTTGGAATACCGAGAAAGCTAATTAGATTAATTAAGATATGTTTAAATTAATCCCAAAGTAAAGTCCGAGTAGGAAAAGTTTTGTCCACGAGCTTTCACGTCGAAAATGGCCTGAAACAAGGAGATGCGTTGTCGACATTATTATTTAACTTTGTTCTGGAATACGCTATAAGGAAAATCAAAGATAGCAACCAGGGCCTAGAGTTGAACGGTATTCAATAGGTTATGGCATATGCTGATGATATAAATTTAATAGGGGATGATAGGAGAACAATAGAAAGAAATGCAGAGATCTTATTAAACGCTTGCTGGGACATGGGTTTAGAAGTAAATGCATAAAAAAATAAATACATGGAAGTGCGTCGGGATCGTATTACAGCAAATTATGGATGCGTTAAAATATTAAATAATACTTTTGATAAAATGGATAGTTTCAAATATCTAGGATCAATATTAACAAACGAAAATCATATTCACGAAGAAATTAAATGTCGACTAAAAGTAGGGAATTCGTGTTACTATTCGGTTCAAAATCTCTTGTCGTCGCGAATTCTGTCGAGGAATATGAAGCTTAAAATATATAAAACGATAATCATGCCTGTTGTTCTGTATGGTTGCGAAACATGGTCGCTTACTCTGAGGGAAGAACATAGACTGAAAGTACTTGAGAACAAGATCCTGAGACGAATATTCGGACGCAAGAGGAACGGGAATGGGGAATGGCGGAAACTTCATAATGAGGAACTACATAATTTATACGGTTTACCCAACGTTGTAGAGTCGTCAAGTCTAGGAGACTTAGGTGGGCAGGTCATGTAGCTAGAATTGAAGAAAGTATGAACGCTTTCAAAGTGTTAGCGATAAGACCAATCGGAAAACGACCATTAGGAAGACCTAGACGCAGATGGGAGGACAGTATTAAGATGGATCCCGCAGAGATTGGAATACAAAGTAGAAACTGGATGCAGTTAGCTAGTGATAGATGTCAGTGGAGAGCTTTTGTGAACGCGGCATTGAACCACCGGGTTCCATAGGCCATAAAGTTAGTTAGTTAGTTCTACTGTATATATTGAAGACGAAATTGATAAATGGAAAGAAAATCGAAACTAAAGTCGAAGGTGAAGACTGTACTTTTTTTTTTACTAAACTTACTTACTCCAGTAATCCCTTGTCACCTGCCAAGAAGCCATATCCGCACAAACGATGTGAAACGACCGATAAACTCAGCTTTTCTTCTTTGCTTCACATGAATAAGCAGAGCAAGAGAGAGAGAGAGAGAGAGAGAGCACGCGCTAAGAGAAGACAAGTGACTGACTTTGGCAGGCGATCAATATATTGTGCAACCAATATGTCCGCTCTGGGTATGTTCGTACGCAATAGGAAAACACACGAACACACCTCTTCATTATAGAATCATCATACATATATATACACACACACACAGATACGTATAAAACTTAATTTGACAATTAATTCATCGTTCAATCATTTCTGGTTTTCCCGGGACACTCCTCTATGCATGTACTTACGTATGTGAAGGATTAATAGACCGTGTCATTATCACCACATGTGACCCTTGTTGGTGGTAATGTTATTAGGTAGAAGTGTGTGCAGTGACATAGATTTACACGCCATGAAAAGTATTAATCCCTTTTTACCTAATTGGTTTAACGTTGTACGAGGAATAGTCGATGTAGGTTTGTTAAAGAAGAACGAATTTTGTTAGCTAATGATGACTGTTGTCCATGGAGAATGTGTATAGACGTTTCATTTCTATTAGAAACGTAAATCATCTAAATAATAACAATAATAATAAAATAACACCTGAAAAAGCAATTACCATTAACGATTCAGATAAATCTTCCAGTGTTAATAGTATTGCTGCTGTTGATTTGAAAAAGTAATCTATATAAGTAAACAAGAAAAAGAAAAACAAATGTGACAGTAATCTTGTTCGTGTTCACATCACGGAAGATATAAAAGGAATCTTTAATTTTATGTTCCAAATATATGCTCTTATGATAGAAAATATGCAAATCTGTGACAATTTAATGGGTTTTCAGAATTGTCAGTTCCTAAGAAACTTTCTGCTAAAATACTGGGTTATCATATCAGAATTTGTATATAGAGACTGAAGAACAATCCTGGTAAGAGTTTTGTCAGGATAGCTTCTGCGAGACAATCTACAACCCCAGGACGTAAAAACAGGGAACTATTATACACAGAATACGATGTACAGAAAATTTAGTCGAAATATATATGTCACATGATAAGATTTTGCTATAAATTTTGATTACTACGCATACAACCATGTCAATCGAATATTGTAAAATTTCTAGCTTTACGTTACACAATTATTCCCTTTAGTTAAAGAAGACGGATGAGAATGTAAGAAGAAACTGGAGAATCTCGCAAACTCACGACACGATGTTGTCTACTACAAATTCACGGTCTGGGATCGAATTAGGACCTCTTCGCAACAAAGGTAGATTCTTGAATACGGATTCACCGTGCCCTTCAAAATATTGTAAATGTTCTGTGTGCAGGAAGTACTGGAATGATTGTTGATTTATTACATTATTTGTTGAAATGTAGAGTCTTTTTTTCAGCATCGAGGCCATATGACACATGGAACTACAGTTTAAGGTGGAATCCGAATCACTATGATGAGTTCAAATTTTAAGGATTCCCCTCCAAAATCAAACCAGGGACCCCATGCAACAAAGCATCGCTCGCTAGTCCATAAACAAGTACGCTAGGTCACACAATAAATCATATGCATAATCATACGTGGCACAAATTTTTGCGCCTTATATTGTACATGCAGACTTAAAACTGATAGAGTGACAATCCTTTCATTTTGATTTACGAAAAACAGATAAGAACCCATGATGCTATCCTATTCTAATGTTTCTCCAGTTATGACATGTAAAAGATAGGCTTATTAATAATACATATGGATCTCAACTAGTAAGATGTCAGCTCCGAAGGCAGCCATTGGAACAATCTACGTAAGACAAGATTGTGGCTTAAGTCAAGATTTCTCCTTTGTGATGTAAAGCTTACCCTCTGTCATCTCAAATCCTTGTCATTTTACCCTCTAACAATGCCATTCTCTGTTTCATATTTCTCCAAAATTTGCCCAGAAATGTCAGTTTGAAAGGAAGGATTATTGTAACGATCATTTTAATGAAAAATATATATATCCCTTGAGAGATAGACTTCTATCTCAAACTGGGTATTCACAGTGGTATATCTAGGAGCACTTCATACAAGCGATTTAACTAAAATCTTCGACTCGTCTATTGAAATTACGCATAATCTACATGCGATTAATGATACAAGACACATCTAACGGAATAACGGTTTTCGATGCTTATTTTCAAGTGAAGTTTGACTTAGTGGATTACGTAATAAGGAAAACAATCTTAAACAAGATTAAAAGTTTAAAAAAACAATGAAGATTACTACTATTCATCAAACGTGCCAGTGAAAATGTTCTTTTAAATATTATATAACACAGTCAACAAATCATGGTTAAAATTAGTCGTACACTTTATATGATCAAGAATTTTAGTAAATGTATTTATAACTTACTTGAAGTGCAATTGTTGGAACATCATATTTATATTTTTTTTTTTATTTCGATCAATGATAGACGGGAAGGAAGTCTTGTGATCGTGAGAAACTATCCAATCATTCGAGATTTTAAGGGATTAAACGTTTCATGATCCTTATAAGCCACGAAAAAAGTGATTTCTGGATTTCAATCCGTTGCTCTTGATGTAGTATACGCTTCTAGAGGCCGTACATACCGTTCAACGTATTGACACAAAATTGAAGCCATTTTATGTAATTAAATGACCATTTCCAAAGTTTTAATTATTTCAACCAATTTAACCATTTCTAAAGTTTTTATGAAACTAAATGATGACTTTCTACTCGACAAACCTAAAGAATTAAGACTCTTTGTATTTTCAAATATTCATTTATCCTAAAATATATACTTCGTTTAATCTGAGGTAAAATATATTTAAATCTAAGCTTAGTAAAATATAGCTTGTTAAGGAGTTTGATTTATCAAAAAGCAAACCAAACCAAACTTCTTCACGTGGTGTTCTCTGTTACATTGCTCTTTTTTCTGATGATTTATGCTTTCTGTATTTATTCACTCGGAAGACAATAGAGAGACTTCCAGATAGGAACATTGTAACTACATTAAAACCCGACCAGAAAGAAAATTTAGTCCATCTTGTGGAACTCATAACATGAAAGGGAATTCACTTATGAGAAGATAATCTTACTCTTATCAGATGCTCTTTGAGTACAGTGTTTATGAATGAACAAAAGCGTTGCCATTTATGGATCTAGCAGGGATGTATTGAGGGCTTGATTCTAGGACTCCTCCCCTCCCCAAATCCCAAATGTTTTGTAAATTTAATCTTATTTTATAGTATTGTTTTAAATTAATATAGGCATAATGTATCTTCATATTGAATTTGGACGCGCAGAAAAGATTTGGACACTCCAACTCGAAATAAATTCCTACGTAGGTGCCTGGGATCCAAGATAGGTTACCTCAGGGATGTAAATAACCATTCGCCCTGCGCGAATGGTTCATCGGTGCGGGCGAGTATTGTGTGATGTGGGCTAGTAGCTTTTTTTATGGGCTAGTAAAATTTTGTTGCTTATTTGCATCCCTGGATTAGCTTGTATAAAATCATGCCAAAAACAGTTTAATGAATAAGCTATAGTTTTAAAGAATATCGTAACTCGATCTCTGTGTACAAATAGCATATGAATCAACATCCTCTGATAAATACAACCTAAATATAGAACTAATGGAATTACCAACACCATGAGAAATCAATATCGTAACGTGTTCTAGCAAAATCAAAGTCAAATAATAATAAACATTTTGGTTGGATATGTGTCATTGTTTGTACAAAACATTTTAACGTCATAACATCCATGAGTCAAAAAATATAGGAAGTGTCTCTGTTTTGGTATAGAATAAATATATACGCTATTCTTACTAAAAGCATTGGTAGTAAGCAATAATTTGCAATACATTTAATGTGTCATAAATTTCTAGACTGATAATTATACTTCATTTCCTGAGGAAAAACAAATTTTGTGCAGTAACTGTTTGTAAGTAAACCGTCTCACACAAGTTAGTTTATTAAGAATAACTATTCCTTCTATTGTATTACTTTTGTTTACCATCTAACGAGAAACGGCTGCCTCTATTCATGATCCAATATGAAAATAATTGTATGTAGTACGATACAGCATAAAATAAAAAAAATCATATTTCCCTTAAAATTTTCTATCGCCGAAATGAAAGTAAAAGCATGTGCTCATTGATATGTCTGTTGTTAAGAAAAGATTTTATTTACAAAATTAGGGGATCTGATCTTAAGATTTGAAAAGTAAACTCAAAAGATCACTGTACATTTTAACAGAGTTCAGACAAAATCTGTGCCAGCTGGACTAACTGTTGTTGGACTATCTAAAGTTTTCTTTAGATGCTTATACAGTGGCGGATCCAGGACCGACTTCTGGGGGGGCGATGGGTTGTCATACTGCTACTTTTAAGGGCTCCAAACTTTGGGATGGGTTTTATTTATATATATAAAATAAGAAAGTTTCCTCTTCTGGGGGCGATCGCCCCGATCTCCCCCCCCCCCGCCTGGATCTGCCCCTGTGCTTATAGGTAAAGCATAAAACGAATGTCTGATTATGTAGTGCATCATGATGCAAAAAATAATTTACCATTTGCGAAGTCGGGTATAGTATAACGATTGATCATAGCTTATAGTAAGTTTATGACACAACCAACTTCTTTTAACCAGTTGCTAGAAAGAAGTTGTAATAATATTACGTGTGCTACTAATTTGGTTATTTTAAACTGTTAGACTAAAGCAATCTTGACCTTTGTTCCGCAGAAGAGGCCAATTAATATTGGTACAAAACTTTACATTATTTTGAAACTTTTGATTTGATCTTTTGATAGAAAACGGGTAATTTTGTTAAATTTGAACTAAAGACAGAAACATATTAATGACAGAACTTTTGATCTAACTTTTTATTAAGTTAGTTTCAACTCTTAAAAGAAGGTTAGGTAACTTAATGGCATATTAGGTTAGGTTAGGTTAGGTTGTTAGAATAGCAACAGCTTACCTATATCACTTGGGTTTGTGCATATCTCCAACATTCAATAAAATCTTTATCACTACACTTTTTCTTATTGTTCTTGCCTCAAACAAGTATTCAGTGAAATACAGTAGACTCACGACTATCCGGCCTAGTTTTATTTTATCGTAATTAAATGAGGAAGGCAAGGCGTTAGATTGGCAACATTGCCAAGACATTGGAAGGCATCTGCAACGATTATCCTCCGCGTCGTATGCAAAATACAAGTTATGACAGGGAAAGAGCAGCGTTCTGTTCCTCGTTCATTATTTTGTCGGTGTGTAGCGGACCTCAATACAGTATGGTTGCCACTGAATCCTGATTATAACTGTACAGTACGTATAGTACTGCATTCGTAAATTGTTCTTGGGGTATGTTTAATGTTTTTTTTAAGTGTACCACAGTGAAGATTTGAAAATGGGTACTAAACGAAAAAAAGTTGTATTGAATATGGAGGAGAAATTACGCGCTATACAGCGATTAGACTCTGGTGTAACAGCAGAAAGTACAGCTTCGGAGTTAGGAGTTGGTGGTACAAAGAAATGAGTTAATGGAACTCCGATCTATCCGGCGTTTTTGTTCTCCGGCACATTAGGCCGGATACTCGGAAGTCTACTGTATTCGAAATTATCCTTCTTTTCTTTTCATTCACAGGAATACAATACTTAACATCGTGCGATTTATTTTCTATTGTGCGGCTCATTCACGCATTAATATGAAATGAAATGACATTAGCTATCTATACACAACTTACACAATTTCTATTGAACACTTTAATATTAGAAAAATTAGCCTCAAATGATTTTCCTCTTATCACGTAGACTGAAAAATGTCCTACCGTTTTCTCTTGTGAAGCCTGCAAATTTTCCATATTTTGCCCCCTTCCAAGTGAAGCTTTAGGAAGATGGAAAGAATATGTTGAGGGCTTATATGAGAGTAGGAATAGAATATATGGGCTAGAGGTTGAAGTAAAATGAAGAGACGAAAATGATAAAGGGTTTAGTATTCTTCGGAATAAGTTTGTAAAAGCTATAACCAAGATTAGAAATGGAAAATCAGCCGGAATAGATATACTAATCGAATTCATTAAGGATATGGGAACAGGGCAAGAAAGAATTGTTCCGACTTTGCAATGAAATATGTGAAATAGGAGAGTGGCCAGAAGACTTCCTGAAGACGATGACGATACTGATGGCTAAGCAATCGAACACAAAGAGATGTGAAGGTTATAAAACTATTAGTCTTATATCTCATGCAGCAAAAATTTAGCTTCAAATTTTGAACAGAAGGTTTTGTGGAAGAACATGAAGAAGTTGAGGTGAAACAGTTCGAATTCAGGAGAGGTAAGGGCACAAGAGATATAATTGGATTATAAAGGGTGATCGATGAAAGGTTTATAGGAAAAGGGAAAGAGGTGCATGTTGAATTTATTGATCTAGAAAAGGCTTTTGACTGCAGGAATTGGGAATTGTTGTTGGAAGTTTCAAAGAAGGTTGGGTTGGAATGGGACGATCGAAGACTCATAAGAAACTTATATAAACCAACAAGTAACTGTTAGAGTAGCGGAGGAAATGACAGAGAGGAGTGCAATTGGAAGGGGAGTTCGACAAGGATGCTGTCTCTCGCTTACATTATTTAATATTTATCTAGAAGAGACAGTGAAAAAGAGCCTACAAATTAGAAACGGCATTTTAATAGGAGATAGAGTGATTAGATATATATGGTTTGCATATAATTTGGCGCTTGTTGCAGAATCTAAAGAGAAAATCAATAAGATGTTAAAAAACGCGAGGAAGGGCTTTGAAGAACATGGGATGAAAATAAATCTTAGAAAGACAAAAGCCAGGGAGAACGAAGGGGTCGGTGTCAAATATAGAAGTAGGAGGGGAGAAAGTAGGACAGGTGACTACACAGTAAAAAATGGTTGTGTTAATTTAACTCAATTTTAACACAGGGCAGTGGTTCCAGCGTGACTACCACTATGCGGTGTTAGTTCAACACATACCCCGCGGTGTTGGAGTTTAACACAGGGGGTATGTTACGTCTTTAACACATAGCAGGTGTTGAGCCGTGCCGTAAGCGTTAATGAACCACCACAAAATTACTCCCCCAAAATATGTTAAATCGCCTATATGCGTAATGTGTTTACATTATGCTGAGTCTTAAAAAAAAAACACTTTAGACAAGTAAAAAAACGTACTCCAGTGGCCGGGGGGGGGACACGAACCACCAACCTTTCAATTACTAGCCGCGTGCTCTTCTGACTTGGCTACGGAGGCGATGAAAAAAAACGTCGCTTGTAGAGGGAATTGTTGAGATCTTTTGAATTTGGCTAATCAGAATGCTCCCTTAAGCCTCGTATATTCGACGATAACCGTTCGGGATAAGATAAAATCTGCTCGCCATGTATACCTAATTTTAGAGCAAAATGACGACTGCCTATTTACTTTATTTTATAGTTCTTCTATATTCACTTTCAAATGATCGGCGCCAGTTGCCATCTAATAAAGTTGATGCGTTTGTTGCTTCTAGTACACAATCGCTTAGAAAAAGAAGTAATAAATGCATCAAATGTGGGAGATGAATTTAGAACAAATAAACGGCACATGCCTAGCACATCTTGTGCTGTCAGGGTTTCTTCAGAAACATTATGTAAAACAATTGAAAACACATCGCGCGGTTTGCATTTTGAAAACTTTGCGTATACCTGGATTTGTTTAATTATTTCTTTCTACTGTATTTGTCTGTAGCTTCAATTCATAATCCCTTATAATTAGATGCCCAACATATTTGGCAATCACGCAGAAAACAACAACGAAGATTCTACACTTGTGTTAATTCAACACACAGGCTATGTGTCATTTCAACTACCGGCATTTGACACACAAATCCAAATGAAGAGTGAGTTGTTCTAACCACTTGTTTGTGTTATATTTTAACACAATCGTGTTAACACATAGGCATGTCGTTGAAATAACTCAACGATTTTTTACAGTGTAGTTTTCGATCCTGGGTAGTATTGTTAGTGATGATATAGAGTGTGAACATGAAATAAAAGCAAGGATAGGAATGGCGAAAGAGGCCTTTAGGAGAAAGAAAAGACTATAAAGGGACCTTGATTAAAGAGTTCAGAAAAACACTTATAGGTATAAAATGCTTCGTGTGAAGTTTTGTGCTTTATGAGTCAGAAACAGACATTATGTCAAAAAAGATGAAAAATGGAAAAACGTCTGGAAGTTTTCTAATTGTGGGTGTGGAGTAAAACGGAAAGAATTAGCTGGGTCGAGCGGAAAACGAATGGGATGGAGTTAGAAATGGTACGGGAGAAAAGAACAAAAGAGAAAAAGAAACTGGTTTGGACATTAGCAAGTCCATCAGAATATAGTTCCTTATTAGCCAGAGAGTATGGTGGTAGGAAAGAGGGAGAGAAGATGAATGAGACTTAATGGACGATATCAAACAGAGAAATCGGGGCATGAAGATGAAGAGGTTAACGGAAGACCGTGGAAGCTTCTCAGCTGCAGCAAGTGACCTGCCAAAAATGGTAATCGACATATGGTAATGATAATGATCTGTATAATAAAGAGCGCAATTTTTCAGTTGAATAAAATTAATATGACTTACGCAAAGGAACAGCACTACAAAAGGAACACTGCCATCTACTAGAACGATTTGCCACTATTTACAGCGTAACCATTTCTTCTTTGTAAATAGAAAGAGCAGATAGAGGACTCCATTCTGAATCAAGTACCAAAGAGGACAAAATATTATATTTTAACAACAGGGCCAAAGCGGACACTTCTTCAGTTTTTTGAGCTTTGCATTTATAACAAAATACTTTGGCTTGAGTAATATTTACCTGTACCTTGGGCAGAAAGTACTCATACATATGCACTATACTTAGTAGAATGTTAGTTTCCTATTAACAAAAGAAGAATGTTTTTAATATATGTAAGTGATTATTATGGGATAGTTGTTGCTATGGACATGTTTTAAGATTACCTAGTCAGTGAGTTTGTGTACTTAACAGTTTTAAGAAAAGGATATTATAAGTTATATCAAATAATAAACCAGTTTAACATCGGTTATAGACGTTGTCAGTTTTATTAAAAAGGTGAGATTAATGGTATTTAAATATCGAAGCTAATATTTTTAATGTCAAAGAAATACTACCACTTCAAATTTTTACCTCAGCAAACGAACCAGGTTTACGACTATCATTTTGATAAGTCGTTGTAAAAATTTGGTGCCGAAACCCGGGAAATTGTAAATTCAGTTCCCGAAGAAGAAGAGTAAGGTTGAATTTACTTTTACTACAGTTAATGAATACGAACTTAACCATATTGCGAAGTGGTAAAGTAATCATAAGAAAAATGGACAACGAAACAATGCATCATGAATCAAATACTAGTGACCAAGGTGAAACTAGTGTAACACCAGGTTTGTCATCGGAAGATATCTTGTTAGCTTTACAGCGACAATTAATGCAGATGTCTACCGAGATAAAGAAGCAAAATGAAGAATTAAAGCAGACCATAGATCAAAAGTCGGACGAAGCTAACAAGCGAAATGAAGAATTAAAGCAGACCATGGAACAGAAGTTCAACGAAGCTAACAAACAAAATGAAGAATTAAAGCAGACCATGGAACAGAAATTCAACGAATCTAACAAGACCATGGAACAGAAGATAGAACTGAAGTTTGACGAAGCTAACAAGCAATATGAAGAATTAAGTAGACGGATAGAACAGAAATCAGATGAAACGAAACAGACAATTGTCCAGGTGGTGAACGACATATCCTCACAGTTTGAGGAAAAGTTAAAAAGGATATCCGATGATTGTCAAGAAAAGCACAATCAACAAAACCAAGAAATTAGTGCTTTAAAAAAAGATTTAGAAGTAATAGAATCTTCCATTAAACAGCAAAAGATCCAGGTTAGCAACAATTCTAATAACATACGTGTAAATACACAGTTATTAGCTACTATTCAGGAAGAGATTAGAACGCTACAGGCTAAAGACAACATTTACCGAAATAACTTGGGTAGTGATCGCTTTGAGTTTCCCCGCTCACCAGAGATGAACTCGCCTTCGCCGGGGTCCGATGAGGATATTATACTAGAAGAAAGTTGTCCGAAGAGTACTGATGAGCGAAACATAGATGGTGTCACGACACAGCACGTCACGGATAGGAACTATCACTCAACAAGAACAAGGAATGAGAAAAAGAAGGTAAAATTAAGTATTAAAATGAGTGAAATTAGAGCTATGAGCAAATTCAGTGGTAAGTGTAATGAGAATGCTACTTCTTTCTTAGAGAAATTCCAAGACGAATGCAATATAATGTGCATCGATCGATCCCAATATATGAAATTAATACCCCATGTATTACTCCCACCTTGTTCCTTATGGTTTAAGGCAATACGTGATCACATTAGTACATATGAGGAATTCAAAGCGGCATTGATCGCTAATTATGAAAATGACTTTTTGCTGGCAAATAGAGATGCCACCCTTAGAAATCAACACTTCAATCCTCGATTGCACAAATCTGTTGTAGAGTTTGTTGTAAATGTCTACAACGAATTAAAGGTCGTTAATCCTTTGCAATCGGAATCGAGAATAATAGCATCGATTCGAAATTTGCTTCCATTTAAATTGCAACAGATCTTATTTTCCACACAGTGTATGAGTTTCAGCCATTTATTGATGCTTGTCCAATGCTACGAAACTCAATACCATGCCATGAATCCACAATCAGGAATGGGTAAAAATAAGAATAATTCAGATCATTTGGTGCCTGTTCGGAATTTAGATATCCGAAGTATGAATAATACAGAACCTAACCTAAGCCGAGTATACTCTAGCAATCAAAATGAGCAAAATAGACAAGGTTATGTAGAGAATCCGCCTAACCTAATTAGTCGTAGCAATTCATATGTTAGACCATATAGTCAAAATAGATTTAAAAATCGACGTAATGTATGGCGAAATTCCAGAAAAGCAGAGAACTACGTGGATAGACGTAATTGGAGATCAAGAGATGGGACTTCATATCAACATCAAAATCACGATGAAAGACATGTACAAAACAATGTAGAACCTAGTCATGATAGCGCAGTACAGTGTACTTTATTAGAACCGTATGCAAGTTCGAATGTAACCTGATTACCGTTACTGAAATTAGGTTAAATTCATGTTAACTATAGTTTCTTGTAAATTTTCATTTTAAAGTTTATGTGTTAATATCAATAATGAAAACGATTCTTAAAAATACTTGAAATGCTTAGATAGAGTTTTAAGTAGACTGGAAAATTGATTTTCAAATGATTTTTATTCAATTTAATTCTCTTTAATTCTCATTAATCAATGATAATTTTCAAATGTTTTTAATATATGAGGAATTATAATTCGATTTATAATTAATTAAAAGCAAAGATTATTTATATTAGATTGATTTGTGTTGAAAACTTAATTGTCAAAGATTATGTTAAGAATAAGATCCATTCTATAAAATCAATTATTCAACGACTACCTTGAATGAAATTCTTCTTTATTATAACATCTTAGTGCTACGATGTATACCTTTAAATGCAACATCTGACTTATTTGTTATTTAATGCGCCCTTAAAGATTAATATTATTTGTAACCCACGTTTGTCCTTTACATTCTTTGAAATCGTACCTTTCATCGATTAATTAAATAAGCGACTATATTTTTAATAAGAAAATGTAATAATAATATAATGGATAATAATGAAATAAATATAATTAATGTAATTAAAGATAAATATTGATGAAATGTAAGATTTGTTTAATGTATATGTGAAATGTAATGAAGAGATATACAAGGTGCGATTAAAATATGATGGACATAAGCAATGTAAAGAGCACTAATGTAAACGGACCAGTGGTTCTTGAAGATAAAAGCCAAGCCAACTCATGACTTTTATATTCAGTCCCTTTGTCGAGCGACATTTTTTATATAACAAAATACTTTGGCTTGAGTAATATTTACCTGTACCTTGGGCAGAAAGTACTCATACATATGCACTATACTTAGTAGAATGTTAGTTTCCTATTAACAAAAGAAGAATGTTTTTAATATATGTAAGTGATTATTATGGGATAGTTGTTGCTATGGACATGTTTTAAGATTACCTAGTCAGTGAGTTTGTGTACTTAACAGTTTTAAGAAAAGGATATTATAAGTTATATCAAATAATAAACCAGTTTAACATCGGTTATAGACGTTGTCAGTTTTATTAAAAAGGTGAGATTAATGGTATTTAAATATCGAAGCTAATATTTTTAATGTCAAAGAAATACTACCACTTCAAATTTTTACCTCAGCAAACGAACCAGGTTTACGACTATCATTTTGATAAGTCGTTGTACATTTGAATAGGTAAAATTTAAAGTTTGCTTGATGGTTCCTGCTTTTAATTCTTTCCATCAATATTGATCTTGTTTCGCTGAAAAATATATTTCAAATTGTTTTGTTTTAACTAACCTTTCTGCTAAACCCATAATAATTTTTACGTGCTGCTATCATTATATTCATGTATTCTTGTATCAGACATTGACCTTCATTTACACAAGTTCAACATGGATAGAAACGAGGGGGCTTTGTCAGAGAGGCCTCAACTATTGGCTGCCATCAAGGACGTACACAGGAATTTATTTTGGGGAGAGGGGGAACAAATTTATTTAAGGATGAATTATACTAAAATTTCTAAAATAATTCCTGAAATTGTACTAAATTTACAGAAAAGTCGAGATTTTAGAGGAGGATCCCGGACATCCAGGACCTCCACCTTGCATATAACCTACGTCCCTGCCTGCCACTGATATATGTATGTATTAAATAGTCTTTCTATGTTTTGAATTGACTTGCATTTACGTTCTTTATCAGCAGCCATATTTATTTACTTGACTTGCATTTACGTTCTATATACAGGACAAGCTTTACAGTTTTAAAAGTGAAATCTGAACCGCTGCAAATGCGTTCAATGCTCCTCCAAATTAGAATAGAACAAGGGACTTTCTCCAACAAGGACATGCACGCAAAGCACTAGGTCAGGAAACAAGGATTACTACTAGACCAGTAGTTATAAACCGGTAGGTCGCGCACTCCTATAAGGGTGTGTCACGAAATTGTACAATTTAAAAGTCATTAAAGATTTAGGGCCTTATGCAGAGTCGTTCTGATTAGAACCATACTAAAGAGCTCGACTAACATATGTTTCCTGCAGGAGTCAGATCTTTAGTACGACGCTAATCATAAGTCAAAACGACTCTGCATAAGGCCTTTAGAAACTAGTTAAAATCAATGTTAAGACACACTGTGTCTGTAAATGCCTTCAGTGGCAGCAACAATGTACACTACAACATCAAGTTTCTGATCTTTTAGAAACAAACTATTATATGTTATTAATAAACGCGCGCTACGTGAAGGAGTTGGTTTTCAAGCTCTGATATTTTCTCAATATTGAAACCGGAAGTGATAGTAAGTTTCTATCTATTCCGGTTTAGCAGACAGATTAGACTGAAGATGGAATACATTCTTGGGATCTGTAATTGATTTGCAAAAAACAACTTTTCACTATCCATTACAGTTTGTATCCTATGGCGATCAACGTTAAAACAGGAAGTTGTTGATTTTTGCCACTTCCGGTTTGTATAGAGAATTAAGAGAGGAAATGATATTTATTCCTCAAACTCTAAATTGGTTTTAGAAAAAACAACTTCTCGCTATCTCTTATCGTTTTTACTCTTAAATATTTCAATATTGAAACCGGAAGTTGTTACGGATTTCTATCACTTCCGGTTTTAGGTAGAGAGTAATCAATGGAGATGAAATGTATTCTTGGAACGCCTAAATTGATTGCAAGAAGCCGTTTTACGCTATCTTCTACCGGTTTTGGTCTATAGGGGCCAACGTTAAAACCGGAAATTGTTGATTTCTATCACTTCCGGTATGAATATCACCTCCAATAATGAAACATATTCCTACCTTTTGACTCTGTACACCCTAACCAAAATTAATGGTGATCCATCGAGTAGTTCTTGATTTTTGTTACTCTCCAGACAGACGGTTATATGTTACTCTCCAGATAGGGTAAATACACATAAAGAAGTTCCGGTATCAAACAAGTGTGTCGGAATTTCATGGAGATTAAGTAAATTGTGCCGTCAGTCAAAATGGTTGGGTACCACTGCACTAGATCACGTATCGTAATGTTAATAGCAATTTATTTATATTGTAAGGATCCCCACATCATAACAGAAGCACATGTCAATACAACACGTGTTATTGATTGTAAACAGTGTAGCAGACGAGAAGCTGACACGGAGGACACCGAGGGAAGCCGAAAGAAGACGGACGTCACGAAATGACCCGAAGAGGACAAATAAAAGCCCAACCACCGAGGGACCTGACATCAGTCGAACAACTGATCAACTAACCAACACCTGCCCTGAGATCGCATTGGACTAGGAGTACACCTATCCTTACCCGAGGTCGCATTGGACTAGGGATCCTTACTACAACCAAGCCTCGCGAAGCTGCCTTGGGCTGAGGGGGCTTTCCTTCAAGACTCACCAGAACCAGCAGGTGCCTTGGAGCTGCCTTGAGAGAAGGGCACCGTGCAAAACACCTATTTCCTCTCATCTGGTCAACAAGATTGATTACAAAGAGTAAAATAGTGTTCTAAGACATTTGTAATTAGTAATTTCATAATAAATTGGTGAAGGGGAAAAGACTAGTCCGGATAGTCACTTAGTCTCTACCTATAAAATCATTGCAATATTTTCTTACGTAGAGCTATATTAAGAATACGGTAGATTGGTTATAAATTTGGAGTTTCGTCAAAATTTGAACTGAAGTACATCTTTATAAAACATTTTAAGAGGTGTTGGAACACCTAAGTATCCATTTTGAATATTCTTAAAAGGTTGATACCTCTCTATTCTTTTAGTTTACCCCATGTTTGAATATTGCGTGAATAACGAATAAGCGATTATGATAATGAATGAAATAGTAGTATACAAAATGGAAGAAAAGAGGAGAATCCCGGAAGCTATACGATGATGAAATTTATTTGTTATTTTTAAATAAAACATGCTATAGTGCTAACTTCCGGTTACGCATGATCATAAGTTGAAACCCTGTTGGAAGTACAAAGCTTCAGGTAACTGTGAGAAGTAGTTTGGAACCATAGTATCCTGTAACTGACAAATAAACAACCTTAATATTGTGTACGCACGTGAAGCAAAATTACACAACATCGTAGAGCCCTGTGTTTTCCGTACTACAATCATTCAAAAATATTCACATGGATTCAAATTTGAATGACAGATTAATGTTTGAGTTGATTTTGAGTTTAACGTGCCTTTCAGCAGCGAAGCTGTGTGTGACGGGACCTACTGATCCACAACGTAGATTCCGAACCACATGAAATCCTGCCGGGAATCGGATGCGGACAGATTTTTAGGATGCTATTGTCACTGATAAGTTCATATTAACACTAAAGGTATCTGAAGTTTCATTGTCAATTTACGAACAAAAACAGATTGACACCGGTACACGTTAAAAGACGTGGCAGTAATGATTCATAACGCACACTGGTCAAAATGCATTAAAAATAATCTTCTTGACACCATCACTTGTAGTGTGGCCTTTTGTAGCTTATAACTTACGACTTTTGATCGTTCTTTCCCGAACTTAAATTATTATTTGCATGGCTATATCAGAAAGTTATTTTAGAATCAGTTTCAGTTTTCTGTTTTCTGTGTTGATGACCAACAAACTAAATCGACTATCAATTAATATTCGTGCCATCTTTGCTTTCAATAGCAAAGCTGTTTACTAGATGTATTGTTTCTAGGATCATATTGAGACGAATTTTAAAATGTCAGTTTTAGCTATCAACTTTGATCGATCAAATTTGGCCAACTGACGGAATCGGCATGAACTTTAATTAATAACCAATATTAGTCTCAATCAGTTAAGCAATTTCACAAAAGTATTGGAACATTAGTTTAAAATTATTTGTTGCTTATGAACGTGTCTGATGTGAATAAAATTTTCTCGACTCACATAAGAAGGTAATTGATTATCGTCAATGCCAATTCGAATCCAAAACTGTACCAAAATACATATTGCAAATGCCAGTGGCGTGGTCCTACAATTCAGTTCTTCTGGAGGCGAAATAGTGTGATGGTGAACAGCCCATACGGCGTAACATGTTTCGATCTTCAATGATGGTCTCTTCACCGATCAAGCAGACTTGAGTTTGATCTCCTGTCGTGGTTCAGGCCCACATCAATATTACCCGTTCTTTATAATGTTGGTATTACATAAAAATACAAAATGAAATACGTGAAATTAGCATTAATTACAGCCGAACTCATGAGCAGCATCTTTACAAATAACTATACAAGGGAACGCCACGAGTAATGGTGTAACATAAATTCTTTGAGCATGACGAAGTAATCATTCCACGTATTCATCCAATTTACCTAACTTTCCTTACGAACTATTAATGAACTGCTAATAATGATCAACATCTACTTGACTTTTCTTTTACGTACTTATATTACGAGATACTTGTAGATAAGAAAACTGAGGATCCATCTATCCTGCTTTCTAATGCTAACAGTATTAGTGTTAAACAAAACAAAACAAAACAAATGTTTCCAAAGGATGAGGCAACCGATATTCGTACTGAGCTGAACCAAATTAATACGTGTGAGCAAGGATGTACGCAGGAATTTATTTCGGGAAGGGTTCAAAGCTTTTCGGGGGGTTCAAATAAACCGCAAACCGAACCGTGGATCACATTTACACAATCTTCACTCCTGACAGAGCTGTCAGCAGAGATCAGTCTGGTGTCGGCCCTACCTGGCCACCCCGGTCACCTAATCTGCACGTGTGCGATTACTTTTTGTGGGGTAACCTCAAATCTAAGGTGTATCGCAATAACCCTCATAGTCTTCAAGAACTGTAGCAGAACATTTCTGATAAGATTGCAGTAATTCAAACAGACCAGATTCGATCTGCCTTCTGCAACTCGCTGACCAGGGCATAAAAGTGCCAAGAGATGAATAGTGGTCATTTTCAAGATCTGCTATAAGCAGATTAGCGAACTATTTCCTTTCCTTTGCTGTGTTTCTTTGTACCCTAGAACTCTGTTCTCCGGGCCACTTTTATTTTAACATGCTACAGGGTAAATTCTCATGCGTAGTTTTCGGGAAAATGAAAACAAACGAACTTTTTTGGCGCTAAAAAGCATATCAGTCGTTGCCAATAATAATTGTAGAATAAAGATATTGTTATTTATTAGTGTGTTGTTTATGTAACAAAATACACTATTAACTAGCGCGTTATATTTGTTGTCTATCTTTTAACATTAACACACACACTTTACGCACATATTGCTTACAAAATAGTGAAGAAATTATAAACAGTAAAGAATTACAAATAGAAAAACAAATTTCTTTTCTGCTCTCTTGATTCCGGCAGCAATATGCCGAATTACTACGAAAACTAAAATACACAAAAATCTAAATTATTATTGATAGATGGTACAGAAGGAATTTAAAATGTAAATGTTTTCATTGATCCCTACAGCGCTGAAAGTAGTAATGACGTATCAGAGGTAAATTAACAAATTAGGGATCCATTCAATACAAGTATCAAACATGAACTTTATGCAACACCAGTAAAGCAAAAGTAAAATTACTAACGATTTTCATAGCAATAATTTTTATGATTTTTCATGTGTTACTACTCAATACAAGGATAAAGTCAGTAGTTCTAGATGATTAAAATATTAAAAGTAGATTTCCTTCCGTACACATTTATGATGTTAAATATGATATAATTTCTGAATCTCAGCATCTAGTGAAGCAAAAGTTTTAACTTACTGACTAGCCACTGAGTGTCAAAGCACTTACCGGCGCCTCCACCATTTTTCCCACTTCTTTTGGTATGAATTAGGGGCGAGATAAACTATTTAATTTCAATACCAATGAGAGTGAGCGATTTCCACCCACACTCCGTTGTGAGTAGTAACTCCAAACCAGCCTAACCCCTTGTGGTTCGCTGTATAATGTGTAAATGAAAACATAAATGCATTTTGGTTCTAAGAAATTTAATGTGATTCTCAATTCTCTAGAAGTGTTTGAAATGTGTGTTTTTCAAGTGTCTGGTAGATTACACGATTTGCCAAGGAATGCAACTGTACACACGAACAAGACTAACCTTGATATAATTACCTGGTCCTGGAGCACCTCCGCTGTCCTCTTCTTTGTCTCCGGATTGATGGATCTGGTGACTCAAAATCGGTGGCGATGAACCTGATGAAGGTGATGGTTCTATCTTCCTCTTTATGTCCCTCGATCAAATTAAGAACTGACTTTTTATATCGGCTTAGAGCTTTGAGCGTAGAATAACTAACATTCAGTATCTGGATCTAACTCAGTGTCAAGACAAGAAACTGAGTTGTGCTGTCTGAGTAGCGCCAAGCAGCCAACGCCTAATTATTAGAATGTTACAGCTGAAACTCTAAAGACGAAAACCACGTCTAACAGATTCCCAGCAAAAAGATAGAGTAGAAAAAACACGAAATCTCTAAATCATAACGTTTTATAAAACTTAACACTTCCGTGTTTCCATTGTTCCTTTTCGTCCTGAATTGGGTCCTTATTATTTTAACATTAGACATTTGTCACCTCATGGCTTGCTCAATATGTGTACGTAAGAAGATTTTCTTGACAACTCGTGATTCTACCAAGCATTCCTTGAAAACATACAGGAAATTACAAAGTCAGTGTTTTCTCGCAGTTTGCGTTACAACATATCCATGCGTTTGCATTTACATTCTGTTTGAATATAATGCTTTCGTATTGTTCTATCTTTTGAATGTCCTTCCTTGTTCCCGGTGCATTGGCCTAATTGAACATTGTATATACATTGAACTTCATAATTTATAATAATTTTTACGAACACCGAAAATCAAACTGATGCAACATTGTTAATTTTACATGAATTGGAGGAAAGCTTATTTCCGATGTGAATTTGAATCTTGATTTTGTGGCTTAATGAAATCGTCAGCAGTGAAGCTATTCCTGTCCTTGTCTAAAATCTTCAAGACCATCGCCAATGTAACGGATGAAATAGATTGCAAATAGTATCAAATAAATTTCCTACACAACTAATACTGTCAACTGTGAGAGATAAAATTACCGGCACAGCTCATAATTCCCAAAACAGATGAGGAATAATTTGTATTTTGTTGAACCTCATAAAAAAATACCAGTGAGTTGACAACCCTATGGACTATTAAATCTGGTGAAAAATAAAATATATTGGATTTTGAAAAATATACCTGGTTTTGCGTATTAACAATTATAGATTGTATAGAACGAATAATGGCAACAGAGAGGTGGTAACTTAGATACATTTTTCATCTCACAATTTGATAGGGCACAATGCACCTCTCTTTTTACTGCCTGGAAAACAAAATCTAATATGTAAAACATAAAATATTGTGAATTAATGTTCATGAAAAGTGATCAGTTTTTATCAATCTCACTAGTACGAGTACTCGTATGTCCTGGCTTTATATAGTAATAAAAGTGGAGTGCTTTGGCCCAGGGGAAAGACCTAGAAGTAGGACTATATATGACCACTACTTCTAAATTTTGGCAGGGGCACCTTGGTCTACTCCCAAACTTTGTGATGGTACTACCTCTTTAAATTTTGGAAATTGCCAGAACTAAAAATTTTGCATGGTAGTACAGTACCTTAGTATGTGCTTCTACGTTTGACTGGTTCATTTCGTTCCATTTTATGACTAAGAAATTGTCAAGAATTCGAATTTCGGATATTTTTGAACTATTTTATCCCCTTTGATGAGATTTTGTCACGTCATGCGGCTATATGGATGAGCAGAGAGGCCCATTCTCTTTCATAAGACATGGATACATTGATGCAACCCTTTCAAATTATAGGAGGGGTATATTGGCCCATCCCTTAAATTTGCGAATTGTAAAAAAAAAAAAAAAAAAAAAAAAAGATTTAATGATGTTCTCCAGTAGTCGAATATTTATTTTCATAAATTTTCTTGGTCATGCTTGTTCCCTTTTATGAGTAAATTACAAAAATATGTGTATTTGCCACGTGCTCGCCACATTGTAGGTTTCTATCGTTTTATATTATTTAATAAAGCTTTATCAACTGCATAGTTCATACCATTTACCACACATTGTTAAGGTCACCAAATCTAGGAGGCTCAGATGAGCAGGTCACATAGTCAGAATGGAAGAAAGTGGGAATGCTTTCAAAGATTTAACTTCAAATCCAATAGGAAAACGGCCATTAGGAAGATCTAGGCGCAGATAGGAGGACAATGCTAAGATGGATCTCGCAGAAACAGGAATACAATGTAGAAACTATATCTAGTTGGCTAACCCTAAGAACAAAAGTCAATGAAGAGTTTTTGTGAAAGCGTCACTGAACCTCCGAGTTTCATGGGCCACAGATTTACTGAATTATATGCTCTGTTGGATAGGTACATGGGTCAATTCTCATTTATACAACACAAGTACTTCGATGGATCTCTATTAAATTTTGGGAGGAGTGTGTTGGCCCACCCCTTTGATTTCGGAATTGGCAAAAAGAAAAATGGTAAATGCTCTCTAGGTAAATGCTGCCTCTGTAAATTTGGTTGCTTCACCTCTGCTTCCTTCTATGATAAAAAAATGTCAAAAATATATGTGAATATACGGTGGGATCTTTTAATTTTGGCTGGAAGTTTGAAGGTAGTGCCGCAAGGTCCACGAAGATGGTGCTTGATTGCAAGATATGATGATATGGATCAGTGTATTGGTTTCTTCTCTTGAATAGGGTATGGGTACTATGATACACCCCTTTACATTTATGGAAGGTGTACTATGGCCACATTTAAATTTTGGAAGTGTTCAAAAACTAAAAATTCATAAATGGCTTCATAGACTAAGATATGTATATGTTTTCTCTAAATTGAATGGTCTACTTGTTTTCTTCTATGGATAAATTTTAAAAGAAAAAAATCAAGTTGCGAGGTTTCTGATCTAACTTATTCCCTAAGACATACTTGTGTTATAACATATGACCATACAGACGAAATCAGGGTCTCATCTCGGTTTATTGGACTTGAGAAAGTCTTCTCAAATTCCAGGAAGTATACTCTTGGCCCACTCTTAACTTTAGGAATTGTCCCAAAAAAAAAAAAAAAAGTGGGGGGGGGGTTGTCACAATAATCCTGTTAGTAGCTGACGTTTTCCTTATTATTATTTCTCGTACACATGTTTCATGCAAGTGAAAACAATTTATTTGACCCACATTCAAACAGTTTCAGCCAATATTAAACTGTTTTTTTGTATTTTTTCCACATTATGTTGTATATCTTTATGTGAGAAGTATAAGTAAAAGAGTATTAGTTTGAAGTGAGTTTGTAGTAGCTTCAGTGGGTTTATAGTAGAATCAATGTTGAGTTTGTAGTAGATTTTTTTCACTCGAGTAGGTGACAATAATAGGCTGACAACTGCTAAGACAGGAATATACATACATTGATTCAGATAATACATTATGTAAGGGGCAATCCAAATGAAATCGACCAATGATGGTTGCTGACAATTTTTTATTATTATTTTTTTTTTACTTAAATTTGTACCACATTTAGGGAGTTCAAAACGGGTATTCATTTACTTTTTTAGCCGCACAGCTTTTGTCATAGCGGCCATTTTGTGTAGGCGCCTGAGCGTAAAATAATGAAATGAAATCTTTGAGTTTTACGTCCCACGCTTATGCTGGTTAGGCTAAAGAAGACGTTGATTATGAGAAATGAATGAAATGGTGGAATGAAGAAAGTAGGAGGAAACGGGAGAACCCCGAGAAAACCCACGAGCACGGTGTTTGTCCACCACAAAGTCCACACGGCTCGAGCTGGGATCGAAGCAGGGACCCCAAGCACCGGAGGTGAACGCTCTATCACTGAGCCCCCCGCGCCTGAGCGTATTTTGAACTTTTCAGAAGTTTCCGTTAATCGCTCTAACTTTTTAGGTTTTAAAGATAATGAGTTCAAACTAAAACCATGTGAAAGATAATGGAATGGACAACATCCTATGTTCTGTGCATATTGACACTTCAGAAGGAAAAAAAAACTCTGAATATTGAGATGCGAAACCTAGAAATGGCCATTTTGGAATCTACATTTTGAAACGAAATGAATGAGACTCGTCTTCAATTTTTTTTATCTATATAGAGACTAGATAATAGACAATGTCCCAAACAAGGTTCAGATCTGAGAACTATATACTTAATTTTTTGGAAATGTTTAAACATTGCAAATTTTCGAAAATCGAGTATTTTCACATCTAGTGTCTTAAAAAGGACAAAAGTAAAAAATCTCAAATTTGCACAAAATACTGGTAGACGATAGTTTGGCAGTAATAAGTGGGTAAAATTGCACCACTGAGACTTGAATAGTTTCTCAGTTCTGAGTAATGGAATTTTTTTTTTCCTTCACTGGCATTTCATATCATGAAGTGCCATGAGGCGTGGATATAAACTTTGTAGCACAAGTCAAAATAACACGACAGTAATATTAAATGAGTAAAGTGTGAATAATTTATGAATCAAATCTTGTACAAAAAACGAAACGCGTCTGTTATTTCTTTTCTGCCTATAGCGCTGCTGTAAGGACATCAGTGAGGTAAACAGTTGAATAATTTGTGTACAGAGTTTGACACTGATATTGAAAGTACGAGCTGTAGGAGTTTTGAACTTTGTGGGTGTGAGTTTCCGGAGAATCTTACTGATTGGCACTCACACTTTGTCATTCGTAGATTGTTTAAAAGAGGTTCTTGGGTCATGTGGATGGAAAAAGTGATTAAAAAGATCGTTATTTTCCTGACTGATGTCTTCACTTCTCAAAATCCACGATTTCTCGTCGTAAATACAGGCTACGGTATCATTAGATGCAAATGACAACATGCTATGTTCTAAAAGTACGGAAGTACTGCAATCAGAAAATTCATTTGATTATGAGTATTCATAACATATGATTTGTGTTTGCGTTAGAAGTACACATCTAGGATATGACATGGTATTGACAATTCTTTTATAAGTAACAAATCTCGAATTTCTTGCTGTTTGACTGCACTTCTTCTGATGAAACATAGACAAATTGTATGCCTGAGATACTATCAACTAGAGATGCAAGGGTTCGGAAAAAAACCGGCTTTTTTGGAAAAAAAACTCGGTTTTTTCTGCTTCGCTTTTTTGCTTGGGAAATTTTGGGCTTTTTTCAAAATTCTGCTTGAAATTGATAAAGCAGACTTTGTTTCGCTTCTCTATAACGCAAAAAGTCTTTTAATTAGTGGTTGATGCCGATAATAATATAAAACCTCGAAAATAAACCATGAATTTCGAAAAGATATTTTAAACAATTTCACTTCAACATTTTTACATTATGAATTCCAAAGGATTAACCAATGTGTATAATAATAAAAAAAATTAACTTCCTATATACAAAAGTAAGCAGAGTTGGCAAGAATCTTGGTTGTTTCTAAAAATGCCAAAAAAACCGTTTTTTGGCGGCAATTTAAACCAGGCTTTTTTGGGGTTTAAACCAGGTTTTTTGATTTAGATATTTTGCTTTATGTATTTATATTACATATTCACAGAAATAAGTTTGATTCGCCTTATTGTTATTATGCAACAACGGGGTTATGCTGGAAGAGGTCCCATAAGCTTAAAGAAGCCCAGTCAGTAAATTTCTTAAGTTGAGAAACTCCCGCCCTAGCCATCGAGAAAATCCCGTCATTATTTTAAATGTAAAACAATAACGGGAAAATCCTGTTATTGCTTTCCATGTAAAATTTAAAGGTCAACGTATTATAATCAGTACGCTAAAATTGAGGTATTAAATTACAAATTTAGTACGTAGATATCATTGAAAGTCCAATCCAAGCTAATGTTGGAAGCTACGTAGGCAATCGATAAATTTTGCCAATTTATATCAATATATTTAAGCAACCTTGGCTTCTTTATAAAACAACAGGCATTCAGGCATGCAGAAATATACAATTTGGTTTCGTTTCGTATGTTTAGGATTAACATCCTTACGTAATACCGAGGTTATCAAGAAGACTTTCGCTTAAAGTAACATCCGAACCGCTACTTGGTTTACACCTGAGAGAAGGTTGTGGTTCGACCGAGAATTGAACATGGGACACCTTGATTAAAAGGTGAAAAGGAAATAAGACTTTTTTTTAAAAACAGCTGGTGTAAACGAGCCAACCCTAAAAGCAAAAACTTCCTTTTAAAAAAATATACAAATAACTAGCAAAATTGTATGTAGTATTTTTACTTCAAAATATTCCATACTCTCTTTTTGAAACAAAATAAAATTAAAATAAAACATAAGAGAAATACTTAGTTTTATATGATACAATTAAAGGCTGCACATCTGGAACTTTTGGTTCTGTATATTCTTGAAATTCTACAGTTAAGTTTTTATAACCACCATCAAGGGCGTCCATCAAGGGGGCAAGGGGGGCGCTCGCCCCCTTAGAGGAAAATGTACTTCAGAATATCGAAAATCCAATAGAATTTTTACATTAGTTACAGCAAAATTTAAAACTATTTTTGAAACGTTGCTTATACTTGCCCCCCCCCTTGGAAACCAGAACATGGGCGTCCTTGACCACCATCACGGTTTACCCAGTCCTCAAATTTTCTGAATTTTTAACAAGAGGGATTCAATATATCATTACGGAACCCCCCCCCCAAAAAAGGACTCCGGAATATATTTAAGTTAAGCTAAATACAACTGCACAACAGATATAACTGAGTGATTGGCTTTCGCGCTTCTATCGGGAAGTCCGGGATTCAACCCAGCATTCGACCATTCTGACAAAGCTTTCCTTCATTCCATCTGTGAATGCAGAAATAGTGCGTGTACTGGCCGACTAGGAGTGTAGGAGTTGGCCGACTTCCTTTCTTATTGTTTTTAAATCATTATTATTACTAATTACCAGCAGTGACGGTTTTGCGAAGGTTAGGGGGTCGGTCTTTCGGACTGGAGCCTGTTCCCCAAAGTTGCGGAATGTCTAAAACGAACGAAATATCTATTAGTTATGCCTCTACTCATAAACTTTAAGCTCCCGTCAAATAAAAATTATGAATGTTTAGAAAAACTAAACATTAGTAAGAAAAAACCTTCCCAGAATACTTTTCTAAATTCGCCACTGATTCTCAGTATAAAATGATCTTCAAGGTTGTATCTGGAAGATTATTGCTAAACATATAAACGAAACGAAATATTAGTTATGCCTGTACTCATAAACTTCAAGCACCTCCCAAATAAAATTAGGACTTTTTAGAAAACGAAACAATCAGAGAAACCCCTTCCAAAGTACTTTTCTAAATCCGCTACTGATCATTTGTATAAATTGGTATTCAAGGTTGTATCTGGAAAATTATTGCTAAATCATTGCACAACTACAGTATAACAGAAATGTGGAAGTACGGTTTGACGGACATATTGAAAAAACGTATGCTTTGACGGATATATAGAAAAACGTAAGTTTAACTTTTGTACTAGAAGCTAGAGTACTAAGCTCTTAGAAATGAAACACGGATGACAAACTAAAATGATCTAGAAGAAACAAAATGTCGATAACTCAAAAGTTAAAATAAAGTTAAATAGCCTGTAAAATTGCCCTCAAATACTATATTCTTCATGTTAGCTTTAATTCGTAAAACATGTGCTCCATCCATCTTGATGGTGAATTAAAGAGCTAAATATGGCATTTAGGTCATGGAATTGTTATCTAACTATAGAATATACTATAAGAAAGCTATTTGGATAGAAAAATAATGAAAATGAAAAAAGCCAAAATTTCCAAAATTCTCGTTTTTTTTTTTCCCAAAAAAGCCGGCTTTTTATGTGAAGAAAACCATCGATTCAAAAAAGCCGGCTTTTTTGCATCTCTACTATCAACACAAAACCTGTACATCTGTTCAGCTGTTAAAACCGCGAATTTCACATCATTGCAAAACCTTATAACTCAGAAACTACTCGTCTCAGTAATGTAATTTAACCCACTTGTCACTGCACAACTATCGTCTATTTTGTGCAAATTTGGGATTTTTTACTTTTATCCTTCCTAAGATATTTGATGTGAAAATACACTATTTTCGAAAATTTACATTGTTTAAACATTTCCAAAAATCAAGTATGTGGTTCTCAGATCTGAAACTTGTTTAGGTCGTTGTTTACTATCCAGTCTCTATTTACATAAAAAAAAATTGCAGGTGAGTCTAATTAATTTAATTTCAAACTGTACATTCCAAAATGGCCATTTCTAGGTTACCAACCTCAATGTTCAGAGCTTTTTTTTTTTTTTTTTCGTTCTACAGTAAGTGTCAATATGCACAGAACATAGAATGTTGTCCATTCCATTATCTTTCATATGGTTTTCGTTTGAACAAATTATCTTTAAAACCTTAAAAAGTTATAGCGTTGAACGGAATCCTCTGAAAAGTGCAAAATATGCGCACGCGCCTATACAAAATGGCCGCTACAAACAAACCTGCGTGGCTGAAAAATAACTGAGCACCCGTTTTCAACTCCCTGAATGTGGTACAAACTTATGTAAAAATTAAAAAATAAATAAATAAATTTTGTCAGCAAACTTTGGCCTGTAAATTGATCGACTGTAAATTGGTCGACCGTAAAAGAATTGTTATTTATGCATATATTGCATAGCGTTATTAACTACAGGAAATATATTAAATTATACAGTGAGTGAGTAAGCAAATCAATTTTGTTTTGACATGTATTGTGAAGAACTGAAATCCTTTCGAAAATCTAGGGGGAGGTCAATTGCCTGTTTTGCTTCCATTTGCGAGCGTCCATGGACAAGACCGAACAACAAAAATTTGATTTGATTTTTAGTTTAGCGCCCCTTTCAGTAGCGAGGTTATATGAGACGTGGATCTACAGCTTAACGTGGAATCCGAACCACATGAACTCCCGCCGGGAATCGAACCCAGGATTCCCACGCCAAAGGCACGTACGATAACCACTTGAGCACGAGGGAGATTTCGAAAAACCAAGAAAATATACAAACAATCGATTGAAGTTTATAATGTACCTGAAGAATATTAACTTTAACATGATGTATGAAAACGCATCTTTAGTTCTGTAGAATATTTATGTGTTTTCCTATTGTTTTATTCAACAGTAACAAACCGAGAGATGCAATTTTTGGGGTGATCAATATTGTTACCCAACCAACCAAACCAGGGTAAGCAAAAATGCATATTTCTCATCAGTAAATATTCATAGTCATTATTAAATATTTAAGTTCTATCCTGTACCAACAGAATTTATCGATATGCATCCTGTAACGATACAAAACATAGATATCTGGAAAAAAGACAATAGTTATCCGTTAGAATGAATTGATGTGGTTGATCAGAATTCTTTGTGAATGCGTAAAATAATGATAAAAAAACTGTTCAAATATGAATATTTCCTTTCTTCTACTTTTTTTTAAAGTTTGACACACATAATCAAAACAAAAGGAAAGTATGGTACGAATGCTGAATATGTAACAGCACATTAATTCAGTTCACATAGTACATTGTAGTGCAAATGAACGGTTAATTAAATCATAATTGAGATGCTTTTCGCTTGTCAGAGACAGTTATTTCTAATTTAGTCTATACGATTAGTCCGATACTCTTACTACAAGTGTTCACGAGTTCAATTTCCGGTACAAACTCAGAATTTCTGGTGTAAACTAAGTTTTGTAAAACAGTTTTGATGATTGGGCTACAAAATTACCTGCTAATCTAGTGGCTAAAAAGCGTGCGCCTTTGGTGCGCGGTGTCCCGGGTTCCATTCCACTAAATCATTAAATGGTTCGGATTCCATCTTATGAACAAGCACTAGTTGCTACAGCTAGTATGGATTAAGAACTATTTAACATGCACCATAAACACTTTACATTATATAGAGTATAGCAAAAGTTCGGGGCCATAAGTCAACTTCGTTATGAGTAACGAAAAAAATGGAAAGAAAGCGAAGTTGTTGAGAGGTAGGTGTTTTTGAAGCTGAAATGGCGGAATGTTTCCAATCGCATCGTCCATTCATTTTGTTTCCACACGAGTAAGGCTCTTTAATTTAAATGGAAAAGCAACATTTCCAGTTCGGCACGGTATTCGAACGGAACGAAACGGCACACAAAAACGACACGGAGAACATGTACACTCATGTCCAAAATTATTGTCGCATATGTTGTTGTAGGAATATAATTTGATAATGATTTCTTCCGGTATTTCTTACAATGTTAGTATGTGTATAATCGGCAAAGACATGTATGTGGCAAATTTCTTGTCAAAAGAGCAGTAAATAAGAAAAATAAAACGAAAATAAACCTTTCTTGTCCATTTAGCAACATTTTGTTTTACTCATTCTAATTTTCGTATTTATAATTCTTTTCTTATGAATACCACAAATATACATTTCCCGAGTATACATATAGTATCAGTATTAAAAGTACTCTGCAAAGTCATTATCAAATTATATTCTTACAAGAAGACAGTTATAGATATGCGACAGTCATTTTGGACATAAGTGTACATGGAAAAAATGAAATGAAATCTTTGAGTTTTACGTCCCACGGTTAATAAGTGTACATGGGAACGTAGAACACTTCAAATTTATTTCCCAATAATGCTGTATTTTTGGTTTGGTCAGGGCCAAGGGAACAGCCTAATGAACTGCCAAAGTGGCTTTTTCAGTTGACATAGGACATCTTACGAGCGTAGAGCCCAAATGAATTGTGCGTTCGGAAAAATGGCATAATTCTAGATTGAAAACCACATATTTCCAAGAACTTTCTTATTATTTAATTTTTTGCGTATCTCTACTCATAACGGAGTTGGATGGACTGGGACTTTGATATATCCTGTGTACATCGGGTGTATGAAGTATTTTTAAAGTACAATACTTGAATCTACGAGGGGTGACTGAAAAGTTTTGAGCCTAGCATTGAAAATGAGAATCTAGAATAGAGTAATTATATGTATTAGAATAGTACAACCTTTGATATTAATGTGTATCAAGCTCTTGGTTCTAAGCAATTTTTTCGTCTTTTACAGGCTCTTGAAGTGAGTGAGATGACAGAAGTTGGGGAAATGGAAAAAAAATCGAGTACAAGTCAGTCATCAAATCTCTGCAATTAAAATTAATGTCGGCGTCTGGGATCCACCAGAATATGGTCAATATCGTAGGTGAATCTGCCCCTTAATATGCCATCAAAAGATGGGTGCAGGAATTCAACCGTGGTAGGCAGAGTGTGAAGATGAGCTGAGATGTGAGAGACCATCACGTGTTATCACCACGGAAAACATTGGCCTGGTACTTGATATGATCATGGAAGATCTCCGACTGTCAACTCAACAGATAGCAGACAGGCTGGGCATATCACAGGAGTGAGCAGATCATATTCTGAAGAATGAGCTTTGGTTTATCAAAAGTTTCTGCTCGGTGGGTCCCAAGTCTTCTTACTCCCGAACAAAAACGCACTCGGTACCTCCTATCCGTGGACAATTTGAAACTGTTAGTACGTGATGTGGACGATTTTCTCTGTCGATTCATCACTATGGACAAGTGTTAGGTACACCATTACCAGCCAAGAACAAAACAACAATCCAAACAATGGAAGTACCCCTTCTCCCCTACCCCAAAGAAGGCAAATGTGATCCCTTTCGCTGGCAAAGTGATGGTTTCTGTTTTTCCGGTTTCCCAAGGTGATTCATTGATTACCTGCAAAGGGGTCATACCATCACAGGACAATCTTATAGTGACCTTTCGATAAAACTTCGAGTGCAAATTTAAGGGGAAAAATGCCACAAAATATGTCCAGAGGCGTTCTCTACCATAATGACAATGCTCCCGGGCACACATCAGCAGTTGCCATGGCTACTATTCACGAATGCGCCTTTGAACTCATTGCTCATTCACCATATTCTGAGATTTGGCCCCCAGACTTCCACTTATTCCCTAATCTTTAAAAAAGGCTCTAGCAGGACGACGTTTTGCAAGCGATAATGACGTCATGACAGCAGTGGAGGAGTTTCTGTGGTTACAACCTAAGGATTTTCGTTCTACTGCGATAAGAGCACTGCAGCACCATTAGAGCAAATGTGTTGCTATTCAAGGAGATTATGTTGAAAAATAAAGGTATTAACAAATCTGTACTTCTTATAGTTTCCTCAAGGCTCAAAACTTTTCAGTCACTCCTCGTAAACGACAGATAAGTTAGTACAGCTGTATCGATGGAAACGCCAAAGGCATATTAAAGTTGTAATTTATTATATTAATAATTGATTTCCTTTTGGAATTTACGACTATTAACACCTGTATAATAAATTACAAATGTATTATGTGTAATAATCAATTTCCTAATGAAAATTTTGATTTCATGTTAATATAATAAGTCACAAGTTTAATATACACATGAAGTTTTCTCTGTATCTTAATTAACTTATCTGTTGTTTACATTAAACTATTGTGCTAATAATATTTCTTCAAATAATTCATAAACGTGAGATATACGAGCAAAATGAAAGGTATTCATGTCCTAGATTAAATTGAACTTCTGAATTCTTACTAGCTATGTTCACTTCTGCTTCTCTTAAACTGTAGGTTTATGTTTTATATAGTCTCAGTGTTTGAAAGGGATGCTAATTTCCAACAGACAAACAAACGAAGACAGTGAGTTTTTGCAATCTATTTAAACAAAAATCTAATAAAATTATAGGTCTCGATTGCCGGGAATACACGCGATAGAATTCATTGTGTTGAGTACAAAGCGATCTGGTTGGCTATTACCCTTCGTGGACATTAATGTTACGTAGCTTTTAACGATCAACACTTTTTCTAGGAATTAAGAAATAAATTTCTTGATTTAAATTTGTATTGCAAATAAATATCTTTGTAGCAGGTTTCCCCAAGGATTTTATAAAGGTATACCGTTTTTCTTGATATGCCCTTCTAACTTTTAAAATAATGAATAAAGAATGTTGAAATTTCATACCATATGAATATCGACAGGGGTACATTATTTCACATACCCATCAATATCACCAGATTGACAGTGTTGCTAACCCAACAAAAGTTTATAGATTTTGAAATGGAATTAGGGATTAGGAATAAGATTTCTGGGCTGGCGGCATCTAAGACCATTTAGCCCATCACGCATATGAGGGATGACGTCCCTCGGCGAGCACACTCTCCCATGAAAGAGAAGAAAGGAAGCGGTCTGAGACCATTACGTTGAGTACCATCCCAGAATTTGGTTGGTGTGAATGTGGGAAACCCAGGAAAAATCTCACTCAGGATGGCCTGAAAAAGCTGTTACCGTATGTCCTCACCGAGAATTGAAACCGGGACAGCTCGTATCAAAGGTGAGAGCGTTAGCGACTACGTCACGTGGGGCCATATTTTGAAGTTGAACTGGGACTATATCATATTATTGCATATTTCAAATCTACATATTAAACGAAAACTTACAGTATCATATTTGGTAAAATGAAATGGAATGCAATCGTTCAGTTAAACGATCCACGATTTTGCACTTTACATTAAGGGAGACTGACGATTAAAGCAAATGAATGATGATGGAAGAATCGGTGGAATGAGATTGTGGGAGGAAACGGGAGCACCGTGAGAAAACCCACGGACACAATGTTGTCGACCACAAACTTATTTGGCCGAGATTGAACTAGAGACCCCATGCACCAGAGGTAAACGCCTACCACTCGGCTACCATACCGCATCACATTTAGTATTCAGTGTTGCAAACTAGGGACGTCAGAATATCACAAACATCCAAATTTTGAAGTCCTCCACAACAGTAACAGCGCAAGGGAGACAGACGAGACAATATATATATATCTAAAGTAATTAACTTAGTGTCAAATACTACGCTCATGACGTAGCTTACTTCGAATGGATAGAAAAAAAAGCTGCAGGAAATTGAAAATTTCACCTTTCTACAAATGACTTGTTTTTCAAAAACTGCTTAGATAAGTACCACAGTCAGACACGAAGACGGTTTTCAACAGACGTAATAATATTTACGTGCAAACTTTACCAATGATTACGTATCTCCGCAGCAGTTTAAAATAGATTTTCAAATTGCTGTAAAAGTCATTATGATATTCCATCTATTGAAAACTATGTGATTGGATGTGGTATTCACCTAAACAGTTTTTCGAAAAAATCTTTCGAAGAAAAGGCAAATTTTCAATGCCTTCTAATTTTGCTTCTAATTATTTGAATATTTCATATTATGTTCACAGCAGGGTAAAAGTGGATCTGAAAAAGTAGGGTGACGGATGACGTCAAGTCATCCCCGTGTCTATCTTTACCTTTTGTAATTTTTTTTTAGAAAGCAGGGGGATGCCACAGATATTTCCTAGAAGTGGGAGACGACGTTCCCTCACTTTCCCCCTCACTTTTACCTCTGGTTCATAGCATTTAAGATTAAGATACTTTGTTTCAGTCGTCTCCAAAGTTTGGTTGTTTTTCAATGTTTGTGATAATGTACGCGTGACCATAGTTTGTAACACTGAATAATAAGTCCGACAATGGACAACATATAGATTTGAAGTGTGTAATAATTTGACGTAATTCCATTTAAAAACTATAACTTTATGATGTGTTGCGTTGATGTTTATAATAACGTTTATTAGTACCATATGAAACTTGGAAATATAAATAATCAGTTGACCAAAACTGTAGCGGATGTTTTCTCGACACCAGTAGTTGAATACTGGAAATATGAACGATGAACATTTCTCAATAGTTGTAAACATACATACAAGAATGCGAACAATGGATGTAGCTCTTAGCTATTGATACATTGATTACCATTGAAATGAACAAAACACATTTTCTAATAGTACAGTAGATAAAACTTAAGGAAAATTATGGTCTTTATAACTAATACATGATTTGACTGTAAAGTTTTTCTCATATTGCAACCTGTAGCACACTCGTAAGATTAAGGTGCATATAAATCTCTATCTAGCTCAAAATATCTCTTCCTGAAGTCTCAATCGTAGTTCCTCTTTAATCTCAGAGAGGTGGTTTTATTTAGAGCGGATTCAAACAAATCCACCCACTCTGACTCATTTCCATATTTGGTGAATGATTCAGGTGTTCGGAAACACCCACAATCATCTTGTCGTGACGTCAATCGAATTTTCTAGAAGGCATATATCATGTACCTCTAGGGACATAGACCTCAAAAGGTTGACCAAAAGCGACGTCACTTGAGGTGAAATCTAAAGACGTGGAATTCCCATTTTAGCAGAATGCAAGTAGAAAATAAGATTCGGCATGAGGAAATGTTTAGGTACACGCCATCAGAACAGAACTTCTTGATTAAGTCAAAAGCTGGCATTATTCGTCAATAAGATAATGAAGGACTCGATGATATATGATTCGAAATATACTCATACAATGACTAACACATAAGGAAATACAAAGAGACACGCGTAACGTTAGGCGAAACAGCAAGAATTGGGAAAATAAGCAAGTAAGGATTGCGGAGCAAACAATTATATTGGGGGAAAGAACTCTGCTATTGCACTGATCCACGAAAGAATTTATAATGCTTCAACGAAGCTCAATATAATATTAATATGCGTTTAGAAAAAAAGATGTGAAGACGATAAAATCAATGACGGTGATGGCGAGGATCGAACTATGATGTGAATCCCATTTCACATCATAAAACAGATGGGTTGGCAACAATGTTAGTCTGGTAGTGTCGATTGGCATGGAAAATGATGTCCTCTTGTCAGTACATGCATGGTGCAAATTTTCAACGTGGCTTACACATTAGTTAGAAAGTTGTAAGGGCGTATCAAGATAAATTGTCCACACGGTATACACAAGACAGAAGCACTAATAATCTACCATTATATGAACAGAACAGAACTTCTTGATTAAGTCAAAAGCGTGATTTAACAAAACAAATCATGTTAAACTCAAGTGTATCATACATTGTACTGACTGAGAAAAAATTGTATGTGGCGTACGTAAAATCGTATGTTACATTTGTAAATCCTGCAGTTTTTGGACTTAACGTACAGCGAACTTATAACTGAAAACGTATGTTTTATAACACTTTCGTGTGCATATTCATATGTATGTAGGTGAGCGGAAAAATCTAACACGTGTTGCTCTCACCATACATGATCCACATCTGGTGATCTTTTGGTGTGTGTTGGGGAGTAAGCTTTCCTTAGAGATTTATTCAGGATTATGTAGCTACTCTGTGGTGTTTTATGGCACCGCAAATTCTATTATATGATCTTATTTGGAAATTTTGACCATCTTCGAGCAGTACGAAACGTTTTCATACAGCTAGAGCAAACCACCGTGGTATACTCCATCACTTTATATATGCCTTCTACCATGGCCTGGTAGGTCAATCTATCGAGTAATATGAGGCATGATGGGATGTCACTTAACCATCAATCGGCTTCGGCTAGCAATACAGAAACCGTGGAATACCACACTCCAGACATACATTTATTATTTGCCCGAACTTCTGCATATGTGGTTGCTCGGGCTGGTTGCAGATGCTATTAAGGTGAGTACTGAATGTTTTTTGAACACCTTGTATAAGTTGTATGGGACGTCCCATTGGTGCCATATTGGAATAACTAAACTACCTAAAGCTTCTTTCTTGTATCACTTTAGGCTAGATTCGTGTTTTCGTATTGGTTATACTTAAATGAGTATATAGCCAATACTAATTACTATTACGACGGGTCACTACATTTATGTTGAGAACATTTCCATTCACTAAAGTGTCGATTTTCAACTACTTTTTTTTCTACTTCCACAGATTAACCATATCATGAGACCGCTCTGCAACCAATACAAGAATTAATCAAGATCGTAAACGGAAATTACATCACCAGGTTACTTCAGCATGATTTCTTTATGGACAACTTCGAGGACGCAGATAAAGCTTCTACACTCTCCCCGCTTATCCCACTAAGCACTGTCCTTCTTCCTTAATCCACCTCAGCTATAATCCTTAGTTATAATCCAACAATTAATAAAACATTTACTCTCAATAATATTAAATATTATTACAAAACAGTTTAGACCTATCCTCTTAGCCCTGAAGCGTCTTTTCTTTTCCACATGCATGGACCATTCCCACTGACTGTCACTGCGAACAATATCCTTCAAAAACTTGTCTATAGTTATCACTACCCTGTCGTTCTGGTCATCCATTTGCTAACGTGTAGCGAGAATCTTCTTTCCTCTTCAGGTTCCGTAGATATACTCAAGAAATCATGGGGCAAAATGGCATCTCACTAGCTGTCCATCTTACCCCTCCAGGAACAGGAAAATTTGTTTTTAAGTATGTATGTACTAAAGTCACCACCAATTCTGCTTTACTTGATCAAGTGGATTTTTCTCATCGCTCTTTCTTCTTAAGCCATACCCTATAAAGTTTCTCAGAATATATTTTCTTCCTAGATCAAGTCTTGTCCAGCTTCTTTGATTATTTTTTGTTATGTTTTTGTTTCGTATATCAAAATATGTCGAAGTTATTTAACGCGAAGACGTGTAGATTACAGATCCGCAAAGCAAATAAGCTTCAACTTGCAGAAGGTTCAATCATTGTCTCACACATTTGCAGGAAAGAAATACATTGATTATTTACCTGAATATACTTTTTGTAAACTTTTAATATTGTATTCTTGTTTACATGTGTAGTTGATTGATAGTGAAAGACGAAATAACCTTGAACATTCGTAGATTTCCTTTCATATGAGATTCATGTTAGTTTTTTTTTTAAACTAATCTCAACATTGGGCCAACTTGTCATTAATAAAGAAACAAGTTTTTAAACCTTATTTTTTCACCGTTATCAGTCTATTAAATCTGGAAATAGTACCGTTTTCAACACTGATCGCCATGGAGCGAAAATCCGGTAATAATAGCGAGATATTTCTTTCTGTGGACTCAGTGTCATAAAAATGTGTCCTATCTCCTCCCTTATAACCCCCCCCCCCAAAAAAAAAAACCGGAAATTGTAGAAATCTGTTACACACCCGGTTTCAATTCTGATTTCTTCATAGCAAGAACGGTAATGAGATATTTTTCATCTGGATTCAGAACCTGAAGGAAAGATTGCATCTCCAATCTTATTCTTTCATTGTAACCGGAAGTGAGAAGTCAAGAACTTCCGGTTTTAATACTGAATCTTAATTAGTTTGGAAGACTACTGTAGCTTCACAATGTAAAACAAAGCCCACTTATTTTAACACAACACTGAGGGACATGGTGACTCAGTTATGGAGCTCTCACCTCTAATGCGGGGAGTCTATAGTTCGATCCCCGTAAGAGTAAATTTGTAGTGGATAACATTGTGTCCGTCAGTTCTCCCCTGTCATTCCACAAATTCTTCCCTCCCCATTAACTTGCCTTAATCATCCGTCTCTCTTAGCCTAACGGTCATAATCGTTGGATGTTAAACTGAAAGATTTCATTTTATTTTAAAACATAACCGTGCACAAGGTTTACAGATTTATATCTTGCAGGTGCCTACGGGACACTTATTTTAATTTTTAGCGTCTCATGATTACGCATCGAGGTTAAGTGAAACGATGGTGATGACAATGAACGAAATGGTTGAATGATGAAAGTGGTAAACGGTAGAACTCCAAGAAAACCCACGCACATGGTATTTGTCTATCACAAAACCAACTTGTCGAGAGCTGAGATCGAACCAGGGACCCAAGCACCGAAAGTAAGAGCTCTATCACTAAGCCACCTAGTTTCCTACATGACTTTCTTTTTTATTTTGCCTGCTTTTAGTAAGAAATAAATACCTCCACCCCATATGAACAACATTTGAGCATGTGATTTGTGTGGGATTGTGCGAAAAGGAAAACACATAAAAATTATGCCAAAAATTCTAATCTTAAATCATACTAGTCACAGGTAAATCTTATATTCTTATTTTACTTAGATCTTTCTTTTTTTCTTTTTTTTTTTAATTGACAGGAAATTTGGATTGAGAACAAATGACGAGAAATAAACATTATATAAACAAAGTTCTTGGCCGAAATTGCAATTTTTTTAATTCTTTTTTTAATTGACAATCCCTTTCTCTTCTGTCATCTTTAATGAGTTCTAGCAAAACATACAAAAACGGCTACGGTGAAGCGATCAATTTCCTTTTTATTTCTTTCAATGCCGTACACCATATTTTATTTGGAACGTTAAAATAGACAATTGCTATTTTTAAAACTATTTCTCATGATCCCGAGTGCTTGGCGTTTATAACTGATTACTATCCATCATGTTTATGATGCGTGTTTTTTTGAGGAATTCGGTGCAGAAGAAAAATCTCTGATAGAGGGAGGGATAATATATATCCTATGGAAGTCCAATGACGACGGGAGAGGACGCATTTTAAGAAAGATGTGTTTAGTTAGAACATGGTTTTATACCGCTTACTTTGATGGCTGGCGTTTATAAAAGAGCACAAATCTTTTCGCGTCTTTTTCGAGCATCTTTTGAAAAAATTGAGGACATTAAAGCGGAGAAGATTTGTACTGTTCTTCCATTTTCTTCCGACGTTTCTTCCACAAGAGAAGAGATTGACGCGCTAGCACAGCCTAAGATTTACGAGGCACTAATGAAGCGATGAGACCGGTACAGGATTTTTCTTTTTTGTTTTTTCTGTTTTTTTACTCTTTTTCCCTACTTTATTTTTTTTTATAAGAGGAACCCACCAACGGTGGCTCTTTATCGAGAGCTTCCGACTGAGGTCAGTCTGTGCGACAGATATTTTTCAAAGGGGGAAAAAGGAAGATTTAAAGGGGTAGATATGAAGAGAGCAAGGCTCATTTCCGTTAATGTTATATACTCGGTCAAAGGCTTTTTAATTTTTCTTTCTTCTTATTGCTATATATAAAGAAAAGGGAACGATGTGCCTTGTTATGTTCATATAACGATATTAGAGTATCGTTCGGTTGTCGATATATTTCATTTGATGTTCGGTGAAACTACGTATTATGATCTTCGAAAACCATATCTTTAGTATAAAGTGATTAATAAGCCAGTGGCATTGGTTCCATATATCCTGTAATTTATTTCTTTACATTTTTTCAATGAAAATCATTCTGTTCATATTTCAAACATAATTCTTCGTTATCCTTTTTGTTACTCTCTCTCTCTCTCTCTCTCTCTCTCTCTCTCTCTCTCTCTTTCTTTCTCGTATTTACCCAAGAGAAGTAAGCAAGAGGTCTTAATGCTTGTTTATCGTAATAAGATGAAAGTGTAAAGATTTCACTCTTTTCCGTAAAACATTATCTCTTCTCCCAATTACCAAAGCCAATATAATGCTTGCTAGAATTATTATTGTAAAAGTAGAGTGTACGAGAATTTGGCGTGGGAGATACTGATTCAATTCCAGGCGGAGCTCATGTAGTTCGGATCAACGTTAAACTGTAAGTCCACGTCTCATACAGCCTCGCTACTGAAAAGGACGCAAAACTATAAAGAAAATTGTGAAAGTAGTATGCGCATCACCGTTAGAAGTAGACTTTGTAACAGATCTTAATACCATATTTTTCATAAACCTTTAGACAAAAATCCAATCAGAATCAAGAAATTTCCTTATCGAAATTCGAGAGAGATTGCAATTGAGTAAAATAAGTGTACTTGCCAAAAACTGAACTTATGCCTGTACCTTTTAAATGCAACTAACCAATATTACTGCCCGAAACGTGTAGCCATAAATATTTATTCAGACCAGAAGAGAGAAGTTCAAGAGACACATCCTAACATTTAGATCATTTAGTTATGAAATCTGACAATCATATATTAGTTACGTAATCTGAAATGTGTCATTAACAGTAATTTTGCTAATGCACATGCATAAAGAAATAATAAACGAAATGTAGAAACATGATGACTGACTGACCTATATTCAATCCAGCTTTTCAAACATGCTAGGTATTTAATTCATGAATATATGCGAGTAGAATGCACTCCTGAGACATTTATCACTAGTTTCGAACGATAACTTTTCCCCGTTTATTCACTCGTTAAAACAAGACCTGGAACAAAACCGAGGAAAGACAAAACTGAAAAAAAAAAATCTGGAAGTTAATGCCTGAGCGTAAATAATGTTTCTGCTGACGTTTAATGTCAAATATGATTAATATGTGCATCATAATGCGTCTCGTATTTCCATGAAGTGAAATATTTTATGGGTAAACTGTCTCGTCAAACTTTTTCATATTTGCTATTCATACATTCGTTGCCTATCGTTCCGAAACTCACACATTGTTCTTCAATGAATCCACAGGATTAGAGAAAAATATGTGTATATAATAAGGACGTTTCACAAGGTTATTTCAATGCTGAAGCTGTTTAGAATCATGTTGTGGAATGAGTAGATATGTTCCTTGTGGGTACGCCGTCACACAGTATCTCTTTAAATATGATGCATTCTCTTTTCTAAATTCATACATTTTTGCTGTACTATTTTATCAAATTGATATTGTAAGGATTCGTATACCCACACGTACTAAAAGCAACATCTTTTGACTACAAACATGCGTTTTTACAATTATGAACAAACAGTGACAGACAACTAGGAGGAGACTACACCTCCAGGAAAAAACTATGAGGATTCGGAGAACTACGAAGAAAGCCTCTCGACAGGTCTTCCCTCCAAGAAGATGGTTATAAAAGAGGATGACAGAACCAAGATGTTATCAGACCAGTGCTGATAGATCACATACCAAAACCTTCTCTCGTGGCCGCTATAGGCTACGGAGACTTCTTTAACACCTATTTCTAGGACTGCTATGAGCTATGGAGTACAACCGATCCCGTCTGAGCCCGCTGTGGGCTAAGACAATCTGGAAACATTTAAAAAATTAGAGAAAAGACAAGAACTTCGTAAAAAAAATTATAAGACATTCTTTTTATAATGAAAAGGTGAAGGGATGAAATTCCGTATACATTATTGAGATTCTACCTACAGAATATTGCAATAATATCATAACGAAAAACTTGATGAGCGTTTATTTTAGTATCAGTTTCATCTTGGAAGATGGAAGGTAATCTTACAGCATCAACGTTTAGCTTTATGAAATCAACTTTCTTGAATTGAAGATTCACAGACACTCATATCACTTTATTCAGCTTAACTTGATCTATGATGTTCATTGGCATATGTCTTTGGATGTTGTTTCTTTCTTTAAATGCTATACTAGTAATAGTATTGAATTTATTGTATTCCGAACAACTAATGGGCTTGATATTCAAAAGTTTATTTCAGTCATTTCAAACATGAGAATTCACTAAGGCCTAAAAGCAGCCATGTACTTTAGTCCATTCAAGTGTAAAGTACAGTCAAGTGAAATAAGTACTTTTTTTATCTAGCATATGGTATAAACAATTTTTACGGCGAAAATTCAGAAAGTATAGTTTACTGTTAGGGGGTGAGTGCTATCCCGATTCTCTCAGAAACTACTCGCTCAATTTTATTTCATACTTCATAAGTAAATGCTTCATTAACAATAATAAAATATGACGTAATCTATTTTTCATTAAAAACTTCGCATCGGTGTAAGCTTTGCCGCATTGTTTCCCAAAAATACAACTCAGGTACTTTTTTGTGTGTATATTTCATGAATATATTTTTAATTAGTAACCCTACAATAGGGAAGTCGTTTCTAATGAAAAATGTCTGCAAGGGAATTGCTTATAGTTGAGGTGGCTTTTCCTTGGATAAAGTTTCCGAAAATGCCAACTATAATTTTGTTCATATTTCGTGAATAATGTTATCACATACTCTTTGCACTACAACCTATTTCTCTGATAATTATCATGCTAGGCCTAACTTAAATTACTTCAAATATTTTCTCGTTCTATGTTAACAAGTGAATATTAAATAATTTATTTTCTGTCTATTAAATGTCAAATTTCCTGTCTATTTCGCTCTCTGTTACAAGTGTCGCTCCCTGTTTGTACAGCCTAAATTAACTCTACAATTAGTCTACACGTACGTAAGTTCTTTGGAAGTAGGAAACATCAGCGGGATGCTGCGAACATTTAAAAAATTAGAGAAGAGACAAGAACTTCGTAAAAAAAATTATAAGACATTCTTTTTATAATGAAAAGGTGAAGGGATTAAATTCGATTCCCGGTGGGACACTTGGTCGAAAAAGTGTAAAATCTTCTTAAGGCCAGCCATCCTGAATGAAGATTTTCCTTAGTTTCGCTCATTCACATCAAGCAAATGCCGGATGGTACCTAACACACAGACCGCTTCCTTCCTTCTCCCATCCATTCTTCCTTCTCTTTCCTCGGATAGTGTGATCGCTGAGGGACGTCATCCCTCATACGTGACGGGTTAACATGGCCATAGTTGCAGAAAGCCCATAAATCTAAATCCTAAATTCCCACATCAGCGAGAAAAATAACAAAGCAAGCTAGAAGCAGTATTTGTAAGTTGGACGCCTGAGTGCTGAATGTACGCATATTTGCGTGATGTTTTATAGTTCCAAGGGTCAATTTCAGAAGACGATGATGTTATCATTACCATAAAAAGGATGTTCAAAGCAGAAAACTTCAAGGCAACTAATACAGTGAAAAAATGAAGAGCTTGTGACCTCGTGAACATACAATTAGTTAGAAAAATTGAGGAACAGAAGAGTTCGAAAGCCTCCAACCTGCTACTTCATGATAAGGCTTGTCTGAATAATTAATTATCTCTTATTATAGATCTCTACTAATATTTATTTTATCGTTCAACCATGACCTAAAGAAAACAAATTGGATTGCCAAGCTATGTCTCTATGTTCCTCCAAAGTTTGGATCACACGATCTTTTCATGTCGTAGTAAACCCACTCTAAGGACCTCTTGGTGTCTGAATTTCGTTCTCGAGGTTTGGGTGGAGTCCAGTTTTATCAATTGCTAGAATTTAGGCGTTGGATGCTTTTCTAGCTTTGTGGGTTTTATCAAGCTACGTACACGCTTCCTTCCTGTAACGCTATTAATTGACACGCTTTTTCTTTTTACTCAAGTAACTGATTGATAACTTGTAGTTAGTGCAACAAGCCAAGAATTTAAATTTCTCTCCTTTGCATGTAGTCTGTGTAGAATTACTGCATACGAACCTGGAAGCAAAATTGTAGGAGCCCTCGACCTGGAACTGTGGGCTACATGCATGGCATTGGTATCCCTCACTACCCTGTTTCTGTTGGAGTATGTTCCAGTTTTAGTGTGTTCCAGTTCCCCATTACCTATGTCACACATAAGATGAGATGCATAAACAAAGGTTTGATGAGGTCCTAAGCTATTGAAGGTAATGAGGCCCTTTGCATGTTCAGCTACCCTTTGCCAATGACTACATTTCTAGTTAAGTTATAATAAAGATTATACACAGCCTTGTAAGAAAGTTGTATTTGGTTTGTTTTTAAGATGGACACAAGGCCTTTTTATCATATCTCTGCTTTTTGGATTGAATATATGCTATATGGAACTTGTGAACGTAATAGGTATCTAAAACATTTGCATATGACAAAATATGTGTATATTATATATTTCTTCGCATCTGATACTCTATATACAGAAAAAAAATGAAATAATATCTTTGAGTTTTACGTCCGGTTAGGCTAAAGGAGACGGTGATTATGAGGAATGAATGAAATGGTGGAATGAAGAAAGTGGGAGGAAACGGGAGAACCCCGAGAAAACCCACTCACACGGTGTTTCTCCACCACAAAGTTTAGTTGGCGGGCGCTGGGATCGAACCCGGAACCCCAAGCACCAGAGGTGAACGCTCTACCACTGAGCCACCACGGCCCCACCCTATATACAGAATCTAAATATTCTATAAATGAGCAAAAATGCGATATTTTAGGAAGCAGGCCAGCATAAAAGGGTCCATTGCCTAAATTGTGTGAATCTACACAACACAGAAACATTGTTGCTGTATGCAGGTTTTATTCTATTTGTTATTATTTTGTATTTTGGAAATGTAATCCAGTTGTTTCCATATTATTATTATTATTATTATTATTATTATTATTATTATTATTATTATTATTATTATTATTATTATTATTATTATTTGAGCCGGCAAGAGAGGGGTACCGTAGGCCATAGCTTGTTTAGCTTATATGCAAATTTGGCGCTGTGCATAGAACATCAAAAGCCAATGAACAATTTTATATACTGGTCCACGGTGACTGAGTGGAAGAATGCACACTTTTGGTGCATAGGTCGGTCCTTGGTTCGATTCCAGCTCACTCCAAATGAGTTTCTGTGGTGGACAATCACCGTGTTTGTGCGGATTTTGCTCTAACTTTCTTCATTCTACCATTTCATTATTTATCTTTATCACCATCTTTCTTAGCCTCGATACATTGTCGTGGGATGGCGTTGCTGCCAGACTTCGGTGTTATGTAGAACACATTTTCTGGGAATACAATTCAAGCCTTTATGATTAGGCGTAATATGTTAAAATTGTTAGCAGTCATAGGCCTACATAGGTAAATACTTTAAGACATATGAATTCTATAATGATATCTAAAAATAAACTTCACATAGTGTATACGTATATTTTCCTTGGAAATACCAGACAAATTTACGTTAAATACCTGACGTTCCAATTGCCATATTTTTCCGTACAATAAAATCGATATATTTGACGGGTGTATGTTTATCTACAAGTAATACAGTGTAAATGTACAGTAAAAATGTACAGTGTAAGGTCTTGCATAGAGATAGCAGCATAGGCTATCTTACAGGCATAATTATCTACTAGCTCACATAAAAGAACATGGAGTAGAAGTGAATACAACTTATATGGATTAAGGTTTCCCATTTAATATGGGCACTATATATATATATATATATATATATATATATATATATATCGGGTCAATGAAATTCATTGAAAAAATTACAAAATAATTCAATGAAAACTATTAGCATGTTAATGAGTTGTAGCAATGGAAGATTCATGAGCATAATAAAACCGTAATTTGTTATATTAATAACCGAGAACTTTATAAGGAAATCGATTGTTATTAACCACTTGCGTACCAATGACTTTCATGTGGATGTCATAAAAACGTATCTCTTATTAAGGGTCTATTAATCCTGGAGATGCTGAAATTTGTTAGTGGATGCAAGGCAAGGCTTAGTACTACTGTTTCTCCTTAGGTGACAGCATCTTACTGACAAAAAAGACAAAGAAATGTGTTGTCTCAGTAAATGGCGGGTCTAAGGTAGCATTCAATTACAACACACATGTGTTTGGTTTGACGATAAACAATTAGTACCGAGAAACAATTAGTAACTTCGAGATCGGAAAAGGAAAAAGAATTGTCTTTGATCTCCGGTCAGTGTTGCCAACCTGAAACACCATAAGATCCCTTCAGAACATCAGAATTTCCCTTTTTCAGTCCAAATGTTCCACAATGCAAATAATTGTTTTATTAGTAATGTGAATGCTCTCTTCACGCATGCACAATAACTATGGCCTATATAATGGTCTAGACAGTCTTTTAAGAGTAAATGAAACAGGCATTACAACACGCGTATAGGAAAATTACACTTGGAACGCAAGGGGTTAAAATAAATTACAACTTCAGTAGGCTCCATGAAGCTTTCATTGGAATAGCTGCATTAACGTATTAATAGTTTACATTGAAGTATTTTGCCATTTTTCCCAAAGGATTTCTTAGAGACAAGATATATAAAGAGTACGATGTGTTTATGGCCCTGCCAAATCCTAGTTGTTAATCATTCTTACTACACCCACTCCTAACTAACACTATGACCTATGGAACTCAGACGTTCAGTGTGGAGTTTGCAAAAGCTCTCCATTGACATCTGCCTTAGTCAACTGGCTGCAGTTTCTACTTTGTAATTCTATTTTCGTGAGATCAATCTTAATATTATATCTCTCTTAACATTATGCTCTATTAAATGGAAGGCACATATATATTTATCAATATTTCTTCTAACGATAAAATATGGAAATACATAAATTAGTTTCTTACCTTAGTGTAGACTTCCGCGCTGGACAGCTCATTCTCAATGACCATGACAATGATGCCGAACATCCCCATGACGAGGGCATAGTCGCTGATGCGTTTTCTCTTTTCGAAGAGGGCCTTCCGCCGGCCCAGACGGTAGCCCACGTTGGGCTTGTGCTTCCCCGTCGCCGCTGGGCCCTTCTCCTCCGTGTACTTTGGGTACTCGGAGTGGACGCCCACCAGCGCCATGCCCGCCTCCTCGCTCAGCGAGTCTTTCCCCGCCTGACCTTTCATGGCGGCCGGGATGGACAGTGTGGATACGGGCTTCCGGAGCTGAAAAAACAGAAAACACAACTTATTACTTTGAGATCAAAATATACTGTGACACAAAGTTATTGAGCACACAAGTATTGAATGAATATCTAATAATAAATTACTTCATAGATGAGATCTTTATTGCAGACTCTTGAGATTTTAGAATTCTTAAAAAGTGAATTTTCAAATTGCGACAATTGATGTCAACAGCTACACTTTCAAAATAGGATTCCAGCAAGGAAAACAATTGCACAGGCTCACAGTGCGTCGAGCATATGGGAGTAATGGACAAAAATAAAACAATTCATACTGAAGCTTTTATCACATGTTAATTGTGTCGCAAGGCGTTCTTTGCTCACTTAGACTGAAGCAAAGTTGCTCTTGAAGTTATCGAACTTGACAACTGTACTTATATAGAAAATAATATCCCGTTCAGGGACGAAAAAAAAAATATGTTAGACATTTAAGGCCTTATGCAGAGTAGTTCTGACGCGTGATTAGTATCATGCTAGAGTTCGACTAACATATGTTTCATGCAGTATTCAGGCCTTTAGTATGACGCTAAACATACGTAAAAACGACTCTGCATAAGGCCCTTACTGTTTACAGCACTCGTAAACACGAACCCATACGACTCAAAACTACATAACACTAAAATATAATGAAAAGCAGTGCATGAAATGACTAAAACAGTTCTAGAGTTGTTGTTTTAGATCAGTCAGTACCATAACTGTCTAAGTTATCAAAGTCCATAGCGACGGAATTATGAAGCTGGACAGCATCAGCAGCATCAGTTTTGAAATAACTTTTCAGATCCGTATATGTCCTTTTCTTTCCGTGAATCTGTATCTTCAGGAGACAATAGGGTCAGATAGAATAAGCACATGCTTCATAGGTCTAAATAAGTATTGAAGAGAGAAGTTTTCCGTATAAGATGTAGCCTAGTGTGACAGAAGACTTTGTGGAGGGCTTCTAAAGCTTCTTCCGCATAACCGACAATCCTTTGGACTATTCGTCATTTCTTGGTGTATTTAATTTCGCTGCTGTTTCTTTGGCAGCAAAGGCAAGCTCCTCTGCCGATTTAGTCGCTACAAGAGGATCTAAGCGCCTTTTCTTTGTTTTTACTGAACATTCTGCGGACTGTTTACTGGTTCTACCGCGAGTAGAGCAAGCTACATCAGTCTTTACGTTGTTGTGATTGTGATATCGAGCAGTTACCACTGTTGAGACATAGTCCGGAAGTGCACATGCACGATCAAACCACTCTTTATTTTTAGCTAGGAAAACCGACCAAACTCTGTGCGACATCCTCCATTTTTTATTTGGCTCAAGGTCATATTAATAACTTACTAAATTTCTCTAAACTGTTGTACACATCTTCTGTGGCGTCTTCAAGTTTATAACGACTACAAATAGCCTGCATAGTTTCCGCTTTCTTCCGACTAGCACTGGTGGTTGTTATCCATCTTTAAAAAATGTCCTTGTTTTTCATGGCGTCTTCTTTCGCAATTTCACTAATTACAGTCACAATTGCGGACACTTGCACGCACACTATTGCTGAATCCAAAGGAAATAAGTAAAGGAAGATATTCCTGCAGAGATCTCAAGACATGCTTAGGCTTTTTTGAGATATTCCAAATATACCAGTAAAAAAATGTTTACCAATCGCTCGCCGTAAAGAAAAGAACGTACCTGTGCTATAACTGCCCTCTAGTGACAAAAAGTCTCGCCTTTCGCTTTGGTCTGAAACACCAGTGCGATCGCTGTGGAGATAATGACTCAGGTCGGTCTAATATAGTAGTTGTGCATGCGAATTATTATCTGTAAGAGTGTCATCTCGACTCGGGTCGGTCTAATTTGGTAACTTTGCGTGCGCCCTCTGTAGGCTGACGGGTTGTCATCAGTTTGTGGCTAGGGATTTCTGTCTTGTGGATCATTTGTGCTTCATTCCGTGCTATTTGCAAGTCCGAAGAAAATTGTTTCTTTCCTCATTTTTGTCCATTGGTCGACGCACTGTGAGGCTGGGCAAAAGAATGAAAAGTATGTGGAATTTCAATATATATAAAGTGGTATATAAGATGATCATATTTGAGTCTCGGATCATTTTTTTTTACCAGAAAAAGAGCGTTTAAATACTTTACAATAATTATTATCTGCAAATAATGGCACCTGTGTATGTATATTTTAAGATTATAATTAAACATAAAATCAACTACAAAGAAAACACAAGTGTTCAAAAAGAGTACAATTTAATTAGCTTCGCCTTCTTCCCCCAACAAAATGTTCAGTGCAATGGATTTAATTTCTAGCTACGTAATATGCTTACATAACATCTTCCTTTTCTAATTAATCACATTTTGGCTGTGGCATACTTTAGTTTACCTGAAAATCAGGTTTGTTTCATATTATGCTGAATTCACGACTACATTTCTTAAATGTATACAAAGGTACACAAACATTCTTTTCAAAATGATAGAATTTTCCTTTAAATGAAGTAAACGAAAACTGTCCACTTCAATGACTGAAGTTTAATGCGTTATAATTTGGCATCAAGCGAATAATTTTATCAATAATTGATAGGCTAATTTGAAACTGCCAAGCATTAATATCACAATAAGAATAGGGAGCTAGTGGTCGATATTCGTGCATTTACTCTCGTAACACTCGTCAGGCGAATTCTCTAGTACAACAAAACGTGTATCGATGAACTTGTACTTTAATTACCGTATTTTAAGACATTGTTATCACATGTACGATATATTATCCCAAGTTAACTCATTACAACGGAACATTATTTTCTATTGTGTAAAGTTAATGACAGAATTTACCTTTTTAAACTTTCTAGTACACAAATACGTGATTTTCTACAGCGCTTTGTTCAAATCGCGGTTATTTTGTTTCGTTTCTTGAGAAAGACAATGAGGCTTTTCAAAAATCAGGATGTTTTACAGTAGGGAACCTACGCTGATACATATCCACCTACGTCTTTCTGTAAAAGTAGATTTGTATTTGTATTTCAACTTCCAAGAGCGGTGAAGCATCTATTCAGAAGGGTTCGCCATGTTTGCGATCAGTGTTCAACATAGGCATATTTCAGGCAAGTGTAAATAGAGAGGGGGCAGAACTCCTAGAACACTTTGGACCACTGGCTGAAACTGTGGTTACTCTCTCAGTTCTCAGAGAGGATCAAGGTATCTCCTAGCAAAATAACCTACTTAAACCAATGATTCTAGTTCTTAAGGATCCACGCAGAACAGAAACATCATTCAGATATTCAGAAAACGGTTACCGCAGTTCATTTTATCTGTGAACGTCCTGTAGATATCCTAAATACATGTATCCGCTTATGCGTCAGAAACGGGACTTCCTGTGGAACACTTCTGGGTTGTTTGCTCGATAATCACAAGACAACCTTTGGACATCCAATTATTGTCCCATGACAGACATGCTGTCTCATTAAAATCCAAGGGAAATCCCGTGGATATTTTCATTAACCTTACAGTTTGTAGTGAGGCAATGTCCAGGTCAAGTATGAAGCCTGTAAGACGTTCAAAGGACTATCCACGTACATGTGCTATGTGAGAACTTATAATACTATAATGGCGGCTCTTGACGGTTAGTAGAGCTTTAAATTTTTATTGCTACAAGTAAAGAAAAGAAAGCTTCCTAATATCTAACTTTCGTATGCAAGAATTAGCACATTAGATAATGTTTCTATCCTAATTATGCAAATACACAAAATTAGAATGTATCGACACAAATTATCATCATGTCGTGCTATTACTTAATTCCGTAAATACATTAATTATTTTTCTACATTTTGATCAAGTAATAATCATTACATTACCCTTTTCTATTTGTTATCTTTGACTCATAATTTTGTACGTTGCTGTGACTAAAGAACGTTGTTTGCTATAGACTTACTCGCTCTACTCGAGGAAGAACGTACGCTACGAAGCAAAGAACATATCTTTGCAATCATTTATTTGAGGAAAATTAATTTCATTTTCAGTTTAGAAGGATAACGAAAGTCGCTTCATCAGATTAGAATAGAGAGATGTTATGAAAAGCTTGCGCGCAGAATTCTCTCTCTCTCTCCTTTGTAATTCAATACAAGCGAAACACCTTTTCCTGGTCTCTTTGTACATTTTGCCTCTCGTGAGGAATAACGCAACTGAGCCAATTTCGATAATGGCCCCGAAAGCTGTATTAAATTCAAAGCATACGATGAGAGAACGAACCTTTTATAAACACACACATATTTGCATGAATCTCTTCACTCACTCAGTTATCATGTACTTTTTTTTTTATCTTACTTATCTACCCACATTTATCTTATCACATTTGGACACAGCTAATATATTAGAGTCTTAGTTTAATTCCAAAGTGAAAACTTGGTATTAACTAACGCCCTGGAATTACAGACTAAGGGAAATTACTAGACAGATGGTTCCCGTTCAGCTGGGTGACGCGTAGTCAGCGCAATGGTTTCCTTCTAGGATAGAGCTCACTACTTTTTTTCTTTTCAAGAAGCTCGTCAGTTACCTAATGATGATTAATCAATACTGATAACTCCACCGGGAATCAAAGTCAAGCACACGCAAATCAAAAGAACGCACGCTAGCCAATTGGGCTACAAGATCAATCATAGACATTAAATAAACAAAAAAGTTTGGAAAAAATAGAGGAGAAAATTAGGAAATTCACTACTATAATGTAAATTAAATCCATCTAATCAAGTGGGTAACGGGCGTGCTCTCTCTGCATAAAGATCCATGGTACGGTCGAAGTATTAAGTCGCTTGTAAAACTCGAGTAGAGCTCAAATTTCTTCTTAAGTAACATATTCCACCTTGATATTGCAAACGAATGTTGAAATCTACACATTTAATAATTTAGTCAATATAATATAACATCACATATTGGTTAGACTACAAAACTTTAAGAACACTTGCGTGCTGTTATAATTCTAATTTCAATTCTTACACACTAATTCTTAAAAGAAAATAATAAATTTTTATCTTAACAAGTGAGTATCGTTTCACAGTTTGAAGCTACAGTAGACTTCCAAACTATGAGAATTCACTACTCAAACTTGAAGTAGTACATCTGTAGTTACTGATTACAATACATGAATAACATCAAAGATATAACCTGTTCCAGGCCCGTATCCACGGGGGGGGGGGGCAAGAGGGAGCCGGGCCCCCCCTAAATTTTGGCTGGCCCCCATAAAATTTCATGGTAGGATTGCAAATGAACTATAATATGATGATGAAATATAATATGATTGGGTCGGGCCCCTCCTAACTTCTACCGGCCCCCCCTAAATTTTTGGGCTGGCTACGGGCCTGACCTGTTCCCCAGACGCTGAATCAAAATCAAAAAGTCATTACTCACTATGCATTAGTGTTTTTGTTCTACGGCGAAAAATGTTAAAACCGGAAATGTTTAATTTTAACTACCTCCGGTTTGAATAGAGGATTAATGGAGAAGGCGGAACCTATTCTTGGGAAGCTGAATCAACTGCAAAATATCTAACCTCGGTATTATTATTTATTGTTTTTGTTTTATGGAAATCAGTATTGAAACTGGAAACGACTAATTTGAACCACTTCCGGTTTGAATGCAGATGAATTAAGATGGAACCTATTTTTGAGACAATGAATCGATTTACAGTAAAATGAATTTCGATATCTCTTACCGTTCTTCCTCTGTGGAAATCAATATTGAAACCAGAAGTAATATTAAATTTGAACCATTTATGTTTTGATAGAATGTTCAAAAGTCATGGTACATTGCCTTGAGCCAGTAAATAGTTCGGAAAAATCCGCTCCCCACTATCTAATACCGTTTTTTTTTTATTTATGGTGATAAACGTTGAAACAGGAAATGATTAACTTGAACCGCTTCCAGTATAAATAGAGTTAATGGAGGAGGCGGAACCTATTGGAATGCTGAATTGATTGCAGAAAACAACATCTAGCTATAACTTACCGTTTTTGCTCTATGGAAATTAATACTGAAACCAAAAATGGGTAATTTGAAACATTCCTGGTTTAAATAGAGGGTTGATGAAGAAGATAGAACATATTTCCTGGGACAATAAATCGATTGCAGAAAACTACGTATCGAAATCTCTTACCAATCCTCCTCTGTGGAAACCAGTATTCAAACTGGAAGTATTATTAAATTTGAGCACTTATGGTTTAGGTAGGGTGTTCAGGATAGTCATGGTACGTTGCCTAGAGACGCTGAATCATTTGAAAGAAAAAAAAAGCTTCTCGCTATGTGTTGCTGTTTTCGATATATAACGTTAAACGCTAAAATCGGTAGTGACTAATTTGAACCAATTCTGTTTAAATTAGAGAGTTATCAGACTAGACAGAACCCATCCTTGAGATACTGAATAGATTGCAGAAAATTGCATCTCGATATATCATACCGCTTTTCTCTTATACCTGTCGACGGACGGATAAGGCTTCCGATAATATGCATAGCATAATTTGGAAGTCTAAAAGTACAGTCTCTCACATGTATATTACGAATGTATAAAATTATTAACTCTATTAAATTCAATATCGGTTCTTTAACTTTTTTAGTTGTGTTTTCTACCATTTTTTCTTTTTACTTTGTATCATTATGTTTTCTTCAGACTAACTTATACTAAGGTACGAGGAATGATGACTTAATACGTATATGTATTGAACAAATGACTGTATGGATAATATCTATTATAATAACCCTACAACCTATTTTAACGCAGAGAATAGTTTTCCAATATATATATATATATATATATATATATATATATATATACAACTGTATTTATTCTTGCCTAAACATTAAATAAATCTGCTCTATATTATTGCTTGCTTTATATTAAATAACGAAAGTAATATCAAGTTCTTACTTTGATACGAAAAGAACACGGTACTAAATTTGCCTTTTTCCAGGTATCAGATATTTACAATTTCAAGTACTTTTCACGGGATCTATTATAACGTATTAGCTTGTAAGCTTGTACGCTTGCTTTTGGATACGAAAGTCCATATGTAGAAGGAACTCAGACACCTTGTATAAAATCCGAGCAGTAATTTGGATTTCACTCTAATAGTGTATTTTCATCGTGCTTTGGTGTTACCGAAAGGTGTAAAGTGCAACCCACTTAAACAAAATAAATTACTAACACTTTTACAGTAATGACTCCAATACCTCAACACTAAGCTGAAAGCTAATGGATACGATGATAAACATAGCTTAATGGTGCACTGGAAAGAGAAATTACTATCTAGAGTAAATTATGGTAGTGTATTTTTCTAAGCATTAAAAGTTCTCCAAGGAAGAATTTCCGATAAATAGTTCTTTTAAAGACTAAAGGGAACCATTTTCTTCAATAAAATGATTTGTATGGTGACGAATATTTAATATGTTATCCCTAGTTTCATTTATACAACTCATTCCTCTAAAACACATGGAAATGTAGTATTGTTAACATGTATAGTATGTTCTGAGGCAAGAGCAAACTACTACTAGTAATATTTTTCATAATTTCCTTTCGATTCTGTATTTCTTTTTACATAAACGCTAAACACTCCCCCAAACATTGATCCCGGAAATGGTTTTTCACTTTTTTCTCTTTTTGTATCTTTCAAATGAAGGTTTACTTGATCACATGCGTGTTATGCGTGTGTATATAACATCGTAGGATAAAAATGCGTTATATCCATATTTGTACTTTTATTATTTTTCAACCTTAAACAGGTGAGGCAATCCCTCATAAGATACTGTCTTATTCTTTAGAAGCAACAGACTGCCTTACGTGACAGGGGAAGTCGATAACAGACACGCAACGTTATTTACTGCAGAAGCGGGTATATATGATGTTATCGTTCTGCAAAAGGGCAACCTGTAGACACTCTCTCTCATGGCACTACGTATTCATAAAAGAAAATCTCTTCTCTGGAAAACTCCTTAACGACATTGTTCTGTTTTTTAAAAATATTTATTTACATTTTCATAACATAGCATATATAACTGCATATAAAGTATATATGTGAAATAACTAAAGAAAGAGATAGGACGATAAAGTTGCTAACAAAGAAACGAAAAATGAAGCACTATTTTGACCTGCTGTTTCTTCAACTCTTTTCTTCTGAATTTGCATCTGAAAAGTTTGTTAAGGAGACGTAGACAGAAGTAAAATCAATATTGAATGTGTAACAAGTAAGCCGTAATTCACGCAGCAATGGGAAATATTTTGGAAATGATTTCTTGGGACATAATTTAGTTTGCCTTTTTGTAGTCATTTCCAATAGACTTATGTATGACGTAATTTCGCGCTTTTACAGTCTGAGAAAAGCAGAGAGAAGCACAAGGAAAGGAAATAAGGGGATGAGAAAAGGAGGTGAGGTAGGAGGTTATCTGCTATCTACTTCCCCTCTCTGTGTAGTTTACTCCGAACAGAACCAGTATACCATGACGTCAAAGAATACTCAGTTAGGAATTAGTGTTCTACAGAAAAGCGCTTCAATAATTACTCACCCGAAATAAATTAAACTCGAGTTATTATTATTTTTTTAGAGTAATGGCCCATACTGTTCAATCATAAATTTCTAGTTATTTCATGGATCTATTTTCACACAAAGTAACTAATGGTGGTAGCCGATAGCACTGAATGAAGTACCAGCAACATCTTTCACGAGAGCTTTGGAAAACCAACTAAACTATGAAATGCTAACAGTTTTCCTTTTAACCCAAGCTGCTACCAATATTTTAATGTTTGGAATGCTGTTTCAAGTATAAGCCTATCAGATAGCGATAGGCTAAAATATGTTTTGTGTACCGGTTGTCCATGGATTAACTCCAGTGGATAAAATATGATTCATATTTTATATTAATCTATGTGTATTTGCCTGATATAAGTACTGAAAAGAGGAGTTAAACTCGAGACAAAAGAAAGAACAGCATTTTTAAAGTTTGATTGGTAACTCTCATTAATTGGCTTTCCTATGCATTGAATGACATGGTCACATAAAGCCGGAAAATATTTTTTTTTTAAAAACTAGAATTTATTTCTCTTGGTATATTTGTATCCTCAAAAAAAGTAGAAGTTTTATAAGATTTAATATGAGTGAAGTAGAGAAAAAATACTTTCTATATAATGTGAAGAAAAGTTTCTACTATACGAGACAGCGTATAAGGTTAAAATGAAAGAAAAAACTGAAAACTTTTAGAAGAATGTATACAGAAACTATAGTTTCTCACTGCTTGGTACGATTTTCGTGACTGTTTAAATTTACAGTATTTTAAGTGTTAAGGATTTAAAAGTCAATATTTATTTAATGAATATAGTTGAAAAACCAGAATATAAAATCTTGTGTCCATGTATTTTCCTCAAATAGCTTTCATATTGTGTGCACAAGGAGAAATCTTAGAGCACCGTTTTACAGTCAGACTCTGTCGTCCGCAAACCACAACACATACATAGATGCACACGTAGATACATTATACGGAAACCACAAAATTATTGACGATATGTTACCATGACATTTACCTGCTTGTGATCAAAACATCTGCGATTGTATGTCAAAGCTTTAGCATTACTATCAGTCTCATATTGCGAACCAAAATTTAAAATATTATGTTTACCTCAGTGCAATACGTGCCTAATCCCCAGAATCAAAGTATTGATCCAATAACAGTAAAAGAGAAGTTTCCCTCTCAAAAATCATGTATATAAACAATTTAAATTTCTCTCTGAATATCTCACTAAAAATGTACTATATAGAAGAAAATTGTTTCTCGATAGTTCTCCGGTCCAAACTAGTTTATTCCAAACCCACATTGTGTTTAGCTCTGCAAAATGAACTTCTCCATAAAATTACAATAAACTCTCCTTGTGAAACTTCAACGATTAGTATTTCAGAAATATCGGAATATACCCCCAAAAACTGGCACTGAATATAACCTTTCTGTATCAAATAATATTTCTAAATACGAAATATAAGGATTTGTTTTCAAACTAAATATAAACCTTTTGTCCTTAAGTTGTTGGGTAATTATATTTTAACATTATTTTTAGAACATTATTTTTATTATTAGAACAGAGTGTATATGAGACGTGGATTTACGATTTAATAAGGACACAAGCATATCTATGCCCATCAGAGATCGAACTCCGAACTATACATTCAGAAAGAACATTTATTAATAATTTGCTTACTTATGTTTTCTTTAAATTTCTGAAAACTGTAATAATAAAACACTAAAGAAGATAAGATGGAGAGTCGTGCGCATTTAAAAAAAAAATATTTTAAGTACCTAAGTTAGTAACACCATGGATGATTTCTGGATCAAGGTGATCAATAATTTATTCCTTACTATTCTAAGCTTAAATAATTTTCTTTTACGTGTACGTTATGCTCGTAGCATATGGTCATACAGTTCACTTTTTTTTTAGTAGTATTAAAAACTCATTTTGCACTATAGATAATTGAAGTAGGTTGCAATGAATATTGTGTATCTATGAGATTCGCAACCCAGTTTGAAGAAACAGAACTAAATTTATACAGAATATCATGTGTTCAAGAAATGTTCCACTTCAAGTATATCACCATACGTAAGCACGTATTTTATAATTAGAAAGGAGCGTGTAAAGGCAAGTTTCGAATACAACTTAGGAATCCGAATTATGCAATATTATTTCCTGAACTGAATGAAAAACTAGCATTACAGTATATCCCTAACTAACGTTACATATTAGGATAAATAATATTAAAGTTGGGTTCTAATCATTCATGTGTACATACATAAACGTATTGTGTACAAAATACGATGACCGATTTGCATACCAAAAAATACCATTACAGAAGTAATATTGATCAGTTATGGTCATTTGGGTGAGAGAAAATCACGTCATGTCTAATAATAAGTCGATAATTGAAAATATGTATGTAAATCCGTTTCCCGATATCCTGGTCCCTCTCTCATGAAATACATTGCACTAATATCTCATATATCCTGAAACAAATACTTGGAACCATGTCCATTTATTTAGTTCTTTGAATTGCATTTGCAAACTGCCATAATTTTCAACCTAGGTTTCTCAAAGTTTGTCTCGTACTTTTGGAGATTCTCTCTCTCTCTCTCTCTCTCTCTCTCTCTCTCTCTCTCTCTCTCTCTCTCTCTCTCTCTCTCTCTCTCTGTGTGTGTGTGTGTGTATGGATGTATGTATGTATGTACAGTATGTTTGAAACAAGTTGATTTGTCAATTCAGTTTGTTAAGAATTCTTTCTGAAACACTCATAAGACTGTACACTTCGGATACACAGGTTTTTGACTTACGTAATATCTGTAATCCTAAATGTTTCTAGTTAATTTTCTGTTTCAGCTAGATATCTGGATTTTGACAGTGAAACACTCCTAATAAAAAGTAAACACGAAATATGATTTTAAAACACTTTTGACTAGCAAACTAAGATGGAATATTTGAGATAAGTATTTTGTGATATAACTACTTTTATTCCTTTTCTTAGGTTTCATTGTTATCCGTAATGGGTCACAGAACTAACATCATGGAAAAAAAAATACGCCAGCTTCTGTCAAGTAGATTAGTAGTTGTCAAATAGCTACTCTGGGACGTCACAGTGTGTTGTTCCTATATTCAGCAAACCACGTGAAGCAGTAATCAAACCTGGTGCAGGAAAACAGTGACAGTCAAAATATAATATCGATTACCTAGTCAAAGATTTGAAGACATGCTACTAGCGGATTCACAATTACTACTATACTGCCAACACTTGTCTTATTCCGTTCTCCAACCTCTACCTTTTACTTCACCTTGTTCTTACAATCTTTCCTCTGATCTCAAAACCGTGACCCTTTAACCATGTCGGTCCCGGAGTCCCTCACAGGGGGCATAAAATATGACGATATTATTCTTTCTTTACAACTTTAAAATCAGACTGGGAACATTGAAAACTGTTTACAGGCCATAATCTATTTATGATCATCCCCTGTAAACAGTCTGATTTTAAAGTAGTAAAGAAAGAATAATATCGTCATATTTTATGTCACCTGTGGGGGACGCAGGGACCGACATGATTATGCATTGGAGAGCTGAAAAATTTCTGAAGTAGACAGAAGATCTCGAACACCATCTTTCCATCCCCGTCTGATATGTTCTTCCTTTTCCAGTACAACCATTAAATAACTTTTAACATTTCATGAAGAAACTGGGAAATAGTGCTAGACTCCTCTCGCCGGACAAGGGGGTATTTAATGAGATTCCCGATGACGATGATAAGTTTCGATTACTGAATATTATAAAGTAAGGAGATAACCAGCTATAAAATGTAAGTATGCCTAACAACACCAAATACTGTGAATATGAGCTTAAATATACATAATATATAGCGTAAATAATCATTTGATACTAGCCCATAAATATTTCATATTTAATTAAATGCAACAGTACTGCACAGTTTGTAATTAGATTAGAGTGATATATGTGAACAAAGCTTTACATATTTTACTATTGCGACATTATGATTCTTTCAACACAAGATAACAAGCTATTTGTATTAGTTCTGTTGTTAATGTGAAATAACTAAACCACTACTATATTACAAATTGTATATTGTCCTTGATAGTTGTTATTTCGCTTAACAAACACGCACATATGCAGCTTTCTTACTTCCTGCTAAGTTCATATTTAAATCATGGATTAAAAAAAATAGATTTACCCTATGTGACTAACCTCACATATAAACCGCATATCATGCATGTTGATGAAAGTATGCGTGATTAACTATATCATGCGATATATTCGTGATAATAGTGTTTCTGGAAGCAAAGTAAACGAGCAAAATGTATTAGCAAAACTTTTGTTTCCAGATTCATGACACATGAACTGTACTCTCAGCACATGTTTTTGGCCAAAACATAATATATAACAGAAAAAGAGTTTATATAGTTTTTACAAATCTCTTACATATGTTATTACTGCATTAGAACATTGAGCTATCAATCCCCCTACAATAAGTTTGATACCCTCCCCCCACTAATCATAGTACTAACGCTAGGCTTACTTTTTAAAGTATCGCATTTAACAATAAACATTTTAATTCAGCATCGCTCTTTCATTTTAATTCAATGTCGCTGCTTCTGGTTATAATTTTGACCGTTACTTGAAAGCAATGTATAATACTCTTTACATTTAAATGTAGGAATGTATAACATAGTGACAGATTTGTGAGAACTTAAAAGAGTTTTTCTCATAAATACAAAATAAATGGTGTCAGGTCGTACGAACAGATATACTGGTCATTGGAGACTGATTCAGTAAAAACGTACTACGAGTAGATAATATATTGCGTATAATGTCAGTTAGATATTATATAATACTTAAGTTTCTGTATTAGTATAGGTTAAAAGTAATTCAAGGGATTATTATGCTAGGCAAAACAAAGTGCACTAGATGAGAACTATATTTTTTACTAAAATGTTTCAGCATTACTTTTTACCAACTTCTCAAACTGCAAATTGTAAACAATAGTAATATGCCTAGTATGTTTTACACAATCCATATTCTCACAAATACATATTGATATGACATCAAAACGTGTTGCTGTACATATATGAAAAATAAAACATGAAAATATCAGTATCAGCTTTCAAGCAAAAATGACAAAACCAGACCCGCTTGGACAGGAGAACTTTTTAAATGTAATAAACAGATTGTTTGAGTGCCTGTCCAAATAATAGATTTAAACATGGATTCCAGTTCATGATGATAATGAAAGCTTCTAAAAAACCAGATAGTAGAGTGTATATAGATTGATCTCTTCTTTATGAGTAGGCAAACACGTATGCTTCTGTGACTGAATGTGCATATGGGTAGTTAATTATAATACAGTGTATGTCAAACTGAAGCATTATTTTCCATTTGATCAATTTTTGATGATCACATTTTATTATTTATTGGAGCGAAATATTATAAATGTGTGTGTGGCTGTGAATATGAATGTGTATTTCGTATTCAGACAACTGGATGCCCGCATATATACTGAAACAAGTAAAAGTGATTCATATCTACATGATGTTATATTTACAACTGTTTGAATATAGAAACATAAAATTTCTTGACTATATATATATATATATATATATATATATATATATATATATATATATATAGATAGATAGATAGATAGATAGATAGATAGATATAGATATAGATATATAGATATAATCAACGACACTATATATTGAACGATAAAAACATACTTCAGACTCAAAACCAGTAGTTTATTGTGCACTTTTCGTTGAGTTGAGTTGAGTTGATTTTGGATTTAACGTCCCGTTCAGCAGCGAGGCTATATGAGACATGGACCTACTGATTAATGTGGAATCCGAACCCCATGAGCTCCCGCCTGGACTTTTCGTGTATAGTAGATTTGAATACTGAACTACGATTATGAAGTATTTATCAATATACGAGATAGTATTTGGTAGTTAAAGTTAAATCACCTCAGCTTTCCTAAGCGTAAAGAAATACTTTCTTTTTCTGATAAAAAAAACACCCGGGAAATTTCTTTGCAATATTCACATCTACATTATTAGTCTTACGTTTGTATTTATTTAAACATAACACTTAATGAAGTTGAAGGTAAAATTAACATTCTACACACGTTACTTTCGCAGCAGCAACTATGCTTAAGAACCGAAAATATGTTTCTCTCTTAAGTTCAAGCCAATTCAACCTATTATGATTCTTTTATCTTCTATTAAGATACTTAATTCCTTATCGAGCATGAAAGAAGAACTAGCTACGGATCATTGAATTCTGTATAGTATTTTAGTTGAAAACAAAAGCGGATTTTACAATAAAACTGTAGAATACCATTATATATGTATAAGAAATTCAGAACTAAGCTATCGAAAATATCTGTGAAATGACTACTTCAAATTATTGTGCATTTCCTCCTCTTAGGGAAGTTTTTTAACAAAATCTTTTACACTGGAAATGCCTCACGTTTCTTTTATGATTTCTTCCTGTACAATCATAACCCCACCATGGCCAATCTCAAGTCCGTGCTAAGAAGAGGGAGGAACATCTCCTTTTCTTTACATGCATTGTAGTGGGTTGGCACCTTGAAGGAGGAGAGTCCGGAACTTGGAAAGAATGTGGAAACACGTTATTCTTGTCATGTTCCTGTTGTGAATGTTGTCCCTTATGGACGGTTAGGGCCTTGCAGTGGACAGCAACCTATCGAGGAGTAGCGACTTCGACATGATCTCCAAATGACAACTATTCCGCGCCATTGAATCTGGAAGGATAGGAGTGACCTCGTCACGGCCTCATCGAGAAAAGTAGAACACTATGTGAACTGCCATCCATACTGGTGGAGATGAGCCTTCGGCTATCCTCCGAATTAGTTCATGCCCTTGGATCGGGAAGATTACACTACGTGGTACCCAAACACGTATGAAAGAGAGAGAATTATATTCCCAGTGGGACGAATCCATGCCCTACCGGGAGATGAGATACAGTCCTCAATCAACCTTTAATGTGTGGAATTTTTCGCTTGACTTCTTTGCCACGTTATTTGCATAGCAAAAAGGAGCACGCATGTTCTGAGGTACTCCTATAACCCTTTTCCCCTTGATCAGAGAAGATTCGGCGCTTAAGAATATTTTCTATAGAGGAATAAGTTAAACAGTCTAGTTTTTAAAGTTTATATTTTAACTTTCTAGAAACCTTTTGGTGTTTCTGCTAGCTTAAACTGAATTAATTTTCAAAGGAATTTATCTTCTTTATGAAACTTCCTTATTGTACCAATATTATTTAGACATATCGAAGTTTCGACCACTTCTTCCCTTTTTCTCTTGTTCTTCCTCTAAATTACAATACGGAAGATTTGTCAGCATTTCTCTCTTTTCTTCAGTGGAGATCGAGGCTCTTGACCTAAATTAAGTTTCACAGCTCTCTTTTTATTCTTATTTTTTGACGTTATTGACACCTTTGATGCTGTCATAATTATTACCAAAAGCTCATTCTGAGGTCAATCGTTAATATCAATTATTTGATCATCTTTAGTTTGAAATTTCAAAGATCCAGTGTCATTCCTCTCCGGCGGGTATGGTATTCTCCGCCGATATGTAATCAAATAATTCAGAGCCCTCTATGTGTCCAGATTCTATTTTAGAGAGAAAATCCGCTGAGTTGTTACGCTCTGAGATAAAGTATAAGATAATTGGAAACCATAGCATCCTAGAGATCCAACGAGCCAGTTATGGATAGTAACGGGCGGTGATCAGTAAATACGTGTATTTCAGGAGTATGAACTAAATAAATTTCAAACTTTCCAAGAGCAGTCACTATAGCAAGAGTTCTAAATAACAGGAGGAATATTTGCTTTGAATACGTGAGAACTTATGAGATCCACAAAAACAATTGATTGTTTTCTTTACTTGTATTTCTGACACAAAACATAACCCGAGGCAGTTGATGAGCCATCGACGAATAAATAAAACTGTTCGTGTAGTTTAGGAAGGAGTAACTTGCGATGATCTGATAGTGACTCTTTTAACTTCTGAAGAGATTAGACATGAATTTGTGTCCAGACGAACGGAGTACTTTTCTTTATTAAAGCAGTAAGAAGACGGTAATATGGGATATTAAGATCAAGTGGTATATTTCCAAACTTAGGCCGAACGGCCGCAGCACTTCTAGTCAGCGTGCTAAGTTGTAGACCCATTCCTCTAGATGCATCCGATCTGTGGTTCCTCAGATGTGGATATTTTATCCATGCGCGCAATGCACCGTCAAGGTGTAACCACTTACCTTGATTGGCTATTGCCACGTAGCCCTTATTCTCTAAGGGAGTGGGATACACCCACTGTGCGGCCAGACTGAAGTCGTGAGTGCCTACCAGTTAACCTACTGATCAAGGCGGTCCTGCTAGAGGGTCAGGTTCTACCATTTTCTGCTGGCATGGTGCAAGAGCATTAAGGAAAGCTCACCCCTCGCACATAATCGTCATTTCTCAGATTCCTGGGATAAGCTCACAGCTGCCGAATCCCACGGTATGACTTCAGCTCGGTGGAGTCCATCCCAATCTGGGAGCCGAAGGCATACTCGAGAGGACTTGTTTAATCCCTGTCTCGCCTACCTATTACTCATTCACTAGTTACCGCCTTCCGCGTAAAGTTACCGCGCACATGTCCAGATATATTCATTTTATTAAAGAAAATTGAGAATCTAATGAAGTGTTTCTCTAGAGCATATTATCAGAGAGGTACTAACTGGGTACTCTCGTATCTAAATTTTCTAAGATAATCTCTACTTTTTTTTAGTTCTCTCTGGTTTCTAAAAATTTTTAAGAAAGACCTGTAGAAGATAGGGGGTTAGCTCTCATTAAGGGAAACTCAAATGATTTGACTCATTATATCAAAATCTCTCATTAAGGACGATTCAAATGAGTTGACTCATTATATCAAAATCCTTACCTAATCCTAATCCGTATATCGGAAGAAGCACTTTTAAAGGAAATCTACCTAAGTATTTTAAAAGAAGGTGAGATAAAAAGTTTCGCCTTGTATAGCGAGAATCCTTATATAGATCCAATAGGTGAAGTTAACATGAATTTATTCTCCTTTATATAGGAGATATGATCTAATACAAGATATTCGTAGTCTATTAAATGAAATTACTTTCAAGATATCGAACCAAGTACGCTGGATTCGAGGTTAAACAACCTATTATGTTCTTCACTAGTGGAACGAGAGAAAGTTTAATTATTTTCTTAATCTATTACAAACTCCGTCTTAGGAATTCCTTACTTTTAGGTACATTAGAGTTATCGAAATAATAATCCTAAGTCATGTTCGGCCTATTTCTTAGTGTCACATCCACGTATGCATGGAAGAAAGCACTATTAAACTTAAATATCCAATTTCGTAAACTAAAGGAAAAGGAACTTAATGCTTATCTATTTATTTGCACTCCTATGTGCAAAATGCAAAACGAAGAGAAGATTCTCCACTCTCTCCTCACCTACAAGTCCTAGAAAACCTTCAAGCGTCGAGCTAAAACTATAGCCTCCCTAGCAAAAATCACTTGAGTTTATATAACAATGAAAGAGAAGAAAAAGAAAATTAAGAATATATATATACTCAATTTTCTTTATATATAAAGCTATGGGGAGAAATATTCCTCCCGAAAAGAAAGCGTTGCACACCATTACTCAAAGTAGTGTTGCTAACTATCTGGCAGATATTTTTTTTATTATTAGTAAAAGACCTAACTGTAAAAAAAAAAATATATATATATAAATACAAGGTTAGATTAACATATGTAACAAAGTAATAAATCTTCTTAATAACTAGACATTTAAATATATGAATAAACCTTAAAATAATTATACCAAATCTGGCTTCTTTCCCATACACTGAAGATTAGCAAATATTGTATTTAGTAATTAATTATTCATAATATCTTTTATATATCAAAAAACACAAAAAAATCCAGCAAGTGACTTAAAGTATCGGTCGCACTCGCTAGGAGGACTGGTTCGACTAGTAAGGTAAACTGGTTGGAACTAACGACTTCACTCCGACCACGCAGTAGCCGTACTCCACTCTCTGGGTGTATGACCGGCTTACATCGAAAAGCAAACCAAGAACGAGAAACAAACCTTGAAGGTGTATCACGTGCACAAAAACAATAATGTCTAATGAGTGAAAAATCACAGGCTGGATGGTATATACAATCGGTACCATCCTATTAAATTAGGCCGACAGGCTGCAGCATGTCATTTGACATGTGAAATAGGATGGCGGTATTACACCAGTGACAACTGATGCCAAAATCTCTAGGAAAAGTAGTTACTTGAAGTATGCTTTTAGAGAAATAGTTACTTTTAAGAATATGTAATTACGAAGAGTATACCATGTAGGATAAAAATAAACAAATATCTATTTGGAGCCGCTTTCGTTCCCTTTCACCACTAAAACCATATGAGATTTTAGTCTTCAGCTTAACTCTGGATCCTAATTCCCAGTGGAAAACTAATCCGATTACTCTATACAAGGTTCATATTTTATACATTCCTATCCTAACGTGCTATGAATTTGCAATCAAGTTCTGCTTGTATGATTCAATATGATTTATCTTTCTAGAAAAAATATTTAAAAATCGCATCCAATTTTATATAAATAAATGATTGAAATATGCTAAAGAAAAAATACTTTGTGTATACCAGTAAAAAATTCTCATTGTGTATTTGATTTATTGTATATACACATATTAACTTGTAACCAAAAAACAAAAATATGTTCTCAATGTAAGACGTGCATAAAAGTTATGAAGCACAGAGTTGGAGTGGGTCAGTGGGTCAAGTGGGTCAAGTTTTCTGAGTGGGTCAGTGGATCGTGGGTCAACAGCATGTGACCCACTGTGACCCACCACCCATCATGACCCACTGTGACCCACCACCCACCGTGACCCACTGCGACCCACCAACCACCGTGACCCACTGCGACCCACCGACTCAGTATGATCTACCGACCCTCTCTGCTCACTGCATTGTAGAGAGTATCTTCTGAAGACTGGTAAATTTGTCTCCGTTTTACTTTTAAGACCTTCCTTTCCCTTTCTTTTCCACTTGTTTCTGTCTACTTACCTGAGGTGAGTATATCTAACCAAGTGAAAAGAAAACCGGGCACTTTTGGATATTGATATTTTTAATAGTAATACTAGCAATAGGACTTACACTACAACTTGGCTTTCGAGACCTGTGAGTTTTAGAGGAGCTAACTACTGGAAAAAATACATTTTTGAATCACTGTAATATATAAATTATTTATAAAAAATTGAATGTAACTATGTGTGCCTGATCATCACGGTCAAATTGCAAAGTCAAATGAAATTACTTTTGGTATATAGTTAGGCCTTAATCCAAATTGGGATGTTATATTGCTTTTATTATAATGCATAATATCCTAAGGAGGTAGTGAGGATCCGAATTTTTGCGAAAAAAAAAATGAGTATCTCGCAAGCCGTTAAACTTACGGAGCTGAAATTCAGTGTATTAACTCTTTATTGAAAATAAATAGAATGTGCTCTAGCATTTTTTTAAAATTCTCCTTTATGTGTGTGGGGGGAGGCACTTTCTATAAATGGAAAATTGGTAGTGAGTTGGTTTGTTAAAAGGATCTAAAAAGATCGATGTTATTTCAGAAAAAAAATCAGATTCAAAAAATACAGTGCTTGGCTTCATATATCCATTGCTTTCTGCTATAATAATTGCTGAAGCTTATGTTTATTATATGGAGGGCTCACAGCACAGGGCAATCAACCAATAAAGTTGTGAGAAAAATAGGCATAACATTTGTACTGTGAGGTTAATTACACGGAAAGTTGAAGTTTGGACTGTACGCATAATTGTATGGAAGATTTTACCTTTTTTTCCCTTTACATTGGTCTACTTACTTTGATTTGGAACTTTGAAATTTCATCCTTTTTTCCACTGAAAAGTATTGGTAATTCAACAAGGAAATAATTATACTATGATAATTTAATTGAAATTCATCGTAATTTGGCCCATGGCAAACAGCAGTAAGGTAATTGAAGTTGAAGAAGGAGGGAAATTCCCATTCACCTCTGAATACTTTCCAGAAACCTCGTTCCCTTCCGCTTTCTAGACGGGGAAGGGAACTCGGTAATGGTATTAAACCTTCATGTGTAATTACAAAAATTAAATTTATAAACAAATAAGAACTCATCAGTTTATCAGGGTTTAATTGATAATTTATTCACAAGATTCCCTATCAAAGGCGTGGTAGATGAAGTTTCTGTTCTACATGGGTCGACATTGCCAACTGACGTGGTCGATATGGAAAAGATGTTGTATGGTGATAGAGAGATGATACTTCTTGCTGAGTATTTCAAAACTGACCGAGAAAAATCGTTATCAGACTTAAGTCTAACAAGTAGATTGTCGATGAGAAGTTGCAGAAATCGGGTAGATGTATTATCAATTTCCACGACGGAGTGCGAACGGAGATTTCCCCTTATGAATTTACAGATGACTGATATTAGAAATAGATTAAGTGCTCAAACATTGTCTAACTTGTTGTTCATCAATGTTAATGGCCCACCGCTAGACAAGCTCAAAGTAGACGAGCTAGTTATTTCTTGGCTGAAGGATGGACATCATTCCACTGCGGAAGATTTACCGCCAAAAAGTTACCCACAGGAAATAAATCCCGAATTACGAGTTACGGAAAATGTATACTTGTATTACTAATGGCTTATTTGTGTTATTCAACTTTGTACCTACTTTTTAGTAACTCTCTTCTTTGCTTTAGGTAAACTACTTTGAATAAATATTCATAATAATTGCAATTATGCATATTTGTAACTTAAATTTAACGTGGTGTTTTAGTGATTACACAAATTACAATTATGAGCATCCTTTATGGAGATGCTCTCACATAGGGTACCCGAGCACCTTTATACCTATGAACAACTGATTTTTCAAGTCTTTTGTGAAAAAATACTGTGAACTGAGAAACCATAATCTTTTCCATATTGTACAGGGGTATTTTCCTGCTTATAGAAATTTTTTGTGGAATGCGTTCAGAAATTAACACTTGCAAGAATACTCTCTTAGTACAAGTATATTTTAGGCTCACACTAATTTCCCCCCGCCTCGAACTGTTTCAATTTCCTCACTGACAAACACTTTATCATTTTATATCGTAAAGGTCAGATCCACCGTTATTGTAGCAGAGTGGTGCTTGAGCGATTGACTAGAAATTCCAACTTCGATTAGTGACAATTTCACAGTCTTGTTTTATTACAAGTGTAAACTCTTTAGTCAGTGCAGAAGAGGCCATGGATCGTGTTCAGAGTTGATGACGATGGATTTTGGTGAGTCAGAGTAGGTCACAGTGGATGATAGTGGTTCATGGTGGGTGGTGGATCAGAGTGGGTCACCATGGGTGGTGGGTCAGAGTGGGTCACCGTGGGCGGTGGGTCAGAGTGGGTCACGGTGGGTCGTGGGTCAGAGTGGGTCATGGTGGGTGGTGGGTCAGTGGGTCGTGGGTCACGGTGGGTCAGTGGGTCGTGGGTCAAGTTTTCATTGGCCCACGCCAACTCTGATGAAGCATCTCTCGAGAGTATACAGTGCTCTTATATACCCACAAACACTTCATCTAATTAGAACAAATTTAACAAACTCTCGAACAGTCATTTTTTAAAAGCAAATTCTAATATAACACTATAATTTGGCACTACAACAGGCAAAATGTTGCGATCTTTTAGATGATAACATTAAACTAGCTGGAAATATAATGACTTTAGTAAAGTTATGAGAACACATTCGCACACATTCGACCACATTTTCTAACTTTCGAGTAAACTGAGAAAGAAGATTTAGCTTTCTCATCCAATGGCGCATACAAAAAGCCCCCTCCCCCTGCCATCTTCAGGTACACTCATGTCCATGTCGCATGTCAATAAATATGTAGGAATATAATTTGATAACTAATTCGCCCGGCATTTCTTATAATGTTAGTATGTGTATAATCGGCAAAGACATGTATATGGCAAATTTCATGTCAAAAGAGCAGTAAATAAGAACAATAAAACGAAAATAAAACTTTCTTGTCCATTTAGCAACATTTTGTTTTACTCATTCCAATTTTCGTATTTATAATTCTTTTCCTATGAAATTTACACAAATATACATTTCCCGATTATACACACCCTGCAAAATCATTATCAAATTATATTCTTACAAAAAGACTGTTATAGATATGCGACAATCATTTTGGACATGAGCGTACATTTCCGAAATTAAACTACCTATATACTATTCTGTGGTTTGATCACAACCCTTTCCACCGAATAACTGAACTTCACCGGAAGTGATGCTTACCATTATGTTCGATTGAGTCGGTAATATATGCTAGCAAATACTTCCACGTGGGAATATTTTGTTTTCTTCCGTCTGAATCTTTCACATATAATTCATTAAAACTTGAATTCTCCCGCACGAAATTCGAATGCCTCGTAGGGCATTTTTCGTGAATCGTCATGCCTTTCTTGTTCCCTTCTTGGTCAAACATCTTTAAAAAGCTGAATAAATTATCTTCTCTCTTAACATTTAAATAGGAAGTGGCTAAAATTAAACACTGCCAATTTGAGCTTTGATCACTATAAAATAAACCAAGAAATAGATAGCGGGAAGCTATTTTCTGCGTTTAATTAAGCAAAAAAAAAAAAAAAATATTCAATCTCTAATCTCTCTACTTAAATAGGAAGTGGTAGAAATCTACTACCACTTCCGATTTTAATATTGATTAAGTATCACGCCATACAAACCAAAGTGTACATGTAACACTGTTACTTGTTATGTAGTGATATACCGTTGAGAACGATAATAGTTAATAAAATCTATACATCTTGTGTGATGTGGTGACATGAACGTAGGAACCTTTATTGTAAGCAAATGCTCACTATTCCCGCCTTTGAGACAAAAAGTTCAAATCTGATTCTTGGGATGACATACGTGGTACGTATAGTTACATTAAAATTACAGGATCACATTTCATATAGCTTCGGTGCAGAAGGGGTTCGTTAATTTGAAAAAGAACTCTTTTTTTTGGGAGGGGGGAAAATCAAGTTTTATATTATCAGGATCCGATCAGGATTAGAAATGTCCAAACTCGCCAGGACGGAATTGTCTCATGCTCAATAATTGAGAGCAAACCCACGCTAGCATGAGTTTTGTTATTTGGCAACGATCCAGAGCCCGAGTAAGTGCGAACCTCAATGAAGATACTAAGCGTGAGAACGAGCGAGTACGAGCTTCATTGGGGATAACAAGCCAGATCCCTTAGAACGTTTGTGCGAGCCTAATAAGGTTAATGGGCGCAAGATCAAAGTAGCGGTAGACTAGTCTCTTTGAGGATAGAGAGCTTAAGTTCGAGCAATTGCGAGAGTCACTGAGGTTGATGAGCACAAGTCTCATCGAAGATACTGACAGTGTGCCTGGGCGTATCCAAGTTCGAGTAATCCCCGATTACAAAATGGTCGGGGTGAAAGTAAAATCATAGGTCACTTCATTTCAAACATTAAATTATTAATCATTGAACTGCATAAATAAGCTTTCACATTAATATTTAGAAATCTTTAAAGCAAAAATAGAGTTTATTTCTCTGCTTTGACAGAGAAATATATTCACCTGAAGTCTGCTAACGAAAAATTAGTACATTTACAGCAGGAATATACACAACAAAATATTCATAATCATTGTCTTCATTCTAAAATGAAATATTGAAAATAGTATGCAACCATCCTACCCGCCCGCACACACACAAACACATATATATGCATACAATGCTTTTGTGTATATCTCTTCGCCTACGAGCGAATTCAACAACTTCATTATACGAAGCGGTTCCATGAATTATTCAGTGACACGAACAAAAATACAGAACTGCGAATGTTTTAATATATTCTACTCAACCGTACACGTATACTATGTGCTGCGATATGTGCAAAAGTTGACTCTGGTCTTGTTGTGTATTAAAATACCTAAATACACGCCACACTGCACACCATGGTCGTTAGTTGGGTTATCTAAAGTTTGGGGGAACTTCTCCAAATTTGCTGGCTAGGATGGACACAGCATTTTCTAAAAACTAACTACTTGTTTGCCGAGGTCATTCTCATTATGCGTCGTGGCACAAAATGATATACAAAAACCCAACAGGAGATGAGTTTTTAAAAGTTTGTCATTCATAAAAGGTTCTTTACTGCCAGCACATTAGCTAGGGAATTTTCAATGCACGTTGATTATGTCACAGCATTCTGATGATCCTCTAAAGTTTATATTTTTGACTTTAGTAACAAGCATTTCAAATTATTCTTCTATGTAACTTACTCGTAACACAATGCTTTTGTGAATATTCCCTTAACATGTTCTGCGATATAAATGTTTCATAAGTTTGAAAAGACCTTCTGAATAAAACTTATAGAACGGAAGGTTCAAAAAATCAAGCGCCAAAGAGTGTTCAGACATCTTGAACATCTCACTTTCTACTATATGCTTTATGTCTTTGTTATAAGGTAACTATGCTGTTACACAAGACTTTTTAGGTAATAATATGCAGTTAGTGCATCAATCATCCTGAGAAAATGGAATTCAATAATTAATTCTGAAGTAACTGAACATGAAAGTATTCGACTTAAATATTAGTATTCTTATTGAAACTGGATAACAAAACTAGAAACGTTTTACATGTTTCTGACATTTTATTGCATATGTGATATACAACTAGTTGATAAATATTGGGCCCGCCGTGGCTCAGTAGTAGTCGTTTACCTCTGTGCGTGGGATTCCTGGTTCGATCCCAGCTCGCGCCAAGTGATCTTCGTGGTGGACCATGTGCGTGGGTTTTCTCGGAGTTCTCCAGTTTAGTCCCACTTTATTCATTCCACCGTTGCATTCATTTCTCATTATCACCGTATGCTTTTAGACTAGCAGGCATAACCGGGGACATAAAACTGATATTTCATTTCATTTCTGTTTGATAAATATTATCAGTGTACATTGTATGACACCCAACAAACCAAAGCAGCTGTAACAAACATAAGCGAAACAACGCTCATAGAAGTATGGTAAAATATTGTAGGGAAAAATTTTAGAAAGTTATTATTATGAAAAGCGGGTTTTAAACATCAAACGCTCAACATCAATCAATTCAATATACAAAGTTTTTGATAAATTCACTGTGTGCAAGTAATGTTTGAACTTTATTGTTAAAAAAAAAGAAAAAAAAGATAGAAAGACAGATCTAGCAGAGTATATTGCAAATCATAGCTTAAGTTGATCGAATATTTTAGTATGAGCTGATTAAACAATTTGTTTTGCTTGACAAGATTCATTTCAGTGTTTACAGTTTTTAATTGTAAACATGCCACTAAACGAATGATAATTTACGTACATTTATTAGAACAACTTGCCGTTTGCTTAATTTAATAAATAATGTTCATAATATTTGTAATATTATCAACGTGCTAGCATGCAAATTCAGAAATGATCACTCTTACAGGTTTGAACCTCAGAATCATTTATTATACACTTAGTAATGAAATAATGGTTAAGTGAAATGAAATCTTTGAATTTTACGTCCCACACTTATGCCGGCTAGGTTAAAGGAGACGGCGATGAAATAATGAATGAAATGGTGGAATGAAAAGGTGGAAAGAAATGGGAGAACCCCGAGAAAAACCCATGCACACGGTGTTTGTCCACTACAAAGTTCACTTGGCGCCAGCTGGGATCGAACCAGGGACCCCAATCACAAGAGGTGAACGCTCTACCACTGAGCCATCGCGGCCCAATGGTTGAGTGAGTTTGAGATACCAAATGTAATGTCACTTTCAGGTTAGAAGGCTCAATCTGAGCGCCCCAATGTAAGCACCAGTCGGTGTACTAAGGGATTATAAAATAGCATGATACTGACAGAAAATACTACTTCAGTGAAAATTGATATTCTTGTTATATTTAATAGAAAGTTCTGATAAATATTTATTGGTAGATCTCAGAAGCACGAGAAAGAAAAGGAGTGTCCAGTATACTATTTTGGGGAGGCTCAGCATACTTAACCAGAATCCAGTACTTATTGTTTAAAAAGTACATCTAAAGCAACTTAGATCTGGAAGCTCAGAGGCCACTTGTCAATAAAAGCATGCACAATATCATGCCAAAGCTCTGGCATGTTTCCTCCAGTATTGCACGTTGCAGAGAAGTAATAATAGAATGTCAATTTCAGCGAACTTGTCTTCAACTTCTACATTAGGACATCATTCAAGGAGTTGAATTCTCTGCTGACAGTTGGTCAATAGTCCGATGTGACTGACTCTGAAATATTTTCGCTGAATCACGTTTGAATTGCGGGGATTAGAATTCTGTAGGTATATTATCAAATGTATATTTGGTAATACATTACCTTGTATATTGTACTGTATAACTGCACTGTGGAATTAAGAACACGTCAGTGATTTCAACTGGAAAAATGTCAAATCGTTTTGTATCCTAGGTGATAGACCGCTATTACAACATGATTATATGTCACAGTAGAAACTATTTGCTAATTACGAAAAATCGGCAAGTTGTTCAAAGGGATGGAAATAGCATTTTCTAAGAACCCGTTTTTCACTGCAGTTGTTCTCATTATGTGACATAATGGAGCATAAGCAGTGGAAAACTTAGGATTTGATAATGCATATTATACTCCGAAAAGATTTCATGTCATCTACCAAACACAATGGAAATAAGTCATCTAGCTATACCAACTTGTACTGGGCTAACGAAATATTTGAAGAGAAGTCGGCTCTCATAATCTCTTTAAGAATTATTTTCAAATACCTAGATGTATCATATTTATAGGCAAAATAAGTGGGGTTACTATTTTCATCAGTTCTATTCTAGGACGAGGGAAATTAAAAATCTTATATATGTAGCAATGACTGTGGGTACCAGAGCCGTAGCTAGAGATTTCGGCGCCCAGGGTGAAGTAGAATTCGGCGCCCCTACACTCACCTTACCAATCATTATATATATTGCAAGAACTAAAAGACCATTGCAACAACTAAAAACGATCATTATGTATCCTTTTTCAAATAAGAGCTGTTTTCAAGAGTCTCATTTTGAACTTTTTGTTAAACTTGACAAAACTACCTTTGGTTGTATACAAATTCACTAAGAGAACAGTTCTGGAAAGTTATACTATTTACAACGTTTAATACTATCGATAAGAAATTAAATTTCAATACATTAAGAACTATGTGCTTCTAAATTGTTCGAAATAGGTGACAGTATTAATTTCCAATAATAATTGTAAACATTTTAATTTTATTCTGTATGTGACCACATCAATAGCATTTTAATTTCGATCTTTTTACGGTAAGAAATATTTTGTGAAATGTAATGGAAATTCAGAAGGATCCTTCTTTGTGAATTTCTAAATATTGATCGATGGAGGTGAATAATACGTTCAATGTTTGTACTTAAAATCAAAAATATACTTTGGCTAGAAGTCCCGAATTTAAGGTACTTATTATTAATTAACATATTAAAATACACTAATACGTACATATATAAAGAGTGTGTGTACTTATGTTTTGTATGTATGTAGATAGATAAAAACATCACACAACTAGACACGTATGCACAAAATAATATGCTGGCGATACAAAAAGTTGATGAAAAAATGACCCCAACAAATTCCTCCAAATTGGAAGCATTTGATATGTCAATGGAATTTAAAAATAAGTCATTGGTAGTGATTAGTGTCTGAAAAAGTCGAACTTCGTTGGGCTAAGTTCTGATCCCTTAAGCCCCTATTCTACAATTGCTTGAAGTTCGAAAATATTATAGTTCCCCTCGTTTCCATTTATTTTTAATATTCCCGCGCAAACAGCAGCTTGAATGTGTCTCTTTACTCTTCTCACTTTCATACCTTCATTCTCACCGTCGCACAGTGGGGCCAAACCAGGCAATTCTGAGCAAAAACTCGAAAAATGAAGTAAAAAATTGACTCGATATAATTTGTTATAATGAAACCTTAATAGTGTACACATGAGATAGTGTGCAGGAAAAGAAGAGCAGTTTACAATGAACTCATGGTACGTGTAAATTTGGTTATCCGCCGAAGCCGGAGAGGCTGTGCTTAGTGACAGAAGATAGGAAATTGTCTTTGAATCCAACTATTCCTACATTGCTTGTAGATATTCAGTGGCTGGTAAACATGGTGACACGACCGACATGTATGTATCGTTTTGTACATTTAGAATGTTGATGTGATGTGTAGTCAATAATCATATTTCGAATGATGCTAATATCATTATCATATCCCTATGATAATCCCCTACTTAATATCATATTTGGAAAATGCTGTGGTACTGAAAGCATATAAACTATGGTGAAACGATAGAATGGCATTTTAGTAAAAAAATATGGCATAATACTGTATGTCTGTGATTTTTACTGTGTCGTAACAGAAACATTGTTCTTACTGTATGCAAAGAGAAAACCTGCACATATTTGTACTTTTGGGAAATATAGCGCATGAAAATGTTTGAGGAAAACTGCATTCTGGATGCAATGCATCTTTTGAATTCAACTGGGATGAATGTGAAAGCAAGTGTTAGGTTTATTAGACGTGTGATCCCCATGCACGCAGTGACAAAGTTGAATATAGGTCGATTATGGGAATTTTGTCCCCAGACCTCGTTGGGGGCTTCGCCCCCAGGACCCATCTTGATTCTAACATCTAGTCATACTTCTCTGGCATTCACCAACAGAACTAAACTCTAGTCAAACATATTTGTTTAATGGTGGCGACATTTTGAAACGCCAATGCTAAACAATCTTGGTAGAACCATATTAAAATGGTGTTGATCAATTCAGTATTGTCTTTTTTGTGATGCGTGCACAGAAGTGACATTGGAATCAACTGTAATGAGCCTCCGCTCGTTCCAGCTCAGAGTGTTCCAATCAAGCTCTGAAATGAGCTCACGTAATGCACGATGCAATATATGAAACAACTTGAACAGGTTACTGATGCTTGTAAATCATAATATGTTTAATATATCTGATAATATACTCATATCGAGAACTTGTGATGAGATAATGTTTCATGTATTGAAGCGTCCTTGCATCTTCATTGTCATAATGAATCCTCCACAACTTCAAAATAATTTTGAGAAGCATGAACTTTTCTTCAATTTTAATACTCTTCAGTTGTAAAATGAATAAGTACATTTTTTCCTTTCATACATAAGAATGTAAGGCAATCGTAAATTGCCAAATCAAAGCATATTGCCCACACGTTTGTTCATGCTAATCATGTAATCTGTTATATAATTTAGGCGCGAATATAAGGAATATTTCTTTTTATGATGTAAACCTCTATGTTTTTGATTAAATAATATCGAAATAACATTATTATAGCCACTGCATACACCGAACTAATTGATTTTCTTTCAATTTTCTGCTTCATATTGCGAATTCTTATTTTTGCCAAGAATTCAGTGCTTTGGCCCCACTATGCGTCGTGATTAATCCGATTGGGTAGAAAAAACGTTTTGAACTAAGCAAATTCATCACTGTCAAAACGCTGAACACGACTTTGCTTGTTTCTGATTTTGAAAATGCTCCTTCGTACACTATAAGTCATTACTCGGCACCTTGTATACCACATGTCATTAGGAAAGCATCTATAATAAATCTTAAAGTAATAAGTAAAAATTTGTTGTGACTTACTTAAACTCTTGGATTGCGAGCGAAGCAAGCAAGAAAATTTTTAAGAAATCTATGTATTTCATTGATAACCGACATCAATATTTATCAAATAGGGCGCCAATACTTTCTGGGGGCGACTCGTCTTTTACTCATGTTCAACACCACTTTTTCTTTCTCCTTGCTCGTTCGGCGCTCCCTTGTTATCAGCGCCCAGGGCGGGCGTCCCGCTTTGCCCCCCCTTAGCTACGGCTCTGGTGGGTACTAAACATTCTCTTGTTATATCTTTCTGACCGACACTTAGGTTCTAGCTCATTGATTTAACGTATCTACCTACGGCCAATAAAGGTATTAGAATGACCAGCTTTGCCTTGCTGATATCTTCAGCTCTATAATACATAGAAAGCTGGATATACAGGCTGCAGAAAAACACCACCGCCATATTTGAGATATGATTCCTTAATTATCAAATGAAAGAAGACAGTCCGAATAAACATGGAGTTGAAAAACACCAGTAAGTTTGAGAAACTTGTATAATAAACTGTACCATGATTACGCCGGGAAACGCGGTAACACAGAGCCTTCAACCTGGGATACCAATATTTTCGCAACACTACTTCATATTCAAATTTCCTCCCAGGGGAAATCTGAAATCAGCGCTAAATAGAAGCTTCTTATTTTGAGGCGAATAACCTACTAATACCAGAGCTAGTATGATGCTACCATTTGTTCTATAATGAAATTATCATACCGTATATGAATCCTAAAGTCTGCGCACGAACCCAAGGGCGCCTATTTCTCTGTAAATGGGGGGGGGGGGGCATTCAGATGCAGAAAGCATATATGAGGATTTTTAAAAAATGCATTCAAATTATGCCAAATATTGTAAATTTACAAATACAATGAAGGGTCCACATGAGCTTTGGGAAAGGGGGGATCGGCCCCCCAGGATCGGCGCCCTTGCACGAACCCATACACGGGATACATATAAAGTTTATTGTATAAAGCAGAGGACAAACGGAGAAGAAAAGATATTATATTATCCAATATCTAAGCACTATTCTTTTTTAGAAACAATATTTTAAATTTATCAACGGAACCTAATTTAACGTAATGCGAACTGTAGCAGTAGTACATATTTTGCACACGTAATCAAAAAATTCTCCGTTTAACTGAGTTGTGAGCGAGCAAACTCAATGTAAACGTGAAACATTTTCCCCTGCCAGCCATATATTACGCACGGGTACTTAAACTTTTTGTTTTATCAGAGGTTGAGAATGAATCAAATGAAAAAAATAAATGGAAAAAAATGGAAGTATAGCTTTTGCATTCACAACATGAAAATAAAACTACACTAAACCAGAATGCAAATCCAATTAAATGTTGGAAACAACATTCGTTTATTCGTGTCTACCTCTATTAATCTACATTAGCGGTTTATCAACAACAAAAAGTAATGTTATAATGTTATTTTCGGTTCAGACTAACCTATTTAATTGTAGTAGATGTCTCTTTTATCCCCTTTAGATATCCCACCAGAAAATTCAAATATTTTAAACAGAATTGAATATCATTCAAATGTATAAATTTTCTCTAGAAAATAAACTTTGGAAACATAACTTTTTTAAGTTCAAGAATTTCGTAGTCTTTAAAATTCTTGTTTTATCCGAATAATCTCGCATTTGAATATGAACCTTTAATATGATAATAATTCATGACCTATAGGTACCGGGAAATAAAGAGTTCGGAGGATACTCCTTTTCACGTAATGTTCTTCAAAAGTTGGAACTTTAATGTATGCTACTTTTTGTTCTATTTCCAGTATTTTTATTTACCCATTTGTGAAAAACCAATAATGCCTTCTTTTTATACTGTCCCATGTTAAATGTGACCTTTAAGTTCCAAATGTGTAAACATTGAATCACATATCTAAAAACGAAAACCTAATGAAACATCCAATATGGAACAGAAAAAACAGCATCACTACACCTGGCATAACTAAGTAATAATTTCATTGCGAGGTCAATAGTCCTCAAACTAGTTACCTTTCCATTTTACATCCCACGATTATGCAGTATAGGCTAAAGGACACAGGTGATTATTGGTGGTAAAAGATTTTGAAAGAATATGTGGAATGATAAAATGAGAGGAAACGAAAGATCTCGAGGAAACCTAGAGTTCCTTCGTGACTAAGCGGTTTGCGTACATGCCTTTTGCGTGGGAGACCTGGGTTCGATTCCCCGCGGGAGCTCCCATGTGGTTCGCATTTCACGTTAATCAGTAGGTCCATGTCCCATATATATCCTCATTAATGAAAGGAACGCTAAGCTCAAAACCAATCAACTCGAGTAAACATACGCGACTAAATAGATATGATCCCTATGCTCTCCACCAGAATCGAACCAGGGCCTCCTTGCGGAAGAAGTTAGTACTCCACCACTAAGCCACCGTTTCCTCTTATTTCAAAATAAATGACAATATTTGCTTTGACAATGAAAGTGCAACTGCAACCATAAAGTAGAGGTTCATAGAAGAAATTATACGTTAACAAACTCTGACATTATTTCTTTGCTACCGTGCAAGTTGCATAGAAGCTAAGGGACGATACAGATTTTTTAATGGGATGTGGATAGATATTATTAATGTCATCGTTACCCGTGAAGTTGTTAGCGGATTAACTTCATTAACGAACTTGATAGGGATAATCAATCTAGCTGCCAATTACGAAAAACAGAATTCAAATATTCACCTTCGTTCAAGGCTTATCATGTAAAGGAACGGATACACTAATAAATCTGACTTATAAATTGTAATAAATTTCAGCATAAGTTTCAAATTCTGCAAATGCTTCAAAAACCACGAAACATTCTAAACTAAACCATTAGCTGCGTACATGGTATCTCCATAATAGTATAATTCTTTCAGTGCACTATAAAAGCCACCTGCGTGTATCGTTACTTACAGAAATCTCTTTTAACTTTGCTGTGACTCGCTTCGAAAATTACCCTCCGGTTGATAATGGAGGCCACGTGCTAAAGATGAAATCTACGTTGGCACTTGTCATGTTGTTACAAAGCAACTTTTTGTTCACTGCGTATACGTATAAGGTAGCCACTCTGTCAGAGACATTCGTACTCTACAAAGTTTGTACTTAGAAGTTGTGCTTCAATTCACGATTGAGAAATAATGGTAATAAATTTAGATGACTTTTGCGAAATTTCGTTTCACTTTTGACTGAGTGTAGAAGAAGATTTTTTGGTAATGTCAAATTTCATAGATTCACGGTAAGACAATTATACTTGCCTAAAACAGATTTTTACAGGTGAGGAAAATAGGCAAGGTAACTCAATGGTACAGCACTCACACCTGACGCGACGGGTCCCTAGCTCGAGCCCAAGCCAAGAGAGTTTGTTATGGACAACATTGTGTCCGTAGGTTTTCTCGAGGGTCTTTTGTTTTCTCCCACATCTTCATTCCACCAATTATTTGAAAACCATTCATTTCTATTCATCATTCGTCTCATTTCGTCTACAGGACAACAGTAAGACGTAAACCTAGAAATGTTATTTATTTTCATAAATTGTGTGTTTTCTATCTATCTATGTACCTGTACAGAGTCCTAGAAACTACATCGTTTGACAAATTGAAAAAAAAATAACGTAAAGAGTTTAAGGTAATATACTTTTTAGAAATAGATCTAGTAAGTATTAAAATGACAGAATGACGTTGAGGATCAAGAAATGATGTTATAATTATTCAGCTTTCGACATCTCCAGGTTTTCCTCCAATCTGATTAATGTTTACCACTAAATATGTGATTTTGCGGGCAATTAGCAATAACGATTGGAATTAAAAGGACGGAATCGAACAGAGAATGAGGAAGTCGTAGTAGCCCAGTAGTAAGACTCTCACCTCTGCCTTGCGGTGCGTTGAGTTGCCCAGCGTTGGGTTGGTTCCTGGCACGATCAATGCTCCCGCCAAGTGGATTTTGTACTGGACAAATACCGTGTGTGTGGATATTCTCCGGATTCTCCGTTTCGTCAAACTTTTATTTATTCCACCATTTCGTTCCTTATCCGTTCTTTCTTATCCTCGTAACATAATCAAGGGACGTTAATCTCCGAAAGGAAATAAACGGATAATGAAAGAGAAAAATGAATTCACTTCATTTCAAAGCTGCTAAAAAAATTTCTGCATATGATAGCGATAGATAATTAATTATCTACGTTATCATAAAATAGAACCAGCAAGATTTTTCTGGAAATTCAAGCAAAATAAATAAAAATGCCTCAACCTTGTGTTTCTTGTAAAGCAAAGATTATCTCCACTAAAGCTTTTGCGTTTAACTCCGACAAAACATAACTATTCCATTTGTTTGCAAACATATAGAAACACTAGCATCAATAAAAGCCATAAGAGATATAGCAAAAGTCTTTTACTTAGGGAAGAGAAATAAGAAGAATTGTTAGGAAGGGATTTCTTGTTATTGTCGAAAGACGAACTTCCTCTGGTAGCCCAGGGAGATCTATTTCTCTTTCTTAACAGAAAACCAGCTAAGTAGTGAGTGATTACTTGTTAAAAATTGCTTCTGGTTACATCCTGCCAGCAACGATACAAATGGAATGAAACCCAAACAACGTGTGGGAAGCTCTATAACCACTACAGATGATCTTCCGCTTGTGACAGAAATAGCTACTTAACTCTGTGGCGCCCCCATTGCCAGGATGCCTTCTTACACATAGATATACGTATATATGTATACATAACACACTGTTTAAAATTCCTTTTTCTCAAGTTCTCACCATTAGAGCGCTGTTCAAATACATACTACACCCCTCGAAAATTTTCAACATTTATACTTTTTTTTCATGAGACGCACTAGAATGATAAAATTACATTAAACTCATATAGTAGTATAGTAAGAAACTTATACATGAACCAACAAGTAAGTGTTAGGATAGGGGAAGAACTGACGGAAGAGAGTGCAATTGGAAGGAGAATTCGACAAGGATGCTGCCTCTCGCCAGAGCCTACATAATGATGATGGCATTTTGGTAGAAGGTTGAATGATTAGATGCAAAAGATTTGCAGACGATATGGTGCTTGTTGCAGAATCTGAAAAGAAAATCAATAAAATGTTAGAAAAAATTAGAAAGGGCTTTGAAGAATATGGGATGAAAATAAATGTTAGAAAGACGAAAATCGACTGGAAGCTTTCGAAATGTGGGTGTGGAGAAGAATGGAAAGAATTAGTTGGGTCGAGCGGAAAACGAAAGAGAGAGTGTTAGAAATGGTGGGTGAGAAAAGAACACTTTTAGATATTATTAGGAAGAGAAAGAGAAACTGGTTGGGACATTGCCTAAGAAGAGATTGTATCATGAGGGACGTCCTAGAGGGTATGGTGGCGGAAAAGAGAGGGAGGGGGCGAAGGAGACTACAATTAATGGATGATATTAAAACATAAAGATCATACGCGAAGACGAAAAGGTTAGCGGAGGACCGTGGATCATGGAAGCTTCTCAGCTACGGCAAGTGACCTGCTAATAGCGGTAGAATACCTATGATGATGACATATAGTAGTGATCAAGTTCGAAATCTAATATAGCAGGACTCAAAAGCAGCCGGTAGATGGTATGATATCCGTGATTTTTGGTTCGATTCTTTGGTTGGTTGGAGTGAAGATCATATAAGACTTGAACCTATAGTTTAACATGGACTCCGAACCATCGTAATGCTCTTCATTTTTCAAATTTCTATGCTCTCTCATCGGGACGGAAACCCTGCGCTAGCCACTACATTAGCGGAGAGGGCTTCGATTCTTTGGGATAGCACAGTCACTACTATTTAGAAGACAAACACGAGATGTAAATCTACAGCTAAACCAAGTAAATTAAAATTTAAATATAGCCTAACAATAAATGTACATCTGGCAAGATCCGATTATACATATTCCCTGTTAGATTCGTCACGCATACCTTTAAATTCTCTTGGCATTCGTGCACCCAAAAGCACAATCTAATTTGTTTTCAATAATTCTGATCTTCAATACACTCCCACGTTAATGTTACAGCATTGATTAATAGTGTTGTTCCTGTGGTAAATTTTATGCATTTTTAATTAGCTAAGCAATACATATATCTCATTTTCGACCTCTCACTCAGAATTTCAATGATGTTAATTGCGCCATCACCTTCCTTGTGGTATCTCTGAAATATCTGTACTGCACCAAGGTACGGATGATATAACTGTAGCGCGGCGAAAACCGAACGATCTGTCTTGACTAGTTTAAAAACTAAAAAGAAAAGTCAGTCTGTATCCCCCAATTCCTTGTTAATGTCGCCAGAAGGTTTTAGTTTCGTACTGCAATATTATTCAGAAGTCAACTTATTCCCTTTTAACCTGGTACTATGTACTTTATTGTATTGACACACTAGTTTGTTGTGAATAACTTATAATTGATTTCCAAGGCGTTGAAACAATTTTTTAGTTTAACGTCTCACAATTATGCCCGTTAGACTAAAGGAAGCGAATGATTAGAGTAAGTGATGACGGAAGAATTCCTGGAATGAAATGTGAGAAGAAACAGGAGTACACCAAGAAAAAACACAGGCATGATGTGTCTTCTACAAACTTACTTGGCAGGGTTCGAACAAGGACTCCACACACCAGAAGTAAGCGCTCTATCACTCTTTCCAGGCGTTGGGAAATGAGACCTAAATACATCACCTATACAGGCAGTTATTTTTAAATCATCCTTTGTAAGGATATTGTATTCCTAAATTTTCAGGGAACATTAATAACCAGTGGTAATAATTTTCTTTTCGCCGACCATATTGTTCATTATTGTCAAAATTTCTCAAATTTGCAAATTTGAATCTAAATCTGACCACTAAAATTGCTTCCGTTATTCAATGTGCACATTTTTAAATACCCTATAGCCAGATTAATGAGCCAACAGTTCAGGGGCGTCACCTTGTGCACTTTGCAAGAACACGTGAACCACCAAATATGGTGCGCTGTTTGTTGCTACTTAAGATATTTAATAATATTTAGAATATTATTATATTCTCGTTTCGTTTCTACTCTCCGTTTGCTTTACCCCTTGCGTATATGCATTCCATCATAACACCACGTTCACAAGAGAGCAGCGAGTGTGCTAGACTGCTCTGTGTGTAGTACAGAAGGGAAACGCCGCCAACTGAGGGGAGGTATTGCGGTCTCCTCACGTTGAAATCAAGATTTGAACGAGCAGCGTTGACATCTATTGTTGACTAATTTCCAGTAGCTTTAAACAGCATTAAAGAATGAACTGCGATTTAAAATAGAATATAGTAGAAAATACTACTCAGAGCGTTCAAAAAGTCTCTATACACCTGAATTGTGTGCAAGCATGTTTGGAGGCTCATAGGGGACATTTCCAACATTTGCTGTGAAAATGTGTGTTAAAATGTGTGTGTATATGCTACGCCCTGCACATAGTGCTTTTATGCCATAAAATATAATAAATTTTGAGTAAAATAATTTTCTCGTTGCTTTGAATATGTGACAATTCAGGTGTATAGAGACTTTTTGAACGCTCTATAATATATAGTAGTATAATATTCTATAACATGTAGAATATAGTGGTGTATAGTTGATTTAAAGCAATAAATGGCTGATAGTTTGTGAAATGAAAATATCATTGTTTTGCTTTTCTTGCGTCTTATATGAAGAGAATTAGCAGTGGACCTGAATTGTGTAATATATTTGGGATATCTGATTGAAAAAGTAAAGAAGTATGAGAACTGTAATAATACACTAAAACTACGCTGAATTTAATCAGTGTGAGTAACAGGGGCACATTTACACGGATAATTTACTGGGTTCGGATCCCCCTCAAAATTTCTTAACTCAACATACGTTTATATATTTTAGTAATAAAACTATAATTGTTTAGTAGAGAAATGACTGATGTAGCCTAAAGATTTGAAGGTACACTTCATATATACTCTTTCTTTTCTTTGAAAAAAAAATCTAATTCTACATTTTTTCTTAGAATATAGATGGTAGAACTTAACAATTACATATCGTTTCTCGGCTGAAGAATTACATCGGATCAATCGTACATATATGTAGTGTCTTATAGTACTGGACCCACCTTCCCAATCTTCGGACTCATCCCCAAAAAAAATTTTGGGTGTGCGCCTAGTAACTACGTCATATATTCTATTACGATTCGTTCGCATGATCATTTCTAATAAGGTTCATAATAATTTTGTAAAAAAAGAAATCACATTCCCTCACTTTTGATTGATTGCATCAGTTTTTGGGGTGTTTGAATATGCTGTATGTCTCCATTAGGAGTCCGAAGATTCTAGTAGCTCTGGTGTTTTGCGTGGTTTGGTTGACTTCATGAAGTGCCCAGTCCTCCTCATTTGTATAGTAATTAGCGCATGTATTTGGTGGACAGGCCCTGAGTTCAATTCCAGGTGGGAGGTTACCAAACACATTATAATAATTTCCTTTTTAAATTGCAAATCTCGTTTCATATAACCTAACCTCTCTAACAGAGAACGTAAATACAAAATGAACAGTCACGTAGTGTTTTGAGACAATTATGCATAAGTAAATGAACAAAACGCTCTTAAGGTGCCTATGCAATTACCATAATAATTTGACACAATGCATGTTTTGTGTGTACTGTTAACAGTTCACAAAACAAGATAACTGGCAATTCAAATATACGGAGCGTATGTTTGGAGTCTAATGCAGGTTCCATTTAGTGTATTGTGAAATTGATGGTGAGTCTGTAGAAAGAGAATGACATACAACAAAATTCGTAAAAATCATAGTAAATAATCCGACGTTGACTTCAGAAGCTGAAAGTTGTTTTACCATATTAAAGAATATAAAAGCATTTAAAGAATTGCCGTAGGTCAAAATAGTCTCAATGCATTAGCTGTAGTATCAACAGAGAAAGAAAAATCGTAAAAAGTAAACTTCAGAAGAGTTATTGACAAGCTGATTGCCCAGAAGAACATCAGAAGTGATTTCATATACGATTGAAATGAAGCATTTGTTTATGAATAGGTACTTTCTCTCTCTCTCTCTCTCTATTTTATATATATATATATTTAATTGATTGATTGATTGATTGATTTTTATAGATTTTCTTTTTTAGAATATTGAAAGAATTCTAGAATTTTCTGATGGTTGTGAACTACAGGAAAATTTTGTCAGAAGACGCCACTGCAACAGTTGTGTACAATTACAGACGAGCGAATTCGTGGGAAGAAAGACATAAACTATACAATCTCTCTGAATGTACTCTTTGATATAATCTTCCTTTTAAAAATAAATAAATAAATACGTTGAACACCGTTATGGGCAATAAACATCAGTAAACCCTTGTTTAATGATTTTTAGATTGTATTAAAACCTGTTTAAGTAAATACAACGTACTAGTTCATTATCTCTACTATTTTCCCTTCACTAACAGAGAGAGAACATATGTATTTTTGGCAGCTGCTGATGTAGAATAGTTGAACAATGCGTCCAATGAGCCCACACATATGGCTGTTATTTCCAAAGAGATAACACGGAACAAAAATTGTTAATATTCCAAAATGGATAAATGTCTATATATAGGAAAATATAGTTTGGTTCAAGCAATTGAACGAAGCCATTGCTTGGACCTTTTAGTTAAATAAATCAAATTTGCTCTATGAAATTTTGTCCATGTTTAATTCCATTTCTTTCCAATCTTTATATCTAGATAAAAAATTAAATCAACGTGTGTTGCCTTAGCACCAGAAAAACGGGTTAAGCGTTTTGTGACGAATTTTTCAACATTGCTTGAATTTTTTACTTGGTTCGATCCGAATTTCCATTAGAGCCGTAGCGAGGGGATGGACAAAGAGGGGATCAGCATCACTGAGACCGTCAGTTTTTTGTTCGTATGTATATAGAAGTATAAGATAACTCACGATAGACCCCCTAAAAATGGTCTCGGATCAGGCACTTATGCAGGAATTTATTTTGAGAGGGTTTCAAAGCTTTTGGGGGGAGGGCCAAATTCAATATGAGAATAAATTCTATTAAAATTTGTACAATCACACTTAATATTACACTAAATTTATGGAAAAGTCGGTATTTCACGAGGGTTCATATCCCAGGACCTACTCATTGCGTACATTCCGTGCTTGTGACGGTACTCTACAAGATGGCAGCAATGCAGAAGAAGAGTTTTTGTGTGTTCGAATATGCACATAACGTGTATTTGTACGCATTCATCTGAGTAATAGAGTATTTTGAGTTGGTTTCGTGATACTGGTTGTCTGTGTAAAAGGAGAAGCACTGCAGCACAATTATCCGCGGCATTCTCAACAGAGAACTGCCACGTCGTTTGATAGGGGCGCTGGTCTGGGTGATGCTCCTCGGTTGCCATGGCCCCCAGGTCGTAAGATCTCACGCCATGCTATTTCTTCCTATTGTGTTATGTTAAGGACAAAGTTTATTTACTTCCTGAGCCAACAACGCTCTAAGAACTGCAGCTGTGACTGACATGGATGAAGACATTCTAGTGAACATATGGACAGAACTAAATTACCGTTTGGATATGTGCCGGGTGACCAAAGGCGCACACATTTATCATTTGTAGAATGTACCAGAAACTTGGTGAGTTTATCTACCTTTACATGTATTACCCATGTGTGTACGTATACTTGTAACTAAAATGTGCTTTGAAACCAGATGAATCATTTAGGCTAACTCTGTATATTCTATCAGAAGATAAAGAACAAAATCGACTACAATTTCTCGACCATTGGCGCCAGTACAGCGGTAGCGTAGATACATTAGAACCCCATGTTAACTTCTACAGGAAATTGACGTAAATAACACTGGCTTACAGTGGTTTTGGTGCCGGGTGTTTCTTAGCTGATTTGAAGTAGAATTGGGACGCTGAATCCAAATCTGGCGTTAGTTTTCCCCTAACAGCTTTAGTTTTTGAGATATAGGAATTGCAAGACTGACCTGCTACAACGTTGAAAATTGCATAGGTGCTGTTTTACTGTAAGTGAAAAGAAAACTATGACATTTAAATCTGTTATTTGGAACACTTTGAAAATAATGAAAACCATATAAACACAAACATCAAGTACATAATAACTCTGTAACTACATTTTATAATAGTTTTTATGAATAAAAAATCAAATAATTTGTTCAAAACGATCTATTCAACACTTCGGAAACTTCGTTTTCGTGACATCCTTGAATGTTTCTTTGCACAGTCTCTTTTTAGGTTCCAGCAGTAATCTGCCATCATATGGGCATCCCATCTTCCTTGGTAGCGGTCCTCCATTGTTTTAATATCTTGGTGAAATCTTTCACCTTGTTCTTCACTCAGACTGCCTACGTTGTCTGGGAAACGGTCCAAATGGCTGTGCAGGTAATGAATTTTGATACTCATATTACATCCAAGTTTTTGGAATGCATTAAGCATCTGGTTCACTAGCTCAACATAGTTATCAGCTTTATTATTGCCAAGGAAATTCTTGATAACTTCTACAAATGAGGTCCAAGCTCTACGTTCAGTCTCATTCATGGACTCCACGAAAGCCGGATCTTTCATGAGTTGTCTTATTTGGGGACCATCAAATATTCCAGCTTTTAATTTTTCTGTGCTGATCTGAGGTAGCTTGTTTCCCATGTAAGCAAAGCACGGCCCGTCCTTATTTAGCGCCTTTACAAACTGCTTCATCAAACCGAGCTTGAGATGTAGAGGTGGCAAAATGATTTTGTCACACTCAGCAATAGGCATGTTAATAATATTTTTCTTACCAACAACCATGTCGTCTCTCTGCGGCCACTCTTTTTTTGACCAATGGTTTGCTTTGTCTCTGCTATCCCACAGACATAGAAAACAAGGATATTTTGTGTAGCCACTTTGCTGTCCAAGAAGAAAGTTCACCATCTTTAAATCCACACAAATCACCCACTGATGGTCCTGATATTTAATTTTTTCCATAACCAAAGCAATTGCTTCATATTCTTCTTTCAGTCGTGTTGAATGAGCGATTGGAATTGAGCCATATTTATTGCCATTGTGTAGAAGGACGCATTTTAAACTTCGCTTGGAGCTATCAATAAACAGGCGCCAATCATCTGGATTGTATTCTGGAAGACCCATGTGTTTTAGGAGACCTCTAACATCGTGACAGAATACGAGATTTCTGTCTTCAGTGAAAAATGGTAAAAACTCCTTTTAACTTGTTCGGTAGAATGTGATTTTAGTTCCTTGTTCTAGTACGTTTTTCTCCTTCAATCTGGAAGCAAGTAATTCAGACGATTCTTTTGAAAGATTAAGGTCCCTAACTAGATCATTTAGCTCATCTTGATTAAACTGTTGAGGAATTGTTGACATTCCCTCATAATCACTGTCACTTCCATCATCCATGTCACAAGAATGTTCACTACGTTCGTTTTCAGTCTCACAAAGCTCTGGCAAGTGGTGAAACGTTGGGATTGGTATTTCATCGGAATGAACAACTGGACGTCTTGCTGAAGGCAGATCAGGATATGTCCACTTGTTCCGGTTATTTCTATTCATACCCGTAACATTTACCAGGCAGAAATAACAGTCATCAACATGGTTTGTGGGTTCCCTCCAAACCATTGGAACACCAAACTTAAGACTTTTTCTTTTTCCAGTTGTCCACTGTCGCAAGTGTTCAGTACACATTTTACACACAATATGTGGAGCCCACGTTTTATCTTGGTCCCCTAGGCGTACACCAAAATATGCATGATATGCTTTTTTTACAAAGTCACTGATATGTTTTCTATTGTCTTTAAATGTGTACTCACCACATATGTAGCAAAACACATCAGGATGGTTAACACAACTTCTTCGACTTGAACTCATATGTTCAGGCCACTAACACGGATGTTAAATATAAAGCCTTAGTATACGCGATACAAGTTATGATTTCAGAACAAAACTCACATGTTCCAACATGTCACGCCACCTGCAAGACAACAACTACGATCCACTAGCCAAGTAGAATACCAATGCAATCTAGTGGACGTTCCTGGAACTTTTATATGACTAGTTTCCGTTTAGTACCGACAGATAGCAGCACTAATGAGAAAAGAGCGCCGTTCTTCCAAATAGAAATCTCTATAGAGCACAGTAGGATTTATTTGAGTTGCAGAGTTTATAAGATCATATTCAAACTTGTTATTACGAGAATATTTGTATTTCTTTTGCTTATTTTGTATACTATTGCAAGAAGCATGCAGAAATAGTGGTTACATCATTTATAATTTACATATTTATTTTGGATTGTAATATTTCTTCCACATACATTGTAACGTAAATAACACTACTGGTACAGTAGCCTGTATCTACCAAAGTAGAGCTGATAGAAAAAAACTGCTTACATTATTGGATTCAGCGCCCCACACATAGTTAAAATCAGCTCTAAAATTTTAGGCACCAAGAAAAATTTTTTTTCTGTAGGCCTGTGTAATAGGATAAATACAATACAATAGCTAAAAATGTTTTACTATTCGTAAAGACAAACAATAAGGCATAGAAAGAATCTCACACTGTAGTGACCAAACGGGTCTATTGCAAGATTAAAGCAAAACGCCTGCAATGTCCATCAACCCACTATATGTAGATCATTTTTTGGTTGCTTAACACAAGGATATCAACTTTAGCAACACCCTAGCGACAATGTCAATTTTATGGGCTCAATACTATCCCTAAACATAACATGACTTTCTTTTTAACATTTCAATGAGACCTAGTAAATTCACACAAAATTTGAAACCGACATCACTTTTGTAGAGCTTGTGGTTTCCGAGATCTCATTGTGGAAAGGAATTGGATACAATCATGTAAACATAACATTCTAATATAAACATTTTTCTTGTAATATATAATGTATTCTTTCAATTGAAATTCACAAGTATTATAGAATACAAATAAAAGGAGGAGATAATCTCAAGAAAAGTAATGCTCCCTTTAAGACCTTTTCATATTACAGAGAAAAAAGAAGTTGATCTCCAGAACTATATACTTATCCCACTTCCCAAACCCGTTAAAAAAAACTGACTGCGTTGTTACTTTGCATAATGACTGTAATTTCCGACGTGTTTCCAACGAAACGTTTCGACTTGAACAAATGCGCAAGCTGCAGTCAACAGAATAAATGGAGGAAGTCGATGAAAAGAACAGTGAAATGTGTTTTTCTAGCTGACCGCTAGGAGCCACTCAAATTGTGCGTGAAATAACAACGATGGATAGAGCCAAGTCTTTCGAACTGAATCGAGAGTATCGCACATCGTTTATTCAACAGAGCTCAGCGGAAAGGCAGTGACGAATAGGCTATTTTCCAGTAGATCCAGTTACATGAAGTTGCTGGAAATTATCATATATTAGAATACCGAAAGGAAAGCATCGTATAGGCTGAACGTTATTTGGTAACCTATATGTATTCACTAACTCACTAAGTTACCCTATTAATATATTTTAATATAAAGGGTTTAGAGGGAGAAACGACCTTAGTCTTTGCGGGTCCTAGGATAAAAGAGTTTCAAGGGGCACTTACCCGGTTACATAATATAATATCAAGAGGAAAGTGTCAACGGCAGAATGACACTGTCAAAATATTGACAAGCAAATGTAGAATTCTTCTCAATTTCAGATGTGTCTTTGTTTACAAATAGCAATAGTACAGGGAAATGCTCAGTACAAGTGATTTCTCGTGTAAAATCAAGAATAATTGAGTAATGCTTGTTTCTTTACAATTTTTCTTACAGTTTTGCTTTTGCCGATAAAAGTTACACGCTTTCGCCTTTGATACGAGCGGTCCCAGGTTCTATTCCCGGTGGGGACAATCGGTCAAAAAGGTGTAACAGCTTTTTCAGGTCAGTTATCCGGAGTGAGGTTTTTACTGCGTTTTTCTCATTTGCACCAAACAAATAACGGAATGGTACTTAATAATAGTCCCAGGTCGCTTCCTTCCTTCCTCATTCCTTTATTCTTCTTCAGTTTCCCGGACACTGTGATGTGTATGACGGGCTAACATGACTATAAATGGCGGAAATCCAGAAATGTAATACCTAATCGCAACTCCTATAAGTTACATAAATTTAATGTGAATATCTTTTCCGAGATAGAGATAATTAATCCCTTTGTTCGTTATTCCTGTTTCGTTATTTAAAATAGTTAACACGCATTTCAACGTTTTCTGACAATCTAGAACGTAAGAAAAAAAGTGGGAAGAAAAAGGGATGAAAATTACTATTATTATATTAAAATGTTAATATGTCAAAATCAAGTAAGTTTAAATACATTAAATTTCATACTTAGACTTTTAAATTAAAGTAACGTTCTTTTAAATATTTGATCTAGGAGGAACAACAGAGGTGGGGAATGGCTATTTTAACAGGATTGAACATTTAAAAAAACCTGAAACACATGTTTAACTATTTTGAATCAAAAGTAGAAATCTCAACTTTCATGTCTCTAAAACTTATGGGATTCCGAGATAAATGAGAAGTGATCATACGGATCCGATCTTCCGTAATACGTTCAAATGTTTAATGCTCTCCCAACGGAAATAGAAGCCGGGACCACGTATATTAAAGACGCACATGCTAGCTACTATACCAGCAAGGAGGGCTTCTTCGAAAATGTTCATTTGCAACCTACGTAAAGAAATATTCTTACTATTGTTGCAAATTGCTGAGTGATTATAATAGCTTTAAATTAAATAGTTTCCAGTAAATCTTCATGCTTGCGGACTAAATTTTTTTAAATTCTTACACCGAAGCAACCTAGAATGGTATTGGATGAAACTTATTTAGTTTCACACACAATACTGTTGCAGAAAGGCTTCGTTTGCGCAAGGCTGATCATAAAATGCGATTTAAATTTTACAACCCTGTTCATCTACACTTCTATAGGAGTAACTACAAATTAAATTGAAGAGCAACGAGATTCACTAATACACTACATAGTACTCTCTAGATTATTCTTTTCCAAGCTTGCGTAGATCGTTCTTCATACGCTTGCATACTTTATACGTCCCTCCTTGCTGCTGGTTAATGTGATCCCTTTACGATTTTAAACACTGCATCGAATTCCCACATATTCAATAATAATATTAATTACTGTTATTATTATATTATTTACTATTATCATCAATATATGTTTATCTCAAGCAAAATTTCTGCATACTAGTGTAGTGTTATTTTTTTTACTAGCTTTGCTCTTAATGGAATATACAAAATCCTTACTCAATAGTAACTTGTACGGTATCTAACTTAAGACCTCTTTTTATAACATTTATAATTAGTGTACTTTATTTCTGTCAGTTTTATTGAAAAAAAAATGATACAACTTGATTGATTTTGTAAGAGAAAATGTACAGATGAAGTGTAAGATCAACTTTTCATGCCACATCAATCATTTCCGTGTTAAACAAGTATAATTTTATTGAGTAAGTGTACAAATGTATGTTGAGTTAGAAAGTTTCGGGGGGAGGGTCCGGACCCGGTGGACCCTGTCTTTGTATATTCTAATAATCAGGGGTAAAAGTGGATCTGAAAAGGTGGGGGGACGGTAGATAGCGGCATGACGCCACGCCGTCCCCCTGCCTATCTTTGCCCATTGTATTTTTTTTTTAGGAACTGGGGGACACCGTACATATTTTTTTGAGGTTGGGGGATGACGTCCTCCCGCGTTCCCCTGCACTTTTACCCTCCCCTGCTAATAATAAATAGAGAACGTCTCGGTCTGTCAATCTTTCCACCACGCTAATTTCTAATAGAAAAACAGGTTAATAGATGTCTCCCTCGACCTGCGCTAACAGTTACCTGACCGGCACTGTAGATGTTACTGAAAACGTTATCGCTTGCTACTCAATGATTTAAATCAACTCAGTGGATAATGAAGTCCTGAATAATTACATCAAAGCTTAAAAATATGCCAGCAAGCAGAGTTTTTAATTAAGCACGATTTTAAGCTATTGTGCACAGCAGGCCCAAGACTTGAGGGGGGGGGGGATTGAATAGTATTGTGTAAACGAAGTTTTCGTTTTCCCATTAAACGAACCTTGTATTTTCAGAAGCTTACAATAAAATGTTTTGACATTACGTGTCCTTTGCTTTAATTGGATACACGGGCCTCAATCACACTGGGGACGTGTCCCCTTCAATATTTGTAAGATGGTTTTAGTCTCTCCCCCCCCCCCCCAAGTACCTCAAGCCAACTATGACTCAAAAGAGGATAAACCATGTAGCAGTTTGCTATATTGACAAAACAATGTTAGACAAAGTGTATATCAAAAAACTAGCACAAAAGTTTGTTTCCAATTGTAAAAAAAGGCAGTCAGTTTTTTGACCCTATGTAAAGTAATTGTAAAATAACAAACTGTTTTTAGTTTAGATAACGAGAAGCAAAGCGAGTTTATTTTAACTTAAAAAACATAATTTTCAACTAATTGTTTTAACTATACATTTTTGAGAATCATATACATTAGTTATAGGCTTGTAACCTAAAACCTGTTTTCAAAACTTATTGTTTCTGAGTGTTCACTTCACACTACTTTTTATCATTATTTTAGTTTTGACATATATTTGGTTGATTTAACTAAAATTGTAAAACAAGTTTGAATTTTACAGTTTCAATAAACAAACAAACAAACCGTAAAGTGTGTGTGTGTGTTGTTTTTAGTAGCACATTAAAAAAAAAAAAAAACTAGAATATCAATGGTAAAAATAAAACACAATTTTTTAAAACTTTTTGTTTGCTTTTTAAGTCAAAATGCTTTAAAATGCAATGTACGAGGACTATGTTTTTATTTTCCAGGGAAGGACCCTCGAACTCTCCGATTTCTTGGGGATATTCCATATATACCCCACTTCCTCCAGTAGTCCTTCCCCCCAAAGTTTATGTGCTGCTGACGCCAATGATTTGGTATAAGTACCGACGTCAGATAGCAACACTAAATGTATCATTTGTTAGAGACGGTCTTTCGTTTCCTTTTACCTAAAAAAAAAAAAATCGAGGAGAAAATAAGAAAAACTTCAGAAACAAGCAAACGAAAGGACTGTATCTCAAAAGAAAAGACAGAAACGAAATAACCATCAGTTCGTTTCACAACAGAAAGGAAGCAAACATACCAGAAAAAAAGGTAGAACCCTCTAACGGCAAGCCAATGAAACATAAACATGTACGGAAAACAAGAACTGTAGGAGAAGGAATGTTTCTCTGTACAAAGGAAAATATTTTTCGTGTAGTAAAGAAAATAAAAATAGAAAAGGAATTCATGCATGGATTGAAGAAACATGTTTTTTTTCTCTCTCTCTCTACATCAAAAGGCGAACATTCGAAGATTTAATGTCCTCAGTCATAACTTTAGAAGAGGTGACCATAAAAGGGGAATGGATAATTACTTATTCTGCGTCACTGAAATTTTAGAGATGGTAAGGGGGAAAAAATAGTTGAAATATTTAAACATGTTGCCAGTCAAAATGAAAGAAATAAAATGAAAATTCTAGTTTAACGTCTGACCATTACCGAAGAATAGTGTATACAACTTATTTTTAGTAACTACTGAACGACAGACAATGGTAACCTTTGCAGAAAATCACATCGTAAAAATTTACATTTTACCACTACAAGCTTAAGAGTCTTCATCCCGGCGAAATTAAAATACCGCTAATTTTACAGTAATTATGTGATATCTTCAAATAGATAAAAGATAATCGAAATGTGGAACAAGAGCGCCCTAGACAATATTATTTTACATGAGATACCGTTATCACGACTCACTTATCTGCTTTCGATTTCGAGCCATTCTGAAAATCGGCATTTATTTTCGCGTTTCTAAACGGCTGAAAACGGAAAACTACTAGGTGACTTGTGATAACGGTACATCACGCAAAATAATATTATCTAGGGCGCTTTTGTTCCATATTTTAATTATCTTTTATCTATTTGAAGATATCACATAATTACTATAAAATTAGCGGTATTTTAATTTCGCCGGGATGAAGACTCTTAACGAAGAAATTAGCTTCAGAAAGCCGCGTACAAGAATTAGTGCATTCGATAAGCTTTCTTCCTTTAGCTTGAAAGGAAAATTTTTAACTATTTATCGATGTGACTTCTATCAACAGCCGCTAGTATAGAGCTCCTTAGTGACTAATCGGTTAGCGTACGCGCCTTTGGCGTGGAAGACCCAGGTTCGATTCCCGGCGGGAGCTCATGTGGTTCGGATTCCACGTTAATCAGTAGATCCAATGTCAAAAATCAATCATCAATCAACTCTATGTAGAATTGAACGATTGTTATCCTACACCCGAAAAAAAAAAACAATAAGCAATATTTTGTCATATGTGTTCTCAGAAAAAAAAATGATAGAACTAAATATTTTTATAATAAAAGTAAAAGTATAGACGAAACATCAGATCAAATCTTTCGGCTATATCAACCATTTCTCTGCTAAAGCAAATATATTTTTATGAAGAATTAGAACAAATGTCTGTCGAGCTACAAAGTTTGGAATAGTTTAGTACCGAGGTAGTCTTCATGGGTGTGCCCCTGCAAGTGGCATAGACAAATCAGATATTCAGAACTTATCCACAATCATGCCCTTTAGGCTAAGAAAGACGGATGATTAAGGCAAGTAAAGGATGATGGAAGAATTGGTGGAATGAAATTACGAGGAAGTGGCGTATTTACGATTTTGTTTCGGGAGGGGGCTTTGGTACCTTTATTCCTAAAAATGTGAAAAAAATCTGCAAGACATTTCGTTTACTTTAATGTAGTAAATAAAAATTTCGGGAGGGCTTAAGCCCTGAAGACCCCCTAAATACGTCACTGGTGAGAGGAAACGAGAGTACCGCGAGAAAACCCACGGATATGATGTTGTTCACCGAACCAGGACCCCATGCACCAGACGTAAGCGCTCTACCACTGAGTAACCATGCTCGATATATTATATATATACTTCGGCGTAGTGGCTTCAAGGTTTCAAATCGAAGAATCAAGTAGAAGGTCAATAACCACATATTTAACCGATGATCTCATTTCCTTAAAAAGAAATAAGATAATGTACTGGAAAGACATGTGGAAAGCAATGTTGTTAAAAAGTGATATTACAATGTTTGAACACAGAGAGAAATGTATGGTGTAAAGATGAAAACATCCAAATGGAAAGCTTTAGAACGCATATTTGTGGAACTCTGGATTCCGTAAAGTTGGAACAAAATCAAAATAAATCTTGAGGTGAAGAAAAAAAAGAAGAAAAAGAAATAAACGTACATGGTTGGCAAAGAGGAAGTCACGATGATACCTATTAAGCAAGCGACACAAGGCCAATGTTCGGCGAAGGAAGCTACAACTGTGTTACTAACTGAGTCAGTATTTGGAGTTTTTTTATGGCTTTAAAACCACCATCTGCTACTTCTTTCACAAATAAATTGCTTTGTTAATTGGTTGCTTTATTACATAATTCACTATCTGACGTTACGATCTGAAGAGTACACGTTATTCAATACCTGAGACGCTGACGCTATTATGTACATAATGAAATAAGATTTTAACCACATTTTTTACTCCCTCTATACACTCTTATCTTTTTTATACATAAAGCTGCATTGTTCTATCCGCTTCACAAATTGGCTTAGCATACGTTTAGGTCACTGTAGGGGAGAAATTATATGTTAATTACAATTTTGAAAATGCGTATGCTAAAGGAGTGAGAAACTTAAAATTTATGCCGAAAGTTGAGTATCCCAGGAGGAAATCAAGTTAGACAGATAAATCTTGGTATATAAATTATTAAAAATTCTTGTACGTTGACAAGTGTTCAACAGTTTCCGCAAGAGGTTTCTAATGGGGACAAGGGACATTCTTTTTACAATATTTTAATTTCTCATTTAACATTCATAGAATAGAGAAAAATATTGAAATGATTAAACTGTTTAAAATAAATTTTGGAAAATAAAATGGACTTCAATTTTCAACATTTCACTTTGATTGAAATGCGTATCCCAAAGTAGAGGGGATAAACTTGTATTTATTTTCCAAAAATTAATGATATACCGGTTGAAGTGAATTTTGGAATGTAGCATTTGGGTGGAGCTATCCTTTTTTTTACGATTAGAACTTCCTCAACTTTATAAGTATTATGAACGTCTCTGATATATATATATGCATTATCGTCCGCAAAAATCGAGGCATAGATTATTCGGTTCTTCACATAAATTATGTAGGAATGTATCAAAAAATTGAAAAACACAGATAAGTCAGCTTTAAGCCCTTTAACCTTGAATTTAATAATAATTTATGATTCCATTTATTTTTAAATATAACAGTAAACATAAATTTGTTCTTATATAAATTCTGTAAGGGTTCAGTTCTTGGGTCTAGGCTTCAGTTGGGCAATTGGTACGAAAACTTTTAGGATCCATACCTCTCAGGCCCACAATTAAAATCTGAAAATATAACATATTCTATTTATATATACAATATGAAGGGCAGGGCACCCTATCACTAAAAAAATGTTTGAATAGGGTAACACTTGCAAAATTTAATCCTTCCTACGTCTTGAGAACTAAAATATTATTTTTCTAAAATTCTATTCTTATTTGCCGGGAGCAGAAATAGCATCCCCTCTAGGGCCCTAAGTTTCGGGGGAAGGAGGGGCAACTGTTCCCCCTGAAAAGCTCTCCGCCGTTTGAAGGGGGACACTTTAAAACAAAATTTTCTTACTCCATATACGATACGAACATGCAATTGTAAATGAAGCATCAAACAGGTTCACTATATTACATAAACAAAACAGAAAACAAAAGGTAAAGAAAGATGAGTCGTGGCCCATTTTAGTAAACAATGTCTACTATTAGCGGCCCTAGAAATAATATTTATTCATTTGGCTTTGAGATTTGTCAATATTGTCCCCTTAATTAATTTGTCAGGTATGGAACGGGCCCACAGGCTCCAGGGACCCACAAAGTAAGAGAAAGATGGAAAGAAGGGACCTATTTTCGAATTTTGCAGGAGGGCCCAAAACCTTTTCTAGGGGGCCCAAATATTATATTAATGCTTCCCCCAGAAAAAAAATCTAAGTTACGTCGCTGATTCCCTCGGACAATTTTTGAAGGGTATGCGTTCTGTTCGCCCCTTGTACGTGTAAATATTTTTTTTCAGTTTTTAATCGTAGGCAGAAGAGCTGTGGGTCCTGCAAGTTTCGTTCCAATCGCTTAACTACTTCTAGGCTAGACCCAGGAGCCTTATCCTTACCTTAAATTATGTGTCTTCCTATTCCAGGTTCACGAAGATGGTATAAATTTCGAAGTTAATCCTTGTAATGGCAAATTACATCGAATGGTAAAAATTAGGTAACTTGTGGTCCGACATAGATGTAATTAAATAAGAACATGATATAAATAGACATGAAATGTAATATAAATAACGCGGTAGAACAGACGCAATAGAATAGAAGAAAACATGGCAAACATAAGAATAGCAAACGTAAGCAAATACACATAACAGTAGTGATGAGCAAAACGATTCACCTTTGGAAACGCCACTCAATAGTTCGCTCACTAAAATGAATCGATTCATTTGAACGACTCAGTGACACTTATATTTTTCCACCGGGGTGAGGGGAAGTTAAAAACTAAAATTGTATTATCAGACTAAATGCATAACATAAAATGAATTTAAAAGGTATAACTCCAATTTTAGATTACAAGCATACTGCTATTAACAAATTTAAAAAGTCACAGGAAGTTACACTTTTAAACTAATGCAAATCACAATTAACAGATGTAACACACAAAAATGCAATTCAGATACAAAATACACATACAAATTAGACTAAATAAAATTAAATGAGGTAATACGAGGTAAAATGAGGGAATACGTGTTTCGTATTTTCCTGAAAGAAAAAAAAAAACTGTTGAGTGGACCGAGGCGTTGAGTGGCGGAGGGAGTGGACCGAAGCGAATGAATTTGTATGTATATTGGACATGGAAAATATGGCCTTCCGTATTTCACAAGTGTCGCGTCTCCATCCGATTTCTTCTAATTTGATAGATCAAAGGTTTGGAAGGGCCCGTTTGAACCCGGATTTGAACCCTTTTCTCTCGCGTTTAAGTGAGCTGTGTTACCGACTGAGCTAGGGCAGCCAGAACTTATCCTTGTAGTACCGGTATAATTTACTTCATCCAGCAAGGCCCTTTAATGACAGTATTCATAAAAGATTTGAACTAAAAATAAATCAATCAAATAATGATACTTCCCTGAAAGCATATAGCGTTACAAGTCTCGCTACTGATATGCACCCACATAAATTTTGAAAAGTCGACCGAAGTTTAGAAAATTGAAACAATGACTAGGTCATTCGTTTGTACTACGTTTGTACCGAAAATATTTTCGTTTGTACCATTTTCCTTATAGGGTTACTTGAGGGGTCAGCTGGGGGGACTATCTTGGCGCCAAGATATCCCCCCGTATAACAATACAAAATATTGAAATACACCATCCGAAAGCAAATGGTTTGTACCGAAAAAAGTTTTGTTTGTACCCTGATAGTTATCGAAAAGAGGGGATGGCATTTGGGGGAAGTATCTTGGGGCTACAACTACTTTCACCGTTAGACAACACTGCAATTCATGAGTACGTTTTGGCTCATATTGATTAATTGAATAAGTTGGTTAATTAATTAGGTCGTTGATAATAATGAGGCAAATAGTGCAAAAATCGTGAGTTGCGAGCTAACCTATAGAATATTTAAGTGCTGATAGGCAAATGAGATCAAGTAACATGTATATGGATTTTCATGATACAGCGTGGGTAAGGGACCTATGTTGTAATGTTGGTATGAGATTTATTCTTTATTGAAAGCAGATTTTGTCATCCTGCTGAAGCAGCTATGCCAGGTTCCAATAAAATTTTCAACGGACATATCATACCAAAGTTCTTAAGTTTCAATCAAAGCGAATAAAAATAAAGATATCATAAAAGTGTTGTGATGCGTTACTCTCGAATATGCCAAGATACTTCCCCCAAATGTCATCCCCTCTTTCTTGAAACAAACAAAACTTTTTTTTTTCGAAACAAACGATTTGCTTTTGAATGGTATGTATATTTCAATTTTTTGTGCTATGATACGAGGAGACTATCTTGGCGCCAAGATAGCCCCCCAAATGCCACCCCCTTTTCTCAAAAACTATCAGGGTACAAACAAAACTTTTTTCGGTGAAACGTTTACAAATAATCTGCTTTCGAATGGTGTATTTCAATTATTTGTGCTGTGATACGGGTGGGCTATCTTGGCGCCAAGATAGCCGCCTCAGTTGACTTCTCAAGTAACCCTATAAGAAAAATGGTGCAAACGAAAATATTTTCGGTACAAACGGTACAAACGCAATACAAACGAATGACCTAGTCAGTTTTTCAATTTTCTAAAGTCGCGGGGCTATCTTGCCAAACGTGTACAAACGTGTTCAAATTATTAGACTAAACATTCAGTTTCTGAATAGTTTACTGTTCTTACAATATTACGTCAGAAAATACGTTCGAACTTAGTCCAAATTACTACTTTGTAACTGTTCTAATTTCTAGTGGGTGTGGCATATGCTTTTCAATATCAATAAAACAAATGCGTACGTAACATTCAAGTATAATTACTATAAAGTGTGTATATCCAAGTTGGAAACAAAAAATGAAATGGAATACTTACAAGAAAATTATCTCTCACACAAAGATTAATACTTCGTATAAAATTCCTTATTTTTTATTAAGTCTTTTATCCTTTGTGGCATCCTATGTACGAGTTGAGCACATTTTGTCTTCAATTCAGCATCACGATATCACAAATTGTTGATCTCCTTGATCAATTGAAGTTTGGTTCTAATGTGCTTCTTGTCTAGCTTTTCTTTCATGAAGCTCCAAATGTTTTCAATCGGGTTCATATCAGGACTAGTGCCTGGCCACGGAAAACACTAATTTCGTTGTCCTCGAAAAATTTTGTCACAGCTTTGGTCCGCTGGCATGGGGCATTTGCATAAAGATGAATTGTACATCATCAAACCAGAGTGCAGTCTGGGAAAGCAGTTCTTCTTGAAGAACTGGTAGGTATTAGTCACGCTTCATTGTCCTCCCTACTATATACAGTCTTCCAGGCCCGAAGACAGCGATCACACCCCAGTCCATGACTGAAGTAGGATGCTTCACGGTTTATTAAGGATATTCCAACTTGAATTCCTCCCAGGACAACGTCACACATATTGTGAACATTCCTCAGACACAAAGATACATGATTCATCACTGAAACACACTATTCTCCCATCGTCAGCAGTCCAATATTCTAGGCCTCGTGCCCATTCGAGGAGCTTCTTTGCCAAAATTGGAGTAAATTCTAATTTTTGTTTTCTTTCTTGACCCTGTGCTTTTGTTCCCTCGGCACAAAGAAACTTCGAACACTTTCAGGCCCAACTCTGGGCCATACTCACGAGGAAGGTCCATAAACCGTGAGAGTTGAATTTTGATGAAAATTTGTGACAAGATTCAGTTCGAGTTGCTAAGTAACGTAGTAATAGTCACTCGATGCGCAAATGCTTCGTTGAGCTGCTACACCGACGCCATCTTGAAATCATGTAGGCAATGTCCAAGAATAACCTTTTAGCACAAAAATGAAAAAGCTTTTGATATATTTGACTTCAGTATTGTAAACCAAGGTAGATCATCTATATGTGAGAGTACTTCCAGTGCATGACCGCCATCTTGAAAGGCGCCATATTGAATCGTCGTCAAATATGATAAATGGCAATGGGGTCATGTGGGGTATCAAATAGCACTGGAATTTACTCCTGAATTCATTTCCGTAACCAAAGTTTAGATATCTGTTTTCACTTCAGGGTTAAGGGCTCTCTCGCTCACAGGAACATACAAAAACTGAGCAAGTAAACTTTGTGATATGAAATGAAGTCGTACAAACACTTGCATGATTTTAACTAATGCAATAGTAGTTATTTGATCTACAATAGCCACTATACCAATCAGATCTTGAGACTAGTAAGAGATATCGTTAATTAAATTGAAATGCCTGTAGTGAAAAATGGGATAGCAGCACTGTAACAAACTATACATATTTCAAAATCGCTATATATATGAGTCTGTGTGTGTTGCGATTATGCATAGCATTTAAATGCTGTAATATAAGTTAGGTGGAACGGCACATATGGTTTTAAAGAATCTGTCTTGAAGTTATTAGAAAATTAATAGAAAAAATATTAGAAAAATAATATAAACTATTGCACATAAGCAAATATTAACCTACTAACCTTTTGCTCTTCAATTGTGATGATGGAGATCCAAAACGTAGTGATTAGCACACAGCATCATGGAGCAGTGCAAACACTTAACAAATGCACTTTCGACACAATCTTCATGACCACAGACACTATTTTCTACTAGTCTTCAGAACATTTGTAAATGAACCAACTATTGCTCCTGTTACGTACTCACATTTCTGACATGCATATGCAAGCATGTCCTTTAGGACTGGCGCACAAAATTGATGATACACAACAGAATGCATTTTCTTTATGAAAATTCTGCCATATAACTTGTACACCGAACAAGTGAACACCTGCTACAATCAGTTATTTATCACAGTTTTGATATGAAAAGTAGTCTTGCCCTTATTATAAGCAAGTGTTTTATCGTTAAAGGTGGAAAGATGCAGATATTTAATTATTTTATATTGAAGGGAAAAGGAAGAAAGAAGCTTGTTTTATGGATTGCAACTTGGAATTGAATCTTGTAATAATCTTTACTGCCACATATTCTTAGCAGTTGTGCATGCATTCTCTTATCACTAATAAGAGAACAGACACAAGAAAAGTGAATTCTAAGTTTCCAGGTGTATCTTCTAAGAATTGACTGTGAACTGATAATTTAAATCTCCTTCATTGTTCAATGTGGCAGCAATAAATCGATTGTATTTAGAGAAACTGTCAATAAATACATTAAAGTATTTTAACTTCGTAATATGCACAGTAAATTATAGGTCGTGAAATATGAGTATTGGAAAGGAAATCAATATTATGCAACAATGATGGTCTTTGCGTAAGGTTTCTAGATTGGAGAATAAAACTTAACACACTATAATGGACCACGTAAAATTGCCTAAAAGGGATTTTTGGTTTGATACAATTCAACGTCCCACAAGCCTGCTACGCTAAAGGAGACGTGGACCTACTGATTATAGTGGAATCCGAACCATTTTGGTCGTTCAACTAATATGTACCAGTTTATATGATTTTTCTAATATATATCCGAACAATCCCTTTGGTATTCTCTGCTTGTCAGTACTATTAGGTATGTGTTCCATCGACCAACAGTCTATTCCATCGCACTTTGAAATAGGTATAACTTGTAGCATGCTGATATTCCATTTTTCACTACAGAAATTTCAATTTAATTAACGATTTCTCTTACTAGTCTCAAGATCTGATTGGTATAGTTGCTATTGTACTGCATTAACTATTGCATTAGTTAAAATCATGCAAGTGCTCGCACGACCGTGTTTCATGACACAAGTTTAACTCGCACAGTTTTTATATGTTCATGTGGGAAAGAGAGCTCTTAACTCTGAAGTGAAAGCAGATATCTAAACTTTGGTTACGGAAATGAATTCAGGAGTAAATTCCAGTGCTATTTGATACCCCACATGACCCCCTTGCCATTTATCATATTTGACGGCGATTCAATATGGCGCCTTTCAAGATGGCGGTCATGCACTGGAAGTACTCTCACATATAGATGATCTACCTTGGTTTACAATACTGAAGTCAGATATATCAAAAGCTTTTTCATTTTTGTGCTAAAAGGTTATTCTTGGACATTGCCTACAGGATTTCAAGATGGCGTCGGTGTAGCAGCCCAACGAAGCATTTGCGCATCGAGTGACTATTACTACGTTACTTAGCAAGTCGAACTGAATCTTGTCACAAATTTTCATCAAAATTCAACTCTCACGGTTTATGGACCTTCCTCAGTCATTTTAATGCTTAAGTCTATTAGAAGTTGCACTTCTGTTTCCCAGAGCCAATCTTTTTAGTTTTCTGATACTTCTTAGTGATACCTTTGGTTTTCCACACACTTCCCAACCCTTTTTTGGCTCTTGTTCATTTCAACAGAGATTCTACTCACAAATTTTTGTCCTATCCCCACTCTATAATGTATTGCCGAGTATATCTTATTACCACCTGAAGTATTTTGTTAACTTCCATTTTACGCGGAGAAAGATGTTTTGCTTTTCTCATTATGCTGCAATTACAGGACTGCACAGAATAAAAGATTGATACACGAAACACGTCACCATCATTTTAAACTGGGCCATTCGAACTGTTGAACGCTTTGAATGTCGTTAACTTCTTACGAGAGCAACCACAACACTTCAGACTGTAACTTGTTGATAGAAACCAATAGAACAGTTTCTACAACTGAAACACCACTTTGGGGGCCGCGGTGGCTCAGTGGTAGAGCGTTCACCTCTGGTGCTTGGGGTCCCGCCAAGTGAACTTTGTGGTGGACAAACACCGTGTGCGTGGGTTTCCTCGGGGTTCTCCCGTTTCCTCCCACTTTCTTTATTTCACCATTTCATTACTCATCAACATCGTCTCCTTTAGCCTAACCGGCATAACCATGTGACGTAAAACTCAAAGATTTCATTTCAATTTGAAACACCACTTTCACAATTCCCTCTTCACTAATACCATCTGCTCCTCAACGGTGATATCACCACTTCAACTGTACAGCAGGATCCTATATTGGTGGTTTAACCATTAAAGTAAATTTTCTAGAACTCTGAAATTAGGACTCCCACATCAATTTTGCATTTTTAGGGCATGAGTCTAACAATTTGAACACGTCTGTATACTGGCAATTTTTCTCGTATGTTTAGTCTTGCCCCCACACCCCATGCTTTTGGATTAAATACTTCGGTGTTTTTGGAGTACTGGGAGGATAGTGATAACTATTTTTGGTGTGATTATAACATGTTCAAAATTCCTGAGTCTATCATTCATGTGAAAGTTTCAACGATGCTACTATAGTTCCCAGTAAAGTTAAATATTTGTCACCAAATCATTGTTCTCTGCGAAGCAAAGATTTCACTTATTTTAATCGGTTATTGGAGCAAAACAAAATAATACAAACACTCACGACTGCTTCAGTATGTAGTTTGGGAAAAGTACAGGAAGCTAATTGCTTTTAGAAAAAGTTTTACTAGCAGCTCCTGAACCCAGAACTGGTTTGCACTATCTAATTATTCTTTTCTATCTTCTGATACAATTAGTCGCCGAGTTATTAACATGTACTAGAATAGGTAAGCTGATGGGAAAGAAAAATCATTGAGACTTTCGTGGTGTACGAAACATTGATCAACATTGTTGTTAAATTTAGCGAATTCAAACAATACAAGTAAAAGTTAGTCTAAGTTTCGGAAAAGAAAGTATTTACTGGATCGACTATTATACCCAAGCCGCAGACGGCAGTTTATTACTAAACTACGGGATACCTAGGGCAAATATTTGCCAGTCTCGTTAAACCAGTGAGTATGTCTTTTCTCGTTATGAAAAGAATGAAGTAATAGTGTAGATGTGTTAAAATTTCAATAAATATATTTCCGTTATTCCAATACATTCAGCGTTCCCTGTGGTCAGTTGATTCAATAGGTACCAAATTAAATTCTGATTTTTTACAGCACTAAGGCTATATAAAACTGAATCTACAGCTTAACATGGGATCCGAACCACATGAGTTCTAGAGGAAAACAAACCTGAGTCTCATGCTAGCCATATAGCCATACAAGAAACGAACAAACAATTTTAGTCAAACCGCTTTTAGGAGGTCAGCGTCTCCCAACAGCCTTGTAGTACTTATTCCTTTTGGTGATGTGCGATCAGTACATTGGCTCCTCTTGTTGTCACTGTTGTAGGTTTCCTTAAGAAAATTTCCTTCTACTGACAACATTTTCCGTTATCAAATTTTCCCTAGTTTATTGGGTTTTCAATTTCTAAGACAGAAGCTAACCGTTAAGATTAATTTAGTTATATTAAAGGAAATGCCAATCATATTTGTTTTATTCATTTGCCTTTTGCTTTTTTACTTACTTTTTCCTTTAGGACTTAAACACCCAACCAACAATGGGTGCAAATTATGCTACTTTAACATACACACTCAAACTATTGCTATTGTATTGATTTATTTCTGAAGAGCATAGAAAAATTTAAGCATTTATATTGGTCAATAAGTCAGCGCGAGAATTTCCCTTGACTTTCACGTTTTATCGAAAAATTCCCTTTTTCCCTTTTTGCTAAATTTACCTATGAAATTTCCCTATATTACGGAAATTTCACAAACTACAAACACTGGATACGACACAAAATGAAACAAAAAAAAAAACTTTCTCGTCTCGTTTAGTAAATGTAGATGTCTCATCACGTCTCGATTTTTGGAGGATTATTTGTCACATGATCTTAATTCTCGAAAAGCTTCTCTTGTCTCGTCTCTAAAATTACTTGTCACGTTCTGGAAACGTATGTGCTTGACTTCCAAAAGTAATCTTGATGGAAGTTTGTGCTTCATAATAGGTAACTGAAGGGTTGGATGCAAGAACCATGAAGCTCCAATTTTTAGCAAACTTGAGATTTTCACATGTTCCAGTAGGAAAAAAAAACACTCTAAAGGAGGTACCTACATACAATGTTCATCGTGAAGTTAGAGCAAGAAACAGGCAGCTTCTTAAAAAAAAAAAAAAATCTAAAAGTGGACTTACCTGGTTCTTGCATCCAACCCTTCAATTCATATACTATATTAATAATAACTCCTGAACAATCACCATTAATTACAAATCATACATGCCACCTTGGATCTCTAATGAATGCTCATGTCGAAACGAACATAAAAATTGTTCATAGCACAGAACTAATAGTAACGGACTCTAATAAGGATAATTTTCACAGAGTGAATGATATGAACAGATACGGTACTAACCTCTCAACTCTTACAGGCATAACTAATGTAACAGGAATAATGGTTTATAATTAATCAAATATTATACGAAAGAGTTCAATTTAAAAATTAATTCATGTAGAAAGTACGCAGCCTCAGTTTCCACATGGAAATAAATTTCTTCCTAAAAGTAACTGAACATCACATAAATATTTAGATCAGTTCGATAGTTAAATAATATTGTGTAACTAGTCTAAGATTGTACAATTAAATCATGTAATAACATATGACGATGTTTTAATTTCAGACTTCTACTATTTCTTATCTAATATTCGAGAAGAAAATAAATAGAAATCTTCCGCCTCATGCAGAGTCGTTTTGAAGTATGATTAGCCGCATACTGAAACTCAGACTACTGCAGGAAATATATTTAGTCGAACTCTTTAGTATGGCACTAATCACGCATCAAAACGACTCTGCATAAGGCCCATTTAGTTTATACTATGTATTTAGATTATATTAAACTAGCGTCAATTACCCACTTCGTTGGATTAAATAAGAAAAAATAGTAATATGTTTCGTTAGTCAGTCAATTTTTACTATTATTGAAACGCTCTATGATATCGGTCATTTTCGATCATTTTTATGTATCTCCCCCTAACCTCAAGTTGCGGCGCTGAATTTGGATTTAAAAGCATCAAAAGTGTCACTGTTCATCCCAGCGACCCCTAAAACCATGAGTTCGACACTAATATCGGTCATCTTCGATCAATTATATATATATATATATATATATATATATATATACAAGGGGGGCTAAGGGGCTATAGCCCCCTTCCTTCACGCTCAGGTTTACACTGGATAAAATGGGCTTCAATTCTGCTTTACACTGGATAAAATGGCAAATTATGGTTTAGCCCCTCCCTTGATCATATCCTGGATCCGCCACTGTATATATATGTTAGGCCTATATATATATCCTCCTCCCCATGTTGCGGGGTGCAGTATCTGGAGTGTCACTGTTCATCTCAGTGACCCCAAAAACTATGGATTCGATACTAATATCGGTCATTTTTGATCCTTATATATATATATCCTCTCCTCCTCCTCCCCTAAGTTGCACCGTCGAAGTGAAAAGATAAAAAAAATTCCAGACCCGAACCTCATCTATGTTGAAAATTTGATCGTCATCGGTACGATGGTTCAAGAGTTATTAAGTTACAAACATAGTCTCTTTCATTTTTATTTATATAGGTAGATAGATAGGTTACCAGGGAACAGTACGGTTATAGTATATTAAATTACAAGATTGACATTTAAACTATATGCATAATTGTGTAATGATTTGCGTATCTTTAATCCTTGATAAATGTCTTTCATGTATTTATGATTACTTTATCAATTTTTCTATAGTTTCTACAGTCACGCTATGGATCATGTAACACGAAAACAGTGTTTAAAGTCTAAGACTTGTATGACAATGTTCTCGTCAAGTCTCGAATTTAGAAATGTACTTCTTATGTCGACTCTAATCTCGTTCTCAAGAGAGAGAGAGATCAAAGATTTCTCGTCTCGCGTGGACAATTCGCTGCTAATGTTGGCTTTTTTAGACCAGAGTTCGCTACTTCTTTATTTCAAGTAGCTCCCCAATGTCATCACGTCACTGAATGAACGCCGCAATGCCAACATCATTTGCTCAATACCAACGGTCCACCCATATTTCCTCTGATGGGACCCGGTACATTTTGATTTCGCTAATTTCACGACAGGTAATATTTTTGTGGTAGGGAGCTGTAACTTTAAATTTCCTAAAGACAAAACAACGTCACATATCACGATATACAATAATAACTCTTATTTCAGTTTCTATCGCTATTAACTATAATAAGGTGTGTAATCTTAGTAAAAGTCTCAGTACAACTGACTTGCTTTTGAAGTTGAGAAATGAGCCTGACTATGTGATGTCAATTAGACAAATTTGGAATGGATTATAGTTTTTCACAGAAAGTAAAAGCAAATGATTAATTTATGAGAGCTGACCTTTAGGATTAAAATCCCCTTTTCCAACTTTGAGCACTTACAAACTAGTTGGTTTGCTCTTTGCTTCCGAGTGGAAAGATCTATTGGTACGATGCCAAATCTGAGAATATAAGCATGGAAGTTCGTAGAAAACAGGTTTCATCTTCCTTTGCCCTTCAAATGCTCTTTCTTTTTTCCTTCATTAAGTTCTACCTGAACTCTTGAGAGTCTCCAATTGATATTTACACCCGTCAAATTCTCAAATCGAACACTATAATCTTCCTGGAGTTTCCAACGAACAAAGTTACTGATAAAGGATCAATATAACTTAATACTGTACTTGTTTCTATTTTGTCTTTAAACAAGTTAATGGGTCGTAAATTAGTACATTTGGATTGTAATATATTTTCTTTTCTTTATTTATTTTGGAATTTAATGTCCTTATTAGGACTATGTAAGGCACGGATCTGAAGTTTAATCCTTCATATCCAAATTACATTGCTACCAGTAAATATACAACCTTGGAACACGTGAATAGAAAATGTTCTTATTGCAAAGACACATTTTTAAAATTTCTGAAGAACACAAAATTTATTCTGCCGAATGTTTGGTCTAGAACAGAAATGCTCAGAGTGCCCCAACAGACTAGTGTATCGCGACGAAACCACTAAGATGTCGGGAGAATATTGCGACATTCAAATAAAATATTTGATTAAATACATCCAAGAAGTAGGTTAATAGAGCTCAAGCCTTCAAGGCAAGTATGCACACTCTGTAGTTTAGAATACTATTAATAATTACAATGTAATAACATTTGTAGGCTAACAAGTAGCAGTGTGAGGTGTACGCCACGTAAAGGAGCTTGGTTTCTATGGTGTGGTATTTTCTTAATGTTGAAACCGGAAGACGTAGTAGATTTCTACCACTTCCGGTATTAAGGATGGATATGAAATATGGTTTTGGGGCGCATAATTGATTGCAAGAAACCGCTTCTCGCTATCTATTACCGTGTTTGCTCTATAGCAGCCTTTCCCAACCTGGAGTCCGCAAGCCAATCTGAGAAAGGCTCACAATAGTGAGAAATACACCATTTTAAGTTAAATGATCGATTTCATAATGACAAGTCAATTTGCGTGAGAAGTGATATTTGACCTACAGGTTGTTTATACTTCAACGGAACTTTTTTTTTTCTGACAGAACTAAAAAGCGTGTAGACACTGATGTACGTATTTATAAAATACCTTCAAACGAAAATTTTCTTTGACACAACAGGTAACTCGGAAAGGAAAGAGGGAATGAGAAATTCTTGCTCGGCATTCTTTCATTTGTCAAAAACCATTGAGTATATTTTCTAAGGTCCAAATGTTTTGTTTGCGTACTAGATTTTATTTGTTTACATATTTGCAAGATGTCAGTCAAGGTGTCTGGCCCCACGTTTGAAACCCAGGACCACCCGATTACGGAGTAGGTATCATGCCACTCACATGAATATACCACAGCAAAGAAAAACAAAAACACCCACATTCACACCCATATATATACATATTAATATGGGGAAGAAATATAAATACCGTACCAACCGTGTACATTGCAAGCGGTCCTTCATATATATTATAGACTCTAAAGAAGGCCACCACGTGGAAAAGGTTGGTAAAGGCTATAGTGATTAACGTCAAAACACTAAACGGTTGATTTCTACCAGTTTCGGTGGATGGATTGTCTTCAAGAACTCGATAATATATAATTCTCTAAAAAAGTATTGAACTTTTGGAGGTGAAAATTGTGAATACATTTATTGTGATTTGAAAATAACATTATGAAACCGCTCGCTATAGATCTTCTTTGCTTTTTGGTCAAGAAATTCTGACTCGTGCTTTTGACTGGCTTCTTTGAAACTAACTTAACACAATTCAGAGAGTTCTACAGAGACCGAAACAGATGATAGTCTGACGGTATCAGGTCCACGCTATATGGTGGATGCATAGAAAACTCCCAGCCAAGCTCTTGTAACTTCTGATGAGTCGTTAAAAGATGTATGCGATGTAACGTTACCAGATTTGTGAATCACACCCTTCCGTTGACCAATTTCGCCCATATTTTTTTGAATTGTTAGGTGCACTTGCTAATTGTCGACAGCACAGGTCCAAGTCTATCGTTCTACTTGGCGAGAGCAGCTCGTGAATCGCGATGCCCTTACAATTCCACAAAATGTACAGCATAATCTTTTTGAGATCTTTGCCACGGACGGTGGAGTTTCTTCTAGCTTTGGCCACGATCTTTTTTCGCACACTGTTGAAGTAGGTTTTCTGCTTTTCACCACTCGTAATCAACTACTTCAGAAATGACGTTTCAGTAGAAATTCGCAGTTAGTAATTCGATCGAGTCAGATCATGTGGCACTCAACGTCGAGCTTCATTTTGTAGCCAGCGTTCTTCAAATTTTTAACACTATTTGGTTATGAATGCTTCGATCCTTTCTGATGTCATGACTGTTTACATGCCTGTCTTTCCCGACTTTTGCCAGAATAGTGTCCACTTTTGCTGTGATTGAGTGCGCACTGCGAGAAGCATGCTGGAAATAGAAATTTCCAGAACGAAAGCAACTGAACTATCTTCTGGGTGTTGCTTTAGATAATGTATATTATCCACAAACAGCATAAACTTCTTAACGGACATGCGCATCATTTGCGTCTATACGGAATTAAAATTCTAAAACGTAACGCAGTATTGCGAAAGTTTACTCACCTTCACACCACAATACCTTACATCTGATCATAAGGATTCCAACATGTTTTTACATATTTACTAGCTTCAACTGTCAGGCATCAAATGACGTTAGACCTGATCCGCTGCGACTCTAAGACTTGGGACACTAACGCCATCTCATGTGAAAAAGGCTCACTTAAGTTTAGATTACCTTACATATACACGAGTATTGGTAAATCAAACTACTTACAAATCATATCACTTGTCTTCTGTGTGGGGTAATCCTACGTAATACATTTAAAAGACGAGGTGAGGGGATAACTCAATACAGGTGAAGGATAATATCAGGGCCGGATCTAGTGGGGGGTTAATTCGGGGCATTTGTCCTTGTACGCAACTGGTTGATAGTATGTAGGGGGCGCCATTACAATTGGGAGGAAGGAGACAGAGATATGTGTTTGCTCCGGGCGCAATATCTCGCCGATCTAGTCCTGGATAATACTTTAAAGTTTCTGTAGTACTTTCAAATATCTGAACGGTAGACAATGTCTTCTATATGCCCATATTCTTATTACCACTCCACCATCTACTGACAAAAAAGAATGAAAACTATAATACGAAAGAAACGTACAATTGATTCTAATTCAGTAATTTTACAATAAAACTAGCCTTTAACAAAGAAAGAAGAAAACATTGTCTGGAGATGATAAAGATACTAATCAACAATTTACATTGCGCTGAAGAAAATTGATAAATATAGATTTACATTCATAGCTTCCGAGAGAAAACAATTAAGTTTGTAAACTTAAAAATTGATGCAGCACGATAACTTTGCCACCTATTAAGAAGATACTCAAGTATGCCGTCATTAAACTTTTCAATTCGACAGTAGTACACACTATAATTAATAAGATATAGTCCAAATTAATGGTTAACTATTGAACTTCAATTTCTGTTCGACAACAGTATTGTTCAAAGTGAGACATATCAAAGCTGAAAAAAACTGACATGTCCAAGATTGTCATGCGTAGTTTTCAAGAATAGTCCTATAGTAAAAAAAACGAACTTCTATGGCACTAGAAAATTTGTCGTTCGTGCAATGGCGTATACTGGTTTGATGGCTTGAGCTATCACTAACCTTTATAACACCCAGTAGCGTATTTATGGGGAGATTCCGGGCTTAAGCCCCTCCCAAATTGTATTGACTATTTTAAAGTAAAAGAAATATCTTGCAGAATGTTAACATTTCCAAGAATAAAGTTAGTAAAGCCCTTCCTGAAACAAATCGTATACACGCCATTGATAACACTTGTACATTATTATTATTATTATTATTATTATTATTATTATTATTATTATTATTATTAGGGTATATTATTATTATTATTATAGTTTAGTTTCCACGTTATTATACAGTCTTCAAAATAAGAAAATAATTACAGCACACTTTCCTTTCATTAAGTAGGTTAATATGATTTCCTCTTCACTAGCAGGACTTATGTGATTAGTATTATGGAAAAGGATCGCACATTTCTACCTTTAATTGTTGCATGAATAACCCTATATTTTGCATTGGATATGTGGTAATGCTACTCACTAGAGTAAATGGAAGTTGTTCGAGTAATAAAGAGTGCTAAAATAGGCGATTAGCATCGAAGGGGCCTCAGTCTGGGAGAGCCTTCGCAACGAAACTCAAATAATGAGACAAGTATTTATAACAGCTATGCCAACTATCGCAAAATACCGTAAAACGCAAACTTTTCGTTGCATTGACGCAAACCGCTACAGAACGAAGCTCAAGATGTCCCAGACTATTCCCTAAGACCTCCAAAATGCACTGTCATTACTCGTATAACTCCCTTTACTCTTCGCTCACACCCGAGAAACCGATTTCTCTAGAGTCAACTGCTGTTACCTGGCAGCCTTTTTACATGCTGTGGGTAAAGGTTGAGCGAAGGGGAATGCGCTGATAACTACACGATTCTTGCTCCAATAGATTAACTAGAAAAGTGGTTTCTGCTGCATTTGCATATCGAAGGAAGCGAGACAGATTGCGTGCAATGAATTTAGTGGACGTTTCTAAGTACATACAGTTCACAGAAACTTTTATCATTGGAAGAAGATACTAAAGTATAAAATTATCAACACAGTTTAGTTTACATATTCTAGGCTTACCACAGGTAGGCCCGGAAGCCCACAAAATGCGCCACTGAGTTCGTTGCCAATCATAATGAATGATATTTTGTTTTTCTTTTGAAACAGATTATTTATGTATTGCATACGTAAACACATAATGCATATATTCCTAACAGTGAGACACGAACTTCTAACAGCCTTCTCCACTGGCCTACTGGTTAGCATGTGTGTAGGTGATCCCGGATTCCAGTCTCGGTGTGAGAGCACAAAAAAATTAATTTCACCATAATTCACTTTGATTTAATCGTTAGTGTTCTTTAGATTAACGGCTATAATCGGGAGACTTTTTTTTAAAAAAAACTTGCTTTGTTTTTCACTAACTCTTGACTGTGACGCACATACTATTTGATATAGCCGAACATTTTTATCTGCATACCAAGCTTCAAGAATAAACAGCAGAACAGGGAGTGTATTTTTATCCTCCATATGTTGGATTTATATTTCTATTTTCGTTTTATTCGCTAGTTTTGAAATTCTAAATAGGTCTATAAGAAATGTATGCACATTTTCTATTTACAATGTATACACTATACTTGTTCACAACTTGTGTGCACTACTGATTTTATTTTTTTGTTGTAAAGAGAAATTGTAATTTCAGAGGCAATATTTATGTACGACTGAAATTGCTTCGATATCTTCTTTTGTCTTAGTTCGTTTTTAAAAGAGTAAAAAGGGGATTGATTGAAAATTCTGTCTGCCTTTGTGATTCTCCAAATCTAGAATAGAACAAAAAAGATTTTTGCTTTTGTCGTTCGTCGGTGAAAATAAAGTAACGTGTTTTTTTTTTTAAATAAATAAAAGGATGGAAATAGGAGACGTTGCTTACCAATGAAAAAAAGAAGAGACTCGTTTTTGTTTCCCCAATCAATACTCTGCCGCTCGTCTTTTGTCCAGAGTTGATTGGATCACCTTACCCGACTACCTCACTCAGGTCTCGGAGAGCGATTGTGCAAAATTAATGGAATGTGGCCTTATGAACGAAAGAATCATGGGAATAGTTCTATCTGTATGCCCCTCAGTCAATGGCCATTTCCGAGTCTCCTTTATAACGAAATACTTTAGTTTGTATAATATTTACCTGTACCGTGGGCAAAAAGTGCTCATAAATATGTAATATACTTAGTAGAATGTTCATTTTAAATTAACCGAAAAGAAGAATGTTTTTAAGATATGTAAGAGATTATTATGGGATAGTTGTGGCTATGTACATGTTATGTGTTGACCTAGTCAAGTGAATTTATGTATTTCACGGTTTTAAAGGGAATATTTAAGACATATCAAGCAATAAAGGTGAGACTAATGATCTTTGAATATCTGAGTTGATTCTTGCATAAAGAAAAGTAATTATCGCTTCGTAACTTATATATTACAAGACGAACCAGGTTGACGACGCTTTTCTATAGAGTCGTTATAAAAATTTGGTTTACCAAACCCGGGACTTTTGAAAATTCAGTTCCCGAAGAAGGAAAGTAGGGCTGAATTTACTTGGATATTACCATTTATGAATACGAACTTAACCGTATTACGAAGCGGTAAGGTCATCAAAAGAAAAATGGATAGTGAAATAGTGCAACAGGAATCTAATACCAGTAATCCAGGTGAAATTAGTGCAACACCAAGTTTGTCATTTGAGGATCGACTTTTGTTAGCTGTGCAGCGACAAATTATGCAAATGACGACTGAGATAAAACAAACCATAGAACAGAAGTTCAACGAATATAACCAGATCATGGAACAGAAGTTCTATGAAGCTAACCAGGCCATGGAACAGAAGATAGAATTGAAATTCAACGAAGCTAACAAGACCATGGAACAGAAGTTAAACGAATCTAAACAGACCATGGAACAAAAGTTAAACGAATCTAACCAGACCATGGAAAAGAAGATAGAACTGAAATTTAACGAAGTTAGCCAGACTATGGAACAGAAGATAGAACTGAAATTCAACGAAGCTAGCAAGCAGTATGAAGGATTTAAAGCGGCATTGATCGCGAATTACGAAAATGACTTTTTGCTGGCAAACAGAGATGCCACTCTTAGAAATCAACATTTCAATCCTCGATTGCACAAATCTATTGTAGAGTTTGTTGTAAATGTCTATAATGAATTAAAGGTTGTTAATCCCTTGCAATCGGAGTCAAGAATAATTGCATCGATTCGCAATTTGCTTCCATTTAAATTACAGCAGATCTTATTTTCCACTCAGTGTATGAGTTTCAGTCATTTATTAATGCTTGTACAATGCTACGAAACTCAATATCATGCTATGAATCTAACACAACCAGGAATGGGTAAAAATAAGAATAATTCAGATCATTTGGTCCCTGTTCGGAATTTGAATATCCGAAGTGTGAATAATAATGAACCGAACCTAAGACGAGTCTACTCTAGCAATCAAAATGAACAAAATAGACAAGGTTATGTAGGGAATCCGCCTAACCTAATCAACCGAAGTAGACACAAAAATAATAGAAATACATGTCGAAATCCTAGAGATGCTACCAATCCTATGTATAGACATAATCATTGTTCACGAGATGGTACTTCGTATCCAAATTCAAATCACGATGAAAGACATGTACAACCTAATGTAGAACCTAACCACGATTGTGCGGTACAATGCACTTTATTAGATTCATATGCCAGTGCGAATGTAACATGATTACCGTTAACGAAATTAGGTTAAACCCATGTTGGTTATAGATTCTTGTGAATTTTCGTTTTAAAGTTTGTGTTAATATTAATAATGAAAACGATGGTTATAAATATTTGAAATGCATCTAGTTAAAGAGTTAGTAGCACCCAACATTCTTGATCAAATAAATAAGAATGAAAAATAACAATAATAATGAAAAATGTGTTTATTTAATAACAAAAAGGTGTCTTTTGTTTCTGTAAAATAAATTTATTTACTTCTATTTGATTATTCAAACGTAGGTTATGTTTAATTTTTATTCTTTCTTATTAATGTGAAGAATCATAATTCAATTTATAATTAGTTAAAGGCAAAAATTATTTATATTAGATTGATTTGTGTTTAATTATCAAAGATTTATTGTAAATGTATTTATGTGAATGATAATAACTAATATTTTATATATATATGAGGGTTAACCAAAAAGTAATGAAGATATATACGAGGTGTGATCAAAATATAAAGAACATATGTAATGTACGAACATTAATCTAATCAGACCAGTGGTTCTTGAATATAAAAGCCAAGCCTACTCATGACTTTTATATTCAGTCCCTTTGTCGGGCGACATTTTCTATAACGAAATACTTTAGTTTGTATAATATTTACCTGTACCGTGGGCAAAAAGTGCTCATAAATATGTAATATACTTAGTAGAATGTTCATTTTAAATTAACCGAAAAGAAGAATGTTTTTAAGATATGTAAGAGATTATTATGGGATAGTTGTGGCTATGTACATGTTATGTGTTGACCTAGTCAAGTGAATTTATGTATTTCACGGTTTTAAAGGGAATATTTAAGACATATCAAGCAATAAAGGTGAGACTAATGATCTTTGAATATCTGAGTTGATTCTTGCATAAAGAAAAGTAATTATCGCTTCGTAACTTATATATTACAAGACGAACCAGGTTGACGACGCTTTTCTATAGAGTCGTTATACCTTTTAGGCTTTTATTACTTTTCGAGCACCACTCTTTGTCTGGAGTTTTGTTACTAAAAAGTTGTATTCATTCTTAACTCTTGCCCTTCTCGCACAACTGTTGAACGCATACTTAGATCCTCTAATATTAATTCCAAAATCTCATTTGAGGGGTAGTAATGTTAGAAGTCCAGTACCCACCACTTTCTGACCCCCCCCCCCTCCCAAAAAAAATCATCTTTTCGTACAAAACAGTCACCAGTAACGCACTTTCAACTCTAGCAATCCTTATTACGGAAGCAAGGACATATTGGTCAATGAGTAATTCCAATATGCAAACCTCAAAACCTTTTAGATCCGCAGGTTGCATAAACATTTAGGCGAAAATATTGAAAATGTGAAAAACAAACTAGGACAATTCGAAAAGAAACTTCCGTTTGCGCATATGCGAGAAATGGCCGGGAAAAGTGACGTCAGTCATGTGGCACTATGTGCAGTAGTTCAGTAGACAGTGAGAAGTGGAAGAAGAAGATTGTGTTGCAGGAGTTCACTCGTCCGCTATAAGAATTGAAAAAGAACGCTCCAATAGAAAAACCCACTAAATGTGACGTACGTGCGGTAATATGAATGTGCGATGTTTATGGACTAAACGAGATGAGTAAAGGTGTCGTACGTGAATGATGTCGTATGTTTAAGGATGGACAAACGACGTGCATGGTGCGGCAAGAAATGGGCGACTATTTGTAGTCAACAATGAACTCATGCAGAAAACTGACAAAACTGTCCGTGAAGTCCGTCTGTGCACGATATCTGTACTTTCTGTTCTATCTTCAGGCACATAAAACAGTGGCTTGCGTCGCACCGTTTCGACAATGACAATGCACTCCACAATGCTGTTAGGAGGTGGCTTCATTCCTAGGCCAGAGATTCTTCTGCAGAAAGAATTTCAAACGTTATAACAAGTGCATTAATTTGTTAATTCGTATATTAGAAGTTCGGAATCTATGAGTGTAGTGTATGTCATTCATAACCAAACGGCAGTCTTTTTCCGAATTGCTCTCGTAACAGGAAAAATGGTCAAACTAAATACCTAGTTCATAATGAGATCGTTAATTTAAAATACTTTACACATACAAATAAACATATTACAAAACTGAGGACAGATCTAGTAAGATCTAACAGCAAGTGCCATCTTAAGTGCTCATTGTAAAACGAGTCAAGTTTTTCTTTTATTTGTTACCACCTTTCTCGATATCAGAATACATAACAAAATTAATCAGTATCTTTGTAATGTACCATTACAGTTGAAAGTAATGGCAATTTTTTTTTACGCACCCTGTACCTAGTAATTTTTTTTTTATTCAATTTCGGTTTAGCTACACAATTTATTTACTCCCTTTACTTCGAATTAAATATAATGAATCGAAAGGTTTCATTAATAACCATATTTCCCACTGTATAATATATTTATTTATATTTTGATTAAGTGTAAATCCCATTTTCTGATATATAAGTTGAAAAGTTTCCAGGTTTACCATTCTGACGTCATACCGAAACATAGTTCTGTCATTGGATATAAATTTTCTTAATTTCAGACCAATGTAGAATTTAGTCAGGTACCTAACCTTTTCCCTCACCCCCTCTCAGTAGTCCATAGTCACTTTCAGATCCGGTTATATCTGGATTTACCAAATTTCCATTCGCTTTGTAATTTCCGCGGCTAAAGTTTTCGTTCTGATTGGAGGAATTCTCCTACCTCTGGCTTTTTCGGCGCAATGTTATCAGAATAATCAAGAACGACTCTACGAGCACAGCCGTGGAAATCAACTACGCTATACTGGCTGGTAAAGACGTGGATTTCGAGTGTAAAACAGGTAAAATTTAGACTAAATGTCATCGTAAACGTCATGTGATTAATCGGGAGCCAGGAAACCCATATTTTTGTTGAAAGAACTGCAAAACCAGGGGAAAATATCTGATTCAGGATTTCGGTTTGCAGGAAGCCATGTTTGCTGCCCAGCTATAACAGCAAAAGTGAAAGAGTGACTTTACTTTTTTTTCTTGTTATTCCAAATTCAATTAGGGATTAGGGAAATTACGACCTGATTAGTGCATGTTGGTCGTGTATTAAGTAAATGTGATTTATTATTATTTATTTCGTAATTGCATGTATGTAGTAGGTTTGATAGTACTGTAAATAATCATAATGGCAGCTTAAGTTAGTTCAAAAGGGCTCCTATCCCCTTTTCTGAATTGAACCGGTTCTAGCGGGGGAATGGGTTAGTTATTGTTCGTTTTAGGGCCTTTTCCCCTTTCAGGGGAAGGGACCCTCCATAAACTTCGTTAAGGTGCCCCCCGGGCATCAACTTTTGGTAGTCATTATGTAAACAATTGGTCAGGTCAATTGGACCTAGTGTTTACCTTTCTCATTTTGCCCCCTCTAAATTTAATAGAGCCGACGGTATATATCAGAAGGGAGTATTTATTTTGTCAACATGCATGTAACTAAATGGTGCATGTTTGGTTTAGTTAGTTGTTTTATGTATAGTATTAGCAGTGGTGTATGTAGTTAGTAGTTTTGTGTGAGTGTGTGAATTTTCGATTTGGACAGTGTATAAATATGTGTTAATTTAGTACCATTTTCCTAACAGAAATAAACCAGAGTAAATATTAAATTTCTGATTAATGAGTACAAGTATACATTTCAGTACACGGTAAATTATGCCTCCACTACAGCGCCACAGCGTCCGGTTTCGGTACTCAATTGTTTGTTGACAATACGACATCGCATAACTTAGTGATCTAGGTTGTTGGATTTTAGTCATTTATTCAAAAATTACTTTCATTGGACATGGATTTCGGGTCAGATGAGTATACCTTCGTATAAAATAGCATGAGATCTTACTGTACTGAAAATTTCAGCTTGCTAGGGTCAGTAGAAATTGAAATATCCGCCGAAATAAAGAATACCTATTTTCTTAATAGAAGTAAAGTCCATATGCTGTTACTGTTTGGTTCAAAATGTAGTATTAAATTCTTTTTTCCCGTGGCTGTCGAAAATTCCATTGTTGCTTCAGTTTTATCAACAAATCAGAAATAGATTAATCATTGACAATTTAACTTTCCGTAAATACATGTATGATTTTTTTTTTTAAACCTGCAAGGTAAATACAATTTGGGTGCTTCGAAATAAAGAGTACGTGGTTCGATGAATGTGATCGTGTGGTGGTTTGAGCGTGATAGATTGTGATAGTTATATATATATATATATATTTATTACTGTGTAATGTAAATATGTGTATGGCCTGCGTGTAAAATGTATGAAATAGGGTGTCTATAAAATATTACTTCGCGCGAAAATTAGTAGATAATGAATGAATATAATGGTATATTAATAATATGATATAAAATATAAATGAGATGATGACCCCTATAGTTAAATGGATAGGCCTAGTGTATGTTTTATAGTGAAAATATGAATATGTTTACGAAGAAAAGAAAAGATCTCTCGCGTTTTGACTTCTACACCAGTACATTCATCCAACCGAGTTTGCTACTTGAATAGTAAATTGTAGTTGGGAAATTGTCTTTGCATTTATGTACCTCATGATAACAGCCCCGGAATCTTAAAACTTTCAATAGATAGGGTAGCATCATGTGGGAATTACTTCTAAAGGATGACAGAAATGATAATTAAGAAAACCAACTGCTATATCCTGTGATCATCGAAAAGTACAGGTTTCGGTCATTTGTATCTTTAGCATTCATAGCCTCTCCGAGATTTTTTTTTTTTTTGTTTTTGTTGCTTACCTTATTTATTTATTGTGCAGTGTTCATATAACTCAGTTCGGACTATCCGATTAAATTAACTGCTACTAAATGTAGCGTACCCGGACGTCGACCCCTAGTCCCCTTAAGTATTTTCATGTCTTTTCTTAGTTTAATTAGATGAGGGAAATTAACGACGTCCCAGACGGTGGCATGTCTGCGCTGGGTAGCCATCGGTGATGTTTCGGTAATAGAAGTCACCGATCCAAAATTCAGTTTATTTATTTAATTTTTTTAATTCTGGCAAATCACTAATTAGGGATACCTTAGCTATTACTCTAATTTCCTTACTATTCTGGAATCTTCTAGTTTCCAAGAGGTCGGATGATTTTTTTTTTTCTTGAAATTCTAAATTAGCGCCTTCTCTAACCTTCCGGACGATTTCCGGGAACCTGCTGGTTTGGGCCGGATACGGGGATCGGATTTCAATCTTACAACCGAATTCTTGTGGGATTGGGATCTGATGGACACAGAACTTGCATCCTTGGCAGCAGGGCGTTCCTTGAGTCTACGTATTTGAGTAGACCACCCTTTTGGCATGTTAAGAATATTTTGGCTATGGATTTGTCGAGATAGAAATTCGACTTTCGTCTTTGTAGCGTTAGTTACTTCTCACTTAAGTCTTTGGCGCCACTATTCTTCGTCTTCCTTCTTCTCTATCTCTCTCTGTCTTCATTACTTCGAGATTTTTTTTTTTACTTTTTCAACCTTCCCCCCCCCCCCCGGTTTCTGAAACTCATGAAAATGTACAATATTCCATATCACTTATTTCGATCGTATGTACTAACTGAGACATCGAGGGATGCAATTCGTGGAGGTATTGCAGCACATCTCGGGACCATTTTCGCGATATTCAATCCACCACTGGAGAAATTGATGGGAAGGTACACTATGCTTTCGGATTCCTAGAAACATTCGTTATTCATGGATCATACAAATTATATCCATTGACGACTGATTTCTGGTTTTTATTTCTATTGATTGGTCATATAGTGTGTATGTATTAGTAGTCTGGGCCCACTAGTTTCCAATAACATTGATTTTTTTTTTATATACATCTATATATGTGCTTACATAGTTTTAAAAGTTACGTGCCTGCTCAATTTGTTACATTTCCACCTCTTATGTCACTAAATAACACCAACTATTTTTTATATATACATATGCGGATCTTTAGTAAATTGAAAATGATTATTGATTATCGGGTTTATACATAGAAAGTACAATGTTGCAACCTTATGAGAGAAAAAAGTGAATTTTGATAGTCAGGGTTTTTGTTTTGTCTTTGAGCCAATAAAATATAAACATTTATAAAATATGAATACTTGTCGAATATGAACGGTTATGTAGAATTTAAACGTCGACAAAATACTACGATGGATATTAAAGTGAAATTTATTGTATTGAATAATATGAATATATATATATACGAGTATGTATGTAATGGGCTCGGTATTTACCCTGGTTTTGTTTAGGTTGCCATAGGTTTTTGACACCCGACCGTTACCAACTATTTGTGACATATAGTGTTACCGCGTATATTGTAATAAATTACATTTTGTTGAGTGGTTACTGATGTCTGTAACTATTAAAGTTGAATATAATGTTAAATACCGCATGTAAGTAAAACGAGTAGCAGGTCGTAAGATAAGTAAAATAACCCTAATCCTCATCCAAATTTATTCGCAAGATCAAAGTGAAATTAATAACCTACGAAACAGTGTGCCCCACCAACGAATCTTCTATCAGTAGACTCTGAAACAAATCCTTCCCCTACGATCAGAAATTTAACTATTCAGTGACTAGAATCTTTTGACTACAAGATCTATACTATAAAGAAAATTACTGGTCTTAAATTTAATGAAGAGAAATTTAGTTGATAACTTAATGTGAATACCGGAATATGGAAATATGTTCTCAATATCTGTGACTGGATTCAAAATTTTTTTTAACCTTGATAAACTTTGAAATTTTATATTGAGTGCGTCGAGTGACGAAATGAGAAATATAAATATATATGTGATATGAAGCGACTATTTGTCTATAGCTAAAACAAAAACAATTAAACACTCTCATGGACACAAACCACAGTGCGAAAAGAGAGTTGGAAAAAGGAGCTATTATCGATGTGAGAACAAAGACTCATAAAATCGTCGAAATGTCTCCTCTTGGGACAGAGACCTAATAAAATGTTACTAAAGTGTTTTTTTTTTTTTAGAATGATTAACCAATTATATATATATATATATATTTTTTATTTATTTTTTCTTTCTTTTTCCGCAACGATATATATATATTCATTACATTGAATCCTAAATGTATTGATCTTTGAATTTTTTTTATTTTTGTCTTTCATTTTTTTTTTTGTCAAATACTCTTTTATGTAATTCAACTTTTAATATATATATAGGAAGAGAAATGTGTTATTTGGTCTTGATAAAATTAGCGAATTTCTATGCATGTTAATGAAACATTCTTTCCATGTATTAAATTTTTTCCCTGTTATGTCCAACTAATTTTTCTTTTATTGAAATGTAATAAATGTATATAGTAATGTAGTTAGGTTAGTTTAATTTAACTAAATACAACCCGAAGTATACATTGTCCTGTATGAATGTGTGTGTGAGTGAAATGTAGGTTTAGTATTAAGTGCATCCATTATTTTGACATATATGTGTGATTTATTATAATTAATGGTAGTTATCAATTAAACTCATTGAATGTTAATACTAACTTAAGTTGGCTCTATGAAGGAAGTAAAAAGGACTGAAATAGCCTGAACGAATGATCAGCATGGGAGAACTGTGAGAGTCAAAATCTTCTACGAATATGTAATACTCTGACTTTTTTTTTTCTTTGTGGTCTATTCTAACATGCCATCAACTTCGTCGTTTATTTTTCAAATATTGGATATTAGTGGAAATATTGAATAAACTGTAGAATTAAACTTTCTCATCTATCTCAGATCTAGATCGGGATAATTTGGTAGTTAGGGTTAAATGGATCTAGATCGGGGATGTATGGGTTAACATGTGTCTACCCTTGATCACCTTAATACCAAATATTAACCCAATAGCTATTGGAATTCGATAATTATTCACTTTTCTTTACCATATTTTTCAAAACAGTAACAGCTTCCTCTTTATCACCTTCTTACTTTACCTCTTTCCTTTTCTATTTTCCTTTTCCTTTCTTCATCTTCTTCTTCTATTTTTTAATAAAACTGAAAAGGGGGTCGTGACTGGGAATCCTAGGTGTAATAAACACGGTCATGTATTTAGTTATTTTATTTCATTCTCTTTAGAAGTCCGATAAAAAGTTTTCTCGTTTCGATCGAATCTAGTATGTTCAAAATTAAGAAACGGCTAATATATTCCAACGTAATTAGACATAAGCTGATAGCTTCATGAACATCCCCACCAGGGGTGAAGGGTTCCCACTTACGACTTATTCTTTTCTTCAAACAGTTTTAGACTGACAAGCAGTGACAGGATTCGTTGTTATGGAAACGGTAGTTTCTATGGCAACGACGACTTTTCCCTTTTACATCTTATGTTGTAGCTGAATGATATTTCTCTTTCATAGTGCAATACTTATAATATGTAAGGTTCCATTACGCAGTAATGAAGGAAATGAACTGAAATCTCACTGAATTCCGGTGGTAATCCACCTTAATCCTGACTATAAACGCAAGATACTTTAGTCATGCTAATCCCAATAGTTCACGGAGAGGATAAAAGATAGCGCTAGCTGCGCTGCCCCCTATCTAACACCAAGAAATGTCCCTGTAAGTGTCACCCGAATTGGCGTTTGGCCAATCAGTGTCCTGTTACTAAACCATCAGGGACAAATCTAATCATTCATAATTGATTTTGTTCGTATTTGTGGACAATTATGAATGATTAGATTTCTCCCTGATGGTTTTTAACAGAACACTGCGAGTGTATTGGCTAATGCCACACACCAATTCGGGCCACTCGGACTATAGCATGAAGGCAATTTGTACACGAGCCGAGAGCTTGCGAACATTTAGTTTTAAGTAATATATTTACCTACTCATTGTTGCTAGAAAGATCAATTTTCATAACAGCAATACGTGATTTATCGGTCCGTATCTATTGCAATATGTGACCTGTCCTATGTTTGTCGTTGTTTCTGAGTAAGAATCAGACCTGATTCGGATATTCACGTAATTTGAAATTGTTTAATTTAGCTTAAATATTCAACAGAAAAAGGCAGTTGAATAAAATTGAATAAACACAAGGAAACAATGCAGTGAAATAAATTACTTGTGTTATTTCCTTCGAAATGGAAACACCACTTTTAGAAGTAAGTTAATTTTCAGTTATTTGAACAAATAATGAGGTAATTTATTACTGTATATACACTAAACGTTTAGGCCATGTGAAGATACTGTATTTTATAAGAAAATTGAGCGTTAGAAAACAGCTTTCTGAATTGAAACTAAATATAATATTGTACCTAGGTAGATTTAAGGAGTAATTTTTTTAGCTTTGAAATCATTATATATTTCAGTTGTTCTTAGTGGCTAGTATAGTCATAAGGAACATCATTTTAGTAATATTATATATATATATATATATATATATATATATATATATATATAAAACTTACCTACGTTAGGATCATTGAGGCCAAGAAAAACGAACAAGGGTTCATATCTGAGTAGATTTAATTTACTACGAAACAAATATTTAAAGAAAATAACATTTCTAAAATAATGGAAATGAGGCATGAACCCTATGCTTACAGATAGGATGGTTATGAATGTTATTTTAATTAATGTTCCTCTTAAACGTATCATGTTAAGTTTCGAAATTAATCTACGGTAAGTCATTGGGGAGCAGTCAATTTTCCAATGGGAGGAATGTAAAAAAAAAAGTAAACTTTCGTAATATATACATATTTTTATATAAAATACATATTATCTAATACTATATATTTATTTAGTTAATATTTTGTTTTGTTAGTTTCGTAATGTTACTGCTTATTTTCTTAGCTTTTGATGTATGATCCATAGATGATGATTAAGCGGGAAGTAAGCCACCTGTTGCGAGAATGCCGACCAATTAATCAGTTCATATAACGTGTCACACATCACAGTATGAGCAATTGTTACGACTTTGGTTGCAGGCCGTTTACAACCACTCCCGGGGAGAACTTTCAATACGCAAAAGGAAAAAAGACAGTACAGGGAAAATACTGATAATTCACGCTAAGCACGATCGGAGATGTGCACGAGGGCAGTGATTTTGCCGGACTTTTTTTAAAAATCTGATCCAGTTCCTGATTCATTTCGAACTCTGATAATAAACACGCAAATTGAGCTCCATTTTGTTGACTTTATCTAAGAGAACCATTTCGTTCAAATTTCATGTGGGAAAAGATTCATATGTCAAACTAGATACTACAATATTAATAAAGACCAACAAAATAATTAATAGACATATTTTGTCCTTCTAACACTTCGGATATCACAGAATTTAAATTATTCGTGGGTTCCGAACCAAGGTTTTCTATGCTGTTAACAGAAAGTTACTGAATTTCTCTTCGGCACTATCTTCTTCAGTCCAAGGCTCGGAATCGCGGAATCTTAAGTTGAAATCTTTATCAGTATATTGCCGTGATTTGGGGTGAGACGATTTCTTTTCGCACAAACAATTTGGTTTATTGTAGAAAAATATTCTTTCTACAGTCACGGTTCCAACCGAAAGCAGCAGTAGCATCCGGGCAGCTGGTGCTAGAGCTGAAATATTTCAGCTCTTTCCTAGTAGCATGAAAATCTCACATGTTACGCTGTGACGAAATGCTTTCAGAATACCGCTTATAAATTTTGTATTCCTCATTCATTTCATCCGCGTTACATCCACAAAGAAGAGTCATTTTTTAAAACAAGGAGTTTCCTTGCTTTTTGGAAAAGCTGAATACAAATCAGCAAGGTATCTGAATTCATCAGATAATACAATGTCTATACCACTCACAACTTCCTGTTTTACCTGCCCTATTTTCCTGCATTTTAGAAACGGCTTATTTTCATCTTATAGAAAATCGCTTTCACTTAAAACATTCGAAAGGCATCACTTGATATCTACGAGGTACATTCAAGTTATAACACCTCCAATTTTTTTTCAAGACTGCTTACACATAGAAACATGCTGTTTATTTTAAAATACACGAGCATTCGTTGTCAATGCGTGACAGAGATGGTACCGTGTAGCACACAGAACTTTAGCGGCAGCGGTAAGATTGATGACTGTTTTTGATACTTAAGATAGTACTAAATTGGCAACGTTTTCATGACAAGAATAGCGTTTAATTATTTATTTTCTCCATTTGCGTGGTGTGTGTGACTGCTTAAAATTCATCGTCAGTTGAGTAAGACATATGACGATGGTATTGTGGATGTGTCTAATGTGCGTTCGTGCGCGCGAAGGTTCAAAGAAGGCAGAACGTCATATGACAACAAACCAAGACAATTTCTGCCTCGCACAAATAGGTCTGACGGCAGTGTGTACAGATTCTACGGAAATGCCAACTTCGGAAGCGATGTGTTCTACACTCATTCGGTGATCTCCCAAAATAACTTTCACCACTCGTTCGATCATGTCGTCAGACTTGTATTATTATCTATTATTTATGTTATCAAACGTACTGTTATGTACAGATAAATATTTTTTTAAATTATTTACTTGAATAATTTATACTTTGAAAAATATTTTGTGGTCCAGTTTTTGACTTTTCGCGATCTGGTCGGACCTGGACCGCGGTTCGCCAGTTGACAACTATTTATATAGATATTCAAAGGTATAATACTTCAAATAATCACAGAATACAATCCCAAGCAACAAAATTGTAAATTCTATGGTGAAATGTGAACATGCCCACTCATCAAAATGTTGCCAGATTAGTTTTAGCACATGAAGTGCCAGAACGCCTATTCTTATGACAGTAGTCTCTGTATAGCCACACAGAGTACAAATAATTTTAATTTTCCCTTTTCTATTTCATTAATTGTTTCTCAAAATTAACATGTATGTGAGTCTTACTATTACGGACATGACACTTGTTAATATGTAGGATACCGGATTACAAACGAGAGCACAAATGCTGAAATATCTTTCGTACCTTTTGAACCAATGAGTTGAGTTGATTTTGAGTTTAACATCCCTTTCAGCAGCGAGGCTATATGAGACAGGACCTACTGATTAACGTGGAATCCGAAACACATGACCTCCCGCCGGGAATCGAGCCCGGGTCTCCCACGCCACCTTTCCGAATGAATTGTACTTAGTGAGAGTTTAGCTCGAATTGAGCAAGCACCGAAATTTAAGACCGGATATGTACTTTCATACCAAAAACAATGAATTTTTTTGAGTTTTTCCCCTTTTCTAATTACGTACAATATTTTATCGAACATCGGTTAATGGGTAATACTGAGACAATGCGTAGGCTACAAAAGGTCATATTTTTTTTTTTCAAACTGCAATAATACATTTTCATCTCAGTGATACTTTTCTTAATTTTCTTGTATTGCGAATATATACATTTTATCTATTAATTATTACACAATTAGTACGAACTATCTATTACGTCACTTGTGAATACAAAAAAATCAAGCAAACAAAGAAAATTTGAACTAAGCTGGTTTGAATTATTGTGATGAAAGACTATAATTATTGTCCAGTTAATATGTTAGATATAGTATAAATCTTATCCTGCATACTTAAGAGTCACCTCTGACATTCCTAAAAATAAGAATAAAAATAAAAATAAGGTTAGGAATGACATATCAACAATCTTTTAACATTAACCTACTGTTGTTTGAAAAAATACAGTAGATAATTCAAGAAAAGGAAATTTAACTAAAAACCGTTCTAAAACTACTTTTTAAACCTTGATACAACGAAGCTGTGCTACCTGGATTCTCTGATATGTTTCGTCTGCACATGATCCCGGTTTTGATTCACGGTGAATTCGTCAAAAAAAAAAAAAAAAAAAAAAAAAAAAAGACTTCTTTTGAAATTTTATTTTTAAACAACCTAAATCCACTTCCTTCATTGCTGCTAGTCCAGTATACAATCCAGACAAGACGAGTATTTATTCCATATTAGTTTAGTTGTGTATAGCGAACTGATTCAGCGTTAACTTTTTATGTATTTGCACGGAAATAGTTGAATAGCTACGATTACATATCAATGTTAAAAGGAGGAATATGAGGTATGCTACCTTGGATGAGAGAATTGCCCGTGCTATTAGGGAGTTTAAAATGTACAGAGACATAGGGAAACTATTAAGGTGTTTAAGATACATGACGAAGATGCAGAAAATCCGGCGTTTCTTTTGACGGCTTCTAAAAACTGATGGCAGACCACGATGTATACCTAAATGCATGGTGGTTCGTTTGAGATATTCAATATCTGAATTTTCATTTCATTTCTGTGTGATATCTGCATCAACTTGAGAACCTTTAAAAAAAAAAAAAAAAAAAAAAAGGTAAAAGATCAATTAACATTGGATTTTATTATTTTTAGTTAAGTAACGCTGTCACATTAGTGGCTAAGTAATGTTCTTAGCTTTACAGGGTTATATTACAATATAAAATGGTAATAATAATAGGATAATATTCTTAACTCTTTAACCTCCCTTTAACATCAACGCTATCCCTCACTGTTTTTGTAAATTTGTGCCGCGTGGCATTTATGGATGCCTCACGTTAATTGCTTTTGCATGCCAAATGGTATCACGAAAGTCTACAGGAATCGTTTTAATGTGTTGAAATCTTTAAGAAAGTGGCCCCGTAGACTTAGTGCATGTTATTATGAAATAATTCTTGTAACAATATAAATTTCAAATGTTCCAAGTACATTTATATTTTATAGTACTTAATTATTTGTTACAAATAATCAAATAATTATACATAAAACTTACACATTTGTTTTGTCTAGTATACAAGCTTGCAGAAGAACACTTTTATAAAAGAAATACGTACAAATAAAATTATCCTTTCTTTGATTTTACAAATATAAGAAAATCGAAACTCTAGTCTTCAATATACATTGAATAATGGACATAGCAATATTTATTTGCCCCTACAAAGTGGAATATATATGATGTAAGTACGGAAAAAATATAATAATACTACCGTATATAATATTATGTTTTCTATTATGTGTGTATTTCACGTTTACGTGTAGTCGAGTAGTGAGTATGCCCTTGGGATAACCTTCTTTTACCTTCGCATCTGACGAAGTGTAAACTTCAGAAACGTACTTTGGAATTGTGTGTATAAAATTAGCACTTTTGTACTCTCAATTTTAGAGAGGCAGTCGCGAACCAAGGGTTTTTTCTTTACCTTCCAGTTTTCGAGAGGAAACAGAATAGTAGGATCAAAACCGAAGGTAAAATATGAATATCTCAGTCCATGCCTCTGAAACATAGGTAACATAATGTACCCAGTATATTTTAGAATCAGCTACGGGAAAAGTGATTAATGTTTTACAATCGTTTCTATTATTTTGCCTCCCTCCCCTCCCCGATCACATGGAAGCAAAGAACCGTCCATCTAAATCTAATGTTTGGTTCGATACTGCCTCTCAAAAAGTGTGGATATACAAAATGCCAATTTGTACCCACAGTTGTAAGTTTCAGCTTCTGCAGTATATAAAACAAAAATATTTCAGGTATTTTATATTAGGTACTCTATAATATGTTAGAATTCATAAAATCACAATTACCTTTTCCTGCTAATTTGTTTTACAAAGAAACTATCAACACAAAATCGTTGTTCACATCCCACGCGTTCACATTTCGTGCGTGGAGTTTTACTTTGAGCAACTTTTCTTCCTTGTTCTTGCTTTAGGTTTTCATAACAAACAACACAATGTAATTTTGATTTTGTTGTTTTCAGAAAATGATTCACATTCTCAGTTTCTGCTGCAACACTTTCACTGCACCGCAACAGTTTCAAAGCCACATGTTCTCTGAACGTCGTTACGGAAATCTTTCTCTGAGTCATCTCGTTGTTTACTAAATAATCATTTATAACTGTAGCACCCAAAATCAATTCTACAGCCAGTTTTCTGTCCCACTTTACTCCTCGTCGTAGTGGAGCACTCTTAGACTTCATATGATCAAATCAGTGAGACTGTTCAGCTTTCCCCTGTATGTCCAATTACGACAATTTCTGGAATATCAAATTTTACGAACACTTGCTGATACATACGTAAATTATGAATTACCGTTGCATTATCACTTACCCAAAACACTTTATACTTTTATTATCGAATGAGACACAACATTTATGCCACGTGGCCTGTTCCTATAAATTCCGTCTTAAGTGCCGCGTGGCATCAACCTATGCCTAAAAAAAGTGCACAAAGTGAAGGACTTTTTATGCTTTCGAAGATTATACACATGCAGTATGCAGAATAAGACAAAATAAAATGAGAATAATCAAATTACGTGTTGGCCCCAGGGATATAGTTTTTGCGAATACGTTGTGGCAGTTAAAGGGTTAATGTCTAACTAAAATACACAATGATACAGGTGAAGTATACACAATTTCAATATAGACCTAGTACGGATATAATCACATTGTGCACTGAATACGTAGATTCACAGTACAACTATAATATTACTTCGCTTCTTGTTTTGCTTTGTATGTATACTTTAGTGTATTTTCTTGCTCTTCTTGTTTCTAATAGGCTACTTTGGAAAGCACAGGATTTTATATGCAACAAATCACTTATAATCCTGTACATATATTTAATTGTAAATCTCAATTTTACATTTTACAAAATACATGTAAAGCAAAAGACAATATTGAACTTGGAATAGAGAACAGTCTAGAATGCACATACTTTATAATAGCATTGAAGAAATTTCAAGACCCTCTGAGAAATACTACGAAAGCGTTATGACATCATGTGCTATCATGTCTTATTTCTAATCTAAGAATAGTGCGCGGAAATTTGTTTCTATTTAATTTCATAATATGTTCTATAATTCTAGAGAGATCTCTTCTCCAAATTTTAATATTGTTTTCTTTTATACAAACTTTGCAAAATATAAGGGGGTCATTATACTATCGATATAGTGTCTCGTGATATGGGATCATATGTATTTATTTCTAATTAATTAACTAAAATCTTTGACAGCATATACGCGTAAATTCTTCTTTAGACAATGCTGGATACCGACACGAATGAACGGTGTTTTAGGATCGTATTTCGATTACAAACAGGGATAACTGATCTCAAATTAAGAAATAACCCAAGGTAACTGTGTACTTCATTTTGTAATTTTGCTCGTGTTGGTCTAATGTAGGAGTGAACAATTTTCAACTAAATTGTCTACTATGCTATTACGTTACAGAGGAACCAAGTTGATAGAATAACTTAGTTTGAACAAATTTTCTTTCGTGTATTGAATATTACTTTTCACTTCTCAGTGATTGATTGATTGATCGATTGATTTCATGTTTATGCTCCTTGTCATTTTCCAAGCTTGGTTAATGTTTCGGCACTCCAATGAATTGTTTTTGATAACATATTTTATTTGGCGCTTGGCGTTTTGGCACGAATCAGACACAGTTTTAATGAGTGGGCGTTCTGATACCAGGTCAACTCTATAAAGGTAATTACACGTATGATTCCGATGCAAGTGTTCTTTTATCGTCAAGTGTTTCCGTGCACGTGGCCAAGGTTTTGATTTCTGATTGCGGTACTCGCTTCAAATACAAACTCAAGTTTAGTTCGGATTCTACTTTAAAAAGTAAATCTCGCCTTTATATAGCCTCAGTGCTAAATAGAACGATAAACTTGAGTCAATCAACTCTGGAGTAAGTCCGTAGCTATGAGGGCTAGCTACACCTGGCAGGCAGATGACTACGGATTCAAAATGTATTTCTGACTTAAGTTGATCTCCTTTAAACAGAAGATAATTTGTTAATATGATACTTCTGGATTATGGGTAAGGTTACGAAGTAATCCTCTTTTATCCGAACATGTACTCTTTTCCATCTCTAAAAATAATCTGGGCGAACTTTGGGGGAAATGGCTCTTTTCTAGGCTACATACCTGCTCCACATTCAAAATTCATAATGATATTATATATTGCTTAATATTTGTACATAAATATTGACGTTTTAGGGACAGCTATCAGTCTTTCTTCAGAGAAAAAAAACCGGACGACCTAAACTATCCAAGTCTATGATTAGGTATTGAATTACTTATTTGGCAAATTAAACGCAAATGATGCTTTTAAATCACACGTCCTCTCCGTCATCATGTGTTTACATACACCGTATTTAACGGAATGATCTGGTGTGTGCTCATGTGCCACAACTGTCTCTAAAGGACTCGAGCATGACTAACACCCATCAAGCGGACACCGCCCTTAAATCGTTGCAATGTTCGATTTCCAAAGCAAACCAACGTATCCAGCTCTAAGTGCAAAAAGATTAAAAGGTTCGACAACAATCTTTCATCATACATTTTTGCACTGAATGTGGTGTTACAAATAATAAACTATTAATAATAAAACTCAGTGAGTTAAGTGACTATGACCCAGGTCTGCACCTGAAGATATAACAACAATTGAGGTTATGGAAGAAGAAAAAGAAAAAGGAAATAAACTTTCCGTAATGGAAATTGTAAAAGTCTTTTTTTTTTTTGGTGGATAAGAGATGGCGCTGTAACCAATAAGTATTGGAGAGCTTTGCTCTCATTTTTTATTCAATTTTAAATCTTTACAGTTCATTACTTTGGACAATTTTATTATTTGTTACAATTTTAATATATATACATTTTCAATATGTTAATGCGCCGCTTATCCTTCAGTATTATTACATTAATAGTGTGGTAAACAATTTTATTTAAAACAGGCAATTCGGCCATCTTGGCTCGTGCCATTTTAGTACATTTACTTATTTGAAACAATTTATAATTAAAAACAAATATAGTGATATAGTCCACAAGGCCCTAATGGCTGGGACTTCCTTTATAAATCTCCCGTAAGGGAGGTGACTGAAAGAAAGAAAAAGTCTTTTTTTACAAATTGTTTTCGATAACAGATTTTTGAGATTTGTGCAGTAAGATTAAGTTTATATGAACTCAAAAGTATTCTCGGCCTATGTTTAGCAGATGGGGTCCAGCTCATTTCTCTAAAAAATGTTACAATTTTGGTAATTTCTGTTCACATTCGGTTAGTTTAGGGTAGGGTTGGTTAGTTTAAGTTAGGTTAGGCTAGTTTAGGTTACGTTAGGTTAGTTTAGTTTATGTTATATTAGTGTAGGAGTCCCGCATAATTTTCCAAAAAAATGATAGAATTTCGGTTATTTCTACTAATATTACGTTAGTTTAGGTTAGTTCAGGTTAGCTTATGTTAGTTTGTGTTAGGTTAGGTTACATTTGGTTACGTTATGTTACGTCTAAGTACTTGCATCACTCATTTCTCCTGTAAATTTTGTGTTTTTTACGTGCTTCTGGACCCCTTGTACTAAACATACCCCGTATACTCTTTTATCAAGTCAGTTATAATAGTTAATCCTAATAATGAAACATCTATGTAGTAAATCAAGTATGGCATTGACTTTTCCGTCTTTCTGACAATTCCAGGTCCAATTTTTGAAATCATAAAGTAGTTACTTCACAAATCAGAGTATTGGTGTTTGTAGTAATTAATCATTGTCATTTAAAAAATAACTAGAAGAACATAACGGATGCGTAACACTAGCTAGCTTTAGCAAAAACAATGGTTTCAAGGAAATGAACTTGCTTAAAATCATTAATCAAAATGCAAAACAGAATAAAAGGCTACAATTTCTCCAAAAACGTATATACATCTTGTGAGTTTCAAATTCCGAATTTCCGTTTAAGATAAATGCAGGAGATTAAAGCATTAGTTTTTTTTAAAACTTTTATGTCTATTGATTACGTAAATTAATGCGAACGAAGTGGAAAACCTTCAGTAAGATCTGGATATGCATGTACAAAAGCGTCAAAATAGTTAACATGAGAGAAGAGAAATATACTACAAAAATTTTCAACGACAGAACAAAGTACAGGTAAAACTTTTGCTATTATATTGTAAAATTATTATCACGCATAACGCAAATATATAGAGTTCATATTTTTGAAAAATGTGGTTGGTCATTCTTATCATTATTAATTCTAATTATAAAAGGGAAACATGTCAGTCTGTGCGACACGATATCCTCTGTGTTATACAATCTTGCTTAAGAGATTTGTCATGTTAGTTGCATAAAAGGCAAGAGGCACAATGAGAATTCCTTATATTGTAATTAAGAAGCCTAATCACTGCGAAATTAAAATACCGCTAATTTTACAGTAATTATGTGATATCTTCAAATAGATAAAAGATAATCGAAATGTGGAACAAGATCCCTTAGATAATATTAGTTTGCATGAAGTATCGTTATCACGAGCCACCTAGTAGCTTTCCGTTTGCAGCCTAGAAACGCGGAAATAAATGCCGATTTTCTAAATGGCTGGAAATTGAATGCAGATAAGTGAATCGTAATAACGGTATCTCATGTAAAATAATATTGTCTAGGACGATCTTGTTCCACATTTCGATTATCTTTTATCTATTTGAAGATATAACATAATTACTGTAAAATTAGCTGTATTTTAATTTCGGAGTGATGGAGTCTTTTAAATGGCAAACGTCTCAGGCTACAATTTCTCCAAAAACATATATACATCTTGTGAGTTTCAAATTCCGAATTTCCGTTTAAGATAAATGCAGGAGATTAAAGCATTAGTTTTTTTTTTAACTTTTATGTCTATTGATTACGTAAATTAATACGAACGAAGTGGAAAACCTTCAGTAAGATCTGGATATACATGCACAAAAGCGTCAAAATAGTTAACATGAGAGAAGAGAAATATACTACAAAAATTTTCAACGACAGAACAAAGTACAGGTAAAACTTTTGCTATTATATTGTTGTAAAATTATTATCACGCATAACGCAAATATATAGAGTTCATATTTTCAAAAAATGTGATTGGTCATTCTTAAGTAAACAAGCATGCCAATAGGTGTCACTACATGCGCTGTCACTTGCCTGCTTGACGTTAACAGATGTCGCTACCTGCGGGATTGTTATCTATAACGAAGTACTTGAATATTTGTATAAAGGGGGTTGAGTTGATTTTAGTTTAGCATCTCTCTCGATCGATATTTAATTCGATCCAAACAGCTGTGACGTACCAGACGTCAGAACAGCTGCATTTTGATTCCTTCCTGTTCCTCATCCCGGATTCTTTCTCTTGCATTACTTTTGAGCTCTGTCCGTCAGACTTATCTAGTCAAGGGCGTCCAGTGCTACGAGTTTGGCAAGTGAATTTATCCAACCTTGACGGCTATCCAAACGGGTCGTCTCACCTTTGCATCATCTCTTCTCATCATTTGATCAGAGATTTCATACACAACCACACACCATTACGGCTTCGTGCCGCAGGTCTCGATTTGCTCATGGCGGACTCTGGCAACGCTTCTGGACCATCTATAGAATGCAGACACGGAGGTTTACCACCTGTTTTCGTAACTCCCTCCGCTAGCTCCACGAAGGTGGAGAGGCAGAGAGAGCACTGCGAAAGACGTCGCCGAGCCTCAGAGCGCTCCACTACCTCAACAGTGTCTAATGCCTCAAGCAGGCAACGATCTAGATCTCCACTTAGTCAGTCCAGCTATGCCAGCAAAGCACAATCTCCTCCAGCTAAGAAGCAACATACCGCCAATGACTCCGATATATCCGACATGGACGCTGAAAATTCCACATCATCACGCCGAGCATCAACTACGACTATCACACCACATTCACAGTCCTCATCTGTTCATTGCTTCCTATTGCAGAAATACGATCCTAAGTATTCTAATGAAAAGTTCATTATCCTGCAACTTAGGAAATATCTACCCAGTCTTCCACTCCAGGAAGTTGTCAAAACGCGAAACGGATACATATTGAAGTCCACAGATCCAAATTTCCTCACGACAGTCCGCAATAAGGCATCCTTCGAAATTTTTGGTAACACCGCCATCATTACTTCTCTCACTTCCTCTCGACGTAAACAGCCACCTCCACCTAGGCGTCCTCCAATGCTTTCTGTAGTGATTCGAGGAGTTGATCCTACATACTCAGACGAGGAAATCCAAGCAGAATTACAGTATGAAGGGCATACTATTACCAAAGCCATCCGTATTCGTAATAACACTGGCCCAACTTATATGGTTAGAATCCTCACTTCATCTCAGGACACCATAGACACTCTTCTCACTCAAGGCGCCCTCATATACAAGCGACGACACAGGGTAGAACCCTCTCGGTCGCCTGCACCCTTACCTATTCGATGTGAGCGATGCCAAGCGTATAACAGCCACGCAACAGCCGATTGTAAAAATGCTACTGTTTGTGGTTACTGTTCTGGTCCACATCAAACGCGACTTTGCCCAAATATGGAACTTCCACCCCAATGTCCAACATGTCAAGATAGGCACCCCGCCTATAGCTATAAATGCAAAAACAAACCTAAGCCTGATGAATCACACCCGGAATTAGTTGCTCCACTCCGCACCCAGTCAGCATCAACCAACACTGAAAAACATGTCGATGATCCAGTTACTGTCGGCAAACTCTTGGAATTTCTTACTCTTGCACTTCACAATATCCACCCCTTCAATCGTCAGCACATTCTCCAACAACTCACACTTGCCGCTAAATCAACTTTCAATGTCTCACTTTATGCTACATACTCCAATAACTATGTTCATTTTCATACTACACGATACGAAACAACTGTTTAATTATTTTCTCCTCATGGACTTGTCTTTCTTGTTTCTGAATATACGATCTCTACCTAAAAACAAAGTCCTCTTCCAGACCCTATTACTCGAAGAACACATTACAGCTTTCCTTCTCAACGAAACCTTTCTGACCAAGTCTATCTCTTGCCGATTCCCTAATTACATCTTACTTCGCTGTGATAACCCACTACCAGCCTTGCGAGCTAATGGCGGTGCCGCTGTAGGCTTCCGACACAACATACCATACAGGCAGCAACAATGTCCTATTTTACATTTACCAGAGCATGTCATTACTACTCTGTATTTTAAAAATATCACTATCACTTTGGCTACAATATACATCAGACCAGGCAATTCAATTCCTCTGAATTTCTTCTCTCATATATCAGCTACATACCGCCATTATATCATTCTCGCTGATATCAATTTCCATAGTCGCTCCGCTCAGGACCAAACCCGTTTTAATGATCATATCACAACTCATACGACAGGCGTTCTTCTCGATCTTCCGACGGCCACTCGGCCAATATCAAACACCACTCCGGACATTGCAATTACTTCTAACACGCTCACCACACGCTGTACTGTCACAGTTCTCGATTTACTTGGCAGCGACCATGCGCCGTTAAAACTTACCTATCATACAGGTCTTGCTCCTCACCAGCCTCTCCCACCACCTCGTCTTTCACCCCGCTACGATAAAGCCGACTGGCCGCGTTACCGCACTTACCTCTCTTCTGCTCTTGCACCTTATCAAGCACCAACCACTTCAGATGAACTTAACACTCAAGTTGATCATATTACCTCTGCTCTCCAACAAGCCTCCGCTCTCTACATACCACAAACAGAATCCATACCATATCGTCCAAAACTACCACCGCATTATCTTCCTTTGATTCGTCAATCACGACAAGCTTATCGTGAATATCTCCATACACGAAACCCGGATGCACTTCATCATCACCATCAACTACAGAGAACTGTCCGAAATTACCTTCTAGCATATCGAAAAAGACAGTGGGTGAAAACTTGCAATAATCTCGCCGACACAAGCCATCCAACCGTGTACTGGAAGCGTTTTAACGCCTTGTGTGGGAAATTTTCCAGGACTCCTTATCCTCTCCTTGTCGATGACAAGCCATTACACTCGGATTTGGAAAAAGCGAACGCATTCGCAGACCACCTTCAAGGCATATTTACACCTCCTGCACAGGTTACTTCCCGCTCACATCCTGTTGACAGTGTAAACACGGTTCACAACACTTTCAGCCGGACGCCAACCATCCATTACCACCGCATGTTCTAACTGTTCCCATCCAGTCGGATGAAATAACAGCTGTGGTTCAGCGTAAGAAAAATACTGCTCCCGGCTTTGATGGCATAACTTACCGACACATCAAGGAAAGCCCACCAATACTGCTCCAACTTCTGGCCCTTATATTTACGTTCATACTACGCACTGGTTTCTACCCCACTGAATGGAAAGTTTCCAAATGTCTCATGTTTCCGAAACCTAATAAATCTCCCAGTTCCGTCTCATCTTACAGACCCATCCAGTTAACGTCCACACTCAGTAAAATCTTTGAAAGGATCATCGTTAAGCGATTACATCCATATTTAACCGATCGTCATCTCATCCCGACCCATCAAGCTGGTTTCCGTCCTGGTTACTCTATTAACGACCAATTACTGCGTCTCACGACATTAATCACAAACCATTATAACATGATTCAGCCATCTTGTCTTCTTCTATTTGATCTCGAAAAAGCGTTTGATAAGGTATGGCATTTAGCGCTCATTTATAAGCTTGTCAGACTCCGGCTTCCTATAACCTATATTCGGCTCATATATCATTTTCTTGTCTGCCGTCTTACTTATGTTGCCATAAATTCTGCGCTTTCATATCCCATTTTTCTGTTATCTGGCGTTCCACAGGGATCTGCCTTATCGCCTCTTTTATATTTACTATTCGTTGCCGACTTTCGAGATCTACCAAGAAACGTCCATCTGTTCCAATATGCTGATGACACGGCATTTCTTGCCCTCTGTCGCACCGTTCCACAAATCAATCTTGCACTCCAGGAAGCTATCAATCGCTTTATACACTGGTGCCGGAAATGGAACTTATCAATTAATGCCGAAAAAACGCAAGCCATAGTTTTCGTCCCACCTCGCAAACGCACAAAAGTCCATCGCAATTCATCACTTCTTTCATTACAAATCAATAACGTACCAATACATCCTTCCAAAACTGTCACTTATCTTGGCCTCATTTTCGACCATCACCTCACTTGGACACCTCACCTCAACTCTGTTAAAACTAAGGCATATAATAGACTTAATTTACTCAAACGACTAACCGGAACTACTTGGGGTCTATCTTCCCAGCTTATCATAAATACATATAAAGTCTTCCTTCGCCCAGTGCTTACATATGGTTCTCCCGCCTGGATATCAGCATCACCATCCTACTATGCCAAACTTGCAGTTTTCGAACGACACGCCTTTCGCATCGCCTATCGCATTTCATTACCCAGTCCCACCCGTGATCTTTACTCCCGTATTACATTTCCTGTTCTTAAATTTCACCTAGAAACGCTACGCCGTAAATTTCTCACCGATCGCTACTCTCGTCACCACCCACTACTTTTCGACACTATGCACTACCTTTCACTTCACCCATGCAGACCACGTTATTACTATACCCCTTTGCACCTCCTTTTCACGCTCTATTGTTATACATTACCCCCTAATCATCTCGACCTAGAACTTCTGGACGACTATCGTATTCATGCTCATCTCCCTCACATATTTCCTTCATATACTGCACAGTGATTTTCCTTTGTTTACTAACTGTTTCCCCCAGTCTTCATCAGCCTAGCGTCGCCCCTAGGCAGAAGATAACAGCATTCGTTGATCTAACCTTTCCCTTGTGTTGTGGCGTGCTAGCACTTCATTTCATCCTTCACGTTCATAGCATACAATTACCATCCTCTATCGTCTGTGTTATGTTTATAGTTTCAAAATTTATTTCCATTCTGCCGATTGCATTTGTTTATGATTTCTCTTATATGTTTATATTATTTGTGCATCCACCTGTCAGTATGTTTATGATCGCAAAGATCATAATGTCCATTCATAATCATATATATAGTGCTGTAAATCAATGACGAAATAAAAGTAAAATAAAGGTTGAAACTGTAACCATGCATCCCTTAGATCCTCTCCCGATATCCTAGTTCCACCATTTTTCCTTTACATCCCATTCCTAAAAGAGGGCGTACCCCTCTAAGAGGTTGCTAGCTTAGAAGCTAGCTATAAAAAAAATGCAAACCATAAAAAAAAATTAGTTTAGCGTCCCTTTCAGCAGCGAGGCTATATGAGACGTGGACCTACTGATTAACGTGGAATCCGAACCACATGATCTCCCGCCGGGAATCGAACCCGGGTCTCCCACGCCAAATGGTATAATGGCGGTTGGTGTGCAAAACAGTTCAAGCTTTTAATTAACTACCATTTTACCGAGCGAAGTAGCTCAAGTGGTAGAGCGTTGGCTTCGCATTCGGGAGGTCGTGGGTTCGATTCCCGCTGCCGACCATCCTGACTGGGGTTTTCCAGGGTTTCCCTCAGTTCCACCAGGCAAATGCCGGGATGGTACCTACTAAACAGGCCCTGGCCGATGCCTTCCCAAATCCTTTCCATTGTTGTTGTTGTTGTTGTTGTTAGATATCCAGTGTAAAATGGCCTCTGAGCTGTATCTGGTAGTTGTTAAATAAATAAATAAATAAATAAATTTTAACCTACAGTACATAACGGCCAGAATGCATGGGCGAAACTACTAGTTATTTTAACATCAAACTATTCCATTAAGGTGATTATAAAGGCTTCCTAACGGAGAAGATGAACTGTGTACTTTTTAAATTATCTTATTTCATTCTTTCATAAATGCATAATTGTCTCAATCATGAACGATCTAAAATATTAAAAAAGGTGCACGGATTACTCTAAGATTATTAATCCAATTTGCCTTCTGAACAAAGTTTCAACATTTGTCTCTCAAATTTGAATAAAAAAGTGCACAGATAATCCTCTGTGTATTCATTAATTATGAATGTCTACCTAAGGACAAATTGAGTCAATAATCAGAGAATTATCTGTACACATTATGTTATTAACATTTTGCTCAGTCAAGTTTATGAGATTAAATTTGTCTTCCGCAAAATTTCAAGATTAATATGTTGTATTTCCCTGAATAAAATGTTAAAAGAAAAGCACAGGTAATCCTCTGATTATTGAGTAATGTTGAAACTTTGCCCAAAAAACAATTTGAACGAAATGTTAAATACATGCACATATAATCTGGTTATTGATTGAAGATTTGCCGGAAGATAACTTGAATCAATATTTAGAGAATTATCCATGCACTTCTTTCCTTGAAAATGTGAGAGATGGATATTGAAACTTTTCTCAAAGCCAAATTGAATAACGAGACGGTTATTCGTACACGTCCTTAACAATTCGTTCAGCCAAATTCAAGAAATTGATGTTGAAACTTTCCACAAAGACAAATTATGTCTCTTGAATTTTAATCAACGAAATGTTCTCATTGTTTATTCAGTTCGTTTCGAATATCTGTCTATTGAAGTTGTCAACTTTGAATGTTGCCAACTGCATATCAATATGAGTTGGAAACACAGGAGACACGTACTGCCAATGAGGGTAGGGTGGCTCAGTCGTAGAACGTTTACCTCTGGTGCGTGAGATACCTGGTTCGGTCCCCGGCCAAGTAAATTTGTGGTGGACAACATAGTGCTCGTGTGTTTTCTCGGGATACACCTGTTTCCTTCCACTTTCTCACTCCATCAATTCTTCCATCATCATTAATTTGTTTTAATCGTCGTCTACCTTAGCCTAACAGGCATAATCGTGGGACATTAAAGTCGAAGATTCCATTTCATTTACGCACTGCCAACCTCACAAATACACATCCACACATTATAATAACGAAAGTGCAATTTTGTTCTACTTTCAAAAGATGGAAATATTCGCTCATTTGTAAACATGATGGAACTGATATTTACTCTGACGATGGAACTCATTTGAAATATTAAATATTAATATTTACACACGATATACGATACCTCCGTCTCTTACGGATATACTAAATACGTAATATAAATTAATGTACAATTTGACATTTGAATCAACATTACAGCAAAAAAATAATATTTTTGTGATTACAATATGTAATTCAATGGTATTTAAAATAATTAAAATACTGAGTAATTATTCATGTATGAAAAAATCTTCGGAATTTTGTATATAACAGGGGGGGAGTATAACACAGGGGAAAAGTCTAATCTCTATTGTGACACTATATCATTTGTGGAAACCAACTCGCAATATTAAATTATGTATATTAAACAAATAATCTACTTTTTTTTTTTTTTTTTACTGGAAACAATTTTGATGAACGATTTCGCATAAAGAATGACAACATTTTGTTTACAATTTATTGATTGCATAACTACACAGAGAGTTACATAAAAAAATGTTATAAAACAGGATTTTGATACTTTCTATGCAAAACATATAGTAGTACAAAAAAATATTTCATTTAAGAAAAAAATACTACTATTAAACTTGTGGAATTTAAATTAACCGCAATTGATTCAATTCATGAGGCATAAACAAACATTGTTTTCGATTTTTTTAAATCGTATAAACTAGACAAACTAGACAACTTTATGATTGTATCAATAGTGACTATTCAACGAAATAACGAATAAGAATATTAAGGAAAAATATGTGTTAATTTTACAAAAATCGACTATGTTCTTTCGGGTTTCAATATTAAGAAGATATCACGCTATACAAACCAAACGTCCTCATGTGATGTACACGTGACACTAGTACTTGTTTTACTCTATCTTTAGCAAGCAAACATTCCAGACCACATTGCTTTTATTTACAGACTGTCGATCGTCTTATTAAGTATTCTTCAATTTTTTGGGAGGTCGAGGAGGCGGAACGGGGAAGTGAACATTAGACTTCAAAGACAGCTGAACTCTTCGCTAGTACGAAGTACGACAAAACTACTAAAAAAGACAAAGGACTATCCATTTATGAGCTACTAACTCCTGTCTTTACAGTAACATCGAAAAATCACTAACTTTCTGTCTATTTTCAAAAATCTTTCCGGTAATAAGATGGTAATCTACAAGTAAACTATATACGATACCAGGAACTTAAGTAAAAAGAAATTTAACTCATTTGTATGAGCTAGATGACACTTAACTTCTGGAAAGGTCGAGGATCTTCTTTTTTGTTTTTGGCTACATTTCTCAGAGTTACACGTTTCCTTCGGTAAAGATTTGCGAAGAAATCAGATTTGTTAGAATTGCTGGACGGCAAAGTTGAAGTATGCTTTCACTAAAGATCGAGCCAATATCTTTGGACCTTTTTCTTTGTTGTTTTGCAGACGGTCACGCTATCTCTTGGACCATTTATTTCTACTATGCATTTGTTTACGGTTTGTTTCGTCCGTGAGATTCACGTATTAACTTTATCGAGAACATTGGATTCACAAATTATCATAAACAAATGTTTAACAATACTTCAGAACGGCATATATTTTGTTGTCGGCGTTTTATTTATTTATTTATTGTATATTGAACACAACAGGTGTATACCCATTGATAGTGTTCAGCAGTATACTTAAATGTTAATATAATACACAATATTTGTTCTACATGCCAAACTATGCGGAAACTATTATATGTTGTGCACATTCTCCCAATAGGCGATATACTTGATGCATTAGTACGCTGGGGTGGTTCATGAAATGTTTTTCCTTTGCATCTAGTGTCAAACCGTGACCCTTGACTTCGATCTGAGTTTTACGTCCTCGTTGTGTGAGCAAACATATCTGGTGTGAAGGTGTCACATCTGGAAACAGGATCAAACAACAGAAATCGAGCTCCCGTAGGTTATCCGAGATCAGTTCCTGATGGAAGTTATGTTTCTGATACCACTTAAGCTGTAAGTCAATATCTCCTAATATAATCTTGGTGATAAAACGGATGTTGAACTCCAAACCAACCAAACATCTAAAATTTCAGAAATCGCATTGATAATTGAAGTTCGTTGATTTGGAGTTTATTGTTGAAGCTATAATTAGGCGTGGACCTACATCTTAACGTAATATTCGAATCACATGAGCTTCTATCGAGAATCGAATCTGGATCTCCAGTGTTGGAAACACGTGCGTTAACTATGTAGGCACGAGAGGGCTCCAAGTGACGATGCAGTAGAATGTAATTACGTTAAACACTGTAATTTAAATGTGAAATTTCGGACTACGGTACCTGAGATTAGTTCAAACTAAGAAAAAGAAAAAAAAATATCTATTTGAAAGAATAGTTATAATAGTGTTGATATATATATATACACACACACACTAGTGTTTATATAAATACATAAATGACTTACTCATTAATTAGAAAAGCACGGTAGCTCAGTGGTAGAGAGTTCTCAATTGTTGACGCGATGAGGCCCTGGTGTGATCGAAGCCCATATATGTGGTGGATATAATTTGCATGGGTTTTCCCGAGGTTCATCCGTTTCCTCTTACATTTTCATGTCATTAATTATTTCACAATCATTCATTAATAATTTTTATTGACCGTCTGTCCCCTTTAGACTAGAGAGCAGGGACGTAAAACTGAAATATTACATTTTATTTCCAATTATTAATTACAGTTGTACTTTATCATATCCTTGTTAAATTAGGGTATAAATAACATAAATACGATATTACATGATGTCCTAAAATACTAATCATACTTAACATATCACGATTTTCAGATATTTCAAGTTAACTTCACGTTCCGAAAGTGATAACCCAACTTTTCTGCACAAATGTTTTACTTTTAGCACGTACGAATACTAAACAAGTTAAAAGAAGCAAATTCTGAAATTTATATTGTATTAAAAGAACAGAGAATGTTTAGCTTCCCTAAAGTTTACGACTTGAAGTTATAACGTTGAACTATTTCTTTCTTTTCTCCTTTTGCGTCATGTGCTAACACTTACTGTGTTCAACTTTGGTATTATTTTCGAGCATTAAGAAGTAAAGCTAAAGTTCCTACACAACACGACAGACACGTGGAAACCAAATTATATACGTGCAAAAAGTTTTCTTTTAGCATGGAAACGGATGTCGACTTGCTTCACTGACCTTTTGACCTTTTACATTACTGGAGGGTGGTACAGGCACAGAGAGATAGAGCGAGAGAGAGAGAGAGAGAGGGAAAATTAGGTGAAGGGAACTGAACAAAGAGTTACAATTTAACGTAAAAGGGAAATTTGGATGAAGCATAAAAAGGGAGGTATTCCAGCAGTGTTGCAACGACTAGCAACGTTTCAGCTGCTCTTATAAATTATTATTACATTCTGAAAAATACATAATTCAAAACGTATTTGTTAGATATTAACTTTATTCGCGGCTCGGAGAAAGTTCAAGGGAAAAATTTTGCGAAGCAACGCACATTACATAATATTTTCTTTCTTTCAAGCGATTATTTTTATATACTTAATTTAACGGCGTTGAGTGTCTACGATCTATCTTTTGATTTTTCACCTATTAATTTATGTGGAGTACTAGTCTCCTGTTTTCTTTAAAATTAACTGGAATGTTAATATGATTTTGCTGATTTCTTCTGAAAGCGTAGTTAAATGTCCCTTTTTTTTCAAATGAATTGCATTTTATATAGGTCTATACGTGTGTAATGTTAGTTACATTAAAAATTCGGGTATTAAACAAAATGTAACAAGATTTAATTTTATTAAAATAAGAGGCATTTAAATAAATTCGGAGAACAAATCAGCGAGATCAAACAGTCAAAATTCCAATTTAAATTAAAAGAAAAAATCGGAGCGGAGGGGAAAAAACAAAGATGGCGCTGTTAATTTGTCTTCTACATAAATACCCTGGCTCCAAGTCCATATACGTAGGAGGGGTTTACACTGGAGCCTCAACACCCAGACCAAAAATCTCGAATTAACCTAAATAAAATAGTGTTTCACATCATTTGAAGTAGGGGCGCATCCACGTGAGGGGTCCGCCGGTTGCGGACCCCCTCCGTAAATTCCTAACTCAAAATACATTTGTGCACTTTCTTAATAAAACTATACTTGTTTAACAAGGAAATGATTGATGTAGCATGAAAATTTGATCTTACGCTTCATCTGTACTCTCTCTCTTATAAAAACTATCTAGTTCTATCATTTTTTTCTAAAAACTATAAGTGGAAGTATTTTATAATTACTTATCGTCTTTTCGGGTGCAGAATAATACCTGTTAAATACTATATAGACGTACTGGCTTGTAGCATTGAATCTCCCTCCAAAGCTTGGACCCTCCCAACGAAAATTTCTGGGTTCAAGTCTGTTTTGGAGTCACCTTAGAAGTGTTCTTCTTTTCTACAAATGCATACATACGAATCTTTTTCCTTTTGCTTTTTTCTTTTCTTTTCTTTTCTTTTTTTTTTTGATTTCGGAGTATAGCCTTCCTGGTGATACAGTCACGAAGAACTGTTGCCAGCCACAATTGAACTAGGTAATATGTGGTCAGCATATCGCCTCTAAATGCCCATTCGCCATTACTGTTGTCTTCATAGACTAAAATCTGATACTGCTTATTTCCAGTGTCTTTCCACTTGTTTCACGATGATGAATAAATACCAAGATCTATGGTTCTTTTTCACCGAAAAGTTCAACCCAGAACCATTTGCGAAATGGAGGAAAGTCAGTCATTCAGTAACAAGAGAATACTCTTGCATACAGAAACCATTACACATAATAAAAGCTAAGCTTCTTGTCTCTACAGTACATTAAGGTCTATAGCCGGCCAGATGGTGCAATTTCAATCAAATTTGGTCCCATTCAATTGACCCACATTGTTCGAACAAGTTAAAAAAAGATAAATCCTTGTTCCCGTTGAGATACAAAATAAGCCTACTAAAAATATGCTTGCAAATCATTCAACAACACGCGGAAACAAATGTTACATACCATAGAGAAAACTATATTGCTTGTAAAATGTGATCGACATTTCACTTAAATGGACTAGCACAGGCAGAATCCTAGCAAAGAATCCAGTGGAAAAAGAGACTCTAGAAAGACTAAGGGAAGTGGGTGAATGATAGAAAGAAAGAATTAGAAATGAATTAGAGTTAGAAGTGAATAATGAAATTAGTACAACAAAATTTATTAAGCTTATTGGTTTCTTTTCACTCCTTTTCTGAATATGTTTCAAAATTAGATTCAGCACAGTTAGTAAAGAAGCTTCTCAATACGCTGGTGAAGTAAACGTCATTTCCGCTTCCTGTTCAGCTAGCTGGTTACAAACAAACCAGCTCTGAGCGGGTTATATGAAGAAGTTTACATGGTACTCGCCTATGAAAAGGATTTGTTTCGTTTTCGGATATAACCATAACAGTTTAAGAGGTACATTCAATGTTTTTTGTTTTCCCAAGAATGAAATTAGAAATATTGTACTATATAACATATTAAGGAGAAACAAAAACAAAGCCACACTGTACAACAAGTGATATAATGATTAATTACTTATTGAAGAAACAGATATATCTCAATCTTTTTGAAGAACACTTTCTCTGCTTGCATATTCTGCCAGAAAGAAATTAAAATACACATATTTTTACCAAAGCTCCCTTGCTCTATCTTTTGTGTGTGTGTGTGACATTTTTAGGCTAATTTCGCTGTTTAATATATATCAATACTCAGAACACTGTAAAATCGTTTCTTAGTAAACTGATAATTGAATCACACGTTTAAAGGCATACTATAATCTTCGAACAGTGCATGCCCCAGCATGGAGTGTGATACTCGCCTGCCTCCGCTCTTTTCGATCCTCACCAGCGTAAGTTCGATAACAATTTTACCTTTGTGATTACATATATATGTAAAAATTTGAAACTCTGGATACAATTGAGATTTGCAGGCAATGGATGATTTTAAAATTGGTAAATCGGCATTACACATATATGTAATACAACCGCATTTAAGTAATCACAAGCTAACCTAATCGTACCTTACCGCATATGAATTTTGGTAACAGTATAGTGCAGGCAATATAGTAAAATTTAAACCGGACTTGTTAATTTGTCTCATCCCGTTTGACAAAATATAATTGCTCCATCCTATCGATCTACGCTAAGTACGCATGAAAAATATGAGATCATTATTTGAAAATATATGTGTAAAATTTGTCTAATCTACGAAAATACTTCTGTGCAAGAAAATTATTTAGGTAGGGAGAACATAGAAACAGCGTTAAAAATGTGCCATTGTTACTAAGAAATTGAAATGCAAATCCACTTGTAGTGATTACTAGCCCTGGCTAGTGTACGCTTTTCGTACCTGTCTTTCTTTCACGCATACCCAACTTCACTGATCCGCCTGCTCCCTACAGATGCATCCTTACATGAGCTCGAGCTTCAAGCTGCCCTTAATCATCATAGATGTAGTGTTACGTGAAGTGACCACCCAGCGTAAGTTGCTACGTGTTCTCCTTATGAATTTTAATACGTGTATATGCTGGCATGTTACAAATCTGTACGTCGTTTGTGGTAGATGCAAAGAAAATAATTCAGATAACATTAAGACATTATATAGGATAATTAGTAAGTTATATCTTTAAAATTATTTAATTATTTCTGGTGACGCATTTCAACTTTACCAGTGCCAAGCAAAGGTTGGATAACTGCTAACAAAAGAATGAAGAACAAAGTAGGAAATTATTTCCACGAAGATGCTAAGTTTCTGAGATTATGTATTCATAATTGTACGCTTTAAAGTGCATTCGTTATTCTTTGTTCCGAATATGTGATCACTAATTTTATAAAAATCAAGTTTCTTACATATTAAACATTTTCACAGAAGCTAACCAAACAATATGACAGAAGTATATAGCATAACAATTTTCAATAATTTTAATTAAATTCAATCTAAAATTATTATTAAGGTTCTCTCATGTACATGCTTGGAATTCTCACTCACTTGTTGTCCAGCAAGTTATCGGCGATTGCAGTAATTAAAATGTAGAGTAATTTTGTTTCATATTATGATAAATATAGCGTTCCTATACGTATAAAGTAAATTTATTCACTGCTATTCGTGAAAATGTAGCTTTTTTTTTTTCATAATTTTAAGTTCGTCTTTCACAAGACTTACAGCTGCCACATATAACGCCATTGATACTGCCTTAGCAACCACCTTAGCAACAGATTGTTTGTAACCAATATGGCTGCGCCCAGTAAAATTCACAGCAGACTACTTCAGCAGCGTATTATCAAGTAAAAAAAAACACTTGTAGTGAAATGGCGACAATTAAAGAAAAAATTAAAAGGTAAGAAAGAAGCTATTGTCTTCACAAGAATCTGATCAACTTACTCAGCAAAGGAAGTGCCAAGTGTCAGAACAGTATTTTCAACACTGTTAATAAATAGGTGTATCTGCTTGTATGTTTCTACTCGGAAGAATCGTATTTTCAATTGCCAGTTTCCTTAGGATTAGAATTCAAGGATATTAGTAGTAGTAGACGATTACTCACAAAAGATGAGGAGACAGGAGGCACGTCATTCCCTACATTTAAATTATATCGAACTAACTTCTCCGAAGTTCCAGCTCTCAAATAATTATGCTCTGTGAGATTTGCTTTTAGTTTCACGGTGTGTTATTACCACATTGGTTCTCAATGGTGTCATCTATACATTTTTCTAAAAAGAAATTTGCTATGTGTTGCGTTTAGTGCACAAAGAATTCGAGTCCATTTTAGTCATTTTGGACCATATTTCATATTTAGCATATCTACTTGATGCTCCTTTCGGTACTAAAAAACGTTCAGATGTTTTAAAAACCTCTAATAATGTATAAAAACAATGTTCATAATGTATAAAAACAGTTTTTGCATGTATTTAAACCTTATGTTTCTTTTTATCAAAATTTTAGCAATTGGACTTAAATCCCTTGTATTATAAAACTCTATACTTTAGTTCATATCCGTATGTACTTCCTGAGTTGCCTCATATAGTGATGTGCAACGGCCCCGACTTTCCAAAATTTGTGTGGGTGCATATCAATAGTGTGATGTATTATATGTTTTCAGGGGATCTCGATTTCCTTTTAGTTAAAATAGCTTATGAACACTGTCATAAAGGGTCCATTTTTTATTGTGGGGACTGTCTTTGACTAGACAAGGGCCAGGCAAGGAAGGGAGGAAGAGTGTTGTTTGGTTGTCTTTGCACAAACACATTTGAAACAAACAATTATATTTTAGAGGTTAGAAATTTTAACTTCCATTTCAACGTTTTAGTTGCCCATTATATTTTGACAATGGCAAGTGAGAAATATTTATTTTATTTTGTTTCTATCAAACTAAAAATCTTGTGGGTGCCCCGAACCCACAAGATTAACGTGTGGGTGCTAGACCCCGGAGCACCCACGTAGTTGGCGCGCATGGTGATGTGTCAATAACAAAATTATATTAACCAATTCAAATATATATAGCATGTTTATCTAAACTTTACTCTCTCCTCTTAAAATTTCTACGCATCTATGGGTTGAAATAGACATAACCAATGGTATTTGCCCTTGCACGCGTTATGCTCGATACGATGGGGAAAGAATGTTACGGTATCAATAGGAGTAAGAGGGAAGGAAGTCACTAGCAGTGGAGGTACTTGAGAGAAGAGGGAGGGAAACTGATCTAATGTTTTGGTTCTTATGTTCAGTCAGCGACAAAAGTTCTTTCCGTTTGATGAAATTAGTTTGACAAATAGACTTCAGAATTGAAGGACAATTTGAATACAATTTTCAGTAAATTAAGAAGAACGTGATTTTCTGTACGTTCCAGCCATACCACCGTCATTCACAAAATAAATTTTACCAAACGGAAAGAACGTTTGTCGCTGACTGTACAAGAATTAGAACATCAGGTAGACATTAGGTCTAATTTTTTTGTTTTAATTTGAAACCATAAAAGTTTAATTTTTACCGATGTGAGTATTCTCAAAAGCCGTAACTGGTCACTAGATACGGTACTCTGGATGAGTTCGAAATCAAACATTCGAATCAATGATTGTCCTGTGAATATCAATTTAGAGATAATTCTTTCATTTTTTTATTTTTTAAATATTAAATACTTTTTTTTTTAAAAAAAATAAATATTTAAATTTTTGAAATATTTTAAGAATAATATTTACTTAAAATGCTAAACAGTACCATCATCATTTGGTATGGCAGGATTTAAAGACACCGTTTGAGATAGAAATTTCATTTTTACCGAGATTTATCTGGCAACAGTGGACGAAGCAAAGTTACCATGGTTACAAAATGAAATGTGACTGTGAGAAGGTAGATAGGGGCGAATTACTCTGCGGGCGGAAACGGTGAAACGCGAAAGTAGACAGAATGGTTAAAGCTTTAAGAGAAAATAAGAAGAGAAGGAAAGGAAAGGAAAGGAAAGACAACTGTCGAAGGAGCTATCTGCGTGTCAAAGTGGCTTCTTAGGAAAATTTTCAGGGATGGAGTCATTTGAAGGCGGCGGGGAACATTACGAAGATGGGAGAAGACTAAAGAAGAACATAAATTTCAAAGTGAATAAAATCAACAGCGGTATTGCTTATGTAAAACCAGCGCGTTTTTTTTTTTTTTTTTTTTTTATCTTTTCTGTATTTATAATATGGAAAACGAACATGGAAATAAAATACTTTCAAATGATCATTAGGAAAAGAAGAACAAAGGAAGGATGAAAGAAACCGTTCAAATATACAAGATTGAAGGGAAAGTAACACAGGTGACTTACTGTGGGATACTTTGGGAAAGATGTTAACCAAGTGTAAACATAAAGTAAAAGCAAGAATTTACGTACGAACGACGAGAGAATTGTTCAGGGAGTAGAAAGGCATATTTCAGTCACTGAAAAAGATACAACAAAGAGGTACTCCTGAAATATATCGTAAAACGTATTGTATTTTATGGGGAAAAAATGAAATCGTGAGAAATATCACAAGCACCAAATAAGGAAAAATGACTGTGCGCATTCAAGACTATACCTGGTTTTGTTAAATTTCGACAAATACCTGGTGCTACTTGAACTTCACCGACTACTACGAGGGATGATAAAAAAAAGGATACCAAGCATATTTTTTTAAATGTTATTTACTGTAACCTTCTAAAAATTTATTTGTAGATTAATAACATGTTTGTCTTTGTGCAGGTTTGAAGACCGGATTTTGATCATGTATACCCGAGAAGCTGACATTAAAAATTACGATTCGTCTGGGAAATTGGTCGTGAGTAGAAGTGAGCTTAGTAGTGCGGTTTCTGTAGGCTAAAAACACTACACCTGTTGACATTCTTAGGCAGATTGTAGAGGCGTACGGAAAAGGCTAAATTTCGAAACAACACGTAGGGAAGTGGTGCCATGCCTTGAAAGAAAGACGGACTAATATTATTAACGACAACCATGGACACAGCGGTAGACCCAGTACTTCATCAACTGTCCTTATGCTTGGAATCACTACTCCCTTCTACAGCCCTTACCTAGCCCCAGTGACTTTCATCTTTTCCCTATCTTAAAGCAAAAACTAGCTGGCCCGCATTATCTGGCATGTGATTATATCAAAACTGCTGCCTCAAGGTGGCTTTGAGAACTTGACGCGAATTTCTATGCAAATGGTATAAAAATCTATCTCGCGTTGTGATAAGCAGTTGGACAAAAACCGTGGCTAGATCGAGGACTATTGTTGAGTGCCCTCTATCATCAGGCGTGTTGAGCTTGCAGCTATGTCTCATACATAATCCATAACAGGCTTTGTAACATTTCTTTTCGATCATTTCTCATACTAAAGAGACGTAAGCAACTTCTTGCCACACCCTTAAGTAAAGCTGCTGAAATTTAAAAGAAACAAAATCCTGTATTTGGATATTATTACAATTATTACAGTTATTCGGATTTTTAAAAAAGTTTTCGGATAAATAAGTTTTTATTCAAGGTACAAAAAAATAACGAATTATTTTTAAAAATAAAAAGTCAAATCAATGTTTTTTAAATAACAATAAGTGTTTCTATTAATTATTCATATAACGAAAAAATATCAATTAGTTATTCAAATAACGAAAAGATATTCAATCGGTTATTCCTACAAAATATTTATTCAACCAATTACTTAAATATCATCTTTAAATATCATAACAACATACAATGTAGTATACAAATAACATCTAGCATCAACAACTAACTGAAATAACAAAAAGTCAATCAAATGTTAAAATAACGAAAGCTTATTGAAATTAATTGTTCAAAATATGAGAAAATGTTCAATCAGTTATTCAAATAACAAGCGTTCAAGTAGTTATTCATATTAGAAGTTGAAAACGTCGAACCGATTATTCAAGTAACAATTGTTCAATCAATTATTCGAATAACGAAAAACGTTGAATTAAATATTGAAATAAAGAGAAATTATTCAAGAAATTATTAAAATAAGGGAAGTGTTCAAGTAATTAAAATTTATTCAATAAATTATTGAGAAAACTAAAAATAAAAACACTGTTCAGTTATTCAAATAAGTACAAATGGAAGAAAAATCAATTATTAAAATAATAAATTTTGTTCAAGCAATTATTAAACTGACGAAATGATGATTAATTACGCAGTGATTCAAATAAGGACAATTGTTCAATCGATTATTCAAATAATTAAAAATTGTTCAATTCTAGTTACTCGAAAATAAGAACAATTGTTATTGTTCAGTTAGTTATTCATGTAGAAACAATTGTTCAATTAATTATTCAACAGTTATTATAAGATGGTGATTCAATAATATATTATCGAATATCAAGATAGTTATTCAAAGATAGTTATAATTAGTTATTCAACAGTTCAATTAGTTATTATAAGAACAAGTTGAAGAAATTGAATCAATTATTGAAATAACACTTGTCCACTCAATTATTTAAATAATGGAAATTCGTTCAACTGCGTAGTCATTCAAATAAGAATAATTATTCAATTGCTATTGAAATGAGAAAGAAATGTTTAATTATTCAAATACCAGCTTTAAATACCAGTCATTGCCGGATTTTAATTTAGAACTGAGTAAAAATAGTAAGCATTCGTTATACGTGGTCTTAATTCAGAACCTGGATAGAAAGATAGGAAAAGCAAAGTCCTTAAAAATTTCTCCAGCCAATTTCATTACTCGGGTATTTATCCTGTTGTTATGTAAACCTGCATAACCAAGATGTAATGCTGGTTGTACACAGGTAAGGAGTTTTTAGAAAGCGCTAGAAACGTGCAAATATTCTTGTATACATTTTCAAGCCTCCAAATCCGATCCCCCTTCCGAGTTGAAAATCGAAAAAAAGGGGGGGGCTTCATATGAGATTAGACCTGATATCTGTGCACAAAATTTGGTGGCTCTAGGTCACATCTTTCTGTGCGAAATACTAGTGATACACACACACAATGTTACTTTATTATTATTAAACAATATGGATTCTATATTAGTATCAGTTATTTTGGATATGTTAACCCATTCTTCATGACGATGCAGGTTCAAGTTGGACTTGAACGACATCGAGATTGTTACTATTCATCTCAGCGATCCCGAAAACTATGAATTTGACACTAAATTTTGGTCATTTTGGTTTTGTTGTTCTCCCTCATCTGACGAAGGATGTTAAAGTTGTAATAGAACGGCATCGGGAGCGTCACTGTTCATTTCAGCGACCTCGAAAACCATGGACTTGACAATATAATATCCGTTGTCCCGAGTATTTATTCTCTTCTTTTATACATAAATTTTGAACTTCAGTCAATCTCCCCCGAGGCGAAAAACGAAAAAAAAAAAACGGTTAAAGAAATGAGTGGAATAAGTAAATAAGGAAAAGAAACAGCAAAGGACCGCTCTGTTAATTTCCGGGGCCAGCTTACATGTCCTTTCTTGCTTAAAATTGAGTTTATATGCAATCAATTAGGAAAAATATTTTCAATTAATTGTTGAAATAACGAAAAATGATGAATCAATTATTCAAAATAATACGTCTTTCAACAACCAACAATTTTTAAGTAATTATTCTGTAAAATGTTGGAATAATCATCGCTACAAATTATTTGATGAACTAGAAGTGAATAATAGGAGGAAAAATATTAGAATAACGTAATTATTTTGAATAACGTTTAAGTAGTATTAAGATGCAAGATATTGCATTACAGGTCCAAATAAGAAGTAAAACCGCCTTTGTTTTGGAAGAATAATATTAAGTGATGTGTAGGAATGAATGTGTGAAATGAAGCCATAATTACTCCAGTCTTGTCAATATATCCCATTACTATTTTTAAAAATTTTCGACATTGTATATATACGTATACATACCATTGGGGAAAAGCAATTAAGATATTACCTGTTTTCTTCTAATTTAGTGATCCTATAGTTCGACCGCGATTAGCTTGCTTCTTATCAGATTTCAGAAAAAAAAAACACCAGAAGAAGTTGTTACATAAAAACAGTAAAAACAGTAGATAGGAGTGAATTATTTTAGAAAGTATGTCGTAAAGAAGTCCCAACAGTAACTGTGCTACCATATTTCAGCATTTATAAGCCTCAGCGATTCAAGTTATTTTTGTCGAACTATACCTAACTATATTAGACAAGTGAGGACTCCTTTCGAGAAGAATACTTCCAGACATTGACATATACAGGAATTTATTTCGGGTAGGTCCAAATTTACTATGAGGATAATTTATATTAATATTTGTAAAAAAAATCACCCCTAAAATTAGACTAAATTTACAGAAAAGTCGGGATTTCAGGGGAGTCCGGTCCCCAAGGACCCTCCCCCCGTGCGTACGTCCCTACTTCCTGATAAGTTCATATTTCTTGAGACAGACATGTGCACTAACTTAACGGAACCGATGCACTGAGATACCGCGACACATAGCCTGAGAATTTTTGATTGCTACAATGCTTCCGTTGTTTCTGTACAAGAATGCTACTGCAAAATGATTGTGCAAGGAAATATGGCTAAATTCCAATTTACGTCTAAAACGTTACTGCCAACAAATGTTTGAGCAAAATTAACAAAACGTGTAACAGCTACACTACTGCCTTCGTTGTTACGGTGCTTTAATCTGTGTCTCCATCTTTCGTATGTCTGGAGCAACCACACAGAGGGAGTAGTTACATAATCTAAACGGCCTTCTGGGAGGCTCGAGCTAAAAATGTCTCCCTTCATCCATAGAGCACGAAACACGACGGGGCAGTCAGTATGTAACAGAAAAGAGGGACAACCTTTCCTCATCTCTTTGGCTTTATGGCTCGCTTCAGAAGCAATCAACTGAATGACTTGGCACCCACGAAACAAACAACAAAAGGATTCTCCCTTCCCTCTTTCAGCTTTCTGTTAATACATGTAATGTCTTTGAAAGCTGTTGGTGGATACTGTTTTCCAACTCGATTGCTACACAAAATTTTGAAGAAAAACTAAAAAGCAGGAGATATTCTTTCTAAAACTTAAAAAAATAAACAGGTTTCCCATCCATCCATACAAATAAAGAAGTCTTGTTGATTATCTTGAGCATCGCGGTTAGTTTGCAGTTATGAAAAATGAAAATGAAATCTTTAGTTTTATGTTCCACGGCTATGGCGGCTGGGCTAAAGGAGACGGTGATGATGAGAAATGAATGAAATAATGGAATGAAGAAAGTGGGAAGAAACGGAAGAACCCCAAGAAAACCCACGCACACGTTGTTTGTCTACCACAAAGTTCACTTGGCGTGAGTTGGGATCGAACTAGGGACCCCAAGCACCAGAGGTGAACGCTCTACCACTGAGCCTTGCAGTTATGTTATAAAGTGTACGCAAGAACATAGTAAAACAGATCAGTAGTATACAAGTGACCGATATTCAATACATGGCTGAGATAAATCAATACCGATTACTATAGACCAGACTTCCTCAAATTACCTCATATGACGACCAGTTTTTCTTACACTTCTTGACAGTGACCTCATAAGTAATTTTCGATTTAAGTTTTTCTTTATCTTTTTTTGCCTATCAATTACAGCTGTATTTGGATTTTTCTTGTATATTAATATGCAGTTTCTCACCATTTCCATTGCTTTAAAGCGATTCCTTTGTTCTAAACGACAATCTATTTAAGTAAAATTTATTTTAATATTCTTTCCTACATTTGGCAATAAATATGGGAATAAAATAATGTCTATGAAAATAAGAAATCGATATTATATAGCTATATCATTGAAAGTCACTATGTTTGTGACTTAATAACTCTTGAACCACATGACCGATCTCGATCAAATTTTCAACATAGATGAGGTTTGGGGCTGGGGTGGTTTTTATTATTTCACCCTGATGGTGGAACTTAGAGGAAGGGGAGGGAGAGATATTTAAAATGATCGAAAATGATCGATATTAGTGATGAATTCATAGTTTTCAGGGTCGCTGAGATGAACAGTGAAACATCCAATGCCATTTAAACCCAAATTCAATTCCGCAACTTGGGGAAGGGGATATTATTTATATGTGGTCGAAAATGACCGATATTAATGTCGACCACCATTTTATGTCCCAAAAGAAAAGTATTCTCCCCGTGCGTAGAACGGGTATTCTGTTAGTTCGACATAAATCTTTAAAAATATATATCTTCACTTCCCTTCGCACCACTTCCCCCCAAGAAGATCCCGACCTACGGGTTAAGAAACCCCGCTGTAGACGAACCTTGCAACTCCGAGCAGGAGCCATAATTTAAAGGTGCAAACCAATGAAGTATGTAGCTCCTTTGTTTTAGAATCGAATGTAATGTGTATAAACAAGGTATTTAATTTTGGGTAATTTATAAAACTTTCATTTCAGACCGATTTCAATACAATAAACGCGGAAATACAAGTGCTTGTGGTAACATGAACGGTAAAAAGATTGTATTGTAACTAAACTGTGAAATAGTCTTAATGTAGTTCAAAAACATCAATCTTAAATCTGGAAATTGTGTTCAATAATTTTTTTTCGATGCAAGTTCTGCGATAATATTGATGATTTCTGTGCGGAGTCCGATTGCCAAATCATATTTATTTTGTAATTCTGAAATAAATCCCTTTTTCCTAAGCCTTTACCTTAACTATTTTCCAGAATGCAGTTATTTTTGGGTGACTGTTTTATGTAAGTCTAAAATCTTTATCTTGGATATCTATAAATTAAACATTTACAAAAGAATTCTAAAATTCAACATAAAATTGCTTACTTTATTGTGGAATACCACCAAATGTTATCAATCTTTCTTTGTTAAATTGGTATTAGAAATAGTAGCATCAGTAGTAGTAGCAGTACAACTGCATACTGTTAGTACCTGAAATAGATATTATTACACACTAGCTGTTCAGGATTTGAAGAACGTTGAAACTAAGGATAGGAAAAACAAGAGGGTATCTTGTCGCTATGAAACGATCATAAAATCTAAAACTTTTACGTAAATGACGACCCAAACACGATATTTATATGATAATCAATGCAAATAATGCGTTAAATATCACTGCAACAGTCAACTCCAGTGTATGAACTCCTTACGGAAATAAGGACACAATATATCAGTATTTTACTCGCCTTAATGAAAATTCTCGACTTTCCAGCATGAAACAACTTGCTCTCAGTACGAGGGAGCAGAAAAATCTTGAAAGAAGTGAATTAGCAGAATGAAACTGAAGTTGAAGCAGAATACAAAGGCAATGAAAAACATGGAATTCATGCGTTAAGAGACTAGAATACGGACGGTGGTTACGGGAAAGGGAATTACCACAATTACAGAAATAATTGGAAATACAGACGGTAGACTGGCTAATTTCCATTATTTATACATATAATTTACTTGCATTTTACCGCAATCAAAGTGTTTCTTCTTCCCTTGACCCTCTAAGACATCTCCGACATTGATTTGAGATTTAGATTTCTGGCCTTTCGGCATCTTTGGCCATGTTAGCCTGTTACGTTTCAGGGATGACGTCCCTCGGCGAGCACACAATCCGGGGAAAGGGAAGGAAGATAGGATTGGGGAAACAAGGAAGCGGCCTGGAACCTACATGTTAGGTGCCACCCCGACATTTGCCTGGTATGAATGAGGAAAACCCAGGAAAATCTCATTCGGGGTGGCTGGCGTGAAAAAGCGTTTTGCACTTTTTCGACCAACTGCTGAAGATAATTTTGCTCTCATTTGGTCAAATGTTTTTAAAGCTAGTGATCACTTTATTTCGCATCCATACTTTATTAACAAAGATAGAAGTCCTGAAATAAACATTCAGAGAGAGAAATTCGTTATGAATCTTCGATCAACGAGTTCAGAAAGAGGATAGAAAAACGTTGCCATGCCAAGTGTTGTAATGCAACAAGAAGAAACCTGGGTGAGACGAAAATGTCACTAAGAACAAACAGATGCCTTGAAAATGTTGATTATGTTTAAAATTGGCTTATTTAAAAGAAAAAAATAGAAAAAAATATTTCAGAGATTTTAAAACCAGTGAATTTTGTTCCAGATTTTAGGACTATATTAAACTTCCAAACCATAGTGCTTCAATGTTGAAACCGAAATAATAGATCTAAAACATTCGATTTCGATATAGAGTTAACGCTGGAAATGGAACCTACTTTTCTGACGCTATTTTTTTTTAAAATACGCTTCACTCTATAGCTTTTGCTTGAATACCTATCGGAGGGAGAGAGAGATTATGGATGGAGTCGTACTACCTAGGTATAAAACTTCCTCCTATACTTATACGAAGAATAGTTTGGAAGTCTAGTTATTGAAAAGAAAGGGAAGAAGTCCTTTACGCTCTGTATACTAGTATGTACTGTCTCTATCTTTTAACTTTTAACTTATTTACGACAGCGATGGTTTATGTTCAAAATATATTGTTTTTACGTTTAACTTTATTATTCTATTAGAATGAATACTTGATTACGTATTTTATTGGGTATAATTTTTGCGAAATTCCAATTTCTGACTTTGATAAGAGGAATTTATTCAGACATTATGCTAATATCAAATTCAAGTGACTTTCCTTTTGTAACTATTGGTAACCACATTAAAAAAATATTTTTTCAATTTTAGGAAAGTTGTTCCATGATTATACGTTTTCCTGTCCAAGTAATACATATTTTTTAATATTGCTGAATTTGTTTTTGAATCTTGAAAGTGCTTCTCAACACAGAAAACAAAACAGATAAGTAATAATATAAATTTCTGATTTGACTTCATTTTTACAAAGTATTTTCTATCTACAGATACTAACTACATTTTGTATTTCTTGTGGTTGAACGTTAAATGATATATTACCCGACTTTCGTAACTGGATGTTTCAAGAAAGGTAAAATGACGCGGAACGTTCACATTGTTGTGTGAGGGAACGTACGATACCAAGAATCCGTTTCGCAATAATGCTGTATTGTTGATACGGTTAAGGCCAAAGTAAATAAGCTCCTGAACTGGCAACATTTTTTTTTTTTTTTTTCACTTTGCTTACAGGGTCTTATCAGCGTTGAGCTTAAACGGATCGTGAGATTGGAAAAATTTCAACATTTTAGATTAAAACTCACATATTTCCAACAACTTTCCTTTCTTTACATTTTTCCGTAATTTTACTCAAAAGAGACTTGGCCTATGGCTCCAGAGATTTGATACACCCGAGCAAGATTGATGACAAAATAACTATTTTTCTCACACATTTTCTAGATTTGAGATTGGCAAAATAGACGGAACCCCGAGTTAATACTCAATTATTTTGGTGTGTTTAAAGTTGTTAATTTTGATTTCATGGTCTTTTTCACAACTCTTATTTATCTACCGTAGATTAACAGTGAGATATAAGCATCATATGCATAGTCAGTTTCACTGGAGATCGTGCATTAATCCAGCTTTCAAATATGAGTCAAGGTTCTCAGGCGTTTTCTGAAATTACCAATTACTTCGTACATCTGAGCGAATCTCTGTTCTCTTATTCATCTGTGAGTATCGTTTCTCTCTTGCGATCCTTTGTTAGGTTATGTCATTCTAATAAACATCAGATTGGTGCTTTCTGCTTCCAGACTTGAGGAAGGCAAACAAGTCTTGAACTTTCGGATGGAATTTACCGTGCAATGCACTTATTTTATTATCCCATCCTTCTACAACATTATTGGTTCTGTGTATTTGTTGGTAGCAAGTCTATACATCCACAGTATCACCTTTATTTTCTAGCTATTATTAAAAGTAGAAAATAAATTAAAGCATTTGTAACCTTAGATTAACAGATGCTTCTCCATGGATAAATAACCTGGCTTCATTCACGTCCTGTGACTTCAAACAACTAGAGCTGCCTACCTTTGAATACTCAAGCTATTTCATTATCACGATTATATTCACAGATGAGGTCGACAAGTTTTGCACCTCCCATCCTTCATGTCCAAAAAGTAAGCATTTACATACATTAATTGAAACACTTCTTTTAATGCAAATGTGGCAGTTGCTTCGAAACCCGCATTCAATATCGGAATATTCACACACAATAAATATTGTGCTGTCGTAATTCTCTTAGCTATGTATGAGCTTGTCATATACCTTTATATGAGTATTATTCTCACTGAACAGCCTTCAGCTGTGTTTCTAATCTCGATATAAAATATTAATTCTAAATTTGATACAAACAACTTGGTCGTAATTATCACAGCTCATATTTTGAAATGACCTTCTGACCTTCAAAGGAACGTAATGGTCGCAACTGTCTCAGGTTTTCACATAATCGCAATTGTGTTTGGTTTCTTTTGTCACACACACATACATTTGATCTATCAGTTAATTTCGTCTTTGATCTTGATCAAGTAAATTATTTTAATGGTTTTATCATTTGTTGTTCCGAATCTCAAATTGCAATCTGGTGCTGGTCAAAGTGGATATATATACATACAACTAAAATTGTAATGGTAAAATGAGGAAGAAAGTAACGAAATAACATATTTGAAGTTGAAAATAAGAAAATTAAAAAGTAGATTCGATTTCAAATTTGAAGCAAAAGTATTACAATTCAAAGCATACTGAACTACAGAAATATCAATGGACAGCGGAATTACCTGCACCTTTCCATATATCAAACCTTGAGAAAACAGTAGAAGAATAGAGATAGGAATAGAATATAGGAAGTGTAACATCAAAATACAAAGGGAAGCCGGCAAATTCTACCCAGTTGAAAAGAGTAGATAAATATGAATAAATTTTTAGGTAAATGAAAACAATGGAAGTATGTCAAAAGAAAAGAAAGACAAATACGTATAGCAACAGAAAATAAGAATAAAAAATATAAAGGGAAAAGAAGTTGTAGGCAGCTGGAGTGAATATGTTCAGAAATATATAATGAAAAAAAATCATACTTATAGTCTAGATCTTAATCACGAAAAGTAAGTAAGTCAACACGACAAATTTTTGCGAAAGTTTGAAATGAATTCGAACAAACACTTCTAACATGTGAAATGAGAAAGCAACTTGGTAGGCGATTTTAGTTTTAATAAAGAATTCTAGCAAGAAGAGAAGAAATAAATATTTCGTATACTTTATGAAACATTTCGAATAGTTTAATGAGTGATTGTTTTTTTTTTTTTTACTAATATTGTGTAATTTAGAAGAAATATACATATAATTTTAAAATGGTATACACATTGAAAAATATAACTACGATATGGGGTATAATGATAAAAATATTTACTTTGTAAATGTGGTGCATATGCTGCAGATTTTAAAGCAGAAACTGAAATGAAAAATAATAGAAAATTTTAGAAATTTCAGTAAACGATTTGGGATGAGAATAGGTGTCAAAAAAGACGAAAGCAATGAAAAAGAGCTGGAATGTGTGAAGCTTACGTTTTGGTGAGGAGAGAAAGAAGAACAGGTGACTAGTCTTAAATGTCTAGGAAATATTTTAGGAAAAGAGAATACGAACTGTAGACTTCATAGCTGATGGAAAGTGTTTCTGTAATGGCAACTGTAATCTGAAATTGAAACAGACAACTGTAATGATATTGTGCAGTTTATTGAAAAAAAAAGAGAGAGAAAAGGAAAAATGTTTTTTTTTTTTTCATTTTGGTACATCCTTTTGTAGGACATGTTTACCAGTTGTGACTTTGAATTTAAAATGTTTATTTAAGAATAACAGGACAGTTTTCAATTCCAAAATAGTTTTAGGTTAAGGAAAGAAAGCAAAAACAGAAGGGCAAGTAAGTAAGATTTGAGAGGGACGAAATACTATTTCAATGTGAAGAAGCAAATTACAGAAAACACGCCCTTCCCCCCCTTAAAACGGAAAATTTCAAAAATAGTGAAACTTGTATTCCCTTATTTTTCAATGAAGAATTTATGTACTGAGTTTCATCTCCCTAACGTAACGGGCTTGTGAGATAGTATTTTTGAGTGAAATTCCTCTATCCCACTTAGAATACGCCCTTTAATCATAAGAACAAGGTAAAAAAAAAAACTTAGCTCAAGATAGGTACTTACTGTTCCAATATTAACTATTCAACCGTTTCCCTGCGATATGCTCACGAATATCTAACATCGTTTTCAATGTGAGGAAAGGAATTACGTATAGAAAATGTTTCGTCCTCCCTTAAAATGGAAATTTTCAAAAACACTGGAACACATGTCCCCTTATTTTTAACGAAAAGTTTATATACAGAGTTTCCTCTTCCTAGCTTGACGAGCTCTTGAGATACTGTATTTTTTTTTTCGCACATAAATTTTGAACTCACTCTGTCCCGCTTACGGTACGCTCTTTAACAGCAGCGCAAATCTGTCTTCAACATTGGGGGTGACGGGTAAGACCATAAATATTTTGAACATCGCTTAAAAAATGGGAACGAAGTCGAAAAACAATGCTGTGAAGAATCAGGGGAGCAGAGTTGTCTTCAACATTGGGAGGCGAGCAGATTTGTGGATTATTCCGTGGGGGGAGGGAGATGAGACTCATATTCTGGTAAATGGGCCCGATTTCCGAGGTGAACCTGTTGTATATTATACGTATATCAGGCGATGTAGAGAAAGTAGTGGTACATAACAGTATTAAAAATCAGTGCCGTGAACACATTCTGATACTGAATACATGCATATTTATGATTGGTATGTTTCTACTAGGCATTCATAATGATCCTTATCTATAATGTAGATGGAAATCACATTTCAAATTGGATTATTGGGGGGAACAGTCACCCCAGTTAAAAGATTGAGGGCATGTCCCCCTTATCCTTCCTGGGATTTGCGCCAGTGCTCTTTAATCAAACTAACATGATGAACCTAGCTCAGAGTTAGTACAATGTTCCAAAATTCATACCAAGCTGTTGAACTGTTTTCCAGTGATTCAATTACAAATAGTGCAACGTCGCTTTCAATGTGAAGAAACAAAATTATAGAAAATGTCACCTCCCCCCCCCTTCAAACGGGATGTCTCAAAAACGCTGGGACACGGGTCCACTTATTTTTAATGAGTTTATATACCAAATTTCATTTTCCTAACTGAACAGACTCGTGTGATACTCAATTTTTCGTATAAATTTTGTCCCCACACTCCTCTTTTAGAGTATACATTTTAATCAAAATAACACGATAAAAACCCAGTTTGAGGTAGATGATAACTATATCCAAAAAATCGATTCAATCGGTTCAGCCCTTTTCTCGTGATCTGATCACAAACTAGATCGGTTTCATTTTTATATAATAAAAAGTTATGGAGAAGCTGTCTATTTCGTACACTTTATATAGATTGATACATATCTTAACTTAGATGAGTAAACAATTGGTATTGTACTGTTTGCGATATTCTAGTATGAAGTGTGCAAATTATGAGAAATTTGACATTGAGTAAATGGCATGTAAAAGCAATTAAGTACTGTAAGAGTCGGAAGAAATGATTTAACAATAGTTACATATATCAAGGATTACGAGTTCACCAAATGTTTCTTGCGTAGTATCGCACTGTAAAAGATGGAAATAGACATATTACGAAGTATGGCGATGAAAAATGACTGGAAGTTTCGGAAAGTAGCTAAAGACAAGAGAACAAAAATCATCAAGGTTGAAGTGGAAATTAATGAGAATATTAGGAAAAGAAGAGCAGTATTGAAAGCTGCTGAAAAGAGAAAAAAAGAACGCTGTTACACGAATTCAAGAAAATAAGTTACCTTACTTGGGATATCACAAAAATATAGTAGAAACTACCATCAAATAAATTACATTAGTGACAATTCTTTAGTCGAGAACAATATTGCATGGAATAATTATGATTACGATCTTCAATACAGATACCTAAAAATGCGTTATCAAGAATTTTAGGAAGACTAAGTCATAAAGAAACAATATATTCATTCTCAAAATATGTATATTTGATGAAAAATATTGCACATAAGTATTTTATTATCCTAAGTTGAAAAATCAATTTAATGTCTCTTCACTACATACTTTAATGTAAATATTTTGATTCCCAATGAATGAATTCATTTTGATCAATTTGCCATACTATATTCTTATCATAATGTATATAGAGAAAATGTAACTGCACAATCAAGATTAGGCTTAGGTTTTGTATTTGTACCGTTACGCTTTTTCAACTTAAATATATATATATATATATATATATATATATATATATATATATATATATATATATATATATATAATTAACACTTAGTTTTAAAAAATCAGGGATTCAAAACCTAATATGTAACTCCCTGAGAATGCGGTGTTAGGAATTTATATGCAAAGTGAAATGAAATGAAAAAATGAAATCTTTGAGCTTTACGTCCCACGGTTATGCCGGCTAGGCTAAAGGAGACGGTGATGATGAGTAATAAGTGAAATAGTGGAATGAAGAAAGTGGGAGCAAACGGGAAAACCCCGAGGAAACCCACGCACACGGTGTATGCCCACCACAAAGTTCAATTGGCGGGGGCTGGGATCGAACCCGGGACCCAAAGCTCCAGAGGTGAACGCTCTACCACTGAGCCACCGCTGCTCCCTATATGCAAAGTGGTAAGGCTAGGAAAAGAGAGGGAAAATGAACTGAAATCTTTCAATTTGACGTTCTATTATTATGCCCTTTAGGTTGAGGGAGAAGGATGATTAAGGCAAGTGAATGATGATGGAATAATTGGTGGATGGACAATGTGAGAGAAACGGGAGAACTCAAAGAAAACCCACGGACGCGATGTTGTCCACCGCAGACTTACTTGGCCTGGGATCGAGCCAGGGACACCATGTACCAGAGATAAGCGATCTACCACTGAGCCACCGTGAAAGAGAAAAGGTCAGAAAAACAGATACTAAATACAGAAATTGAACAATTTATGAAAATAAGGTTTTATGAATTATATTGATTAATGAATAACAGAACTAAAATTACTAAAATAAAAAAACAATGGTTGACGGTTAGAGCGCATAAAAATTACGGTTTTTGCTTCTTCGCAATCGGAAGGTCCTGGGCTTGGTTTTCATTGGAGGGTATCCTGAATGGTTCTGCTCATATCCTCAGTCCAACCGGATGAATACTGCAAATATCCTCAAATAATATCCTTGTATAAGATCAAGTCAATTATTATTCGAAATTTCACATTATGCTGCATTATTAGTATTTTTCAGTGTAATACAGTGTTTCATTGCTATTTCTGAAATATATTAATTAATAATAACATTTGTTGGTCATTTCGTATATTCCACGTTGAAACATGCTTCTGGCAAGTAAAAAAAGAGTAGCTATTTCCAACAAGTATTTTCATACTTAAACATTACTCAAAATGTTTAATCTCAATCTGCAGAAAATGATTGTCTTGTAATCCTTTTGAGATAACTGCTTAACGAATACACATGGAAAATAAATACTAAACGCTAACATGGTTTCAAGTGCGAATACTAAATTCTGTAAATGCACTCTCTTAATCTTTTTCTTTTCTTGTTTTTTTTTTAAAAAAACGCTGATGAACGACATTAAGATTGAATTATTGGATACGATGTAGAGAAAATATTGAGATCATTAATTGAATTTACCTCACAATTTTAGTAGATACCATCAAGGATGTTCTTCCATTTCCAACAAGCCTTTGGATCCGGTTAGCTCTCATTGACTATAGTCTTCCATTATTTAACCCTTAGTTTTGTCGTAAGAATTACCCTCTTCAATATTGTCCATTAATTGTAGCCTTATTCTTACTTTTCCTCTCTTATCTTCCACCAGTGGCGGCGATTGGACGTTAAAAGTGGGGGGGCAAGACATGATCTGAATATTTGTATATCAATGTTAATATACAAATGCCTCTGGTTGAAACTATATACATTAATAGGCCATTTCAGAAAAGTGGGGGGCAACTGCCCCCCTTTGCCCCCCCTAATCGCCGCCCATGTCTTCCACCATACTTTCTATCACACTCGCAATAAGACAATTTATTCTCTACTAATGGCTTAGTTCAATTATAGCCGCCTTTTAGCGGTTTTAAGTGTTGTACCTACTTCCCCAAACTTTGTCAGAATCAAAGAAATTAGAATTCTAAAATGAAGAAAAATATCTTCTTTTTTCAATCCTAGCATCGTCCTTTATATCTTAAAGCTTTGGAATACCAGATAATGAGAAATATATTTTACACTAATCATTATTCTATAATAAAAAATCATTCTTTTTATGGTCTGCAAGTGATATGGCCGACTAGAGACCTTTTGTTGAATATACGTGGTCAGCACATCGCATATCTTATAATCATTATTTCTGGTTTTTATAAATTAGAATTTACTACCTCTTAATGCACGTAGCTCCCCAATCCTAGCCGTCCTTTAACCCACGTCAGGTACCATGGGGTCAATTTTGATCCCACATACTTATACTAACAAATTCCCTTCATTAGGTAAACCCCAGCATAAGTATATACTAAGCATAATTGCTGTCTGAAACCAAAGTGAAAATACAAAAAATGGCTAGAACCTACTTTGAATGAATTAAAAGTTACAGCACTGGAAAGAACACTGGGGTCAAATTTGACCCCATGGTACCTGACGCGGGTTAAATCTTGGTCAACGTAATGAACTCTGGAGCTCCCTCGTAGCTGTACTCTCCTTCGGTGCGAGAGACCTGGCTTCGATTTCCGATGGGAACTCATGTGGTTTGGATCCTATGTTAAATTGTAAGTTCACATCTCATATAACCTCGCCGATGAATGGAATGCTGAACTCCAGTGCAACGAATAAGTACATCTGTACTCCCGCCGGAAATCAAACTTAGAACCATGTGCACCAATACAACGAACCAATCACTAAGCTACACTAGGAGGACTAAATTTAATATTACTGAAATCAAACCTGTCATATAAAGTAAGATGAGTTTGAGAACGATATCTTGTTAATATCTATGTTACTGACCACGAGTTAAGTTCATCTGAGGATGTAAGTACGTTTGAACTTATGTATGTAACGAATGGAATATATTTCAAAGTTATAAACACCATTAAGTAAAATAATTTCAAAATAACAGCAAAAAAATTTTGCCTGTGAACACGAGTGTATTTGCTTACCTTTGAGGAGGTTCCAAGGAAGAACACTAGCATTAACCTCTAGGTGAGGTCGACAACTCGACAGGAAGACAAGAGTGGGGTGTCCGAGTCGCCCTGTCCACAGCTACCGATCAGCATGACGCCTGTTTGGGTCACAGGTCAACCTCAAATGACCTCCTAAGGTCACCGCAGCTGTTCTCATCCCTTCTTGAACACCACCGTTTCGGAACGCACTTGCTCCGCGAAGGCGTAGCACTCGGTACTGGGAAGAATGGGTCGGTTGGCTGGAGAAAACAGCATGATCTGGTTCACGGAGATGAGGAGGGGGCGGGCTACAGAATAACGGGCCGCGCGCGCCGAAAATATAGCGCATGCGCTTACAGGAAGGAAATACGTTGCGCTTGGTCACAGCCAAGAATATTCTGACGTAATGTAATTTCAGTTGTAATAGCTTTCCTTCGACCTTACCTTCGTCCACAATACAAAATAAAGGAAAAAGAAAAATGAAATGCTTGTAGACATATTCTCATCTCCCTTTATCTAGGAAGGTTCTGCATTCGATTTCAGTGCAAGTGCTTACAGGCATACCAAAGTCAAAAGAATTCAGACTCTCTGTTGCGTTGAACTTGGCAATTTAACACAAGGAATAAAGTCTACATCTACAGAAATTTTTTTGTTTCAATGACATTCTGAAAGTACAAGGTCTGTATGATAAGTAATGAGACTCGCCGCGCCGCGGCGCGCGTGTCGCTGGAGCGGGTTTGTCGGTGATGGAGGATGTAGGGGGGGGTCCGAGCAAAGCAACGCACCGCGCGTCAGTTGGCTCCGAGCCTTAGTGGAGCGCGGACAAGCCTTGGACAAAGCCCTTGTGAACATTCTTGTCACGGCGGAAAATCAACAAACATGGAGGGTTCCATCGAACAGCGTTATGCGATCAAATTTTGCGTTCGCCTGGGGAAAACGGCTACTCAGACGCTTTCTCTCATCACGGAGGCCTACAAAGAGGAAGCCCTATCCAAAGCCCAGGTGTTTCGTTGGCACAGTGCGTTCCGGAACGGCCGGGAAAGCGTTGAGGATCTGGAGAGGGCTGGACGCCCGACAACAGTGACTACGGACGAAACTGTGGCAAAAGTGAGGGATCTCCTGAACTCAGACCGTCGATTATCGTTGAGATTGATTGCTGATGAGCTCGATATGAACCACACAACAGTGCACAAGATTGTGACGGAACAATTGGGAATGAGAAAAATCTGTGCGAAACTGGTGCCGCGAGTGTTGACTGACGAACAAAAGCAACGACGTGTTGATTGTTGTCAGGAACTGTTGAACCTCATGAACAGTGACCCTAACTTTGAAGATGACGTCATAACAGGTGACGAGTCGTGGGTGTTCCAGTACGACCCTGAAACGAAACGTCAAAGCGCGGAGTGGCACACTCCTGCGTCCCCGCGCCCCAAGAAGGCCAGAATGTCGAAGTCAAAGGTGAAAACAATGTTGATTGTTTTTTTTGACAATGTGGGGGTGGTCCACAAGGAGTTTGTACCCCAAGGACAAGCCGTCAACGCCGCCTTCTACAAACAAGTCCTTGAGAGACTGCACAGGAGCGTCAAGCGGAAAAGACCGGCGATCGCTAGCCGGTGGAAGTTGCATCACGACAATGCCCCTGCCCACACCGCCTTCTTAGTGACCTCCTTTTTAACCCGGATTGGGGTGGAAGTCCTTCCACAACCACCCTACAGCCCAGATGTGAGCCCGGCCGACTTCTTCCTCTTCCCGAAGCTGAAGCCACGCTTGAAAGGAACCCGTTTTGCAGACGTCACAGCCATCCAAGCAGCCGTGACCACATTTCTAAAGGACATGCCGGCTGCTGACTTCCAGGGGGCGTTTGCAGCGTGGAAACATCGATTGCAGAAGTGCATCGACGCAAGAGGAGAGTACTTCGAAAGCTTTTAAGTCCCTGTACAGATCAGATCAATAAAACAATGTTTCCAGACCTGGTCTCATTACTTATCATACAAACCCTGTACGTCTGGTCGAAGTTCCGAGTTGGCGAGGTATGCTAGAAATATAACGAAGGTTAATGACCTGTGCCGTGATAGTCTCTATAATTAATACTTCCTGCATCCCACGTAATAATAAATAATTAAAAAATACGTACATACGAGATAAACAAAAGTAGCAAAGATGTAAGCAATGATTCTAATACAAAGGTAAAAGCATAAGGAAAAAAAATAAATAAAGCAATTTAAAAATGTGTGAAGTTCACCAGAGTACATTTTTTTGTCACAGCCAGTGGCGGTCTAGAAGGTAAAACGTGGGGGGCAGCCAGACCATAGACTATGATAGGTATATCATAAGTTTCCTATAAACTTGCAAAAATGTATAAATAATAATTTCAATTATTTTTGTTACTTAAAAATCTGGGGGGCTAGGACCCCCGCCCCCGGGCTAGATCCGCGAATGTAAAGAGCAAAACAAGTTATAATTTTGAACGTTTTCGTTTGGCAGTGTTTTCTTGTGGTTTGACTTATTAATTACGTTCCTTGCGTGAAATAGAGATATGAACGTGAAAAATATGTAGGTCTATATTATGTCTAAGGATTTCGAATGTTTTCAATTGAGGTCCTCAATTTGATTTTTTTTTTTTTTGTGTGTGTGTGTGTGTGTGTTGTTGATGACCATTACATATTCAAAGGCTGAACATTAATGTCGAAATGAAAAACGTGAACCTCTAGTTTATATCGACGAAAATGAAATATTTCAGTTTAAAGTCTGACGGTTATTCCCATTAGGCTAAGGGAAATGGATGATTGAAGTAAGTGAATGATAAGGGAATTTTTTTTTCTTTTTTGCAATAAGAATGTGGGATGAAACGGGAGTACCCCGAGAAAACCTATGGAAACGAAGTTGTTCACCACAAACTTATTTGGCTGGGGTTCAAACCAAGGACTCCACGCACCAGAGGTAAGCGCTCTATCACTGAATGACCATGTACGTAGGATCACTTTCTTGCTAATAGTGTACGATGCAAATGAACAATGATACACACATTCAGTTGATGCTTCGAACCCGTTAATTCCGTGTTAATGATAAGATCATTTTATTTTTTTAGAATGGGTAATACTCGTAACCAGGGGCGCACCCATGAGGAATTTACCAGGTACGAATTTTCCCCTCTAAAAAAAAGAAGAAAAAAAAACAAAAACTTTACGTTTGTACACTTTCTCAATAAAACTATATTTGTCAACAGGGAAATGACTTGATGTAGCATGAAAATTTATCCTTACACTTCATCTGTACTTTTTCTCTTATAAACACAATCTGGTTCTATTATTTTTTTCTGTAAATATAGGTGGAAGTATTTTTAATTACTTATTTTTTTCGGATGCAGAATAATGTCTGTTCAATGCTACATAAACTTAGTGGCTTGTAGCAAAGGGCGCCCATGTTGTGGTTTCCAAGGGGGGAGCGAAGTATAAGCGACGTTTCAAATATAGCTTCAAATTTTGCTATAAGTAATGTAAAACTTCTATTGCGTTTTCGATATTCTGATGTACAATTTTCTCTAGGGAGGCGAGCGCCCCACCTTGCCCCCCTTGATGGGCGCCCTTGCTTGTAGTATTGAATCTCCCCAAAAGCTTGGATCCCTAGTAACAAAAAATTCAGGATGTGCACCTTCTGCTCGTAATACATAAGGAATAATAATGCAGTGGAGGGTCTAGCCTGAGGCGGGAGAGCCTAGACCCCCAGTTCTCTTATTCACTAACATAATTTAAGGTATTATTTGAGTAATTCATTATTTAACTTTCTGTACATCTTTCTGCCCTCTTCTGTATCAACCTGTTTCCACATCTTCCTTTCCCTCATTTTCTGCAACATTTGCTCTGTAACCCATGGTTTCTTAGCAGTTTTGTGTTCGCGGTAACCTACTGCTTCTTCTGCAGCCTGCTGTAAGCAACGTTTAATATGTTCCCACCGTGCGTTACTACCTGCACCTATTCTTTCCTCGTTTGAACATTTTTCTTCGAATTTTTTAACGAAAAGATTTCTTATTTCCTCGTTTTTCAACTTTTCAGTATTCAACACTTTGTTACCTACTTTTCTTCTGCCTACATTTTTCAGTTGAATATCTACTTCGGCCAGCACAAGATTATGATCAGAGAAAATATCAGCCCCGGGAAGGTTCTTCGCGTTCTTTAAGCTATTCCGATACCTGTCCTGAATCATAACATAGTCTATCTGATATCTTCCGCCGTCTATTGGTGATTTCCATGTATATCTTCTTCTCTTGTGCTGATTGAACCAAGTGTTCCCAATTACCAGTGAATTCTGTCTACAGAAATTCACCAGTCCCTCTCCTTTTTCATTTCTTTCGCCTAAACCAGCGTTTCCCAACCGGTGTGCCGCGGCACACTGGTGTGCCGTGAATAGGCCGCTGGTGTGCCGCGAGTAAATCGAAACAAAATTATTAATTCTATAGACTAGCAATTAAATTGCAGGACATAGGGAAAAATGTATATTTGTATTTCACATTTCTATGAACCTCTAATATGAATTTACAATTTTAAGTTTCATACCGCGTTACTTTTCTGTACATTTTTAATATTGAAAAAGGTATTTATCATTGTTATGACGTTATGACCATTATTGCTTCTTTATTGTTGCAGACTATTTCGTAACTTCAAATTTTAAAATATTCAATCCTTTCGACAAAACAAACATAATACGAATTACCTACATTTGTGTTTTAAAAGTAAAAGAGATTTGTTTGTTCGTTCGTTATTTAGTGATCATGCTTGTTAGTGAAAGTTTGGATGCAATTTTCGAAAAAGAAAGCGTATTTTTTTAAAAACCTATGTCCAATATTTCATTGCAATTGTTTTCTATTTTTAAATTAGAATGAAAAATAAGCATAATGATTTATCATGGTGGAAAATCAGTGATCGAGCTATCTTCTCTGTGAGATCACTAATCACAGAGAAATATACCATGGTATTTTATATTTAAATATAATAAAATCTGTGTGTGCCGCGAGAATTCAAGTTACACCCATAGTGTGCCGCAAGTTGAAAAAGGTTGGGAAACGCTGGCCTAAACCATATTTGCCTGTGATACTACCTTCCTGTTTTCCTCCCACAACAGCATTGAAATCTCCCATTAGAATTATGCATGCACCCTTCTTCTCCCTATCTATAATTTCTTCTATTTTCTCATAATTTTCCTCTACTTCTTCAGTTGCATGCGAAGTCGTCGGTGCATATGTTTGTATCGCCACTAGATCCTTCGTTTTCCCTTTAAGTCTTAGCATCATAACTCTATCATCAATAAATTCAACTTTCACTACCTTCTCCTTTAAGCGCTTTCCAAGAATTATTCCTATGCCATTATGACCGCCCTTTTCATTACCTGAGTAAAACATTCTATATCCTTCGCTGTTCAATACCCCATTACCTTCCCATCTAACCTCACAAACGCCTACCAAATCTAAATTATTTTGTTTCATTTCTTCTTTAAGACTTTCTAATTTTCCTCGTGTAGAACATACATGCATTGCAAAATCCTCATCAACAGCAAACCTTAGATTAATTGTGGAACAATTACTTGTGAAGTGAATTAAGAGTTCCGAGTTTCGTTAAAAGCGACTGATTCTAGTAAATTATTGTGGGGTGATATGTAAAACAAGAACTGTGGTGGAACATTCGCCGAAAAAGTAACGGTTGCAAAGATTTTCATATGTTTGTTCTCGTAGAAGAATAAAATTAAGCTAAATTACCTTAATTAGAGGAGTAACTGAGCAAGTGGACATATTTAACTTTTAAGGATTAAATTCCGGGTCGTGGAGCCAGGACTAGTAAAAATTTACAAGATTTAGTGGAGAAATTAAGTACAGAATGTTTAGTATTGTACTTGGGGTGGGGGATGCCGTGGAAGTACAGCTCACAGATGACGAGAACCCTAAAACAGGGGCAGCGGGGAAAGGTCAACAACACGGTCAAGTCCACTTTCGGTTTTTGAGGTGTGGTCTATACTTAGATGTCGTCTGCTACTCCGGGTAGTTTTCTGTGTGCTATTCCGTGGTGTCATTTGAAACCCCCGTGCGAAAAGTGGGCGAGCCCATACCTACGTCACACTACTTCTGCTAGGGTTCTTCTCGTCATCTGTGAGCTGTAGCTAGTTTTCATATAAAAAGTTGTAAATTGGAACTATTTCTTAGTCGCGTACGCGTAATAATGTTGTAATTCAACGTGAAAGAAGCAGTGGTGCTTTTACTCGATACTAGATGGGTGTAGCGTTTTACTTACACTAAGAAAAATCCGTTCTCCGGACAGTGATATATTGTACAAATATACGCAATCCTCTTGCTTACTGCAAAAATCAGAACGGAGCATACGTTATCCGTATGCTACATAGGCACTGCCCTTAGGTGTTACATCATGCCGTTGCAGGATATCTGATGTCTAACAGTCTTCCTTATATTACATACATATATGTATGTTACCTTCGTCAGCTATATGTTATACACGTCCATTTTTATGTGAGATCCTGACCGCCTATATTGTTTCATACGGGAAGTATGTATAGATGGAACACTTATACAGAAAGTATTATAAAACATGCATTTTCAGTTATACGCTTGCTGTACGTTGTCCAAAAACTACAGGATTTACAAATGTAACATACGATATTACGTACGCCACATACATTTTTTGTCAGTTTAGCTTTGAATAACATTATAGTGCTTTTTTTTTTTTTTTTTTTTTTTTAGCTGTTTTGGTATGTGTCTTCTTACTGTAGTGTGTAGGTGGTTCATTTATATAAAACGAGTTTAATTTAAGATTTTAAACAAGAACTTACCATAAATATTTAAACAATACAACAAATTATAAAAAGGGAATTACTTCAAAGTTACCTGTCCACCTAATTTTCAACAAAAACCATAATAAAATCTACAATCATCAATTTCTACTTAAACTTTACTCATTTTATGTTCTGTTACGTTACCTCGAGGGTGGGAGTATGGGGGAAGGAACCACAATTACATATGGAAATCCATTATAAACCTACAGGTGAGACTGGCGGGCCGCGCGGAGCGCGGTTGTGGGTAGTTAATGGGGAGTGAGAAGCTGAAAGGGAAGAACGAGCGAAGCGAGAAGACGAAGTAAGGTGAAATAACGCACTACTAGGTTACTTAGGTTAGGTTATGTCTACTTCCCACTTACCTTAGTTTAGTACTTAAGTTTGTTGAGCTCTCTTATCTCAAGCAGAAAATCGTGAACGACTGTTGGTGGTCTTTGTTCTTTCATTCATTAACCCATGAATTTTACACATATTCAAAAGATTAATCTCATTATCAACATCATGTTTTACAAATGTTAGTACTGTCGATTCACATCCAGCTCAAAGACCCTGTACACTTGCAGCCATGTTTACTCGAAAATTATCCACAATCCAACCGTCCTGAACCTAGAGACAAGTAGTTCCCTCTACTTGCGAATTAGTCCCGTCTTTATAACCGCTTATCAAAAGATATTACACAAAAATGACACTTTACTTACATGTTATCAAGCACACAAGCAATCAAAGTATCCATTTCTTCTAGGTAAATTTTCAAAATGTTGATAAGAACGGACGGGCAACTTCGAAGGTTAACCCTAAACAAGAGCCTAAGTAAAGTTTAGTTTCTTTATTTCACTGTTGATCATCTCTCACTCTTGATCTGCATGCTCATAGATATTTCCCATTAACTTTACCGCTCCGTTTAGAGGGATGATAATTGTATATTTCTGATCCCCATTCAATATTCATTACTGATAGTTGTGTTTTTTAAAGAAAATATTGACTCTTGTACAAAAGAAACTGCTAAGGATGTGTTGTGCTGGATTTAGTAAAGTGAGTTTAAGTGTTGTGAAAATACAGCATGTACTCTTACCTTATTTATCCTTGGGGTTTTACAAAGAAATAAAGTTAGTAACAAAGTAGATCTGTTCTTTCTATTTTCATTTGCATACTCAGTGACAATAAATTTCCATTCCTCTAACGAGAAAACCTTTTCTGGTGTCACACGGAATATGGAACGAGACTATGGTCAATCGATTTGTGTTAGTGAACACGAAAATCCATAGGCGGTCATATGGCAAGGGGTTAATCCATATGGCAAGGGGTTAACAATAATCTTCAGTTATCCATTTTAACATTGAGTTAAGTTTCAAAGTTAATCGTCCGTTTCTAGCAACATGTTGAAAATTTACCGGGAAGAAATGAATAATTTGCTTGTTTATGTGCTTGATAATACAGTATATAAGGAGAGCGAAAGTTGTGTTTACTTTCTTGAAACTATTGGGCAAACAGAGGGAACTATTTGGCGCAAGGTTACTTCATGGTAGGATTATGGGAATGTAATAAGCATTTGTTTGGTAAACATGGCTGCTGATAATCAGGAAAATCTATTAGAAGTAAGTAAAAGTCTAATAAATATGAAAATAAATTGTAGAATATGTGGTAAGCACATAACTGTAAAGAAACGTGGAAAAAGTTATACTTTTCAATGTAATAGTAAGGAACATAACCAACACGGCAGCAAGGTTCTAGAACACAGGTCCCCCTTCCCATTTAACTGTAATAAAGACAGAAAACAATGGGCCCTGCGGGACTCTAGCCCGCCTTCACACGCTGACGCTCACTCGGCAATACTATATGAATTAAATATTAAACTTTGATATAGAAAGGAGCCAATTATTACGCTTTTAGCCAAAAACTAGACGGACGACCAACTTGGGAATAAATGCCTTAACATCTATACTTTAGAAACATTCCAATAACTAGAATCTAATTCAAAATCAATTTTGTATTAGATTATAGTCATAATCAATCAAAAACTAGATCAAATGTTTAATTCTATCTTTGGAAGCAGCCTCGCCGGAATTTAGTATTAATAATATAATGGAATATGAATGATTGGAGTGTAATAAAAGCATCCTGCGATTAATGATTTATGATGAATGTATGAAAATAATAATAATATGTAAGGAATATGTTCGACCGTAATATATAATTTAGAAAAGGCTGTAAAAAGTTTTGAAAGGAACTCGATTAAAAGTCACATAAATACTCATAGGTTGTTTTTCATGAATCTGCATAATTGGATGAATATTACATGTGATTACACGCGCAGCTGGATTATCTATTGGTCATTTTCTGTACGCATGTTACGAATGTATAATTTTGTACTTTACTGTGGGAGTTTTTCATCAGCGCTTCGAACCTCCAATCTTTTACAGTGATAAAACACGTTCCAGTGGGAGTATATTTGTGCACGTTGATGTCTGACTTGTCTGAAAGGAAGAATTTATCACATTCTGGAATAACGGCAACAATGGAACAATCATCCCATGTGTTGAGGGTTGCAGCTTTGAGAATGAGTCGATTAACATATAGTAGAGAACATTGTGTCTTTAACTACAATCTTGTCCTTTCACTTTAATAGTATCATTGAATCATCTATTTCATACCCGTTTTCTTGATTATCGTCCATTTCCTTCTAACCTAAAAGGCATAGATGAGTTAAACAATCCACTTTTTGTCGATTGAATATTATTGCAAATATTTTTAAGATACGCTCTACAAACAACATTCTCAATATAAGGTAAACGCACCGGATTTCGACAGGTTAAGGACCTTTTTCAAAATCAATTGCCTATTGTGGCCATAATAGTGGTCGGTGTTGGCCCATTTTTTTCCTTGAAATGTACAGTCTCTACTAATACTAAAAATCACTTCAAGGCTCAAATGCTAATGTTAAATTTTTTTATGAAACTGGAACTCGCCAATGGAACCCGAATTCGACACACTTCACCTGGTTTCGACAGTTGCGGTATCTGAATTCGACACCTTCAATTATATCCATATAAAACATTAAGTCGGCATTATTAGTAGTAGTAATCTCTTCTCAGCTTTAAATATTGTTTTATTATTGTGCAGAAATTATCAGACGGGCAAAAGAAATGAAATTGAAATGAAATTTTGAGTTTTACGTCCCACGGTTATGCCGGTTAGGCTAAAGGAGACGGTGATAATGAGTAATGAATGAAATGGTGGAATGAAGAAAGTGGGAGGAAACGGGAGAACCCCGAGAAAACTCACGCACACGGTGTTTGTACACCACAAATTTCACTTGGCGGGAGCAGGGTTTGAACCCGAGACCCCTAGCACCAGAGGTGAACGCTCTACCACTGAGCCACCGCGGCCCAGACGGGCAAAAGAACACAACTTAAATTTTCTGAACTGAGTAGTTACTTCGATGATCCTCAATTCGACATGCTGGAACCTGATTTCGTCATTCCATGTCGAACTGAGGTTACAACTATCGGAGAATTATGCAACAAATAGCTTTATGAAAGACTTTGAACATACTTGTACGTTTAGATATTCAGTTAAAATTATATTTGCACTACTGAACATGAATTCGACAACCTTGTCGAAATCCGGTTCACGTTACAAATAAAGGCTCGTGTTTTCGACAACCCCCCGTTCATGTTACATCACAACCTTTGTCCTCACAGAAGAAAACAAAACGCACTGATTGAAACTCCTTTACAACATTAAAGTACTACTATTTGCTTGAATCAAACCTAACTTTAATAAAAGTCTTACGAAAATAACCTGCCGTCTTATGATTTTCTTAAGATTATGTGTTTTTTCTCAAAGAGTGTATCATACACACAACAATGTACTTCTTTTCTCCATATGTATGACTCATATACTGTAACCGTGCTTTTGACAGGAGAAAAGACACTTCCATAATGTTGCCACTTCTATGCACAATCGCAGGGATGACATCTTACGCTTGTTTCACAACATTTAAGCACAGGTATGTCGAATTCGGGTGCCTGTCGAATTCAGGCGCGTTTACCTTAGTACTAATAATACCAACTTTGCTGTCTCACCAGTACTAAATCATGGTTACTAAACATATTTCAAAAATAGTAAGATTTCGTGCTAGTTTTTGCATCGTCCAGAATTTAGAATCAGTATGACAACATATTAGTATTTTTATTTATTTATTGGAAGAAATACTACAGGCGCCCATGGTTTCTTCCAGATATACTTCCGGAGGTATTTGTCCAACCTAATCCGAAGATGTTGAATTGCTTCTCATGAGCAAAGGTAAATTTAATTGTTCGTTTACACGATACATCCTTTAGTAATAGTGTTCCAGTGTAGCCTTTCACATTTATATTTACTTCCCGTCCCGGAGAAAATTTTCTGGAGGAAAGACAGCAGAAGTTACATACAGTCGCAGTGTCTAAACTCATGGACTTATATAATTGCATATTCAATAGCTGTAGCATATCCAAGAACGGCTGCGATTTTGCTTGGAGCTTTCGATTGTGGTAAAATGGCACCTTTTCTTCTGGAGTTGCATTTCAAGAAAGAAAAAGTAATCTCACGGAGCTAGGTTGGGCTAGTAGGGTGGGTGAATGGCAGTAGTCATGTTGTTTCCGAAAAGGAAGTCACGCACAACGAGAAACAAACTTCGCTGAAATTTGTCTCGTGTTTAGTTCATTCGTTCCAATGCGTTGATATGTATCATATGACAGTCCAACTACGTACAAATATCATAGATTGCCCGATTCTAACTCCAGGAATCAACTTCGCGATCGTTTCTGAAACCGTGCATGATGATGGATGATGGTCAATCCAAATGTTTGCCTTCATCCTCCACAGTAGTCATGCCTATCGTCCGTCTTGAAACGCTTAAATCATTCAAACATGCTTGTATGGTTTAAAGTTTGGTCATCAAAAGGCTCCTGTAGCATTTTGTGTGTTTTATTTATAGTTTCCTTCAACGTAAAACAAAATTTAATGTAGATCCTTTGCGTCTTCGAAATTCGCAGACACAGAGAACACGATGTAATTAAATCAGCGTAAACAAACGCGTATACTCAGAAAAACGACACTTACCAATGTCACTCAACCTACACACTAAGTAGCAATTGGCAGAAGAAGCCCGTACTATTCCTACTACTGGTTTAGGAAAAATATTAAAATTCTAGAAATTTTGGATAGCTCCCTTTACTGTTGTTCTTTAACGAGGTGCTCACTTCAACCGTGTAGGATTGCTCCTTCTTCGAGGGGCAAATCGAACGGAAAATTGCCTTCTGTAATAAACTGTCACTCCTCTTTTTGAAAATAAACTTAATCTGTAATTTTTCCTCTGGTAGTAAGCTCACTGGACCCCACGCCTGTCAATTTGTCGAACTCTTTTATTTTGTATGGTACTAAGGCATGTTTGCACGTATAGTGACATCACTGATTTAACTGCATTTTGTTGATATAATTTCATTTCTAACTGAAGGTTTAAGATTTATGAAACCCAAAATGTTACTAGATGTATACAAATAATACGACACTCCATCCAATTTTAAACAAAACACTTAAAGGCTAATTTAGTAAACAACCGGAAAATACATATAAAAGTCGAAAATGTGACCGCGATTATTATATGACTATGTTCGTTATTTTGCGTTGGCATCCCAGTTATCCATTGCTGGAGCTGGCACGCATGCGTCGTATGCAGGACACTGGGAAACAGTTATACAAGGTAGTTCTACCCTTACAAGATTGTTAAAAGCTGGAGCATCAAAGTTTCATGATTTGCGTTGAGTAAAGGCGTGAAACTGATAGAAATCCATCACCGCTTGAAAGTGAACTACATTGACAGTTATGTCGTCAAAAACAAGGAAAAGAATGGGCTTAGAAGTTCGAACAGTGTTGAAGATTCTCAAGGTTCAATTCGCTCTTTCACTGCAGTCACAAGAAAGTAAGATTGCAACTTGGGAGCAAAAGGTGGCAATTCACGAATATAACATGTCCAGAGATCATAAATAAACAGTAGGACCTACTCCAACCTTTTGCGCGAGCAGATACAACGCGGTATGTTGTCCTATGATGCTCTTTCGCTTTGTGAAACAAGATAACACAATCAGTTGCACAATTTCTCCCACCAAGAATGTAAGATTTAAGTGCTCACACCATCCTCCATATTTGCTGGATGCCACACCTTCAGATTTTCATATTTTTGGCCAACTTAAAAATGCACAGAGTAGAACAAAGTTTGAGATTAGCTGTGTGTGAATGTTTAAATATGCATCCAAAAGAATATTTTTCTATTAGAATCAGTGTCCTATTCAAGTGCTAGCGTAGTTGCACTTGACTAGGGGTATATGTTGAAAAATAGTGATGTAGTTTCTTTGTTGTTTATAATAGATGTTCTGCAAAAAGAAAAGCACATTTCCGGATATTTATTAGATTAGCATTATATTTAAACCATAAGAAGTGTACTCTCATTTATGCATGCGGACAGTTACGTGTAAATATAACTTTAAAAAATGTAGCTAATGTACAAACCATTAGAGAAAATATTAGAATTATAAGTGCTTATAGTAGTAAGATAAAGAATAAACTATAGTCTTGCTCTAAAAATGCAATTAAACAGATTCTCTTATTGATACTATTAGATACATGCTTGCTGTAAAGATAACATTGAGGATACTATATACATCAATTAGTGCATATCAATTCTATTGCTTGTTTTCTTATTTTCAATTCCGAGTAAATCCTTCTGTATATAAGATCAATTAATGTTGCAAACGTGATTAATTACTACTATTGAAAGTGGAATGATTTATAGGGTTGAAGGGTTAATTGGACCATCAAGAGTGAGCCTAGGGAGTGAGAGAACTATCAAAATGTTGCATAATATAGAAAACTCTTATCCTTGTAGGTTTTGCAATAAAATTCCAGGACTTATACTGGTGCTCTGTAATTGCTAATAACAGAAAAAAAGTTCGTCACCTGATATTAATACTATGATATTCTTCTTTTGCAGGGTACCGTATGTGATGATTAAAACAAAAGCATCTGTTCCCTTCTAAACATCGGCCATCGAAGACATCGGTTTTCATTACCAAGGGTTCTCAAATATCTGTGCCTTGGTCATCGAAGACAGGAAGGTCCTTATTATCATGGATTCTTACATAAACAACATAAAACATTATTTTGTTGTAAGTCAGGGAAATCAGCAACAGAAGCCTACGAGAGGATTAGAATTGTTTACCCTGAAAATGCCATTTCTCGTGGTTCTGTGTTTGAGTGGTAAATTCGATTTTGTGAAGCGTCATCTCCATTATGTGGGCGATTATGCAACGATCTCATTACAGAAGATCGGGAAAACACTTTACCGAGTGATTGACAGACATTCACCTCTGGAATTAGCAGAAACACCTTTATATCCATCACTACTACCAAATAGGGAATTCTAGTGGTATATATACAGTTGTGATGAAGTCTCCGTTGATGATTCCACTAACTTGTAGCAAAATGTAATGTTCACCCTTTGTTACATGCAAGAATTCATAAAATGGAAGCCAAGTGTCTTCAATAACCATTCTTTAGAAGCGCATAGATAGTATCCATAGCAAAATCTTCATATGTCCTGCAAAATAATAGTATCATACTCTTATAATTTTCTGCCAGTACACTTACAGAGTAGCCAGAATCAATCCTGGAACTTAATTGTCAAACCTTGGTTTTATTCACTAAGGCATATTTTTGGTATTGCGTTTAAAATCTGAGTATTTCCATACCCGAAAACTCGAACAATAATTGGCCGATAAGAACAAACGAATTTCTATCTTTCGACTCACTTAAATTTGAATGTTGCCCGTCTGTCTCATTCTCTATCCGTTTATCAAATCATGACATCCCCGAATTTAGCTGAATTTGACATGTACATTCCTCCAATATTTCACAATAAGCATCTTGTTTGGTGTTGAAATATATCAAAATTGAGTGAGTAAAAAGCAATAAAAATCAACCCGATGTTGCAAGTTTTCATATGTAAAATAGTGTAGTAATAAAGTCATGCTTCAGTGTGACCTGTGGAAACTGCGTACTTGGAAACTCTTTTGGAAACTCTTTTCAAACTTGCCAATGCTTGTGTTTGACATCACACAAGGCCAGGGAGAACTAATACTCCAACTTCAAGATATCATGAAATGAAATTTTGTTTTGATAAAACAAGAGTAATTTTCCCTATTGCTGAAAATATTCATAGTTTCATTGATGTTTTAAGCAAATTTTCATTAAAATTGTTTTGCGAACATTTCACTAGTAAGTCCAAATCCCGAACGTGATGGGCTCAAACTTAGAAATCAAAAGCCTTCTTGCATAGCAAGATCAAGGTCTACTACTATGCTAAGTTTGATCTAGACCGGAATGAATTCGGTTGAACCCATAACAGTTGTACGACATACAGTATCGTTGACTTTTCAGGGAAAATTATTGAAGGAGGATACGGAGCTTTTTAAGTTTAAGAATTATCCCTGTTGCTTGGATCTCAAATTGATGTTGGAAAGAAAACTTTTGCTCGTTTGTGCAAAGCACAGTAGAAGCTGTATTAAATTTTATCGCTACTTTACTATTGCTATACAGGTTTCTGAAGCTGAGTAAAGCTTACTTTCATTAGCTTGTGGCCATAAAATTTAGATTTCTACCGGTGAAACTTTCCTCAAGATCCGCCACTGACTTCGTGTACGTTGTGGCTGAAAAGTAACTCAACTAACTGAGCCCGGTTTTTTTGCCATAGTGAATAAAATAAAATTGACTGAGAACAAAGAGGTTTGAGGTTTCCATTTAATCGCTTTGAGGTGCACTATTTTACTTCTGTTTATGTGGCTACATGTGGAAAGGGAGAGTTTGTGCAAATAACTCCTAACTACGTTTGTCTCGTGTTATACGTACTCCATGATCCAAAGAAAAGACACTTTTTAAATTCTGAAATGAAAATAGATAAAAAATAGTTAAAGTATACAGTAGACACTATCTGAAAACAAGAAAAAATTGTACTTGAAAGCAGGCCCGTAACCAGGAAGCTAATGAGTAGAGACACGATTTTTTGGTGACACGCGAAAACGCCAAATGTATCAGTTTTGTATGAAAATGTTGTGTATCTAAAATATATAATTTTTCACTCTTTGTTAGGCTATATAACGCTCACAATTAAACGCGAAATTCTGTTGAATTAGCGCCGAAATTTGCAACAAGTCTCGATATTCCACGAAATTTACGCGAAAGTGACATTTTTTCGGCGCTTTTACGATTTATTCATTACCATTACTTGGCAGTTATTAGCAATCTTGATGAAAATTCCCATTTTGAGAAAATAGATCACCATGAATTTTTGGAATTTTACATGCAGTTACAAGATGAGCTCCAAACGGCATCTACTGGTGAAGTGAATAGTGTGGAAGGAGTGTTAGATGAGCATTCAGAAATCGCTGGAAAGTGTCTCCAACTAATGTACGAAGTACATATCAGTTTCGAATGTTGATTTGGAGGGGGCTCGCTCTTCTTACAATGCCATACTTACCGACAAAAAAACAAATTTAATACCAGAAAACATTGAAACAAAGCTTACGTGTTCTTTGCATAAGTAAACTGTGAGCACTGAAGTTAATTTGTTTCTATTAATGTTCGCTTTGTGTGTGTTTTTTCTTTAAGTGATACTTTTATTCAATGAGGATGCTTAGTGTTATTTTCTTAAAATCTCAAATATTGTGTAATATAGTAATGCATGAGCTCATGCCATGATGATTGATGAATGTAAATTAAGATGAAATAAAAGGTAACTAATTTTAATTGCCAGTAAAAATAGTGTTCTTACATTGAATATTTATTCACCGATTTTATTCCGCTTTACGCATATTTTTATAACGAAATTACGAATTCTTATTTACCACAAAATCGTGTCTCTACTAATGAGTTTAGACCCTTGAATTCTTAAATTTTCTATGTTAGCTTGAAATACCGTAATATGTTGTTGTCCCTCTGGTTTTCCACATTCTTCTTTTACATGTAAAAGCTGTATACGGGCTTGCTTAAAGCTATTAACGTGATTTTTAATTGTTTATTTCAAAAATATAAATATCGACAAAAATATATAATGACAAAAATATACTACATTTTATATTAAACTACTATGGCTTACCAAAACAAACCGTTGAATAATTAGTAAAAATTTTTACTACCGAAAAATATTTAAATATTGAATTGACATTATTATACTTGTTTTCCATATGCCTCTTACTGTTTATCATTAATTAACTCCGAAGGAGGTTAGGTTAGATGCTTTTCGTGGTAAATCTCCTTAAATAAATGAGCCTTAATGAGAACTGCTTATCCGAACCATTGGAATTTGCTATTTTTTATATAGGCTATTAAAAATACACAGCTCATACTTATATTATATATTACTGAGTGTATTAGAAGTCCGAGGCCCTAGTCAACGCCATTTTTGAGGGTGAAAGACAGCTGATTTCACATTTAAGTAAGCTATTAATTTATTTATTGTTGTTTAATTAAGTTATTTCGTTACAAAATATAATAAAATACTCAAAATACGAAGATTTGAAACCAATGAGATGGTGTAACTATCTGCGGAGAATATTAAAAATAAAAACTCCTAGTCATTTAGTACAATGTGGAGAATTTAATTCAATGATGTCAGAAAAAGGCACTATGAAAATATAGTTTTTGTTAGAACAGTTTATACAAGACAGTATAGAAAATAATTTGGTCGTAAGTTTTCCACAAGAAAAACGTAAGTCCGAACCCCGTTTATGGTTGAATTTGAATTGTGAAGTTTACGTTCTTATACAACACCGAAATTGTGTATGATAGGACCCTATCATACTAATAATGTGGGCTTCAAACCCCGACACGAGCTTGAATCTGGTATAATTGGGAGGTTAACAGACCATTGTGAAAGATAATAATCATAACGTAATATAGGCTATTCTTCGTAAGACAATTAGATTACAAAACCATACCAACGGTCCTGGAGTCTTAAAATACATAAGGTAAGCTGAGAACACGATTTGATGTCCATGAACTACCATCGAGTTAATGTTTCTATTCTTCATCAAGTGGACATACAGGGAGTTAATGAATACTGTAGCATACATTTAGGAGCTGATACCTTATTCCAAGTGAGAGGAGAAAAGTTCTATTATATATATTTTGGAAAACGTCTTCTTTCAGATCTATAAACCGCTGAAAATAAGAAACATTACATTTTAAATCCTTTGGTACCCACGCAATGAGTGCATAGTTAGTACTTACAAATGTATCTACATACTCCAACTTCCTTTTTACGATTCGTTACACCGATACCACGTAGAGGATTGTGAAACGTATACATTTAAATAGAATGCATACTAGCTCCTGTGTAATTCCGTGAACCGCTTGCGAAATGTCACAGATTTCAAGCCAGAGCTTTTTAAAACGTGGCTTTTTTGCCTGGCGATTTATAACTCTGAAAGGAGGCCTTTACTCGCCCATACTTATTATAATGCTTTTGTTTCATTTTATATAACAAATCACTTTTTAAATTTATTACATGGTATTCATTAACACCCGGTATATAATTTTCTAGTACTATGAAACTGAATTGGAATGTCATGATAATGATCAACGAAAACATATAGTTCTAGGAAAGCCAAATATTTTGTTCTAGCAACCTCGGAACTTTAAGTATTGTGGACAAACTGAGAATATATCAACCAATAATAGAACCTCTGACTAGCCTCATGAAGGAAAATAAATATGTTAAGAATTTTACTTTCTTATCCAAATCGTAACCACTTCAAGTCTATTTGATGTGGGTGGAAGTGGTTGAAACTGGCCGTGTATATATATGTCATTTGCAAGCAATTTTATGGATTACATGACACAGAAAAGTGAACAAGAACAAAATTGATTTATATATATACCTCATATGACGTCAGAAGGTTTACGTTGTAGATTATCATGTTTAAAAATAAAGCTCTCTTCCTTTAAACATTTTTCTAACATTTTTAACAAAGTGTCATTTGACGCTAGCGCTCAAATATTTATATCAATATTATATTATTTAAGACACACGCTTGATGACGTGTGTTGTTTCAGAATGTTCGTAACTGATTGTCATACAAAGTTTATTATATGACAGGAAGTTTTACCTATACAAGTGATAGAGATGCAAACTTTTGAATAAAATATAGACATTGGATCACACTCTGCATAGCTATTGATTTCACTAAGTAGAAGTTATTTGCAATAGGCTCTATATATGCTTGTAGTGAAACACCTTATTTTGCAGAATTCACAACAACTGTAGATATTAAGAATTCGCAACGACAAAATTTCGTCGAGGAATTTGAAGCTTAAAATTTATAAAACGTTAAAATATATACGTCTGTTCTGCTGTATGGTTTCGAAACATGGTCACTTGCTCTGAGGGAAGAACGAAGACTAAAAGTAGTTGCGAATAAAATCCTGAGACAAATATTCGTACCCAAGAGGAACGGCAATGGGGAATGGCGGAAACTTCATAACGAGGAAATGCGTAATTTACACCGTTTACCAAAGATGTTAGTCATAGAGTCTAGGAGGCTGAGGTGAGCAGGTCATGTACCCAGAATGAAAGAAAGTAGGAACGCTTTCAACGTTTTAACGGGAAATCCAATCGGAAAACAACCATTAGGAAGACCTAGGAGCAGATGGGAGGACAATATTAAGATGGATATCCAGAAATCGCAGAAATACGAAGTAGAAACTGGATCCAATTGGCTAAGGACAAAAATCAATTGAGAGCTTTGTGAACGCGGCATTGAACGTTCGAGCTCCATAGGCCATCGAGTGAGTGAGTTGGTTAATGAATATTGAATACTCCGGTCAACGAATATCATCTTAGAATTTTGTTACCAGTGACAGATCATGTGAAGCAAACAAAAAGAGAAGAAAAAGTACTCTTTGTTTCTACGCTAGTCTCTTTGCCTTAATGCTAAAATGGAAACCACGGTGGCTCAGTGATATAGCGTTCACTTCCGGTGTGACGGGTCCCTGGTTCGGTCCCAGCTCGCGCCAATTGGGTTCTGTGGTGAACAAACGCGTGTGCATGGGCTCTTTCAGAGTTCTCCTGTTTCGACCCACTTTCTTCGTTTCATCATTTCATTCATTTCTCATCAACACCGTCTCCTTTGGCCCACACGGCATAACCTTTCGAGATGGATTTGGCACATAAATACAATTGATCGTTCCTTTGTGGACAGATATCGTATACGAATATCTAGACAGAAAGAACGGATGTGGTTTGTAAGGACATATTTTCAACTTTAATTTGTTTAGTAAGTCATTCAATACTCAATTATAGGCATGGGCGGTTTTTAGGGAGTCTATTTTTAAGGAATTTGGTCACCAGAGTTCCTGTACATATTTACGCTACCTGTCTGTCCAGGAGGAAAAATGTTTGTCCGTTCATCCGGGAGACGAAAAAGTCTCAAATTTTGACTAGGATGTACAGGATCAAGAGTTACGAATCGTGTTTGCTAATAGAAGTGATCAAACTCCCGGAAGTGCACAAATCAGCTATTCCGCTTTTAACGTTGATAACTACAGAGCAAAAACGATAACGACTAATTATTTTATCGTACACATAATTTATCCTGATATTGAGTATTCACGTTTTTGCAAATTTTTTAGAAGACAGTTGATGTTTGTCTAGGTATTGGCTACGTATGGTTGGCATTGGCGTTTACTATGCAATAATCGTTTTCGCGTAGAGAGCATATGGTTATTTTGCTTACAGAACATGTAATATGGTGTGGAGTGTTGGTTGTGAATAATTATGCCGTTTTCAGTAGTACAGCGGGTGTGTATTGTCGAGATGTACTTCGGAAGCAAGTCATTAGACTACATTAAAGAACAATTTTGTGTTAGATTTCCCGATGCGCCTTTGCCAAACAATAGTAACTCAATCATCAGTCACTTCATCACCCGTATCATCAGTCGTTTTCGACAGATAGGAAGTGTTGATGACAAGAAGACTAGGCATTCTTCAATATTGACAGAAAGGAAAGTGAACGTGGTAGTGCCTTACTTAAACAATCTGTAGGGAAAAGTTTGCGTAAATTATCATCGCAGACAGGAATATCGTACGGGACTGCACAAAAGAATCACAATGCATACCGAATACATTGTATACAGAAATTAAAAGCCCCAGACACTGTTAAAAGAATAAGATGCTGACAATAGTTTATCAGCTAGGTGGAAAGTAATGTGATGGGCATACTGGATAAGTTTTTTTTTTTTTTTTTTTTTAATGATGAGGCGTACTTTCATTTTAGAGGTTACGTCAACAGTCAAACCAACAGGTATTGGTTACGTTAAATCAACAGATCTTACATGAATTGCCGCCGCATTTACATAAAGATATAAAGTAGAAGTTCCGTATTTGATTTCTCGACCATGAATAGAAGGCTCGATTTTCTTTTAACAAAACCTTTGACAGTTACGCATACCAGCACATTATTGTGTAATCGGTAGCTCTTCTCCAGCCTAATGAACGCTACTGTTAACTGCAATAGGACAAGACAACGTGCAATCAGTGCCAACAACATCATGGAATTTTCGGAAGATGTTTGGCGATCTCTCGATCTCAAAAGGTCTGTGTTCCCCTCTTCCTCCGACTTATCGTCACCAAACTTCTTTCTTCCTTTCTCTCTCTCTCTCTCTCTCTTTTACCGACGCGTATATCGAAATAAGTTCTTGTACCTACCAAGACTTGGAGCGAGTCATTACTGCAGAGATGAATTCCATTAGCCCTGATGTTCTACGAGGAATATGCCATACAATATGGTGCGAGGGGTTCGGGCCTACCTTCAAGAGAATGACGAAGTTTTTCCAACGCTTGCTATATGAAATCAGATATACATAACTATATTCCACGAGGTGTGAGTATGTCTGCTTATAGTCGATAATAGGATTATAGATCGTGATGTGCACAATAAAATGATCACACTGTAGATAGCGATAAACTGTTTCCTGCAATCAATTAAGCGTCCGAAGAATGCATTTCATTTCCATTTTTAACTTTCTACTAAACTCGGAAGTAATAGAAATCCACTACAGTTTCCAGTTTGAGTATTTATCTACATAGAACAAAAACTGTAAGAATTAGCGGAAAGGGTGTTTCGAATCGATTTAGTGTTCTAAGAGTAGGCAGGATACCATTTTTCTCTTAACCCTCTATTCAAACCGGAAATGGCAGAAACAAACCAATTCCGGTTTTAACACTGATAATTAAAAAGTAAGTTGAAAATTAGATTTTGAGATACCGTGTATATAAAAAGTGTGTAATCAAGACTTCATTATAAATTTTGTCACTCATACACCTATATTAATAATTTTCCTGACTTCCTACAGTGGCAAGAGACCAGAAAGGACACCGCTTAAAGCTTATAGAAATCTGGTTTCCGTTAAATTGGCTGGTATTGCAGTATGTTGTGCATTTTGGTCTGCTGATGAAAAGTCTCAATAGGCACGAAGCCAGAAAACCCCACTTTCTTTTTAAAATATCCGTTGATTATTATCGTCACTTAAAGGCATATGCTGCATCGTAAATTGGAAATAATAATTAGATCGACATTTTATCTATGAAATATGAACGAGTCTCACTAGGGTATACTAGGAGTTTTGGGATCGCTCATTCCGAATCCGTGGTTAGTTAACCTCCACCACGTCAGGTTCATGGTCATTTAAAGGTCAAATCGAGAAGGAAAGTTACAAAAATCTGAACGAAAATGTTTTTTAGACGCTGGATCCGATTATGTCATTTTATTGACCTGAGAAGGTCATTTCAAGGTCAAATTTGATAAACCATCCGAAAAATCTGAAAAAGTCGTAGATAGGTGTATAGGGCAGTGGCGGATGTAGATGGTAAAAACTGGGGGCCAGTCAGAACCCAGACTGATAGGTATATCATAAGTTTACTATAGACTTTCAAAATTATATAAATAATAGCTTTAATTATTTTTATCACTAAAAACCCGGGGAGCCCAAGCCTAGATCCGCTATTGGTTTAGGTTGGTTGATTACGAATCCGAGGTCGGTGCTAATCGAAAAAATGAAATGAAATCTTTAAGTTTAACGTCCCACGGTTATGCCGGTTAGGCTAAAGGAGACGGAGATAATGAGAAATGAGTGAAATGGTGGAATGAAGAAAGTGTGAGGAAAAGGGAGAACCCCGAGAAAACCTACGAGCACGGTGTTTGTGCACCACAAAGTCCACACGGCGCGAACTGGGGTCGAATCAGGGACCCCAAGCACCGGAGTTGAACGCTCTACCACTGAGCCACCGCGCTCCCCTTGGCGCTAATCGAATTTTCCATTAATATTGCCCATTTATAGTTTACCGTCAGTCACTTACTGTGTCTTCTTCAATAAAGATTTGTTCTACATCTCACCTCATCATTCTTGAACTTCAACCTCGCTGATATCGAGTAGCCTTTCTAAATCTTGAGAAAGATTCTAAAATGTAACAATCTTGACTTCCTGGCTCACCCTGAAACCCGATCTATGATTTTTTTAAAAATTTTTCCGACGGTTTCTGAAGTTTGGTCTTGAAATGATCCTGTAATGACCTTGACTTGACCTTGTCGGGCCAAGAAAATTATATAACCGGCTCCAGCGTCTCAAACACCTTTTCCGTACTTTTTGTTCAGGTTTTTGTAATTTTTCTTCTTGATTTGACCTTCAAATGGCCTTGAACCCGACGTGATGGAGGTTAACAGACGTCGGATTGGGAATCAACGACCCCAAAAACCCTAGTATATCCTAATGAAACACGTTCACACTTCATAGATAAAATGTCGACTTAATTATTATTTCCAATTTACGAAGGAGCATATGCCTTTAAGTGACGATAATAATCAGAGGATCTGAAAAACGTGGTTTTCTGGCTTCGTGCCCATTGAGACTTTTCATCAGGGGACCAAAATACCCAACATACTGCAATATCAGCCAGTTTAACGGAAACCGGATTTCCATAAGCTCTGAGCGGGGTCTTTTCACAGGGGAATTGCTATTGTCAATTTAATGTCGTGTGGTACTTTTTTCTTGTATTTCCCTTCTATCCCATCCTTCTTGCATCACAACCCTCAGAATGCAATTGAAAACTGTAGGTACCAACCAATACCATCGAAATTTTAATTTTAGTATACTCCCATCAGAAGTTCTTTCTTCTTAGGCTCTTTCTTATTTGGTGCGAAAGTTATCCATGAGATCAGCGCCCTAACTTAGATTTTCCGGGTGGATGGGTGGAAGCATTAATATTTGGGCCCACCAGAAAAAGTTGTTTCGGGCCCTCCCGCAAAATTCGAAAACAGACCCCTTCCTTTCATCTTTTTCTTACTGTTTGAGTGCCCCCCGCATCCTGTGAGCCCATCCGCACGCCCGTTCCATACATGACAAATTAATTAACGGTACAATATTTACAAATCTCAAAGCCATACGAATAAATATTATTTCTAGGGTCCCTTATAGTAGACGTTTATTTACTGAAATGGGCCCACGACTCATTTTTGTTTTATTTATCGTTTGTATGTTGTTTTGTTTCTGTAATGTAGTGAACCTGTTTGATACTTCATTTATAATTTCATGTTCGTATCGTATTTAGAGTAAGAAAATTTTATCTTAAAGGGGGCCCCCTCGAACGGTCGGGAGCTTCCCTGGGGGGCGGAGTTGCCCCCTGCAACCCACAAGTTACGGCCCTGCATGAGATCATAAACTCCGGAATGCAAATGACAAGTAAGATTTATTTATAGTAACCTCAATAAATTCGACAACCTTAAGAAGAGCTGAGGGTAGCCAGGTGACTATCATTCAATGATGTGCAGTCAGGACATTCTGACTTCTTTGACGATACAGTTTCCTAGCTCGTAATTTACTCTCAAATGAACAATTGAAAGACAACAACGTAAACTTAGTGAACCTACTGGGAATATAACTGTTTTGCCATCAATAATGATTCGACTACGTGATAAAAAAGTGTACCTTTATATCAAATTCTGTAAAAGATTTTTAGCATTTTGGGCAAAAATTAAAACACATTTCTTGCGATTTTATATTACATTATGAACCAACATAGTTTTATATATTTATCGTAATATTAAGAACAAATGGAATTGGTTATCACTAACGCATGAAAAACAGAAAAAACGCCTCGTTCTGCAAATTCAAAAAATATTCTCTACCAAATTTTTATATCTAATCTTAGGATAGTCATCACACAAGGCAGTGGTAAATTAAAATTTAGTTACAGATCTCCCCTGACATCTTTGATTATGACTGTTTTTACCTTTATCTGATATCTGATGAATTGGGGGTGTATAGAAGTAGTGATAGCAGATCTTAATACTTCTGAGTTGTAAAGGATATTTGAATGTCGTATTTCAGTGGTAAAGTGTCCAAAAGACATTGTTGGTGGTTGGACGACTCCGAAAAGAAAGAAAAAAAAATCATGTCATGATTTCAGTTCTGAAAAACTGTTTCTAGAATGAAATTATATACCGCATCTGCATCTGTGACCTACAACCTGTAGGCCTAAACACAAGCAAAGTGAATATAGGGTATTTTTAGTCGTTTATTTGTACCTTCTCGAAGAAGATAGTGGGATTCATTAGTAAGAATGTCCTCAATGTTATTTCGTACAGAGTTTAAACTTTCATAATGCAGTCTACAAAGGTGTCCTTCCATGACAGACACTGAACTTTTCGTAATATAGAACTTTCTTCCATGACTATATTCTTCAATATTTTGAATCCTTTCCTGTTACTTTATAAACTGTGTAACGACATAAATGCTTTCTAACGTATCAATCCGTCCAGTGTTCTGAATATTCCAATGTGTTTCTTCTTATGCTCTTCTCTGTTGTTGCGTGTTTCCTTTTCCTATTACGTGATTCCATTATGTTGCTCAGATATGCATTTGCCAGAAAAAAGAAACCTGATAACAGGTAAATCTCATACATTTTGTGTTTCTCACCGTCCGAAATCATTTGGAAATATTTTCTATCATAACCCGATGTTGAAAGAATGTAAGCCGCTGCCACAGCTTTCATTTTAGTTGATTAGAGTTTATAAACAATTGCACTGCAACTCTTCAAAATTCAGCGGGCTGCTTATCCCAACACTATTCATGAACTGACAAATCGCAACTTTTAAGAAATTGTAATAAATTTAGAAAACATGAGCCATTGCAACAACTGCAAAGTGCCAGCTGGAATCTTAAAACATGCGGTGAAAATTAGGAGTGTTGCCAATTTGAAAGATCGAGTAATGGACGTTTGGTGCACATTAGAAGAGTCCTAAATTCATACTGGTTAACTATAGAACAAAAATAAGCATACCATCGGCTTTTGGGGAAAATTTACTATTAAAATGAGGTGTCACATGCTATGGTTGTCATTTTTAAAAACTTGACCTTAATTCAAAATGGCGGATTTCAAGACGGCTGCGGTCAAGGTCATACCTACCATACCACTTCCCCCTAGACCTTATACGTACCTACATGGTTGTTCTTTCATTAACACTCCGTTTACAAAGGGTAGTAAGGGATTTCTGCAGTAATCTCTATTAACCACATCACAACCTTTAAAAATTATAAAAAATAAAAAAATAGAAAACATGCACCATGGCAAAAATTTCTGTCATCACAAGTAATGAATACATGTCCTCTATCAGCCAAAAAAAAAAAAAATAAAATCATTGAAATCAGAGCCGGACAATTGGGTGATGTCCCTTGCTAGTATGAATCATCGATATTTGTAAATAAAATTGTGTATTTTTTTGGTACCGGCACAGGAACCACATTCTAATAGTTTAGCGTATGTCCGACAAAAGTGCCATCTCAGGAACAGAAAAAACATCACCGGAAACTGATTTGCCTTGATTGCTCTTTATGTCCAAGAATATAATTCCAACCGTAATCAGTGGAAGATTTACGGGATTTGGGTCTTTCAGGCTGAAGCCCACACAAATTTCAAGATTTCGTTTAAAAATCTAATGCTAGTCATTACTATGTGTATAAGCTTCAAGCCCATCCCCATATAAAGTCTAATGATTTCTGAAAAAACGAAGCCTTCCTGAGTGAAGCCCCTCTCATACTATTTTATGTTTCCTTCACTGTTCATAATTTATTTTCCAACAAGAAATCCATTCCAGCATCTAGCTAAATAGGAAATATTTCTAGAATTGGAAGGGAGGATGTGGCATTAGTAATAGCTAATTTCTTATCTAATGGGTTATTTTGGACCGGTGCAAAGTATCCCTAATTAGAGTCTGAAACAGCCTTCTGCCGAGTTTTACTTTTTCTATGTAGTCTAGGCGCTAGCCCATCTCACGTATGCAGTTATGTGTGCCCTAATTTTGACTATACATTATTCGGCGTAAGCTCTAAACTCCGATAAACAAAATATTTGTATCCTTCTGCTTGTCACAAATATGATTGGCTAGTGATGTATCACTCCCACTCCCCACGGGGAGGAGCAAATTATACACGTCCATTTTGACAATACTGTCTCGTGTTGTCCAGATACTTACAGCAGCAGCAGAAAAAAAAAAGAAACTCGAAAGATTAAAAAAAAAGTCTTTGAATTTCGGTCGTAAACAATTGTTGCTTAGTGAGTAAAGGCTTCCCTTGTTGGTGTTTCACCACAACACTCGCGGAACTGGGATTCATGCCAGTCATCTTTCAGACATTAAAAGTAGAACACCCGTCCACAGTTGAGTTGGCGCCATAATTACTGCGCATGCGTAGTGTTTATTTCTATTGTTTCATTAGCCACACTCGATTGCAGTATTATTAGATATCCGTATTATATTTTTGTCATTTATAATAATATAGCAGTTTTATATGAAGCTTCATAGTAAAAGTAGCCTAATAATGCAATCACATGAACTATTTTGCGGAGGAGTACAAGCGTCGGTAGGACAACAGCAAATCAGCGAGATTTAGTTTCACGTGGCTTTGTTTATCGCAGTTTAGAGCTTACGCCGAATGATGTATAGTGTGTGTTATTATCCACTTAAAAAGATTTTTTTTTTTTTTTTTTTTTTGGTCAGGTGATCTGGTTCATGATCGTTTACTCGCTATATTGGATTCAAGATGGGGGATCATGACCTTTAAACGCTCATAACTCGGCCACTTATGGATCGATTTTGATCATCTCTTTTTTCTTCGGAAAGAGAAAATTATACTCTACAATTTTGTATTCTTGCACTTTTCGCAAGATCTGCGCCGTTTTTCCGAAAACTTGGAAAGAGTAGAATTGAAGATAAAATTTTATTCTGCTTCCGTAATTTTCTCGAAAATGACTTTTAATTCAACACTTTAATAACACACAAAATAGAAGCAGAATTTAATAAGCTTTAAGATGGCATAAAACATGCTGGATTTAGTTTAAAACTAGGCTATATATTTAAGGAAAACTATAGTATGTATGATTTTAATTGTTGTTATAAAAATAGCTTTTCCGCCATTTTTACCTTCTAGCAATGTATCTGTACTGCAGGCACTACCCATCTCACGTGCGAAGTTTCATGTTCCTAAGTCTTGTTGTGGGGTTCCTTAAATTCCTATATGAGTATAAAAAATGGTCACATGATCCAGATCATAGTCGTTTGGTTGCCATATATAAAAATGGATGCCAAAGTACTAGATTTTTTGTCTATCTCCGTACCCTGTGGTCCGAATTTACAGCCTGGTTGCCCATTTTACTTTTACAAAAGTCATAGTACAATATTTACAATGTTTTACAGGGACATAGAGTTTGTCTGAAGCTCATCTGGCAATTACATTGCTCACGAAAATCTTCAGGCTCCGATGGGTCATCTGTCACCTGTGGAATTAACATACCACGTTTCAACGTTTATCACCACAAAATGAAAACGGTAACAAATAGCGAGAAGTGACTTATAGCGAACGATTCAGCGTCTAAATGCAAGAGAGTGGCCCCTCACAGCATAGTCGCTAACGCTCTCGCTTTCAGTGCAACCGGTTCCGGGTTCGATTAACGGTGGAGTCGCTGGGTCGAAAAAGCGTAAAACGCTTTTTCAGGCCAGCCATCCTGAATAAGGTTTTCCTAATTCACACCAGGCAAATGCTGGGGTGGTACCTAACTTATAGGACCCAGACCGCTTCCTTCCCTTTCCCGGGATTGTGTGTGCTCGCCGAGGGACGTCATCCCTCAAAAACGTGAAGGACTAAATGGCCTTAGATGCCGAAAGCTCATAAATCTAAATCCTAAATCTAAATGCAAGAAGAGTTTCTGGAATACTATCAAAACGAGAAGTGTTTAGATTTATTATTACTTCCGATTTCAATATTCATTTCCAGAGCTAAAATGTAAGAAGTATCGAGATGTACTTTCCTTGTAATCAGTTCGTTGTCTCAAGAATAAGTCCTCTTCAATATCTTGATTCAAACCGGGTGTGGTTCAAATTAGTCATTTCCGGTTTCAACATTTATCGTCATAGAACAAAAGTGGTAATAGATAGCTACAAGCGGTTTCACCAATCGATTCTGTGGCTTAAGAGAACACATCGTCACAACCTGCATTATTCTACCAAAACTGGAAGTGGTTGAAATTTAAAACTAGTTCCGGTTTCAATACTGTTTTCCGTAAAGCAAAGATGGTAAGAGATATGGAGATGCAGTTTCTTGCAATCCATTTAGCTTCCCAAGAGTATGTTTTATCTTCTTCCTCAACCCTCTAATAAATCCGGAAGTGATTCATATTAGCCATTTCCGGTTTCAACATTTATCGCCATAGAACAAAAGCAGTAAGGCATAGCGTGCAATGGTTTTTAAAACCGATTCATCGTCCGAGAAACATGTTCTCTCTTTGATTTTCTTAATCTATTGCAACCAGCAGTTATTGATCTTCTATTTCAAGTTTTAATATTGAAATTTCCATAGTTTGGAATTCTACTGAAATTTCACACTGTGAAAACAAATTCACTTGTTATTAGTATACATGTGTACAACTGTTTAAATTACAGGGTAGTTTAAGATGTATGGACACCCGTATAAGGGTAAACATTGCAATATATAACCAAAATAACAATGTAGGTGGGAAATAGCGATGGGGAAATATTTGATGATACATCACAATGAGATCCACCATCTTGCATTTCACGCAATTTTTTTAAATGGAAACCATAGCATTTGATATGTTATTTTAATATCTTTACCAAATTACTGTATAAATTGAATGACGATTGTTAAGTCTTATATTATGTAGTAATATTTTCTAAGAACTGGAAACACTGTTTTTACGAAATTTGGATTTCATTTGTTATTCAAGATGGAAAGTGTTGAAGAGAGACGGTGCATAAGGCACGAGGCACGAACATTTCTTCCATAATTTTAAAGTTAAGTTTGTTATTTAAGTGCAATGAACACAGTGAAGTTATTATATGTACTTTGTGGTTTATTTTAAGTGTTAGTTGAAAACCAGCGATTAGTAAGGTACAATAAAAACTAAAAACAAGTATTGGAAGTTTCCATTTTTAGAAGACAGTCCATTACCAGTAAAGTAAATGGCGCACATTTAAGAACATAAGCATAAACAGTTTTTTTTTGGTCCTCCAGTGCCGAATGGAGGAAGTGTTGTGCCAAGAAAAAGAATAAGTGAATCATTCAAACATTCATATTGACTATGTGTGTGTAAAGACAGTGAGTGTTACAGGGCCCACTCACGGTCCACGGTTTGCGCAAACATCATGTTTGTGCAAACATCGTGTTTGCGCAAACACTCGGCCACACACGATACAACTGTTTGCACAAACTTCAGTTCAATTTTGAGTTTAATCGCGTAAGCATGTCCACTGAAGCAGCTTGTTTAACGTTAATGTATAGTAGGCTATATAAATAACACCTACCCTCAGTGGCGGAACTTCAAAATCAGCCCTCCCCCCACACACACAGATACAGAAAAATCTTGCCAGGACTTATTATGACCTATAAAACAATTTAAGCATTTCATGTTTCTTTCCAGCACAGACATTCAAAGTCAGGCAATGAATGACACCATGTAAACACGAGTAACTACATGTAATAATCAGAATATTACCGCTACTTTGAATTAGGACTATTTACTAATTGTTTAAAACTGAATATAATATATGTGAATGGAGTTTTCATGATTGTTACACTGTTATAATTCAACGAGGATATGTATGTGTACACGGCTGATTGACAGTGACAGTTCTGGAAAAATATTATGTTGCTTATTTTCCTAACGATCTTTTGATTACGAGTTACATACGCATATACTGTTGTGAAATCTAATTTGATTTCAAATAAATTTTGTAATATATTAAATTTACCTCAGACTTGTAGCCAAACGGACTGTAACTGTTCCGAAAGTAGTTCTAAACTTACTCAGAAAAATAAAGATATTTTTTCCCCCAACTTTGATCACATCATAAATGACAAAATCAGGTGTTATACCCGCTCAAAACCAATAATCTTAGGGTAAAATAGTGCGTATAGTTTTCAACGGAAGTAACAAAAGTTATTTTTCTTGATTGCGATTTCATGTCTGACTAAAATAAAACACACATAATCAGGGCCTCCTTACGTCTTGGGCCTCCCTGCCGTTGCAGAGGCAGTAGCTCCGCCACTGCCTACCCTACAGTTTTTTTTTTTCGTAAGATTGCTCTAATTTAGACTTTAGTCTGGCAATGTCAGCTTATGACCTTTGTCTGACCAAGTTTTTCACCCTGGCAGATGTTATTGGGTACTAGAGTAGACGAAATTTGTCGCTTGGTGTTGGTGAGCTCATTGCTTGATGAAATGACAAAGCGACTGTTTGTAACAAGCTGCTTGCAAAATGGGTCTGCCTGCAGTCATTCAGTCAAGGATTTTTTCTTTTTTTATTATCTTATCAACTAGAACACAAAACCTTTTGTACGAATGCAACAAAACTCCGCGTGCTGCTATGCTCAGTGGAGGTATGATCGGTGGCGTTGGGCGCTGGAAAATACCTGTTACGTGATGTCATGCAGATTATCAATCATGTCATTGCTGGAACTCCCGCGCTTCGGTGTTGATCCCACCCCCCTTCGGCCCCACCGACGGCCGCGAAGGTGCGAACTCCAGAAACTATTGAAGTTAGAAGCACAACGACTGTTGTTACCAACATGCACGTTTAAAATGGTGCGGTGTGAAGAATGAAGACTATGTCTTTTTTTTTTTCCTGGTTGAGAACAAGGTCACAAATGAAAATATCTATCATAACATATGCACAAATTTACCACTACTTATATTAAATGAAAGTGTTTCTTCCACATCAATTATTTCATCCAAGGTCGAAATACCGGATAATTGCATTTCCTGGTCTCTCAGAAAGTCCATATGGGAAAAATACCACAACGAGGGTACATACAAGTCATCTGTTCCACTTCCAGATCTTGTACTTGCATTTATCTTCTTTAGTTCTCTTCGGTATACAGAACGTAGTGAATTGATTTTATTCCTCACTGACTCTCTGTCCGCCGTTTGATCTATTTCCTTCATTTTATTCACTAACTTCTCATATGCCACATTTTTCAAATTCCTGTTTTTATAATCTTCACTCTTTACCTTCCACAGTTCAGGTTAATTTCTATAAAGGTCAATAAATTCTCGCCAGAATTCTTGATTCCTATTCATTGACGCCATAGCGCAAGAAATAATCGTCTGTACACTAGGATTCCAACTCGGAAATAAAGCTCGTGTTTGCACAAACATGCCCATACACGGTCCACGTGTTTGCGCAAACATCATGTTCGTGTAAACAATTTTCGAACGAGTTCGATGTGGAAAATGTTTGCACAAACGTTTGCACAAACAGTTCATACATCGCCACACACGGTCAAACTGTTTGCACAAACAGCCTTGTTTGCGCAAACCATTGACCGTGAGTGGGCCTCTTTACGAATCAGAAGCAAAATTGACCTAGTGGACTTATCACGTAAGCACCTACGCATTCAGCTGTGCATTGCAATCTGAAGAAAAACAAAGGCGCAATGTAGCAGTCACGTAGCTAAGTATATTTTTTTTGTTTCTTTTACTTGTGTAAAGGTCTGTTGTTATAAGGACTTCAGGTAGATATATCACAAGCAATGGATTCAAATGCTAATTCTCTTATAAAGGCAAGAGGCCTAGCTAAAGCATCCCTTACAAGAATGAAAACATTTGTTGAACAATTTGGAGCAGACGGTGATGTAATGCAGATTAAAGTTAGGTGTGCACGTTTACCTAATATATTCAAAGAATATGATGAAGTGCAAAAACAGCTTGAATTAAAGGACGAAAACAATGAATATACACAAGATAGAGAGTTGTTTGAAGCTACTTACTACGATACTCTTGCAAAAATGACGTCAATTGTTGAAACAGCTGAGAAGGCTAGTAGTAGCAATAGAAGTTCGTCAGGTGATTCAGCCGCGAATACAGGGTGTCTAAAATTACCAGTCATAAAGCTACCAACATTTAAAGGTCAAGTTATAGATTTCAGACATTTTCATGATACTTTCAGTAGTTTGGTTGTAAACAATCAGAGTTTAGATGATATTCAAAGATTTCATTATTTGTTGTCCTCATTATCAGGTGAAGCAAGCAAATTAGTTGAGAATATACCAGTGACAGGTGAAAATTTCAAACTTGCTTGGGAAATGATATGCAAAAGGTATAATAATCCAAAGCTAATAGCAACTGTTCATGTAAAGGCATTGTTTTCATTACCGACTGTCAGTAAAGATTCAGTGGCGGACTTAAGGACATTATTAAATCAAACTATAAGTAACGTAAATGCACTTAAGGCGTTACAGTTAGATACTCCTTTGGAGGATATATTGTTATCGCAGCTAGTTTTGGAAAAGCTAGATGAACAAACACGTAAAGACTTTGAAAATCAAACAAATAGGGAACAGTTTGCTAGTTTAGAAGAACTTCATGTCTTTTTAGAAAATAAATGCCAGGCCTTAGAATTGGTAAAGTCTACACAATCAAAGTCGCATCTCAGTAAATCTAATGTTGTTAAGGATGTAAAAAATGCTAGACAATCTTATGTCAGTACTCATGTTTTGTGTGCGTTTTGTCAACAAAGTCATGCGTTACACAAGTGTAATGAGTTTCAGAAATTAAGTGTATCCAAAAGATTAAGTTTTGCGAAACAAAACAAACTTTGTTTTAATTGTTTGAAAGTTGTCAACCATGTAGCGAAAGATTGTTCGCTAAGTGCATGCAAAATATGTAATCTCAAGCATCACACGTTATTGCATAGTGATTTTAAGAAATCACAGCCTAATCATGCTGCAAGTGTTGAAAACGATTCTGTTACGGAACCTGTAGGGGAAAAGTCATTGTCTCAAGGGCAGGAAGTTGTTAATACTAGTACTTATTGCTCTGTGAAGCCTAAAAGTAATGTGCGTGTTTTACTTTCAACTGCAGTTGTTCAAGTTAAAGACTGCAATGGTAAATTACATATGGTTAGGGCTTTGCTTGATAGTTGTTCCCAATCTCATTTTGCAACAGAATCTCTCATTCAAAGGTTAAAATTAAAGAAATATCCTATCAATGTTCCTGTACAAGGTATTAATAATGTAAGTTGCAACGTTAAATACGGAAGTAAGTTACAAGTATTCTCTGCTGTAAGTAATTTTAGTGTAGATGTTGAGTGTTTTGTATTGCCCAAAATAGCGGGAAATTTACCTGATGCTGATATTGACATTAAAGAATGGAACTTTCCACCGAATTTACAGTTAGCGGATCCTAATTTCAACAAGTCTGGTAAGATTGATTTGTTGTTAGGTGCTGGAATTTTCTTTAGTCTACTTAAAGCAGGACAACAGGTGCGTCCAGGAGCATTTCCAGTTCTCCAAAATACAGAGTTAGGATGGATAGTTTCAGGACAATACCAGATGCCCAAGCACAACAACTTCACGCCAGAACATCGAACATTCTTTTTGCACAACAACGATGATTTAAGCCATCAGCTGCAGAAGTTTTGGAAAATAGAAGATATTCAAGAAACTCCTCTATCCAAAGAAGAAAGGGAGTGCGAAGAACATTTTATCGCAAACACTAGAAGACATTCAACAGGACGCTTTATAGTGAGACTGCCATTCAAACAAGAAGTGACCCAGTTAGGTGATTCTTATAAGACAGCTGTTCAGCGTTTACAACAACTAGAGAAGAGGTTAAATAGATGCCCCAAGTTACGCACAGATTATGTCACATTCCTTGAAGAGTATGAAGCTTTGGAACATATGAAGGAATCGGAAGACAGCTCTAATATTACTCAAGGATATTACTTGCCTCATCATCCAGTTATTAAGGAAGCTAGTACTACTACGAAGACTAGAGTAGTATTTGATGCATCCGCATGCTCAACTAGTGGCATTTCACTCAACGATGCTCTCAAAGTTGGTCCAACTGTGCAAGACGATTTGCAGTCAATTATATTAAGATTTCGCACCTACCCTATAGCTTTTACTGCAGATATAGAGAAGATGTATCGACAGATTTTGATTGATGAGCGTGACTGTAAATTCCAGAAGATCTTGTGGAGAAGATCAGAAGAAGAACCCATTAAGGTATATGAATTAAAGACTGTCACATATGGAACAGCCTCAGCGCCTTTCCTTGCTACTCGCTGTCTCCAGCAATTAAGTGCAGAAGAAGCTTGTGAATATCCGAAGGCAGCACAAATTCTCAAGAATGACTTCTATATTGACGATTGTATTTCAGGGGTTGAAAGTTTGGAGGAAGCTTTAAAGATAAAGGACGAATTAATACAAATGCTACAAAAGGGTGGTTTTTTGCTAAGAAAGTGGTGTTCCAACAGTACTGAATTATTGGAATCCATCTCTGAAGAATTGAGAGAAACACAACTTCCATTACGCTTAGACGATAAGGGTCAAGTCAAAACATTAGGACTACTTTGGCATCCAGCAACTGATCAACTTCAAGTGATGAATGGATTCACTCTAAATCAAAGGTCGAATAATAATTTAACAAAACGCAAGATGTTGGGTATTATTGCTTCAATCTTTGATCCGTTGGGAATTGTTAGTCCAATAACAATCGTATATAAGATAATTCTTCAAGATCTATGGCAAGCAGGATTGGAGTGGGATGAAACACTTCCTAAAGAACTACAGCAAAGATGCAAGACAGTACTTGAATTCATTCCTTCACTATCAGATATCAGTGTAGACAGAATGGTTCTTCAGTCAGGTACCTTGATAGACATTCAAGTTCACGCTTTTTCAGACGCTTCAGAAAAGGCTTATGGGACATGTGTGTATTTAAGATCCGTCAACAAGGATGGTCAAGTTACTTCGAAGCTATTATGTGCTAAGTCCAAAGTGGCGCCCATAAAGAAGATTTCCCTGCCTCGCTTAGAGTTATGTGCAGCAGTGTTGTCATCAAAACTTGTCAAGAAGGTGACTAAGGCATTAAAACAACGAATATCCCAGGTATACATGTGGACAGATTCTATGGTGGTCTTAGCATGGTTAAGAGCAAGTCCAAATAGATGGAAAACATTTGTTGGCAATCGAGTTGCTGAGGTACAAGAAGTGGGAGGAGAATGGAGACACGTCGCTTCAAGTGAAAATCCTGCGGATATTATATCAAGAGGAACAAGTCCTGACAAGTTAATACATAATAGTTTGTGGTGGAACGGTCCTCAATGGTTACAGTGTTCTTCACTTGATTGGCCTAAGACGGAGCCTTCCCCACTCAGAGAGATTCCTGAACAGAAGAAATTAAAATCAAGTTACTTAGTGACAACTCAAGATAATAGTATAATCGAAAGATTCTCTACTTTGAACAAACTTCAGAGAGTCTTGGCTTATTGCATGCGGTTTTCCAAGAATGCTAAAGTAGAAGCATCGAGAAGAAATGTAGACGCTCTTACTTTGGAAGAAATTGAAGAAGTTTTAATCAGACTAATACGAGAAGTTCAAAACTCAGTTTATGCTAAGGAAATGGCTAATCTTAAAGAAAGTGGAAGAGTTAGCAATAAGAGCAAACTCTTGTCTCTCAATCCTTTCATATGTGATCAACAATTACTAAGAGTTGGTGGAAGATTAAAAATGTCTGAACTTGAATTTGATGCTAAACATCAAATTATTCTACCACCAGATCACCACCTAACAAGACTAATTATGGAACATGAACATAGGCGATTGCTACATTCTGGATGTCAGTTAATGCTAGCATCACTAAGGCAAAGGTATTGGATACCTAATGGTAAAAATGCCATCAAGAAAGTTATTAGAAGGTGTATTACATGTCAAAGATTAAAGGCGTCTGGACCAGAACAATTAATGGGACAACTACCAAAACATAGAGTAGAACTAACAAGACCTTTCACAAATTCTGGAATTGACTTTGCCGGTCCTATTTACATCAAAACTGGTACCAGAAAGTCAAAAACAAAGGTGAAGTGTTATATTGCAGTGTTTGTGTGCTTAGCAACAAAGGCTGTCCATCTCGAAGTTGTGAGTGATCTTACTAGTCAGGCATTTTTAGCTGCTTTGAGAAGATTCATATCTCGTCGAGGTAAATGCAAGCATATCTATAGTGACAATGGAACTACGTTCATTGGTGCCAACAAGGAACTTCAAGAAGTCGCGAAGTTGTTGCATACAGCTGACCATCAAGAAAGGATTAAGAATTTTGCAACTACTGACGGAATCCAATGGCATTTTATTCCGCCATATTCGCCCAACTTCGGTGGTCTTTGGGAGGCTGCAGTTAAGTCCTTTAAATACCACTTAAGGAGAGTCATGGGAATGTCATATCTCACGTTTGAAGAATTAACAACTTTAACCACACAAATAGAAGCTTGCTTAAATTCGAGACCTCTTGTAGCATTATCCAATGATCCTAATGATCCAGTAGCATTAACTCCTGGTCATTTTCTTATTGGTCAACCATTGACAGCACTACCAGAACGTGACTTACATCAGGAGAAGATTAGTTCAATTCAAAGATGGCAAAGGATCCAACAACAATTTCAACAGTTTTGCAGAAGATGGTATATGGAATATTTGTCACAACTACAAGGAAGAGATAAGTGGAAGAGAAGCTGTGCCAACATACAGCCAGGTCAATTGGTGGTTCTCAAAGAAGATAAGCTACCTCCTCTATCGTGGAAATTGGGAGTTATCATTGAAGTGCATTCTGGACCTGACGGTTTGGTTCGAGTGGCTACTGTTAAAACTTCCAATGGTTTATATAAACGCTCAATTAGAGGACTTTGTGTTTTACCAAATAATGATGAATCGTAATGTCATTCATGTTAAAGTATATTTATTTCCTGTTTTAGTCTATTTTATTTGTTGTTATGTAAAGTTTGTTTTCTTTTCTTTTCTTTTTTAAAAAAGGTCACTAGCCCTTTTTTGGCGGGCGGCATGTTAAGTCTTATATTATGTAGTAATATTTTCTAAGAACTGGAAACACTGTTTTTACGAAATTTGGATTTCATTTGTTATTCAAGATGGAAAGTGTTGAAGAGAGACGGTGCATAAGGCACGAGGCACGAACATTTCTTCCATAATTTTAAAGTTAAGTTTGTTATTTAAGTGCAATGAACACAGTGAAGTTATTATATGTACTTTGTGGTTTATTTTAAGTGTTAGTTGAAAACCAGCGATTAGTAAGGTACAATAAAAACTAAAAACAAGTATTGGAAGTTTCCATTTTTAGAAGACAGTCCATTACCAGTAAAGTAAATGGCGCACATTTAAGAACATAAGCATAAACAACGATGTTAATTTGTGCTTTAGCATTAACAATTACGAAGTTATGACTGTTTCTTGTTTGTACCATTGCAGGTGGCTTGCTAGTAGAAGATGACCTTGTTGCATGCCGAGCCCATTGAGATCATACTGATCTCTGGAGAACGAAGAACTGTGGTGATTGCAGACGATTTTATCCGCCATTCGTGAATCCGCAGAAGATTCTCGAATTTGACGGATCGATCCAAGTCTGGTAGACCATGCAAGACGACAGACGGGTTAACAATCTGGGAGTTTTGGCATCATTCAGTAAGAGTCCTCAAGAGAATCCCCCCAGAGTTGGTTTTAGTCGCATATAAATCATGCGAATTAGGCCCTACGTCAGTGAATAATTTCTGCAACTTCAACACCTTACGGAACATGAACTATACCGTAGTCTGGAGTTTCCTCAATGTGCCATAGAGCAGCTACGACAAAACCCTACATTCGCCCCTGACTTATAGTTTACTGATGCGACACACATTTACGTATCGGACGAGATTATCAAACAGAACGTGTGGCACTGCTCAGATAGTAATCCGCATTTGTTTGAAGCTTCAATAGGTCCTCCCGGCAATGTCAAAGTAGCTATAGTGTGGTGTGTGGGAACTCACGTTGTAGGTCTGTTAATTGCCGACGGTACCCTAACAGCGATAGGTTATCCGCGCATGTTAGAAGACAACATGTCGCTATCACTGCAGTCGGAGAATCGGTCATTCCCTTAGTTTTTTCAGCACAATGTCACTCCATTCCATTACGGTACCTGTGTCCGTCAGTACCTCGATCAGCAATTTTCTAATGCGTTGATTGGTCGCGAGGTGCTGTTAATGGCCACTTCTTTTCCCTAATCTGACCCCACTGGACTACTACCTGTAGAGCCACATAAAGTCTGTTGTGTATACAGTAAATATTAGGGATGTTTAACATCTCGAGGAACGAATTGTTCCAAATTATAGTCGATACTTTGCGAAAGACTTTACATGACTGAGAACTCAAATACATCTGACAATAAACTAGACACATTGAACACATCCTGTAACAGGGAGGAGTACTTGCTGTTTGATTAACTTCTTTCGTTGGGGACAACAAAGAAACAATAACAAACAATGTTAAATCAGGCGATTTCGGTGGTCATTCCGCCAGACCTTATAACGAGATACTTTGTATCGGTCCATAATTACATATATCTCGGGCAGAAAGTGCTTTTACACAAGCACTATACCTGTTATAATGTTAATTAAAAATAATAAAAGAAGAATGTTTTAATATATAAGAAATATACATTATTGTCTAGTTGGTTGCTATGTCGTTGTTTATAGATACTCAGTGGACATGTTTGATTGCAAGTCAGTTAGTGTGAATATACATTAAAAAGGAATCAAAGAATAAATTATTTAATATTCATCATGGACTTGTAATTTCAGTAGAAAAGGTGAGCATACTAGTGAATATAACTTCAGAAGATATTTTAAGGTGAAAACGATTATTGCCACTGAAGATATAACTGAACCAGGGTTAACGGCTACCTTTGGTGAGTCGTTGTGAAATTTTTGGTTTACCTCACCCGGGATTCTTGTAAATTCATATCCCGAAGTCTAAGTAAGGGTGAATTTACCTTAGTAAGAAGGTTCATGAATACGAACTCAACTATTCTTAGAAGTGGTAGAGTAATTACAAGAAAAATCATGATTGGTGAGACAGTAGAGAATGAAACTGTTGATGATGCTAATAACGGGCAGAATATAGCTCCTATTGCACCCGGAATGTTGACATTAGAAGACAGAATTCTACTAGCATTACAGCGACAGGAACAACGATTAGAACAAAATTTAACTCAGATGTCCAAAGAGTTAAAACAAACGGTACAGCAAAAATCCGAAGAATTGAATGGACGATTAGAAACACAGTATGAAGAATTGAATGGACGATTAGAGAGACAGCATGAAGAATTGGGTAGGCAGTTAGAACAAATAGATCAAAAGTCCGAAGAAGCGAAACAATCTGTAATACAAGCTGTGACAGACATCACGTTACAATTCGACGAGAAGTTAAAAAGATTATCTGAAGATTGCAAGGATAATTACAATCATGTAATCCAAGAAGTTAATATTGTAAAAAAAAGATTTTGAAGTAATCGAATCTTCTGTTCGTCAGCAAAAGATTCAGGTGACAGATAATTCTAACCAAATACGTGCAAATACACAATTGATATCTACCTTACAGGAGGAAATCAGGACGTTACAGATTAAAGACAATACATCCAACAACAACGTTGTTACTGATCGTTTGGAATTCCCTCATTCACAAGAGATGCCCTCTCATTCACCCGAAGCAGATCGACGTGGACTTTACGTCACTTCTTCTTCAAGCAACCCATCCGATGAGGATATTATTTTGGAAAGAATTCAACCAAGGAATACAGATGGGCGGAAAAGAGATGGTGGAACCATACATAACGCAGTAGGTAGAAATTTTCACTCAACACGAACACGAAACGGTGAAAGAAATATAAAGTTAAGTGTAAAAATGAGCGAAATACGTGCTATGAGTAAGTTTAGTGGTAGATGTAATGAAAATGCTACTTCTTTCCTAGAAAAATTTCAGGACGAATGTAGTATAATGTGTATAGATAAATCTCAATATATGAAACTAATCCCTCATTTATTACTTCCACCGTGTTCTTTATGGTTTAAGGCAGTACGTGAACACGTCAATACATATGAGGAATTCAAAGCAGCGTTGATCGCAAATTATGAGAATGATTTTTTGCTTGCAAACAGAGACGCTACGATTAGAAATCAACCTTTTAATCCTCGCGTGCACAAATCTGTTGTTGATTTTGTTGTGAATACGTATAATGAATTAAAAATCGTAAATCCATTGCAATCTGAATCTAGAGTGATTGCATCTATTCGAAATCTACTACCGTTTAAATTACAACAAATCCTGTTTTCTACGCAATGATGAGTTTTAATCATCTATTGATGCTTGTTCAATGTTATGAAACTCAATACCAGGCACAGAATCATCAAGCGGGAATAGGCAAAATTAAAAACAATTCAGATAACTTTAGATCAGTACCAGTCCGGAATCTAAATATCCGTAATGTAGACGATACCGAACATAACCTAAATCGAGTAAATTTAAACAATCAGAACAATCAGAATAGGCAAAGATACGATGGGAACACACCTAACCTAACTAATCATGACAATAATTATGTCAGACCATTTAACCAAAGTAGATTCAAAAACAGACGAAATACATGGCGAAATTCTAGAAATACTGTAAACTACATTGATAGACGTAACCGTAGTTCAAGAGATGGCACTTCGTATCAAAATCAAAATAATGACACAATTCCTGTACAGAATAATAATGCGGAACATAATCATGATTGTGCGGTACAATGTACTTTACTGGAATCATATACAAGTACGAATCTAAACTGATTGCAGTTGATGTGGTAGGGGTTAAACCCATATCAGCTATTGATTCTTATGGATATTTATGTGTGAAAATAAATTTAATTTCTTCTTTCCGCTCACTCGAGCATAGATTATTATATCTACCTTTGGCGAATCGTTGTGTTGTTATTGATTAAAAACAAAGGTTATTTATATTATATTGATTTATGTTGAAACTTTATTGTCAAAGATTATATTCAGTAGAAGGTTCATTCTATTAAGCTAATTATCCGACGACTGTACTCATGTATCACCTTATATGATACTTGGATAAGATTCTTTTGTATCATGACGCCTTGTTGATATGATGTATACTCTAAAATACCATCTTACGTAATTGTTATATAATGCGCCCTGGAAAGAGCAAACATTTTTTTTAACATGACCGTTTTTAATGATGAATGAAATCGTTGATCATTGTAATTTGTGTTTTAAAATGTAATTATCTCTTACGCTTTTGATTTCGCATCCTTTGTTGATTGTATTAGTAAGCGACGACATTTTTAATGATAAAAGATAAATAATAATGGAATAAAAGTTTTATTATAAATGTATTTATATGAAGGAAACTTAATGAAGTTATATATGAAGGGCGATCAAAATGTAGAGAACACAATTATTATCATGTCATTATTATAAACGGACCAGTGGTTCTTAAATATAAAAGTCAAGCTCCATTGTAACTTTTATATTTAGTCCCTTTATCGGGCGACATTTTATATAACGAGATACTTTGTATCGGTCCATAATTACATATATCTCGGGCAGAAAGTGCTTTTACACAAGCACTATACTTGTTATAATGTTAATTAAAAATAATAAAAGAAGAATGTTTTAATATATAAGAAATATACATTATTGTCTAGTTGGTTGCTATGTCGTTGTTTATAGATACTCAGTGGACATGTTTGATTGCAAGTCAGTTAGTGTGAATATACATTAAAAAGGAATCAAAGAATAAATTATTTAATATTCATCATGGACTTGTAATTTCAGTAGAAAAGGTGAGCATACTAGTGAATATAACTTCAGAAGATATTTTAAGGTGAAAACGATTATTGCCACTGAAGATATAACTGAACCAGGGTTAACGGCTACCTTTGGTGAGTCGTTGTAACCTGAACGACCGATCCGATGTTCACGAACTGCTGCATCCAACCATTGTCCAACATTGACACTGAAGTGCGGTGGCACACCATTGCGTTAGCAGAAAAAGTGCTGGCGGTTTGCGAGAGGCAAGTTGTCTAAATAAGATTCCAGTATTGCTTGTAGCAGGTTTTGATAGGTTACACCTGTTAATCACCCCTCTAGAAACACAAAACCCACCAGAACATTACCGTGAATTGCACACCACACATTTATACAAGGGTAAACTTGATTATGGAAACCTTCGGGCAACATAAGGGATGCTGTCTGCCCAACATACGTAGTTATGTCTGTTAACAGTTCCATTAAGATGGACGCCTTGTCGGAAAACATGATGTTAGTCGCAAGGTTGTGTTATTTATGTTGTGTGCGTGTAAATCATTCATAGAATTCACGTCATCGGTCTGCATCATCTCCATACAACTCTTGCACAAAATGTAGCTTGAGGAATGAAAATGATGCTTGCGAGGAATTTTTTGGACAGACATTCGGCTAGTATTACTCACTTGGACCACCTTTCATATCTATCGCGTTGGACTGCACGTAACTTTAGCCACAATGTCAACGAGTGCGCCATCGTCGTTTACGGATTGCGGTCTGCCAGAGTGAGTGCGCTCCAAGACACTGCATGTATCCTTGAAGCGTGTCAATAACTTGTCAATCATTGTATGTGATGACAATGGGAGCTGTGATGGAGGTGATGAAACTGTTTCGCAGACGAACGTATGCTCAAACCGGATGTGTGAAGAAGGGCCATTTCCGCTTTGTTTGCAGGTGAATACATAGTCACTATTCTTCATACACACAAAGACGTACGGACGCTAATTCAACACACCACTTGAATGTAACACGCAATTCAACACACAACGGCACAAAAAGAACTAAACGAGAAGTGAAATATGAGTGGCGTGTTGCTCGTGGTTGATTACGTAAGACACTGCCACTCGGGCAAAATTGGCGTATCATGGTACTATGCTCATTTAAGAAAATCGCTCAGCTGCGCTTTCTGCAATATTTGACGGTTTCCTCCACTCCTGCTTCTGTCTAGCTTCAACAGAATTTTCCATCAAATAACGCACGTTCGAACAGTAATGTCCCAATCCAGGCATTTACTTTTCCTTTCATCCTTTATTTCATTTCGACTATTTCTTAGTACCTATACAGCTTGTCGTAGCTCAGTCGATAAAGCGTCTGACTACGATACAGGTTATTCATGCGGTCATGGTTCAAACCTCGGTCAGGACATTACTACATTTTAGACGCTCTCGTGTCTGGCGACACTGGGATGAATTCATCCTCCTATTAAATTGCGTAACAGTGTTTTTTGAACCAGTACGCATTTCATGTTCTTTCATTTATTTAACAAGAAGATGACGAGCACTGGTACTCCTTGAGTGACTGACATTCTCTTGATGCCATTCATTTGTCAAACAAAGAAGAATGGTATGCTATTGTCTCCCATTAGACGAATGTTGGAATGATATATCTCAAATAGTTCGCTTCTACATTTTTAAATATTTTTTCAATGACATAAATAGTAGTGCTCACGAGACCACAATATTTTCGAAAACTCATACACAACACCAGTCAATCATTCAAAGAACTGAGATGAAACAACCACTTTACGAGCAGAGCCCATACGTGCGAAGGAATAATGACACTCACCAGCCGAGAAATTTTATTTATTTATTTGTACAAGGAAGTGACACAAGGAGAGATCGGGACTCTACTCCAAGGTCACATCGGTCCTTTAGGTGAGTCGAGGATTGGAAAAGGAAGCGGCCCTGGCCTGAGAGAAGGTACCATCCTGGCACGTACCCGGGATACTAAGGAAAAACCCTAGTCAGTATGGCGAGCCGGAGCAGGTTTCGTTTCAAGTTCGACCTACCTAAATGCTGTGTGGCAGGCAGGCGCTCTACCCATACACCAGCGGCTGGGTACGAGATAATTGATCTGTTTGAACTCGTCTGGAAACTTAACGATACTGGAGCTTCTGCTTCGAGATGAGACAACAATTGAATAATGAGACAGGATCTAAGTGTCGCAGTAAGTAGAATTGAATTGTGTCGTTCAAAGTTGCCTTACAAGGGACGTATGCGAACGGTGACAGTTAGATATTTATCAAAAATGGTACCTTGACTAATTGGGAATCACTAATTATATTGGTGAGAGTCATTCGGTGCGGAAACGCCGTTTTTTACCCGCTAGGTATAATACATATATCAAGCAGTAACCGGGTGAAATGTGCTGAGTAATATCCCAAAAACGCCGGGAAAAGGCAGATAATGAAAAATGCATGCAGTTAGCCTGATATCTACGGGAGGAGGACAAGTGACCAAGAACACGGCAGTAGTGCGACACAAGCAGTGTTGCCATCCTAACACAAAGTTTTTTTTTAATACAACATATGCCAATATATGGCATTAAAACAATTGGGATAAAACGTGAAGGAAAATAAAAGGCGTGTTATCAGTGTTGACAAATAAGGGAGATTTGAGGCTGTAAAGTTGAGAAATTAAGGGGTTTATATAATGAAACGAATAAATGTATAACAACAACAACACTGCAGAAGAAACATGTGTACAGAAGGGAGTAAACCAAAGCATGCACAACAACCAGTGACCAAAAGCTTGATACGTCATATCGAGAGTGCAACTAGAGCAAGAAATGTACGTATTTTGCCGTACTATCTGTGGCTTTCCTGTTGCATGTATTGGTGTATTATGTTAAAATATTTTGTGCCTGTACATTGCTGGTAACCTGAATGCAGTGGTTTTATCTTCATCGTTGTCTCACATGCTAAGTTTCCTACACTATCGACTGACACCTATCACAGGTCATTAATCTTTGCGAATAGATAGACGTACTTTTCTGTCAGATTTGTTACCTTTCGTGCTACAGCTTTTCTATCTTCTTTTCTGGCGCTACTACGTCGTTTCTGTGGTTTGGAAGGCATCAGGATTATATGCACTGTTGCAACTCCAAGACAGTTCGTTTTCTAGTTCTCGGAGACGGTTTGAGATATCAATTCCACACAAATACCATTGGAATAGCGCAGCTATAGGAATACTTGCTGTTCACATTTCCGCATTATTATTCTTTTTACTACGGCAACTCTAACATGTGCCCTTTTTTGGGGGGGATCCTGTATCAAATCCGTTAGTCATTGGATGCCGTGCATGTTGTAGTTTGCTCCCTACTGTACATTTGCCTGCAGTCTTGTTGTTGTTGTATATTTTCTCGTTCATCTATACGGACCCCATAATTTCTCAACTTTAGAGCCTCACATTTCCTTTATTTGGCAACACTGATAACATACCTTTTTGCTTATATTCTTACACAATTTAATGCCAATTGTTTTAATGGCATACTGTTTAAAAAACTATAAGTCTGTGTTGAGATGGTAACATTGCTTGTATGACACTACTGCCGTGTTCTTGGTCACATATCCCTTCCCATAGGTATCAGGGTATCTGCATACAATTTTCATTTTTTGCCTTTTTCCTGCGTTTTTGGGGTATAACTCGGCACAGCCTCACCCGATCACTGTTGGTATATGTATTATACATAGTGGATAAACAAGGAGTTTCCGCACCGAGTGACTATCATCACGATGATTAGCGATTCACAATTAGAAAGGATACCAATTTTCATAAATATCGAGCTGTCACGGTTTGCATACGTTCCTTGTTAGTACCAAGCAGAATACAGTTGTAGGGAGTTTATAACTTAAAAATTGTTGCTTCTGCTTTAATAAGTCACATGGTCACAGTACCCGTTTAACTTGTATCGCTATAACTCATGTTTATCGACTTTTCTCTGGTTTTCTAGTTTTGGCACTTACGCCCTTTCTAATTTTATTTAATTGTCCTCTTTTCTCATTTCGTTGACATCACGAAGCAATTAATACCAGTTTAACGTGAATAATTTCAATTCAATTTCTTTTTCGTATCTGCCCCTCCCCTTCTAATGGTGACGCCACTGCTTTGGATTGACTTTGCGTGTGATCCTTCTTCATATCCTTCATTGGTCCCTTCTATTCTTCTTGGTCCAGGATATTTCAAATCACATGCACTTACCTTAATAATTCTTGTCCAACGATGACGTGGCAACGTTGCATTTTTCTTTAACATTGGGCGCTATACAGCGTAGAGCTCAAACGGTTGGTCCAATTCCGAAAATTCCAACATTTTAGATTGAAAACACATACTTTCCAACAACACTGCTGTCATCATTTTTTCGTATCTTCAATATTTACCAAGCTGGTCTATGTAAACGGACTTATGGGACACCTATATTATATACGGAAGTAGCTTGTGCAGGGGTAACTGAGTACCTTCCACGTAATTTAAGCACTCAAAATGCTTTATCTCTTTTATTTGATGCAAATTAGCAAATCTTGCGACCCAGTGACAAAATCCAGAATTCATGAACAGCAACTTAAACGAAATAAACTTTGGTAAACAATACGATTGCATAAAATAAGTTTAAATTTTGTCCGGTAGATGTCAGCCGCTAGAGGGTTTCCTGCCATCTAAGTGCGAAATGTGTAACTTCTACTGCTTTTGTTTCAATACTAGAAAACAAGATAATGACATCTACCATTAAAGTCACCGTTACCCGTTCTGATATTAACGGATATTCTTTTAACGAACTTGGCTGACATAATCACGCTATCTATATACTGCTGAAAACAGAATTTAAAACTTCGCTTACACTCAAGACTTGTTGTGTGGACTAACGGACGGACTACTAACATTATATTATAAATCCCACTTGCGTGATCCTAATTATAATGAACATTTAAAAAGTTGTCAAAAAGTGATCAGGTTTCCAATGCAATACTGCTTGAAAGAAGAACGCTGATTTTATTAAATGTAAAATAAATATAGTTCCTTAATATATAATATTACCTCAGAGACCAATAGCCAAGAAATGGAGGTACGCACCGGGGATCCCTACATATAGGGAATACCGTGTGAATTATCTATCTGTTAGAAATCTCCGTATCGCAGCGACCGCTCCGCTACCGTTAGAACGCTACTACGACTGTTTAGGTACAACTTTCTGTGTAATAATTTAAACCCGAAAGCAATATATTTCCGCGTTCATGAAATATTCTTTATTATATCAGCGTTTTCGCCGTTTTTTTAACGCCTCTTACGTTAAAATGTTGGCGCTTTCGAAATATGTTCATTAAACATTTTTTTTTTTTTGTTTTTTGCTTAACTTCATGCGTATTGCAACCTCCTTGAGTTTTTTTTTTTTTTTAATTATTGTACAACGCTGCATTATGCTTAATCACAAACGACAATTTAACCTGAACAACTCAGCACTTTCTGCGAATTTGAAGTGATAAGTGATTATTACATTAATAATCAATTAATAGCTATAATTATATAAATTGAGAGTGTTATTCTGAGCTTTAAATGCTCATACCAAATATCTTAATACCAAGTCCCGTCAGCTAGTAACACATGTATTAATTTTAATAGATACACTCATATTGGTACTCTCGGAAGCTTTGAATATGTGAAATATGTCATGCACGAATGTAAAACTAGTATTTTAATTCATATTGTATATTTTGCCACCTTTCGACCTAACTTTGAAAGATATCCTTAACAGGATAATTTGATAATTATGCATTGCCCTGTATTCTTCTCGAATGTACCTTTGTGCAACTCATCTATCGTACTTAAGTGGGACTTCTAAGTCAGTACAACTGGAGTAGAATGGTTATTTTCTTTCCATTGTCGTTCAAAATAGTGAAGGGGAAAAATAAAATTTGCGAACTTACCTAGAGTCATAGGTAGGGTTCTTACATTTCTAGACTAAAAAACCGGGACACTTTATGAAAATTGACAGTATATCTATAGCCATGCACTTGTTTCTTGCTGCAATATCGCAATTAGGATAATTAAATCCATAGGTCAACCAGTCAACATTCACCAAATATGAATGGCAAATAGTAGATTGTTCCAGCGAGAAATCTTTGAAATCTTTCAGTTTAACGTCCCTCGATTGTGCACTTGGAGCTAAGAGAGACGATGATAAAGCAAGTGGATGATAATGGAAGAATTGGTGGAATGATAATGAGGGAGGAAACGGAAGTACCCTGAGAAAACCCACGGGCATGATGTTGCCCACCGCAAACTTACCTGTCCGGGGATCGAATCAGAGACGCCAAGCATCAGGTTATTCCTGTTAGTTGACTATCTGTCACTAATAAAAATGGATTTTTTTAAAAATAAATATAGCACCAATGACATTAACTTACATTTTCAAAGGAAACCAGGATATTTGGAGTTCCGAACCATTTTTGGAGTTCCGAACAATGATATAAATCTAAGACTGACCCAATTACACCAAGACGTCTGGGAGCTTTAGTCATAGACGTCTTGACTTTTATATATTACTATTACATCATTATTATACTTTTATTAAGGTCATGCGGACTAGTGTCAACATTTATAGTAATACCTACATTTGATATTACTTCTAATAATGAGTACTTCGCGGCTAAGCAGTTAAGATATTTGCCTTTGGCGTGACAGATCCGGGTTCGATTCCCAGTGGGATCTTATATGGTTCGGATCCCACATTAAACTGTAGGCCCACGTCTCATACATTCTCGCTGTTAAAAAGAACGATACACTCACTTTTAAAAAAATGAAATAATGACTTACTAGTAAAACAGCGTTACGTCAGGGTACTATTAACAAACGCAAAGTGCGGCGATGATTCCGGAAGTTCCGCTCGGGTGATTTCAACCTCGAAGATGAAGAAGATTGAAGACTGCCGTTACGTATGAACAAAGGTAGTAGATGTTAAGCACGATGCACCTCCGTCAATATTTCCGGCATAATTTCTTTTCCTTGGATTCCTTTTTCCTTTCTACTGAACTTTTATACAAATAGGTTAAAATTGTATTCTTGTTCTGAACCTTAAGTTAAGCAAGCCCTTTACATCATTGAGTTTGCTACAAAATTCTACTGTATTAAATAGAAATGATAGTTATAGGAAATGCTGCAAATAAGACGGTATCTGAATTTAAAAAGTAGTGGGTTACATTATCTTAATTGTTCATAATAAGGATTTAGGAATTAGATTTATGGGCTTTCGGCATCTATGGTCATGTTAGTCAGTCACATATGAGGGATGACGTATCTCGGCGATCATGCTATCTGAGGAAAGGGAAGGAAGGACACAGACTGGGGCCTATCTTGGGTACCATCCCGGCATATCGCTGGTGTGAATGAGGAAAACCCAGGAAAACTTTAATCAGGATGAATCTTTTACAGTTTTTCTACCGAGTGTTTCTACCGGGAATTGTTCATAGTAAAAGTCAAGAAAAGCACTGGATACATTCTAGTTGATCTTCACGTTATAGTAAAGTCATTTAATATAAAAAATTATCCAAATTGCATAAGGTAATTGGTAAGAAAGTTACGTAAATGGCAAGTTTAATAAAGAACTCTTCAACTTATCCGGGCGCCGTTTTTTTTCTTCCTCTTTCGGTGGGTTCCAAAGAAATTTGCTAGTTACTGAACTAACACGCTGTCTAACCATTATTATAATGATAGGATTGTAATTTTTTAAACTAAATTTCGGAAAGAAGAAATTTTGAAGTACAAATGGATAAAAACAAATGATTCGAAAATGTATCTTAATGAAATACAGCGTTGTGTCAGTCTGGTAACGAAACTATACGGGACTGCGGTACAGAGGAGGGTAATTGTGGGACCCCTAAATCAGTTACATGTAGTATGTGTGTAAAGGAGTAGGACTATACGTGCCACAGTTACGAAAGGACAAACAATAGACACCATCTGTTAGTAAACAATGTAATTTACTACAATACACATATAGTACATAAATAGGGAGCATGGTGGCTAATGATGGAGTGCCTACTTCGGTGCGTGGGTTGAGTTGATTTTAGTTTAGCGTCCCTTTCAGCAGCGAGGCTATATGAGACGTGGACCTACTGATTAACGTGGAATCCGAACCACATGAGCTCCCGCCGGGAATCGAACCCGGGCCTCCCACGCCAAAGGCGCGTACGCTAACCGCTTAGTCACGGAGGAACTCTTCGGTGCGTTGGGTCCCCGTTCGAAAAAACAACTAGAAGGATACTTATCTGACGCTGAGAACATCAGCCCGACTATATCTTTAACAACTAGTCAGAAATTAAGATAATTCAGCCTTCAGCATGAAGGTTTTAATGCATCCATTGTATAGCTTAGTACCAACACGTCACTCTATAGGCCTAATTTATTTCGACTTTTACCGACTTCATTGATTGGTGTTACTTGTTTCCAGAGATGCTATTTTAATTTTTTAACAACCGGTCCTCTCTCTCTATGTATGGTATGTACCATATAATGTATGTATGGTATGTATGTATCTGAGAGATATAGTAGACACATAGGTAGATAGATATTCTTTTGAGACCTGTAGCGACCTACACAGCATACAGATAGTGTGACGAAATTATGTTGCACTTCGGATATCTTGGAAACAAATTATCCAAGATAGATGGTTGTCAAAAAGTATTTACAAGACCTTCATCCAGCAATGGATCGACAATTGTTAATAATAGTATGTATGAGTTTCAAATATACATAACCCTCACTGCTTAACTCACATGATCCGAGTTCTCATTCTTGATATCTGAGCATTTGAGATAAGGAATAAACTTCTATACCTTCTTCTGAGAGATTTACGTTTAACCCTCTAAGAACACAGAAAATTAAAATAAAATTTACCGTTCCCCCCGCCCTCCATTAACCTTCTCGTATGTACAGAGCAAAGTAATGTTCTTCAAATAGGTCTATTGTTTTTCGTTGTGAAAAATGTGTATTCTACAAGCTCTTCCTTCAAGCTGAAATTTGCAATGCACACTCTTGCTATGCTAATAGAAGTACAAAATATACAGAAATCTTATCTGCGGGGTGTATTTTCGATTGCTGAAAATGGGTTCTGTTTCGTGAAGTTGCCACCGCCCATCTTGTTTTTGATTTAAATTGTTTATAAATCCTGAACAAACGAAATTTTTATGAGAACAATCGTGAACAAACGATCTGCATTCATTCAAATTCTGAAAATGGGTTCTGCCAGGCTTAAACACATACTTTATTTTGGCTCCTTTCTTTCACGCTTGGCTTGGTGATGTATATATATTATCTAGGTTTAACATGTATATGTATTTGTAAACCGATTTATATTTATCTCGGTTTAACAAACGGTTCTGCGAACTCGAAATATTTTAACAACCGGTTCGCCCGAACCAGTGCGAACCGGCTGAATAGCACCACTGCGTGTTTCAAAAGAGACATGCGAAAATCACGTGTTACTTTTTCTCTTCTTTCTTTTCTTTTCTTGTTTTTCCTTTTTTTTTTTAAAAAAAAAAGAAAAACAGAAACAACCTAAGTTCTGTAGCGACAGGATTATAGTGTTCCCAGTGGGAACTCATAATTCGGATCCCCGTTAAGCTGTTGGAGCACGTTTCATACAACTCTACTGCTGAACAGGATGTTATACCTCTAATCAAGCAATCAACCTATCACCGAATCATCTCTTCCACCATTAAACGTGGATAGAGTTAAACGTGGGATCTTCTGTTCACTATCACTATCAGGGGCGTCATTTAGGGGGGCAGGAGGGGGCAATTGCCACCCCAAGAGTTTTCGGAACACATTTACTTTAATTAATTGTATACTAATATACTAGTACAAAACATGAAAGTCTTATGTCGGTGGTGCTCTTGCCCCCCCCCCAAGCGAAGTCTGAAATGACGCCCCTGATCACTATCCTTTACTAAAATATTGTCGAAAGTTGAAATCTACATGAGTTGATAGATCAGATTGTGCTTAACAAAATAACATGCTTGTGGGTATGTTCTCAAGCGTAGTTTGTAAGAAAATTGAAAAATACTTTTGTGGTACTAAAATCATTCGTTATCAATAACAATAATAGTTTTTGTTTTATCATTTTGGTGGAAGAAGTGGTTATTTATGTACTCTAAACGAAATGAAATGACACCTTACAGTTTAACGTCCTTTGATCATGCCCGTTAGGCTAAGGAAGACAATTAAAGCAAGTGAATAGTTAGTGAAGAATTTGTGGAATGAGAAAGTGGGAGGAAACGGAGGTACCACGAGAAAACCTACGGACACGATGTTATCCACCACAAACTTACCTGTCTGTGGGATCTCGATTAAATTTTCAACACAGATGAGGTTCGGATCTGAGATGGATTTTATCACTTCACTTTGATGATGCAACTGAGGGGAGAAGAGGGGAGAAATACTTTGGGGTCGCAGAGATAAACAGTGACACTTCCAATGCCGTTTAAGTCCAAATTCAGCCCTGCAACTAGAGGAGGGGGAAGGTAATGATCGAAAGTGACTGATATTAGACAGCGCTTCAGTAATAGTAAAAAGTGACTCACTAACGAAACATATTACTATTTTTTCTTTTTAATTTTAATCCAGCGAAGCGGGTAATCGGTGGTAGTAGTATATACAAATACATTTGAGTGCCAAACAATTATGGCGTCATAAATTGGACACCCTAATTTCTGGTTTATACGAAAAATCTGGAAACGGTCATTAGTTTATTTAATGGCGTTTTGTGGCTACTACTTTGTTTACTTTCTACATTTTTTTATATTCTTCATTATCTTTATACACTGAATTAAAAAAAAAATGGTAGTGAAAATAAGGAACAATCTTAAGCTTGAAAACATGGGACCGAGACACTTGCTATGATAAAGAATGCCGCTGGAAGAATGAAACATGAGCTTTTGGGCACAATCTGAAGTCACAAAGACAGTCCTCTTAGTAGCACCCTACCGAGACTCCTCGGATAAAAAGGAGTCGAATGAGCAAATAAAATATCAAGTGAATGCTTATGTCTTTTTTTTAACTTCATAGATCTTGTCTATAAGGAATTTGTGCCTCCCGGAGATCGCCAACATTTCGGTAATTCACCACAGTAGATACGTGTCGCTACTAGTGAAAGGTTCCTAGTGAAACAATCCGAGGAAACGCTGTCCAGAGCCGCACACACGGGGAAGGGGTCCACCGGGTCTGGAAGCTTCGAAAAACCTCCTAACTCATTGCACACTGTCTTAATAAATTATCCTTGTTTAAAGAAAAAACAAACAGAGAGAGAACATTAATAGAAAAAAAAACTTTAGTGTTCACAGTTTACTTATGCAAATAACACTTACTTATGCATTGTTTCAATGTTTTCTGGTGTTCAATTTGTTCTTTTGTCGGTAAGTATGGCATTGTAAGAAGAGCGAGTCCTCTCCACATCAACATTCTAAACTTATATGTACACTCATGTCCAAAATGATTGTCGCATATCTATAACTGTCTTCTTGTAAGACATAATTTGGTAATGCTTTTGTAGGATACTTTTAATGCTGATACTATGTGTATAATCGGGAAATGAATATTTGTGGTAAATTTCATAGGGAAAGATTTATAAATACGAAAATTAGTATGACTGAAACAAAATGTTGCTAAATGGACAAGAAAGTTTCATTTTCGTTTTATTGTTCTTATTTACTGTTCTTTTGACATGAAATGTGTCACATACATGTCTTTGCCGATTATACTCATACTAAAAATGTAAGAAATACCGGACGAACTCGTTATCAAATTATATTCCTACAACAACATATAGATATGCGACAATAATTTTGGACAGAAGTGTACATTAGTTGGAGACACTTTCCAGCGATTTCTGAATGCTCATTTAATATACCGCGCAACACTTTTTCCATACTATCCACTTCACCCGTAGATACCATTTGGAGCTCGCATGTAAAATTTCAAAAATTCATGGTGGTTTGCTTTCTGAAAAATGAGAATTTTCATCACATTGCGTTGAAAAACTGCCACTTTTGAGTAAATTTCGAGGAATATTGGGACTTGTTGCAACTTTCGCTAATTCGACAGATTTTCGCGTTTAATTGCGAGCGTTATATGACCTAACAAATGGTGAAAAAGTATATATTTTTTGGTACACAACGTTTCCGCATAAAACTGATATATTTCGCGTTTTCGCGTGTCACCAAAAAATCGTGTCTCTACTTATCGGTTACACAATAATACCCGTTCAATACTATATAGACATAATGGCTTGTGGTTCTGAAGTTCCCTATCAAAGCTTGGACCAAGCAACAAAAATTTCTGGGTGCGCGCCTGACGCTGTCCCAACCTCTCTACAGCCTAGACTTGGACCCATCTGACTCGTTTTTCTTTTGCTCATAACCAGCTTAAAAGAATACCATATTATTATTTAAGAATTTGAAAAACGCCCAAGCTTCTGCGACAAGTACTTTTGGAAAACATCCCTGTTTAAGACTTTCTGACAAACTGTGACGTATAACCCAGCCGTTGGCAATTGATGCTCCAGGATGGTATTTTTAGTAATTTTAAGTGTATGGAAGTATATCTTAAAATAAACGAACTTTATGGAATCAGTCTTCCGGATAAACCCACACTGCTTCTAGACCATTTTGACACAAAAACTAGAGCTTGTCAGAAAATGATATATGCTTCATCTGGTTGAAAGAGAATAAAAAAAATATATTAGAAAAGCATTTTAAAGAAAACATTATATATATATCAAAGCTTCGTACACGAAGAAGCATTGATGACACAACATAATTGAATCGAGAATTGAACCGAGTAATTAGAGCATTAAAAATCATAGATGAATGAAATAAAGATCTTCCTCACATTTAAATGAGAGAAAACATTCAGAGCTAAATCCAAGCTTTCATATTTTGCTATAGAATCTGAAAAGAAGGAATGAAAATACGGCTCTTAGATAAGGAAAAATATGTATGCATGATGGTAGTGGCAAGACGCATGGCGTCCATGAATCCCTGATGCCACCAAATTCCCACGCACACATGAATAACCTTTTCAACCCTACGAGTCATGCTTTGCCTATTAATCTAAAGACTTTCTCTACAGAACACACTTCCCTAAAAACTCTCACGTCAACCTATATATTTTTTTCCCTTTGCTTCTAGGGGGACTCGTCGTGGAAACACTATTAATCAATATGCCGTAATTTTGCTTTCTCTTATATAGTACGTGGTCTGCAGTTTCGAAAGGGAAAAGTTGTGTTAATAGGTTAATTTTTTCGTATATGTTTTAGTGTACGCTGAAGAATTACTAATTTTCCCGCGTAAGGAGATAGTATTTTACTTCATTTTTTCAATTATACCTAATTTACATATTTTCTCTACTCTCAATAAAAATCTACTGCGGAATACTGTTGATCTACTGTTGATAAGGTGTCATCAGTAATATATCTACCAGTTTTTAGGCATAGAAAAATAAATTAGATCACAAGATCTTCCGTAATTTCATGACTAGACCTCTCACTTCTAATGCGAGTGGTGTCAAGTTCAAACCCTATACAGAATAGAATATCGTGAAGTATATCTCAATTTCACGCAAGTTCGTGAGTGTGTCAATTCAGGTGAGGACAAGGATTAGGGGTGAGTTTTAGCTGGATCTTCCGGTTTTAAATTGATGCCATCCTTTCTAAGCAAGCCGGACGCGTTTTGTTCTCCTTTTAGAACTTAAAAATAATGATCAACTAAACTTAGATGATTTCTGTGAAAAATGCAGTAAAAGTATAGTGTCATATGAGAAGCTAGAGCAATTCCAATCAGTGAAGGGCAGGATGGATTTTTTAAAAATAATGTTCTAGAAACTTCGGAAAGCACAAAGTAATAGCCTATTATATTTGAATATGAGAGACTATTTTCAAACATTAATTGGTTGGTCGGTTGATTTGGAACTGAGCGTCTTGTTTAGCACCGAAGCAAGAATATACAGAGAAAAAAAATCCACAATTTTCATGAATTAAATTTCATATATAGAAGTGCTGTTCCAACTTGTCTAGGGGTTATCGTGCGTATCTTTGATGCACGAAGTCCCAGGTTTGATTCCCGGGTCAGAGAGTCTTGAAATTTGAAGCCATTGTGGTGGTTTGGACTCCACCTTAAACTACAGATCCGAATGTTATATAGCCTCGGTGGTGAAAGAGAGCCTAAATTTCAATCCAACCATCGCAGAAGTACTTTTTAAAATAAAATTTAAGAGTTGGTTTGGTATTGTTTAATAAAACAAGTTAGTTTCGATACACAATGTTAAACTACAGTAGAGTTCCAAACTATACGGGACTAATATTGTGCAATGGTTTCAACAGGTGGATAACGGGGAAGAAAGAAGATGGAACCCACTTTTGCGGTGCTGAATTTAAGTGTGCATTGAAGGTAATTTCTCGCTCTCTCTTATCGCTTTTGCTCTATTAAAATCCTACATATTTTTTTTTTTTTTTTTAAAGAAGGGACAGATTTATACAGAATCCGGTTTCAACAGAGGGATTAAAAAGAGCCGAGAGTCCTGGGGCAGTAAATGTATATCAAAGAAACATTTCTCACGATCAATTACAACATTACTGCTTTATGGATATGAATATTGCACATCTGGAAGCTGCAACAGATTTCAACCTCAGCTTATAGCTAACTGCCACGAGACTAGACGAGATGAGAGGGGAAATGAGATTTTCTCGCATCCTCTCAGAAAAAAATATAGTGTGTTACGTTTTTCTCCTCTCGTTTTGTAAATTTATATATAAAATTTATTGAATGATTTTTGTTAATTTTATCTACAAGTTATCAAAATCCTTCCGCGATACATTGTGTGATATGAGAACATTTAATCCGAATTTATTATTCGAATAGATTGTGTTAATGACTTGCGTTCCTTCATTGTGTTCGTACAACCACTTTCTTCATTTATAGTTTTCTATGTAACGAATCTTGTAACATTTAGCCAGTGTTTCGAGATCTCAAACTTGAATGAACTAGTCTTGCCCCCAAGACTCGTGAAATTTCTAGGCTTGTCTCAATTTTTTTAAATGTAGTTTTTGTCTCTACTCTTGTCTCGGTTTTCAGAATTGAATCGAAACGAGAAAATTTTCATCTCGTGGGGAACACTATTTATAACATTATGATAAAAGCATAGATAAAGTCTATTGAGATTAAGAATCAGTGGCAGATCTAGAAGTTAAAAACCGAGGGGCAGCTAGTACCCAGACAATGATAGGTATATATATATATATATATATATACACTTTCAAAAATATATAAATAATAGCTTAAATTATTTTGTCACTGAATAAACTGGGGGGCCTGTTAAGAATCCATATCGATTAACCATTTATTATTATCTATTATCTTTTTCGTCTTTCATTTGAGTTTTTTAGAGACAAAAATTTTTCAATATCAGAATGACAGTATATATTATATACGATCGATGAAACTCATGCGATTGTGACCAAAATTGGGATGGTGATAGAACTTCATAAACTCTGAGATCGTAGTACACATATGAAACATTAATACGTGCAGGACCTTCATTCCTGAGTTAGTGGCCATTAAATCTGGGGCTCGACTTAGTGAAAGGTTATTATTATATCTGGTATGCTATCGACGATACTAATCTGATCTTGACCAAATTTCGTATAGTTGTAGACCACGTGTGATTTAGTATATGTACATGAAATATTATGATATATAGCTCATTCGTTCTAGAGTTATTGACAACTAAATTTGAATTTGGATTTTCCAGAAGTTTCGAATTGGATGAAGAAATTTCACAAAATCGTAATCGATAAAATCTACCCAATCTTGACCGAACTTCGTATGGTTTTAAAGATTAAACAAGCCTTGTTGCATTCGAAAATAGTATGTGATATTATGGTGTAACTATATTTAGTTTCCGAGTAATTTATAATCAAATTTGGATGTGAACTCAATGAAATTAATAACTTCCACTGAAACGTAATTGATGAAACTCATCTAATATTGATCAAAATTGAGATGGTGATAGAACTTTACGAGCTTGATACATATATGGTGTGCGGTGTTTTTTCCTGAGTTAGTAGCGATTAAATTTGGGATCGGACTTAAGGAAAGTTTATTTTTTATAGTATGATATTGACCATTACTAACCCAATCTTGAGTAATTTCGCATGACGCTAGACCTCGTGTTTTTATTAAATACAATAAATATTATGATATGCAAACTATTGTTTTTCGAGTTATTTACCATCACATTTGGGCCTACCTTAGAGTAATAAAGAAATTTCACAGAATCGGAATCAATGAAAGGTATCTGCTCTTGACTAAACTGAGAATGGTGATAGATTTTGAAGAGTTTTGTACACGTTCCAGCATATAATGAAATAGTATGGTGTACAGATTTTAGCTTCCAAGTTATTGGCCGTGGGAGGCCCGGGTTCGATTCCCGGCGGGAGCTCATGTGGTTCGGATTCCACGATAATCAGTAGGTCCACGTCTATATAGTCTCGCTACTGAATGGGAAGTTAAACTCAAAATCAACTCAACTCAACTCCAAGTTATTGGCCATCGAAGTTGGATTTTAACTTTGTGAAATCAAGAAATCACTTGGAACTCGTCAGAACTTTATCAAATTTTGCATTGTGGTAGACTTTTATGAGCTCACTATGCATATAAGATATCATGTTGTCAGATCTTAGGTCCTCGGGTTATTTGCCATCGAAGTTAGATTTGTGCTTAGCTCAGTACAAACTCCTAGTTTGATAGCCAAATAACTCTAGAATCAAATCCCTGCACACCACGGTATCTCACACTCATATTAAGCTTGTTAAAGTCTACCAACATTTCAAGTTTGGTTAAGTGGAGACCTTTAATTTCCGAATTATCGGCCATCAAATTTCAGACTTAGACTTAATAAACCTGTTGAGAGAAGTAAGTACAGTATGTACTTATAATCAAGATATCCTTTAAAAATATCAATGAAGAATGAGTGGTTTTGCGCTATAGGGGAATTTACTAGTTGTTTTATTCAGGGGTAAAAGTGGATCTGAAAAAGTAGGGGGACAGTAGGTAGTGGCATGACATCACATCGTCCCCCTGTCTATCTTTGCCCATTGTATTTTTTTAGGAACTGGGAGGACGCGGTACACATTTTTTGGAATTGGGGATGGCATCCCTCGCTTTCCCCCGCACTTTTACCCCCTGGCTTTATTGCAAATCACTACCTGTTGGATTAGAAGGATATGTACAGAGTTAGAAGCTTAATCCACAAGTTATTTCTTGCTACTTCTTAGTATTTCTGCTCTGATACTTGTCAACTGGCAGACACAGCCATTCTTTACAACTTCCCATATGTAATGTGTAGCACAATTTGGAAGTCTAAAAATACACTATTGAAAAGACTAAATGTTTTATTTCCCCATCTTGTGAACTTTTATTTACCTTTTGAGATGAACTGTGTTACATGATTTGTTGTGTATGTATACACGTGGCAAAAGGAATTATATTGGTTTCGCGTGAGGAAAGATGTGACATGAAACACACTTGCATTGAAAGCTGTTAAGAATAACGAGCAATAATCACCACATATGGTAACATTTTATGTGCAAGCTCTACAGTAAAACGAAACGTTGTTATGAAAGTGTTTCGTAAAGTGTAGTTAAGAAAAATTTTAAAGCTTTTGAAACGCAAGATTGTTTATGAAACGCAAGATGAAACTCAGATACAGAGGTTTCAGTAAGGGACTATGAGATCTGAGAAAAGAAAGTTGAGAGAAAGAGAGAGGGCATTTCTAATGTTCAATCCCAAGTAGTACTAATGATTAGTTAAGATTAGTTAATTTGCTTACCTTGATTGGTATAGTTGGCCATAACCAATATCTAACGCTGGCCATAACCAATAGCAAACATTAGCTTCACTTAGGTCAAAGAATAAGAAACGATTACCGTTACCTATTATAGGCCTAGTTGTATAAAGTTTAAAATTGTGATTCAATAATTCATACTCTTCTTTTTTCAAAATATATGTTAATATTAAATTATGTTTCGATGAGTTGAGTTCATGACAGAAAGTGTTCTGAGAAATTGTAATAAATGAAGTTAGAAACTGATATAAAATAATGTATTGGAATGTTTATTTGTATAACGAATTATACCAATATTTTGTGCATAGTATTATAAGCTTATAATGAATTAATTGAGCAATATAAAAGTATATCTAGATAGAACAATAGTGTCTCATTTACTCTAACAAGATATCTATCTTAAAATTAGGCAGAAATAGATTTTTTTAACATTCTAGGACGCGTTTCTTTTTCGTTAAAGTCACTCTTCCATACCAAGGTTATATGAGACGTGGATCCACAGCTTAAAGTGGAATTTGAACCATTGTAGTGCGTCCAATCTTGCATCACTTGGAATCGAAACATGGTCCACGTGCACCACAAACGCGCTTGCTAACAACTAGACCACCTGATGGGCTACCCCTCTGGGTGAAAGAAGGAGAAGGATCTCAGAATTTTTATTAACTTTGAGCGTGAGTAGGAGTTACTGAATGAAGAATATCCTCTAATCGAATAAAAAATCAAAATTCGAGATTTTAAAGAATTGGTACATTTAATGTCCCCTACAAGACAGAACTCTGATTTTAGATATTAATCCGCCTATTTCTCAAGTACGATGGAACTCATTCATAGGGATAGAAGCCGAAGGAGTATCTTACTGTTGGAAATTACTTTTCTTTTTAATTATTGAGTAAGAACAGTAGTAATGATGAGCTTTGTGACTAGGGGTACTCAGAGGACAAGATTTGAGGCAGTCTCGGCGAGAGAATATACCGTGAAAGTAATGTCTCGACTCAAATCTAGTTACGAAAATTCTTCCTCATCCGGTGCGCAGTCCTACTTAAAATGAAAAATATCTGTATTTCACTGAGTTTACATGTTCTATGATTTGCACATGATTTCTGAATTTCCTTTGACTTCGTTCCTATGTGAAGAAACTTACAGCCTACACTGTTTAACTACCCAGACAAAAGTTCAACAAGTACGGTTATAATCAGATTCTTCAGCAAATGTTCTGATCTTTATTCTACATTGAATACAAGTATAATTTACTGGAGAAACAGCACTATAACGTATTTTATTGTTTTGTACAAAATTTGAAGGAATGTAATCAGAGTTTCAGAATTTTCTTATTTCATTAATAACTCAATACTATGCCGTGATTTATTTTCAGAAGTTATATCGAGAAAGTTGAGTGTCATGACCCGTATTTTTCTGTTTTTTTATGATTACTATCACATCGTGGATCTTCCAAAGTTTAGTTCTCGTACTTGTCTCCTTCATTGTTGAAAACGCGATATTTTCATATTTCTAGGCATTTCAAGCTTACAGATGAATAGATTGGAATTTAGCATTTCTTTCACTACCAAGGCTACATGGAACGTGGGCCTACACTTGAAGGTAGAATCCTAACTACCGTAATCCATTCAAATTTTTCAAGGCTCTCCCATCGGGAATCAAACCTTGGACCCAGTGCACTAAAAGGTGCGTACACTACCCACTAAGCCAGCGAGGAGAGAAAGAAAAACAGTGATTGTTTAATATTTCTAAATAATCCAGAAGTGAGATATATATTACTTGACAAACAATTGGGAGAAGGATTTTCCAAAGCTTTCTCTCTATAATATATTTATATATAATATTAGCGGAACACCCACTTTTCGCATGGAGAAAATACATAATGGGACATAAAGGGATGAATTTGGATTTAAATGGCATCGGAGGAGGTTTCACTCCCTCTCTCCCAAGTTACGGAGATGAATTTGTATTTAAAAGTTATCGCAAGTGTCACTGTTCATCTCAGCGACCCAGAAAACTATGGACTTGACACTAATATCGGCTATTTTCGATAATTTACATATATATTTCTTTCCTAAGCTGCACAGTCACAGTGAAATGTCAAAAATCATCGCAGGTTCGAACCTCATCTATGTTGAAATTTGATCGAGATCGATCAGGTGGTTCAAGAGGTACCAAGTCACAAACATAGTCAATTTATATATATATATATATATATATAGATAGATAGATAGATAGATAGATAGATAGATATAGATAGATAGATAGATAGATATAGATATATATATAGATAGATAGATATATATAGATATGTATATATATAGGGTAACTTCGGCAAATTTCGCCACCAATTCAACATATTGTTCAGGTGTTCAAGTGTTTTAATATCTAGAACCGTGCAAATTATATGGAAGATGGAGTGAACCCTCCGCTATAATGCAATGAGAAAACAAAGATCCTACACATACAATGTCGACCACAATGCACTGAGAATCGGAATGAGTATGAGGCGGCGTTATTACCAGACGTGTCGGCAAATAACGCCACTTGTGCAACAACGAAAAGGTGTTGGAATCGTAACGAAATACATTTTGAACACACCTAAACAATGTTCTTGGCAATGTACTACCTGCTTTTCTGGTACACAAAACTCTTAGTTATCGTACATGTCGTTAACCGGTAACTCTTCTCATGATTGCGAACCTCTTAACATAACATCTGCAGTCATATGGAGCACTGCTCGTCGGAGCCAGACAACAATGCACAACCAGCGTCACACAATGTTCAGAAGCTACATTTAACAATGCTGCCAGAATCACATAATTCGTGAAACCAAGTCTTGCATTCAATACATTGAATCCACGTTTTAAACCCCCTGAGATCATACTAATATCCTCCACAGTCCCTACCGAGCATATCTCCATCCTTCGTCTTTCTAGAGGATGCTTGTTTCTTCGTGCCGGAAGAAGTGAAAGTGCCACTCTTGCGAATAAGTCTAGTGTTGCCAATACTCCTCTGGCAGTAAGAGAACGCCCCCTGGGATGAGATTTGTTCCTAGTTATTTTAACTGTAGGCAGAAGCTCGTAGATGGAATGGGCACTCGGTGGTGTTGTAGGAGAGATGGAGACTGGTCATGTGCTTGGAAACGTTGGTGGAAGTTGTTGTTGCTCTGAGACATCATTTGGAGAAAAAGCGACATCGGGTATATCACTTTTGTTAAAAGGATGCGTTGTAGCGCTGAAGCCTGAAATTGTGTTCTGAGTTGTTGCTGAACGGAACCATGTCTGTGAAAACACTTTTGGAAACTGTAGCTTCCCAAGCGTTCTTCCTGGATGCGTTCGTCAATAACTGCTTTAAAAATATTGGTAATTCATACTAAGTATCGATACCGATACCCTCATTCTAATATCAATATTTGTAGACTGCATGCAGTTTTGTGTATTAAGTAAAATGTATAAATACTGAAGGGAAAACATTGCACAGAAACGTTACGTTCCTATGTTGAACATACTTTTTGTATGTTATGCAAAGTAACCCCATGTATGGGGTTACTTTGCACCAAAGTTTATAGTTCAATAACTATGATCATACTGAATGTTTACTAATGAACTTGCAATAATGTTTTCCTTATATATCTAGCTATTATATGTTTAAAATACAGTGTTCTAAATCATTACGTGTTTAAGTTACATGCGATTTTCTTTTAAATTCCTTAAATCTTATGCAAAGTAACCCCGTCTTACGGTACGTAATGTTGTGAACATGGTGAAGTAAATATTTTTTTAAAAGGAACTTAAGAATCACTCATACTCATGCTGGAATTTCCTCTTAGAAATAATTTGTTTTCTTCCTCCAGAAAAATTTTGATTTTTCAGAGAACATGCTTTACAAAAAAAAAAAAAAATCTTGAGTTACCAATACTAAAAATCCATACACTCCCTGATATAGCTTGATCATCGTGTTTAAGAATGGCAAAAATTAGAAACAAACTGAGTTTCGTTTCATAGTGTGGAACTACAGTAGATTTATAAACTGTAGAGGTAAAATATTCTAACCAAAAGTGTTAGACTGAACAGTCTCGGTTTAAACAGGCAAATATAAAAGGAGAGATGGAATTTAGTACTCTTGAGATGCCGGATTGATATTTTAAAAAACTTGATCGCTATCATTTACCGTTTTTAATTTGATGCCTGTACACAGACGGACATGGCCGTACTATATGGTTTCTCATACTTCCGCATAGAATAATTTGTACGTCTAATAAGTGTGGTTTTAAACTTCTATCTTCAAGAAGTCCTCATAGAAAAATAATTACAAGTTCATGAATGATTAAGCAAACCACTTGAAATTGATAGACTCTTCTTACAGTTGCCAGAGTGATATTCTACAAAGTAAACTAGACATCGCTACTTTTATCACAACCCTGGATATCGTTAAACCTTGTAACCTGACGCAGACTATGATTCTTCTAAAATAGATTATTACTTTATAATTAGAAAACAAAGACGCAGTGTCTGCAGATTTGACAGGCATTAACAGAAACAACATGTGAACTATGCAAATTGGAGAAACAAAGACTGTGCTGGGAAATAGTTGTTGACATTGCAATAACATATCGTTTCGCGTCACACTGAAGATTCGTAAGCAAGTGATAATAGCAGACGGATTGCTCGTCATACAACAAGAATAAAGTGTACGTTTCAAGTTTCACTTACATCTTCTTTGAGTATCGAAGATACTTAAGACAAATTCTATAGCTTAATTGGGTTGGATATTTTATATTATATAATATATATTATATAATATATATTATATATTAGCACACTTACTGGGCATTTGAATATTCGGAAAATGAAAATGAAATGAAGTCGTTCATAACATCCTACGACTATGACCTTTAGGATAAGGGAGACGGATGATTATGGCAAGTGAATGATCATAGAATTGGTAAAATGAAAATGTGGAAGGAAACGGGAGTATTACCAGAAAACCCACGGCCACAATATTGTCCACCACAAACTTACTTGGGATCGAACCAGAGACTTCACGCACCATAGGTAGACGCTCTGCTTCTGATCCACCGTTCCCCCCTTGACTATTAGGGACTCATCAATTCTGAATCATTCGGAATTAATAAATAACGTTAACTTCGAATCCAGACACTCTCGGCACTGTTTTCGAACTCTATAATTCAAATCAAAATAAGGGAAAATGCCTGCATTATAGTTTGATTGTCATGTATACTCTTGAGTTTGTGTAATTTCCAATACAGCCATAGTACTTACGTATTATATATATATATATATATATATATATATATATATATATATATATGTGTGTGTGTGTGTGTGTGTGTGTGTGTTGTTTGTACGTTAGTGCTTATTCGCTTGTAGCGGTTGTAGTTTAAACTTTAAGTAGCACTTCATATAGCCTCAGCGTCGAATAAAGACGAATTCGAAACTTGACATTAAACTAAAAGATGTTGGATCGAGTTCAGGACATCCATTTCGCAATTGGAAGGTCCCATGTTGAAATCCTGTAACCAATCGACCTGATTGAGGCTTCTGTAGCGTTTAATTTTGTATACACCACGCGAATGCCTGAATGAAAACTTCAAAACATAGACCCTTCTTCTACTTACTTTCCCACTAATGTTGCCAGTACTGTTGAGGCTATTTCTGCAAATTCGCCTAGACAGATAACAACAGGTACAATCTACTAGTTAGCAATATGATCTTTTTTTACAACAAATATAGGACATACATTATGAACTATATGTTTCAGCAATGTAGAAAATAACAATTATTATTGGCAACACATGACATAGTTATGTTTCAACGCGATAAAAAAGTTTTTGCCGATTTTCTCATAAACTGCGCATCAGAATTTACTCTCAAGTAGGTAATTTTGTTGATCTCGATGTGGTATATTGATTGATATGTGTCTCATCTTTAGGGAATATATGTAAATATAAATTGAAAGTTAAAGAGTTAATATAAATTTTGGGCTATATCTCATTAACCACATGGTAGTGTCGTCTTGCTAGTGTATAGTAAAAAAAAAAAAAAAAAACCGTTCATTACGCATGAGGATTTGCACTCACCTGTATCATTTTGTTGATGTTCAGGATATCTATCAAATGGTATCTTTCATGTTCGGACATATTTTATATTAAGCGCTGATGATGAAAGCGTAGAACTTATGTTCGAATGCTACACCGAAATTATGAAGTCCTCTTAAAATGGGATCAAACTAATACTTAAATTTTCACTAGCACCGCTATGCTATACCAAGCTTCCCTCCCCCTTTCCCGCCATCCCTGTACGATTTGAGTTTGTGATCATAAAAAATGTCCCAAATGCGAGCATGCTTTCAATGCGGTAATATTGTTTGATATATGCTGGAATCGCAAGAAAGTTGTTACTTAATGAAGGATGACTCGACTGCTAGTTTATGGTTAAATAGAATATTCGCTTTATACGAGTAACTCATAAAACCAGCTAGATGAATTTTCTAATAATTCCTAATGTAGGTCGAATGATAGGGAAAATTAACAAGAAATTTACTTTTTATTTTTTAAATGTTTATCCTACATGCATTTAAATATAGGGGAGACCAATTGTAACAAATTTTACATTTTATTATTTTTCCTACATGTTTATGCTCCAATAAGTCTGAAAATTATACAATATCTTAAGTGAAACTTTGTTGCACCATTCATTTTTTTTTCATTTATGACAATTTCTAATATAGAAAGTTACGAAGCATTTTATGGCAGCATCTGTCTTGTTACAAACGTCCCCGTGCCCGGGTCAATTGTAACAGAGCTTTTGGGACAATTGTAACATGATGCTTTTAATGAAAAGTACAATATATGTGGCATAGCAAAACAATATATATGGTTGAATAATAGTGACACTAATAATAATAATAGTGATAGGTTTAACAACGGATGGGTACAACAAACTAAGAGTATAGACTACATCCCCAAATTTAAAAGTAGACCTATTTAAAAACATACAATTTCCAAGGTCAACAAGATGCATGAATGATTAGTTACTTGATACCGGTACCTTTCCACATTAGCTCGAAATAACTTTTCTTCGGTCTAATTTAAACACGAACAAGCAAGCCAAGATTAAAACATGGCGTAACATAAAAATTCAAGTCAGTGAATTAACAATGGCGTTTGGCGTCCCTAGGCAAAATCCGTACTGGCGTCCCCATATTTCCTCTAATATGCCCAAGCGCACTGCGCTTCCATGCAATGCCTACTCTGCTTACCCTCTTGTTATGCCATTGTTTCAAATCCTAATGATATTGTACTAATAGACATTCACACTGTATTTGTAACCTCCTATATACATCCCTCACAGAACGACGCGAACAGAGACTGCGCTACTGTGCGAGAGAGATTAAGTAAAACAAGTGAAAAGTTACATTGTTGATTATTTCTGATTAATCAGAAAGGGAGCCTACTTGATAAATGAGTATTTAAAAACTTATAGGCTATTTAAAGACATCAGAAGAAAGGAACACATTGAAACATTAGGCTATTCTGATACAACATCGAAAAACAGTGATCCACAGCCAGCCAGAAACGTTTGTGAGGGTGTATAAAGAAGTTAGGGGGGGGGGGGCATAACGAAATATGGGGTGAAAATCTTTTCTTTCCCCTATAGTAACCTTAATGATATACACTACGGCCGCCACAGATATTTTGGGGGGTCGGGTCGTCCCCTTTATTTTCATAATGTTTAGTACAATTTTGTCTGGGACGATTGTAACGTGTTACTATCCTCCCTGATCGCCATGTTACATTTGTACCGGTACCTCTTCAACGGTAAGTAATAAATACCATGATTTCTCATAATTACATTGAGTCAAAGCATCAAACACAATGTCCACGTCGTCAAGGAAAGAACATAGATTATACATGCACAGTCTATTTGTTTACAGTAAACGCACATCTATCAAGAGAAAATAAAAACAAGTCAGTTAAAAAAAATTTACTTACGACTGTCAAAATCACGTTTCTCCTTGTCCGGTCTTCCACATTTTACTAACGACGCTCTTCTTTAATTCCCACATACACCTTGCATGTGTGACTCCAATGACATCTACAAATGATATTTCAAAACTCACTTCTACAAGTAGTGGCCAATGTTACAACTGACCCACGTTACAATTGCCCCGGTCTCCCCTAAACAGCTAGTGTTTTTTTTTTTAAACTAAAATTCCATGTAGTTCAGTCTGCGGAGGACTATGGCTGGCAAGACAGATGCTATATCACCTCCCATAACTGTTATACGAGGCGCGTTCTGAAAGTAACCTCCAAGTGGTTGCTGAGCTTCAAGTAATGGGGGCAACTTTGCACAGACGTTCGCTGTAAATCAGTTTGCATCCAGCCGTGGCAGTGTTGCCACACTTGGTACAATTGTACCAAATTCAGCCCTTTTCATCATTCATCGGCCCGTTGGTACCACGCTGGCATTTTCAGCCCCTTTTGTGAAAAAGTTGGTACAATTCTACCTAATTCAGCACCATTTAACAAATACTTGTTACATTTTCTAAAGTGTCAGTAAGATTTTGCTACATCTCACGTTACTTATAGTGTGTGTTGGACTCTTAAAAGTCTGTTGAACTTACATTCTGTGGTGTTGCACCGCTTAACACTGGAAACTTTGTGTGGGAAATTCGTAATTCGAACTATACTGGGATAGAAATGACGCTAGATGGGCGCATCCGCACCGCTCATAAAGGAGACCAGAAGGAAACAGTGTGGTGGAAATATTATCTTCAAATCCTTAAAAAAAAAAAAAAAAAAAAAACGTTGAATCAAGTGTTGAATATTCTGAAGAAGACCAGCGTGTGTTCAAGTAAGTCTATAATTTGTCATTGCAAAGATTCTACACCAAAAAATAATAGCACGAAAAATACATTGACATGATTACTGGCTTAGTGGGCTAAGTTGTTTACTAGTGACGCATATTGACAAATATAAAGATACCCGAACATTTCTGCATTTTATAGATCTATATCGACACGTTGATTTGTACTCTTGGCAGAGGCGGGGGGGGGGGTTCTAGAACATTACCTCTTTCAGTTTCATGTTATAGAGCCGTGTATTACCCTGGTATAAAATTCAGCCCTTTTTGTTTCTATTTGGTACTATTTTTCAGCCCACTTCAGAGCTAGGACTGTGGTAACACTGAGCCGTGGTAGAGTGATGATTGTCTGATCCCTAGTTCCACTCGTATAGCATCTTAAATTGTGTGCTGCAATAGGAAACCCTGCCAAGTGCGAGGTGCGAGCTGTTATACGTTTTCTTACGACAAAAGAATTTCCGGCAGCAGTTATTCATCGGGAACTTTGTGCCGTGTATGGACCATGTGAGGAAGTTGTTCGTGAATGGGTTCGTTGATTTAAAAGTGGACGATCAAAAATATTCATGACTAAGAGAGGAATGGCAGACCATCAGTAGTCACTAATGAACTCGTTGAGAAAATTGATGGGAAAATCGACGTTTCACAATCTCGGAGCTCTCCGATGTATAGGCTATCCACAAATTGTCAGGACTGTGTTATGTGTCGTAGTGACAACGACAGATGGAAGATACGTTCGCAGGCTGGCTGAAGGCACAGGCGGGACATTTGTAAGCTAGTGCAGAGTTATGATAAGTACTTTGATGTTAATGGAAACTATGTTGAAAAATAGAGCAAAGAAGTAGTTTTCAGATGTATATAATAAATTCTTCTTATTTACTTTGGTGTTTCTTTCTTAACCAATTGGAGGTTACTTTCCGAATGCCTCTCTCTCTATTTTATATATATATATATATATATATATATATATATATATATATATATATATATATATATATATAGTTGTAAGTATACACTCTCTACAATGAGAAGCTAGCAGTAAAAATAGCAACACATTCCGAAAACTTTCTGCCATCATGTTTCCGTTTGGAGCTTAAAAGAAAGCAGAGCTTTGCAAAGTCAAGAACTTTGCAGAGCAATAGTTTAATTGAATTTTCTAAAGGTTGAAGAGAAAGGATTCACTAAGAAAAATAATATAACACTTGTCAAGTATGGAAGAAAACAGAAGTCAGGAGGAGAGATGAACACTTTATCCTGCATTCTACTTGGAATCCTCTTTAAAATACTTTTCTCGATTCTATGCATCAATGTTGTCAGCAGCGGCGTAGCGTACGGGAACGCCGGTATGCCCGGCATCCCCTGTTAATAAGAAAAAGTACGTATTTCATTATATATAAATTGTTTGCTTGTAATTATCACAATTATTTCCACTGCAATCTTCTGACGCGCTCTCTCGATTTACTTTGACAAGAGGAACCTACGCATGCGCGTCGCTCAGATGCACATTTTCTGTCTTTCCTCCTGTCGTATGCTATTTTCCTCGGGCTTCCAGGCCTACTGAAAGCATCGGGGTTTTCGTCTGCTTTCTGTTGAATGCGCATGCGCAATACTTCCCTTCTCACTCCTCCTCATCCCTTGCAACCCTACATTTGCTTTAGATATACGCTGGCATATTCAAGTATTTCCAACTGTATATATTTTGAACTAAGCCATAGTTTCTGAACAGAACGTACGAGCCCTAATATAAAGGAAATAGAACAATACGGAAATGGTTAGTTACACGCATTTTTGAAGCATGCCGGTTATGTAAATAATAGTATTAAAATAGTTATGCCTTAATCGTAACTAAATGCATCGTAATTGTAATCTTCATCGTGAAGGAGCTCACAGACACAGGCATTAATTTAAAGCATTCTGTAGAATTACGGTCATCGATCTGGTAGGACAAGAGAGCCACCACTCTCCGTCACTCGCAAATATTGTGCCAGGGCCCTTCAGTCACTGGCACAAATCTCGGGGACATAAGGGGAACATATTCCCTACAATCTTGTCCACCCCCCCAATAATCCGATTTGAGATTGTGATGATGATGATTTCTATCCGACTGCCACAAAGGAAACTGATGTCCTTTGACTTCTTTCATTTTTAAAAAAGAATCGTATTCTTTAATATTTCATTGTCATTAATTATTAGTATTCTATTTTCAACTATTTGTTTAATTCCTGTAACAATTCCTACAATGCTATTGTGGTAATCATAATTTTGCTCAGATAAGAGTATTGTTGCGCCAAATATAGGCCTGATTGGTTTTCTTTCATAGTTTTGGGGAAGTCATTATTTGTATTGTTATAAAACAAATGTCCTAAAATTTTAATGTGGATCATTGTGGATGCATAAGTAGAAACATGTCAATTATTATTATTATGCATATATTCAAATTTCAGAATGTGCTCACGGCACTGAGTTGTAATAATGATATGTACCACTATTTCATCTACATCATTTGGTATATAATATACAACAGGTTTACCTCAGAAATCTGATTCATCTACTGTAATATGAGTCTCTTCTCCCCTCCCCCACAATAAGCCTTAAAATGTGCCCTCCTGCCGATGTTATAAGACAACTCTGCTTCCCTAATCCTCCACAGCATTTTTTTCAACTTCATAAATATTTTGAACATCGTTAAAAAAGGAAAGGATTATGGAACAGTCTTACCCATCCCACCAACGTTGAAGACAGATTTGCGCCCTTGACTTCAGTAGCTGGATAAAGAAACAGGCCCCCAGAGTTGGTTTAAGTGCTTTGTCTTTACATCTTCAAATGATATATACACTCAGGCCCATATTCACGAACGGGCGTCTGAGTTCCGGACCCAAGATGACAAATTTCTAGGGGCGATATATTTTTTTTTAAAGAATGAGATTGACGTGTGGTATGTGGAGAAAAAAGCGGCCCACGAGAAAGAAATGAAGGGAACGATACTGGAAACAATGTTCATGCAAAAGTGGAGCCTAGTTTTCTCGTCACAACGGTAGTGGCAAGAAGGAGCTGAGACAATTGGTTATTAAATTCTAACGTAATCCACGCATTCGCTTCTCTATGCCCCACTAGACCTCCTAAATTTTGTATAACCCTATATTTCCATTCGGAATAGCTATGTATTGCTGCTTGCAGTAGTACTATATCGCACAAATGACTAACTTTGGCATCCCCCTTTCGGAATATCACGCTACGCTACTGGTTGTCAGGGGTAAAAAATAGTGTCACATGCCACTTTCAAGAGCTTCAGTATGATTGATTATTTTGGTACTCATTGGTGCACCTCCCATATATATATTGAAACATTAAATATTTAGGCACGTATGTACTGTGAGCATTAGAAAGTATAAGAAATAAAGTGACCTGCAAATGCAAACTGTACTAAATTGAAATGAAATGCAATTTTTTGAAAAAGAGTAACAGAATATAGTGTTGACTTGGAGCTAACGGATCTTGCCAATACAGCCGCGTCTCTGTCAATAACCGAATTTTGTGCTATATGCGCTCGAATTCTTAGAAGGCTCAAGTCAGATGCTGTTCTACAATCTCTATGATTAAACAGATGCATAATAAAATAGTCATAACATGTTAAAAATATAAATAAATTGCCATCATGTGAAAAAAGAATCGCAAATGGCGGTCGTTAATTTCATAACAATGTGTGTTATTTTATACTCACAAGTATTTCGGAAAGGTAAACATCTTTGCGTGCACGTATTGTAGTAACAGGAATTGTAGTAGCAGCAGTACTAGTAATAGTTCTAGAATCACTTTCACTTTCAGCCATGGTGTACACAGTATAAGCTGGTTCAACAATACTGTTTTTCCCTATTCCTCCCGTAGGCACGATAGCATAATTATTTCAGACTCGACAATTGTAACAGCGGCATCTGAAATACTGTAAGCCACATACACACATCACATTAAGCACACACACACACACTTCGCAGCTGTTTACCCAATATAGAAAGAAACATATCTCCCACAATTCAATTGAAGAGACGGAAGATCACATAATATGAAAAACAAGCAACTAGCACTTAGACACAAAATGTGTCGTTCACAAGAATACTATTGTTAAAAAAAAAAAAAAAGTGACGAAGGGATGTGACGTAATCGCTCAGGAAACAGTTTGAAAGCTCACAGTACAAATTAGCTCCCCTTAACGATGAGAGAAAGAGAGGAAAATATATGCATAAAATACTTGATAAGTTGTTGTCTTTCAGAAGCTATTGTTCATTTCAATAACACACTTTGAACTTGGTCTTTGAAAGTGAATCGTGCAAATCATTGTTAATAAAAAAAAAGAAAAAAGTATGCATAGGCTAGTATATGCATTGCATATACATCTTCCAATCCAATCAAATGAAAAAAAAAAAACAAAACATAAAACTAATAATCAGAATACATTTCGTTTTCTTGCTTTTACGTAAAGCCTCTGGAATTTATGAGAAATATATAAAAAAGAAAAAGAAGCTGTTTTTTTAATGGCTATGTTTTTTTAAAAAATGAACGGAATTTTTATGGTTAAGACATGGTTTCAACATCTCATTACTATTAAGAACAAGTCTTGTGTTAAAAGATAACAAAAGACTTTCTTTCGATTTTTGTTTTTAGAATAATGTGTTTGTAACTTCTGTATTTAAGAGATCAACATACAAAATCATTTTTTTTTTTAATACGCAAGAACCATTATCACTTACACAGGCAGTTTACAGAAACAGTTTATTGATGTGGTAATCATTCCATCTGGGTTAACAGTTCCTTTAGTGTATCAGATTTCCACGATGCTCAAGGTTGGCGCACGAAATTTTTAGTTCTTATAAATTTTTGGGACTACAAGTCCCCCAAACATAAAGTGGCAAGTCGTCAGCAAATCTGTAGACCCTACCTTTATTGTTACAATTATTAACGGAAATGGTTGTTTCTGGGGCCTATGTTTAGCAGAAGGGGTCCTCTTTTCTCTAAAAAATGTTACAATTTTGGTAATTTCTGTTCACATTCGGTTAGTTTAGGGTAGGGTTGGTTAATTTAAGTTATGTTAGGCTAGTATAGGTTACGTTAGGTTAGTTTAGTTTATGTTATATTAGTGTAGGAGTTCCGCATATTTTTTTTCAAAAAATGACATAATTTCGCTTATTTATACTAATATTACGTTAGTTTAGGTTAGCTTACGTTAGTTTATGTTAGGTTAGGTTAGATTTGGTTACGTTATGTTACGTCTAAGTACTTGCATCACTCATTTCTCCTGTAAATGTTGTGTTTTTTACGTGCTTCTGGACCCCTTGTACTAAACATACCCCGTTTCTGGAATAGCAGTACATAAATCCAATGGTGTAATTCACTTAATCAGTTTGGTAATTAGCGTAGTAAAGTTGACAATATTATTACTATAATTATGATAATTTTATCTGGATAATATTATTGAAATTAGTTATGTCACGTAAATGACATAGCATACATTCAGAAGGCATTAGCTGGTATCTATTAATGGGTTTGTGATAATGGCATGAGTAGTTATAAGTAGTACATAAAAGTTATAAATAGCTAACCTGTTTCCACTTCCTTTCCTCATTGTTTAAATGCAAGGTAATGTTCAAAATTAAAAAAATATTTAAAAGTTAAAACGATTAAAACAACTCGCATTGTGCAACACACATAACTTACAAACACAATGTGTCTTTAAATGCTGAATAGCAAATCAGTCACTGAAATGACGGCGAATCCGATCATTCATTATAAAATCGGACTAAAGGACATTACTTTTAATAAATAATAGTGTTACAGTTTCGGTATGATACATTTCCGAAACTATAACATTATTATTTATTAAAAGTAATTTGCTTCGGTCAGATTCTAGTTTTAATTAAGGCAAGAAAGTTCTAAAGCTAGAATTAACGACATTAGTATGAAAACTTTACTTGTAATATATCTTTGTAGAAACAGACAGATCTAATTACTAGACTGACTTGTTTTAATGCTGTTATCCATTCTTGGTCCTCAGAATGATAAGGCCAGCCATTGCGGTAGCAACAGGCCGGTAGCCAATCAAAAACGTAGGGGAGCAGCTGAAGTTAGGAGGGCCCGATCCAACCATATTACAGTTCATCACCATATTATAGTTCATTTGCAAGCCTACCATGAAAATTTTAGGGCGGGCGGCTCCCCTATACCCTCTGGATATGGTCCTGCGTAGCAAGGGGCTCCGAAGGACCGAGGCCCCAACAGCCCGCAATCGAGGTACAATATACAAAAATCAATTCAACGGAGCTCATTGTTATTGTTTCTGGCGAGGGAACTAACCTTGAATTGTTATACAAAATAACTTGCTGATTGAGCGGGCTCACAAATACCATCTTGCACTTGGGCTGCAAAGAAATTTGTTAGGACACTGAGTGAGAGTTGAGATTTTACTTCAAACAAATATGCCGTTTCTTCGGTAGAGATTTACGAACACCAGAAGATATTATTGGATAACTGGAGAGTATTCTCGGTAGTAAGTGGAACCCACGTCGGATCCGCCAAATGGGCCCTCAAGTATATGAGTCGGCAGTCAACAATGCCATGGAATTTGACGGAAGGGGCAGTATTCAGGCAGAGATCCAGATATTTTCTATTCCATATTTACTGTTGTTTTGACAAAGATTGGTGAACATGTATCATATCGGGAGCTGCAACGGTTACAGTTCCTCTGAATCAATTTGGCCTATCTTCATTAATGGTTATCAGGTCGAGGCATTTTGCATGCCTACTATTTTCTGAAAGGTTTGCAACGTTCCTATCAGATTAATAAATAAACCTAATAATAGAAGCTCTATTTTAACATAGCTAATAGTCCTTGGGATACTTTGGGATATGTCTAGAAACTAAACGTCTAATTTTCTTTTCTTTTTTCAAATTTTGAATGCAGCAGATCCATATATTCCCTAGGATAACTAAGGTGCTTCCATATTTTCTACATACAGTATCTAGGACCAACTTTTTCAAACTATGTGGAAATCTGAGTTAACAGTCAGATTCGCAGAAGAAAATTTAAGAGAAAGAAATCGAGGTGATTAGTTTAACATTACAACACTTGTGCATTGTACAGTCAGAAACAATACAGGGCACGCTCAGCAGTTTAACACCTATGGGGCTAGAAAGGTGCTGAACTACCGGAAATATTGAACTATTGGATATATATGTAAAAATGCGAGAACAGTTAGATTGAGTATAAATACGTAATAAAATGGCATTACTGTATATACTGTACTTAAAAATTCATTTACTGGTAAAAATTTAAGTCAAATTTAGAATCATATTTTTCTATCAAAACTATATACAGTACAATTGAAATAAAGAAATTCAACAATGCACGTTTTAAATTGCTCGCTTGCGTCGCGTTGTCCCACTCGGCGGTGAAACAGAGGGGAGTACAGTACAATTCAGCGGTAGGCCTTCTTTCAGATCTGTTTGTCAACGTTGCGCTGAACTACTGGGCGGCCGAACCTCAAAACCGTTGAAGTCCACAGCAATGTGCTAGCCATTTTGCCAAATGTTGAACTACCGAACATGGTGGCTTCAAAACTGTTGAACTGTAGAGTGGGCCCTGAGCTCCAGGAAAATACTCAAAAGTGTTGAACTACTGGGCTTGTTGAAGTATCGAATGTTGAACTACCAAGCGCGCGCTGTATTCAGTGGTGGCTCAGTGGTAGAGCGTTCACCTCTGGTGTTTGGGGACCCGGGTTCTATCCCAGCCACCGCCAAGTGAACTTTCTGGTGGACAAACACCGTGTGCGTGGGTTTCCCCGGAGTTCTCCCGTTTCCTCCCACTTTCTTCATTCCACCATTTCATTCATTTCTCATAATCAACGTCTCCTTTAGCCTAACCGGCATTCTGTGGGACTTAAATATTTCATTTCATTTTTTGTTCACAACACGCATGAAGTAGGCTGGCCCCCTTTACTTTTGAACTATTCCACTCAGTGTTGCCACACTTGGTACAATTGTATCAAATTCAGCTCTTTTTGTCATTCATCGACCCGTTGGTACAGTCCGCAGCAAAAAAAACTTACATGCTCATGTTGCAGGTATTTTGCTGCGGACTGTACCACGCTGGCATTTTCAGCCCCTTCTGTGGAAACGCTGGTACAATTCTACCGAATTCAGCACCATTTAACAAACAGTTGTCACATTTTCGGAAGTGTCAGTAAGGCTTTTCCTACATATCACGTTACTCATACTCTGTGTTGGACTCTTAAAAAATGCTGTTGAACATTCATTCTATGAGGCTGCACCGCGTTAACGCTACGAAATTTGTGTTACACACGAACTCGGAGATGATTGATTTTTTCTTCGTTATATATATTTGCGCGTTTGGTTTTCTTACAGTACATATCGAAAATGATAACTGTTTTCTTTTTTAATTTGCGGCTTCTATTATACTTCCTACGCGCGAGAAAAGTTTCATCTACTTCCACGGTTGTTAGATGTCCTCCTATTTGCTTGTTTTTTAGAAAGTAATTTTTAAGAGAGTACTTTCTTGATTTGGACTATTGGAAGAGATAGGGGAGTGTTCTAGAACATTATCTCTTTTAGTTTCGATTTACAGAGCCATATATTACACTGGTATAAAATAATGAATTCAGTCCTTTTTGTTTCAATTTCGTACTATTTTTCAGCCTACTCCGGAGTTAGGACTGTAGCAACACTGATCCCACTCGTAGATCTTTGACCTTTGAAGGAAAAGGTTGATTTTGTTTGTGTACAAACTATAACAAAATGAACTGCTATTTATAACTAGCAGTGTGTATGTGGTGTCTCTTCTCGTAACGATGACATATACAGTCTTTAAGCACACTGCTTTAACAATTAACAATGAAGTAACAGCAGCTAAGGAAGTTCCTGGAATTTGATTTCGAGGGTTAATGAAACGTCAACAGAGTAGCGTGGAGTTTGAGAATGACATAATATAAAGAAACCCGAGAAAAATTCAATATTTATGGGACAATAAGTAAGATAAGGACTTGTAATATCTGATTCGGCACACTATTGTAAAAGTCAAACAGTACTTCGTTACTTGTCAATAATCTATATATATAAAAGAGAACGTACAAAATTTTGTCCGCTCATCACGCTAATACGGCTGAACCAATTTCTTTCATTTTTGGGGGGTTATTAGGATTTGGACCCTAGATGGTTTTTATCATATCACTTTAATTTTTAATTACCAGTGTCTTGAGATAATTGACCATTCAAGTGTCCATAAGGTACAAATCCTTTGTTATTAGTTCATCATAGGTAAAAATAAACGTATTTATATGCAACCCGCATGACCGTGTCACTCGGCGGGTTAACATAAATGACAGGCGATATACAGCGGAAAATAGCTTGAATCTTCTGTTTAAAATTTTTTAATTGATTTGCTTATTTTTACAGACACTTTTACAATATGCCAGCACCGGGATGACCGCAGCGAAGCGGGGCGGGTTAACATAAATGACAGGCGATATAATGTTAAGATTTACTGCAATCTTCTATGGTTTTTATCATATCACTTGAAAGCGAAAAAGTAAAAATTATCTAAGTAACAAAGTTTATTGCGTTCCGGGGTGACCGCAGCGAAGCGGGGTGAACGCTGCTAGTGTTTAATAAACGTTCACCAACAACCATTAGTATTGTCAATCTACACCAAGTCTGGTAGTCTTGAATGCTTGGTTGGTGAAGAAATTTTCAATTCGTAAATCACTTTTGGAGGAAATCCAGTGGATTTCTTGTGATAGACTGATCTCCCGTTACATGCTGTCTTGTTCATTTCCATGAAGTAACAATAAGTGAACCTGAACTATTCAAATCCAAAGATATTAACACAGGCAAAATATCATAGTTACTAATATAGCCAAGTCAGTGACGTAAATATGGGGGTAAACGGGGCTTGTGACCCTGGCGCCGGACTGGGAGGGCGCAAAATTTAGCAAATATTTGGAGGAGCGTTTTGGTTTGATTGGTCAGGGGGCGCTAAGGCGATTCTTGACCAGGGCGACAAATAGCGTAGTCGCGTCGCTGAGCTAAGTCGAGCAGTTCCTCTTAAAAAAAATCTTTCTAATATTATATACAAATAAAAGGTTGACATCACTCACCTCCGTTATGGTTCTGATACTGTGCAGCATCGAATCATATATATCTTTAAAAGTGTCATTATGCTTGATGTACGAAACTAACTGTGAAAATTAGCTAATCAACAGTTTTTTGAAACAAAAATTGATTGAAAGGAAAATATGATATTAACTAAACTTTCGACTTTGTTTCATTTGATCTACTCGATTTCTAGATGCAATGCATTTTATGTAATTTACAATTATTTTTATACTATCTATGATTATGCAATGCAACTATTAATAAACCATTCTATATCGTATCAGAAATTTCTATTTTTTACTTTTCACGTTCCTATCTGGTGTGATTTCTAGTGGCTTTTAAACCTTTCTGGTGGTTTCAAGTCTTTTATTTGGTAAGGAAACGTTATAATGTGTTGGCAAAACTGATTAAGAGCTCTCAAACGAATTTTAATAACTTGAGTAAATACAGGGGTGCCCACAAGGGGGGGCTATGACGCAAACTGCGTCATTGAAATATTTGGGGGGGAATCTATATAAATATGTTAAAGGGGGTGTAAAAACTAATCGAAAATATTTTTTTTTCATGGAAGAACACCTATGGATAGACAATTGAGGGGGGGTGCGTCATGGACATGAGGGGGGTGGGCACCACTGGTAAATAACAGGTATGAATGACTAAATTCCCAAGTTTTTGTTGAAGACTACTTTTTGTTTATTCTGTATAGGAGGCTGGTGGAGACAAAATTACACCAACGAATACCTGACTCCTTCAATCGGCTACTTACAAGAATAAGTCTTTTAAAAATACTCTTCATAGTACAAGAAGATGAAAAAATCCGAATACAATAGTATTTCTAAGAATAGAAATACTTCCGTTTAAAACCATAAATATGATGGACGTAACAATCACTCAAGTTAACCATTGTTCACTTGCAAGACACAAAAAGAACTTTAGACGTTGTTTGGTGTTTGCTTCTTAACGCAACAGCAATCACAAAAGAAAATATTGACCGTGACTTCAGCTTTTTTTAAAACTTATGTTGACATATCAAACATCACGTTCGGTGAATGCTTCTGCCCGGCCATGAACTAGGACAAAGTATATATATATTTTCTTACTAGTATATATATATATTTTTTTTTCTTACTAGTATATATTATATATATATAGTAGCCAAGCCACTGAACTGTTACGGTCTATCAGTCATATTGGCTATGTTTGTATTAACTGCTATTATTTCAGGTAAAGTAACTGCCCGGAAAATCCAGAATGCCGTACGGTATGTTTAGGACCATGACACCCAGGCGTGCACAAAGACATTTTTGTTATGTGATCGAAGCTTGGGGGGGGGGGAAGGTCAATACTGCGTCTATGTAGTATTGAACGGGTATGATTCTCTACCCGATAAGTAATTGTAAAATACATCCATCTATATTTTCAGAAAAAAAAATGGTAAAACTACATTGTTTTTGTAAGAGAAAGAGTGCAGATGATGTGTAAAATCAAGTGTTCATGCTACATCAACCATTTCCTTGTTAAACATGTTTAGTTTTATTAAGAAAGTGTTCAAATGTATGTTGAGTAAGGAAGTTTTTATGGGGGGAGCGGATCCGGTAGACTCCCCCCGTGGGTGCACCCCTGTAGACACCCACCATGCTCCTTTCTGAAATATGCAAAAATGTTCCATAATTGTTAGTTTTCTTTCTTTTTTATTATTAGCATCAAATTAGTATTGCAGACCTCTTGACGTAGAAGAAATTATAGCCTGCTTGTATTATGCTCTCTGCTTATTCCTTGAAAATCAGTAGTGTTCCCGTGTAGCGTAGTCGTTAACGCTCTTGTCTTTGGTGCGAGCGTTCCCGGTGAGGCACTCAGTCGAAAAACCATAACAGCGTTTTCAGGCCAGCCGTCTTAAGTGAGGTCTTTCCTGGATTTCCGACTAGGCAAATGTCGGGATGGACCTAATATAGTGGTTGCAGCCCGCTTTCTTCCTTCCTTTTCCTCAAATAGTGTGCTCGCCGACGGACGTCATTCTTCATACGTGTGACGGGCTAACATGACCATAGATGCCGAAAGCCCAGAAATCTAAATCCTAATCCTTTAAAAAAAAACACTGATTTCCAACTACATGGTCTGTGACGTCACAGTATACTGATCACTTTCTTAGTAAACCACACGGAGAGAACAAGGATCAGGTAGAAAAACCTGGCATTGAGAAAGAGCAGTGATGACAAAAGAACAGCATCGAAGTTTTGCTGGCTTGCATGAGATGCATGATTACTTCTGGATGCATGAGTACCTGTACCCTGCCAACCATTGCTTATTATTTTCTTCTACCTCATCTCATCATTTCTTTTGTTTTAAGCCAAGTGGCTTTGATAGTGGATGAAAACCATGTGCTTGGGTTTTCTCAGGATTCTCCCGTTTCCTCCGAATTTCTTCATTCCACCATTTCATTCATTCTGATCATCACTGTCTCCTTTAGCTAACACGGCATAATTGTGGGATGTAAAACTGAAAGACTTCATATCACCCTATTTTCTTTTGCCAAAGTGTAACTCACTGACATTATTCTGATTGTAAAAGCGTTCTCCCGTGTCATAAGACAGACAGTTAGAAACGACTGGTTAAAATATAATCAGTGTAGCCAACAGGTGTCTTCAGAAAGTAGATAAATGACACCATTCTAGCTAAAAATGGCTAAATTTAGCTAAAAGTATAGCTAAATTTAAAGCTAACAGAATTTAACAAAGTAAAAAAAAAACATATGTAACCTTTAGTGCACTAGCTTAAAATGTACTGTAATGTCTTCCCTGACGAAATTAACCACTTTTGTCATTCACACTAAAATATTTGACCTGTCAAAAATAAGAAATTACTAAAAATTCCTTGAATTCTTTTCTTCTTTCCATCTTTTTCAGTAATATCTACTATATTTTGGTGTCATAATTAGATAAATAGTGTGCACTCCATAACAGTGGCATATAATCGCAATTTATATTGACTCCGGTGTTTGGTTGGCCAATACCAAAAGGAGGAGGTGGCAAAGTTCTCCCGGAAGCATGCCAGGAAGAAATCCTGTCTTTAACAAACCACCAGAAAGAACAAACGACCTACGAAACAGTTTCGCGAAATCATAAGGCACTGCACTAGGAACAAAGCTGTTCAAAATCAATAGTTGTTGATAAGGTTTTGAAGAGATCTTCATCTAGTAATGGATTAGCAACGGTTGATGATAATGTAGAGGTGTGTTATTTATTGGAGTGTGTGATACCTAGGTAAGACAAAGTTTTCCTTGAGTAATGATCATTTTAGAATACTTTCTTGTGCTGTTCGTCTAATAAGAAGATCCATAACGGCTTTTCCATATTGTAATAGCAATGAGAACAAAGGACGACCTCATACAGAAACAAAAAGTGTCAATACCTTCGAAAGAATTTCCTCAATTCTTATTAATTCGACACTGCACATTAGAGTATAAATATGATAAATTCCTAATTAAATGTAATTATATAACGGTTGTTTTAGTTTGAAAAAAAGTGATGGGTGCAATTTTCAAGCTTACAAAGAAGTGAAAGTATGTGTTCATGATGAGTGTACAACATTGTAAAATTTCTTGGGTAGAGCAATAAAATGTACTCGGGATTTGGACTTTCCCTTCACCTTTTTATTATAAAAAGTCTTCTTATATACACAATTATAATAAGTAATTCCTCTAATATCTACTAGGATAAGAATAAGATAGGAACCCGGTGACCGTGGGCTTTGAGGTGAGGTACTCTTGGTGACCGTGCGTCGTGAGAGGGGTCTAGATTAGGCGTCTCTTTCTCGGTGACCGTGCGTCGTGAGAAAGAGGAAAGGAACCCGGTGACCAAGCGTCGTGGGTTTAAGGATGGGTACCCCTCGGTGACCAAGCGTCGTGAGAGGGGTTTTAGATGTTTCGATCAATCTGGGAAGATTGATGTTGGTCAAGGCGTGCAGTTCCCTTTTATCCTGTATTGTCGGCTTTCTTCGTTGATTCTAGTTCTTCCGACTGTTGGCGATGGTGGGCGACTCCTCTTCGGGACCGTCATCTGCTTGTTTTTATTTACTATTAACACGTGCAGTTTATATGTGGTTATTGCATAACGTGTAGACATGCGGAACCTTACAATATCCAATGTTGCGTTGCGAGAATATTGATTTTGGACAAATACGGATGAAATAACTTGGTTTTATTACATAAAAAGGCGAAGATCAATTCTGCAGCAGTACATTGCCATACGAAGCCAAATTCGTTATGACATATAGCAAAATCATCTGCATTTCACATCTGGTGTCGAATGATTTTGTTTGACCTTTCGGATAGATCTTCTATACTTATTTTGTTTATGTAATGTTTATTTTCACAGTTTTCCCGAAACACCTCTTGTTCGACAATATTAGTCGCTGTAGGGTCTACAGTAATTTTATATCCACAATCTGTCTTCAGTTGAGTTTTACAGGGCTTTAGTATGATTTTAGGGAAGCAATATCAGCATCATCGGAAACCACTACAAAATTAATGGTGCTAACAATAGGTTGTATTGTCATGAGGAAGTATTTCAATGCATGTATGTACGAGATTCTTACAAGTTCAAATAAGGTTTTTTTTTAATTATATTTATGCACAATTATCATTGTTGTTTAATTTGGAAATGACTACCCTGTTTATCAATAGAGCGTTACTTTTTACGTTGTTTTAAAACAATATAAGACAATATTATATACAGGACAATAATTTCTCCTAAATTGGAATATTGTTCACCTATTTGGACAATGACAGCTCCTGCAAATCTACCCCGTCTAAACTCAGTTCACAACTTCTTCCTTGTAATAGCACGCTTTAGAATATCTCGCACACGTATGATGTCAAAACACGAACTATTACAAACACTAAATATTCAACTGTCTGAAACTCGACATGAATCAGTGACCTCAAATATCTGTGTAAACTCACACATAGTCAAATCAGGTCCGAAACGCTACTCTCAGAAGGGTATTTCCGAATTCCCTTTAGACAAACTCCTAACACACATCTTTCTTCATTTAGTGCGACCTAGACTTTCAATAGTTCAACATTCTCCGTTCTACAGGATTCCTAAACTATACAAAGAAATGTCACATACACCCATAGACAAAGGCACATACACCCATCAGGGGGGCAAGGTGGGGCGCTCGCCCCCCTTTAGAGGAAATTGTGCTTCGGAAGATCGAAAATCCAATAAATATTTTAGAATAGCTACCGCAAAATTTGAGACTACATTTGAAATGTCGCTTATACTTGCCCCCCCCCCTTGGAAACCACAACATGGGCGCCCTTGCCCATAGATTTATTTAGTTCTGAAGCTGTATGTAACTCTATACTACGTCGTCATTTTAGTAGATATATTTTAATCAGCTATTGTTATCACTTACATGTTATTATTATTATTATTATTGCATTATGTTTCATCTTTTAAATTTGTTAGATATTCCAGTCTGAATTGGCGTTCAGCTGTATCCGGAATAAAGTTCGTGAATAATTAAATATACGGAGTTACCGGTAGAATAATTACAGGAACGGTACATAGTTAAAACTTTTTCTTGTCGTGCGACTTCAGTTAAGAAAAACGTTCTCGACTCTTCAGCAACTCAAAAGAATACAAAGCACAGTAAGTAAGATTACCTGACTTACCAAAATGGATTACCTCAGTGTTGCCACACTTGGTACAATTGTACCAAATTCAGCCCTTTTTGTCATTCATCGGCCCGTTGGTACCACGCAGGCATTTTCAGCCCCTTTTGTGAGAAAGTTGGTACAATTTTACCCAATTCAGCACCATTTAACAAATACTTGTCACATTTTCAAAAATGTCAGTAAGGCTTTTCCTACATCTCACGTTACTCATACTGTGTGTTAAAAAATATTGTTGAACATTCATTTCTGTGACGTTACACCGCATAACGCTACGAACTTTGGGTAGGAAATTCGTAATTCGAACTATAGCGGAAAGCAAATGACGCTAGATGAGCACATCCGCGCCGCGCATAAAGGAGAGGAGAAAGAAGCAGTGTGGTAGAAATTTTAGTCGTTCTATTTGGATGTTTTTAAAAACTAATTAAAAAAAACACTTTCTTGATTTAAACTCTTGGAAAAAGGGGGGAGTGTTATAGAACTTTACCTATGTTACTTTCGTGTTATAGAGCCATATATTACACTCAGGGGTAAAAGTGGTTCTGAAAAAGTAGGGGGATGCATGACGTCACACCGTCCCCCGTGCCTATCTTTGCCCATTGTAATTTTTTAGAAGTGGGGGACGCCACAGATATTTTCTGAAAGTGGGTAGAAGGCGTCGCCCCGCGTTCCTCGACACTTTTACCCCCGATGGTATAAGATAATGAATTCAGCCCTTTTTGTTTCAATTTGGTACTATTTTTCAGTCCACTCCAGAGCTAGGACTGTGGCAACACTGGATTACCTACAACGAGGTTAAGACGAAACGTTAACCATAAGCAATTCGGAACTTAAATACACTTTGGTCTTAACAAGGACAGCCATTAACAATATTTAAAGAAAGGTATCCGCCAACAACATTGAAGCGAGGGCATGTAACTTAGTATGTTATCTTCATATCTTCATATTGAGTTTTCTAGTCGCGGAAATGACGAAACTTGTGCCCAGTGATAATGCACGGATCACCTTACAACAAATAGGTTACTCTTGGCTTCATTGCGTTCTCTTTCCTTACACAATTTTAATTTCCAATGTACATTATTATTTAATGTATTTGAAATTTACGAGATATTGTACATATAAGATAATGCAATAACTTCTTTTAAAGGGTGGTGTATGGCTCTTTTGCAAGGAAAAGAATCAGTCTATTGGGAACTAAAGCAGTTTGACATGATGTGCCATCACCGCAATGTGTTTGGTACACTCACAGCATATTTTATTTTTATTTATTTATTTATTTCACGATCGCACATAGCCACTTTTTTTGTACTCTCTCTCTCTCTCCCTCTCTTATCACGTTATTTAAACAGAAGGAAAACTGATCGGATAGATAGTTAGCCTTCTGATCCTAAAATCATATATACCGTTAATTTACATAATAATCATATATAATCAGATAAATTTTGAATACTTGAAAGAGCTTTCAGTAACATTTATATTGTACTTGAACAAATTAACAATAACAATAAACAGGTGTTTCAATTATTATTTACGACGAACAACATGCTTTGGAGTGATTTAAAAGTTCACTTTCTCGACTTTTTTGAATTTCCTCTTAAATATCTCACGTCTCTTCTTTATGCAATGCAATTATGATCAAACAAAACAATTAAAGTTTGAGAGTTATCTCATTAGCCATGCTATGGGCTGCCATCTTATAAGTGCCGTAATAAAAAGGTTATTATGGATTTATTTCAGAACCAGTTTCACCTTAAAGATGGCGTGGTTATCGTAAAGCATTAATTTTTAAGTTTACAAAATAATTCGTTTTCTCGAAAACTAAGCATAAGGATTTGATCCACAATATGGCATTACTGCTGTATCACCGAACCAATTTCAAAATAAAAAAGTACCAAAATGTACTGCATTCGGTTATATTTGGTTGGATTACATTAAGTTACGTTAGATTACGTTACATTAGGTGTGCAGTTTTACTATATGGATCCATAGTATAAATAGTAGTAGTAGAAGTAGGAATAATAGACCCCTAGTAGTAGTAGGAACGGATTAGAAGCCCCGCGGGGGTTGGTTGGGTTCTGTTCTCGGCAAGAAATGGGCAAATTGAAGACTTGCCCAAATTTTTCAGTACATTTTACAATCTATGTCACAGCCTTGACATACACGAGTCATTTCGATACTGTCTTTCACGCCACTATACCATAACAAGTGTCCTCTCCGCGAAATAGTACATCCGTCTCCACACACAGTGCCGCTTACAACATCAAAAACAACTAACAAATACAACCACTTTTTTTAACTTTTACTATTCCCCTTACCTGACTTTCACTCATTCTTCTTCGCAAACTTACATAAATTCTCTAATTGACCCAGTTAATTTCCTAAAAATGGTCCGGCGATACAACAATCAACCCCACAATATAGTATATAAAAGTAGGAGGGGAGCAAATAGAGCAGGTGACCAATTTTCGATATCTAGGTAGTAGAGATTATTACTGATGATATGATGTATGAACGTGAAATAAAAGGATAGGAATGGCGAAATAAGACTTTAGTAGGAAGAAAACTATTTTGTGGGACCTTGAATAAAAATTGAGATAAAGACTCATAAAATGCTTCGTGCGGAGTATTGCATTGTATGGGACAGAAAACATGGGCAATACGCAAAAGTAATCAAACACGACTAGAAGATTTCGAAATGTGGATGTGAAAAAGAATGGAAAGAATTAGCTGGGTCGAGCAGAAACCGAATGAGAGAGTGTTTGAAATGGTGGCAGAGAAAAGAACAAGTTTGGATATTATTTAAAGAAAAAGATTGACTGGTTGGGACATTGATTAAGAAGGAACTGTATCATATGAGGCGTGCTAGAAGCTATAGTGGTAAAAAAAAGAAAAAAAGAAAAACAAAAGCAGGGAACAAAGGAGGCTGTAGTTGGTGGAAGATATTAAAACAGACAAGTCGTACCTGAAGACAAAGAGATTAACTGGAGATAGTAGAGCATGGAAACTTCTCAGTTGTGGCAAGTGACCTGCCGATAATAGTAGAATATCGATGATGATGATGATGATAACAGTTTGTTCAGCTAAATGAGATTTATCAGTAAGTATTATATATAAACCGTATTTGGATTTTTTTACTATGCACTTATATGTAGTAACATTGTAGGGCTATTATTTATATTGAGCTTGATTGTAGTTAAAGTGTCTATTTGCTATGAAATTATGGGATTTCGAAAGCATCATCCAAAATTTCCGTACATCCTTAACTCTTACACGAAATATCTCTGGATCAATACATTATTTCTCCATCTTCTCAAAAACTACGCATGAGTTTCTAGACTGACACACATTTTGTTCTGCTCATTATGACCTATCGATTGGTATATGTCTCAACTTTGACACATTTTTTCCCGTTAAGAGGCCTAATCACTGCGAAATTAAAATACCGCTAATTTTATAGTAATTATGTGATATTTTCAAAAAAATGAGAGGTAATCGTAAAGTAGAATAAGAACGCCTTAGACAATATTATTTTGCATGGCGTACCGTTATCACCTAGTAGCTTGCCGTTTGTATCCATTTAGAAACGCGAAAATAAATGCCGATTTTCAAAATGGCTGGAAATCGAAAGCAGATAAGTGAGTCGTGATAACGGTATTTCATATAAAATAATATTGTCTAGGAAGCTCTTGTTCCACTTTTCGATTATATTTTATCTATTTGAAGATATCACATAATTACTGTAAAATTAGCTATATTTTAATTTAGTCGTGATGGGACCTCTTAAACGCAAATAATATTGTTGAATTAAAAGAAGTATTAATCCCTTCCTTTTCTTTATCATTTTGCATACTGTTGCATTTTTAAATTTCAGCGACAATAATAAAACAGTTGGAAATAAATAGTAATTTATAGTAAAACACAATTTGAATGTCTTTCCACTTCATATACATTTTCTAAATTTACAATTTCTTCTTGTACAGTAAATAACTAAAACACTGCAGTAACCTTGTCTCTGTATGAAAATAGTACTACAAAAGCAAATGACACATCTGATGTTATCCTCAAATTATGCATGCGAACAGAATGCTATGTATAATAGCTGACGGTGGAAAGCTGTCATAAATCAAACGCCAAGACTTTTAAGAGTTCTGATTACTAAGCCCATAAAACACACAGTTGACAACCTATCGCACGGGTAATCGTGTTGTGAGCGTATAGATAGCAGCACCAGATTTTTATGTTACACGATAAATTCTCGGGCTCTTTATTAAAGCTTGGTTTACTAGGTTTTGTTCTAGGTCAGATCTCGCACAGGAAACTTAGCATATATTAATCAGTATGTTAACGCAGTAGAAAGAATTTCCAGTATAGGTAAGCAACATGTTCTCATACAATTATGCATAAAATTGTGTAAATTGTGACTGTTCCCACTTGAAACTACTTCAATCCTTAGTGACAATTCAGATAATGCGTGCATAGGCATAACTAGGATATTTTTCTCGGGGGAGAGGAACTCTGTAATAACATTGTTTGTATTATCCTCTGAGTTCCCTTTTCCGCCCTCATCGTCATCTTTTCTATTTTTTAGTTCTCCCTCTGTGTGTTCTTTTTCTCAGTCGTCTTTCGCATGAGATTCCTTCTACATTGGTCTCCTTCACTGATTCTCTTATTTCCATCTTTCCCTCTTTGTTAAGAAAAAAAAGTTTTCACCCGACAGTGGTATGGAATATAGATAAGTGAAAATTTATTACTTTTCAAATCTGTTTTAAACCATATATTTCCTATGCTCTGTCGCTACTAAATATCAACAAATCTAGTGCATGTGGTCCTTGGTTCGATCCCATCTCGCGTGAAGTGAGTTTTGTGGAGGACAAACACCGTGCCCGTGGGTTTTCTCGGGGTTTTCCCGTTTCCTCCCACTTTCTTCATTCCACTATTTCATTTATATCTCATCATCACTGTCTCCTTTAGCCTAACCGGCTTAAACATGAGACGTAAAACTTAGAGCTTTCATTTTCTTCTACAAACATTCTAATCATAGAAACTTATAATTTTCTATTACACTTTTTAAACACAATTTGCTCGTGCAATTCTGAGCTAAAGCAAGCATATTCATGAACAAGACATTTTAAACTTTTTTTTTTTTTTTTTTTAAAAAAAAGGTATATAAATATGGTCGATTGCGAGAAATATAACTCTCTTCCTTCAAGACTCAAAACTAAAAACCTGCAAACAGAACGATACAGAAGCAGTGGGCTCATAGATGAACAGACTTGAGGGACAGCTTTCACAGTGAAATTAAATTTGTAGTAAAAGCGACATTACTGTCTCTAAGCTTAGTAGTAAGAACAAATTTTTATTCGTTAAGTTACAATGCATTAGAAAATCAAATCTACATGTCTCATATAAGTCTAAATTTATGTCATGGTCCAGAAACTTCACCATATAGGTAAAAGTTAGATAGGAAAATGTTACAAATGCAGCGAATAGCGCGCTCTGTTCGTATCACAGGATCCTCTGTCATAGGATCCCGAGGAAAAAAAAATTATTTACTCAGTACATTATTTGATACATCCTTGAAAAGATCACGAAAGATCTAACAAATTTCGTATGGAAGTTATTGATTCATTCCAATTCACTTATATTTTAGGTTTTCATATCTTTTGAAAAAAGATCAAAATGCTACGTGTACAGCATGTAAAGAAGTTTGGTTGCTATGGCATGGTGATATTTTCTCAATTAATACTGAAATTTAAAGTGGTAGATTTTTACCACTTCCTGCTGTAGTAGAGAGATTAGAGAGGGTACTCTATAGCGATCAACGTTGAAACCGAAGTGGCTGATTTATGCCATTTCCTGTTTGAATAGAGAGTTAAAAGAGTGCCTATTCTTATAACGCTTAATTGAGTATTTGAGAAAACAGCTTCTCGCTATCTCTTACCGTTTTCGCTATATACAGATAGATCAATACTGAAACCTGGTGTTGTAGTGAATTCTATCACTCCGGTTTTAGTATAGAGCTAAGACGGAGATGAAACATATTCTTGGGATAGTTAATTGATTTTTGGAAACAGTTTCTCGCTATCTATTATCGTTTTCGCTCTATAGTTACCAACGTTAAACCGACAATGGTTTATTTCTACTACTACGGGTGGATTGATCATCTCCATCAACAAACTCGGTCTGTGTGGTCTCGCGTAGCGTAGTCGTTACCGCTCTACCCTTCGATGCGAGCGGTCCCGGGTTCGATTCCCAAGTGGGGGGCAAACGGTCGAAAAAGTGTAAAAAGCTTTTTTCAAGCCAGGCATTCTAAATGCGGTTTTCCTGGATTTTCCTCATTCATACTAGGGAAATGCCGGTGTGCTACCTAACTTATAGCTCCCAGGCCGCTTGTTTTCCTCCCCAATCCTTTTCCCCTTTTCTTTCCCCGGATAGTGTGCTCGCCGAGGGACGTCATCCCTCACACGTGACAGGCTAAATAGCCATAGATGCCGAAAGATTAAAAATCCAAATCCTAACCTCGACTTGCAACTTTTAACCTTCTACATCCTGGTTGAAACTGAAGGCGATCTATCGTGTAGGACAGACATAGTTTTGTCTCCTGGACGAACAGACAAGCGGTATAAAGAGGGAGTTTTGGTTGGTAAATTCTTGCTATTGATTCGTTCTCTATTGGTTTAGTTGCATCACAAGCTACAATAGGTAATTCGGTCGAAAGAATACTCAGAACACACTCACTTAATTTTACCACACAATTACGTTGTAGACAGAAAATCAAATTTGTGGATTTTGCGAATGCGAATTGTTCTAAAATAAGTCGCATGCGTGCCAGAAAAAAAAGACGCTACTCCTGTTTCTCGATTTCGTACAATTTGAAATTATGTAATGAGACTGGTTTCTGGAATTACGTACGTCTGAAGTGGTCACACTATGTTGAATAAAATGTGTGACGTGGAATTACATTATTGTACTAATGCTGACGGTATCACTGGCCGCTTGTGAAGGAACTCATAAGAAAAAAAATACCATTTTATCGTTACAACCTAAAGGCAGAAAGAACATTAAAGCTAAACGAATACAATTCTAAATTTTTGCTGGTCCGAATTCCCTCACGGGTCACCACTACAAACTGTTGTCCTACAAATACAAGTTTACAGAGAAATATCAATGTAACGTTTCTAGATGTTTCAAGTCTAGAATGGGAATTAACGCTAGTAGTCAGTATCGTTATATGTATCGTATGTAGGAATTAATCAATCTTGTTTATTACAAATACGATTAGAAATTAATTATTTTTTACTTCACAGTTACGGAATCAACAGAAAGCCTGACAGAGACCCTCCTACCTGGCACACGAATTCAATCTGATGAAGATGTACAACGTTGTTCTAGAGAACTTGGCCACCCAAGACCACACTGGGAAAAAAAAGGACTAGGATTTCCGTGTGGATACATCGTATTTATGCGGGTGCGCTCCTTAAGTAGTGTAATTTCATGTATAAAAGTACAACAGGTGGGAACACCATGCCAAGTCTGGAGTTCGGCGTCGAACTAGACTCGCTGTGATTGGATAATTTTATTCACATGATTGATTTCGTGTTAAAAAATATTACTCTCGTAAGGTAGGGAGTAACAGATTTAGAAAGAACCAAGAGGGGACACTCGTAGGAAGGTAGCAACAACATTATATACCTAAGTTACCACCGTCGGAATGGGTATGGCGTTAATTCTAGATTTGAAATGGTGGTCCCACGATACAAAATTTTCGCTGGACGGTGGTGTAGATCGTACTACTGATGAAACAACATTACTTAATGTAGTGACTCGTGTAACCTGGTAAAAACAGCATTTACATGCCGACTGGATTATGCATTTTTCTCCGTGCATGATCTGGCAACCATAAGTAGGAAGTTCTAACATTTTAGGTCTAAGTAAAGATCCCAATTGCTTAAAGAAAATCCACATTTGTTTGACTTAATTCCGACTGGCTAAGAGTACAGAACTTTTTAAGAAGGCCAGGTTTTTAAACAAGACTATAAGTATAAGATGTATCTACGAGCTGTGATCAAAAAATATGGCGAATAATTTTATTAAAAACAAAGTAATAAGCTTACATGGAATTTTATTTAATCTCCTTCAAAGTACTGTCCTTGGTTACCAATGCACTTATCCCAACGTTGAATCCATGACTGGAAGCATTTCTGGAAGGCTTCGTTTGGAAAGGCGTTCAGCTGCTCTGTCATGGCCCTCTCAATGTCAGGAATGCTGTCAAAACGTTTTCCTTTAAGCATGGTTATAATTTCTGAGAAAAGCCAGAAGTCCCATGGTGCTAAATATGATGAGTACGGAGGATATGGACAGATAGGAACACTTTCTCCGGCAAAAAACTCACAGATCAAAATAAGGTGCGGCAAGGTGCGTTTACGTGGTGCAGAAGGAAGCAATTTACCCATTTAATCGGTGGTTAAAATGTTTCTTACGGATCCATGCGAGATGTTTAGTTCTTCGAAAGGTTCTCGAATTGTTATTCGTCTGTTTGAACAAATCATTTGTGCCACTTTTTTTTTGCACGTTTTTTCTTTCTCGTTTTCAACCGACTCCTTGCCGCTTTTGAATCGCTCATACCGCTTGTAAGGGGTCTTCAATGCCACCGCTTTATCGCCATACACTGATTTTGACATTTCGTGAGCTTCTTTGGCATTTTTTTCAGCTTAGAACAAAACTTAATGTTGGTAAGCGACAGATACTCTTAACACATCATCACTCTTTTGCCTCTGGAAGCCAATTAACATGTCAGAACTCATTCAAATTCGGTACTAATTGTACCAAAAGTTTAGGCTACCAGGTTTACTACTTCAAATAGTTATAACATTGATAGATGACTCTGTGCAACTACATTCACTGTACTTTTTGATCACACCTTGTACATATGTCTAAGACAAACAGATAGTATTTCGTAAATAACAAAATTTCATTCTTACTTCCATAGATGAAAGTGCTGTATTATACGTTATGTAACGACAATCACAAAGTTTTGAAATTTGGTTTTCCTAGCGAAGCGCAGATTTCTCTAAAGGCGGAAAATGTTTAACTGTTTTTTCTCCTTCCTAAGGGCATCGTACAATGATGATAACAAATATTTCATTAAGTCGTAAGATAAAATAATTTCAGAGGTCCAGATTTGTATTGTACTACCATAATGTATTTTGTGGCTAAGAAAAGTCGGTCAACAGCAGAAAGCTGTCCGTGATGTAAACAAAACGAAGACAAAGGTGTTTCACTAAGCACTGCGTTACTCTTTGACACTATTTTTAGACAACCAAGATCACTGATCGTGATGTTGGTGGTAGTCGAACGTTGAATCTTGCGTCAAACAGTTCAAGTACTATGACTGTACTTCTGTTATCTGAATATCATACGTTACAAGTCATCTTTTCATATTATTCTGATTATGAAATCATGACTTTTAAACATTATGTTTGTCGGTAGACATGCTGCCCCTATTGTTACAGTCTTCGAAAACAATGTTGTCAACGTATGACATGTTATATCCAATTATCAGACGCCAGCTTTCCTTAACGGAACAACTGGGAAGAAAAATATTCTTCCTTCTCTCCTTATACGGCTCTATATATGAAACTAAATATTCTTATACCATTATTCTCAGTAAAGTATTAGTTATATAGTATATATCCTGAATACATTCATAATACAATATCAACTAGGGTTTAAAACACTACAAAAATATTTTGAAATGTCCAATAATCAAGTGTGGGCCCTCCCCATGAGGTAAACAAATATTACATGGCAGGCGTACATCGCATACTTCTACAGTGTATCCTTCAGGAACTTCTGTTGTACGTAAGCATACAAGTTGTTAAAATATTTGTAAATATATCTAAGATTACTAGAAAATAATTCTTCGATATATTCATTACGTTATCTCATATTTTATGAGAATTTACGTCGAACAATATCCCGCATCTTACCTCATTGCTCCATTATCAATGATGTATCAATACTTTGGTTTGTCAAGTATTTCCACCTAAACTAACAATCTACTGTTGATATTGGGACTCACTTTATTGGTTCCAGCAAACATTAGTATATCTCGCCAAATATAGGCAAAGTATTTGCTTGGAACCCAAAAAAAAGTATCAGAAAAAATAATATTGCCATACACAGTAATTACAATATTCATATAGTATAAACATATATAGCACGGAAAGTAATAAATATTAGCAATTAACGAAGCAACAGCACTTACCTTTTAATGAAACTATGCACAATGCAATTGTCTGCAATTTAAATATGCAACAAGCCTTTGATAAAACGTTTATGTTTTGCAGTTTCAAGTGCAACGGGAAGCCACATGTAGTTTAATATGCCGCTTAAGCCGATAATGGACAAAATATCGTGAAAAACAGGTGATATACATATGTGTGTGTGCTTGTTTTGTTTATATTCTGGTGCAATGATATTTTTCTAACATCTAGTAGTGCCCTGAACAACACAGTGCATGCGTTCAACAAAGCTGTCTTTTTTGTGCATATGTGCCATGCTCATGTGCTGCTGTGCTGTAGTCTGGATAACGACACACAAATGTTAATGCAAATAACCCCATGGGTAGAAAGGATAAATTTTCATGGTATTCCATTGGAACAATAGATAATTACTTCACAAGATGAGTTTCAAACTAAGGGATGTAACACAGATTTTATAAAGATACAAAATCGTTTATTTCGTAAGTTCAATATTGAAATTAAACATTTTATAAATGTAAAATTATAATTTCAACTATTAAATGCTCATAATTAATTTATGTATTTTATTAAAATTGTTGAAGGTTTTATTTGGGAAGGGAGTATGCTCTAGGTTTAGGGATGTATTATGTATTTCACGATTATTTATGAAACACACGAGTCCATTACTCGACGAAAACAAGAGATTGTTCTGCAAAAGCTAAGTGCAAGAAATAGGTTTTATATACGTGCGTTTTGTAATCATTTTGGATATAAAAGAAACAAGTACATAAGGTGGCATTTAGTAACTTTAGTAAGATTGTTAAAATACATTAATTTGTTTAAAAGTTTAATTGTTTAGTTATGGTTCTGGTTTAGTAAATAATGAATCTCATTCATAAAAAAAGAAACATACGCACATACACCTATTTTATACACATGTTTCCGTTATCCTGTTATCGTATTTCATTTACGATTTTTTATGGTAATTATTTTAACGAAGTCAACATTTTATTTGAATAATGTATTTTCTTTGAATTGCTTCGTCGATATCCGTTACTAGTATATCCCTGGCATCTTACATTCAATTTCAGCACGTAACAGACGATGAAAAAACATGTTGATAAGGCATTTACTAATGAAATAAAAAGAACTGCAAATTGTTATTCAAGTTTTGAAATGACATTAGGAATTAATTAATCCTATTATGAATAGAAGGTAGAACTGTTTTTTTTTTTCTTCCTCGTAAAAATAATTTTTACGTGGAAGGAGCTTTTTCCTTTGATTACTTCCTGTTATATTAAAAAGAGAATCATTTTACTCTCATAATATTTGCCTAATATACATTTTCTCTATTTTGCTCTTATTAAATATCTCTGAAAGTTTCTTTCATCTTGGAGAATAATTAGATACATATAGAATTTTTATTAAGGTAAAAAGCTGTATAGCTTATATTTTGTAAAAATAAATCATAATAAAACAACTTGTTTTATAATGTGCAATTTGTTTATAACTACAAGGAGCTTGTATTTCTGTTTTCATTGATATTGAAACTTCAGCTATATTTCATACGCTAAAAAAGTAAATGAGAAGACAAAATAATGTATTTTCCTTTTTTTTCTTTGTTTTAAGAAAAGGAATTTTCTCTAATTAAGTCACGGAAACGTTTAATAATACTTACAAGATCTCCTATTCTTAATAGTACTTGATTTAATACAGTACAGCTAAAAGAAACTGTCTCAGCAACAGACACATTATTACACTATACTTCACATAAAATGTGTTAATTAGTAATTTCATTTCTCGAAATAATAGCAAACGTTTTTTTTTGTTTCGAAAATATAATTTCAAGGCAATGATTATAACAACAATAATAATTTTATGGATAACACAAACCTTGAAATGGATAATTATTACAAAGAAAGGGTTCTTTCTAAGAAGAATAATAGGCATATTAACTTCGTAAATGTAAAGTTCTATCTAAAATTAAATTGAATAAATGCATCCTCCAGGATATTAAAAACAAACCTTTCCTACTTTGCTAAATTACATTTCAATAATTTTAACATTCTCTCCACGTACATATTTGATTTTTTTTAAAGTTGAAATTACCTATCAGAAAAGTAAATGAAAATTTGGTTTATAATAAAGGATGTCTTTTTACTAGGAGCACATCGTTTTGTGTTGTCAATAGCAAAAAGATCTCTCCTTGTTCTCTTATCAATAGCATTACAATTATAATAGATGTTCTGAGTGTAGTTTGTAATAACAAAGAAATATACATAGCTGAAGTTAATGCATAGCTATATAACTGAAAGTGAATGCATAGCTATATAACTAAACTTAATACATATTGCATGATAACGTCGCACAAAATATCTATGGAACATTTCACTGTGTATTGTTTGAAAGCAAAAACTTGGGAATATTTTCTGACCTCGTGAATATATTATCAGCACTTGAAGTATCCGAGATAACCTGATGCGATTTTCGATCAGCTCAAGAACGTGAAACACTTAAAACATTAAGGGCGAGTTCCAGTCTAGAAATCTGAAACAATAAAATGTAATATGCTGCGGCATACCACCGAAGTAAAAGCCATAAGGATGACCATGTATTTTTCTAAATTGTAACGTTAACGAGTTTAGTTGATCTCATTTAATACGGGGTGTAACAAAAAACGAGACTACTCCAATAAATCAGTGTATTTATAGAATGAGTTCTCTGTGATATCACATTCAAACTAGTCCCATTTAGCATTCACACACCGCATTTGGTGCTACCATTCCTGGTAACATCCCTGGAACAAGGTTTCTGGAAGGCCGTTCAGGATATTATCCTTTTTCGATTTAACATCTTTACCTAAAATAAAGTGAGTTCCCTTCATTTAACATTTAATTTTAGGAATTAAAAGTATCTCAGGGAGCTAGATCTGGTGAATAAAGTGGATGTTCTGTCACAGTAATATTTTTGCTGGTCAGAAACTGCTTGACAGATAAGGCTTTGTAAACAGTTGCATTGTCCTCGTACAACAACCAGTAGTGGCCTTTTTATCCTTATTTTTACACGAAGTATTTTCTCTACTTCAATTTAGTAGTGCTGAGTAAGTCTGACCACTGGGAACCCACTCAATCATTAGAATTTCCTTAATGTCGAAGAAGACAATCAACATTGCCTTGAATTTTGATTTTGATATGCGCGCTTTTCTCGGTCTTGGGGATCCCTGACATTTCTTTTGCACCAACTGATGCTTACTTTCAAGATCATAGGTAAAAATCCATGGTTCATCAGAAGTTAGAATAGATTTAAACAAATTTGGATGGTTTCTAATGCGTTCGAGCATTCCACACATGTCTTTACGACACTATTTTTGATCATCGGTCAGAACGTTTGGAACAACCTTCGCACAGATCTTCCTCATGTGTAATTCCTGAGTTAAAATGCATCGAACAGCTTCCCTGCTCAAGTTAGCTAACTCCGCCACTGCACGAACACTTAATCTTCAGTCACCCCGGATCACCTCACGAACTTTGGCAATGTTTTGTTCTGTAATCGCTTACCTTGGCCCCCAGAATATTCATCGTCTTCCACACTGTCCCTTCCCTATGAAAACCGTTTGTCATTAAAACACGTTTCCGAGACAAAGTTGCATCTCCACAAGCCTCGGTTTACATTTGAAATGTTTCTGTGGCTGGTTTATTCACAAGAAACTTGATGTTCATTCAATGTTCAGTTTTTACATTAGATATTTTCCCGGTAGAATGCAGTTGCACGTATTCACTCACTGATGCAATACTCCCAACTATCAAGACCAGTTGAATCGAAAGTAACAGTGCCTTTAATTTTTACAAGAATGAACGTTACAATATCAATAAGGAAATGAGTTAATTTCCTTTGGGAAATTTAAAAAATGAAAAATATACTTAACTATATGTCATTATCAAGAAAAGAATATAAACATTTTTTGAAAGAAAATATCAACCACCTAGTTCCCTTTTCCGGAAAACATGTACTTAGAGGAAACCCTGTAATTATAACGCGCTATTCATGGGAAATGGAGCATATTTTTTGCTCGAAACGAAAGGACGGTAAACATACGTTTTGTTGTTTTTAGGAAAAGATGCGTAAATGTGATAAAGTGCATTAAGAAAAGAACTTAGCAAACATAACTCGTACTGCTATTTCTTTGGTTTAAGGTTTCAATTATTTACACAAATTGACATATCTTTTTTGTATTGTTCAACGTAGTTAGACATATGTTGGAATGTTCACTAGAAGTTTTGTGCTTAACCTTGCAAAAAACATATAAACCACAGATTGCAATTCTATTACTGTGATCTTCACAGTAGATCAGAACCAAATCAGATCGTAATTTGTAACACAATTAATTTATGACAAATACTTAGCTTAAAATGTCATTACAATTTTTAAAACTCTTGTTGTCAATGAATGAAGGTAAGAAAATAGTATACATTAATTTTGCAAATAAAACTATCACTTGATCATTATATTTTTCGTAGCCTTTAATTCAAATAATCTAAAAATAATTTGAAATTTCACCGTCTGTTAAATGTTATTAAAATGGATTCAAAATATTTATTTCGTAAGAGATCCAAACATTTGACAGTCTACTGAGGATGACGTAATTTGCAGTGAACTTCGAATCTTCTGAACTTTGAAAAATCTGTGAATTTATTAACTCATTTAGTTAATAAAATTTTGTAATTACAATGCGAACATATGTTGCAACTAACTATGATTATACTGTATCATTTTTGCATTAGATGTTACAGTTTAAAACGTTTAAGATCTAATAGAAAAAATTGAAAACCTTTGGTAACTTACTTTGTCATTAATAAAGAAACATCTTAACCATGCTTCTCCATTCTCTCTCAACCCTGAGGTTATGTAGTAATGTACTTACTATTGAAAAAAAGATCAGAACCAGGACTTTAAACAAGGGTTTATATTCTTAGTAAATAAAAACAATCGTATCGAAGGCAGGTGCACTAATGCGGAGATGGAAGTTCGTTATAAAAGAAACCGTAAATATTGTTTCAACAGTTTCGTATGTGCGTATGTTATTTTATGTATATATTTAGTTGGTCGTAATAGTTTAAAAATATATTATGTACTGATACCAGTTGCAAAAGTCGAACATAAGTTCAGACTATTACAATCACTTTGTGTAATAAGTTATAAGGACAACTTCCAAATTTAATATAATTACGTCTGGTATGCATTTGTAAACTTTAATATTTTTCAATTGGGAAATTTGTTTATATATTTATTACTGAGGAATTAGATTTAATGTTAATAACTATATCTTTACATTATTTTCCGAGAATAAGCAACATTAAAAGCATTTATACGGAGCCAGTAAATAATAGATTATTGTAATTTCATCGTATTGTATAAGGGAAAGTCACGTTTTAGAAGATTAACCATAACTTTTTTATTCTGATTTTGCATATTAGATCAATCTCGTATTATGTATGTTTCAAATATTATAGTTTTCCAAGTTTTTGAAATTTCGGATAACTCAAACTTCTTGTTTCTGAACTAGAAATGTAATGTGAAAAAGCAATGTTAAGTTTTCTATTTGGAATGCTGACTCGCAAGTTTTCTTTATATTGTAGGTTCTTATAGATTTTGTTTGAAAGACAGTTACTAAGAGATAATTTAACAAGGTAAAATATACGTAAAAGGAAAAGATTTGAAAGGAAAGGTATAACAAATATATTTATGAATATATTTATCATCTTGTTCCTCCCACCAAAACTCCTTTGACAAAACATTAAAAATAATATATAGTGCGTTTCGTCTCTTCTAATCATGCCGTGGTGCTTTAAGAATTATTAGCGGTAGTGAATTTATTTCATAAACAAAACCAAATGAACTGCAAAATCGTGCAGCTTGCTGGAAGAAGAAAGAGCAAAATAAGGAAATATAATGAACTAAGTATTAAAAGAGAATAATAATGTCGAAATTAAATATAAATATTTAATAAATATTTGTAAGTAATGGTATTTAAATATTAACGAAAGTAAGATATTTTAATTCCAAAAATTAAAAAAGTAATCGTATTCTTCCGCTTCGTATCGCATACTTACATATTATTGGATATTTGAAGTAATCTAGTGTACTTGAAATAATAGGTGCTTTATTTAAAATCACTGAATGAACATTATATGATAAGCTTATTTAAAAGACTATTAGCGTGATACATCTATATAAAAAGTTTTAAAATGCACACTAATTTTGATCAATAAGTTTGCACAAACTAACCTAATACTCTATATATTAATCATATAGATACAAAATTGTTGTTTCTTATTTTCTGAATTGTAAAGCACTGTAATCAACGTGTTAGATTATCTTGAAGACAGCAAAGTTATAAAATTATTTCCTACCTAATATTAGCAAATGCGGTATAATGTTAACAACATAATTATATTTTCTTCTTTCAGTTTTATGCAGAGCAATCTAGTATGAAACTATTATGTGTCTTAGTTTCAAAAGTAGAGTTACTTCAGATAAAAAGAACGCAATTTTACTTATTTAGACCTTTAATTATAGGACAAGTAACTACTAATTTTCTATAAACCTATGTACAATAATAGAGCTATTACTTTCTTTGTAAATGCATTAAGTTAATGAGATTAAATAATTCCATGCAAAGAATATTCTTTATAATCTGATATTGTGAACTTAAAAAAATAATTTAATGGCATATTAATATTTCACGTTTACGCAGTATAGACTAATAGCAATCATGATGCACTTATGCAAGTTGAAGAAATAGTAAGATCGGAGATAACCATTTACATGTTATTTTAACAAAAAAAAAACATATATAATGCAGCGAAAGATTACTTTCTGACTGAACAGGTAAACATTATTTTATATTCAACACGTAAGATATTCAAAATTAATTCTTTTTAGTTTATCTTTTTAATTAGATTCTGATATCTATATTAACACTTCGTAGATTACTAATACAAATTAGATTGGCGGTCCAGAGTTGCTATTGGAAAGAACTCTACGTTTGCTTACTATTCATTTCTGAATTTACACTTAGATTGTTTTCTCCATATGTTATGCTTTATTTATTGTATGAACTGATTTAATGATACGTATAATACTAATTGATAAAATAACTTTGTATAAAGAACTATTAACAAATAATAATATTACAACTATTTCAAAGTTATTCACGGCTAAGTTACACATATACGATTATCATATATTAATTCTTCCGCATGGTGTATACGTACTACGAGTAACAGTAAACGATTAGAAAGGAAATACCGGAAACCTGTAAGCAAGCTGCATGGCAAATTCCTATCGACAAGGAAATAAGTTTTTGAAGCACCGAAAAACAAATAGAAACAAAATAAATATAACTTAAAAAGATAAAATGAAAATAAATAATATTTAAAATTAAAGATAGTGGGAGAGTTTCTGTCTCTAGCGTTGCTTCAATGAACAAACTATCTAAGTATACGTCTAGTGCTCATTACTGATTCTTTTCTCAAAAAAATATAATTTTCTCGAAAAACTACGTATTTACAAGTAGAACTGCATATGAGCAAAATGCCCCACCGTTTTCACATGGCTGACAGTCTCACTGGTTGCATCCGTGAAGGCTCTTCGAAATCGAGATCTCCTAGCCTGGGTCAGAGTTTCGGGACGCAGAAGTATTCCCTGTCAACCAACAGATGGATTTGTTAGTGGGGGGAACAAAGTATATGGATAAAATGCTTTTTTAATGTTTTCTTGTTTTATTATTTTTTTCTTTATCACCAACAAGAAGATTTATAACAGAAAACACACAAGAATATACTTCAGATAAGAGGAGACATACACATTTGGGTCCATGTAGCTACATTTATACCGAACAAGGGTAACTGGGTAAAGTAATAAATATGCACATTCAAAGACATAAAACATCAGATCTTTTCATATTCAACATATGCTATAATTGTTACAGATTAACATTCAGTAAATGATACTATATTGACTACTATTTAATGAAGAGTAATGAAGTAAATTAACTATCAATAAAGAATAATACTTTGAATTAACTCACTGAATTAATCTACAAAGCGAATAGTCGCGGTGGATAATTCTAAATCAAGGAGAAGCATAGGGCTCAATAACCAAAAGACTTATTTATTTTTGTTTATTGTTTTTCCACACATTCTCAATTAACAATTGAAAATGTATTCGATTTCTATGGAAGTTAAGATACATACAAGAAAGTTGTATTAATAACTTGAAAAGATTTAGCAGCGAATTACACGGCTTAAACTAAAACTAAATAGAAAGTAATAATTTAACTAAAGTCATGGTATGGAGTTGAGTATGGAAATCATACTGCTATTATTTCCTTGAAGGAAACACATTTTAAATAAGTTAAAAATTTAAATTCCCAAAACATACTACATAAATTCACTTTAAATGAAGAAGAATTGAATAAATTGTTCGAAAGGTTGTTGTTAACAGTAGTACACACAGAAATCTACGTTGTAAGTTTCTACGAAGACAATTACTCCTGTTGTGAACAAAATGAGCTGCAAGTTTGAATTGCAAGATAAATCAGTTTATTCCTGATGATGGAATTTTGTTTGCTCTTCCGCACCTTGTAAATCCAATTAATGTAATCTATCTTGAGTTTTGATATAAATTTTTCAAAAGTTTAACTTAAAAAGATACATGGAATAGAATTGTCCAAAATATTTATTTAGAAATCATTGAAGAAAGTATAAGATAATTTGATTTCTCTTAGAAAAATAGAATAATGCATACGAATAGTGAATAGTGTTATAAGACAAACATGATTGATTTCAGTATTTTCAATCATCTGATCTCAATTATTTGAAATTTCATTTGTGGTGCATTTTAACACACGTTTTAGATTTAAAGTTGTAATTATAATGAGGAGAGATTGTTAAACACATTGGTATTACAAAATTATCTATCATTACTGCCTTATTTAGTACTTTATAGATTCAGATTACATTGTCAAACATGGAAGTATGGATTATTGGAACCCATACTTCTATGTTTCTGATATTTTCTCGTTGAAATGTTTAGCAACATGAAGCTTCTGGTTTAATCTGGACTTGCCTTCTATGAACATTAAGGACCTTTGTATGTATCTGCTCCTACGAAGATAAATAATTATTTACTTACAACTCTAATATATGGTTCAGAAATATTAAGTTTTTAAAGAATTTTTAGAAACACGTAAGATAGAATTCTAAGGGAGTTAATATCACAAGGGAAATTATACAAAAGAAGTTATTAACTATTCAATTAATTTAGAACATTCGAAATCTGTTGAGCAACAATTTTCTTACATTTTCTAAGTTGCCTTTAACGCTTTGCCGACACTATAGTAACGGAACACTTACGTAGATGGATGAACTAAGGGACGATAACAAATTGCTTATCGAATCTTATGTTTTATGCACTATCTTAAGTAATACTTTAATATTAAGCTATTAATAAATATATTTGTAGTTTACTTGTTAATCGCTACGTTCATATACAGCAGATCTGATATTTTATGTAGATGAACGAACATAAAATTGGCATAAAATATACAATACAGTAACTGCATTTATACATACTGGATGCACGGTATAATATGCAACATTTTACACTTTATGAATTGGAGGGTTAAAACACAGCCGAACAACCATAACACGGATTACAGTAGCAACACTGAAGGAAAGATTACCAAGAAGAATACGAAAAATGTGCACTAAAGAAATATAAAAGTGATAATTAAATCAATAAAACAGTTACAAAACATTATAACATATACAGGTAGTACATTTAGATTTTTTTGCAGATGTGTATATGGAAGTTCATATTTACTTTATTATTAATATACTCTCACACGTAAGAGATTTTATTAACATTGAAAAGCACTCAGTAATAAAATGAAGACATACACATCTATAACTGTAGATAAGTTATATATGATGTGTGATTGTTTCAACTACCTTGTACGGTATTTACTGAAGGAAAAACCAGATAAGTCAAACTGAATTTTCATAACCGAAGCTAATCTTGTAACTGCATAATTTTTTCTAGACAAAAGTTTTCTTCTTTTAAAGTACTAATAATCTTAATTTTGAAAACTGTAATGTATTTTGTAAGGAAGTGGACGCTCACTGTAATTTACGTAGTCTATCCGAATTTCGTTTTGCCATTTACATTTGTAAATGAAACATGTTTTAATTTTTGTACATGACAAATTTCAGGCTGAAATAAGAAAATACAGACAAAAAGTGAAAATAAAAATGAACAAATTAGTTTAGAATCAAGACAAGACAAAGAGAGAAAGACGGAGAAAGATATTTAAGAATTAGAATATAGACACACATAGTGAAACAGTTAAACACACAAGCAATGTAAATAAGCAAAGATATCAATTTGATTTTCATAACCAATTATTAAACAGAAGAAAGAAGTGCAAAGCATATGGTAAGAGACATTAGACAAATAGATCTAGATTGTATTTTGACTTAAGTACTATTCTTTAAAATTAAATATATAAATACAAAATATTGGAGAGAGATACAATATACAAAAATAGACAAGTTCTTAGTTACTCCATCATGTTTCAACAATCGCTCATCCACTCATTCATACTCAACATTCAAACTTTTAAATAACTTATCCTACACAGCACAGTAAAGTATAGTATAGTATAATCAACAACTAGGAGTATCCAATCAAATTTCAATATTTTTACTTAAAAATTGGATGTAATGTAAGTGCTATATAACAAGTATTTCAAAAATGAAGATGTAAGGTTGATACGCTACTTTCTGCATTGAAACACAAATCCCAATAAAAAATAATAGAAAAATGTTTTGTTTAAATGATGGGTGTCTCCAAAATATTAGAGATATTATTAGATGAATATAACTTCGAAATGAATGACTTAACACACCACCGACTAAGCGCAAAAGAAATAAATTATAAGTAAAACGAGTGCTTCAAAAATATATACACACTTTAAAAGATGGCAAAAAATTATTCCAAACTGGAAGACAACATATGGTAGGAAGGTTGTATGATATTTGTTTAACAGGTGACAACAGGTAATACGGAGCTAGACTCAAGCGACCAATGGTGTGTAATTCATACTAACAAGACAAAATAATATTAAACTTTGAAATGCCTAGAGATTTCTTAAAAAAGGTACTAGAAATTTAAGATTGTAGCAAGGCTCAGAGACAATGGGGACGTATGATACTAATCCTCCGTCATGACTAGCAATTACTCATATACGTAATAAATTCGAATTGCGTGGAGCAATATAAACACACACGTACACAAAGAGCGAAGAGAGATCTCGATCGGACCCATGCTTCCTATCCAGTAACCTAGTACATTGTCATCAAGATATACTTTTACGTTCTTGTAAAAATGCTGAGGCGCTCATCTTGTTGGCAATAAAACTTACATTACCGCGCAGTTCTCGAAACGTTTTAGCACCACAGGCAAGGACTCATCACTTGCAGCTCTCCGAAGTCGCCGCGATTAGCCGTTGCATACATCCTGTAGACTCTCTCACGGAGTCTGAATTTGAACGAGCAATTGTCAGCTGTGAAGGGGAATTAATATCATCTCACATATCAATTATTTCATAGTCTTAACCGCATTTCCAAATTTCTAGTATAACTTTAATGAACTCTTACACACTTCAGAGTTCAACGATGTTTCCGCGATGCTGTTACGAGTCATTTGCCATGTCTGCGTAATTGCATTAATATTCGCTGGGTAGGTGCATTGCAAGAAATCAGGAAAGCAATAGAAAATATATAAAGAATACATTTGTAAAAGATAATTACTTGCTGAGAATTTCTTTAGCTACATATTTTTTCGAAATAAGTGAACTTATCGAGCGGCTTTCAGGTTTAGATTTTGACAGGAAACAAACCATTCTAAAACCTATATTTGCCAAAGGAATGTTATTTCATTGGATGTATTGCATATTTTAAAAATGTGTTATATCTATGATCAATACAAGTGCAAATTTGGAGACTGAATGTCTAATCATAAGATCATTAGTAATTTAGACCTATTTTTAAACCTTATTTGGTCTGTGCTGTGGAGAACACTAATATTATAAATTTAATATAATCCGAAAAGCACAGAGCTATACTTATATTTCCATACGTGGCGTAGAAATTACATTATGGTTTCAGCTTTTGTTTCTATAAATTTATAATTTACTAAGTAACGAACGAAAAACTAAGTTTTGTAAGTAACATTTCCCTAATTGATCATATTTGGATTATTGTTCCCGTGCTACTCTTGTTTCCCTTAACAGTAGATGATTATAGTTTGATTAGGATCATTTTTTCGTTTCGAATTGAGTTATAAAATATTTTATTAAAATTTTCTTTATAGGTTAACATGCAGATAATTAATACTTTCGATTAAACTATTTCAAATTGGTATAAATCTTTATTTATTTAATATTATAGGTACACTTACATGTTTGAAGTGTTAAAATATATGAAAATGCACCAATAAATACACGTATTACGATCGTTTGGAGAGTTTTGAGGCTTAGTTGTTTTCTCTTTTCAATGTCTCATAAAAACAAGAGAAATCTAACATTTTTACAACTTTTTAGTAAAGTTGTAAAAATGTTAGTATTCCGACGACTTCGAAGGAGAAACTACAAGAAAACAATCTCAAACATTGAATAATTTCCAACCTACTGAAATTTACAAATGGCTCCTAAAGAGTAAAAAAATTAGTTACTTTAAAAACAATAATAATAATAAAATTAAACATTTTAAATTTGATTTAAACTTAAAATAATTTTGATCATTGCACATAATTTATTGGTTATATTAACGAATTATTAAAATATTTATTCAACATTCGTATAGGAAAACTCAAGAAAATTCATTGAGAAAGAACAGGATAGCCAACTACGAAATTATAATTTGGGACCTACTGATTCCAAGTAAGAATGCTAACTAACTCCGTTATCTTTTTCCTTTTTTGTGTGCGTGTGTTGGGTGATATAAATTGTGGAAAAACCTGAGACTAAGCCAGTTACCTTTAGGTATTAATACAGAGAACAAATTACTACTGACAGTAAGTACTTGTTAAAGAATACGGCAGTATTCTATATATAAGAAACGAAAACGAGACAAATGTCATACTATATTAAACGTTAACAATGAAGAAATATCATTAGTCAGAAAAATAAGAAACAAAAAATAATAAAAATATTGCTAAACAAACCAAAGAGGGAAACGAATTTTATTTTATCTATACATATGATTAAAACATTATCTGAAGCAAGCATTTTCAGACATACTTTAAACGAAACAATTTGTTTCAATAAATATTTTTAAATGTAGTTTCTACGCCATTATTTGTTCTTTCAAAAACTATTTTACATACTACTGACAATACATGTATGATTTCTAGCAATACAAGCCGGAATTCAGGATAAAATGTCCCAAAATATGATAGTACAGATACTTTCCAAATATTTTTACCTGAAAAACAGTGTGGATTATAAGGTTTCTTTTGTTTTTAAGTCATTTTGTGTCCTATTCAGTAATTAAATTACAGCGACAAGATAAACTGGCATTCCAATTATTCTATTCAATGAACTCTTATTTTAGATAGAACTCAGGGATTGTATGAAATATTCAATGCTGTTTCGTTGTCGGCATTTTTGAAATAAATATTGCTTAAAATCTGTACATATTGTCCAAGCAGAAAATTTCTCAAATTAGAATGAAGCTGAATGAATTCACAAAATAATTTCCTAAACCCAAATAGTTGGTAACGAACATAGAAGAATATTGATGATAATTAAATGACCAGCAAGCAAGTGAAAAACTGAGCTTGTTTCCTTGTCAATCAGACAAGTTTATTCGTGATTCTTCTGAGGTGTAAGAAACAAAATACAACGTATGATTACATAGGTTTAACGTAAGATCCGGTATATAAATCCGTTAGAAGTATTTCATAGGCTTATTACCTTGAATTAACCAAATTTCTTGGAAGCATGTTATCTACATGATGTAGGGAACAAGGTATTCTTATGTGATGTATGGGAAACTCTGGATCCCATATTATTAGATATTGGAAGGAACTTTAATTGAACTGAAGAATACAAATTTTAGCGAGATTATGCTTTGAGTTCTATTGAAACCATGTTTTCAGTAATTTGATACATGTTTCAATAACTTCACAGATTTTATCTCTGAATTTAAAGAATGAATTCCACATGTATTGTATTATTGTTATCTTATCAAATTATTTTCGCTCTAAATTTCTTTAAGGAACACAGACACGTAGAGTATTATTTAAGTTTAGACTTTAAATGTGGGTGAAGGATACTTTATTAATTTTTAGTATATTAATATTGAGTTTAGAAAAAATCATTTCCTAAGTGACACTTTTTAATGATCAAGCACTTTCTAGCAACTGAAAAATATTGGATTGAGAAATTTACCATTAAAATGATAGAGCGTTTTAAAAAATCATTAGAGAATTGCTTCCATCTAAAGGAGGTGTTAACGTGGTGCAAATGAAGTAAGCATCATTCATCCAGTTTTAACTTCTAAATGGTAATGTCTCTTTTCCGTCATGCACTGAGAATGAAACTAAACTGATAATGAGATGGACATTTCATATGGCAACATTACTGAATAATCAGTTTATTGATGGAAAAGGCATTTTTAAAAGGTCCAGATTAAGAACTCATTCTGCTCGCAAATAACTAGCAAGAGAATTTCGCATATTTCTTAACTTTTTAGGCTTGTATTGCTATTGGGAGTGCATTTTCAATAATAAGAATACCTTAAAAGTAAAAACATCTAGCATGCAAAGTAATTTATTTGCAATAGGCTCTTCACAAGAGTAGAACAAATAATGAAAATTCTAAGCTAACGTATGAAAGAGAAAATTATTGTTAAAAATGAAAGAAGTTATTAAAATGAAACTATTTTTAGCTATGAATAGGAAAGCATATAAATGGAAGAAATATTTATGTTGCATACATTGGCTATGGTTTTTGAAACAATAAATAATGTTTCAATAGGTTTCGGTAGAATATATTTTAATATCAATTTCCTAAACAAAAGTTAGGTTACATATTAAATTTTTGATGCCTACTATAATAATAATAATAGATAAAGCAAAGAATAAATAAGAATTTGTATTAATATGCGAAAACACTTAAGACGTAGCAAAAGAAGAACTATATTTTATTAAGAAACAGTACGTTTTTCGCATACGTTCAGGTTCAGCTACTAGTTATTGTTTAATGATATATGTATCATAATTATCATATCTTAGTTTTGTATTTTAATAATGCAAGTATTACTTACTAGCATGAGGAACAGTTTTTATTTCAACGCTAAAATATTCATTCACACCGTGCTGAAGAAAGCACTAAATCACATCATAGCAACACTAGCTAGAACAACGTTAAGTACAAACATAAATACAAATACCCAACAACCACATTCATACACTCGCACAAATACTCACACATACATACATGAACAACCAACATAACCACATACGCATGTAAAGGTATACACAATCAAACAATTATATTATTCCTTCTTTAAGCATTCATACATTTAAATTCACAATATATGTACAACACCATACACAAATATAATTCTGAAGTTTTAAATGGAAATACTGATTATTTTCAAATCTCCGTTGTTAAGTAAAATTTAATAATCCGTCATTATTCTATTTTAACTGTTGCTACGTAAATTGAGTTACTGGATTATGAATACTTTATGGCATGTCTTATACATCTATGACAAACATACTAATACAGGAACTCCAAAACCTCAACAACAATTAAGATAGAACAATAACTCTTAGAACTGTTAAATGTTTGTCTACCAGTATAAGTAATAAGTAAACAAAAAACAGCGAAATTGATACATGCTGAAAAAAGTTCGAGATAATTTGAACTTGTTTGTTGCATTGGAAACATTTTTAGAACTGTATTAAAATGTCAGGCTATAAAAAACACACATACAAAGAAATTACAAACAATGCTCAAAGATAAACTTTGTTCTGGATATTAGTCAATCCCAAAGATGTTCATTCATATGCTGGAATAATCATTACAACGATCACTTTAATAAGACGCATATTCAATGCACGTGTAATAACAGTAAGAAAATGATTTGTTTAGGATAATAGACTCTATTTACTTTACCTTGTTCCTTGACAGATATTGTAGTCCGTGATTATTTACGTCACAGCTAGAAATTACACTTAAATCATTCATATCGCAAACAAATATTAAAATCGAATTAATAAATAAATCATATAGAAACTGTTATTCTTTTAAAATGAAATTAATATCACACAATAAAATACTCATTCTGAAATTAATTTCACTAACTTTATCAAGGTTCTTTAAAGTACGAAAAGTGGTAAATAAATAGTATGCGAAATATGGAACATATTTCACTGCTACATAAAAACTATCAAAGTAAAATTTACAACTCAATATTCTGTTCTAATAGAACAGAAACTTCAGATTTGAAGTGACTTGAAACACAATTTAACCACTTCCATTATCTATCCATACTTACGATTAGTTATGATGAAATATAAGTAGTGGTTGCAGATGAACAAATCCCTCTGAGCTGCGTAATATGGAACATACATGCAGTTTCGATTCACTTTGTTTAAACCACATTACTACAATAAATCAGACCTTAACTTGAAAATCTCGTAGGTTCGTTTATTTTACAGTTCAAATGAAGATTATACGTGTATATTGATCAACGCGTACTTAAATTGGATAACCTTATAATCCAGCTGTATGAGATTCACAACCTCTTGAAACGATTTTGAATTTCTGATATTCTTACAGTTTACAAGACAAAAGAAGAATACTCATCAAACTATTGGGTTATATATATTGTCCTGAAAGATATAATAGCTTTACCTTTATATGCGCATAATAGGTGTAACGCATGCCGAAAAATGCCTAATGAAAGCAGATACTAAAAGTGCAATGGTTATTAATATATGCTCGCCACTAAAAACTGAATAATAACTTGTTTTGACATCGTGTTTCCAAGTGATACAACGATGTTAGAACAGGTTTCGTTTAGAGAAGGTGATATTAGTATCATATATTAAAAAGAAACTGTACCTGAAGCTATACATTCACTACAAAAATACTGGCAAAAGGATTTGTAGGCTTGCGTATTCATCTTCGGTGTTCATGTTTTAATAACTGCTGCATCTGCTAGTAACTACTATATTCACTGAATAATCACGAACTATTTTTGGAAAGTGTGCGTGAGCATATAGCTAACGTGACGTTTAAATAAAGTATGTGTGGGTTTTGCTACGATAGTGTATAATAATATGGGTTGCTACAACTGCAAAGGTAATAAGCAAATTGGGAAATGTGATGGATTTCAATTTTATTTTGTTTTCATTTATCTTTCCATATGTTCATAAGACGTCTTGGTTAATGATGCAACGCTTGTAGTGCAACTGGTGGTGTTTTGAGCTACACACAGAAATGGCTGACATTTGAATTAATTTGACTTTTAAGGTAATCATCGAAACTATATTCCAGAGAGAACTTTAATGGATAAGCTAGAGGAGAATAGTTCGAATAAGATTTACAAATTTCTTAATAAAAAAATTATTTTTGTTCCATCAATGTTTCATTCTTTACTCCAAGGAAATGGAGTACAATTGTTATCACTGGTGTATGTGTTCATTTATCAATAACTTTGCACCGAATAATCCAATATGAGAACGATACTTAACATTCAAAGAGAGATGTTTAATTCAGACAAACTGCACTCAAGTTTGATTATTTGTTTTAACGTTATTGATACTGGGCACACTAGTGCATTCTTGCTAACAACATCCGCTTCCAGATATGAATATCCCAAATGTCTTGAGTGAATTAATTTTATCCGTACTGTGAAAGTTACACCGAACTGTTTAAGAAATCTAAAACAGTGACATTTCTATGTGAATATCAAGATACAAAGGAGCTAGTTTTTCAACATGAAATAATGTTAATATAAATGCCCATTTCGACAGCTTTAATGCTTAATGAACATATGTAAAGATATATGAAAACTAGAATTTTACGAATCACTCACGAAAATAAAAACAACGAAACTATGTTGAAAGCTGCATATTAGTAAACTGAAATAACTCGGAATTGAAATATATGAAGAAGGGACTTGCAATCTAATTTCTTGATGTTCAAAGAGCAAATTTTAGATCTAAGTATGTGTGGTGCATCAAACTTTCAAATCATCATAAAATCTACGTGATCGAAAAAAATTAACTGCATTAACAAAATGTCCCACCGTTTTCGTCGGGCTGCCAGAATCACTTGTCCCATCTGTTAAAGAGCGTCGCACTGAGGATCTTCTACTCTGGTTCAAAGTTTCCGGTCGCTGAAGCATTGCCTGTCAACCAATAGATTAACTGTTAGTGATGTATTATGACAAGAAATAAATTCCTTGTCTCAAAGGATTTGTACAAATGGGGTACAATAACAATCATGCATCCTTTGCAAAAGTCCATCGTTTGTTCCTCTACTCTACGTAAGGGTTTTCTAGGTAAATTTCCTTTATTCTGCCACTATGTTTGCAGAGAGTTCCTGGAATAACTAGTTAAACTAAATTAAATGTCCCTTTTATAAAAGAAAGCAAATAAAAAAACGAAACTGATGACGTTTATAACACTGTATTTTGAAACTTGCTTTATAGAATTCCAGTCCAGCAACAAAGCAAGAAAGTTTTCATTAATATGCGCATACTTACGGTAAATAAACGCAATTTGAAAAGTTGAGTGGAAAATGGGACACTGCATGTATAAGTTAATCTGAAATATTTAACTATAATAAATAGATAATATTACAACGAGTTGATTTTGATATGCCTCTCGCTGTTATTTATGTCTTCGGTATATGAATGTGTTTTATTATACATGTCTGAGTTTTCTGGTAAAAGTGGCAAATTAAAGTATTCTATATACAGTAAGTCTTAAAAACAACTAATTGTATTTATCTGATTTAGTATATTAATATGAAAATATCATATTATGAAGCGAACTATGCAATATGAGTTAGTCCTAACATTTAAACCCAACAAGGAATGAATATACAGCTGCTTTTCAATGGATATATTAGTTATGGCAAATCTATATTTTTAACACAATAACATAAAGTTACCCTTCTAAAACAAATGTGTTGTTTATATGATCAATAAGTGATATTTCTTTTCTGTTATTCGCAAACGAAGTTAATAGTTCACAATGCACTGCACCTCAATGCACAATGTTGAGTTACTGCGATTACATCACAACAGGCATAGTGAATTTACATTGGCCTTATTTGGCTGTTTTCCATAATGATATTTTCTAATCTTTTCAATCCAGACAGTTTTTCATTTAACTTGAGTTATTATCCAATTCTTTTAACTGTAATATAGTTATCTTTTAGAGTTTGTCTACTTTATTGTGCTGCACTTCTGATTTTCTTCGTAGTATACAAACGAAATCGCAATTTAACATGTAAAGTTGAGTACTGTTTACATTTTTCAAGTTATTTAATATTTTTGCAAGTTCGAAGATTTTATAAAGGAAATCAATATACATATAAAACAACAGGAACTCTCTTTAAACAAAGAAGAAGAATGTCAAAACAACATAAAAAAACTATGATTAGATAAAAGGACTGGGGTATCTAAAATGGCAGATTCAAATCCATTTAGAATTGTTAAATAAGTTTTTCTCTAATTATTAGAATATTATAAAAATATAATGTTAAAATATAACAAATAAAATCATTAGACAATGAGAGCAGTCACAAATAGCCTAGGATAGAAAAAAATATATAAAAATCAACTTTTTGTTCTAATCATGATACTATACGGCATTTTTATTTCATTTTGTAATTTACTAATATTCAAGAATTTTGAATTCTAAGTGGAGGATAGTTCTTCTATTTTGTATATCTATTTTCTTCACATAGAAGCAAAGTTGTAATTTTTAAATGTGCCTTTACTGTGATCAAAGATTAACCACCTATTCACTATACAGATTTAACAATCAGATACGTTCGCATGACATTAGTTGCACTTTTATTGTAATGTGGAATGAATATTTATTTACTGAAATAGCTTCAACATGTTAGTAAAATGATACGCTCGAAGTTTATGCATAAATATATTGATTTAATTTGCTCCCGAAAGGTGATAGAACAAAATAACAGAATAAGGTGATAGAATATTATTCGATTGTTATTGTTACTGTGTTTAATACCAGAATTTATAACTACGATGATAAGAGTTCGATAAACTACAAATAAATGAAAAATAAATTGAGCAAAAAATTGAAATTTGGATCCTAATGAAATGGAGCAAAATTAAAGAGTTTAGTGGAAATAACATCCTGAATAAAATAATTGACAGTGGTCTGGGTAATGTCAATTAAGTTTTATAAGTGTTAGTCGATAACTTTATCGAAAGGAATAAAATAATAAATCTGGCAAATGTATTTTATACACAATATGAAACAGTTGTTCCTTATTAGAACGCAAGATATGAATATTGATATGCTTAGTTTTTGTCATATTTATGTTTATACGTCTGCTACTTAGTATATCAGTTCAAGCGTCTTCACAAAAGCCATATTATATATATATATATATATATATATATATATATATATATATCTTTGATGGCGAAAAAGTTTATATTTTCGTGGAACCAAAACAGTATATAGGCTTTCTGCAACTCTCTCATTCTCTACATAAGAAGATATATATATATATATACAAATAAAGGTAAACGCTTTGACCTGCCTTTATATAACTCATTGAAATGTCTTCAGATGATACATTTCTATTACCTTTTCTTTTAATTTTTATACTGAAGTTAATTTATATTGTCAAAATTACGTCTTTTATTATAAATTTTTAAGAGTGGGTAAGATCACACTACATTTTCCCGTAGTATTTATTTTTATATGTGTAAACGTAATTCGCGTACAATGTACAAAAAAAATCACTGATAATGTAAGAAACATTATTTATCTCCGAAATAAGCTTCCAATATTATTCATCCTCAATTCAGAAGGAAAACAATGATTTTTCAAGTTCCAGTCGACTTGTTCTTATATATTATTTAAATGTTAACAATAATTATTTACTTTGCCCATTTTATCGCTTGCAAAATTACGATAATCTTTAATTCCCTTAAATCTAATAAGTTAATTTGCCATTCATTTTCTTGTGTTAGATACCAGACTCACTCTCAGTTTTGCATTTGCCCAGGAAGCTATTTAGCAATATTTGAATTTTTTAAGTAAAGATCTTAAAAAGCTCCTTTCTATCAAATTGAACCACATATTCCTAAAAATTAAGTTTGTAACTCTGGTAGGAGTATAAAGTACATTAAGAGCACATACAGCTTTCTCCTACTGTTCTTGTTGATAATACATGATTCTTTTAGAAACTTAAAATATTTGTATCTCTTTTGTTTATATAAATTCTTTCTTTGAAATTTCCTCCTTCATAAATACATATTCTACAAGTCTGATATCGGACAACGATCACATCGAATTATTAAGTAGTTTCTGAGCTCGTGTTCAAATTTCAAGACACACTTATTATTTCTTTAACGAACTATTTTCTGTTCACAAATTGGAAATGCAGTATGACAAGAAACTGTATACTGATTGGTCAAATATTTAAAATTTGCCCTCTTAATGACATTTAAATAACTTTTAATACGTTTTCTAAATCTTCGTTGATAATGTGAACCAACTTTTTACTTTGATCATAGTGATGTACTGCTGTTCTATTTATCTTGTAATAGATTAGAACTTGCACTTAGTAATCAGAACAAGCACTGATTACTAAACGAAAAATCGAGTTCAAATTTCAAGACCTCTACTGATGCTCTTAGCAATATGATGAACGAAAATATTGTAGAGTTGATTTTGAGTTTAACGTCCCGTTCAACCACGAGGTTATATGAGACGTGGATTTCAAACCACACGAGCTCAGGGCGGTAATCGAACCCGGGTCTCCCACACCAAAGGCGCGTACACCAACCGACGAAACTCCTACATTGTGTTGTCTTTTATTGTTTTATTTATTCAACATACGATATTTGTAAAATACAAATTTTTAAAGTATTAGTTATGTTATTTAGATGAAAAATATTACTTCACACATCAATATGGCAGGTTTTCATTTTCACTGAACTAACATATTAAAGTATAAAAAGCAATTTAGAACTTAATATATATAACAGGGTTTCAAAACACACACACACAGGTATGTATTCATCTCCATACCTGTCTCACAAAAAGCAGTTGCAGGGTGTGCAATTTGTTGCATATACGAGAGAAAAGCTAACTACTGTGAACATAATTTATCATTTACTTTGTTTAGAAACAAGCTGTCAAGACCAGCTTTTCATAATTTAGTTATTTAGAAGAGGCAATTAAAAAGCAAGTATGGGTAAAAGTGTTCTTTTTTCGAAATGGTATATGCTTTGCTCAACAAACACACTACTGTACTAGTTTTACTTTACACATAAAAATATCATCAAATAAAAAATAACAACATTGATCTCTTGGTTTTTTTTTAAATGCAGGTTTGTTCTTGAGAACATGTGAGACTTAACGCAAAAAATAAGAAAAACTCAGTGGGAGATTGTGAGATTTACTCTTTGAGCTTGTGTGAATCAAACGTTCTACCTAAATTACTTTGAAGTGCTGAAAAACACTCAGTTTTGATTCGAGCAAAACGATTCACACAAATGTCCCACCGTTTTCATTGGGCTGATAGACTCGCTGGTGGCTTCCGTAAATGCTCTTCGTAATCGAGCTCTTCTGGCTTCTGTGAGAGATTCAGCACGGCCCTGTTGATTAATAGATGACTCGTTAGTTTTCGAGAACGAGGTAAAAACTCTTGCATATACAGGGTGTTTCAAAACAACACCGACAACGTTTGGGAGGCGATTCCTGATACCAAAATAAGACAAAAAGTATAGACCAACCTGGGTGCACAAATGCTTCCTTTCGGAGTTATAAGCTGCCGAAAACATGAAAAAAATGAACTTTGAAGATCAATAGTTTCAAAACTATTAGACCAACCGTAGTCGGGTCAAGACTTCACCTAGGAACTAGTATGTGCTCTATCCAAATATCCATGTTTCAGAATTCTAAGGTACTCACGCAACAATTTTTATAGAGGTAGTTGGTAAATACTTCAAATTATATGCCCGTAGTCAAACGCCTTCTATAAAATTTGTTGCGTATATTAGGCTTCTGAAGCATGGATATTGGATAGAACACATAATAGTTCCTAACTGAAGTTTTGACCTGAGTGCGGTAGGTCCCATATTTTCGAAGCTATGAGCCTTTAAAATTCATTTTTTCATGTTTTCGGTAGCCTATAACTCCAGAAGGAAGCATTTGTGCACCAGTTGATCTATACTTTTTGTCTTATCTTGGTGTCAAGAATCATTTCTCAAACATTGTCGTCGTTGTTTCGAAACACCCTGTATATTTTTGTTGCGATATATAGTAACAAATACAGAGAAAATAAGTTTTTGGTACCAGGTCCAAAAAGGGCAGTATATTGTTATATGATATGCTGAAAACTGTTTGATTACTGTACAAAAATAAGATGAAATTATCAGTAAAATGTTTGTAAAAAAGATGCGCGATGGGCGAGAGATCAATTACTCACTATTTGGATAATTGGTCGAAAACATTTAATCGATATTTGAACTAATATTGTTTCATTCGAGAATATTGTTCAAATAATTATTCAAAAACTGATATTCGGTATTCAAGTACAAAATATTCGAATTTTAGCTTCATATTATGCAATAGTTTATACTTATGTTGCTGAGGAAACTGAAAAATCTATAGATTCGGCACACACAACTAACGCTGTTAGAATAAATAGTTTGAGGAAATACCTTTAAGTTAGATATTGGTATGAAAGTAATATTTAACATTGAATTGTGTAGTAACTATTATCAATGTAAATATTTTTTAAAGCTGCAAAATCGCAAGTTGCAAGGATTATATACATTAGCCATTTTACCCAATAATGCTTAGCAGTGCCTAAGAATTATAAAGATTAAACAGTAATCTACTATGAAAACGAAATGAACAATGTCAGTTTTGAATAGTTACAAAAATTATTCTTATAACAATTACAATATTTATACTGATTGTACTCGCACGACGAAGTACGCTGCCTTTAAAACAAAATTTCTAAATAAACCAAGTCGTAACTTGAAAGCCAAACACATTGCTATTGAAATAGGCGTCTCTAAAAAATTGTGATTTTGAGTTAACGCCGATACCTTATATGACTTTACAAAATCTACCCATCGCTCCAGCTTCTCATTAACTCGATATCTCAGAAATAAAGCATCCGTTACCTTTGATTCAGCGATCGATAGATCTCGCAAGTTCATATAATGTACAGGTGTTAACTCAAAATAACAATTTTCGATATACGTCTGTGAGTTATTCCACCGCAGATATCACGGTGTCACTTCAGTATTTAATAATTACATATTTTCAAATTTTGTTCTCTTGAATATATATAAAATACTGAAATACTGCCATAATCTACTAGGTCGTACTGACTAACATGACAAAAGTTACGTAGAAGATAAATGTATGACTTTGAAATATTTCAGGAAAGTGCCAAGGCAAAACAAAGCTAACCTTATATATAACGGGTGGAACATTTATCTTGATACGCCCTTGTAACTTTTATCCTACTGGACTAAAAACGCTGAAATATACGATGACTATTTTTAAAGTAAGGTCCGTTTGTTAATTGAAACGAAATTAGTAAACATAGTGCCACACATTTTTGATTATTTCCTCTGTACGCATTAAGATATTTTTTTCTACATAGTAATCATGTTTGTTTAAACACTATCATAACGTTTGATATGTTTTTGTATGCCCACGTCGTAAAAATCACACGTTTGTAACCGAAGTAGGCACAGTATTTCAGAAGCGTATATAAATATTTGTTATATAAAGTTTATGCGCACAACTTTTCATTCAAGTTCCACATATATAACAAATACTAGCCCTTGAAAATCACATTGAATGGTTAATGAAATTCATATTTCCGCAGGGTAGCAATATAAAGACGGCTGAAACATTTTAATACATGAGGTGAGGTAAAGAACCCTATAAAATCAGAACGCTATGGTGATGAACTTGTGGGAAATATATTGAAACAACTACGTATTTTAGTACAAATACTCCTCCTCCTCCTACTACTACTACTAATATACTACTACTACTACTACTACTACTACTACTACTACTACTACTACTAATAATAATAATAATAATAATAATAATAATAATAATAGAAATTAGAATTTGAAGAAAGAAAAGCATATTTCCGATTTGAAAATGTTTTATATTCAACACACATTTCCAAAACTAAGCTATCATTCATTTGTAAGTTGTATAAACCTACTTTAAACGGAAAAAATATAGTCATTATCAGAGGTCTTAAGTATGTATTATATTGAAAAGTATACATTTAAAGCATAGAAAAATATATACGAAACTAGGAATGTAATTGACCATATTGCAAAAGTACGTAAATTAGCACGACTGAATTTATACATAATTGAAGTGTAACATTTTAAGAGAAAGTACTTCTTACAATGTTCTGAATGTTTAATTAAAAAGTTAGCACAGAAACTGATCATAGGAAATGGCTATTACTAACATATAATTCTCAAAGTCTTATTTCAAAGAGGCTGATACAGAATTTTTGGTAATTTAAAACACTTTGAATATTGTAATATTTTCAAGGTCTCAGTTCAAAGCAAACTGCAGTCCTCGTGGAGCTTGCAGTATTTCTTCAATAAATGTGTAACTTTCTTGATTGTTACGTTTCCTCAAAATATCTAACACTTCCTTCACTCATTTCAAATTGTTGTATGACCTATCTGTTATTGGAAATTAAAAAAAAATAATTATTTCGCTGTTGGACAAACAAATGTATTATCGAACAACAACAAAGAATATTGGTATTATGAGGTCGAGCGACGTATGCAATATCTGTTAAGCACATTTTAACCAGCGATGCGATTGAATGTTGAAGCTTTTATTTAATATTCATTCCTGATTCAAAAGTTGAAATATTCGTATTTCATTTAAGTGAAAAGTAATTCGATATAGAAAACCCAGGGCTGAAAATCTAGATAATGCACGATGGAATATGATACCATAGTGAAAGGTTACTATACCAGAAACCAAGGAATTTCAGCGAGGTCACTTTATATTGAACTTAAACTTGTATTTTCCATGTATCATATATTGTTCTCTTCGTATTTCTCTGCAATATGTGGAAGAAAGTGTTGTTTTAAAATCAAAACAGAGGACGTGATTAAATATAGAAATAGATCATTTAACAGACACAAATTTAGCCTTGTCGTTTTTGTATCTTGTGAATACGGATTAGAAATTTCCTATACTCTTAAAAATCAGTACCAAGAATTAGGTGTTTGGAAGCAGCTCTTGAGAGATATATGAATTTACATACAAATGGTTCTAAGGGATTCGGATCATACTACAGCCTTTTTCCATTTGGAGAACACTTTCAGAATATCTTACGGTCGTAAAGTAGTCTAGAGTTATATACATTTATATCTGAGATAGCAATAAAAGGAAAGTACCAGAAGAAAGTAGTGTTTCTATGACAAAGTATTTCTTTTTCTTCACGGTATTTTTCTACCTTCGTAGGTAAAAATGCATACTGTTCATGAAACACATCAATATGATGATACCAACATCTTAGATAGCTGTCTTCTGTCTTATGTCTCTGTTTACCACAAACAAGTTTCACTTTTTTCTTCTCTTTTTCTCTCAATAGATAGCAGTGTTAAACCGCTTTATTTCTCTCTCTGGGAAACGGTTGGTATTTCCTTGATCATAGTTTAAAGAGGACCAGATGCCATAAACTCTCGCCGTGCTGTAGAGTACTTTTTATTCCAGCCATTTTTTTGAAACCACTAGTTTTCCAAATAGATAGTCTAGTGCAGAGAGGGATAAACAGATCTCAAAAAAATTCTTTTCTCTCCTCCTTCCCAATCCCATTTCCAGAACTCCCACTAAAATCCTCTAGAGGGATCTACTAAAAAAAAAAAAAAGATACTGCAAAACGTCTTGGAATTTTACCTTCTGGGTTGGCTGAGAAACGAAGATAAACTCAACGCGTCCATTACATAGTATTAGGTGCTCCAAATATGTCGAAAGTTGGCATTCTTATATCAATCAACGATACACGCAGGAAGTATTGTTTTCCTGAGTACTATTTCTAGATGGCAGTTTAAACAATAAATAAGTAGACTGCTTAAAATATCATTAAGTATCATATTTTAATTCGTTACTGGATTCAGTTGTTCTCAACCTGTGAATAAATACTTAATACATGCATGATGTTTGAAAGCTCGAAAATGAGATCATGATATTTTCTTCAAAAAGCTGACATGCTTCTTCAGAATCTTATTGCACTTATCCTACCTGTTTCTTGCATCATTTTCACGCAACACAAAGCTCTCTTTCATACGCAGCCACTGAGTTGCACCACTGCTTGTGAAACATTGCTTTAAATTGAATCTTTCGTACGGAGCAACTACAGTTGTTTCCACAAAATAGTTGCCGCCACCATCTGCTCTAGTGCAACCGTCTTGGCAACAATCGGCCACTCGTGTATTAAATGGAAGATTTTGTTCGAAGACACTGTAGTGGCTGTCAGCGTCACCGCACAAGATTGCTAATGTATTTTATTTAATAGTTGGATTATTGATCAGAGACGGAAAATGCACAATTGTTTGTAGCTTAAAATTTGCCTTATTTTACAACATATATTGGAATTCTCGATTGGCTTGAAACTATTCCTTGAAACTATATTTTGTGTTAAAATGCGGTATCATCTCTGTGATGAACGCATAGGATACCAGAAACAGATTGTTGCCTGCTTCTTTTTATTATCAGCATCTTCCAATTTACTTTACAGTCCTGAGCTTTTTGTAATGTAAAACGTGCTCGTCGGAGCTAACTAGTCGTCTATTATGTTTTGTTCTTTGTATATTAGTCACCCCTATTTGTCAAATGAAGCATTTCCAGATCTATTATTACTATATTATTATTATTATTATTATTATTATTATTATTATTATTATTATTATATCGAAATGTAAATGATTTAAACAGTAAGAATTAAATTTTATTGGCGAAGTTAATTGCAGTGATTATGACTTAATATGCATATCTGAGAATTGGTTTAAATATGACAAAATTCATTTTAAACTACTTACTGAGCAATATAACGTTATACGTAGACACAAACCTTTTACTGACCAATAAAACTACAAGTGGAGGTTGTATTTTGTTGGTAAATGAAAGATTAATGTATGACGTAGTACAGGTACTGTTTCCGAGCCTAGACGCCATTATTGTAAAATTACGTATACTCAATAATCCTCCAATATTAATAGCTTTGCATTATCTTCCACTAACTTGAGAAAGATATAATGGATTATCCCAAACATAAATCATCATTCCAGCGAGAACATCTTGAAGAGGACTTGGAAACCATCCCGGATTTCGATTTCAACCATTTTCAACTATTGTTCTGATTATTTACAATTGTCTTAGCCCATCTATTTTTCATCAGAAGTGCCAATCCAATGTAGGAAATATTTCCGGTTGCTCCTTACACTTCGAGAACTCTACATCTCCAGAGGTATATTATTAGTGGTCGATGTCAACTCTGTATAATCCATGAATGCAACTATTTTACCTTACCGATTGCACGGAGCCCCGGATCACCATAGTATGCTGTATGTCTAATTCGTCTGCAATGGCATGAATACATTTAAGAGGGGCTGCTTCCAGAGTGTTCTTGAGGAACTCATTTGAACATGATGTTTGTCGTTACCCACGGAGCTCGAGGTCATTTTAAATGCAATCTACGCATAAAGACATCAGAAGTCGAAATTCATCTTTGTTTTTAGTCCACAGATATTATAAGTCACCGGATACATTAAAAGCATATGCTCCCATATCATACTTCTCTGATGGAATATAAGTATATTAAGGAGAATATGATTTTTCAGAGAACCGAATTCCGTCGTAGCTCTTACATCAGTATTTCAGTATATAAACCAGACGTGTAATAAAATTACTCAAAAGAAAGTAAAAATTGTGCTTCAGTTAGTGCAATTTCACTATTAACTCTCTAAAAAAAATACTTATTACCTAATATACGAAATTGCTGTACAACTAAATTTCCTGTTGCAAACCAATAAATGTTTAAGAAATAAAGTAAAGTGATAAGCAATTGAAACAACGTAAAAGGATAATTGAAAGCTCGTTTCATTTCAACAAAAAGATTAATATTTCACTACGTACAACATAACAACTAAGGCGAAGAACTGAATAATATTTTTGGCTTGATTATATCGTCTAGTACTTTCTAAATTGTTCTTAATAAAAGCAGAGGAGCACTAAACTCTATTACAATTTTGACTGAATACTGTTCACTCTAACCTTGAAACCTCGTATAACTTAAAAAAAATAATAATAAATCTCACCAAAGTAAACACTTAATATTAATACTCTGTGTTATAGTTTCGGCAACACATTATTACTTTCGTCAGTTTCATAACGTGTCTGATGAAGGCAATGATATATTGCGGAAACAAACACAGATTGTTAATAATAAGAGTTCGTTTTGATTATATTTTAATTTTTACTTAAGTTATAACATTTTGATTATCAGTCTCTTGCCTACGTACTGAATACAGTGAATTAAATTAATGTGTTAGTGTATGTTCCCAATATAGCTCATAATAGGACTGTACAAAAAAATAAAAGAATATCTTGAACTGCCTCACTAAAAAGACGGTAATTGCAAAGTAGTAGCTAAATCAAGTGAATTGTTTCTCATTATATTACCTGGTACTAAATGGTGGTAGTTCCTAAGTAATTGGTGGAATAAGAAAGGAAATTTTTATTACGGAGTGAAAATTATTAATGAAGATTACTTTATAAACAAGTAAAATGAAAATTGTAGTTTAAAGTTTCTCACTACTGGCTTATAGATAAAGGAGACTGATGATAAATACAAGAATAATTATGGAAGAATTGATGAAAATAGAATATGGGAGGAAACAGAAAAGATTGATAAAATTCACGGACACGATGTTGAAGATTAGTTTGTAGTTTGTATACAGTTAAGAGCAATGACAATCTGCTGGTCAAGTAAATGGAAGTAAAAAATGAGTGAGTGGCTTATATGGTAAGATTAATCCACATATTAAGTTTATATAAGAAATCTCAATTGTATGAGATAATGTTTAATGTTCAGTAAAGCATTGTGTTCGTAAATGTAAAGTTTCCGAAGAATCCTTCAGTTTCTTTTCACGTTCTCATTCCACAAATTCTGACCTCATCATGCATGATTTGCTTTTGTCATATGTTAGCTTTCAGAAATTAACCTTAGGATATTAAACTAAACTGTAGAACTCTTTTAGATTTCGTATAGCGAACATCGTAATCTGAATGACTTTGGTGTAACTTTTCTCATAAACATTTTAAACTGAAGTTGCAACTGTTTGTAATATATTTTCTTCGTATTTGTTTCCTTAATGTTCACAACTACAAAGGATGACAAAAAAATATTCAGACAACAAATATCTGACTGATTGATGATAACACAATGAATAACTTGTTATCATAGAACATATATAGTATCGCTAGATATGAATCAGATAAAATGTTCTCTACCATTTTTTTCTGAATACGAACATTTCAATTCCAAATTAATACTGTTAAAATTAAGCTTAATCCCATTTTTGAATGCTAGAACATTTTCTTCGAATATTCGTCATTTCAACATTAGAACAAAATAATTAGGAATATGGTTTAAAATACAATGTGTGTGTTGAAGCTTTGGTCAGTGTTTGTTTTGTTACAATATACAATCTAAAGTAACAGACATCAAAGATACAGAATAATTCAAAGAATATTTGCATGAATAAATTACATTTGATAGGCTTATTATTTTTGAGGTATTTTCGAGTAATTGTGTGAAAAATTGTTATTCGATTGTGTGCACACATTACTAGTTAATAATTATTGGAACGAATAGTAATAGAATGAATTGCTGATCAAATAGATAATACAATGAATAATTATCCGAATTAAAGAATAGTTGAATAAATACATAATTGAACAAAGAAATTACTGACTCGTTAATTAATCAAATAAAGGAATAATTGAAGAAATAATTCTTTGAATGATAAGGAACCAAATGAAGAAAAATATGACTGATCGAATAACTATTCATACAAAATATGATGGAATAAATAATTATTTAAATAGAACATAAGAATGATTAATAATTGTTTATTCAATTACGATTATTTGCTGTTTATTCAATTATTATTCATTCAAATAAAAGTAATTGAACACGTACTTACTAGAACGAAGAAATAAGTAAAGGATTAATAAAGTGAAAAAGTTATTGAATCATACTTAAATGAAGATGTAGTTGAAGAAATAATTATTTAAATGAAAAGTAATTAAGTCATTACTTGAAGCATTCCACAGAATAACACTGTATGGCACATTTTGGAATGTGCTAACTTATTAATAGGGTCAAGTGCTGTACGGCACATGACTGACATATACTGAAAGGAGCGTTGTCTTCATTGTTCGAAAGATGGCATTAATATGCTGACAAACTGATCTCTGAGCGGAACAATGCCGTACTTCTGGAACATTACCACAGGTTTTCTCAGCTTTCTTGAATTCATTGCACTGTGACATACAGCGTCATTCGGTGATTTGCTTCAATTATTGCAATGAAAAGTTATTCAATGATTGTTTAATGCTATAAATGATTAATTGAAAAACAAATAAATGAACAATTACTTGAACAAGTAATTTCCATGAATAACTATTCCAATTTATACAGAGTTATTTGAATAACTGAGAAGTTGTAAGATATATATACAAGGCCGGATCCAGGATTTTCTGAAGGGGGTGCACCAAATAACTGCTAGTATATTTGAATAAATTTGAGATTTTTAAATGCCTTTAGGCATCTGTGGTGTGATTAAGGAATTGCCCTGGAAATGCTAAAGGACTGCTCTCGATGAATCCTTTTGCTTCAATCTCCAGAAACTTGTCTGAAACTATTGATTTTTGCAAAACTCAATGCTAGCTTTTCACTTTTGGTAGTGTATATTTACAACGAATGGGGGGGGGGGGGTTAACGTGCACCTTTGCACTCCCCTAAATCCGGCCCTGTATATAGCTCCTATATATATTAAAAATCAGCGAATAATTTCTCATAATTGTAAATCTATTAATTTAACTACCAGTAACCTGTGTTACTGTATACACAATTGGAACTTCTACTTTTAATGATTTAAACTGTTTCTGGTTTAGTTTAATACTAGGAACTTCTAGGACTTGAATTATTTAAATTGTATCTGCTTTAGTTTAAAATAGGATTTTTTCGAGAAAGCTTATTTTGTTCTTTTACTCCAGTAATACTGTATTTGTCTATTTATTCAGGAAACATGCATTCTTTCGGACATCTTCAGCATCTTAAGAGTCTTCATTCCGGCGAAATTAAAATACCGCTAATTTTACAGTAATTATGTGATATCTTCAAATAGATAAAAGATAATCGAAATATGGAACAAGAGCGCCCTAGACAATATTATTTTACATGAGAAATCGTTATCACGACTCACTTATCTGCTTTCAATTTCCAGACATTTTGAAAATCGGCATTTATTTTCGCGTTTCTAAACAGCTGAAAACGGAAAGCCACTAGGTGACTTGTGATAACGGTACCTCACGCAAAATAATATTGTCTAGGGAGCTCTTGTTCCATATTTCAATTATCTTTTATCTATTTAAAGATATCACATAATTATTGTAAAATTAGCGGTATTTTAATTTCGCCGGGATGAAGACTCTTAATGAATGTTAACGAATATGTAAATACAAGTATGATTATGGAAAGAGACATTAGAAAACTACTCATTTCTAAAGCTCTTCTACTATTGAATTAAACAAACACGTATAGTTTTTTTTTTTTTTTTTTAAAGTACGGTTAAGCCTTTTACAATAAAACCGTACTTTATTTCCCATCCGCAGCGAGAATTATGTGCCAATTTTAAGAAACGATTTTGCAAAATTTGTTTTCTGAAAAATTATCTTCACATATGAATATAGTGTACATGATTTATGTAAGTATTTGTAACAAAAGTTGATTTCTATCGATTCTATTTGCTGAAATTAATATATGTAAAATATATGTTGCTTTCATATGTAAAGGCAATGATGTAAGTGACTAAAGATACACATTGTATTCCTATGAAGAAGGCTGCACTAGATGAATACTGAAATAAAACTACATCTAAAAACAAACTATGATACTGAGTTGTAAATTCCTACGTTCAATATGTTTTCTATTAGAGCATATGGAGATTATATTTTTGAAGGCAGCGTCGTGTCTGCAACTTTCATCTTGCTTCTCACACTTTTCCTCGTTTCAGTGCCGTCTTAATACCATTAGGGGCCCTTAGGTAAACAAAGTATACTGGGACAACCATTATACCACTCTACGACAACCACTTAGAGGAATAAAATGAGTCTACATGCTTCTAGGTCAGAAGTAACTACAACGCTAACCCAGCGATACTAAATTCAAGATAAATTTCCATTTTCATTTATAACACGAGAATTTTGCAGCACATGTTATTATTATTTGATAGTTTAGTATAATCTAGACCAGTGATTTCCAACCAAAGTGTCGCGGCACCCTAGTATGTCGCGCAGTCTTATAGAGTGTGTTGCGAAATTTTAGAATTTAAAAAAAGAAATATGAATGTATGTAATAAGCAGTTAAAATCAATTTCGATCCAGATTGTGCGAGTCTACAGCTCCAACTGTAATAATAATGTTCAGTACTAAAAGTCACTACTTTAAACCAACTAATATACTTCCACTATTATCATTTATATTAAAAAAAAAACTGTTGCGACGTCGTAGGCGTTTAATGAAGTGGGTCGTCTGGCCAAAACTTTGGAAACCACTGGTTTAGGTTACTGTGTAGTAATATTTATTTATGGGAAGTCACTGTACACAAATTAACATAGGGCCGTTTGCTCAGAGCATGGGGGTCCCTGTGGTAAGTCCCCATCGTGTTCCTTCATCACTCAACTACAAGTTTTCATCATCATTCTTTGGGATTTCCAATTCGATTCTTTTAGAGTGCATATATTCAAAATTTAAATGATTTCATTTCTTACAAAACCAGTCATATTTACAGATTTATTATATTTTTTAACCCTACAATGTGCTACTAATTTTTAACTTGAGCTTGTAATTTGTAATTAATCACATATTCATTCACTTTTTTTAAAAAGAATTAAGACAAAACAACTGGTTATTTACAAAACCGGATATTGAAGTAATGATTTCGTAACTGATGCTCTGTTGTCTCATCAGAACAAGAACCAGAGACCTTGTGCACTAAAGGCATGCCTTATAACCACTCGATTAATGACGAGGGTTGTAACCGAAAAAAAGAAGCATATAAAATGACAAATGAATGTGTAATAAGAGAATATCCACAGGATGAAAGTAGAATGAAACTGGAGACTTCCGAGGTGACCCACAAAGTGATTCGTTCAATTTTGAGCTAACTCCGGAACATTTTACATGATTTTGCGAGATCCGATCGATCCGCCTTCTTATCAATTCGATATCTCAGGAATGAACCTTCTGTGCCTATGATTCTCAGAGATTCTTACAGCGATCGGTAGACCTCGAGAAATCAGATAAGATTCCGGTGTTACCGTCACAACGCAAATTTTGATACCTATTGGTTATCCGTACGGCGAATTATGTCATCGAAATCTTTTCAGAAAAGAAAATGATAAGCGAAATTCCTCCAGAAACATTTTTCAAGTCATTGATTTGTTTCGGGAAATATTCTCCTATTTTCCTTGAAATAACTGGAGCTTTAATGGTCTGACTTTATTCATTTGTTTCCCAAATTTGTTTCAATGTGCCTTTATCTTGTGAAAATTAATTCTGTGGTGTATAAATTGTTGTCCACGAGACGAGATGATATTCATCTCGTTTCGTCTCGTTTCGATTCCAGAACAATTTATTCTCATCTCGCTTCGAATTTGTTGTCTTCATTTGTAAATTTATGGTCTCATCTTTTCTTAATTTCATATACAAGTTGTCTGAACTCTTTTGCGCCACAAAAGGTCCACAAAAGGTGTGATAATATATATTGTGCAATATGACTTGCGTATCTTTAAACGTTGATAAATGATTTTTGTGTTCGTACAATTAGTTTGTCAAATCGTGGTTTTTATAGTATAAAATCATGTAAGACTAAAACAGTATTTGAGATCTACAAGATTTGAGTGAAACTGGTGTTGCCTACAAGACTTGATTCTTGTCTCAAAACTAAGACGAGCATTTTCTTGCCTTATCTCGAATTGAAAACGTCTTTGGCGTGGGAGATCCGGGTTCGATTCCCGGCGGGAGCTCATGTGGTTCGGATTCCACGTTAATCAGTAGGTCCACGTCTCATATAGCCTCGCTGCTGAAAGGGACGCTAAACTAAAAAATCAATCAATCAATCAATCGAATTGAAAAATGTACTTCTCGTTTTGACTCTTGTCTCGTTTTCGAAAACAAGCGAGGAATTTCTCGTTCTCGTGGGAAACACTAGAATGTATAATTTTTAGCATTTATACAGAAAATAATAATTTAATTATGCTATTATTAAAATTATATGTAACGCAAATGCATTTTAACAAAGCAGGGGTATTTAGATTTGGAGAAGAAATCGGTTAAATTAAACGATTTATATTTTAGTTAGTTCTGAAGAAAATAGAAGAACAGTTCCCAACATAAACCAATATACTAGAAAGAAACAAAGATGGCACCGGTACTCGACATCTTTAACGTGTTGATTTATTATTATTATTATTATTATTATTATTATTATTATTATTATTATTATTATTATTATCGTTGTTGTTGTTGTTGTTGTTATTTTGCACAGAGTGAACTCAATATTCCCTTGGAATCTGACATTGTATTTAATACAATCTCACACATCTGGAATCGAACTTAAGACCTTTGACATTGAAGATCAGCTAATACTGAGATTATTGTCTCTTCTAACGCTACGAAGTAGCAGAGGCGGATCTAGAAAGTAAAAACTGGGGGGCCACACAAGACCCAGACTTGATAGGTATATGATGAGTTTACAGTAAACTTCCAAAATTATATAAATAATGGCTTAAATTATTTTTGTCACTCAAAAACTGGGGGGGGGGGCAGGCTCACCCCGGCCCCGGGCTAGTTCCGCCACTGCGAAGTAGTAGAAAACTAAGCACAATAACGACCACAGCTAAAACTACTTTCAGATTATTTTACCAACATCGCAAAGACAAACAAAAACATTTGTTAACAATTTGTACTATGAAATAACAATAAACAAATAATAACTCGGGAAATAAACCAGACTACTTTCTGACGTATTATTTCATTTGATATATTTTACAATATTATGAGTAATTCAATCTCTCTTGGGTTTGTCCGGTAATAGAAACTATTTCTTTGAAAAAAATTGCATAATTGTATATTTTCATTTTATTGTAAACCTATTGGTTCCCAATAGGTTCCCAAGTATATATCGGAACGAATTTTGACATAACGACAAGGAAAATTCTTAACCTATAAAATGAAAAACATATTTATGGTTTAACGAACTGAAAATAAACAAAATAGAGATTAATTGTATTTCACGCAATGCAGAGAAGGGCGAGAATTATTACCTGTTTGAACTGTCTGATAGCACCATTTATCCTCAGCGAATCGGCTGCGATTCCAGCAATTCCATCACCAGGTTCTCGTAGTTGGCGCATGGAGGCGCTGGGTACTGCATGATGACAATGGACACAAGATTCAGGCTGCGAGCTCTGGCGGATGATTCTGGAACTTGAATCTCGTGGCGAAGATGTGGAAGTCAAGACAACAGGAAGCTGAATATCACCGGTAATAGCGCCGCTGGTGGTTGCGATGGGCACTCCACCTGCTCCGGAAGTTGCCGCATGAATGGAACGCACACTTTCACGCGAAACGGAACGCGCCAAGGGCTGAAGCGTATGTTCACAGCGACACCTCGAGTGGGCATGTGGGAGAAGATATGATCGTAGGCGACATCCCGGATTGTCTGTACCGATTGTAACCGATGTACCGGAAGCGGCGTCATTACGTCGACAATGCAACTCAATATCCGGTACGGATCGAGTTGATTCCTGAGGTATAGCGGTTGTTGATACATCATTGATTTCCGGTCCCAGAGAAATGGACACCGGATCAGGCGTTTCCTCTGTCGACAATATGGTAGGCGGAAGTGACGCAGAGTGTTGAGGCGAGGGTGGAAGCAATTTGGGGGCTTCGTCCCCTTCTTCTTGTGTCGCCAGAAGAGGTTTTATGATAGACGGCGTAAGTAGACTCGCCGTCTCGTCACTAGCGTATCCTGAATTGGCTTGGCTTGTAGGATCGCCAGACAGTAGGTTCTCCGTGGATTCTGCCCGAACGACGGTTGTGATGGTTGTCGGTGCGGCGCTTGTCGAGCTGGTCGCCATGGGCCCACTCATGACTGGGGCTCCATTAATATCCTCATCATCGCATCTCCTTCACTTCCGGTTGCGGGGATTCTGGGTCGTCGTCTTTTCATGTCATGGTTACGTGGTTGTAGATTTAGTGTGGCTTATCCTCCAAGCCGGAAGCTGTGTTGATGGTTCAATGTATTAATCTGAAAAGAGAGAAAAAAAGAAAAATATCGTTTAGTTTATATTATACGTATAATATATAACAATTGGAAATAGTTAGGCATAAACAAAATATATTTATGAAGAGAAACAATCTTTCAGTTTTTACATCGATATAGAACTACTTTGTAAAAATTAATGTATGTCCTCGGAAGTCGAACCCAAATCTACGCACACTCAAAATAACGTTATGAATTCGGATGCACCAAACTCTTCGATAGTTATCGTAAGAAAACTCGAGTTACAAAGAAAAGATCGAATTTTTATATTTCAACGGGGTTACACATCTCTTGGGTTCTATATGGTGATAAGAGTAATTTTTGGATATATACTCGTCTGTTCGTTTGGATGTATATACTCCCACCTAAAAGTTATGACGTTCACCCAATTCGGAGTAAATTTTAAAAGTACGGTTCTTATTCCTTCAGGAATTTGGAAATTCAGTGTTTCGAATTTTCTTCCTATCTCCATAAATACTGGAGGGTAAATACGAGCCATTTTCTCAAAAATGCCTAACAATTTTGTTCGTATTTCATAAATCAATACTTCATTATCAGCTCTAATATAGTATAAGTAAGGTATTTTCTTCAGGAAATTCAGGAAAACTGTTTATTTTTGTGGGTAAATTCTTTTCGAGCAATTTTCCTCAAAAGACAGACTGTTTTGTATATATTTCATAAATAAATATTTTACAGAAATATCTACAAGGTGTAGTTTTCTCATGCGATTAAATTTTTCCGTAAAAACGGGACCCCACGCACCACAGATAAGCGCACTACCACTGAACCACTTTGACCCCCTATATAGTAGTTAATGAAATATGTACGGTACCTATTTAAATTACGACATACTTTGAAACTACGACACATTTGCGTTACTATGATATTGTCGAAACATAAGACATATTAATCAATACCTAGGTAGATCACATCGAGGTGAGTAAAATTACATATTTGAACTAGTGGTGGGTACGAAAACCGTTTTTCGGTTTCCGGGTTTTAGGAAACAAAAACCGGTTTTGAAAATTTTCAAAAAATCGGTTTCTCACTGAAACTGATTTTCGCCGAAACCAGTTATCGGTTTTCTTCAAAACCGGTCTGGTTTTTCATCGAATCCGGTTTCGGTTTTCTTCAAAACCGCTTCGTTTTTTTTTACCGAAACCAGTTTCGGTTTTCTCCAAAACCGGTTCAGTTTTTCATCGAGACCGGTTTCAGTTCTTCCAAAAATTCTATTTCTAACCAGAATAGTGTTTCGTTGTTCCCCGGAAGCCGATCCCGTTACCACAGAAAGTTTTGTGTTTTCCAAAACAGTTTTGGGTTTTTATGTTTTACTAAAACCAGTGCGAGTTTTGCCGAAGCCGAAACCAGTTTCGGTGAAAACAGTTTGAGAAAACCGAACCAGTTTTCGGTTTTTCTAGAAACCGGTTTCCGGTTTTTATTAAAAAAAGGTTTTGCCCATCCCTAAGTTGAACATGCGTAGTTTTCGAAAAATCGAGACAAGTGATTTTTTACATACTTAACATGTATGTTGTTCCTTGTCGTTCTGATACAGTTGATAGTTTTTCTTCTATTGAAATAGACTTTTTTGTTATGAATTAATGTACAGTAGAACACAAAAATATGAACCGTTTAAATATCAGATTGTGTCTATTGATGTTTGATTTCTACTAACAGTGACACAAATACTACTTGTAATCTCTCTGTATTTTAAACCTGCTAAAGCAAATTACCAACAAGAAAAAGTATCCTCTTTTGATAATTCAGATCTCTTTGAAAGAGAAATTAATTCTGTACACTTTATAATTTTTAGCATTTCGTAAGTTCTCAACGATTACACGAAAAGATTTTATAATCATTGTGTTACCCGTTATTTTACCAGGAGTGTGAAAATATGTTTTAAAGTTTTACGTACTGCCTTGAAAGACAGCAAATATACGAGTATGCAAGAGAAAATTGCACTATTCGTTACCAGTGTTTCTTTCAGAAACAATGCTCCGAGAGCTCACACTTAGTATTCCGACGGGGGGGGGGGGGCACTGCTGGTGCTATTCTATTTATTATTAATATTATAGACGTATTATTTTGGCCTCCTCCGGGGGAACACTCTCAAAGCTGCGAGGGCCCAGTGCCTTCCCAAAAAAATGTCTAGAAGAAACACTGTTCGTTACTTTATACACAGCCTTCAAGTTTTGCAAGGTACTTTGCTATAAGAACAATAATAATAATTATCAATTTTCTCAAAAGATTTCCACAATTTAATGCTGAAAATCTTCATTAATATACTCATCAAATTGTTGACTGATATCCATCTTGTTACTATAATATTTCGTAGGAAATATTGTGTTTTGCCCCAAATAACTACAACAAAAATATCAGCACTATTTTCAAAATTGATTTACTAATTATTTCATTTTCTCCAAGGTAGAATTGACTGTTAAATTTTTAAAGTCTAAACACTTTAAACACGTTCGTATTAAACTCATAGTTTCATCATACAAACGCTTGAAAATTGTATAATAATTTTCGGTCCACAAAGCATGTGTTTTAGTGCGGGTGGTCTCAGGTTTGGGACTTAGGAGACTTTAAGAATAGTTTATATCTTTTTTTCTAAATAGGAGAGGAAGTTAAATTTACTATAAGATTAATAAAGAAACGAGAGGCTAATCTGTGATCAATCTTAATAATTCGTCGATTATTCTGGCAACTACAACAAAGAAACACAGGATATTTGATTTATTTACTGGCTGAAATACCCGCTCTTTGTACGAGGAGGATAAGTTTTAGACTAAATATTTAAAAATAAAAATGAATAAAATAACAATGAAAAGGAAAATATTTATCATCCTCTCCTGTCAGTTGCATACCAGGAAAACGTTCTTAACCCTTTTGGAATTTTGAAGATAAATTTTTGACTTTCAGTCAAGCAGCTACTACATCACTATTTATCCTAGGATCGTTGTAAAATTGGATTTTTGTTCTTTAAAAAATCAGTTTTTCAAACGTTTAGGCTCCTCTGTACCGGACCTGTGTTAACGTACAGGTCTCAAAATAACTTAAAAAATATTAAGTGGTGTACGCAATGAGAGTGCAAAATATCAATTCGATATGTTGAAAACTAAGAAGGGAAAAATATTTATCAATGTGCGATGAATATCTCAAAAATAACCGAGAAGTCTTCCAAAACTAGGATGTAATATAAAAAATTCCTAACACATCACTATTTATCCTAGGATTTTGGTTCGTATCTCATTCTATTCAGAATGCTTTGTTCTAAACACAATCAGGTGAACCTTCTTTCTTTGTATAAGTTTGCGTTTATATAGAGACTGAATTTTAAACTGGAGAGTAGAATTTCCTATTTCACTCAATGATAAGGAAATTGCAGAGGAAGGGAGGGGAGACAAAGGGGAGGAAAGAAGCAATAACACGTGTACTCCCCCTGATGATCATGACGACGACATATATATTATGTACTTGGATCCCATAAAACATTTCACACAGCATTTGAGAGAGAACAAAATAAGCCTTTTGCGTTGTATTCTTGAAGGCCAAACAGATGACGTTATTACCCCCACCAACTTGAATTCCTTCTCAAAACACATGTGATCTGATTTGCAATGTACGTATATAGGGTGCAAAATTGAAAAATGGTTTCGTACACGATGAGATTTGGTGAAGAAGTGGAGCTCTAGATGACTCCTCTCTATACAGAAGTCTAGTTTTGTAACTCTAGGTACTCACATCAGAGATCGAACCCGGGCCTCATTTACAGATGACACATATGTCAGTCACCTAAAATAAAGAAACATCGAGTGTCCAGTTTTGTATTTATTTGTTATCATGTTTCTCAACATTATTCCTAATTATCTCTAGGTGACTCCTTTCTATGCGAACATCTAGCATTTTGACTTTAAGTGACTCCTTTTTATGCGAAAATCTAGTTTCGTAATCCTAGTTGACTCCTTTCTATATGAAAATCTAGTTTTGTATCTCTAGGTGACTCTTTTCTATATGAAAATCTAATGACACACACAAACATACAAATTATTATTATTATTATTATTATTGTTGTTGTTCTTTAAAAATGTGTTTTAAAGTATCACGTTTATGCTCCGAGGTCAAGGGAGACGGTGACGATGATGATGAACGAAAGGGTTGAATGAATAAAAAGTGAGACTAAACGAGAGAACCTCGAGAAAACCACATACATGGTGCTTGTAAACCACAAAACCCATTTGTCTACAACTGAGATTGAACTAGGATCCCACACACCAAAATAAGTGCTCTAGCAGCGAGCCACTGCAGCCATCCCATTGGCTATTTTAGATTAATGTTTTACAAATACTAAAAATTCCCATGCAAAATTTATGTTCAGCCAATTGTCATGATATTGTCCGTCATGAACGGGGTATCTTTCCCGCATAACACAAACAGACGCGGATCTGGAAGGTAAAAACTGAGGAGGGAGGGTGCCAGAACCCAGTCTATGATAAGTATATCATGAGCTTACTACAAACTTCAAAAAATACATAAATAATAGCTTATATTATTTTTGTCACTCAGAAAGCTGCGAGGCCTAGGCCCCCGGCCCTGGGCTAGATCCGCCACTGAACACAAGCTATTTTGTACTCGAAGAAAATAACTAGATTACCAGAGATTAATCTATTATCTTTTTTTTCGGAATTATTTTTATGAAGCCTAAATGCGTCAAAAGAGTTAAAAAGCATAAAGTTAGTACACTATATTGAATTTTTCTTTTCCTATGCAAACCTTGTTTTAATGACAGTTTAGGATCACTCGTAAGTATTTTCAATTTCTAACAAATATTTATTTATCAATATTTATATGATTTATTTATCAACATTAATCTATACGGTATTTATCAATTAACGTTATCTGTTACATCATTATGGAAAATAGTTGCAAGACTTAATTCGCCTTATGCAGAGTCGTTTTGACGTATGATTAGTGTCATACTAAAAGCCTGACTAGTGCAGGAAACATATGTTAGTTGAACTCTTTAGTATGGTACTAATCACGCGTCAGAACGACTCTGCATAAGGCCCAATAAAGTTTAGAACATAGTACTAGGCCCGTACTGGGACGTCATCATTTACCTTTATTAGAATGCATATCCTAATGGTGAGAGGAGATTTTTTTTCCTTTTGCTAGAAATTGAGTAACTCAGGATTCCTTCAAGTTAAGAAGTTGAAACTCGGTATGTAAACTTCACATTAAAAATAAATGGACATATGTTCCAGCGTTTCCGAAATTTCTGTTTTTAACTTCGTAAGGTGGGATTAAAAGGTCAATTTTTACAAATCTTTTTTTCTCTACACTGAAATCGAACATTTTGTATTATATCATTATGGGAAAACAGTTGAACTGTTTGAAAATGAAATGAAACGAAATATTTCAGTTTAATGCCCACGATTAAGCCCTTTAGACTAACAGAGAGGATGATTATGGCAAGGGAATGATGATGAAAGAACTGCTGCAATGATAATTTAAAAGGAAACGGGAATACCTCACGAAAACCCACGGATACACTGTTGTCTACCAGAACTTTACTTGGACGGGGATCGAATTAGGGACTTTACGCACTATAGGTAAACGCTTTACCACTGTGCCACCGTATTCCCGACTGAACCGTTTGAATTGAATTTTGAACATAGTTTGCATAGTATGGTGTTTGTCTGTCTTAGATATATGAAGGAAAGTGTCCACTTTGTCGAAAGTACTACTTGCCACTTGAACGTTTGTAGTATTATTATCACGGCGAATTTTCATGAATTTGGTTTTCTCTGTGTCAACTTTTAAACCTATTTCCCTGCAGCCTTTTAAATAAAATCTCTGAATTTCTTTCTATTGTCCTCATCTCACCTCCTATCATATTGAAATCATCAGCATAAAAGATAAATGAATGTAAATCTACAATCAGGGCCTTATTTAACATTTTTGCCATACCGGGCCATTATAAAAAACGCTCCACTCTCCGAAATCAATGGATACCAGTGAAGAAAGCTTGAGACACTGGCTGATTATGACACTAAGCTGGTAAGTCCCGTGAAGCACATGAATAATATAAGTTTGCCACAACAATGAAACAGTGGCTGGCCGCTATGTAATAAGCTTTAAAAACTAGGTAAAATTCTGAAGTTAATCAACAAGGTTAAGTTTTTCAAATTACGATAACAAAATACGGTGTAGACAATGGAAAAAGAAAATTCACATCAATTCATAACTAAAATATTTTTTTCTAGACAAACAAATTCTTTTACTTGTCTGTTTATAAATGTTAAAGTCCCGTGTCACACTCATATGGGCATGCATAACAATTTTATGGAACAAGGATGATATTATATATATATATATAAACGGTCCTAAAAAATTTACCGCTCCGGGCAATGACCCAATGTTGGTTCATGCGTAAGTACTTCTTTAACTACTCTAGTAAAAACACTTTTAATACTCTGAAAGAGGTTTCTCAGAGATGTCTTAAATAAGAAATCTGAACATCAATAACTTTAGTATGGTTTTTACGCGTTCGAATCTAGCTCGGACTTGGGTTTCAATATGCTAATTTTATCATCTACCGTTATTGCACATTAGGCTGTAAGAGACGGTAATTAATCAAAGTGAATGATTTTGGAAATATTAGTGGAATGAGAATATGAGAGAAAATATGAGAACTTCGCGAAAATCCACGAAATATGATGTTCACGACAAGTCGCCGGGGATCGAACCAGGGGCACCCACGCACCAGAGGTAAGCGCTCTACCACTGAGTCAACGTGTACCCCTGATCCAATTGGATCAAAATTTCAACAAACATTTTCTTTTAGGTATTATATTTGGAGAACTACATATAGTGTAGTCAAACCTAAACTATCAGTTAACTTAGTATGATGTGCTTGTTCCGTAGAAAATATGAACACTCGATTTAGATTTTGTTTTGTTCAAAGATTTTGTGACCCCTGATCCGAAAACTAATTATTAGCCAAGATTGCAATCTTTTGATCCATTTTTTTGTTCTAAAATTCTTGTTTAAACCATAAGTTTCCTCTGAGACTAAGTTCCCAGCATTAAGCTTTCATAATAATACTTATTAGATAAAGGGCCTAGCGGAATAAGCATGTGAAAACTGCCCCCAAGCATATCAACACCAGATTTACAGTATCGATTATCATTTATGAGAAACTCAGTTTCCAAAAGTTTCAGCCCCCCAAGTGCTTTTGGAGGGGTGCTAGGAAAGGGGAAGGAAAATTGAAACACAGAACATTGATTATATGCAAAATTAACGCAAAATGCGGGAATGTATAATTTCAGTTGATGTACAGCAGTGGCGTAGCCAAGGGAGGTGCGAACAGGGTCGAGAACCCCCTTCATCCTCAGAGACCAATTACCATTAAAACAAAAAATACTTGTTATCATACGATTCCAATGTTATAACAACTTCATCCCTCCCATTCAAAGGTATTTGTTATCCTAGTGGTGTACAGTGTGTATCATAGACCCTACGTATACCACATAGATGCTGACCTATGTACATTTGCCTTTTTCACTATGAGGTACACTTGCAAACAAAATGAAAACAATATATGTTGTTAGGAACCCTCTCAAGACAAAACTGGCAAAAAATTGTGGGTGTCCCAGTTAGTCTTCTACTACTTTTTTTGAAAATTTCAAAAAAAAAAAAAAAAATGACCAATTTTCAACCCCCCCCCAAAAAAAATTAAAAAAATATTTTCCCACTTTTCTCTTGTTGAGAACACCTAACATCTTTTTTTCATGCCAATCGGTTCAGCCGTTCAGTAGGAAAAAAATCAATTTTCCTTCCCCCTCCTAGCACCCCTGCAAAAGCGCTTGGGGGCTGAAACTGTTGGAAACTGAGTTTCTCATAAATGTTAATCGATACTGTAAATCTGGTGTTGATATGCTTGGGGGCAGTTTTCACATGCTTATTCCGCTAGACCCTTTATTTTTTTTCTCACGAAGTTTAAAAAATAAGAAAATAAGGTGTAAATAACTGAAAGGACAACTTTTTTAAACAAATAAATCCTACTTTACTAATATAATTTCTTTCCTCACTTGAATACTACGAAATTGTGCTAACAGAAGAAGAAGATAAAGTATTCAATTCTCGAGAAATCGTGCACGAACAACCCAAAAGAAAGTGAAACGGACTTTTGGGAAGATTTATTTGAAACTATAAATATACCGAGATAGTATTTTTTTCTTCTTAAGGATTGGAGTGAATGGAGCAGAGAGGGCAATAAATTTACAACTGGGAAATCTCACTCTACAAATCCATCGTTACGGAAAATCAGTATAGTGCAGTAAAATTACTTTTCTGCCACGTTCTCGATATTTAAGTACCTACAGTTGAAGACCATTCTATTAAACTGTATTTATAGTGTTTTTTTCCTTCACGTGTGAGAGCGGAAACTCTTATCGGGAATTCCGCAGTGTGAAAAATATTGTATAGAGTAAAATGTGCCGCCATTTCGGTCCTACTTAATAAATATATAATAAGCTGGATTTTCAAAATTAAATCATACGGTACTTATTTTCTACATAATTCATGTACTGCATTCATTACAATGATGCTAGTGGACGTTATAATGTTAGTACATATCCGTCCATATGTAGCTACATTACTCCACACGGTAATTGTTAAACGAAAACGAAATGTTAAGTTCTGTTTCTTGTATTAGATAGCTAGTCGGGTTCATTAATGAAAAAAAAAGGATTATTTGAGTTTTACGTCCCACGATTATGCCAGTTAGGCTAAAGGAGACGGTGATGAATGAAATGGTGGAATGAAGAAAGTGGGAGGAAACGGGAGAACCCCGAGAAAACCCACGCACACGGTGTTTGTCCACCACAAAGTTCACTTGCCGGGGGCTGGGATCGAATCCGGGACCCCAAGAACCAGAAGTAAACGCTCTACCACTGAGCCACCGCGGCCTCCTATGATTCATTAATGGAGTCAATTCGTTAAAGTTTTCACAAGTTCACCGTTTACTTTTACGGTGGTTAACCGTTATCCATTTTCTACTATTGAAACACAGGTGTATATATCATGCCTAAAAATTATAAATGACGCCGTTAGATGGCAACATATCAAATATTCTACAGCGTTTGGCATCTACTGGATAAAATTGAAACTTTTGAGCGTTATCCTCTTTAATGTCGTTTGCAGAGTTTATTTATTTAGCATTATCCCACATAATAGCCTACAAAATTAACTTTCGTAGTGTACAATTTAGAATAGCAATAGGAAAATGTTTCAGTTTTACGACCCACGATTATGCCATGTAGGATAAAAGAGACGGTGATTAGAAATGAATGAAATAGTGGAATGAAGAAAGTGGAAGCAAACGGGAGAACCCCGAGAAAACCCACGGATACATTGTTTGTCCAATATAGAACCTACTTGGCTCGAGCTATGATCCAACTAGGGATTCACGCATAAGAGATTAACGCTCTACCACTGAACCACTGTGGTCTCCAATAGCAACGGGAAAAGTAAGTGAAAGGAAGTATTTGAGGCATATATTTAAAGATACCACCCCGATATTTGCCTCGGAAACTCATGGAAAAATCTGGATAAACCTTCATTAGAATGGCTGATCTACGGATTCGAACCCGGGGAACCTTCCAATTGCCAAGCAAGAACGCTAACTACCCTACGCTCTCTCGATATTTTGAATAACAGTGTTTTAAATGTATGTTAAAGTTAGGCGGCAACTTGTAGAGAGGAAAGAATGTGAGGTAATAGTGTTCGAAAACAGTGTTGAGTAAAATAATTGTTCCACATTGTGAAAATAGGGTAGACATCCACACCGTAGAGGTCCAATATTTTAAACCACAAGTGATAATTATTAGTTTCGTTTTCAATAGGCTTTTAGGGGAAAGGGAAGGTGATGAAACCGACTCTTGGGATGCTAAATCTATATCAAACAATAATTTATTGTTCTCTTTTACGTCTTTTGCTCTATGAAAAGCTAATATCATTACTGAAAAGCGAAAAATAGTTATCACATCCAACGAAACAGTTGGTTTTAATAGGTTCAAAGATCATAACGTCGTTTACAGCAATTTGATATCTCAAACCGTTCCGGAGATATGAAACACATGGACAGAGATTACTATACTGCTGTAAACGGCGTATTTATGGGAACTTTTTAAAATGATTGTTACTTTCCCTTTCTTCTATAAAATATGTTTTTTAGTTGTAATTACAACAAATTATCGCAATTACATGATTTTTAAGCAGTGTCTTAAACTTCTGCAATATTAATCACTTCTCCAGAGCAGATTAACCTATCAAATTGCTGTAAACGGTATTGTAATCCTTATATTTGTAGAAAACCACTTACTTTGACTGCATGTGATATTCAGCTAAGCAGTTTTTAGAAATAAAGCCTTTAGAAAAAGAGTCAATTTTTTAATTCTTGTAACTTGATTTATTAGATATTCTTCATGTCATGGTCATAGTATTCATAGTACAACGATAAGATACTTTCGGCGTATATTGCCATGTTATGTTTATGTTTTTACTCCCATAGAGTACAGTATACCACACGAAAAATACATGTGACTCCGCGTGGCGTAGTCGATAATGCTTTCGTCTTTGATGCGAGCGGTCCTGGGTTCGATTCCCGGTGTGGGTCGGAAAAGTATAAAAGCATGTCCAAGCCAGCCATCCTGAATAAGGCTTTCCTCATTATTTACTAGGCAAATGATGGAATGGTACCTTAAATAATGGTCCCAGGCAGCTTCCTTACTTCTTCATTCTTTTCTTCCTTCCCAATTCCCCGGGTAATGTGTTCGCCGAAGGACGTGATCCAACATGTGATATGCTAATACAGCCTTAGATGTCGAAAGCCCAGAAAACTAAACGAAAAATATAAAAATCTGTTCCTTAACTATTTAAGGGTTGCCCAAAAGTCAGTTGTCCCTAGGGGAAACAATCTATATATACAATAATTCTAAGAATTAAAATTAAAATATTGTTAAAAGAGACGAATTACATCTAGGGAAACTATGAGATACTGTTTACTATACTATTCAGTTTCTGTTAACAATTTTTTGAATGAACACGTGGATGGCGAGTAAGACATGTAAATAGCCTCCTCGCTACTATGATCTTATACCTTGTATTTTCATGCTGTGAGGTATGATTAAGAATGCTGTCTATGCTGCAAAACCACAAAAATTTGAATGGTTTGTGACAAGACATTGTAAACACTTTTGATATACTTAACCCAAAATTTATTTTATCGAAGATACATGAATCTGTGTATCATCGTTGTACACGGTAGATTGTGGTTCTTTTACATTTCTTTAGCAGTAAATTCATATTTCCTTATTACAAGTAACAAAATTTGTTCTCGGGACCGGCGTTGCTCAGGGTAGAACATTCAACTGTGGTGCATGGGGTCCCTGGTTTGATCCCAGCTCGCACCAAGTGAACTTTGTGGTGGATAAACATTGTGTGCGTGGGTTTCCTCGGGATTCCCCCGTTTTCTCCCACTTTATTCATTCCACCATTCCATGCATTGCTCATCATCACCGTCTCCTGCAGCCTAGGCGGCATAACCGTGGGACGTAAAACTGAAAGATTGAATTTTTCATAATTTGTTCTCTCTCGTGCTACACTGACTTCTATATTACCTTACACCTCAAACGTGCTTCAAGCTAAATGCATAAGTTAATTCATTTTATTGGCTCTTTTGCCTTTAACATTTTTGACATGCGATCTCAAGTTAAGGTTTGGCTCAAAGATAACTCATGAATACTTTACATTGGTTAATGTACATTTCTGAACTCCGTAGAATTAAAGTTAACATTAAAAAGTAATGAGTTAAACGAAACACAACGTCTATTCTTTGGTGTTTAAATGATTATGGGTTTTTTGATTTAAAGCTTTCAACGATTCCATCATGTAGGAAATAGGTTTATTTGCAAGTTGCAGGGTGATATTGGTTGCGTGTATTTAATTAGGTATTGATATTCTGAAAGCTAGGATGGCAGTATAGTCCACAAAAGTCGAGGTGGCAAGTGGCGCAGTTGGTATGTTCATTGTAAGATGCACAATGGCTAGGATCTTGAATTAGGCGGAACATCCCGAATTTTAAGAAAATTTTCCGCGTCCCCGATTGCGTATAAGAAGGACGCATTATATGATGGAACGTTAAATTATCCAAAATACAAAATAAATGACAGAAATTCTTAGTGACATTTGTAGATTTAGACCTACGGTATGTACCTATGGCTGTCGAGATATCGGTAGGAGGGAAGATAAACGGGCCCTCGGATTTTCGGTTTAAAATTGATCACAACCTCTTCCTTCGGTCCCAAATAGTGTTTGCTGAAAATTTCAGACCGCGGAAACTTCAGAAAGGTGCCCAAAATTACTATAGAATTTACCAGATATGGGCAGGGAAGATAAACGGGTCTTCGCATTTTCGGTTCAGAATTGATCACAACGTCTTCCTTAGGTCCCAAATAGAGTTTCCTCAAAATTTTAGACCGCGGGCTTCAAAACGATGACCAAAATTACTACAGAATTTACGATATGGGCAGGGAAGATAAACGGGCCCTCGGATTTTCGGTTCAGAATTGATCACAACGTCTTCCTTAGGTCCCAAATAGTGTTTCCCTAAAATTTCAGACCGCGGAAACTTTAGAAAGGTGCCCAAAATTCCTATAGAATTTACCAGATATGGACTGGGAAGATAAACGGGCCCTAGGATTTTCGGTTCGAAATTGATCACATCTTCCTTAGGTCCCAAAAAGTGTTTCCTTAAAATTTTAGACCGCGGAAACTTCACAAAGGTGCACAAAAATTACTACAGAATTTATCAGATATTAAGCAATCTGACTTTTTGGAAGTTTCCGCGGTCTGAAATTTTCAGGAAATCCCACTTGGTTATGAGATTTAAGGAAGACGTTGTGATCAGTTTTGAACCCAAAATCCCAGGGTCCGTTTATCTTCCCAGCCCATATCTGGTAAAGTCTATAATAATTTTGATCACCTTTTGATGTTTCCGCGGTCTGAAATTTTCAGGAAACCCAATATGGGACCTAAGGAGACGTTGTGATGAATTTTGAACCGAAAATCCGAGGGCACGTTTATCTTCCCAGCCCATATCTGGTAAATTCTATAATAATTTTGATCCCCTTTTTGATGTTTCCGCGGTCTGAAATTTTCAGGAAACCCAATATGGGACCTAAGGACGACGTTGTGATGAATTTTGAACCGAAAATCCGAAGGTCCGTTTATCTTCCCTGCCCATATCTGGTAAATTCTATAGTAATTTTGGGCACCTTTCTGAAGTTTCCGCGGTCTGAATTTTTTTAAGAAACACTCTTTGGGATCTAAGGAAGACGTTGTGATGAATTTTGAACCGAAAATCCGAAGGCCCGCTTATCTTCCCTGCCCATATCTGGTAAATTCTATAGTAATTTTGGGCACCTTTCTGAAGTTTCCGCGGTCTGAAATTTTTTAAGAAACACTCTTTGGGATCTAAGGAAGACGTTGTGATGAATTTTGAACCGAAAATCCGAAGGCCCGCTTATCTTCCCTGCCCATATCTGGTAAATTCTATAGTAATTTTGGGCACCTTTCTGAAGTTTCCGCGGTCTGAAATTTTCAGGAAATCCCACTTGGTTATGAGATTTAAGGAAGACGTTGTGATCAGTTTTGAACCCAAAATCCCAGGGTCTGTTTATCTTCCCAGCCCATATCTGGTAAAGTCTATAATAATTTTGATCACCTTTTGATGTTTCCGCGGTCTGAAATTTTCAGGAAACCCAATATGGGACCTAAGGAGACGTTGTGATGAATTTTGAACCGAAAATCCGAGGGCACGTTTATCTTCCCAGCCCATATCTGGTAAATTCTATAATAATTTTGATCCCCTTTTTGATGTTTCCGCGGTCTGAAATTTTCAGGAAACTCAATATGGGACCTAAGGACGACGTTGTGATGAATTTTGAACCGAAAATCCGAAGGTCCGTTTATCTTCCCTGCCCATATCTGGTAAATTCTATAGTAATTTTGGGCACCTTTCTGAAGTTTCCGCGGTCTGAAATTTTTTAAGAAACACTCTTTGGGATCTAAGGAAGACGTTGTGATGAATTTTGAACCGAAAATCCGAAGGCCCGCTTATCTTCCCTGCCCATATCTGGTAAATTCTATAGTAATTTTGGGCACCTTTCTGAAGTTTCCGCGGTCTGAAATTTTCAGCAAACACTATTTGGGACCGAAGGAAGAGGTTGTGATCAATTTTAAACCGAAAATCCGAGGGTACGTTTATCTTCCCTCCTACCTTATCGATACATTTCTATCGCTAAACTTGAGTGTCTGGATCTGTAAAATCTCCGCCAATGATTTTAATCCTTCTTTGTACCAGATCAATGATTGGTTAACCTCCGTTCAATTAACCGCCAACAAGGGAACACTACGAGTTTCCTGCTTGTGTGTGTTATTCACATAAATTTTCATTCATATGTATTACCTTCTATTATTCTTAATAAATTGTTCCATGTACAAATTTTGGGCACAAGTAACCGTCAATCTGTGATGTTGGATGAGTGTACCCCGCTTTAGGTGTACAGTTCATAGCAAAAAACCTGCAACATGAGCATGTAAGTTTATTGTGAAACTACGCCTAACAGCGCAGGGAATCAACATAACGTCTAAGTGGCACGAATCACGCCAGGAGAAACCTCGGCGCCCTCCCTTGCACATTTATTTTGGAGCAAAAGACTTCGACGTTTCACAATAAAGTTACATGCTCATGTTGCAGGTGTTTTGCTGTGGACTGTACCAAAGTGGTAACTCCAATAATAGCGGAGATAACGCTTAACCTTAAGGAACATGAAAGTACACGAAGAAAAATCTTGTTGTACAGGCATTAGAAGGACTGAACTATAAAGGTGCTTACATGAAATACTTGCAGAAGCTCAGAAAATATTTTGTGCACTATCAGCGACTGTATATTTCAATAATGTGTTGTTTATATCTTAGTACACAATGAATATTAAGTATCACTTTAAGAAAAATTTTTTAACGCGAACCAATTTGAAACCTTCATCCTTTTCTTACCAACCTTGACAGATATAACCAAATCCACTTCAATTAACTTCTCGAATTTATTGTAATAATTTTATATACAAGAAAAGAATTTTATTTACTAGCTTTTTCCAAAAGAATGACGAATCTTTCTTTTGTATAACTAAAATGATGGCACACTATTGAAAATAGCCTAATTGAATGTACATTTCTTTTTACTTTGAAAAAAAAGTGATTGTGATGCAATCTGTTGATCGTTGACTGATTCTACTTTGGAATAACAATCTCACAATCTAATGTGAAAAGCCAAAATCACTGTCGTGTAAGCTATTATATTATCGTGACTATCGTATTGATTTAACACGCTCTTTAGGGTCTTCTCTTGCGTGTTTGAATCCAATGACACCAAAAAGACGCAGATAAGTACTGTGTTTATATATGTACCTTTGTGAACGAGACTGCAATAAAGGATGAATTGATTCTATTCGCAATCTTCAGCTATCTGACCCACTACGCATTCCTACAAACCATTTAAAACTGTTCATGCTAATCAAAAATTACAAGATCAAAGTTTACGATCCTGTAATAAAGTTTCAGTTTGTTCATTAAAAGATAAAACTAACAAAAACATCAAGCAATAGTTAAAAAAAAAAAAAAAACCTCCACGCACGTTAGAAACGTCAGAAAATCATCGAACTAACTCATGATTAGTAAATTAACACAATTTCCTATGTCAACCCTTGAAACCAAATAACACGGATTTTTAACCATGAGGTTAAAATATGAACAGCTTACGAAATTTTGGACGAATGAGTGAGTAAGTAGGGAGAAAAAAGGCAGCTAGGTGATTAGGCCAATGGTTTAGACTTTTACTCATGCATGAGCTATCAATTTAAAACCTAATAATGAAAATTGAAAGCATAAATTTTTAATAAAGAGAGACGTAAAAGGGAAGTAAAACCCGGTAAAGTGTGATGAAACTTGGGGAAGAAAGATAATATTATTCGAGCTCAGACTTAACAGAGGATTGTTTATGCCAATCGTGAAATACCAGTTTGTTTGTTAGTGGGAGCAGATCTGTGCAGAAAAGTAGCAAAATAGATCGAAAGAGGTGATCAGGGCTACATTTGGCTTGGTAGTGAGAGTGCATTTATCCAAAAGAAAAAGAAAGAAAAAAGAAAAGAAAAGAAAGAAAGAAAGAAGGAAAGAAAAGGAAAAAGAAAAAAGTGCAATAGATCAATAGATAATATTAAACCGAAAAGAACACAACGACAAAAGAATCTTATACAAAATACAAAGAGTAAAACATTGAGACAGCCCCACCGCGGCCAAGAACTTGATATGCGTCCTTTGTGCGTATGTAATTAGCCTATAGTTTTAATCATCGGTAGAAATACCTGATTTAGATAGTGGGTCGGATCTCACTTTGAACTAGAGATTCCTTCTCATCTTGTTTTTTTTTTATAAAGGGACACAAAACCCATATCAATGAATCACAAAAAATATAGGGAACGCTGTTAAGTCTGATACCACATACAAGTACGAGAACACAGCCAATAAGAATTAAATCATCCCGTAAGACACGACCTACAACAATAAGAAAGTGAGAAACGTTCTCTACGATCTGAATATTTCGAATATTGTACAAGAATATGCCGAAGACTCAAGATGATGATGAAATGTTCTCAATATGGACAGCCAATTCTGCTTATAAGCAGAAATGCATCATATAATAGTTACTTATAAACATATCAGAATATCTCATTGATGATATTATTTTGTGATACGTCTTATGTTCCATACTCAGACTAAACATTGGGTTGTTTATTGTAGATATCAGATTTAGAAAATTAAATAATAATTAAAAAGGAAGAAACGAGATATTCGGCAAACTGACATACGTCGTAAGTCGACAATCTTCCTAGATATAGTTGTTCTTAAGGCGCTATTCATGCTGACAAGAAAGAAGTCTAGCTTTTCAAAGTAGCCTGATTCTTATTTATTTAACTTTATTCCAAATTTTAATTTTTATATTGCCTTTTAACATTAAACAGGAACTAGTATTAGACTCATTCATTCTCCCTTGAATGTCATAGGGAGTGCGGTAGCTCAGCGGTAGAGCGTTCAACTCCGGTACTTGAGGTCCCTGGTTCGATCCCAGTTCGCGCCGTGTGGACTTTGTGGTGGACAAACACCGTGCTAGTGGGTTTTCTCGGGGTTCTCTCGTTTCCTCGCACTTTCTTCATTCCACCATTTCATTCATTTCTGATCATCACCGTCTCCTTTAGCCTAACGGCAAAATCATGGGACGTATAACTGAAAGATTTCATTTCACTTTTTCTTGAATGTCATAATATTTTGATGACTGAACTTCTTGAGTTGAGTTGATTTTAACGTTCCTTTCAGCAGCGAGGCTATATGAGACGTGGACCTACTGATTAATGTGGAATCCGAACCACATGAGCTCCCGCCGGGAATCGAGACTGAAGTTTTTGTAGAATGGTTAAACCACAGTAGACGTCCATACAAGAAATTAATAGTGCATTTCGTAATTATGATAGTTCGCATTTTTCTCGGTACATTCAGTAGACTCATAAAAAAAGACTAGTTAAAACGAGACGTGTGGTCACCCTAGTTTATTGTCAATTGTGTGATAAGGTAAAATAAAGAAAATTCGCGAAAAAATCAACAAATTTACATAAAATAGCCAATATTGAAGCAATATTGCTAAAATCAATGCAGTGCATAATTGGCAATCTTGTGCAGAACTCATATCCGAATAATCGTATTTAAAATAATTATGCTCTTACTGGTAGCCGTTTCTCGAAACCCCTATTTTGCGCGATCTTTTCTACAGGGATAGAGAGAGATCGCGCATATTGGTAAGTAAGATCGCGTACGATGGTGATACTACAGAAACAACCTGGTATGACGAAGGAAACAAAATATATTTTAGAAATATGACACAACTAACAGAAAATATTTGTATGCTATTGTACAATTACTTAATGTCGGTATTATTAAAACATAATTATAAACTGTGATATCAAAATTAAAAAAAAAAACTTGAAATAGACAATTACTTAATGGATAAAATCGCATTGAAACAAACATTTACCTGAGACCTGTAACCATGGTATTAAAAACAAGGGATGCCAAGATCATTTTTGGGGGGCTGACTTAAGTTTATGCCTCAAACATAGGGATCATACTTCAACAAACAATTTAAAGTTTCAAGGGGGTGAAGGCGGTCGCAGGGAGAGCTTAGCTGCAATGTGCACCTCTAACTATGAGCCTGATTTAACTATAGAAAACAACTGCAGTTATTGCATATTTTCTCAATACTCCCTTAGTATGACGTCTACGAACAATATCCTGCATGCACAACATTGTTCCTTTATGGTTGCGCTAACTATTCTGTTTGGGTAGGGGATAACAGACTCGCATAGTTTGAATGGAATTTTACAGCCTGCTGATAAATTATGTCCAATGCTAGATTTGACAGTGAACTAACTTAAGTATACATCGTTTGTTGATTATTTGGCACCATAACCTTGCTATATTTATGCAGAACGTTTGGAAAAAATGTACACACTTACTTTGCAACATTAATGCAACATGAACATATTTCTCAGCAAACAGTTTCTATCGACACATTAATTCAAACGACAATTCCACTTGCAAACTTGTCAACTCTCCGTTGGTTACAACTCACCATCACATTTCCTCCCCCTTCCCATCTGACTCATGCGCGATCTCTCCTACCGCGCAATCTCTCCTTAGTTTACATACCAGTGATAGTGAAAGCACATATTTTTGAAAAGAAACCAGATAGACCGATAGAAATGTTCAGTGGTACATTTTACTTGTTAGTGAGAGCACACTAATGTAGAAAAGTAATAATATAGATCGGTAGAAGTTCTAAGGCTACACCTGTTGTGATAGTGAAAGCACATCTGTGTAGAAAAGTAAAATGCTAGTTCAGTAAAAGTTAGCATCTGTCTTAATAGTGAGAGCACATCTGTGTAGAAAATTAAAATGATAGGTCAATAAAGGTTCTGAAATCTACACCTATCTTGATAGTGACAACACAACTGTGCACAAAAGTAACAAGTCAAATTCATGCTCAGGGCTACATCTGACTCTTTTTTAGTAAAAGCAGACCTGTATAGAAAAGTAAAAAGATAGTTTGATAGAGATGCTCCAGGGCTATATCTGGCTCACTACTGAATCCAGATCTGTGTGGAAAAGTAATAAAATAGATTTGTATAGGCGCTCGGATGGTACAAACTCTGAGGCTAAGAAAGCATTACATTTCATACGATGTGAACTAAACATGCTACTATGAAAATATAATACTCATATCTAATAATTATATCACCTTCAAACTTCATATACTTTATATATTGCATTATATTGAACATCGTAATTGGCATATACATGTAGCTTAACCCTCGGGAAGTCGCGCTGAAAAAGTAACGCGAGTAGTCGCGCGCGGTCAAAAGGACCGCACGAACATAATGTGTTGCAAATATCGTTTTAAACATTTTTCTTGTATTATAAATGTAATTTTGTATATTTTCTGATTAAGAGGGAATAACATTTTTATTATTGTAATACGTTTTACAGTAATAACTATTAGAGAAACCTACAATTAGACATGTCCCTTTTGTTATTTCTCATTTGGAATAAAATGTTTTTTTTTTCGTTACATATTTCTTTAGATAGCAGTGGTTTTATTGAAAATTCTAAATCTGATGATGATGTTTTTGTCAACGCTGGTTCGTATAAAATTAGAAATGCAATAGTAAATTAGTTAAAAATATCTATATATATAAAAGAGAACGTACAAATCCTTTGTTAGCTCATCACGCTAATACGGCTGAACCAATTTCTTTCATTTTTGGGGGGTTATTAAGATTTGGACCCTAGATGGTTTTTATCATATCACTTTAATTTTCAATTACCAGTGTCTTGAGATAATTGACCATTCAAGTGTCCATAACGTACAAATCCTTTGTTAGCTCATCATAGCTAAATCTAACCGTATTTATATGCAACCCACATGACCGTGTCACTCGGCGGGTTAACATAAATGACAGGCGATATAATGTTAACATTTACTCCAATCTTCTATGGTTTTTATCATATCACTTGAAAGCGAAAAAGTAAAAATTATCTAAGTAACAAAGTTTATTGCGTTCCGGGGTGACCCCAGCGAAGCGGGGTGAACGCTGCTAGTACTATATAAACATTACACTAAAACAAAGTTTCACAGCGCATTTTACATTGAATTAGAGCTCACTCGTAGGTAAGCGGTTAACATACACGCCTTTGGCGTGGGACTTCCGGCTTCGATTCACGGTGGGATCTCATGTGGTTCGGATCCTTCGTTAAGCAGTAGGTCCACGTCTTACATAGCCTTGATGCTGAAAAAGGCGCTAAATTGAAATCAAATCAAATTTACATTGAATTATTTTACGGTCCTGTTATTTTGAAACTTCACCTATACAGCACTACATTGAAATATTTTAGGTTATCTTCAAATTTACGATCTTTACGAAAGTTTAAGATCTTCAGATTCGCTTGCATACTCCTCACTTCACCTTTCGTGTTCACTCATATATATTTGTTATGATCTTCCTCAGACAAAGCTTCCACGAGATCATCTTGGCTGATTTATCCAAATAGTCCATTCCTAACATTTCCCTCCCTTGTTTTAAGCTGTTCATTTATAATTTTCTCTTTTTTCATACTTGGTATCAGTTTGTTAACTCTGTCGACTTGTCCATTAAAATAATATTTATGTTTATAAAGCTTAAAACATCTCCAAAGCAAAGGTCACGTGCAGAGCGAAACACAGAAAAAACATTACACGGTTAGTCGCGCGCGGTGGAAAGCACCGCAGAATCACTAAACAATCACTAGTAGTTAAACTAAATAGCGGATAACGGAGTGATTGAGCAGGAATGTTCGGGAAGGTGAGGGGGAAGATTAGGTAGACGGTAAAGTCTGTCGGACAAACAGAATGGACACACGATCAAAAATAATTTCCCTGCGGTGCTTTTGACCGCGGCGCGACTACTCGAGGGTTAATAAAGAAGTACTTCTTGCCGAAAGTTAATCAGAATTTCAAATTTTTCTCAATTTTTTCTTTGGTTACACTTGAACATGAAACATTACACTGTCAAGGTAGTTCGATTGACCAGTTTGATTCTCTTTGGTGACACTCATGCTCACATCATTATCTCTGCATGCAATTCTGAAGTCAATTTTAGAATTTAACATGTCATGATTACAATTTATAATTACTTTTTACAACATTTTGTATCATGTTGTAAAGTACAGTAGCGATGAAACAGTTATAGTGAAGGTGGGATTTTTATTCTAGCAAAGAAATTTGCATTCTATCCTTGTAAGTTCAAAACTTCCACATATAAAACATAATAGCCTACCAATTTTCTCCCCTTCCATTAAGCTCATAACACTAGTGTGCAAACATGATCATTATACTTCGTTTCGTGTGAAAATCCTAAACTATACGTGATATTTGCTTGCGATTTAGACCTCTAGAGTGGTAACCAAGAAAGGGACAATTTTCTGACAGAAATATACGCAAAAAATTACAGTGTTGTTGTTGTTGCATGTTTTCGATTGTCATATTTTTGCTGCCACTTTGGTTCAATGACTGTTTTTCTCGTACAGAGCAGTTAACGCAAACTTTTGTAGAATTTAGATGTTGCACGACAGCTCTTTTATTTATTTATTTATTTTAACGTGAGAAACTTCCTGCCGTATCGTAAAATACAATTTTCCGAGGTCACTATTGTTTTCACGTATCGCACTTAAGGAAAATGAGAAAACAAAATGAATAAACGATAATATAAATCAATATGTAACTATATGTAATAGCCGTATGTTAACATGTGTGCTTTGACGTAAAAGATTTCGCTTAGATTTCCCTAGGGCAGTGGTTCTCAACTTAATTCCTATCACGACCCTCATTTTATCAAATCCTATTGTCAGCGACCCCCTTATAATTTCTGGCTTGTAATAAGCTTTTGTGGGATTTTTAATATACCTATTACGGAGATATCATGAAATCCAGCTATTTCTACAATAGCAGAATTCATTTCTTGTATATAGTAGATACAGAACTTCCCTAAAAGCGAATAGATTAAAATCAAATTTGGTCAGTTCATTCATATTACAAATATCAAATCCGATCCGTCATAGTTTCAAAATGGAGGTCATTTGAAAATTTTAAAACTTCAAAAATCCCTTAGTTTTGGGTCATAAGATAAAAAAAATAACATGACTTCTAATTTTGGTTTTAAAAAACTTGGGCAGTTGTTTAAAAAGTTTGAACTGCACCCCATCTGCTGCTTGGAGCTGAAAGACAGCAGACAATGGTGGTTCATTATTAATTTTCATATGGTTTCCAGAAGTACCGAAGTCTGCAGCCCATCAAACCACTGAACTTCCATAGAAAATAAAAATTGGAATAAGCACATCAAAAATATTGTAAAGATGATATCTCGTAGTCTTCATGAAGAAAATAGCTATCACCACAAGATGACACCAGCCCATAATCTGGTCGCCAGCAAGAGGAGATCTTGCAAAGTATTATATAACGCATCTGAGTCTTCTGTATCAGAATCCAAGTCCGTCGGAACAAAAGCTTCCACCCACGAATCAGATAAAACTACACAACAAATAACAACAGAAAACAAATAATATTGAATTTTTAGAGGCCCACATATTGTATAGCACTACGTACCCATGTATCCAATATACAGTTGAAATAACAATCATCACTGACAGGTAGGTATTTTAATTCTTCTGTGCTTTAGGTTAAGTTGATAGGTTAGATTAGATTAGGATTTCCAGGTAAGTATATTAGTTAACTAGGTAGCTTAGGTTAAATAACATTATGAGGTAGCTTGCTTCTATGATTAACGACCATGTGCGACAATTCAGTTTTTGAACGAATCTCTAGTAATCATATTCAATAAATTACGCCATTTCAATATTCTTTAATTACTTATTTGCTTGCCTCTTTGGCTTATGTAAACATCTTTAATAACGTAATAACCATAATCCATTCAAATAGTATAATTATATTTATCGTAATCATCAACAAGTTTTTTCATACGTAATCACATAATTAATATACATCCTCACCTATCACTTACAGATCGTAAATGAGCTACTCAGAGCGACATTGAAGATGAAATCCAGAAAACCATACATGAATCAATTCCTATCAAACTTCATTAAAGAAACTAAAATTTTGAGGGTACATTAATGTGAAGCTATACAATAGACATCAGGAACATCGGGTTGGAAGGAACCATTATGAGGACCCTATGGGTCCAAGAACTTTTAGAATTGCATTCCGATTAATTTCATACGCATAGTTCGAGGATCTTAATCTCTTGTCTTTATATCCCGTACAATTTTTCTTCTCTTCTTTTTAGATAACATCGTAAATATATGGCACAGACTAAAATCCAAGTTGTCTACTGCCTGTATAAAATATGTAAGATACATACATTGTAACAATATAGAATAACTTTTTAAATGAATAAACGACTGAACATCACAAATAAGAATTTTTAGAACAGCAAAACTATGAAACCAGTAAATGAAATAACTATAAATACAATCTTGTGATCGATCACGAAGTGGAACATTACAAGTTATTGTGTATTTTTATTTTCGAGTTACGTCATGTGTTGTAAATTTGGTACATTATTATGTATATGTTCAGTATCACTAAAATCTATTAAAAGCAAGTTGTTTACATTTAAAATTTAGAAAACAATTAAAAATCCCACACCAAAAGTCTACCTTCATTGTGGTCAGTTACCTGAAAAAAAAAAAAAAAAAGACTATTCGCTCACACACATACGTAACTCATTAGATTTAGTAAGTATACAAATAGAAATATGCATGACAGAACAAAATTCAAAATAAAATTTAAAAATAATTTCCGGTATTAGGTTCTAATTATATTTATCTCTTCCGCTTATCTTGGCGACCCCCAGGTTGAGAAACCCTGACCTAGGGAACGCTGTGGTTCGGGTTCCAAATTAACCTGTAGAACTACATATCATCTAGCTTTGGTGCTAAAAAGAAGTTAAACTACTCCAACTAACCAGACCAATTTCTCTAGTTGAAATTCTGCGTTCTTACCCAATATGGAGGTTCAGTAGAATAAGACCTACTAGGTCTATTAACATGAGCTGAGAACCATGATTGTGACTGGGATCCGGTTTAGTTGGCAGGCACAGAGACCATCATACAAGATCAATCCTCACAGTATAGGCTGTTTCCGACAACATTTCGCCTCCAAGAAAGAAATACAAGAATACGCCCCGATCTCAGCTCAGCCGATCTATCTTAGGGTATATGCAGTACCATATTTAGGTATTTTACTATCCTTGTTCCCAAGAAGATTTTTTGTGCTCCCTTTATTTCTCCGAATTCAATTGTCTGTAAAGCAAACAACACAAAAACTGATGAGGGACAAAACATTATAGTATGTGTCTATAGGATACCAGTTCAACAATACCTGCACTTACTAGAAAATGATTTGGTACTAGCATACACGCCGATCATAGTTTAAAAATCCAGCTTCATAGTCAGAATTTTAGTAATGCTAGCATTAATTTGCAGTAATATTTGTAAATTTCGGTAATTTTATTCTGGATGGGACCTCACAAATAGCACTTTAATTTCTATTCTTTAACGGTAAAACCATTTTGTGAAATGTAAGGAAATTCAGAAGGAGCCTTCTTTGCGAATTTCTGAAAGTCTTTATTCTCACTGTCGTGATTAATCAGATTGGGTAGAAAAACGTTATCTAAGCAAACTTATTACTATCAAAACGCCGAAAACGTATTTTAGATTTTGACAGTTTCTGATTTTGAAAACGATCCTGCGTATACTGTAAGACATTACTCGGCACCTTGTATATCACATTGTCTTAACAAATCGCGTACGGTAAATAACTTTTTAGGATAATAAGTACAAAATTGTTGTCATTCTTATTGAAACGTTTGAGTTGTGAGCAGAGCGAGCAAGAAAATTTTAAAATATATTTAAATATGCATGACATTATGAGGTAGCTTGCTTCTATGATTAACGACCATGTGCGACAATTCAGTTTTTGAACGAATCTCTAGTAATTAATTATATATATATATATATATATATATATATATATATATATATATATATATATATATATATATATATATATATATATAATTACTAAAGTTCATATTCAATAAATTACGCCATTTCATTAATATTCTTTAATTACTTATTTACTTGCCTCTTTGGCTTATGTAAACATCTTTAATAACGTAATAACCACAATCCATTCAAATAGTATAATTATATTTATCGTAATCATCAACAAGTTTTCATAGAGGCCAACAACAATATTGATTTAATAGGGCGCCAATACGTTTTCGGGGCGATGCGTCGTTTAATCATTTCTATCACTTTGTTCTTTCTTTTTGCTCGTTCGGCGCCCTCTTGATATCAGCAGCGGGGCGACCGCACCATTCGTCCCCCCGTAGCTACGGCTCTGTGTGGATCTCGCTGGGGACTTGTTCCGTTTCATGAGTGAGGAAATTTGTTTACACTGGCATGTACTAAGAACATGAAAATTACGTACGATGCAAATTTGCAGAGTTTCTGAGAGCCGCACAGGCAAGTATTTGTAAAATGTGGGGACATTCACTTCACTGAATTTTTATTTTACAATCAGTGCGTGTACTGTGAGTTGGCTGACTTCCTTTCTTATTGTTTTTAAATCGTTATTATTACTAATTACCAGCAGTGACGGTTTTGCGAAGGTTAGGGGGCGGTCTTTCGGACCTAAACCTGTTCCCCAAAGTTACGGAATGTCTAAAACAAACGAAATATCTATTAGTTATGCCTTTATTCATAAACTTTAAGCTCCCGTCAAATAAAAATTACGAATATTTAGAAAAACTAAACATAAGTAAGAAAAACACCTCCCGAAATACTTTTCTAAATCCGCCACTGATTCTCAGTATAAAATGATCTTCAAGGCTGTATCCGGAAGATTATTGCAAAACATATAAACGAAACGAAATATTAGCTATACCTGTACTCATAAACTTCAAGCACCTCCCAAATGAAATTAAGACTTTTTAGAAAACGAAATAATCAGAGAAACCCCTCCCAAAGTACTTTTCTAAATCCGCTACTGATAATTTGTATAAATTGGTATTCAAGGTTGTATCCGGAAAATTATTACTAAATCATTGCACAGCTACGGTATAACAGAAATGTGGAAGTACGGTTTGACGGATATATTGAAAAACGTACGCTTTGACGGATATATGGAAAAACCTAAGTTTAACTTTTGCGCTAGAAGCTAGAGTACTCAACTCTTAGAAATGAAACACAGATAACAAACTAAAATGATCTAGAGAAGAAAAAAATGTTGATAACTCAAAAGTTAAAATAAAGTTAAATAGCCTCTAAAATTATCCTCAAATATTACATTCTTCATGTTAGCTTTAATTCGTAAAACATGTGATTCATCCATCTTGATGGTGAATTTCAGAGCGAAATATGGCATTTAGGTCATGAAATTCTTATCTAACTATAGAATATACTATAAGAAAGCTATTTAGATACAAAAATTATGAAAATGAAAAAAGCCAAAATTTCCAAAATTCTCGTTTTTTCCCCAAAAAAGCCGGCTTTTTTATATGAAAAAAAATTTGCATCTCTAGGAAGGAGGCCTCAGAGCTCCAGGGAAGCTAGGGAGATTGGGTTAAATTAGGAATTTCTCAGAGCTCCAGGCAATCTAAGAGAGGGGAGTTTACTAGCAGAGACTAAGGTCGGGTGAGGCGATGCTTGGAATTTTAAACCTTTTTCTCAGTAGCGGTAGCGCTGGTGTTCCTCTTCCATCACATGACCAATTTATGACGATGATTCGTGTTGTTTCCTTCATGTGGTGACATCTAATAGAAGAGTTGAGTTGATTTTGAGTTTAACGTTCCGTTCAGCAGCGAGGCTATATGAGACGTGGACCTACTGATTAACGTGGAATCCGAACCACATGAGCTCCCGCCGAGAATCGAAGCCGAGCCTCCCATCTAGTAGAAGAGTATGTGGTCTTGTTTATAAATAAAAGCACACCATGTTGCTAATTTAGGTATAAAATAGTGTTGATAAATATAACCACGTACAGGATACTACATTATTAATTCTATCTATAAATGGACTGTTATTTTCTCAACGTCGGTTCAAAAAGGGCTAGAAAACAGGGAGTACATCTTCGATAAACCTGGTACAGTGAAGCATCTCTTCTCTTTAAGTCTTGAGCATTTGTGTTCATATTAATTAGTATATTTTTTCCTTCCAGTTTCAAATTCAAATTTGAGAAATATTTCGAAATATCAATCATAAAAGAAAATGTTGAAATTCCAAAGACTCTGTCCGTAAGTTGGTGTTTTCTTTCTTTGAGTTACAAAAAGTAGTGAATCTCGTCTCTCAAGATCCATAATGTTCCATAAACCGTGGAGCAGGATAGCCAACGCATTTCTCTGTAATGGGGAAGTTCGAAATACCTGCTTCCTGAATCCCCCTCCCAAAAAAAAAGTCGCTGGTTGAAGCCATAAGTTCTTGTGAAGTTGATTAATGTTTATGAAACTGATTTATGAGAAAAATTCGTAATTTTTAAAACATAATTTTCCTAAATAAGTAAATTATATTTTTTGTTGTTTTCTCGGCGTAAACCGGGGACCTCAGAAAAAAAAATGACTCAAGGACCACCAGTTTTACATGCCTGTTATTCAAGATTAATTTCAACCTATGACCAATTCACTATAAATTTTGCATTTCAAAAATACAATGCAGGTGCTTCCGTAAATCCGTAAAGATATATTATAAAATTTAAAGGAACACCTTTAAGTTACACAACAAAGTAACACACCATGCTTCCGCGCCAGATCACATACAGTGTTTGTGTTTCTTGTTCCCTATAAACTGAATTTATTACGGGTCTGAGACGAGAAGTTATATAAAATTTGAAGCTTGAATAAACAGAAAAAAAAAAATTCGTAGTAACCAATATCCTGCTTTACGTTACCGACATACCTTGGCTAAATTCATACATTATTGTTCCTCGCCATCTATGAAATCAAATTTGGCCACCTAGGGAAAAAATTACCGTTGTAATGGTTCATTTTTGTAGTTTCGAGGGTTTCATTCACTGACTCTACCGAAGGCAAATAGCGACACTTTTTGTTACAGAGAATGAGTTCTAGACGCCAGACTGTTAATTTTGACCGAGTTCCGAAGAAAAACTTCATCCATATAGAAGATACGACAGGATGACCAAGATACGAATAACCCTCTGAAACATCAATTTTTCCTAAATTTTACTCGGGTTAACTGCTGTATCGCCGGACCAATTTTAGGAAATTTACGGGGTCAATTGGAGAATTTATTTAAGTTTGTGAGGAAGAATGAGTGAAAATCAGGTAAGGGGAATAGTAAAAGTTAAGAAAATGGTTGTATTTTTTGGTTGTTTTTGATGTTATAAGCGGCACTGTATGTAGAGGCGAATGGACTATTTCGTGGAGAGGTACACTTGTTTTATTATACGGATCCATAGATTGTAAAAGGGGCAAGAAAAATTTGGGCAAGTCTTTAATTTTCCATTTCATGTTGAGAACAGAACCCAACTAACCCCTGCGGGGCTTCTAACTCGTTCCTACTACTACTACTAACAATTACTACTTATATTATGGATCCGTATAGTAAAACTATACGCCTAATAACGTAATCTAACGTAAGGTAATGTAATCCAACCAAATATAACCGAATGCAGTACATTTTGGCACTTTTTTGGATTTTCAAATTGGTCCGGCGATACAGCAGTAATGCCCTTTACTCAAACCTTTTCTAGTAATTTTAGTCTATTTTCCTCAATTTTACTTCATTCCTTTGTTTTTCTTTCTATCTCGGTGTCACTTCATTTTCGATAGCAGCAATCATATACGCATCCCTAAATTAGCTCGGTAACTTCTAATGAGTTTCAACTCATTAAGGTACTGCTAAGAATATTTCTCAGATCTTATATATATGGTCGACCAGAGGTGGATCGCGGGGGGAGGATTTCGTACACCCAGGACCCATCACCTGCGTATCCCTGCTACTCAGTTTTGTAACATCTGTTTACTTATAAAATAATTACACGTCTATTGGAAATGACAAGCTCTACGTTGCAGTTTCTTTTATGATGCAATGCGAGGTATGGTAAAAATTAATCCCCACCAAATGGTTCTTGGATTTCGACAATTGTTTATTACATGTTGGATACATATTTTTTGTTCCGTTTGTCGATCAGGCTGACAGCGATTACTAACTCGATGGAATAGATGTTATGTTTGTATTTTATTGAGCGCAAGGCCAATTATTTTATAGTAGATGCTCGATATATCATCCCTAATGTTTATGTTTGTGACCTGTAAGGTAAATGCTTGCAATGATAACGCTTCAAGTATAATATACAAAGTATTATGTTCTTACTGACGTCGGAACGCATTAACACAATTGTGTTAGAAGGAAATATGAAATGAATTTTTTTAGTTTAACGTTCCACGTTCATGACCTATAGGGTAAGGGAGACGATGATTAAAGCAAGTGAATACTGATGAAAGAATTGGTGGAATGAGAAAGTGGGAGGATACGAGAGTACCCCGAGAAAACCCGCGAGCACGATGTTGTCCACCACACACTTACTTGGTCGGAGATCGAAGCAGAGCTCCCACAAACCAGAGGTCAGCGCTCTACCACTGAACCACTGTGCCCCCCCCCCCCATGTGTTGGAAAGAAGTATAAGCTACTGATATCTTAAGCATTTTATAAGAGAACCTTAGTAAGCTTTGACTATTCCCTAAAAAGATTACAGTGTATTTCCAGTATACGGGACTGCAACCGCGGGATCTGAAAGCTATATCATGGAACAAATAAAGTAACTTAAATTCTACAAGACCCGTCTTCTTCTATTTGGACGTCATGTTAAGTGTTAGTCTGACTTCATGAAAGGGCGGTTACAAAATCATAAAAGACGGAAATTGGAGTAAAACAAAGGTAACATAGTATGATCTGTTTGCTATCGGCGAATCGTGATGGGAACGAGGCAACTATACAAGTGTTTTGGGGGGGGGGAGAGAAGTAGAACAGGAGACTAGTTTTCAGTAGACATATAAATGAGAAACGAAAACAGGGATTAGAATAGAAAATAAACCTTTAAAAAGAAGGAAAAGGTGTTTATGTGTTGCTGAATTGACTTGTTATCAGGGGATAGTACTTCAAACGTTTAGAGGCTCTTCTCTACATCACCCTCACGGTTTTCAACTTTAGAGAATAAGTAAAAGGCAATCAATAGCATCAAAAATTTAGGAAGGGAACCAGGTAGTATCTGCAACGAACTATTAAAAGTTAACTAACAATCGTCTTCAATGCCTTTCTTGTAGGGTAGAAATTTCGAGTGCCCGACGATTCAACCTTCATAAGCAGCGTATCCCGACTTCTGACCTATAAGTAGAGGAAGTTCGGGTATTATGGAATAGTCGGATAATATGGAATACCTCATTATCTCGCCTGTGATGTGTTGCTTCCAAGCGGAGAGGAAAGAAACTACTACCTCACGTTCCCATGATGCCCTACAGTCAGTCTCCTTATGATCGTGCCATTCGCTGTGTTGGTAGACGTGAAAATTTGATTTCTTATTCGTGAAAATTTTTACAGGTAAGTGTTTCACAACCTGTATTTTCCTATTGAAATGTAATAGAACAACAATTCTTTGTTTACTATGACGTTGGATATACAGAGTGGTAGTTTGATAAGCGCCATTATCCTATACGCCTTAGAATGCGTTTAACAGCTCTTTCGTTTCCAAGGTGGTGTGGAAGGCAATATGGAATACCCGCAAGAAAAGCATGGTATTCAGTATGGTATTCCGATTACAAAAACATCTATCGGTATTGGGTAATTAAAATACATTTATGATGACAACAATGCTAAGTGTATTTTTTATTACAACAAATTTTCTGATGATACAAGGGGTGAGCTTGTGTCCAGCGTTCATCATGTTTAATGTAAGCACACAATGACTGTGCCGATCTTGAAGCAGAGTATTATATTTGTGACTTTTGCAAGTAATCACATTCAGTTATGGATTGGCATTCAGAATTTTTATATACTGTATTGTCACTGTATTCATTGTATATTCAACAGAAAATTCATTTCTTTTCTATATAGCATTTGTATTCCATATTACCCGACTATTTCATATTACCCTCCAAAGTAGTTTCTTTACAAATTATAAATTTTGCCCACCCCTGTAACGAAACTTCTTTATCAAGATACGCATAAATAAAGCCAAATATGTAAGGCATATATTTGTTTTCCTTTTTGTATCAATGTGCAAATATTAACTGAGTTACAAGTGAAACAAAAATGGTATTCCATAATACCCGAAGCTCCTCTACTCGTAGAAGTCTGCGCATGATTATTAGTTTATTAAAGAGGTTGGTTTACCAAAACTCCTTTATATATTTACTGTGTCCGCTCGTCCGTCGAGGAGACAAAAATTCAAGAACTACTTAATTGATAACCATTAATTCTCGCAAGAATGTACAGGATCGAAAGTTAGACATCGAATTTTTTTCACGAAGGTGATCCACTCACTGGAAATGTAGAAATCAATAATCACTAATTTATATATTCATCACTACAGACTCAAAACGGTAATAGATAGCGAAAAGCGGGTTCCTGTAATCGATTAAGCTTCCAAGGCTACATTTCACCTCCACTCTAATCTCTCTACTAAAATAATAATTGCTATATTAATTTAGAACATATAATGCCATACAAACCAAATTCTTCCACGTGGTGTACACATTACATTGCTACTTGTTTATCAGATTTTTTGTAAATTACAACTGGCTCACTTTCTAAAAATCTGATTTTATTCATTGTCACTAGGAAATTATTCACTAAAAATAAAAAATGTGGGAGCGACCATAGTGACACTCCGTTATAGGATATTAACTTCTAACGTAAAGTAATTCATTTCTAAATCGCTCTGAGAATGACGTATCTCAGCAGTTGTCACAAATATAATTATTAGACTTTTAAAGTGTGCTATGCATAAATAACGGAAGTCCTATAGAACAGCTTTATCCGTCCATCCGTCCGTCTGTCTGCCTGTTTGTCGACAGGTATCAGAGGAAAAACAGTAAGAGTTACCGAGATATGGTTTTCTGCAATCTATTCAGCAACCCAAGAATAGGTTCCAATGTCCTTCGTTAGCTTTCTATTCAAACTGAGAGTGTGAAGAAACCTGAAGAGGTCCAAATTTAATATTACTTCCGGTTGAAATACGGATTTTCCCAGAACAAAAACTGTATAGCATATCCATATTCGCAATTGATTCATCTTCAACACAACAGGTTCTGCATTCTCCATTAATCCTCTACTCAAACCGGGAGTGGTTCAAATTAGCCATTTTCAGATTCAATATTCATTGCCATCTAACAAAAATGGTAATAGCTAGCGACAAGAAGTTTGCTACAATCGATTTAGGGTATCAAAACAACGTACCATTGCAACCTGCAACACACTACCAGAGCAGGAAGTGGTTTTGGTTGAAGTGGTTAAAATTTACTACAACTTTAGATTTTAATACTAATTTCCGTAGAGTAAAAAATGTAAGAGAAATCGAGATGCAGGTTCTTTTGCAGTCCATTCAGCTTCCCAAGAATCGCTCCACACCACCTGTTGAATTCGGAAGTCATTCAAAATAATAATTTCGGTTTCAACCTATATCGCCATACTGCAAAAACAGTGAGGCAAAGCGAGAAATCTCTGATCTTATTAATCTAATGCAACCAGTAGTTATAGATGCACTACTTCAAGCTTATGGATATGAATTGACCCTTCGAGGAAAAGGTTTTTTCTCTGATCTTATTAATCTAATGTAACCAGTAGTTATAGATTCACTACTTCAAGCTTTTGGATATGAATTGACCCTTCGAGGAAAAGGTTTTTTCTTTGATCTTATTAATCTAATGCAACCAGTAGTTATAGATGCACTACTTCAAGCTTATGGATATGAATTGACCCTTCGAGGAAAATGTTTTTTCTCTGATCTTATTAATCTAATGCAACCAGTAGTTATAGATGCACTACTTCAAGCTTATGGATATGAATTGACCCTTCGAGGAAAAGGTTTTTTCTCTGATCTTATTAATCTAATGCAACCAGTAGTTATAGATGCACTACTTCAAGCTTTTGGATATGAATTGACCCTTCGAGGAAAAGGTTTTTTCTTTGATCTTATTAATCTAATGCGACCAGTAGTTATAGATGCACTACTTCAAGCTTTTGGATATGAATTGACCCTTCGAGGAAAAGGTTTTTTCTTTGATCTTATTAATCTAATGCAACCAGTAGTTATAGATGAACTACTTCAAGCTTTTTGATATGGATTGATCCTTCGAGGAAAAGGTTTTTTCTTTGATCTTATTAATCTAATGCAACCAGTAGTTATAGATGCACTACTTCAAGCTTTTGGATATGAATTGACCCTTCGAGGAAAAGGTTTTTTCTTTGATCTTATTAATCTAATGCAACCAGTAGTTATAGATGAACTACTTCAAGCTTTTTGATATGGATTGATCCTTCGAGGAAAAGGTTTTTTCTTTGATCTTATTAATCTAATGCAACCAGTAGTTATAGATGCACTACTTCAAGCTTTTGGATATGAATTGACCCTTGGAGGAAAAGGTTTTTTCTTTGATCTTATTAATCTAATGCAACCAGTAGTTATAGATTCACTACTTCAAGCTTTTTGATATAGACTGATCCTTCGAGGAAAAGGTTCCTTTTTTGATCTTATTAATCTAATGTAACCAGTAGTTATAGATTCACTACTTCAAGCTTTTTGATATGGATTCATCCTTCGAGGAAAATGTTCCTTCTTTAATCTTATTAATCTAATGTAACCAGTAGTTATAGATGCACTACTTCAAGCTTTTTGATATGGATTGATCCTTCGAGGAAAAGGTTTTTTCTTTGATCTTATTAATCTAATGCAACCAGTAGTTATAGATTCACTACTTCAAGCTTTTTGATATGGATTGATCCTTCGAGGAAAAGGTTTTTTCTTTGATCTTATTAATCTAATGCAACCAGTAGTTATAGATTCACTACTTCAAGCTTTTTGATATGGATTGATCCTTCGAGGAAAAGGTTTTTTCTTTGATCTTATTAATCTAATGCAACCAGTAGTTATAGATGCACTACTTCAAGCTTTTGGATATGAATTGACCCTTGGAGGAAAAGGTTTTTTCTTTGATCTTATTAATCTAATGCAACCAGTAGTTATAGATTCACTACTTCAAGCTTTTTGATATAGACTGATCCTTCGAGGAAAAGGTTCCTTTTTTGATCTTATTAATCTAATGTAACCAGTAGTTATAGATTCACTACTTCAAGCTTTTTGATATGGATTGATCCTTCGAGGAAAAGGTTTTTTCTTTGATCTTATTAATCTAATGCAACCAGTAGTTATAGATGAACTACTTCAAGCTTTTTGATATGGATTGATCCTTCGAGGAAAAGGTTTTTTCTTTGATCTTATTAATCTAATGCAACCAGTAGTTATAGATGAACTACTTCAAGCTTTTTGATATGGATTGATCCTTCGAGGAAAAGGTTTTTTCTTTGATCTTATTAATCTAATGCAACCAGTAGTTATAGATGAACTACTTCAAGCTTTTTGATATGGATTGATCCTTCGAGGAAAAGGTTTTTTCTTTGATCTTATTAATCTAATGCAACCAGTAGTTATAGATGCACTACTTCAAGCTTTTGGATATGAATTGACCCTTGGAGGAAAAGGTTTTTTCTTTGATCTTATTAATCTAATGCAACCAGTAGTTATAGATTCACTACTTCAAGCTTTTTGATATAGACTGATCCTTCGAGGAAAAGGTTCCTTTTTTGATCTTATTAATCTAATGTAACCAGTAGTTATAGATTCACTACTTCAAGCTTTTTGATATGGATTCATCCTTCGAGGAAAATGTTCCTTCTTTAATCTTATTAATCTAATGTAACCAGTAGTTATAGATGCACTACTTCAAGCTTTTTGATATGGATTGATCCTTCGAGGAAAAGGTTTTTTCTTTGATCTTATTAATCTAATGCAACCAGTAGTTATAGATTCACTACTTCAAGCTTTTTGATATGGATTGATCCTTCGAGGAAAAGGTTTTTTCTTTGATCTTATTAATCTAATGCAACCAGTAGTTATAGATTCACTACTTCAAGCTTTTTGATATGGATTGATCCTTCGAGGAAAAGGTTTTTTCTTTGATCTTATTAATCTAATGCAACCAGTAGTTATAGATGCACTACTTCAAGCTTTTGGATATGAATTGACCCTTGGAGGAAAAGGTTTTTTCTTTGATCTTATTAATCTAATGCAACCAGTAGTTATAGATTCACTACTTCAAGCTTTTTGATATAGACTGATCCTTCGAGGAAAAGGTTCCTTTTTTGATCTTATTAATCTAATGTAACCAGTAGTTATAGATTCACTACTTCAAGCTTTTTGATATGGATTGATCCTTCGAGGAAAAGGTTTTTTCTTTGATCTTATTAATCTAATGCAACCAGTAGTTATAGATTCACTACTTCAAGCTTTTTGATATGGATTGATCCTTCGAGGAAAAGGTTTTTTCTTTTTTCTTATTAATCTAATGCAACCAGTAGTTATAGATGAACTACTTCAAGCTTTTTGATATGGATTGATCCTTCGAGGAAAAGGTTTTTTCTTTGATCTTATTAATCTAATGCAACCAGTAGTTATAGATGCACTACTTCAAGCTTTTGGATATGAATTGACCCTTGGAGGAAAAGGTTTTTTCTTTGATCTTATTAATCTAATGCAACCAGTAGTTATAGATTCACTACTTCAAGCTTTTTGATATGGATTGATCCTTCGAGGAAAAGGTTTTTTCTTTGATCTTATTAATCTAATGCAACCAGTAGTTATAGATTCACTACTTCAAGCTTTTTGATATGGATTGATCCTTCGAGGAAAAGGTTTTTTCTTTGATCTTGTTAATCTAATGCAACCAGTAGTTATAGATGCACTACTTCAAGCTTTTTGATATGGATTGATCCTTCGAGGAAAAGGTTTTTTCTTTGATCTTATTAATCTAATGCAACCAGTAGTTATAGATGCACTACTTCAAGCTTTTGGATATGAATTGACCCTGGGAGGAAAAGGTTTTTTCTTTGATCTTATTAATCTAATGCAACCAGTAGTTATAGATTCACTACTTCAAGCTTTTTGATATAGACTGATCCTTCGAGGAAAAGGTTCCTTTTTTGATCTTATTAATCTAATGTAACCAGTAGTTATAGATTCACTACTTCAAGCTTTTTGATATGGATTCATCCTTCGAGGAAAATGTTCGTTCTTTAATCTTATTAATCTAATGTAACCAGTAGTTATAGATGAACTACTTCAAGCTTTTTGATATGGATTGATCCTTCGAGGAAAAGGTTTTTTCTTTGATCTTATTAATCTAATGCAACCAGTAGTTATAGATTCACTACTTCAAGCTTTTTGATATGGATTGATCCTTCGAGGAAAAGGTTTTTTCTTTGATCTTATTAATCTAATGCAACCAGTAGTTATAGATGAACTACTTCAACTTTTTGATATGGATTGATCCTTCGAGGAAAAGGTTTTTTCTTTGATCTTATTAATCTAATGCAACCAGTAGTTATAGATGCACTACTTCAAGCTTTTGGATATGAATTGACCCTTGGAGGAAAAGGTTTTTTCTTTGATCTTATTAATCTAATGCAACCAGTAGTTATAGATTCACTACTTCAAGCTTTTTGATATAGACTGATCCTTCGAGGAAAAGGTTCCTTTTTTGATCTTATTAATCTAATGCAACCAGTAGTTATAGATGCACTACTTCAAGCTTTTAGATATGAATTGACCCTTCGAGGAAAATGTTTTTTCTTTGATCTTATTAATCTAATGCGACCAGTAGTTATAGATGCACTACTTCAAGCTTTTGGATATGAATTGACCCTTCGAGGAAAAGGTTTTTTCTTTGATCTTATTAATCTAATGCAACCAGTAGTTATAGATGAACTACTTCAAGCTTTTTGATATGGATTGATCCTTCGAGGAAAAGGTTTTTTCTTTGATCTTATTAATCTAATGCAACCAGTAGTTATAGATGCACTACTTCAAGCTTTTAGATATGAATTGACCCTTGGAGGAAAAGGTTTTTTCTTTGATCTTATTAATCTAATGCAACCAGTAGTTATAGATTCACTACTTCAAGCTTTTTGATATAGACTGATCCTTCGAGGAAAAGGTTCCTTTTTTGATCTTATTAATCTAATGTAACCAGTAGTTATAGATTCACTACTTCAAGCTTTTTGATATGGATTCATCCTTCGAGGAAAATGTTCCTTCTTTAATCTTATTAATCTAATGTAACCAGTAGTTATAGATTCACTACTTCAAGCTTTTGATATGGATTGATCCTTCGAGGAAAAGGTTCCTCCTTTGATCTTATTAATCTAATGTAACCAGTAGTTATAGATTCACTACTTCAAGCTTTTTGATATGGACTGATCCTTCGAGGAAAAGGTTCCTTCTTTGATCTTATTAATCTAATGTAACCAGTAGTTATAGATTCACTACTTCAAGCTTTTTGATATGGACTGATCCTTCGAGGAAAAGGTTCCTTCTTTGATCTTATTAATCTAATGTAACCAGTAGTTATAGATTCACTACTTCAAGCTTTTTGATATGGGCTGATCCTTCGAGGAAAAGGTTCCTTCTTTGATTTTATGAATGTAATGCAACCACTAGTTATAGATGCACTACTTCAAGCTTTTTGATATGGATTGATCCTTCGAGGAAAAGGTTCCTCCTTTGATCTTATTAATCTAATGTAACCAGTAGTTATAGATTCACTACTTCAAGCTTTTTAATATGGACTGATCCTTCGAGGAAAAGGTTCCTTTTTTGATCTTATTAATCTAATGTAACCAGTAGTTATAGATGCACTACTTCAAGCTTTTTGATATGGATTGATCCTTCGAGAAAAAGGTTCCTCCTTTGATCTTATTAATCTAATGTAACCAGTAGTTATAGATTCACTACTTCAAGCTTTTTAATATGGACTGATCCTTCGAGGAAAAGGTTCCTTTTTGATCTTATTAATCTAATGTAACCAGTAGTTATAGATTCACTACTTCAAGCTTTTTGATATGGATTGATCCTTCGAGGAAAAGGTTCCTTCTTTAATCTTATTAATCTAATGTAACCAATAGTTATAGATTCACTACTTCAAGCTTTTGATATGGATTGATCCTTCGAGGAAAAGGTTCCTCCTTTGATCTTATTAATCTAATGTAACCAGTAGTTATAGATTCACTACTTCAAGCTTTTTGATATGGACTGATCCTTCGAGGAAAAGGTTCCTTCTTTGATCTTATTAATCTAATGTAACCAGTAGTTATAGATTCACTACTTCAAGCTTTTTGATATGGATTGATCCTTCGAGGAAAAGGTTCCTTCTTTGATCTTATTAATCTAATGTAACCAGTAGTTATAGATTCACTACTTCAAGCTTTTTGATATGGATTGATCCTTCGAGGAAAAGGTTTTTTCTTTGATCTTATTAATCTAATGCAACCAGTAGTTATAGATTCACTACTTCAAGCTTTTTGATATGGATTGATCCTTCGAGGAAAAGGTTTTTTCTTTTTTCTTATTAATCTAATGCAACCAGTAGTTATAGATGAACTACTTCAAGCTTTTTGATATGGATTGATCCTTCGAGGAAAAGGTTTTTTCTTTGATCTTGTTAATCTAATGCAACCAGTAGTTATAGATGCACTACTTCAAGCTTTTTGATATGGATTGATCCTTCGAGGAAAAGGTTTTTTCTTTGATCTTATTAATCTAATGCAACCAGTAGTTATAGATGCACTACTTCAAGCTTTTGGATATGAATTGACCCTGGGAGGAAAAGGTTTTTTCTTTGATCTTATTAATCTAATGCAACCAGTAGTTATAGATTCACTACTTCAAGCTTTTTGATATAGACTGATCCTTCGAGGAAAAGGTTCCTTTTTTGATCTTATTAATCTAATGTAACCAGTAGTTATAGATTCACTACTTCAAGCTTTTTGATATGGATTCATCCTTCGAGGAAAATGTTCCTTCTTTAATCTTATTAATCTAATGTAACCAGTAGTTATAGATGAACTACTTCAAGCTTTTTGATATGGATTGATCCTTCGAGGAAAAGGTTTTTTCTTTGATCTTATTAATCTAATGCAACCAGTAGTTATAGATTCACTACTTCAAGCTTTTTGATATGGATTGATCCTTCGAGGAAAAGGTTTTTTCTTTGATCTTATTAATCTAATGCAACCAGTAGTTATAGATGAACTACTTCAACTTTTTGATATGGATTGATCCTTCGAGGAAAAGGTTTTTTCTTTGATCTTATTAATCTAATGCAACCAGTAGTTATAGATGCACTACTTCAAGCTTTTGGATATGAATTGACCCTTGGAGGAAAAGGTTTTTTCTTTGATCTTATTAATCTAATGCAACCAGTAGTTATAGATTCACTACTTCAAGCTTTTTGATATAGACTGATCCTTCGAGGAAAAGGTTCCTTTTTTGATCTTATTAATCTAATGCAACCAGTAGTTATAGATGCACTACTTCAAGCTTTTAGATATGAATTGACCCTTCGAGGAAAATGTTTTTTCTTTGATCTTATTAATCTAATGCGACCAGTAGTTATAGATGCACTACTTCAAGCTTTTGGATATGAATTGACCCTTCGAGGAAAAGGTTTTTTCTTTGATCTTATTAATCTAATGCAACCAGTAGTTATAGATGAACTACTTCAAGCTTTTTGATATGGATTGATCCTTCGAGGAAAAGGTTTTTTCTTTGATCTTATTAATCTAATGCAACCAGTAGTTATAGATGCACTACTTCAAGCTTTTAGATATGAATTGACCCTTGGAGGAAAAGGTTTTTTCTTTGATCTTATTAATCTAATGCAACCAGTAGTTATAGATTCACTACTTCAAGCTTTTTGATATAGACTGATCCTTCGAGGAAAAGGTTCCTTTTTTGATCTTATTAATCTAATGTAACCAGTAGTTATAGATTCACTACTTCAAGCTTTTTGATATGGATTCATCCTTCGAGGAAAATGTTCCTTCTTTAATCTTATTAATCTAATGTAACCAGTAGTTATAGATTCACTACTTCAAGCTTTTGATATGGATTGATCCTTCGAGGAAAAGGTTCCTCCTTTGATCTTATTAATCTAATGTAACCAGTAGTTATAGATTCACTACTTCAAGCTTTTTGATATGGACTGATCCTTCGAGGAAAAGGTTCCTTCTTTGATCTTATTAATCTAATGTAACCAGTAGTTATAGATTCACTACTTCAAGCTTTTTGATATGGACTGATCCTTCGAGGAAAAGGTTCCTTCTTTGATCTTATTAATCTAATGTAACCAGTAGTTATAGATTCACTACTTCAAGCTTTTTGATATGGGCTGATCCTTCGAGGAAAAGGTTCCTTCTTTGATTTTATGAATGTAATGCAACCACTAGTTATAGATGCACTACTTCAAGCTTTTTGATATGGATTGATCCTTCGAGGAAAAGGTTCCTCCTTTGATCTTATTAATCTAATGTAACCAGTAGTTATAGATTCACTACTTCAAGCTTTTTAATATGGACTGATCCTTCGAGGAAAAGGTTCCTTTTTTGATCTTATTAATCTAATGTAACCAGTAGTTATAGATGCACTACTTCAAGCTTTTTGATATGGATTGATCCTTCGAGAAAAAGGTTCCTCCTTTGATCTTATTAATCTAATGTAACCAGTAGTTATAGATTCACTACTTCAAGCTTTTTAATATGGACTGATCCTTCGAGGAAAAGGTTCCTTTTTGATCTTATTAATCTAATGTAACCAGTAGTTATAGATTCACTACTTCAAGCTTTTTGATATGGATTGATCCTTCGAGGAAAAGGTTCCTTCTTTAATCTTATTAATCTAATGTAACCAATAGTTATAGATTCACTACTTCAAGCTTTTGATATGGATTGATCCTTCGAGGAAAAGGTTCCTCCTTTGATCTTATTAATCTAATGTAACCAGTAGTTATAGATTCACTACTTCAAGCTTTTTGATATGGACTGATCCTTCGAGGAAAAGGTTCCTTCTTTGATCTTATTAATCTAATGTAACCAGTAGTTATAGATTCACTACTTCAAGCTTTTTGATATGGATTGATCCTTCGAGGAAAAGGTTCCTTCTTTGATCTTATTAATCTAATGTAACCAGTAGTTATAGATTCACTACTTCAAGCTTTTTGATATGGGCTGATCCTTCGAGGAAAAGGTTCCTTCTTTGATTTTATGAATGTGATGCAACCACTAGTTATAGATGCACTACTTCAAGCTTTTTGATATGGATTGATCCTTCGAGGAAAAGGTTCCTTCTTTGATCTTATTAATCTAATGTAACCAGTAGTTATAGATTCACTACTTCAAGCTTTTTGATATGGGCTGATCCTTCGAGGAAAAGGTTCCTTCTTTGATTTTATGAATGTAATGTAACCAGTAGTTATAGATTCACTACTTCAAGCTTTTTGATATGGACTGATCCTTCGAGGAAAAGGTTCCTTCTTTGATCTTATTAATCTAATGTAACCAGTAGTTATAGATTCACTACTTCAAGCTTTTTGATATGGATTGATCCTTCGAGGAAAAGGTTCCTTCTTTGATCTTATTAATCTAATGTAACCAGTAGTTATAGATTCACTACTTCAAGCTTTTTGATATGGGCTGATCCTTCGAGGAAAAGGTTCCTTCTTTGATTTTATGAATGTGATGCAACCACTAGTTATAGATGCACTACTTCAAGCTTTTGGATATGAATTGACCCTTCGAGGAAAAGGTTTTTTCTTTGATCTTATTAATCTAATGCAACCAGTAGTTATAGATGAACTACTTCAAGCTTTTTGATATGGATTGGTCCTTCGAGGAAAAGGTTTTTTCTTTGATCTTATTAATCTAATGCAACCAGTAGTTATAGATGCACTACTTCAAGCTTTTGGATATGAATTGACCCTTGGAGGAAAAGGTTTTTTCTTTGATCTTATTAATCTAATGCAACCAGTAGTTATAGATGCACTACTTCAAGCTTTTGGATATGAATTGACCCTTGGAGAAAAAGGTTTTCTCTTTGATCTTATTAATCTAATGCAACCAGTAGTTATAGATTCACTACTTCAAGCTTTTTGATATAGACTGATCCTTCGAGGAAAAGGTTCCTTTTTTGATCTGATTAATCTAATGTAACTAGTAGTTATAGATTCACTACTTCAAGCTTTTTGATATGGATTGATCCTTCGAGGAAAATGTTCCTTCTTTAATCTTATTAATCTAATGTAACCAGTAGTTATAGATTCACTACTTCAAGCTTTTGATATGGATTGATCCTTCGAGGAAAAGGTTCCTCCTTTGATCTTATTAATCTAATGTAACCAGTAGTTATAGATTCACTACTTCAAGCTTTTTGATATGGACTGATCCTTCGAGGAAAAGGTTCCTTCTTTGATTTTATGAATGTGATGCAACCACTAGTTATAGATGCACTACTTCAAGCTTTTTGATATGGATTGATCCTTCGAGGAAAAGGTTCCTTCTTTGATCTTATTAATCTAATGTAACCAGTAGTTATATAAGTACTACTTCAAATTTGAGTATTGAAAATGAAATGAAATGAAATCTTTGAATTTTAACTACCACTGAGCCACCGCGGCCCAAAATTTGAGTATTGAATTCACATAGTTTGGAAGTCTACTGTAGTTTCACAGTGTGCAACAGAATTCACTTGCTTCTTAAATAAAAGGAATAAACGTAAAATTTTAAATCTACATGAACTACAGAGCTCCCGTTAAAACTTCAAATCACGATTTCTCAGAAAGTACTAGTTCGCTATTATAAAAAGTTCTAGTTTTAGAACAAGAAGAATCACGTTAATCTTTACAACGATATGTTGTGTGTTACATAATATTGAAAGCCAATTTGTAACTCCGTGTATGATTTTTCGTTACTTCATTTGGAAGTTATTAGAATTCTTTATGTTTCGAGAGGTCCACGAGGGGCGTAATATAAAACCATTTAAACCATATTTAATATCAGAACGTATTGTGTAATGTTTTTCATATGTTTAAATGTTGAATGCTCTTTATTGTGATCGCACAATCAATTCACCAATTAATAGCTTTTATACTATGAATCATGTAACATTGAAACAGTGAGATGTAATACTTGGGCAATCTAGTGTTGTCCACGAAAGTCGTGAAATGTCTCGTCTGGAATTTATGAAGGTAATCCTCGTTTCTACAATAAGACGAGAAATCTCTCATCTCGTGGAGAAAACTATCAGAAATTGTCCCAAGTATGTTTTCAATATATACGTTTAATGAATGAGAAATTTTATTCTAACTTCAAGTTTTCTGTTAAGCTTGAAAGTAAACGAACGACTTTTTGTGTTTTTGGGAAAGTTTGCCTGGGTTAGATATTGATCTTATATAACATTGAAAGTGACTATGTTTGTGGCTTCATAATTCTTGAACCACCCTACGGTTCTCGATCATTTTTTAAACAGAGATATGATACGGATCTGGGATGATTTTGATCATTTTACTTTGACTTTAGAACTTAGGGGAGGTGGAGGGGAGACATATATAAAAGAAATAATGAAAGTGACTTAACTCTTGAACCACCCGACCGATCTCGATCAAATTTTCAGTATGGATGTGGTTTGGGCCTGGAATATTTTTTATGATTTCATTTTGACAATGCAACTTAGAGGGAAGGCAGGCACGTAGCCAAGATATCGTAATAGGATGGGTCCGAGACATGAAATACTGTGGTTATCACACCAGAGTTCGATTATTCTAAGCTATTTTACTGGTAACATATATTGGTTCGTTTAGTCAGGATTTCGTGATGGGGGGGGGGAGTTTGATATGAAATATTGTGGTTATCACAATCGGGGCTTGATCAGTTTAAACTATTTTACTAGCAACATATATTTTTTTGTTAAGACTTTAAAATGAGGACATATTAGCAAGGGCGCCGATTTCTCTGTAAATTTCGGGGCGTTCATTCAGATTCAGAAGGCATATATGAGGATTTTAAGACAAATTGCATTCAAATATGCCAATATATTGTATATTTATAAATACAACAAGGGGGCCCACATGACCCTAGGGGGGCCGGCCCCCCAGGATCGGCGCCCATGCATGTTAGTAAGTATTTTAGTAATAAACTATGAAGAAATCTCGAATAAAAGAATATTTATAAAAATATGTTTTTAAAAAATTACAATATCTACGTTCCTTCTTCTGTTCATCCAAATATGACAATTTTCCTTTCACTATGACCTCAACTATTAAAAAAAAAGTACGTATCCAATAATGTCTTGTAAAATATTTTACATCTGCGTTCCTTTCTCTGTTGAATCAAATGTTAACAGGACTTGCTTTCCACATAACTTTTTTGTTTTTATTATTCCGTCAATTACTGTCTGTTCCAAATGACAAGTTAAAAGAGCAGTAGAAAACCGTTTCTGAAATAACATGTTTGATAGTACAGGGAAGCGATGATAAAAATTTATTTTTATTTTAGCTTTATTTTTATCTTTATTTTTAACGCTGATTCTTCTTATTTCTTGTTTCGTCCTTCCTTAATTTTTTTTTTAATTTCTGGTCTCGAAAGGGGGGGGGGTACGGACCCCCCGGACCCACCCCTTGGCTACGTGCCTGGGGAAGGGAAGATATTTAAAAATGATAGAATATGAACGATATTAGTGTTTAATCCATACTTTTCGGGGTCGCTGAGAAGAACAGTGACACTTCTGATGCCGCTTAAATCCAAATTCAGCCCCCATTGCCTTTTATGTCCAAAATGAAAAGTATTTTCCCATTCTTCGCACGGGGAAATCTCCTAGTACATTTTAAATATGACCGCGAAAGGAGGTTATTAAATATTTCACTTGCAGGAATCCTATAAGTTCACTGGTTCTAGTTATCCACGATTCCAGTGAGGATGAAAATACTGCGCCATACTGCTTACCATCAGCTGATAAGGAAGTGAAGTAAGAATTTTTGCATTAACAAATTTTCTGAAGATATTCGCTTCTCACATGAATGAAATTGTTCATTACGATATGTGGACTCATGAAGTGTGTTCTTGTTGCAAGAAAGACACTTATGTTTGTAATTTTTGTTAAGAATTGAATGGAGGTGAAAACTAATTTAATCGACTTTAGGAATTATATTCTCGGCATTCAGTATCTACGGACATTAAAGTCTGTCACATAGACTATAATGGATAACGTTATTCGGTGATCAAACTACCCGGGGAAATGGGGAAGGCAAGCCTGGGACTTTTATGTTAGGTACCATCCAGGCATTTGGCTGGTGTAAATGAAGAAAACTCAGGAAAACATCCCTCAGGATGGTTGGCCTGAAAGTACATCTACATCTACTGACTGTCTCATCGGAAATCGAACCCGGGACAGCTTGCATCAAACAAGTAAGAGCATTAGCAACTATGGTGCGCGGGGCCACTAGTTTAATAGAAGGATATACAGGAAAGATAATATGTTCCATATCTCTTTTGCTAACACAAGCCTTTTATCTCACTTCATTGTTTTTTTAACAATTTGTTTTTTTGAGAATTTGTAAGTAAAACTTCATTAGAAACCATTAATCTCTGTTTTTATTGTTTCTGTCCTTTCTCTTTTTTCCTTTTCCTGCTTGTTAACATTTCCCTGTGAAAAATGACAAAATTATGCTGTATCTGGGAATTTGTTCAATAAATAAAATAAATAAATATATAGAAACAAAAGTTGATGTGTTTGTTACTTCATAACTCTTGAACTACCCGACCGATCTCGTTCAAATTTTCAACGTAGATGAGGTTAGGGTCTGGGATGGTTTTCATCATTTCATTTTCACAGTGCAACTTAGGGGGGCGGGAAATGGGGAAATATTTAAAATGATCGAAAATGACAGATATTAATGTCGAATACATAGTTTTTGGGGTCACTAAGACGAACAGTGACATTTCCGAAGCCGTTTAAATCCTAATTCAGCCTTTTATGCCATGAAACGTATTCTCACCGTGCGAAGAACGGGTATTCTGTTAGTACTTCATAATTCTACGCAAGAACTAATTATCTCATATGAATATTATCTAAATTATTTATAGAAGCCTTAGGTTGTATTGCACAACCCCCCATTCACTCTATATAGGGGTGTGTACCTCAAGTTTCAGGAAAGAGACCAGGGACGTACCAATCTGGGTCCACCGGATCTTCCTAACTCTCTATACATATGTACACTTTCTCAATAAAACCATACTAGTTTAACAGGGAAATGATTGATGTAGATTGAAAATTTGATTTTACCCTTCACCTGTACTTTTCCTCTTATAAAAACTATCTAGTTCTATCATTTCTTAAAAATGTAAGTGCAAGTATTTTACAGTTACTTATCGTCTTTTCAGGTGCAGAATAATATCCATTCAATACTACCTAGATGTAATGACTTGTAGTATTGAAGGCCTCGAATTACAAGTATTTCAGCCAATGTTAAAAGACATAGTCCTATAATTTTCTTAAATGTGATAAAATCAAATTCAGATTATTCGTCCATTGTAAATAATGGGGATAGATGAAGTATAGTTTACCACTTATCATGACATCGTCAATAGGTTTTAAGACATGTGGGAATTTTTAATACGAAAAAGGAAAACTTACAAAAGATAAAAAGGTTCTTTCATTTTTGCTCACTCCTCAGCAATTTCTAACTGCAGTCACTAGATGGCAGACGTTCTCGTCGCCTTCCTACGGTGCCATCTATGCAGCTACCTTGTAACTACAATGAGGCAACTCAAAGAGGCGGGGTCGAAAGCATTCCGTTTTCACCTTCATTTTCATAATCCTCTTTTAATTTCACATAAACTGCCGTGCGCAAAGTAAAATATTACGTACACGACAAACTGACCGGAACAATGTATCGAATTTATTTTACAATCAACTGTTTGTTTGAGGTTTACTCACATTAAAAAAACATTATGGACAGAAACAAAAATCCATTGAAAAGAAATAGGATATTAATGAAAGCTTGTCATGTTCATTTAAAAACATACCATGTTACTTACAAGTAATAATGCCAATACACTATGATTATTAGAATGTATCACAAATAAGAAATGTATTACATCCTAATCTGCTAAACTCAAAAGCACTGCGGGTAGTCTACTAACTAAGGATGACACTAAGTACTCCCATAGGAATAGTGGGGAACCGATTTTTGATTCAATATATCTCTGAATCAACTGGATAGATCAGCTCCACCAACGAACAGGGTTCCTAACCTATGACCTTCTACATCCTACCAAAAATTGACGATGATCCAGCAAGTCAGTCTAAAGATTTTGTGTCCCCTAGGCGGACACAGACAGACAGACATCAATATATATATAAAGGATATTTTGGTAATGAAAACGCCTTAATAACTATTCCTTGTTCAGCGTAAGCTCTAAACTCCGATAAACAAAATATTTGTGTCCTTCCGCTTGTCACAAATACGATTGGCTAGTGATCTATCACTCCCACTCCCCACGGGGAGGAGCAAATTATACACGTGCATTTTGACAATACTGTCTTGTGTTGTCCAGATACTTAGGGCAGCAGCAGAAAAGAAGAAAAAAAACTCGAAAATTAAAAAAAAAAATCGATGGTAACCAATTGTTGCTTTGTGAACAAAGGTTTCCCTTGTTGGTGTTTCATCACAAGTACACAATACTCACAGAACCGGGATTCAAAGATTCGCTATCTTTCAGACTTAAAAGCAGAACACGCCTTCACGGTTAATTTGGCGCCATAATTACTGCGCATGCTTAGTGTTTATTTCTATTGTTTCATTAACCGCAATCAATTGCAGTTTTCTTAGATAATCTGCATTAAATTTTTGTCATTTATAATAATATAGTAGTCTTATATGGAACTTCACAGTGAAAAAAATAATCAAATTATATGAACTATTTTGCGGGGGAGTACAAGCGTCGGTAGGACAACAGCAAATCAGCGAGATTTAGTTTCATGTGGCTTTGTTTATCGCAGTTTAGAGCTTACGCCGAACAATGTGTACACAAGTATCTTCATTTGTAGCATAAATAAACCCATAATACAGTTAACTCGGCTTTAATTAATTTAACTCAAAGCTTGTACTTAAATTGGGAACAAATTGTTACATGAAAACTAGGCATTAGTTTCCCGATTGCAGAATAAAATCGCCTTCACTGATTTTAGTAACTCCTATCCTAACTATATATAAAACTACATGAACTGACATAAATTAAAGGGATACTTTCGGTTAACGTACGGAAAGTTGAAACTTGGCATGATTGTATCTTTTTCCGGGACTAATCCACAGGAACATTGCCAAAAGTGAATATATATTTTTTTAATGTTTAGGGGGTCTAAACGGGGATGATAAAATTCACCATTTTTTTTTTTTTTTGACCTATGATCTCATCTTGTAAGTACTTGGAATTGGGATACAAACTTGAAGTTCGGTATGCTTATACGCTTTCGTTATTGTTACTTAAGTAAATCAGTAAAAATAAAAATTTCCAACTTTAGAGTGGTTTTATGGAGAACTGAAAAATCTTTCCCATGTTATTTAAAAGACGTCTTTTATACCCCAAAATGTTTAGGCACTTCCATCAAGATTATAATGATGAAATTTGTCATGACTGTAGCCTTCCGGGACTAACAGACACGAAAATTGCCAAAAGTGAATATATATAGTGAATATATAATTGCCAAAAGTGAATATAGTTTTTAAGGGCTCTAAAGGGGGGATGAAGAATTTCCCATGCTATTTAAATGGGCGTTTTCTTGGGACACAACATCTTATTTTTTTAGATAGTTGAAATAGGAAAAGAAACTTGAAATTCGGTAGAATTGTGGGTTTAAGAGTTGGGAGGTTGCAGGTTGAGCAAAGGCAGGGGTGCGGGGGCGAAGACCCCAGCTGAGCACATTCACGAAATATGAAGAGCAAATGCACGAAATTCACTGTTGATGCAAAGGCTGATGCACAAGAGATCCGAGGCCGTAGGCCGAGCAAACACGGGGGTCTACGGGTGGAACTCTCAGCTAGCCAAATGCTAGTCTTCATTATACGCATAAGATTGTAATGTTAGTACTCCCACACACGAAAACACATGAACGAAAACAAATTTTTGAATGTCTTTTTTTGGCATAGAGAGCTAGAGTGAGGCCATATTCGTTAATGAAGTCAGTCAATTATCATGTGAACGGATAACGGTGACTTAAAGCTATCCATATCCCATTCATTGATAAATGTACGCTTCGGGTAACACTACTACGCAATCCTCGAAACATCTGAGAGTGGCGGGTTGCATATATACTTAGGTACAAATATTGAGATATTCTTAATATAAACATGAAGTCCATTCATTCACACATGTACCTTTTGCGTCATTCTCTACCTATTTATAACGGAGTTTATTTTTTTTCCATGGTCTCTGATTTCACGAATATTACCTCCCAAGGTTCAAGATCCTGGAATGATTTCTATCCCATCTTTTACAAGTAGAAATATCACTTAAATAAGTAATGCTAGAAATGATACAAGAACGCTTCTCCGAAAATGTATCTTATAAGGATCGCAATACTTTGTACGGAACATAGGTTTTGAAGAGTTCATGAGCACCCGAATTCTACAATATTTAAGGGAAATCCGCATGACATTACAGCAGAGGAATGTTAACGGCAACGGGACAATTTTGGATTTTATTCCCGGAACCTAAATAAATGTTTTAATTAGGTATGATTCGAGAAGAGAAGAGAAATACATTTTCATATTATGATTCGCAAAACATCGTTAGCTTACGTTTGGTACAAACTGCAAACGATGTTGAACTACCTACAGCGAGCAGTACTGTTAGAAATCAGTTTTCTCTACAATTTCACTTGTACTTCAGCACTGGTTTTAGTTTCACAACCAGAAATATATATATATATATATATATATATATATATATATATATATATATATATATTTTCCGATACAGAATTAGAAACTAACAGAAAATCATGTAGGTTCACGTCCGGAATCTTTTTTTCGGTACAAAGTAGAACCTGTCTATCGATTTCGTTTCTGTTAACAACCCTGCTTCACGTTTCGCCAATTACTGGAAGATATACGAAAAGATGTCTTACTTCGTAGATTCCTAATATTTATTTTGCTTTCAAACTTATAAAATCAAACAAGATTTTAAAAATGTATCAAAATCTAATACGTAAAAACGAAAATGATCACGTGAATTACATCACGGGAAATGAAGTTAAAAAAACAACACAATTATCACTTTACTTGGAACTGGACTTTTGCAAATGTCACTTTGATTAAAATTAGTATCCTAAGGGAGGTTCAAAATATATGTCAAAATTAAATACCTCACGAACTTACTGAATTCGGAAGATGAAACTCAATATACACACTCCTCGTTAAAAATAGAGAATAAAGGGTTCCATATATTTACTACATCGAATTTCACGTTTCAAGGATTCATCATATCATTTCATTAAAAGGCGTATCATAAAGAGGTAGAAAGTTCAAAGTTAATGTTAAATATAGTGTCTCAGGAGTCCCTAAGGTGATGAAGATGGAAGTCAGTATATAAACTCCTAATTAAAAATAAAGGGGCACGTGTGTCAGAGTTGAAAATTCTCGTTTTATACATGGGAGAAGAGTGCATTTTTTTTTTTTTTATAATTCCCCACGTTCCAGACGACGTTGTCCATTGTTTGTGATTGCATCACGGGAAAATAGCTGAACAGTCTGCAACTAATTTTGGAACATACCATAGTTAATACCTACCTCAAGCTAGGATTTTATTATTTCATTTTGATCAAAGGGCATATCCTGAGGAATCATGCGATTTAAAACTTGTCCCGAAGTAAAATACAGAATGGTATGAGCTTTTATAGTTTCCAGCAGCTAATATGCTAATTATTAATATATTACTAAGAGATGGTGCTGTCCATGGGCACCCACAGAGGGGAGAAAGAGGGGGCAATGCCCCTTCCTGGATTTTCGAAAAGGGTTAACATTTATAGGCTCTTCTGGTGACAATAGTATACTTTTAAAATCAACATTCACTAAATGATTAGAGTAACAAAATTTAGTCAAGAACATCCCCAAGATTTTAATCTACTTCTCTCCCCCATGTGATGTTTCATATTTTTTCAGTAATAATTATATTCAGCCCGATGCTGCACGCAATGCTAAGTATTTTGAATGATGGTATCCGTCAGTGGAGTTGAAAAGATAATTTCGCTCTTTGTTGTTTCTTTTTCTGACGTGGTGCTGATATCTACCAATGAAGTTTTGTTTTGTTGGGTTTCATTCTAGCAATTGTGTGTGTGTGTGTGTGTGTGTGCCCCCTTTGAAAATATCCTGCGGGCGCCCATGGTGCTGTCTGCAGAAAACAGAATCATGTACTGTTGTGACATTGTTCAATTTCCAATGTAAGCTTAGAAATATCGGTGATTATTTATATACTGAACTGTTGTAGCTAAATACAAAAGTAGAAGAAACTATTCGCTTTTACATCGCAGTTTTATTTCTTAAATTTATCGTAACAAGGACGATATTTTTAGACTTTTGCGAATAGCCTTTTTCAAATTTTCAAATACAGTATGAAACGCTTGTAATACTCACTTTTACAGCACCCAGAGTCAGGTGAATGCAGAGCAGAATTATTTCATTTAACACAATAATATATTTTCTGACACGCTGTGAAACACACAGGATAGACAGTAATGTCTATACCCAATGAAATTCTGTCACTCGTTGGATTACATATCTTCCAGACGCTGGAATGATATGAAAGAATGTTAAAGCGAAAGGGATTGAAAACAACATTCACGGACAGCATTAAGGCCAGTTTCGTTCCCCTGTAGTTCAATAAGGGACAATGCAATCTATGAAAAGGGTTTCTATAAGCCAGAAAAGTCAGGGAAGTATGAAAGTAGTCTGGGAAATTTACCAAACGTAGGCTTATACCTTACGAATAAAGAAACTGAAAACAGACTACAGCAGGCTGTTAGCACATAAAAAAGTATATCAAAATATTTTTTACAAAAATACTAGCTAAATTGAGATAAAGTTGACCTGTTAATCAGTAGAGTGTCCAACTTGGTGTTGTAGCGGGATGGAGACAAATTTTAAATTATTATTATTATTATTATTATTATTATTATTATTATTATTATTATTATTATTATTATTATTATTATTATTATTATTATTATTATTATTATGAGTCTCCATCTCTTTTCGAACGTACACATTAGTAAATATACTCAAAGAACTTTTTCTTTTAAAGAAAGATTTATTTATTAATTAAGGGCTCAATTATTTACAGTTTAGAGCTTAATTATATTCTTTTCGCATTAAAATAGTTTAACTAACTTTATAGCTTATAACTCGAAAATTCAATGCCACATTTAGAAAAGCTTTTCATTGGCTTCTGTTCTTACAAGCAATGCACAGAACAAGGCACGATCAGATCCGACTCAAACTTCGCCCAGAGAACATATAATAGAAAAGAAGAAAAAATGCCAAATTAGAGCTGCCCCCATCCAGAAACACCGGAGATATGCTCCGCAACACAACGCACCACGCGACAATATGATATAAGGTAAACGTCGCAAGATACCCGTTTATGTCAGAAACGGAAAGGATGGGCAGAACCAGGATATCAAGATATTTGATATGCTATAACACTGACTTGGCGGCCATCTTGAAAGCCCCCATCTTGGATATAGCGTAAGGTATTGAAATGAGAAGCGGGGTGTATGATATATCAATGTAAGGTAAAATGCAAAAGGAAAACCAATGATGTAACCGCGAAAAAACATATGTATGATGGTATGAACGGGACGAAGTGTAGAAGACTCGGGCAAAATAAACGTGTATTCGAAGGGCAGAATAATAGGGTAAGATTCCACGATAAATGGTACGCGACAAGTAACTGCAACAGTGTCTGTGCATGGAAGTGTATCCGCCTTGACAGATTATGCCTTCCGAGGATATTGGGATTCCGTTTGGAACAGTGAAAACCACAATTGCAACCCGCGATACGATCACTCGTTTGGAGACTACATAATCTACAAAGACTACCTCTTATGGAACAACAATTCGGCACCTCACTCCGGAGTGTAGGACATATCATCTTGGATTGGTGATCAAAAGCGCGACCTACCTGTGATTGAAGCCCACTCCTGGACACCGTTTTGTACGTTTCTTCTTCAATTTTCTTGTTGTTTCGTGTGAACAAGAGACATTTTGGCCCACGTTTGTTTAAACAACACTATCTGAAACAAAGTGCGTACGGATGGGAAAGGCCAGCCCTGTTCTAGCTTACATTTCTTTACGAATGTATCTTTTCCTTTACACGATTTGCTACACTGTTTCACGACGGTCCCAAACAGTCACAATATCAGAGAAAGGCACCAATATCCTCGGAATGCATAATCTGTCAAGGCGGATACACTTCCATGCACAGACACTGTTGCAGTTACTTGTCGCGTACCATTTATCGTGGAATCTTACCCTATTATTCTGCCCTTCGAATACACGTTTATTTTGCCCGAGTCTTCTACACTTCGTCCCGTTCATACCATCATACATATGTTTTTTCGCGGTTACATCATTGGTTTTCCTTTTGCATTTTACCTTACATTGATATATCATACACCCCGCTTCTCATTTCAATACCTTACGCTATATCCAAGATGGGGGCTTTCAAGATGGCCGCCAAGTCAGTGTTATAGCATATCAAATATCTTGATATCCTGGTTCTGCCCATCCTTTCCGTTTCTGACATAAACGGGTATCTTGCGACGTTTACCTTATATCATATTGTCGCGTGGTGCGTTGTGTTGCGGAGCATATCTCCGGTGTTTCTGGATGGGGGCAGCTCTAATTTGGCATTTTTTCTTCTTTTCTATTATATGTTCTCTGGGCGAAGTTTGAGTCGGATCTGATCGTGCCTTGTTCTGTACGTTGCTTGTTAGCCAACTGATTCTAGTTTCTACTTTGCATTCCTATTGCCTCGAGAACAGCTTAATATTGTCCTTCGCGTAAGTCTTTACCCGATGGATTTCAAATGAAAATCTTCAAAGTGTACCTACTTTCTTCCATTCTGGTTACTAACCTGCTTGTCTGAACCTCCTAAACCGAATGACTAACATGCAGCGGTAGAAACGTGGAGGTACATGAGGGGACGGCGCGGCGTACCTTTAGTTACAATTATACATGTTTTCCTTAAAATTTCCACAGAAAGGTTTCAATTGATAGTGTACTACCGATTAGGCAGTATTTTTTACTACCCATCTCCTTTAGTTTTAGAAATTCCATGTTCGCCCCCTGCTAATGTACCGGTTCCATGTCAGAAGGACCCGAACTAAATGGCGAGGGTATACATATTCCTACATACTCAGTTTATCTTTAAAAAAATCTTTTAATGAAACAGCCTTATACGGGCCTGGGCCTCTCTAGCCAGCTATTAGTGTGTTATTTTCTCTTTTTTACTGGATTGGCGCGAAGGTTGTTCCCGATACTCATTTTCCGAGGCTGAGTTAACCTTTGAGAGTTACGGCATAGATAAAACACTCTTTCCATATCCATCGGTAATATGTGCTTCTTACATTGTAACATTAAATTGAAATATTAAAAATAACTTGAAAAAGTAGAATAAAGATAAGTTATGGTCAACTATAAGGAGGAGGAGGAGGAGGATGATAAAAAAAAAAGTCAGGGTAAATTTATATTGGAGTAAGGGAAATTAAAACAAAGATATCCGTAAAAACCCCTGTCAAAATAACTGTTTTTATGGCTGCATGACACAAGTAGTCAATTGTACACGTAAGTTAATATTCCTCCAATATATCGCAACCATGCCTAATTTCGCAGTATCCCCAATTTTGAAGTAGCTCATAAAATGAGTTATTACAAAATTGTGAAAGAGTATGGAAGTAGTTCTCAACACTGATTAATTAGAGATGTATATTCCGTTATATGGAGGAATATCTTCTTTCCTTGTCATCTGGAGCACTTCTAAAAAACTAGATGAAATGTAAAAAGTATATTATTTTCTCTGTGTGTTGGGACTTAAATGCAGTTTCTTATTATACCAGGCATGTAGCATAGATTATGGAGTATATTGTTTGTATGTAAATGTTGAGGAGAAATAGATAAGACTGTAACGGTATATTCAATATTTCCGTAGCCATAATGTACTTCAAAGTCCATTACATTTTTTTTGGGGGGGGGGAGGTACAAGCAAAAGCAGGCAGAGAGTTTCGATGGTAAAAAGCTCTTTCGCACGTAACGTTGTCAAATACAGCACATACTATTGTTTAATATTTTGCTATTGTTGTTGTTGTGAAGCCATAAACGCTTATAGATTTTTAAAATTACTATGTTCAGGACATTTGACAGTTTTTCAATGTGAAATAGAGGATATCCTATGGAAACATAGATGTTGATTCATTTATATTGAGGGGGCGCGGTGGCTCAGTGGTAGAGCGTTCACCTCCAGTGCTTGGGGTCCCTGGTTCGATCCCAGCTCGCGCCGTGTGGGCTTTGTGGTGGACAAACTCCATGCTCGTCGGTTTTCTCGGGGTTCTCCCGTTTCCTCCCACTTTTTTCATTCCACCATTTCACTCATCTCTCATCATCACCGTCTCCTTTAACCTAACCGGCATAACCGTGGGACGTAAAACTTAAAAGATTTTCATTTATATTGAGCCGAATTTGAACGTGTCACTTACCTAAGAAATGCCATGTTTTCACCTCAGTTTGTGTTACGTCTCTTCTGACTATTATCCGGCATCGGAGTTTCCATTGAAAGAGATTGCGTTGCAGCTAGACCCTGGGTATTGCATTCCACTCCTCTTTACAGGCTTTTCACACATGAGATGGTGGGACAGGCGATGCTTGAGGAATTCGAAAGCAAATTACTCAATTGGACTTGCATCAGAACCTTGAAAGAAATGCGAGAGAAGGGAATTTCTGCAATTCAGGTTTCCTGTTCTATACGGCGATTGAATTCCAGCGATATTATCGTCGTGTAGCTGATGTATTATCTTGATGCAGTTCAACCTGGTTCAAGCCTTCTCCGTACCATTCTGAAATTTCATGCTGGTATATTTCAGTCAGGACATGTGTTTGATAGTGAGCAACATCGGTTTTGATGTTTCGCTTCAACTTCCGGAAACACAGTTTGCTTCTGTACGAGAAACCGACCACCATCATGAACCTTTCGCGAAACAGTTCTAACTGTTCGCGTCGGTGTGGTGAGCCGAAGACTCTGGGGTGCATATTTCCGTATAATATAATTTACTGTGGCACAACCTATATGAAAATTATGTACTTGGCATACTTCTACGACGCGCGACGCCGTCAAGTTGGCGTCGGAAAGGGCCACAATCAACCCCGAAGTTTCGGCGGCATCAGACTACACTCGACCAAACTGCTCTACTGCGTGACTAACAGGATACTATTAATTGCCTCGTGGCGATCTTACGCCGATGCAGGGGCGGACTTCTGGGGGGGGGGGCAGTCGGTTGTAATATTATTACTTAAAGCTACTTTTAAGAGCTCCCAACTCTGGAATGGGTTTTATTTATATATAAAATAAGAAAGTTTCTTCTTCAATTCCCGCCCCCTGGATCCGCCCCTGTGCCGATGGGTTGCACATGCGAGGCACAGTTGCACATTGACTTCGGCTCAGTGTAAATGAATCAACCTCTGTACAAGGTAAGCACTGAATTCTCAAGTCAGACTTCAAACAATTCTTGAATTTATAGTATCTTGCACGTTGGCCTATATATAGTCTATTTACAGCTACAACATTTTAGGTTCTGTGAAGCATGCATGTACGCAGAAATTTATTTCGAGAGGCATCCAAAGCTTTCAGACCGTCAAATTCAAAGAACTCCTAAAATTAAAATTAAAGTCGTGACTCCCTGGTTCGTGAAAATGATCAGAAATTAAATAATACACTCACCGAAAGGGAGCAACAGATGAGATTGTTAGTTGGGTATTGATGATTAATAAAAGCTGTATTTTTAAATATTGTAAGAACGGTATTTATTTAAGTGATATAGAAAAATCGAGACATTTAGACTTTAACGATTTCAGTGTAATGGAAGATATCAATTCGGGACTTCCTCTTTAAAGTCTGACATCTATGGATTCTATGCATGTAATAATTACTAGATACATAAAACAATATAAACAGCATAATCAACGACAAAAAAATAATGTTGCGAAATTTGACAAACATATTGCGAAATACACAGTAAAAAATGGTTGTGTTAATTCAACTCAATTTTAAAACAGGGCAGTGGTTCCAGTGTGACTACCACTATGCGGTGTTAGTTCAACACAGAACCTGCGGTGTTGGCATTTAACACAGGGGGTGTGTTACGTTTTTAACACACAACCAGTGTTGAGCGGTGTTAAATTTGGATCTGTGTTAAAATTTTCCGTGTTGATTCGACACCATGTCAGGGTTGGTAGTGTGGAGAAAAGTGTTGAGTGTTACTTATAGCGGTGTTGTACCAACATGAAGAAAGTAACACAGTGTGTAGTGTGTTAATTATTTTGTGTTAATATTACACTATGTCAAGTATCAATATAACACAGTCCCTGTGTTACTTCAACACCATTTTCTTGTTATTTCAACACACAATCTGTGTCGTAATTCAGGTCAAAGCCGTGTAACTAACCCATTTTGGTGTTAATTCAACACTCCCTGTGGTAAAATTCAACGTTAGACTACCAGATTAAACCGTTTTTGGTGTTAGTTCGACTCCACTTTTGTGTTAGTTCGACACCTATTTCGGTGTTGAAATAACTCCGTGTGTAGTGTTGATGTAACCATATTTCTGTGTTGTAAAACCATGTGGTGTGCATGATTACGCTTACCAAAGATTATAATTTTAAAATAAGAATAGTAAACTATAGAACGCTTGATATAGAAACTCTTCATAAAAATTTTTGTCGTCCTCCCCAACATTTATTGTGAAGTATTTCTTGATGGTGCGAAACACAACCTTCACCACCATCTTGTTTAAGAACAATAGAAACTCTTACCTATATCCTTATAATATGTTTGCTTCTTAATCGTGATCCTACTTGTTTTCCGCCATTTTTGAGGCACAGTCCCCGATGTTGACTCGTGAGCTCTAGTGCAGTGTAGAAGTGACACAGTAATACGATGTTGTTTCTCGCTGTTGACATATTTCTTCAGAAAAAAATATGTAAAACAATTGAAAACACATCGCGCGGTTTGCATGTTTAAATTTTGCGTATACCTGAATTTGTTTAAGTATTTCTTTCTACTGGGTTTGTCTGCAGCTTCAGTATATAAGCCTTTATAATTAGATGCCCAACATATTTGGCAATCACGCAGAAAACAACACCAAAGATTCTACACTTGTGTTAATTTAACACACAGGCTGTGTGTCATTTCAACTACCGGCATTTGACACACAACTCCAAATGGAGAATGAGTTGTTTTAAACACTGTTTGTGTTATATTTTAACACAATCGTATTAACACATAGGCATGTCGTTGAAATAACACAATGATTTTTTTACAGTGTAAGAACAAACTGTGGTCTGAACTTGAAGGGAAAAAAATTCTAGAACGACAACAGATAGGCTTATGTAGCCCTATCTCTTCATGTTATAATGGACCTATCAAAAAATATGGCCTCCTATTATTTAACTGATAATATATCAAAACATAAATTATATTGCTAAATTCGGCAAAGTTGCCATACCATATTTAGCATACCATACCTTATTTCCAAAATTTCAGACATAAATATTTACAACAACTACATAAAACTACTCACGCTATCATTACGAACAACTCATTTATGTAACACGTAGATTTCGTTATAGAAATTGCACGAATATAGTATACAAGTACAGAAGGTTGTTTCACATTCATGATAACGATTTCGAACATCAGGAAGCAGCATGTGTTCACAGCAGAGAGCTACCAGAGCTGGTAGTGTGAAAATATTGTGTTGCTTTGTAAAGATGACGGACGGATCGTGTGTGTGAGTGAGTGGTTAAATTTATAGGGCACTGAAAATCACAGTCTTCTGAAAGGGGTACGTCTGTGCCCTTCCCGACTTTGTTTCTAGCCAGATAATTAAACAGTGGGAGTATGTTTAGCAGAAGGGGTTCAGAAGCACGTAAAAAACAGAAAATTTACAGGAGAAATGGATGATGCAAGTACTTGGACGTAGTATAACGTAACCAAACCTAACCTAACATAAACTAAACTAAGCTAATCTGAACTAACCTAAACTAACCTAATATTAGTAGAAATAAGCGAAATTCTATAACTTTTTTGGAAAATTTTGCTGGACCCCTACACTAACATAATATAATATAAACTAACCTAAGCTGACCTAACCTAACCGAACCCAAACTAACCTAACGGGAACATAAATTACCAAAATCTTAACATGTTTTTAGAAAAAAATAGCTGGATCCCTTCTGCTAAACATACTCCCACTGTGCAAGACGAAATGTGAGATAGAAGGTGAGTTCGTAAGATGGAAGAGTGGTTGAGAGCCTAAAATGGGACAGCGTCCCATCTTATGAACCTGGTTCAAAGCATATATCACATTTCTTAGAAAAAGTGTAGAACGAAACGTTTCACGTTTTAATCTCAGTAGAGTCAATAATCCTTGAAGAAGCTTTCAGTCTGCTTAACACAAGTTTATTTGCTGAATATAGGCAATCGAAATAGGCTACTTCGGACAATGTGAGAATTTGAATTTATTTTAACACAAACTGACATGTTATGGTATATGGGACGTTTGGTTACCCTACTCTACAGCCCATTCCAGTGTCTACGTTTTGCATAAACGTAACTTTGCCCAGATGTTTGGATGGTAGTGCAAGGAACTCGTTTGAAGGGAGAGGAGAAAAGATCATAATTCTCATTAAAACGAAAGCAAAAATGAGTTGTAAATGACCGTTGGAAGAAGTTACAGTAAATTTGAAGGAACAATTGCCCTATGGTCCGAAGTTACGCCTATAATATTTATTTTGTTTTATTTCCCCATTTCATTTCATACATCAAGCATTTCGCTACTCATGTTCAATCGCCACAGCAGAATCCTGTACCACTCACTATGGAAGGACACCGTCTCACACTTCACATCTAACCACATTAGATTTTGCTTCTCAGAACGGAATTGTCCTTCTCGGCTTGCCCCCACATTGTGTTCATAAAGTGCAGCCACTAGATGCTTTCGTATTCAGCCCATTAAGAAGTACTGCGATTAGGCTGTTCAAATGTAGCTACGCCAACATCGTGGCAGATCCTTCACAGAACATCAACTGGTAGAAGCCTTCAGTGTCGCATATGGCAAGGCAGCTACCGTAGCCAATGCTGCAAGTGGCTTCCACAAAAATACACATTTGACCTATTGATTGTATTGTTTCCACAGACCACAATTTCCTTACTCCTTTAGGTAAACCTTCGCGTAGCAGCCCTATTAAGATAGTAAAGAATAATTTCTACAACGCGCGTTTTCAAAACTCACAATAACTTTATGAAGACAGCTTTACTGCAAAATAATATACAAGTAACGTGGTTGTGATAGTGTCGAGATCACAAGAACTACCAATCTACATTCAAATGCGTTAGCCCTACGCCTGAATCATCACGTCAGAAAAATAAAATGAATTTTTGAGTTTTACGTCCCACGGTTATGCCGGCTAGGTTAAAGGAGACGATGATGATGAGGAATGAATAAAATGGTGGAATGAAGAAAGTGGAAGGAAACGGAATAACCCCGAGGAAACCCACGCACACGGTGTTTGTATACCACAAGGTTTACTTGGCGGGAGCCGCCGCTGCCCCTATATCACATATTAGCGTTGACAAGATAAGTCCTACTCCAAACTACTTCCAAGTTACAGAAACCGGAACGAAGACTGTTCGTAGAAACAAAATAGAAGCACAAGTACTAACTACGTCACCGTACAGAGCCAGTCTTCGTGCGGCAACGTCATCATCATCAACAGTGTGAAGGTTGGTCACACTTGTAGTGGTTTGGTGAAATTGGGGACGTTCGCTTTTATGTACAGTGCGACGACACAGAGCAAACAGCACGCCCCATCTTAAGACACATTCTGTCCCAACTTACACGACCTGCTTCGTAAGACGGGACATTTGCAGACTGCTTCGCAGGACGGAATATTTGCAGACTTTGCTTCAAACTATGATTTTGCACATTTGTTATTTCTTTGATACAAAAATATTTATATGCAATGTCCAATATATCCAACGAGCACATTTGTCTTTCATATTTTGTATCAGTAACTGTAAAATAAATACGAATTCCAAAAGTGTTCCAACTTATACAACTCTCCCCTACATTGCTGCATCGAAATTACGTTGTTTAGATTTAGGTTTGGAAAGTTTCTTCTGATTCGGTTCGCTTATTTATTTTGTGTTTATACTAAAGCTGTGTTTCAATTGTTACTCTTTATGACATGCGCACTGTTAGTTATATGAGCTTTAGCTTGTATGGTGTCTCGATATTTCGGACACTTTCAGTGAAATAACGAAAATAAAATACTCTCCATAAATAACGCAAGAACTTTATAATTCGCTCATGGAATAATCGAAAGTGTGATATATGCTGTTACACAGTTACTTCCGGGGCGTCATTGAAGAAAGCATGGGGGCAGTTTCCATCCTGACGGAGAAACACATGCTTTTTAGTAAATAATGTACTAGCAGCAATATCATAATTTCAAATTTTTTGCAGGGAATGCAAGACTGTTCACCGATATAAAAGAGGAGTTTCTGATTAATATATTAGCATACAATTTATTAAAAGGTATGTGTTTCTCGAACTTATGGGGAGGGGGGCAATTGCTTCCTGACCTCCGCAAATGATGTCCCAGGCTAATCTATATATCAAAAGCCTAGGTTTATATGTTTGTGGACGTTTATATATTTATGGCCAATTATTTTGACAGTGATATCTCGGAAACCAAAAGCTGTAGACAGATGCCGTTTTCACTGATCGACTGTAAATTTTATGCAGACTGTTCAGTTATAATTGCATATTTAAAAAATGGTCTTGATTTCTTTATTACATTTATAAGGGTACCCTGGGAGGATTAGAAAATTTAAAAAGTAAACATCATATCCTACGAGTTATACATTCCAACACTACACATTTGTATACGGGGATAGTATATCTCTCCGGCGTTTGTTTCATGGCCAAATGATATTGAAAAACAAAGGACAACCATTTCTCCAGTCTAAAATGAATCTTTATTGTTTGGAGTGTTTTGCCCAATGAACTATATATATATATATATATATATATATATATATCCCTGACATAATTAATTGTGTGTGTAATGTATTTGCTTATTACATACTGCATGTAAGAAGAAAGAAAACACTGACGATATATGAATTAAAAACTCGGAAATAGCCTCAAACCTTGCAAACGGTGGGAGATACTGAAAAAATAATCGAAAAAAATCTCCCCTTTTATGATGCTCCTTGCCGATTTTATCAAGATGTCCTTCACTTTTGTCTGTAAAGGGACATATACAGATGCGAAGAATGACAACGAGATTTATGCTCATATGTAAATGATGCGCTGTGTAGAGAGCGTAGGTTTAGTTAGTATACTTAAAAAAAAAAGTGAAACTCTTATTCTGTTGGGCTATTTTCCCCCGAACCACTGACAAAATCTGAGATAACACCACTGAGTTAATTCATTATTTCAACACTTGAGGTACACTATATTACATGATCGATAATACATCTTATTCAATCTGCGTTTGATGCTTTGCATGTGTGTGTTGAACAATCTATGCCAAAATTAACGTCTCCACCTTCGCGTCCGATTGGCTGAAATAAAGTAACAATAGAATATTAAAGCACTACAAAAGTTGAAGTTGTTTACCTCCTAATTTCATATTCAACTTTGACCTAGCTACTTAAAGTTGCAAAATAAGTCTTCATGTCTTCACAATCTAAAAAAAAAAGAAAGTTATGAAAATTTTATTCCTTTATTTCTATTCTTGTCCGGACCAAACAAGTAAGAGAGAGAGAGAGAGAAAAGTTATATCGATTTTCTTCAATGTGCTGAATTCATAACGTTTCCCAAAAAAGTAATGTGTGCAGAATTCTGTAAGTCCTGCTTGTCTTCGCCTATTCTTTTATATATATATATATTACTTGTTCCATGTTCTCTGTCTCTATTTCTCTCTCCTTCAAGGATAATAAGGAGAACCCCATGAACAATTCATATAACGGCGTGCATGTTTGCACAAGAACCTTCGGTGTGCGTAGACGGTAAGTAAATGTAAGTGCCCCCAAGTCGTCGCCCTATTGTCAGAAGATACATGCAATGCTCTTCGCTTTCTCTCGCTCTGTCTCTCATATTATATATGTATATTATATATATATATATATATATATATATATATATATATATATATATATATATATATATATATATATATATATAAGTGTGTGTGTATGTATTCTACACAAATGTAAACATCTGTATAGAGGAGAAACTTTAGCTAGGTTAGTTTCTGTTTCGTTGATTCACTTAAGGATCGTGCATCTTGTTCTGCCTCCAAGGAACAAAGGAGTGACCTCACTTCTTAAACGTATGCTACTTAAAGTTCACTTGCCTTTGTTTTTCTTTTCCAGTAGTATTATCGCAATACGTAGTACATAGGATATTCTCCACAGGTTTCTCAGAAAACGTACATTGTCAGTCACTACAGTACAAACAGTTCCACAATGTAGGCGTGTTATTGAAGTTTTGTGTATAACTATTCGTAATACATTAAATTAAACAATGGAGTTAGTCATGTCGAAGTGGCATTATTATTATTATTAAACCTTTTACCAATGATATAAGTGAAATAGTCTTGTAATAGCGAAAAAATTGAATTCACTATTTCAACGGATTAACATGTTAAATGATGTTTGTACGTCAAGGGAGCTTCGATTGGGTGCTATCAGTGTGTTTATTTGTCCATAGAATATATAGTGACCGAGAGTTAACATAATCAAATACAGAGATCAAAAATAGAATGAAATATTGGAGTTTAACTTCCAACGATTATGTCCTTTAGGGTAAAAGGAACGATGATGAAGGCAAGTGAGTGATGATGGTAGAACTGGTGGATGAGAAAGTGGAAGGAAACAGGAGTATCCCGAGAAACCCTACGAGCACGATATTGTCCACTGCAAACTTACTTGGCCGGGGAACGAACCAGGAACCCCACGCACCAGAGGTAAGCGCTCTGCCACTAAGCCGCTGTGTCCCCCAATATAGACATCAAATTTCAAAGTTAAGTATTTTATGGAATTCCTCATAAAGGAGTTTCCGTATTCTCCTCTCTTTCTTCTCGTACAAACTCAAAAATTAGAATTGTTTACTGCTAAACAAAAATTTGAAAAGTAACATTTTCTCGAAATTGAAAAACTATTTTTTTCTAAGTACACAAATTCGTAATTAATTAAATTAAGAGCCTTATCTTGTCTTTTGTCTGAGTTTTCTGTATCTTTAGCTGCATATAGTTAAAATAGGTTAGGCTTCATTTGAGAGCGCTGTTAACAGTAAATTTTCCGTATTCGGTTAATTTATTGACATGCTATACATCAGTTCTTTCTGGTAATTGAATTAATTAATCTACACGTAATTTTCTTTATGCTGGTCCTTTTCTATCTTTCCCGTCTTCTTGCCACGTCAATTACATATTACTATACACCCATACAAACTGCATCAAGAACTGTCTTCTTCTGAAATCCATCCATACTCAGCTCATTTCACACTACACCCAACGAGATTCCTATGTTGCTATTAACCTGTTTCTAGCAATTTCTACAGCTTTTTAAGCGTTACTAAGTTGCTATTAATAATATGTACAGGAACCGAGATAAGTATTCGAACATAAACATGTTTACTAGTTCTATCGTTTCCATAGTTATGCAGAGATAGTAGGCATAACTACAACTGGTTACAAAATAAAGTTGAGTCTTCTACTAAACATATAAACTCATGAAAACCAACTGATACTTACTTCCACTACCAAAGAGAACGAAAATAGCTTGTTTACATATGGACATAAGCATTCAAACAGAGAACAGCCAGTATTTAGTTATCATTATCTTTTTATGAATTACTACCGATAGTCTTTTGGACATTGACTGTACATGTTTTTCGATGACTGCAGAGTCCATATTTCTTCACTTTGTTTGAAGTTCTTTCAGATGGTCTTTACTTCTGATGTGATGTTTCCTAATACGATCTTCGAGTTCATCCCAAATGTTTAATATAGGATTTAAATCCGACGATGTGGCGGTGTCTTCAGAGTGTTGAAAGTGTTGTACACAATCCGAAGTTTCACAATTTCCGCAGTATGTTTTGGATCATTGTCCTGTTGGAAGTAACAATCATTTCCCAATGCCAGTCTCACTGTACTCTTCTTAAGATTGTTTAAGAATCCTCTTGTACTCAAACTTGTCCATGATCCCATCTATGAACACCAGTTTCCCAACGCCTCATGAAGCCTTACAGCCCATACCCTCACACTACTGCTTCCGTGTTTTACTGTAGCTACCATGTTGTTAGGTTTCCATTCTGTATTTGGGAGCCTCCACATTGAGAGCAGAATTTGCTCTCGTTCTACCACATAACGTGATTCCAGAATTTTGTTGGTTTCCTCACATACTGGTTATCAAATTCTAGACGTTTTTTCCTGATTCACACGATTGACCTATGGTTCCCTTCTGGAAACACGGGCACTGTAACTTGCACTATATAGAACCAGTTCAACTGTTCTTGTGTGCAACACTGTGTCAGAAAATTGTTCAAGGCTTCCTATAATTTCAGATGCCGTCACTCTTGGATTCTGCCTCACCATTTTCAACGAACTTAAAAAGTTCGTTACTGAATTCTCTATGTCTGTCTGTCTGTTATTTGCAATTTTCTTTTCAATTTTCAGCCCTCCATTCGAAAAAGCATGAAAAACTATCTGAGAAAGTGATGGAATTATTCGCGTCACTCTTACCGTTCCCGAGATATTGGCGAAAAAAAAATGGACGGTTTCTGGAGATTTAAAGAGCTATATCTCGGAAACCGTAAGTTATAGAGAAATGATATTGGTCTTAATTAATACATAAGAGGATGATAAACATTTTGGAGCTAAATAGTAACCGGTGACCGCTGGCTAACTGGCCACCGTTTCCCAGATATTGGCCAAAATAATTCGAATTTCGGGAGATTTGAGGAGCCATATCTCGGGACAGTAAGTCATAGATGATATTTTGCGAATTTTTGCGAGAAAGAGAAGAAAGTGCGGATAAAAAGAATAGAAACAATCACAGTTATCGTTCCCGCTCCATCTCTCCATTCTTTTTAAGTTCGTTCTGGCAATGCTCTTGGAGCATTTTCAACTGATTATTTGCCTCCTGTCTCTAGAAGTAAGTGTAGTAGGAGTGCCACATCTTTGCTTATTCACAACCTATTAGTCTGTTTGAAGCGCCGAATGATTAGGAACACCGTGGGTTTGTTTCTACTGGCTGCACTGGCAATTTCGGAGAGGGATTTGTGTTGTTTGTACAGATTAATTACAACATTTCTCTCTTCCACCGTTGTCTCCTTACCTTTATGCCCCATTTCACTTGTGAATACTTACTATTGCACCACAACCGCAACCTGCTGTTGCGAGCCACAGCATGAATACCATAATTACTCTATAATGAATACAATGGCTGTGTGGTGAGGGCATAAAGCATGCATCCAATCATGTGTCTCGCTAGTCGTTTGGGTGCGTTCGAAAACATGTCGTATAAGTGGGACCGCGGAATAAATACAGTATAGATCTGCGCTAAATACATGCATTACGATATTTTAAATATAGTTTCGGAGAGACACAATGGTATCGTTTATATGTTTACAAATTCTACATTATTAAGTAAATATTACTATGTTTATAATATGTACAATGTAAAGCATTACGGTATACTACTGTCTGCCTCTGTATATTTTCAAATTTCTTCATTAAAAGATACTAACATTTTTGTTAGTATAACATTGTTATTGACATTTTGGTAATCACATTTCATGAAATCCATATCAAAATGTTCATAATATTTTTGTTATTTACAACGGTTTTGTTATTTTGTCGGTATAAATCTAAAAAGGGACAGGCTTCAGAACGTTGTCTTCTTTCCAACTTAGGTATTAGAGTAGGTATTAGAATACTGATCGTTGATGAGTATAAGGCTCGAAAGCAGACTAGTTCTTACTAGTGTATTTATGTAATATATTCACATTTGTAACGCAGAAAACCTTAACCTACAATAAATATTGGCAGAACGTTAGACTTCTCTTGACCATTTCTATTTCCTGAGATAGAGGCAAGAAGAGTTTCTGTGTCTCCATTTGGGCAGGTCGCTGGCGGTAATCCTATTTCTTGTTTGTCTGCAATTTCCTTCATCTCGTTAGCCGCTAACAAACGAGGCTTAAGGATTTATCCAATTTCACACCAAACATCACTTGCACTGCCATCTGGTGGGAACTACACGAATTCAACGTTGCATACGAATTCTTCGTTTCTTGATTCGGAAAATTTAATTATGACGAACTAATGTTTCAAAGTGGAATACGATGTAAATGTTAGCGCGCACGGATTTCATATTATATAATCGACAATAATTTACATACTGCTCTAGATCAATATTATAGCGCTCGCTTTTGATGTGGGTAATTCCATTCTCGATACGGAGAAATAAGTTCTACAGAACATTTTTAATTATATTAATGTAAGAAAAGAAATGCGGTGTTGTTAAAAAAAAATCTTGAACTAAGTTGTAAGAACTAATTAAGTCTCTTTAAAGTATTTTGTTTTATATGGCCTTATATATATATATATATATATATATATATATATATATATATATATATATATATATATATATATATATATATATATATGTGTGTGTGTGTGTGTGTGTGTGTGTGTGTTTCATCGGGAGCGAAAGGACACAGCAAACGACTTGGAGCGAGGATCTAAACGATAATAACTGAACTGAAAGCACAGGCGGATCTAAAAGGTAAAGACTGAGGTGGGGGGCAACCAGAACGCAGACTATGATAGGCATATGATTTTACTATTAAAACTTTCAAAAATCTATAAATAATAGCTTTAATTATTTTTGTCACTCAAAAAACTGGGGGGCCGAGACCCCCCGGTCCCGGACTAGATACAACTCTGACTCAAAGAGTGACTTACATTCTACATAAATTAATACACATAGACTATTAAAATTCCTATTTTTCGGTCCTTCGAGGTTCGACTTTTCGATACCTTTTTCACATCTATTAGTTGTATTAAATAAGTATACCGGGTGTATCAGAAGTCCTGGTTCACAGATCAACTCCGTTATAAATAAAATTGGGGTGCTTTTTAATCTAAAAATGGTCGATTTTTTAAAATCATATTTGGGCTCTACACCAGTAAACTGCAATACGTTGAATGAGAAAGTAACGTTTCCATTTCAGCAGGCTGTTGAAAAAAAAAAGAAAGAAAAAAGAAAGAAAGAAAGAAAAAGACAATGTATGGACATGCAAGAATGAAACGGGGAAAGTGTATATTGTAAAGTGAGGGAATCTAAAATATTTATAATGCTGTAATTTCAGCAACAATACTGTATTACTATTATGGTGAGGGCTCAACGGAATATTCTGCTGAACTGGCAACGTTGATATTTTTTATTTAACATACGACATAATGTGGAGTCTAAGCGACTGATTCAATTGGAAAAGTTAAGCCACTTTATATTGAAACTTTCCTCTCTTTTGATTTTTTTTCGTTCAGGATAACTTTAAAAAGGCATCAGTCACAGTAAGTATAATTTTATTGCTTAAACAAAGGTGTTATCTCATGCGACATAATACAACCCCTTCAAAAGTTCTATTCTACTGCTCTAATGTAAAATGCGCGCGCTTTTAGTGCACAACACCTTGGGTTCGATTCCCGTAGAAGAGTTTTGAAATTTGAAAGAATTACGGTAGTTTGGAGTCCACCTTAACCCGCAAATCCACGTACCTTAGACCCATAGCCTCGGTGCTGAAAACAGACACTGAACTACAACAAACAAGCAAGCACACGAACAACTGAAGAACCGAGATTATTCCTATATATACCGAGATTATTGACTTTGTAATGTTAAATATCAACTCAGTTATAATACTGTAGCTACTGGTTCTAACAGTGGAAAAAAATATTTTAGTACTTCTTAAAGATTTTCATTCCCAGAAAAATGGGTAATTCCTAGAAGATTAAGCCTTTATTGTCAACAATACATACGTATAGATAGATCAAGCATGCTGTATTTCCGCTAGTAGTTTCAGCACTGTCTCCAGTGAGTTCCAAAGACATAACCTACATAATGGACCTTACAACTGTTATGGTTTGCACTGACATATAAAATGTTACAATGGATGAGAGAATTGCATATTTTTTATTTAAATTTCCGAGAAAAACTAAGTTTAAAACTCAAATGGATCAAAGATAAAGAAACGTATCTACATGGAATTAAAGTCAAACGTACAGCGGTCTTTTTTTTTTTTTTTTTTTTGCTTACCTAGCAGACATATTGTCGAGAATTGGAAATAAAAAGTTTTCGAATCGTGCATTTAGGTTAAAATTGGAAGTGGCGAATTTGCTAGACTCATCCATTTGGAAAATTTGTAAGATTATTAGATGGAAAGGGTAAATCCAATATTCATAGAAACTGAAGATAAAACCAAGCCTTTTTGGATCAAAAGATCCAATATATTTCATTCAATCAAAAATTTTCTTGTTCGCCTTATATCTGGAGAATTACATATAGTGTAACCAAACCCAAACTATTAGGGCTACTTAACTCAGTATGACGTGCTATTCCGTAGAAAATACGAAAACTCGATTTTTAGGGGCCGTTCAAAAAATTTCCGCCTCTGATCCAAAAACTAATTTTTGGCCAAGGTCTCAATCTTTTAATGCATTTTTGATCATTCCTAAAATTCTTATTCAAGATCACAAACTTTTGATCTATTTTTTGATTGTTCCTAAAATTGTTGTTAAAAGCAGTAATATTATCTAATGTTGTTCATCTTATATATACATTATCTAATTTAATTTTGATTATTGAATTATCCATTCCTGGCCAGCATAGGATTAGACACTGTCCCAACTGCAATGAGAATTATTTAACTTAACAACTCCATCCTGTATATGGATATTAAAAGACAATAGAAATTGAATCCTAAAGTTTTACGTCCGAGGTTATGGCGGTTAGGCTAAAGGAGACTGTGATGAGAAATGAATGAAATGATGGAATGAAAAAGTGGGAGAATCTCGAGAAATTCCATGGAATGAAAAAAAGTGGGAGAACCTCGAGAAATCCATGCAGACGGTGTTTGTCCACCACAAAGTTCACTCGGCGCTAGTTTTGATCGAACCAAGGACCCTATGCTCCTGAGGTGAACGCTCTTCCACTGAGCCACCGCGGATATAGAGCATACCATAAATCAGAAGCCATAGGAAAAAACATCTCTATGTATGTAATAGAATTAGTGTAAAGTATATAATTTACTTCTTGTGTTATAGGTACAAGTAAATGATAGTGTGGGACAAACGTCCTTAATTTTCATCCTCATTCAATTTTTACCTGTAGGGTATACTGAAATTCATACTCAACAAACTGAAGTTTCTGAACATTCTTCATCTTAAAGAACGTATCGTGTATGCATGTCAGGAAATGCAAGTGCGTAACATTCATTAAGTGATAGAAGAGTGGTGCTTCCAGTTGAACCGTGTCCAATACAGAATAGTTCCTTAGTGATTTGCTCCTACGGATTCTGACTCATGCGCCCTATAGATGATAAAAAAATGAACTAAATAAATATATATACCAAAATATATGTGGCAGACGTTGTGTATAGAAAGCGTAGTTTAATCGTGGGAGTAATAAAGAGAACAGTATTTCTATAAATATAATAAAATGTTGAGCAATAAATCGCAACATTTGTTTATAAATTACTCCTACAGTAGATTACTAAGCCATCACAATAACAAGAAAAATGAAATGAAATCTTTGAGTTTTACGTCCCACGGTTATGCCGGTTAGGCTAAAGGAGACGGTGATAATGAGAAATGAGTGAAATGGTGGAATGAAGAAAGTGGGAGGAAACGGGAGAACCCCGAGAAAACCCACGAGCACGGTGTTTGTCCACCACAAAGTTCACTTGGCGGGGGCTGGGATCGAACCCGGGACCCCAAGCACCAGAGATGAACGCTCTACCACTGAGCCACCGCGCCCCCCACACAATAACAAGAATAAACACTGATTACATATAATATGGTCTTTTTCGGAACCATCTCTAAGTTGGTGAATGAGTGATTATGTCATATTTGTTAATTGATTATAAGTTTTTCCACAACTTAGCAAAGCATTGAAGACGTAAAGATGGAATTAGGAGAAGAGACCACCTGCCTGAGATGGAAGATATTCATGGATGGTAATATCAAGTAAGAAATTAATACATATGTCAAGTAAAGTAACATACTGGAGTGCATTCAGGATGAAGAGTTTCATAGTAAAATGTCATAATATTTACAATGAATATATTCTGCCGGTTTGACATATGGATCAGATACATAGACAATAATAATAAAATCAGATATGCATCGTCTGCAAACTATACAGCGAAGCATAGAAAAATGTACGCTAGGTGGGGAAAGAATTGCATAAAGTAGAAAGATGATAGAAATGACGAGGATTATTGTGAAAATAAAAGGCACTGAAGTGGCGATGGGCTGAACGTATTGCAAAAAGAAATAGTGATCTGTGGATGAAAGTAATTCTTTACTGCGTTCCAAGAGAGAAGAAGAGACGTAAGAAATGTTTCTTCATACATGATGCTGTGGCGAAATCAAAAAGCACTGTAGAGTAACGTGGAGGGAAATCGCTCATGATAGATGCCCAAGAAATGTGGAAACGAGTTGAAGAACATTCATACAGCAATGGATTGGCAGTAGTGAAGGATGATGATATTTCTATTGTGAGAATTGATTAGTAGGCATATAGGAAATTAATGTAGTCAACATGGTGAGGGGATAACTGTGTAGAGCGTAATATCTATGTTTTAATCTAATTGAAATACGTAGCCTAAACATGAAAGTTGCGGTCTATGTGTTGAAAATTATTTTCTTAGCACCCTCATTATCTTAATGAAAAGTAACATACTATCTTATTAGTCAAGTCACGTAATACACAAACCATAAGGAAATTTCTGTATTGTACGCAAAGTTGTCCATACCTACTTGTCTTTTGAATCTTTTCTCGTGACTAAACTTAGACGAAACCAAGCTTTTAACTTGTCTCGCACGTCTTACCGTACGCTCAGATGGATTAAACCATTTAATTTCCGCGTTTAAACTTATCCCAAGTCCCAAGGCATGCATATTCAACAGCTCCGTGTGAAGACGACAGTGGGTAAACGTAGAGCTGTCGAGAAATCTTAGAAAGATCTTATCCCCGGGTTGCGGTTTGTTTTTCTACCTTCATTAAAATATCTTCTTTACAGCATAATGCTGGCATTTATGCAACATTACAACAAATTCAAATAAAGTGTATTTATTCAGAGTGTAATTAATTACAAAACGCGAAAGGGCATAAAATAGAACAGAAGAAATACTGTCTACTATACTCAAATATTCTCAGAGCTTAAGGAAAACCTTGGAATTATATACAAAGCTAGAATGAATTTCTTGATTGCAATAAAAACAAATAATCCTTCATAGATTTTAGAAAATTTTTATTAAAAGTACAGACAGTACTTTTATCTGTACTTTTCTTGTTGGTACTTCGCGGCAGTCAAATTAACGTTGGTATGAACGTTGGCAGGCCCGTAGCCAGCTCGAAAATTTAGGGGCGGGGGCCCGATCCAAAAATATTAGTTCATTCCATATTATAGTTCATTTGCAAACCTACCGTGAAAATTTTAGAGGGGGCCAGTAAAAATTTAGGGGGGCCGCCCCCTAGACCCCCCTGGATACGGGCCTGAACGTTGGTATCAATGACCTCATAATGAGCTACTGCCGAAGTTGCTCCCAACGGGCGAATATAGCGATATATTGACAAGTTCATCGTTTCATTATGAACATACAGTTTATTCATCCAATCAGATCCTTTCATCACAGCGTTGATAACGCAATTGAAAGCGAATTGATGAATACGAGAGTGCAGCGCTGAAAGTCAAACGTCAATCCGGATGCCTCGTGTAATAAATAGCAATCAGTGATTTTTATTTATTTATTTACTGCGAATATGTAAAGTTCTAATCCGAAATTTGATGGTCAATAACTCCAAAACAAAGATATACAAAGGATCGTATACGTATTAGGGCCTAATTATCTATTAACTACCCTAATGTCAAGTGTAGTAAGGAGTGGATGAGGTTTGTAAATTCGCGTACGATATATTCCATCCTTGTCGTTTTTTTTTTTTAAATAATAGAAATTTAATAAAATATTATAAGAGAGGTAATTGAAAATAGATTCACTATGGAAGCTAGTACTACGGCATTACTACTAATAACAGCATTCTTATCATACCCCGACTAAAATGACTTGATTTCTAGTTCAAATAAAATTATAACTAAATATGTCTCAACAAAACTGCAAACCCAGTGAAATGAGGAAGGCAGTACCTAGAAATGATTCACTAACTGTTGTAAATATAGGTACCGGTATATAGCAATAGAGCGTTGTGTTAGTATATTACTTCTTATACAGTTTCAGCATCACATATAGTAAATTATTGCTACCGAGCTTTAGTACTACTAATATTAGAACAACGACGTTCGCTGATGGTACAGCCCATGAAGAACAAACAATCGGCAAGATGGCGTACACTCATCTTGATGATATGCAATTGGCATGTCGGCTCAGTGTCAATTATTATTCCATACGTTCAAGATCGAAGTTTAATATTTGCACTGCTCAATTGCCTTAGGAAACTAGATTAACACCAAATTTATACGAATCGAACCCGAGCCCACACAGATGGATAATAGTGTCGCGTAGTAGTACCCTATTGTGAAATATAGCTAAATAAGATGCAAGCAATATCTGAGGAAGTATTAACATCACAAAAACTTGTATAAATAAAACAACAAAAGAAAAATACCGGCACTCGCTTTTTCAAGGGGATGAAAAATTGAAATATTTGTATACGCTACAAAGTGCCAAAAACATGTTACAACGGAAAATTTAACTTCCAAACACGAGGATACCATTTTGTAGACTAAAACGCAATTAAAAAACAGCCAATTATACATGGTCATTCAAAAAGAAGGAACATATTTAAAATATTTTTTTTTCTAATGAACGACAATAGATGAGCATACGATGCATGACTGGATAGAGGAAAGTTAACTTTTATTTTATGCATTCAACATGAGTACCATTTGTTATGCGACAAACATCGAATGCATAGTCAATTTCTTGTCACACACCAATTAACTGGTCCATAGTTATTGAACTCATTGCTGTAGCAATTTGTTGTCGCAGATCTTGAAGAGTAGCAGGCATAAGTGGCGCATACACGCTATGTTTTATGTACTCCCTTTTCGGTTATATGAAATTTGGTAATCCTGCCATTTGTCGTCACATCATCTTAGCCTATCCTAAGCAAATTTTCTTCGGTGTGGTTTTCCAACTACCGTTGTATGCATTACTTGCGGTTTTTTTTTTTTTTTTTTTTTTTTTTTTTTTTTTTTTTTTTTTGCTGTGATGTACCTGCGTCTTGACTTCATTATCCACACTATATTCAGTAACAAGGACATACAAAAAATAATAATGTTTCGTTCCACGTAACGAAGCTCTTCAATCATTTCTTCTTTCATAATGTTACAAGAATTTCTCTTTCCCTCTTGTTCATCTCTGCAAGTTTGACCTAACCTTTTACACCCATACAATGCTATAACCAAAGGCAAGTTTTTTCAACCTATTTCATATCGCGACTAAGTAATTTCCGAATTGCAGTACGATATTTAATTATTGCTGTTAATCGCTATGTGTGTGTAGCCTTAATTTTGAAATGAAATCTTTGAGTTTTACGTCCCACGGTTATGCTGGTTAGGCTAGAGGAGACGGTGATGATGAGTAATGAATGAAATGGTGGAATGAAGGAAGTGGGAGGAAACGGGAGAACCCCGAGAAACCCACGCACATGGTGTTTGTCCACCACAAAGTTCACTTGGCGGGGACTGGGATCGAACCCGGGACCCCAAGCACCAAAGGTGAACTTTCTACCACTGAGCCACCGCGGCCCCAGCCTTAATTTTGAATTTTAATATACTATTTTTATTATAGACCCTATTTGTTTTTCTCTCGTATTTCAATATGCAGTTTTCATCAGTTTGATCCGTCCTTTATTGCAATAGTTCTCTTTTTCACTTTACAATTTTCTATAATATTCATTGATGCACTTCAACGTAAATACCAGGGTCGTACCTACGGAGGGGTCCTTTGGGTCTACCTTATTCCCTCTGTTATTGTTATTGCTGTTGTTGTTGTTACTACACACATTTAACGTCTTTCACGTAACTGAAATAAACGTGAAACCTAGAATATCCCTCTAATGCATTCGGTACGAATATCGAATTATTATGCTGAAAGAATCAGAGCATGACAAAATGTTTCCGCGTAAACATTGCACTCGGCGTTTTAACAATTAGAAATGAGACAAAACACCGCAATTCCGCTTCGAGAGATAGATTTGTGATAAAAGCAAGGGTTCCGATGAATACTTTCTGTAATGAATGAGCACAACATAAAGCCTAAATGTGTGTAATAGACGCGGATGGTTCAAGATAAGATCCAAATTAACAAACATTTAATAGAATATTCTAAGGATCTTTATTACATTCCCACAACGAATTATTAAAGCTATTAATATATTTGTTAACGTGAGGCAGGGGCATAACTACAATGGAATGAGTGGATCAGTTGCTCCAGGGCGAACAGTGAAAGGGCGCAAGGGCGAATAAAAATACGGAAAACTCTTACTTATGCAAAGAAAGTTTGAAAACATTTCAAAAGGTACGCTTTGACTATTAGCAGTTAATTGGCAAAAGCTTATGCCGGGTGTGGATCCAGGAATTTTTGAAGGGGAGGGGGGAGGCGCAGATTTGAAAAATAAACTTGACACTTTTTCGATATTTGGTTCGCTAACTAGAAAAGTGGACTGCAGTGCTTCATAATACGTATTTATCTCCGCCCTTCTGGAGGTAGCATTGAGGAAAGCTATATTGTTCAATACGAGAGAATTCAGGATTACCATGAACTGGAAACACATACATTATCTGGAATGAGTGGAGAACGCACTCAGAGTCTTCCTTTGAGAGAAATTTTAAATCTTTTTTTTTTTTTTTTTTTTTTCCATAGCCTTTGAACAAGCGCTTCGTTAGGGATTAATTTAGATATTTTACTTCTTCGTGAAAGAGATAGAACAGCAAAGTAAAAGCCTCAAACCGAAAAGGCGATACAATAGACACTAGTTTAGACTGAATTGTATATGAAAAAGCAATCTTACAAACGAATAGTGAACTACTGTACGTAGAATCATGCTTTTCTTCCCTAATTATTTAGAAACAATTTTCTTCTTTCCTAAACATGTGTTTACTATGGAAATCTATACGGAACATATGTTATCCATATGTTACATAGTGCCTTTTCCTACTTAGATGTTACTAATGCCGCTGCAGATGTCTGACATTTAACAGTCTTCCGTATGTTATATACGTCAGCTATATAGTATACAGGGTGTTTCAAAACAACATCGAAAACGTTTGGGAAGTGATTCCTGACACCAAAATGAGACAAAAAGTATAGACCAACCTGGGTGCACAAATGCTTCCTTTCGAAGTTATAGGCTGCCGAAAACATGAAAAACATGAACTTTAAAGTCCATAGCTCCAATACTGGGAGACCTACTGTAGTGGGGTCAAGACTTCACTTAGGAACTAATTTGCGCCCTATTCGAAAATCCATGTTTCAGAATACTAAGGTACTCACGCAACAATTTTTACAGAGGCAGTTTAGCTACTGGCATAAAATTTGGAAAAATGAAAATGAAATCTTTAAGTTTTACGTCCCACGGTTATGCCGGTTAGGCTAAAGGAGACGGTGATGATGAGAGATGAATGAAATGGTGGAATGAGGAAACGGGAGGCATAAAATTTGGAGTACTCGGCAACTACTTCTATAAAAATTGTTGCAGAAGTGCCGCAGAATTCTGGAACATGGATATTTGGAAAGGTCACATATTACTTCTTAAGTGAAGTTTTGAGCCGACTATTAGACCTCCATAGTTTTGAAGCTATGGATCTTTGAAGTTCAATTTTTCATGTTTTCGGCAGCCTATAGCTTAACTCCGAAAGGAAGTATTTGTGCACCCAGGTTGGTCTATACTTTTTGTGTTATTTTGGTGTCAGAAATCACCTCCCAAACGTTGTTTGTGTTGTTTTGAAACACCCTGTATATAACCATCTGTATGTGAGATCAGTTCTTTCTTTCATACGGAAAGTATGTATAGGGGGAACACTTATACGAAAATATTATAAAACATATGTTTTCAGTTATACGTTTGTGCAGGATGTTACATTTACTCGTCTGTTTAGTCCAAAAACCATCGGATTTACGCATAGAGAATATAACTTACGTTTTTACGTACACCACATACATTTTTTTTCTGTGTCGATTTCCTCTAAAATTACGGATCTACATCCATCCATGTCACTTTGTTCACCTTAATTATATTAAGTACCCCTTTCAGCACTGAGGCTATATGAGACATGGACGTACGACTAACGTGGAATCTAAAAATATCAACCCCAACCGGAAATCTACTATGGGTGTTTAGTCCCGAAGGTGCGCACGCCTAACGTATAACTAAAAGGAGCTGTATCATCTTGGAATAATTTTCCGATTACGTTTAATATTTTATGTATTACTGTAAATAACAAAAACAAAAGACAATTTTGGATAGAGATCATTTAATCATTTTTAAAAATTCAAAATAAGCACGAGTTTCAAGAATTTTCATAATTTATTTCCCACAAATATGACGTCATAAACACCATCTCCACATCACACACTCATAAAGAAAGGCCTACAAGCCCTTATTAGTATACGTATTTAATCGTAAGTTGCAATACTAAGGAAGAAATATTAATATAAAATAGAAATATTACCTTCTGGAAGGGTTCTATAGAATTTTTATTAAGACTACCAAATGGAAAGACCAATTCATTTCAGATATTTTTATGGGGACTTAAGTTCCGTTAAACGTTGGCACAAAGTAACTTAACTCAAAATAATTTACTAATATCAATGGAATTGCAATAGCCTTCAACCTACTAAGGAAAAAGTATAAGTATATCCTAAGATGAAAAGAATCTAGGAAATAAGAGTTTATAAATGAGATGATTTATTCTTCGACAAGTTTTTTTGGACAACAACAATTACCACTTTGTTTATATTTCAGCAAATATATGTATATTACAAACAATGTTGTAACATAGCATAAGAATATATTTCCTATTTTTGTGTATTTTTCTGTACTCATTTTTTTCTAAGATAATAGTTGGGTACATTTTATTCAGTATGATTTTGTTCATATTTCATAAATAAACATTTCATTAGAATTCTACGAAAAGGACATTTCATTTGATATTATTATTATTATTAATAATAATAATAATAATAATAACAATTAATAATAATAATAATAATAGATTAGTGATGAATTTAAGCTTTATTTATGTGAGGATTTTGGAAGTTAGCAATTTTTTCACATCCAATTATATAAGTGAATCTTTTTTTAATGTTAGTAGAAATTCATAGTAACTTTTCTGTCACGGTCCAATGAACAATAAGAGGGTTGAACGAATTATTTATTGATTTAAAAGTGGTAGGAAAATTAAGGCAGAAAACACTAGAAAACAGTTTTTTAATAAGGATAAAGTCAAACTAAAATTTAATCACAGATAATGTCAGAAAAATAAACACACTGCTGAACAAGACTGTACTTATTTAATATAAAAACACATTTACACATGACGTTTCGATCTTCTAGCCAAGATCCTCATCAGAGTGTACGTCTGATGAGGATCTTGGCTAAAAGATCGAAACGTCACGTGTAAATGTGTTTTTATATTAAATAAGTACAGTCTTGTTCAGCAGTGTGTTTATTTTTCTGATTTTATTTGCAAGACGTTGACTATGAGTGTGTGTCAGATAATGTCAATATAGATTTATGCAATATTGTATAAAATTATATAAATAAAGGGCCGTAAACTGAAAATTGTTCTTTTAGTAGCGACTTCTAACCCCCAATCTGTGAACTCGGATGTGCCACAGGGGAGTGTACTTGGACCTCTGCTATTTGTCCTGGATATGGACGACCTCTACTCACACTTATCAACTAATGCTAGTGTTTTTTTAGTTTTTGAGCATGATTGTAAGTTATACAGAGAAATATCGTATTTCCATGATGCAATGTCCTACTAGAAGACATAAATAACGTTATAGGGAGGTATGAAATGGGCAATTGAAACTTTAACAACATGAAATGTGACAGTATTACCATTACTCTGAGAAAGTCCCCTGCTCCTTCCGAATACCATTTTAATGGTTCCTCTATGACACATTCTGCTAGTCATAATGATCTCAGTGTGCTCTCTGACACAAAACTCACGTTCTTTGATCACATCTGCTCAATAGTTAAGAAATCAATGCATATGTTGGGTCTTCTTTGCTGATTTACTGAACTAAGCACTGTGGCATCATTAGCAAAATTCTATAAAACTCTAATAGCGCCCAAGATCGAATACTGCTCTCCCATATGGGCCATGGAAGCACCTTTACATCTCTTTAGACTTGATTCTATTATCAATTTCGTTATTGCTATAGTACGCGTCCGTGTTTTTGCACTTTGGATATTACCTAAGGAGGAACTCTTACGATATCTTAATATCTACCCTTTTAATACGCAGAAATATCTCTGACCTGAATTTTTATCATAAAATAGTTAATGGGAACTTAAGATTGGAAACCTTCCTTCAAGCATTATCCTTATGTCTCTCTTCCCGCAAAACCCGGAATATTCATCTATAACATCTTCTCCGACACAGGTTGGCAATTATACAGAGATCCCTTTCTCACGGAATATAGAACTATTATAATCATCTAGCAACTGGTGTGGACATTTTTTCGAGTTACCCTGTGTTTGATACAACGCGTGTTGTCCAAATAATACCGGTATTACTTTTGCACTCTTTGTTGATAGTGTTGTAGTTGATTCTTTATTTCAATTTTTTCTTTTCCCTGTTTAATATTTTTCTGTGTAAAATGGCAAAATTATACTGCATTTGGGAATTTGTTCAATAAATATATAAATCATGACTAAAAGGGTTTTTCATCTTGTACACCCCTAGAGATTAACAATAATTCTATGATAGGGAACCATTTCGGGGAAAATATCTTTAGATAGACTAAGAAAAAATTCCAAGTATGATATAAAGCATGATACTCCGTATCTTGAAAACGGTTAAGGAACTAAAGACCATGCCGCGATTAAATTCAACGCTTTGATAAATTTCTAATTTCTCTTTTTTACTAACTTGAGAATGCTAAATATAATGAGTTGTTTTTAAATATATCCGCCCATGAGTTCACGAAATAAATAACTTTAAAATTTGATAAAATCCCACATTTGAGATCACTTTTCTAGGAACCTCACGGACGCGTAAGTTTAAAAGTGATTTAATTAGATTCAGCCTCCTCAAATTAGTAGTATTAAAAATGCAATTAGAAATTTATTTAAGTGTGGAACTTTTCAGAGTGGCATGTTCTTTAACTTTTTATTAATTAATAGTTTTCTCACGAGGCAGAATCCAATGTAAAGCTCCTTACTTCTATGGTAACAAGCGTTCAGGTTTCTTAAATAACGGAAGTTAACCTTTTCTATTAATAAGGTAAAAAATATAAAAATTGAAATTTGACGTTTCCAGTTTTACATCCCACTCTTATGTTTATAGGCTATAGAGACGAATTATTCCTGAAAATGTAGTGATTGTTAAATCATTGTTGGAATTAGAATACAGGAGGAAATTGAAGAAATAATGAAATTAAATCTGTTAAGTTTTACGGGCCCATGGTTATGTCGGGATGGCTAAAGAGGATGGTAATGACGACAAATGAATGAAATGATGGAATGAAGAAAATGGGAGGAAACGGGAGAACCTCGACGAAACCCACAGTGTTTGCAAACCACAAAGTTCACGTGGCACGAGTTGGGATCAAACCAGGAAGTCTATCCATCAGAGGTGACCGCTCTACCACTGAGCCACCACGACTCCGAAATGGGAGAACTATGAGAGTATGCATTAGAGGTCTGCACGGGCTGGAATATTTATCCCGAGCTTGTGTGATAATCAAATGAGCCCGAAATAAGCCCGAATTACAGAATTAATAATTAACGAAAAATTGTGTTTTTATTTACAGCAATTAGAGGTTTAATTTTGTAGTTGTGTTTTAAAACTTCTCCAGAAAGAACGGTCCAATAAATATCGTTGTACAGTATATTTACAAAGTTAGACCTGATGTGGCCCGAGAAATATGGTTGTATATTTAAATATTTATGGCCCGAGCCCGGCCCAGGCCCGAAGTGATATATGCTTTGAAGGCCCGAACCCGGCTCGCGGGCTGGATCGGGCTTAAGCCGCGGGCTCGGCCCGAGTCCGTGCAGACCTCTACCATGAATACATGATGTTCCCCACTAGAAACTACTTTGACCTGGAATCGAAGCAGAGACCCCCGATATAATATAAAGATAAGGGAAGAATGAATTTTTTTAAAAAACAACAACAACAACAAAAACTTACACTCTGTATTAATTTTCTCCTTGTTGGTATGTTAATAAAGCACATACATATAATTACCCGAGATAGGTCTATACAAACTCCGCCCTTCTTCCTTCTTGTGTTTACTAAATAATGCATAAAATATCTTGGTGTCGTCCTAATTCTAATGTGCTTGATATACCTATGTTGACAGTGGGCGTTATGAAATATGCACTGCATAAGTCGTTTTGATTCGACTCGAATTTTAAATTTCTCATCGTGCATTAAACAAGAAGAGAAATGATACACAACAAGCTAGGAAAATAAAATAATACGTCATATAACAGCAATTATAAACTGGAGGCACATTCTGTGTTTATTTTCTGCTGTTGACATGAGACAGTTCATGTTGTTTTAACATTAAACAGAAATTAGCAAAGCAATGTTTCCTTTCTGTTATCTCCACCCAATTGTTGTCTAAAGCAAGAGCCGTAAAATGTTTATAGCAAATATGAACATTATTATACGCTTTTTTACTACCACACCCTTCCAGTACTAAGGTGGTGTATGATACAATAATATGGGTAAATGTGTGCAAAATATTAGAAACATCGAGTTTCACATTATTAGAGAACATATCAAAAGCAAACGGGAGATGGGAAAGATGAGAGAACTTTAGAGTGTTAATGAACTATAGCGACAAATGTGAGAGATCACTCTCAACATAAAAATAAATCTAGTTCATATGAGCTTGTGAGGAAAAGTCTATTGTTTCAGACGTAGGGCGTCCAAAAGTGTGGAGTTCATATCATAAATTGCAACATGCGTTATTTGAAACATGAGGAACTGTGGAGTGGTGGTCTATATAGGCGGAAATGTAACACATATGCAATCCAAAAATGCATATTTCAGCATTGCACAATGGATGCGAAGGATTTTGCCACTGGCATAATTGGCAGACATGCTCCCAAAGAATTCCAACATAGGCTTACACGGGAGGGTCCAACAAGTTGTCGCTAAAATCAGATTGCCACATAGCACATCTGATAGAGCATCATGAGAAATGAACATTAGCAAAATTTAAGGTGCTATGGACCAGAAGGATAGGAGTTACGAGACTTCAAAATTTGAATATCCAAAAAATTATGTACGTTTAAAATAAATATCTTGAAAACCGTTAAAGCAATCAAAACAAAAGTTTCACAATATAATCAGAACAAAATGTCCTATCGAAAACCATAAACAGTGTTGCCAACTCAGCATAAAATATTTTGTTTGAAATAGTACCATATACAAATGTGCAGAGATTTAAAATGCACTATTATCACTAAACATAATAGTGAAGTGTAATGGTACAGTGTTGCACACTATTGGAACTACATGTGCTGAAAATGTACAATAGAGAAGTCTGATATGTGGCAACAACGGGTAATAGAGGAATGCTCTACAAACAAGTGAGGATTTTGCATTATACTTCGGTAGCTCCGATGAATAAGCAGACAACTCGCGATAACAAAATGATACACGCGAGGAAAGAAACACGTGTTTTCTATTTCTGTAAACTGGTTCTCGATCATCTTATATGTATTTGGAAGAGTACTTTCTTGGTTTTTGTCTTTCGTATTAAGTGACATATTCTTTTACTTCCTCTCCTACATACCATATGATTATGTTTGTACACTGTAATATTACCATATTCACATTGGAAATATAATTATTTTATTACTATCTCATTTCGCTTTTACTCGGCCAGGATAGCCGTGTTGTCTAGAAGACTAGACAACCGACATATTAGGCATCGCGGGTTCCAATCCCGCCTCGGACATGTTTTTGTTGTACTTTTCACCTTACATTTCATTGTAATCTTTCTTTTACATAGGAATTCGGATCCCACGTTACACTCCTATACCTAGGTATAGATTCGAAGCTGACACACGACGTAAAAATGGTATCATCCAATTTCAGTTTTCAAATGCATCAATATTTTGTGACACTCCTGACATTTTGCTATGTTATACTATCTGTGTTCTGCATTTAAACTAAATTCATAGTATGAGACCCAGATTCCTTTATTACCATCCGTTACCACATATCAAACTTCTCCATTGTACATTTTCAGCACACGTAGTTCCAATAGCGTGCAACACTGCACCATTAAACTTCACTGTTATGTTTAGTGATAATAGTGCATTTTAAATCTCTGCACACTTGTATATGGTACTATTTCAAACAAAATATTTTATGTTGAGTTGGCAACACTGCTTCACCTATGGCAACACTGTTTATGGTTTTCGATAGGGAATTTTGTTCTGATTATATTGTGAAACTTTTGTTTTGATTGCTTTAACGGTTTTCAAGATATTTACTTTAAACGTACATAATTTTTTGGATATTCAAATTTTGAAGTCCCCTAACTCCTATCCTTCTGGTTCATAGCACCTTAAATTTTGCTAATGTTCATTTCTCATGATGCTCTATCAGATGTGCTTTGTGGCAATCAGATTTTAGCGACAACTTGTGGGACCCTCTCGTGTTAGATTTAAAAGTAGGTTCGATGTAAACAAATGAAAGCTTGATAGCAGTAAACCGTCGGCGGAAATAACGCGCGGTACGATTTTTTTTTTTTTTTTTACAGTGTGGTATTTTTACGTATAAGCGTAAAAAATATATATCGTACATTGCAAACCTCTGAACACTAGGTAGAGACTTGCACGGGCCGAATTTTTCGGCCCGAGCCCAATGCAGCCCGAATGTACCTAGGCCCGGCCCAGTCCGGGCCCGAAAAATTTTGGAAATTTTCGGCCCGGGCCCGATAAATTTTAAAAGTTTTTGGCCCGACCCCGGCCCGATAATTTTTTAAAATATTATCTCGAGCCCCAATCTTTCTCAAAATTTAGTATTAAACTTGACCTAACCCTCAGAAACATTTTCTAAACTCAGGTTTACAACCTGACGCTTGCCTCCCGAATGATACCATAGCCTCCTAGAACTTTGCCTGTCATCAAGAGAACAAAAACTCCATTTCCTGTAACAAAAATCTAACTTAATTGATTTTAGCATGAAGTGACGATGGCAATATTGTTTAGCGACGAGCAAAGCTTTCCCACCCCTTCTTGTCATATTTTGGGTTGAGTGAAGATCAAGGTCAGAGCTCAATTTACCGCGCAATGCCTGCAATCCTCTGTAGTGAAAGTGGAGCCGCTAAGCAACACAAACTGTAAATAGCTATTGCATTCTTTGTAACATTATTCACGGGCACACTTCTTCAACGTTTGGCTTTATTCCAATTATCGTTTAACGAAAGTCAATATAATTATTAAAGAATTGCAATTAATCGGCCCCAGCCTGGCCCGACCTGAAGAGAAATCAGTGTCGGCCCGCCCAAGCCCGGCCCGTGCAGGTCTCTAACACGAGGAGCTGGTGGTTCCTAACTTCTGACGACGCATCCAGTTTCACTGCTGTCAAGATTGACTTTTGTCTACATTTGACCTACCTTTCAATCCGAACCAATCTGAGAATTCTGGTCGCAGCTTGTCTGGAATTATACCTTTGAGAAATTCTTTTACATCCATTTGTCATTGCTGAAACTAATCACACTTACACTATACATTTTTCTATAGCGTGTGTGTAACTTCCTTTACGCCAATTTGGACCGCCAGTCCATGGTGTCTAATGATTGAAAAAACACGTAGTTGAAATCTAAGTATATTTTCCAATCTTTTGGACGATCCTAGCTCCAAAATAATGTATTTCTCCCCATTTCATAGATCCATATGAATATTTTGACTTGGTTTGATGGGAGGAATCAATTCTTATAGTTTGTCAGTATGGTTCATTTGCACTCTGTATAAGAAAATAATTTTGTACGGTTACTATGGAGAAAACACAACAAAAGACTTTCATATTACATTGTGAAATTACGGTAGAATTCCAAAGTAGAGGGATTAAATATTTAAATCAGAAGTGGGAGGTGTATTAACTAAAAGCGCACGCGCTAATCATTAGAACTGTAAGGAGAGCGAACTACCTCCAATATTACTCCCAATCGACTCCAAACGGTACTGAGTAATGAAAAGATTCATATATTATTGATTTAAATGTTGGTGTTATTACATATTAATATTTCTGCTTCTACTTCGGTGCAAGCGGTTCCGGGTTCCATCCCCGGTGAAAAAGCATTGAAATATGAATTCATTAAGTGCAGCGTTTCAAAAGTAGCTTAACATGCATCCGTAAACATGCAATCAATATATCCTTTGTAAAAGCAACTCCTTTTTAAATATTTAACAGAATAAGTTACAAGTAACTCGCTACACTCCATATTACGTTTGAATAGGGCGATAATGATGTAGATCAGGTCTATTAAGCTCAGTATTTCAAGTTGATCAAACAGTCATTAGTGTACAAGAGTGCAGGGCGCGAAAAGAAAGGAATTTAATAATTATGTACTAGAAAGTGAGAAAATACATACAATCTTGTCTAATACTAAAGCTCTTTAAAAAATAGAAGGAATAAAATGAAATCTTGGTAGTTGATGAATAACAGTTGTTTCCTTTTTGACGCCTGGCATCTTTTTCCTGAAACAGCTTTCGGATCTCTGATGGCATGTTGCTCGGATTAGAGATTTTGAAGACAGAGGTCAAATGGATGTCTGGTAACCTAGATTTAAGTGACGACTGATTCCCTTTTATCAGTTAGAAAACTTATACGCAATATAAGTAAGATACATTAATTTTTTATTTTCTCGAAGTAAAGCGAGAGCCGCAGAAAAATGAATCAAGGGCCGCAAATTCGACATCCCTGACAGATCAAATCTATTGTTACGAGACTGAATCAGGGGCGGATCCAGGACTTACTTCTGGGGGGCGGTGGGTTGTAATACTACTACTTAGAGCTACTTTTAAGAGCTCCAAACTCTGGGGTGGATTTTGTTTATATTATGAAATAATAAAGTTTCCTCTTCTAGGGGCGGCGATCGCCCCAATCGCCCCCCTGAATCCGCTCCTTAACTGAATTGATATTAAAAAGCTTCTGTTTTTTTTTTTTTATTAACATCTATATTTATATAGGAAGCAGTACGACACTTCTATTACTTTGGGTTTTAATCATGGCCGTACCAAGAGACTTGCAGGCTCCTCGTAAATTTTAATGTTGGCCTCCCTCTTCTGATTTCTTACAACTGACAATTAACAATCCTGTTCTAATTCTCTTCAAGCCATTTAAAACGAAAAAGAAGCAATTTTTACTTTCGAGTGAAGATATGAGTTAAATGAAAGTGCTCTAACAGTAAATAAAATCATATTTTATATTCCAACGGAATTATATGATTGACGGCGAAAATTTTATTTTTAGATCTCCGTTAATGAAGTTGGAGTGAAAATAATATTTATCATGTATTTGAGTAAAGGATGTTGAAAATTGTTCCACGCATTATTCATCAACAGAGAACATAAATTTTCATTCCTTCCTGACTGAACTACAAGGTTCCTTCACTCCTTCAAGCTTCCTTTACTTCAGGTGAACTTGCTTATTTTCTGTACTTCTGAATTTACCCCATAAAGTGTTCAAACCCCATAAAGGGAATATTTCTATCCTACATGCTAGCAATGACTTGTCTTCAAATGTTATCTGGGAAAGTAATTACACTGGGTAGAAATATCGGTGTTATCGAAGGAGATAAAGAAAAAGGGATTTAGCACTTAAGGAAATTCGGCTTGAATACTTAAGATTTAAAAAATGATCTATGATTCTGTTTAGATGCTTTGAACAACTTTTCTTAATGGAAAAGAGAGCACATTTTCTCGCCGAATCAAAACGAAATAGATAGTACCTTAATCAGAAAGTCTGTAACAGCCTTCCTGATAAGCGAGAGTATAGGGATCGACAAAACTTTATAGTTTAACTATTTTACTAAAATGTTTTGAATTCATTTAATAAAATCTTCATGGTCTGCCGAAGCACTAAAATAGAAATTTGCTATCCGTCTCACATATACATTAATGATTTTAAGATACCAAGCAGAAGTACCTTGAGTTACGGTAATCAAAAGAATAGGCTGACCAGACAGATGCTATTGGCTAATTTATTTCCTACTGTTAATTCAGTAGATGTTTAACTGTATCACGTAGATAGGTTATCATCGAAAAATCTGCAACCTATTATGGATAAGTCCCAATACTGCACAAAAAAGTCTTGCATAACAACCAACAAGTTACGTACAATACGCTAACACGAATTAAAGAAAATAATTTTTAAGTTTCCATTTGATTTTTCTAAAAAGCAAATCGATCATAAGGACAACATGTATCGTATGCGATCGACAAACTCATTCAATTTTGATCAAACTTGGCTTAGAGTTAGATCTTAGCCTTCTTAGTACACAAGTGAAATATATTTTTAAATACTCACATTTTTGCAAAAAAAAAAAAAAAAAGTCTATTTAAAACAAGAATTAGAGGAAACAACAAATCCACTAAATTTTAAGTAAATGTAGTCTGCTTATAATAAAGTTTTGCTAAAATCAGTGAGACGAATTTTTTCACCTGCAATCAGGAAAATCAATACTACTGTAGTTGAAGTAGTATAAAGTATAGTACGGTACTTCATAAATGTGTAGCATTATAATAAATGACATGCAAGACTTCCATTTGCCAGGAAGAGTTCTTTAGAAACGGATGAAGTGTTACGAAAAAGCACTTTTTAAAATTTCGTTTTCCTTTACTGAGTGGAGAGTGTAATATGTCATTGAAATAAGTTCTTTTCACGGACGGCTTTTGCTATGTAGCACACGGGAACATATTACTTCCACTTCTCTCGTTCATGTAGACAAAAATAGAAAGAAAAGATCGCATCCATCAAAAGAGAAACTTTCAGGAGAATAGTGTTGAGGAGAGCCTCGGGCGTTGAGAGAACTACAATGACTTCCGTGCTACCACTCTTGAATGCATCCCTTGTGTTATACATTCTAAGAGTAAAATGGGTTCTATTTTTTTCCTTTTACCACTTTCTTCGCATTCAAGATTCAGTAAAATCTGATCATCAAAAGCAACTATAACGTGAAAGAACAAGCCGCTCAGTGTAGTTTTATACTGACTATATATACTGTAGTATAAAATATATTTCGTGCATTTTATGTTATTTGTAAGGGTTTTCAAAGGCGTATTGCTGGGTTTTCGTTGAGAACAGAAATTTAAATTTAGTAGGACGGGAGGTGGTAGGAAAATATAAGAAAACTTTTTCACTTCTGGAATACTCTTTCCATATCTCTGCATTCAGTCTGTTTTCTTAACATAGAAAAAAATCCTTAAGTGGTTTGTTTCACTCGTGAACCTGGAAGGAGGTTCCCGAACCTGGTACACCTGGTTGGAAGAGTACCTTAAGAGTCTGAAGAGTCGGTTGGAAGAGTCGCTTTTCCTAATTCTTAGTGTATGGCACATAAAAAGGTTTGCATATCGTAACGACACTATTTAATTATTTTTTTAAAAATCACGGATAACAATAGGATCTCCTTCTCTTGAAAAATATTGAATTATGTATTTGCAAATTTTATAGCTCCTCAAAATTGTCTCTATCTAAGAAACGTTCCAGGAGGTACAATATTGTAGCAGAGGGCAAATATTGCCTTAAATAATGTTGTGTTTTCCAATGATTGTGACATCACTGTAGTTAAGATTCATGAAAAATTTACCATCCCATACTTACAAAAAATCACTGTACATCAATTATAAAAATTCTCGAGGTAACTGCTGTAACACTGTGCACAAAATTCTGAATTTGCTGAGGATCACTTACACAATCCCAGCTCAATCTTAACTTAATACAAAACGGAATGAGAGAGAGGCATTTTTAAGTTGAATTTGTAAAAAGAGCATTATACTCTTTATGTAATTTATTGGTATTTCTTATTGCTCAACATTGCATAAATAATTATGCATCCATTCAAAATATATAAAACATGTTCAATATATTATGACAATAACGACTAGATCGATATATACTAAACAAACATTTCTCATATTCTATGACTCATTGATTTTAATTTTTCTTAAAACTACACTTAAAAAACCGTTACATATCCGAATACTTATATACTGATGATCTATCACTAAAAATATACTATCTAAACTTACACCTTATCTCGTACAACCATTTGCGTACCATTGGTCATTAATACCATCAACTGAAAATAAATGACCTTTCTCTCATTTCAAAGTTTGGATAACAATATCGCAAATAATGTATTATTGTATTGTTCATACCTGAAATTGCGGTAATAATCTGGTTTAAAATGTAATATCGTTCTAACTTCTGGAAGTCTTTTTCCTCCCAAGAATTCATTCAGTTATTACATTCATTTATTGGTAATATCATTTTAGGCTCCTTATCACTATACTGGCACCGTAAATACTAATGGCAATATGTATTACTTTCTCTTGTTAAAATCTCTAGCGGGAAACTACAAACTCAATTCCAGGAGCACTTTCGCTCCAATTTATATTTTCCACAATGAAGAATATAAATGTGGGAGGAGGAAAATCACTACAAGACCTACAAAACACAGTTCAAGGACAACTCCTACAGAGAAGGTAAATATCACAATAATGTAATTTACGTATTAACGTTCAATTCGGTTACTTTTTTCGGAACATAATTTAAAACCGTACTAAACATTTCTTTCATTTCTAGGGGCTCAAGTTGGCGTTTTACTGAAGGAAAGCCCAGATTATATTATATTTATGTTTCATCTTAGATAAATATATTTTGTTCAGATACCTTATGGGCCAGCACCCTTTTGGTGGACCCGCACTTCATGCTCCACAAGTCAAAGTGAGAGAATAATATTCGACACAGAGCCTTAAGAAATATATATTACTTTTATGGAGTATTATAGCAGATACTTTTGACTGAAACGGGCCGAGATCACATTTTCGTTTAGCTTAATTTTTTTCGTTATATGTGACAAGCCTATTCCAAACTTCATTTATACGTTCTTGTTTGTATCGTATCATGTGGAATAAGAAAGTTTTATTTTGAAGTCGGACACCCCTCGAATTTTTTAATGTGCAATTTCGTTTCCATCTGAAGATGGATGGGCTTATGAGCATTCATTTATTGGTAATATCATTAAGATATGGGTATCAGGATTTATTTATTTATTGATATATTTATCTGGTTAGGCATACAGAAGAAGGTGACCTGAGTATGGTATGCAATTTATATGATGAAATGCAGTAACAGAACACAAGGATAAAACTGATGTTAGTTGCGACGGGTGTTAATCTTCTGCTCTGGAGCTACTCAAAGCCGGTTTAAACACTTGGAGCCCTGTTAATTAGAAAACAAAGGAATTCATTGACGAAATTATGTGCAGTGAATGTATAATGATAACATAACAAGAACGAAGGTTATAATAAGCGGTGGCCTCATTATCTTCATGGATAGGAAGAAGGTGATTTAATGGTGAATATGCCTAACGTGGTAGAGCTGGAGTCTTAGTCTATGTGTTAATGGAGAATCGGATGAACGTCTATTATACGGCGTTGAATGTAACGAGAGCGAAGACTGTACAGATGTGGTAAGAGTGTTGGTATAGATATGCGACGATAGATTTCTTGTGTTGGTAAGGAGTCCGTGGTGGTAAGGAATAAGCAATGCATAAAATGTGGCGTTCCAGAACTAGTAGTTTATCATACAACTTCTGTGGAGCCAATAACCAGGTGCGATGTCCATGCGTAAGAGCACTACGAACATAAACTTTATATGTATAAAGAATGAGTTTGGTATTAAGAACCCAGAGTGGCAGGAAGCTAAAATGGACGGGTAGTTGCCCCCTGCCTGCTGCAAGTTACGCCCTCTTTAGTGTATTTCATTTTGACCCGTACATATATTTCAAGAAATACAGTATTCTATAAGTACTTAAAGCTGAATTTCAGATTCTGATCTATAGAAACCCTTTTCAGTTTTAGGAACAAAACTAAAGTGATTTTAATGTATTAGCGATGTGATATAGCGCAACTTTTCTTAGTCGTTTTCCTGAAAAATATAGGAAACAAAAATAACTTATGTATAGTTGTACTGAATAGATTTCTTTTCATATATTTTTTGATCTCTCGAAATCTTAACTTTCAAATTGTTTGCACTAGCTCCAATGTAGATGAATATTTATTATCATTGCACCTTGGTAAATATTCAGTGTAGCTCTTATTCTTGCATTTTCATTAAACATAAAACGAAAAAAAATAAGCATTTCTGGGAGAATTTCTCTGAGCCGAGAATTCGCATACGGTCTCTTTTGTTTAAGAGTTAAACAAAGGTATGTCTTTTAATAAGGATGAAAGTTTAAAACGTGTCTGTTTGAATAGTATACACGGAGATGTGTGGGAGGTGAATACATTTTTGTTTTTCGAAAAGCAAAACCTTCACATTCTACCATATAATACTACTTGAGTATTTATAAGTAGTTGCGACTCATGGCTTTCAAACTGAATGGAAAATATTCACCTGATATATTTTACATGAATGTTATCGATAACATACAGATATTCAATCCATTGTAGACTTCTGTATTGTACCTATATACACTAAATTTTAAGAGTACTTGATTAACTTCTAATATTTTCCTTATTAAAATGTTTTTACCTTTTATTTCTAGAGATAGAATATGGTATGACAATATGTTGAGAATAGTCATCATCTGTAGGCTTTAATTTTTTTTAGTCCATTGATTTATTAGGTTGGTGAAAATGAAATGTATTTCAAGAATAAGTGGGAAAGTAATCTCAGCAACATAACACAGGGACGGACTAAGGTTACACGTCTAACTTTACGAAATCTGTACGCACGCAGCTGGCAGGCTGGAGTACTCATACATTCAGGTAGTGCGCTATTGAACAAGATCGCATGAAAGTGCTCCACGAAGAACACATAATTGCAAATGACTTTTCTTTACGAATTCAAAATGGAACATTCTATACAGAACGCCGCAAAATGATTAAGAGTGCAATTGGGCCCGGAAAGACTAAGTTTGTTTCAATGACACAGTATTGCAAAATGAGCCCCGTGAACACTGCCTAACATGTTGGGATTAGCTCGTCAGGAACATCATGGAAGAATACAATCAGGAAAGTGTTCGATCGATTGCAGACATGTTAACCATACACCAAACCATTGTCATTCGGTGACTTCGTATAATTGCTAAGGTGAAAACGATGGATCAAGTATGCAACAAGAACTGACGCCGACCAACATGAATCACCGTCTGGGGACATGCAGTTCACTGAGTGTAAGAGAGAACCAGGAAAAGTTCCCTGGATCAGATTATCACTTTAGGTAAGAGATGACAGCTGTGATGGTGAGTGAGGAATGTCCATCTTATGACAGTGAAACGCTAGAATAGACAATTCAAATGTTGTCGCACAGGTCTACAGGAAGTCCCAAGAGAAGGCCGTCCCTAAGCAGCTAGAGACCCAAGCGTGGTGGCAAAATTGCGTGGCTAGTGCTTGAAGATAGACGTTAGCTGAGGAGATGAACATTACTAGGACGTTCGTTCACACTATGCCTATATCAGATGACATCCTGCATATGTTCAAAGTGGGGGCAAAAATTTAGGGGGTCCCTAGACCCCCCGTGAATACGGACCTGATGGTGATTCCCCTATTGTTGATACTTTTTCATTAGGAGTAATACATGTGATGAGCGCAAAGCATTTAGGACCTATACTATAAAGACAGATCCTTATGTAAACAGGTTATTAACTATGGATGGCTGCTGGGTTTATCTGACCTTGAAATTAAAGATACTAGTAAAATATGAAAGAAAAGACCTCATACACCATCCCCCAAAAGACTAAAGTGCAGAATTCATTTTGCGAGGCCATGCTATTCGTGTTTTGGGACCACAAAGGAGATATCTCTACAGATTGCTTAAAAGAGGGAGCTACAATCACAGGTATATATACTACAGAAATCTCCTGGAAAAGTTACATGATGGTACATATATCAGTAAGGATCCCTCTTGTAAGATGTGTTGCTTCTAGTGAACAAAGTACCGGCACATGGAACAGCAAAAACTCTCACTTTTGTGTGTCAATCTCGCTAGAAACTTTTGCCCCTCCTACTATATTTATCCGATCTTGCTCCATCCAGTTATTTCCTCTCCTCTCCTTGAAGCGACATGAGGGGGTAGGCGTTTCGTGGATGATAAGGCAGCCATTAATGTTCTGGAAACTTGGTTCGCCTCCAACTTTGCAGATGTGTATGCAGATGGTATTAATGGACTGATCCATAGATGTGATAAATAGGGGCAATATGAAGTAAATACGTAGCGAAGGACGCGTCCGTAGACCAAATTGCAGTTCCCAAGCTGATCTTTGGAGTAAGAGTTTTCTTGTCCTTTTTCCTCTTATTGTTAAAGATGAGATAGTACAACTTTCTTCTTATGTAGTAACTGCATACCATCATTTGTCTGCTGAATAGTGATCCTTTATGAGTGAAATAATATGTGTGAGTGCTTTTTTTCATTTCTCCGTATGGTTAGCGGATTAGAACTAGTGTAGCAAGTCCATTGCATATTGAAGCGGGTCAGGCATTCACTTAACTCGGTGATGGCCAAATGGCAGCCTGAGGACCGAATTTGGCCCATGAATTAAGAGGAAAAGTGTGTGACTTATTCCTTCAACTTCGTGAGTAACAAAGAGAGTACCCTGGTAATAAATCTATGCCTGAATTAAGACTTGACTTTTAACCCTGAATATTTTCTTTTTCATTTTCGTTACAAAGCCCATTGCACAAAATAAGCTCGTTGGTACCGGGGCGAATTGTAGAAAGATACAAAGTTTACTTTCAAATGTTCTTATCTCTCAGATCGTAATTGGTCCTGATATACGAAACAAGAAGCAGAGTATACCAAGAATATAATAAAGATATTTAAAAAAAATGTATAACATTATAGTATTCAGCAAACTGTTATTTCAGTGTAGTGAAAAATGGGCCCTATTATGGTTTTTAAAGGTAACCAAGAAAGTCTTGTCGCTTTTTCAGCCTCCACCTTCGAACATCGATAAATCACCTAAGACGTACCTGAAAGATAAAACAATAGTCTCCATAAGCATTGGCGACCTTCTGCCAACGTTCTGGAAGGCTATGGATTCCATCGCGGTAGAACTTGGTAGGGCGTGAAGCGAAAAAGATGTCTTGTGCATTTTGCATCTCTACTAGGGATTTGAACTGGTGTCCTCTAAGGTGATTGTCCAAGGAATGGAATAGGTGATAATTGGATGGTGCAATGTCCGGAAAGTATGGTGGATGCAATAGTGTTTCCCATTCAAGGTGTAAAATTGTGTTCTGGGTCATCCTAGCCACATGGGGTTTCGCGTTGTCATGTAACAGCAGGACCCCTTTGCGATTCAGAAGTGCTGGTTCTAGAGTTTTGAGTTTTTCTAGAACACGGCTCAACTGCTGATAGTACACAGTTGTATTCATGCTCTCACCAGCTGGTAGAAGTTCCCGATGCACGATGCAACGAGTCCACCAATCATACAGGAGGACCTTTTTCTGGTGCAGTGCTGGTTTTAGCTTTTATTCTTTCTAGCTATTCACAATTTCGTTCTTTAGAAGTTTGTAACAATTTTTCCTTGATCTCTAATGTTGCTAAAATATGAATTTCCTTCCTACGACGCAACGCAGTTTTAGAATTGATTACTGTCGTATTTTACAAATAAAGCAATTGGCTTGTACTCATATATCTCTCTAAACACCGAAGAGAAGGTAATGACCTCGAGGAAATAGATGTATCCGGACTTTTCGGTAACATATTTGTAGCTTCAATACTTATAGCCTAGTATAATTTTTCCTACACGCTTTGAGCACTCGATAGCTTGTTTTCTCTTCAATATATATGTCACACATACACAGACGCACACCATCCTTTCGTGTTACATTAGCCTCAATATATGAAATCTAAGTTTTACATCTCACGGTTATGCCGGCTAGGCTAAAGGAGTCTGTGATGATGAGAAACTAGTGAAATGGTAGAATGAAGAAAGTAGGAGGAAACGGGACAACCCCGAGAAAACCCACACACTTCGTGTTTGTCCATCACAAAGATTATCCTCAATAATTGTCTTCAATCTTCCTCTAACTATAACAATATCTCCAAGTTTTTTACTGTATAGTCATCATCATCATCATAGGTATTCTGCTGTTATTGGCAGGTCACTTGCCGCAGATCAGAAGCTTCCGTGTTCCACGGTCCTCCACTAATTCCTTCGTCTTCACGTATGGTCTTTCTGTTTTTATATCATCCATTAATTGTAGTCTCCTTCAGCCCCTCCCTCTCTTTCTCGCCACCATACCCTCTAGGACGTCCCTCATGGTACAATTTCTTCTTAGGCAATGTCCCAACCAGTTTCTCTTCCTCTTCTTAATAATATCTAAAGTGTTCTTTTCTCCTCCACCATTTCTAAGACACTTTCATTCGTTTTCCGCTCGACTCAACTAATTCTTTCCATTCTTCTCCACACTCACATTTCGAAGGCTTCCAATCGATTTTCATCACTTTTACGTAATGTCAATGTTTCCGCCCCATACACTACAACACTCCACACGAAGCATTTTATGAGTCTTTTTCTCAACTCTTTATTCAAGGTCCCACAAAACAGACTTTTCTTCCTTCTAAAGGTTTCTTTCGCCATTCCTATCCTTGCTTTTATTTCACGTTCGCACTTCAAGTCATTACTAAAATACTACCTAGTTATCGAAAACTATTCACTTGTTCTATTTTCTCCCCTCCAACTTTTATATTTGACACAGACCACTTCATTCCAATCACCGCTGCTTTTGTCTTTCTAACATTTATTTTCAACCCATATTCTTCAAAGCCCTTCCTCATTTTTTCTAACATTTTATTGATATTATTTTCATATTCTGCAACAAGCGCTATACCGTCTGCAAATCTTATGCATCTAATCATTCTACCTCCTACCGAAACGCCATCATCATCATATAGGCTGTTTTCTACTAACTCTTCTAGATAGACATTAAATAGTGTTGGCGAGAAGCAGCATCCTTGTCGAACTCCCCTTCCAATTCCACTCTCTTCCGTCAGTTCTTCCCCTATCCTAACACTTACTTGTTGGTTCATGTATAAGCTTCTTATGAGTCTTCTATCTTTCCATTCCACCCCTATCTTCGTTAGAACTCTCAACAACAAGTCTAATTCACGTGGTCAAAAGCCTTTTCTAAATCAATAAATACAACATCCATCTCTTTCCCCTTTTCTATAAATCTTTCACCGATCACCCTTAATAATCCAATTACATCTCTTGTGCCCTTGCCTTTTCTGAACGCGAACTGCGCCTTCTAAACTTCATTTGTTCTTCCATATAACCTTTTGTTCAGTATTCGGAGAAGAATTTTAGCTGCATGAGATATGAGAATAATAGTTCTATAGTTCTCACATCTCTTTGGATTCGATTTCTTAGCCATCGGTATCATGATCGTCTTCAGAAAGTCTTTTGGCCACTCTCCTGTTTCATATATTTCATTGCATAGTCGGAACAATTCTTTCATTCCCTTGTCCCCCTTATTTTTAATGAATTCGATTGGTATGTTATCTATTCCTGTTGCCTTTCCATTCCTAATCTCGGATATAGCCTTTTCAAACTCATCCCGAAGAATACTAAATCCTTTATCATCCTCGCCTACTTCATTTTCTACTTCAACATTTAGGCTACACGGTATCTCCCTACTCTCATATAAGTCTTCAACGTATTCTTTCTCTTTCCTGTGACCTCATTTCTCTCGCTGATTACCTTCTCACTCTTATTTTCTACTGCCATCGTAATACCCCCTTATTCCTCCGAAATTACACAGATTTCACCTCCTTGTAGACTTCCTCATATTTCCCAACTCTTTCTAATTCTTCTATGTCCTCGCATTTTCTTTTGTAAAACTCTTCCCTCGCTCTCTGTTTCTCTTCGTAATTCATTATTTAACTTTTTGTAAATCTTTCTGCCCTCTTCTGTATCAACCTGTTTCCACATCCTCCTCTCCCTCATTTTCTGCAACATCCACTCTGTAACCCATGGTTTCTTAGCCGTGTTGTGTTCGCGGTAACCTACTGCTTCTTCTGCAGCCTGCTGTAAGCAACGTTTAATATGTTCCCACTGTGCGTTACTACCTGCGCCTATCCTTTCCTCGTTTGAATATTTTTCTTCGAATGTTTCAACGAAAATATTTCTTATTTCCTCTTTTTTCAACTTTTCAGTATTCAACATTCTGTTGCCTACTTTTCTTATGTCTACACTTTTCAGTTGAATATCTACTTCGGCCAGCACAAAATTATGATTAGAGAAAATATCAGCCCCGGGAAGTGTCTTCGCGTTCTTTAAGCTATTCCGATACTTGTCCTGAATCATAACATAGTCTATCTGTCTGATATCTTCCTCTGTCTATTGGTGATTTCCATGTGTATCTTCTTCTCTTGTGCTGATGGAACCAAATATTACCAATTACTAGTGAATTCTGTCTACAGACATTCACCAGTCCCTCTCCCCTTTCATTCTTTTCGCCTAAATCATATTTGCCTACGATACTACCTTCTTGTTTTTCTCCCACAACTGCATTGAAATCTCCCATTAGAATTATGCATGCACCCTTCTTCTCCCTATCTATAATTTCTTCTATTTTCTCATAATTTTTCTCTACTTCTTCAGTTGCATGCGAAGTCGTCGGTGCATATGTCTGTATCACCACTAGATCCTTCGTTTCCCTTTAAGTCTTAACATCATAACTCTATCATCAATAAATTCTACTTTCACTACCTTCTCCTTTAAGCGCTTTCCAAGAATTATTCCTACGCCATTATAAGCGCCCTTTTCATTACCTGAGTAAAACATTCTACACCCTTCGCTGTTTAACACCCCATTACCTTCCCATCTAACTTCACAAACGCCTACCAAATCTAGATTATTTTGTTTCATTTCTACTTTAAGATTTTCTAATTTTCCTCCATGTAACATAGTACGTACGTTAAACTGTTACTGTATAGAATACAAAATAAAATAAAATCATCGTTCATTTTCTTGTTGGTAACAATTTAGGACCATCTCAAAATATATTCCTCTTCTGAAATATAGGAAGACAAACATGATAAAACGAAGCGTTGTAGCCTCGAATAAGCGTGTATTGTAAATTATAGTATTTTAAGAAGAATAAGGTCAATATATTATTAAATATAATTCAACGAATCATAAGTAAGTTTATTTTACAATTTTGAAACTAAACAAACCTAATTACTTAATCTGAAGTCAGAAATATGTAGGGTGGATCAACTAAAAGGATTCCTTCACAATAACTCAAAACAGACACATTAAAATTGTAAGTAAGGTTATCTTACTTTAAAAATTGTGAAATAAATGTACTTATGATGATATGAATAATATTAAGTAACATTTATTCTCACGTATTCTACAAAATATTAGGGAAACATTATTCTTTTGAATAATTAATGTTGATGAATATGTCTGAATTGTAAATCATAATTTTAATCACTTGAAGGTGCGATTTTAATACTCTACAGTTGGATATAAATTAAAACTACTCAATCTTGTAAAAATAAAACAGACCAAAGCTTCCATGGTGAGAAAGGTTTTCATAGTAAAAAGCCTTCATTTAAATAACAAGAAAATTTACTTTAACTGTTGAGAAAGTAAAGAACGGTACATTAATCTGTGAAACATACTATAGTAACCAATATTTCAAGTTATAAATAGTGCTGAACATAGGTTTAAATCGAGGTTTGAACGAAAGGGAGGAAGGCGGGGAAACTTCTCAAACATTCCAATTTTTTGCATATTCTTTAAGTTGAACTTTTAGTTCAAAAACCTATGATGTATTTGAAAGTACGTCTACTTAGACAGAGACAGGGCCAGTCAGAGACAGAAAACCCACTACCTCAACAGCAGGGCCTGGAATCGAACCAGGGAGTCAGGGGCTTTCTATCATTGAGTCACCTTGTTCCCTATCCTCAACAACAAAGATACAGAAAAGGAAGGAAGGAGAGAGCAGAAAATAGAGAGAAAGAAGAACGAAAAGAGATAGGAAAAAAGAAGCAAGATAGAGATTTAAGGGTAAGGAAATTCGCTACATTTTTGCAATTTTTCCCACAAAATATCAAAAATCCCTTTTCAAGTGGAAACGTCCTACGTGATTGGGTTAATTTGATATGTAATACGTTCATATGAATAATCCAACTTACACCATAAATATCTATTTCCATATGCAATAACAAATGGACTGCTTAAAATAATAGTGACTTGCTATTAAAGACAAAATTAAATAGCCTAATGTTAAGATTTAATTCACATTTAAAAACGTACTTGCAAAAAATTATACTTAAAATGGTACTTTAGTGAAACGGTTAATTTTCCTATCATGGATTATCCTGTCATGAGAACAAACAGTATGAAAATAAATTGACAAATTAGCTTCCACCAAATTAGCTTCGAACATGAGAGTGAGAGCGCAGCAGTCCAATGCCAGTCAGCGTTAGTGCGGAGCGCGCATTTCATTTCTTATATATACATATATACACTGAAAGCTAAGGAAGCACTGTACAACTTTTATTTGAAGTGTTTTTTTTTAATTATTCTACTCAAAACAATTACCTTCTATTCTTTGTTAGTTTTTTTTCACTTTTTATAGTATTTTATATATTTGAGAGAATATCGAAGTATTAGGCGTAGCGAAAAATATTAAGGGACATTTCATTCATATCGTAATTTAAGAAAGAGAACTGTAAAAGAATTTTCGAGATAGGGACAATAATGTTCCAGATATAAGTGGTAATCAAAAAACTTGCAAACTGGATATTAAAAGGATAGAAGGGAAAGTAGCTGGGGAAGGGGTGGGAATTTTTGGAAAAATGTATCTCTAGTTGGGTCCTAAACATAAGCAAAAGTTCAGCTTCTGACTAATTTTTCCCGCCAATCAAGAATTATTCCCCATCATTTTCTGGACGAAACAGCTGTGTACACGTAGTCATGAATCCACAAACTGCATTTCTACAACAACAACAACACAAAGAAAACAAGACTTCGCTATCCATGTTTTTGTTTGTCTGCCACTTATGAACGCCAGGTTATATGTTAGCTCCTTCCTCTCTTCGTGTGTTTTACTCACCAAAGGGAGCAGAAAACTATATCACAGAGAATTCAGTTGCAAATTACTCCCTTATACCGTCCAGAGCAGATTTTACAACGTCAATTTTTTGTATTATTTTATTTACTCTAATTCGTGTCTTAAAGATCTTAGTTTAACTGATTTATCTAAAATTGTATTTATTTTTCTTTCTAGGTATTGAATATACTACTGTAAGAAGATGAAGTAAACATCATGTAAGGGATGAGAAAGTGTGATGATTAGATTTCAGTGTCAAAGCCTTGGGTTTTGTGTTTTACTGTAAATGTTTACTGGTGCCACCCTTTCCAGGTTCTCGCGGGAATTCAATAAAACATGGCCTGTCTCCAGAGACTAAGAGAAAGGAAGAGACTTCATTACACGAGAGCAGACTAAAGGTTCTCTGGGTGTGGTGGGTCTTTGCTCTGTGTGTATGAGAGAGAGAGAGAGAGAGAGGAAAGAGAAATGGGTAGCAAGGTAAAGTAAGCGACGAAAGCTTAATGAACCGATCTGAGTCACTCCGTGATTACTGTCTTCCTGGTGGTGCAATTTCCTTCATGCCAGCAGGATGCTTACTTTCTGATCAGCGGTTCCAAGAGGAAGAAACTAAGGCAAACGGAGTTCTCTTAAAGAAACACAAATCTATTGCAACACGACGACAAAAAATCCAATAATTTAATATACCCAAAACAGGATTTAAAGGAGAAAGGAATATATTAGAGCTGCCAGTTTCTTAGAATCGTGACCTTATTACGTATTTAGAAAGAATCGATTAGCGAGACGTTAAACACACTACTGGAATGCACAAAATTTAATCTTCATATGAAAGTAGGTACTAAGTTTAAAAGCGTGGTACACATTTCTGGAATAAATGAACGTTTTTAGTATACAACACACAGTTGAATTTTACATTAAAAAGCGAAAATGAATTGAATTTTGTGAAGTATCAAATAAGCCAAATTATAATTAATAACAGTTTATCATCCAATTTAAGTAATAAAAATATTCAAGGAATGCCGGAAGAATATTCTTTCCCGAAGATACGAATTTCGAAGGGTAAAATTTCATAATTTGAATTTGGTGATCTAGAAGCATTAATACTCGTAGGAGAAATCTTTTTCCGAAAGGTTCATATTGTGTTTGCTGCAAATGTCTATTTTCCTGACGCACCATTAGGTGTAGATTCGAATATCAAAGGAATTTTAAGAGTACTCCTAAACATCACACAGATGAACAGCGCATGAAAATTTTTGCGTGAATCAAATGCCTTATGTCTACTGCGTTTACAAGTAATTTTTGATTAGGGCTCTATTACCTATTACGTAATAATATGGTAAGAAATACTAATTTGAATATGATGACAATTAAGAATACAAAGCTAAGTATACGTATCAATATTTAATATATCTAACATTGTACGTGACATGTTAAGAATCTGGCGACCTTAGGTCCTTCATTTTACTGGTGCAAATACTACTACAGTCTATGCGAAAATTTGGATCAGAAACATGCAATTCGCTGTAGCTTCGAAGAAGTACATACAGAAAGCTACATTTGTCTTTTAAGTAAAATGGTGCTTGGCGTGGTTCGGACTCTTCCTCTTTCCTTTGGTACTTCAGCTCTTAGTAATGTACCAGTCCAACAAAAATACTTTATTTCAGCCACGAATCTGGACAATATTTGGCAACATACATGTAAAATATAAAAGGGGCCTTTTAATATTTGCGGATTGCGGTGGGTTAATGGTAGAGCGCTCACCTCTAGTGTGTGGCGTCTCTTGTTCAATCCCAGCTCAGACCAAGTCGGTTTTCATGGGCAAACATCGTATGCATGTTTCTATGGAGGTTCTCTCCTTTACTCATATATTGTTCATTACATATTTCATTCATCATCATCATCATCATCGTTCTCCTGCAGCATCGCAGCAAAATCGTGAGACATCATTTTAAGGACTTCAGTTAAAATATCTAACAATGAACTTATTGACAAAATCATTCATGTTTGTTTGTATTTGTTGGCATATTTGGCGCTTTTATAGTGATCAAAACTCATTAGAACTGTATTTTGGCTTGTATCAGTAGAGTGGTGATTACGTGCCAACGTTGAGAACACAATTTGTTATTATGGTCAAATACGTAAAGAGTACTTAGGTATAACGCTCGCTATGTATCTTTCGCTCACGGTATAATCATGAGGGTTGCACTATTTAGTATAAAAATCAAAATTACATAATAATATAGAAATAGGATGTGTGTAACCGTTAGGAGTATGTGCGTTACCTGAGGATGAGTCAAACGACGATAGATATAACCCATAACTGAGAGCACACACACACACACACACATATATATATATATATATATATATATATATATATATATATATATATATATATATATATATATATATATATATATATATATATATATATATGTATGTATGTATGTATACCGTTCGGGGATTCCTTCTTACCCTATGGGAAATGAAATTTTCACTATGTGGCAACGTCGCAGATTAATTTGGAACCATTAGGATTGCTCCTCGAATCCATCAAACAGTTACACAGATTGTTACGCTATTAAGTGGTGCTAGCGTCAACATCGAATGACTTTAACTGCTATCTGAAAAGAATCGACGTAACTATTTCATGGATTGGTAGATCTTCTTTGAGCTTCATCTGCGACGTTGCCACGTCTCCAGACAAGGACCCGAAAGGGTGTTTAATTATATGTATATATTTCACTTTATTTTAATATGTAGAATAATGTTCTGTAATCCATGGGTGTCACTTTTAGAACACCTGATATATACAAGTAAAAGAAAGAAAAAAAGAAAGAAACATCAACCTATTCACGATGAACAAAAACTGTCAATTATTATTAGCAACAAACAACATATTCTGTAGCGACATAAAAACTGCATATCCTCGAAAAATACGCATGATAATTTACTCTTAAGAATTTCACATGGTTCAGGTCGATGTCATTTGTCGAATAGTATTGGAGAATATTGTGTAGGTAAATAAAAATTAAAGTTTTATAATAACCATAATTTTGGGGCTATATTTAATTGGCCATGCTGTATACAAGTTCCTTTGCAACTGTCACAATAAAAAGTTTGATTAGGTCCAATCCCGCAACCAGCCGCATAAATTTGGGGGCAGGGTGCATAAATATCTTAGGGGGAGGCACAAGTCCTTAAACAATCTAAAACCTCTCGGCATGAATAATTATCAAGTCTTGTATGGGTTGTAATCATAATTTTCATTATATTCGTTCACTCTAGTTCCCTACTATAATATAATAATAATAATTTAGAATTTTTTTAAAACCAATTATTCATAATGGATGCTTGACATTCTTCTATTATGAAATTCTGTTTATTGAAATAAATTATAAGCAGTTGTGCGTCTTAGTAGCTTAAGTTTTTCTTGCGTACAATTTATTTTGCACCAAATATCATTAACCTGTTACTTTCCTTAACTTGGGCAAGATAAGTTAGTGGTTACTAGTACTATTATTATTAGTTTAATGATTGTATTATGAAGAAATATTAAATGAGATTAAGTAAGTATTATACTGCCTTAGGTAGAGTCGTTTTGGCGTATGATTAGGGTCATACTAAAGGCCTGACTACTGCAGGAAACATATGTTAATCGAACTCTTTAGTATGGTACTAATCACGCGTCAGAACGACTATGCATAAGGCTCATAGTTTCTATTTAATTACTAATATGTACATACCACCGCACTAAAATTTCTCGCGCTACTTTATTAAATAAAATAAATTATTACTGCATGCTGCAGTGATTGCTAACACATTTACAGAATATACCATCGGTTAACCTAATCCCTGTTGTCCGAGCTTCCGGGTTATCCGAGGTGGTATTACTTATAAATATTTTTATTTTTAGCTTGAACGTATTAGTTAAGTGTTAAACCTTGTTTCTCGTTAAGAACTTAAATTAATTTATAATTTACTGAATTTTATACTGCAATTCATTGAATTTCATACTGTAATAACTGGATATAAATAGTGCTCAGTAATATTATATATATATATATATATATATATATATATATATATATATATATATATATATATATATATATTAGGGATGCAAATAACCAAGAAAAATCTACTAGCCCACATCCCACAATAGAAATCATTTACTTACCTTAGGTATTTTAATAGTAATATTAAAAACTCGCCCGCACCGATGAACCCCTCGCCCCGGGCGAGTGGTTGTTTGCATCCCTGATATACTTCCACTTTATGGAAGACAAATGTCTTCCCGGAATTGTGGATCGATGAGGGATTGGCATTTGTCAAACAACAGGAAAAGTGTACTCCTTAGGGGCGAACCCACAGAGGTCCACCACGCCCGGATTGCCCCCAGGAAAACTTCCTGATGCAACTTAGGTTTGAACACGTTCTCAATAATTTTACATTTGTTTAAAAGGGAAATGATTGATGTAGCATGAAAATTTGATTTTACACTTCATCTGCACTACTATTATAAAAAGTGTCTAGTTCTTTTTTTTTTTTTTTTTGAAAATATAGGTGGCAGGGTTTTACAATTACTTGTCGTCCTTACGGATGTAAAATAATACCCGTTCAATACTACACAGACGGAATGACTTGTAGTTACGAAACCCTTCCAACAAGAATTTCTGGGTGCGAGGCCTGGTGTTCCTTATGATGCTCTACGATTTAAGCCATGGAGTCATATTGCCACAAAAAAGCGATGGAAACAACTGAAACAAAAGACTGAACAGGTAAGGCTGCACAGAGCACAGTGTGTAACTACGAGGACATTGATGATTAAATTGATGATTGATTTGACAATATACATACATTACTAATAGTAGGCATAAAGAAAAAGAAGGCCTTTTGGGTGCAAGCCCAAAAAGCTCCAACTAGTGGGAAAGCACAGAGCAGTGGAGTACTCTCCTCCGTATTCACTCCCCACCAGGATTGGAGACAACCCAGAAGAAAACCCCCACAATGACAACCAAGGGCAATTCTGGCCTTTTTGAGAGCCACAGTACAAATCTGAACGTGAACTCAGTACAAGCAAAACCATCTCAGCCAATCCAACACTCACACCACGAACTGAGCGTAACCATGAAGCCACCAGAGGGAGCCACCCCACGAGTAGACCGACCCGTCAACCTCTATGACAACGGCACTAACCAGTTAAAGACTATGAAGTTCTGTTCCATATGGCCTGTTCAACGCAGACGAACAACCCCAAAACCGAAGCAGTTACCCCCTGACCCACCCAGAATCTGGAGGAAGTAGCAACCATTAGCGCTCATCAACAACCCATTCTGAGTGACCCTAGTCAAAGTGTTGTGACCTCTCCATCAAGCGCGATGTCGAACAAGAACCTCGTCGACATGAGTGAACGCTCTGATACCGAAACGGAACCAGACGTGCACGAGTTCCAGCGTGCAAATAAGCGCGTTCGTCGCAGAGAATCAGCCAATGTAGAATCCCTGATAGAATTTAAAAACAAATTTACTCCATTACCCGCTGAAGAACTGACGCCGACGTGCAGCAATCAGAAACAACACCAGCGAGACTCAACAGACCCTCTCAGGCAAGAAGGTCCCCCCAATCTACGTGTACGGCGTAGAAAAGGCATTCGGCGTGTACGGCGTAGAAAAGACGTGTACAGCGCAAGAACAGTGTCTGCCACGTGCAAAGCCCCCCCCCCCAAATTGGACCATTGCAAGGATCATATCAAGTGTTCCTGCCAATCCATGGCAGATTATGAAAAAATAGAAACATTTTGTATACAAACCAACCAATCATTCGCTTCTAGGATACCAAAACCAGCGCGTTACTTCAAGGTGGTTATCCGGAGGCTTCCTTTGGACACTCCACCTGAAGAAATACTCAGTGAACTTCAGGAACTCGAGTATCCGGTCAAAGAAGTAAATCAGCTGAAGGGGCGTTGTGACCCTAACGGAGTGCGACCTCTTTTCCCCCTCTTTCTAGTGTAATTGGAGAAAGTGCCGGGAATCAGTGAAATTTATAACTTGAGAAGGTTATTCAATTATTGTGTTGAAGTGGAAGCATACCGTGGCCAAAGTGTGCTCCAGTACAACAGATGGCAGCGTGTGGGCCACTCACAGCGTATGTGCCGAGCAATCCCCAGGTGCGTGAAATGCGATGACTCACATCTCACCACGCTGTGTCCTAAACCACGCGGGACACACCTGCAAAATGTGTTAACTGTGGGGGACCCCACCCAGCGAACTACAAAGGGTGCCTCACACTTAAAGCAGCTCAAAGAAGAAGACAACCACCAAAGAAACCGGACCCAACAAAACGCAACGCCGCAGGCACTACTCAGGACCAAGAAACCCGGAAAATTACACCAAACAACAACTACGCCGAAGTCGCCTCCAACAGGACAAAAACCACCCAAGAACAGAACAACACGAAACCACAAGACGCCGCACCCCAACAAGAAGAAACCCAACAGACATTACAACCTCCTGCCAAGAAGGACGCAACCCCTGCATCCCGCCAAGACGCCAGCGACACCACTTCCATCTTAATCTTATTTAAGGATATCAAGGACCTCTTCCAGGGACTCAATCTCAAGCCCTTCCTGGAGAAAATCAAAATAGGACTCCGGAAGATAGCAGCAGCAGAGCATCCAGTGTCCCGTATAACAACGATGTTCAAAGTGGTCGTCTTACTTTTCGATGATGGCACAGAAAAGAACGTCAATCTCCCGTGACCTCAGGGTTGTCCACTGGAATGCAGATGGCATCCGCACCCAAGAAGAAATCCTAGAAGGCTTCCTCAGGCAAGATCGAGGCGACATAGATCTCGTCTCAGAAACCAAATTAAAACCACCCATCTCCTTCCGCATCCCCAACTACACAACCCACAGAACCGACCGCCCAGGTGCCACCTCTCTGGGTGGCATAGCTATAATAATCAAGAACTCCTTACCCCAGGACCCACTTCTCCCCATCCAACTCCAGTCCCTCGAGGTCTCAGGCATCAAGCTCTACTCACTGGACGGACCAATCCACATCCTAGCAGCATACCGATCACCGAACAGAAACTGGGACACCGAAGACCTCAAGACTCTGCGACGACTCGGCCACCGTAACCTGATTGGAGGCGACCTTAACACTAAACACCATGAATGGAACTCCAGGGTGTCAAACGAAAAAAGAAGAGTGCTCATCGAGCACTTTGGACCATCGACTTTGTACCGTTGGCATCAACAGAACCGACGCACTATCCCCGAAACGGCGGAAGACCCGACGTATTGGACATGGTGCTAGCAGCGAACCTCGCCCTACTGGAAGGCCCGACTGTAATCCACACCTTGAACTTAGACCACATACCAGTTATCCAGACAGTAGCCATCAGCCATCACATCGACGCTTGAACTCTCCCCAAGATCAGCACAATGGACTGGGGATACTACACGCAAATGCTAGCGCAAATGGTCAATCATCGCCTCCCAGTGGATACATCAGAGCACCTTGACACCATGGTTGAGACTCTCACCGCGCAGATACAGTCTGCACTCCAACTGGCTACTACAAACACTTCAGCTGAAGCACGACCCAAAAGCGCAGAACATAGGACAACTCTACTGGCGCAGATGAAAAGATGGGCCAGAAATCAGTGGAAGAGAACAAGACATCCTGAATACAAAACACTCTGTAACAAATACACTTCCAGAGTGCGTAAGAGACTGCTGCCCATCAAACTAGCATCATCGAACCAAAGACTCCAAGAACTTGAAACACCAAACAGAGACTTTTGGAAACTGGTCCGAGTGCTCACACGCCCATCCTCCGACACAAGGAACTATCCACTTCAGGGCCCTCAAGAACTACTCTACGAGCCAGAGTAACAAACTGAACTATTCGCTGACACCCTAAAGAACACGTTTCAACCGAACAAATACCATCGCCAGCAGAAATCCAAGAAGCGGTCCGTCACACCATCGAGGATGCACTGTTTGTCGATCCAGCGCCATCAGAAGCACTAACAACGCCACGTGAGATCCAGCAGGTGATCCGACGACAATCACTCCACCGAGCTCCTGGTCCGGACAAAATCACACCCGAAGCTCTCCGGAACATCCCGAGGAAGGCCCTGGTACTGCTCTGTAGTATATTCAACTCCATACTAACACATGCTTACTTCCCGAAAGCCTGGAATCAAGCACGATTATGTATGATTCCGAAACCTGGCACTACCCGGACAAATCCTTCCAACTACTGTCCAATCAGTCTCCTTTCACACACAAGCAAAGTGTTCGAATGGATTTTTCAACCGAGACTCCTGCAGTTTGTAAATGAACACAACCCGCTGCCCGACTACCAGTACGGCTTTCGAAGCAGACAAAGTGCGGAGATGCAACTAGTCCGGGTAGTAGGACTCATAAGAGCCTGGTTTAATGAAGGAGGCCACGCCTTGGATATTTTCCTAGACATCGAGAAAGCCTTTGACAAGATGTGGCACGAGGGAATCATCCACAAGCTACATCTTCAGAACTTCCCGCACTACCAAATCAGAGTGGTAGTTTCATATCTCTATGATAGATCCTTCTTCATCACCCACGCGGGGCACAAGACAAACCCAAGACCTATCCGGGCAGGAGTCCCCCAAGGCTCCTGCATCTCACCTCTCTTCTACGCGTTATACACAAGCGACGTTCCTACCATTCCCAACATCACCCTTCCAACCTTTGAAGACGACACGGCGATCTTTGCTACACATGGAAATCAACGCTATCTACGAAGACACCTCCAACTTCTGGACACTTAGACTCAGCGGTGGAAAATCAAGGTGAATCCCCGCAAAACAGCAGTGGTGAACTTCACCAAGAACAGGACACTGGCACCAGCAGATTTCCAACTGGCAGGAACACTGCTCCCAGAAGAAAACCAAGCCAAATATCTGGGCGTACAGCTTGACCGCAAGTTGACGTTTGATTCCCATCTCTCAACGGTCACAAAGAAAGCGACGCAAAGGTTCAAGGCACTACTACCCCTACTCCTCTTCCCATCCCTAGCTCACAAGACACGCAAGCATGTCTATGAAATGAGTATCTGTCCCATCATTATTTACGCTCACCCAGCGTGTCAGAACGCAGCTAGATGCCGACTCACACCACTCTAGGTGCCCCAGAACAGGGCAGTCAGGGCCATCACTGGACATTCCATGGATACACGACTCCAACAAATCCATGAGGACCTCTATCTCCCCTTTCTAGAGGAAGTGAGAAGAAGAAGAACTTTCAAATTCTGGAGAGCCATCAGGAACTCACCACATCAACATGTGACAGCCATAGGAAAAGAACAACCTCGCAGACAGGTCTACAAGATGCCACGACCACCAAATTGAAACGCAGCCAATTACACCCAGAGATGCGCGACAGGTGCGGTCCGTCCAGCAGAATTCGACAATGAGGCAAAACTAACAACAATCACAACACAAGCATGAAGGCAAGGGCCCAGGCCCGAAACTTTCAAAATGGTAAAAACCAGCCAACAACAACAAGAAGAAGAAGATAATTTCAGTACCTGTAGTTAAAGTTAAGATGAGAGTTTGTAAAGCTGTGTCCAGTTTCGTGAACAATTTCATCTTACTTTATCATTCCTAAAACTTTTTCTTTTCTTTAGAATAGTTTTCTTTAAAATCAATTTCCTATAAACTTAACACTGTATGTACTGATAATAAAGAAGTTTTAAATTTATTTACTTGTTTAGAAAGGTCTACTTATAAAATAACTTCAATGCAATTCATCTCTGAATTATCTGAGGTTTTCGATATCAGTTTGCTGATTTTTCACGTGAAATGATATGTGAGCTCCTTCGTGTCCAAATGATTAGCGTATACAACTTGGCGTGGGAGACCCGGGTTCAATTTCCGGCGGGAGCTCGTATTTTTCGGATTCCATGTGAAGCTACAAGTCCACGTCTCATATAGCCTTACTGCTAAAGGGACATTAAGCTAAAATTCAAATCAAATCGAAATGACACGTGTCGTATCATAGAGCTTTTGCTGTGTTTATTTATAAAATATGAACAAAAATGCTTGAGTAATACTTGAGACATTCGCTTAAAAAACTTACCCCAAGAATAAATTACCTTTCGAGTTTTTTTGAAAGAAGAAACGACTTACGCCACATTATTGGGTTCTTTACAAAATATCAGCAAAATGTGGTCAGTGGTAAAGCGATGGGTCCCTGGCTCTACCCCAGCTTCTGCAAGGGAATTTTGTGGAGGACAAACGCAGTCTGTGTGAATTCTCTCAGAGTCTTCACACTTCCTACTACTTTTCTCATTCCACTATTTCCTTCATTATTATCACCATTCCTCTTAGACTCGATGCATAATCATGGGACATTAAACTTGAAAATAAACGAACAAACTTGAGAAAACTGTCAGAAAAATCTCACAATATGAGTAAATTACTCCTTGTGTTTTTTTTTTTTTTTTTTTTTGTTTCGAAACAAACAGCTCCAGTAGAATATAATAGGATTGTTCATATTTGTTTATGAACTATGAAAAAAATCGACTGAACTGTTTTTCAGAAAATCGTGTCAATAAAGCGCATTCCCAAGAGTATGCTACCCTGCCACATTATAGCGTTAATGAAACATATTTATGAAATATGATCAAAACCGCCAGCAAAGTAATGGAGAATTTGGTCCTCCAAAAACGCATCCGAAGAGTAAACTGCTTCATACCGTACTTGATCTTTAAACGATAAACCACTTATATTTCACATTGTTTTATTAATAAAATGTACACCCCTTTGTAAACCTCTTTGTAAATTTTCAGGAGAAATGGTTTACGCCATATTATAAGACTGTTTATGAAATATTTGTTTGTGAAATAAAAATAAAATCTCCTGCGTCGTTTTTGAGAAAATCGTCAAAAAATGTGTAGTCACCACCAAGAATAAATGGCCTCTTTTCATTTATTTTTCTGGAAAAAAACTATTTATATCACATTATAGGGTTGTGAATGGTATAATGACTTACGAAATATAAACAACATTCTTACAGCCATTTTGCACAAAATCACGTTTTAATTTTCACCTTCCACTAAACTACATTTGTCTTTGCGGGTAGAAAACTTCTATAGAATCGTTTAAAACCTTAAGCTTAAAATTCTGGCTGAATAAGTTAACAATGCCATGCCCACTATTTGAGTATATACGTGCACATCGGGACGAACAACTCAACAGATGAATAAATTCATATCTAGAAACCCTATTTTCTGTATGTAGGGGCATGAAACATGAAAACTTGTTGAAATCTCGAATTCACTTTTTTTTCACGATCACTCTGCTTATCTCGCGGAAGTGAAAGTACACGGAAGTTACATAGCATATGAATAAATATCGGACGTAGAAAGAGTAGAAAAGGTTCCAGCAATCCCTTCTTTCTATCAGGAAATAAGTGTAGCCAGGGATGTATGCAGGGTTTGGTTTTGAGAGTCCGTACCCTCCCGATATCCCAATTTTTTTTGTCAATTTAGTTTAATTTTAGGAGTAATTTTACAAATTTAAATATACTTAATTTATCCATATATTGAATTTAGACCCCCGAAAAAATTCTGCGTACGTCTTTGAGTGTAGCAAAATATTGTACAACGTCATATCAGCTTGAACAATTAGTGCAGGATCACTATTTATTGGTAAAGTAACATATTATTTTCAATCTTACAAATTTATTTGAAACCACACAGATTAAATCTAAAACTCAATAGTAAAATTTTCCTGTTCTCTATTAACTGAAGAAAAAATCTTATACACAAACGCTGTTGAAAATATTTCTTAACATTTTAACTTGTTAATTCCTAGATGTCTACACAAAGAACGTCCCAACTTCAATCAAATTCATGAGTTTTAGCACTTGTTCCATACCTTTTGTAACTTGTGTCTTTTCCTAAATTTATTTCTCTTGTGCGTCATTGCGTTTCCTATGATTCCTATCATTCAATTTAACTTTCTACATTTTGGCTAGACCAATATCATAGAAGAATTACGAAGAAATGTGTATAAAAGTTTGCTGAAAAGATGGTAATTCTAGCTATCAATTGATTCTGGTGTAGCCCATGTATTTCTCATTAATTTTCTTAAAGGGAGTAAAATTGTTCTATAATCAAGCATGTCTCGCACATGTCTAAGCTATGATCCTGTAGCACATATTGGTACATTGTGGCTTGGAGGTACAAGGAAAATTGAGGAGCCAGGCCTCCCTAATCCCCTTTGTAGTGTGCTTAATGAGAGTATATTTAGGTAAGAGTTTCATGTTAATTGGCATGGTTACCGTAGAGCATCAATTTTTAAGTTTATAAAAAAGTACAGTACATTTTCTCGAAAAATGCGCATGATTATTAACGCTCATCTATATCACATAGTTCTGTCCAATCAAATCTATCAATGAGTATATGTAGCATCGACTTTTGGTTTGATAGAGGCTAATAATTAGGGCAACCCAAATTCATAAAAAGCATAACAGATATTCACACATATGGTTGGTACCTTGAACATGGTTGTGGTTGTCTAAGAGTCCAGAAGAAACTAATTTTAAAAGCATAATAAAGCATAATTTTAGAAAATAAAACATAATTTAATATTATATATATATATATATATATATATATATATATATATATATATATATATATATATATATATAGTACAATTCTTAGAACATTCTGTTTAACTGTAAGTTTAACCTACTGATTAACTTTTTAAACATTTACAATGCAAAATCATTGAGAACATACCATTGCAACCATGAAAAGCTTATTTTTCTTTCTGTAAACTTTTTGGTGTAATCCTCTGATGTGAAGAAAAGAAAAAAGGAAAAGAAGAAAAAAACTTTCCACCAACAATGAATAGTACACAAGAACTCCGCACTATATTGTTATGTGTATCTCTTCAACTTGAGCACTTTCTGTACTTTTTGGTGGCATCTTTTACTTTCCATATATGCACCTCTAAGGCGCACACAAATGATAAAAAACTGAATCGAGTAAAGCGTATCTCTTTACAGTGCATTATGTAGAAAGTTCATTAAATATGAAAGAAACTGGTTGCATAAAATATTAATAAATAGATCAAGATATTTAGAATATTTACTGTATAGTAAATATGTATTAGATATTATACACGATTAATGTAAAACAATGATTAAAATTAACAATAAAGCATAAATCATAATTTTGTAAAAGTAATTAAATAAATAAATAAATAAAGCATAATGTGGGTTGCTCTACTAATAATATTCTTGAAGTTTTTTACACACCCGTAAGGATCTATGTTAAGAATAAAATTATTATTTATTTTCACGATTTCTTCGATGAAATTTAACGAAATACACGTAAGGAAAGTTTACTTTTCTTAGAAGACACGGTTTTGCATTAAGAAGTTATAGCTCAGTGGTAGAGCGTTGACCTCTAGTGCGTGGGGTTCCTGGTTCGAATCTTGTTTGAATTTTCACTTCATAACATCGCTTGCACATTGAAACAAATAGCAGGTGAATGACTGTTCAATTAGCAACGCGTTAGTAGTTGGAATCACATAGAGATAGTGATGCCGATGGTGCCTCTAATGGTTATTTTATAACTCTATGGTGCCAAAGAAGTTTAAATGAGCATTTTACAACGAGATCAAAACTGAACTTTCTACCTTGAACGTAGTTTTAAAAATTTCATTACACCATTGGAAATCTAAGTTCAGTACATTTGGGGCAGTACTGTAGAGTAACCAAGATCAACGAAGTTAAACCCTAATAATCGGCCGTTCAAGGTTAAACCTATCAATTCATTCACCACTTGATCGGGACTTAACTGTTGAACAGCATTTACCTCTGGTGCGTTGGGTTCCTGGTTCAATTCCCGCTCACGCTAAGTAGGTTTCTGGTGGACAAACACCATGTGCGTGGGTTTTCTCGGGACTCTCCCGGTTCCTTCCACTATCTTCAATCCACCACTTCATTCATTTCTCATCATCTCCTTTAGCCCACACGGCATAACAGTGGGGCATAAAACTCAAAGATTTCGTTTCATTTCATTCTCAAGAAATTATGAAATTAAAAAGTGTGTGCGAGTCTGAGGGGAAGGCGAGGGCCACTACACGATGTCCCCACTAGCAGTCGCTAGTATGTTATCTGAAATACTATAAGATAGTTCATGTTAAACTTATAATATAATTAACAACAATTCTGTGTTTAATGGAAGAAAAATATTACTTTACATGTTAATTTCTCTGTGTCAGAAATCCTGTACAATTAATACGTGTTAAGTCAAGTCATCTTTCAAGGATGTATGCATACGACAAGTCAAATTATAATTGATTGCTGGAGTAACACGAGAAGAAAGGGCTCGAAGCTTGGAATGATAAATGAATAACGGAGACAACGATCAATAAATGCAACACGTGATCGGATGATGTTAGTAAGATTAATGAATTGATTTGCATTCTATGCACAGAATGCAATAACACGAATGATGGATGGTTTCATTTTCACCCTTCGATTGATATGTCTTGTTTTTTGGAAACATCTATTACAAGGTCAATATGTACAGGGTGTTTCAAAAACACCGACAACGTTTGGGAGGCGATTCCTGACGTCAAGATAAAACAAAAAGTATAGACCAACCTGGGTGCACAAATGCTTCCTTTCGGAGTTATAGGTCGCTGAAAACATGAAAAAATGAACTTTAAAGGTCCATAGCTCCAAAACTATGGGACCTACCGCAGTCGGGTCAAGACTTCACTTAGGAACTAGTGCGCTATCTATATATACAAGCTTCAAAATCCTGCGGTACTTCCGCAATAATTTTTATATAAGTAGTTAGTGAGTACTTCATATTATATGCCCGTAGACAAACTCTCTCTATAAAAATTGCTACTGAGTACCTGAAACTCGCTAGGATTCTGAAGCGTGTATTTTTGGATAGTGCACATATTATTTTCCTAAATGAAGTCTTGACCCGACTACGGTATGTCCCACAGCTTTGGAGCTATGGACCTTTAAAGTTAATTTTTTTTTCATATTTTTGGCAGCCTATAACTCCGAAAGGAAGCATTTGTGCACTCAGGTTGGTCTATACCTTTTGTCTTATCTTGTTGTCAGGAATCACCTCCGAAACGTTGTCGGTATTATTTTGAAACACCCTATATATATTGTACACTACATACGGAGCCTCATCCAATCTTAACCAAAGTCTACATGAAGGTAGATTTTCACCTATTTTATTACGTATCTAATATATAAAAGAACATTTGTGTGCGTGTGTGTTTCATAAGGTTTTGAAACAGAGATGAGCTACTAAATTTGGATGTTCACCAGACCTGATTGCAAATGAAGCATTATTTTAAATTCTTGACTCGAAGAAGGATTGGAGGGGAGGCATACGTTCTGGATGTTTAAAACATAGAGTGTATCTTTGAAATCCTTGAGTTAGGCAACGCAAACTACTCCATTGTTTTGCAGGTTTTATACTATTCAGGTTATGGGAAGAACGCACTTCGGCTAGTGTGAAATACGTATATTTCTTATGAAAGCTTTGGTTTTCGAGTTTGGGGAATCTCTTTCTCCAAGTATGTGACCAATTCTTATTTAAAACAATAGTTGGGGTAAATGCTTGAAATAAACATGTTAACCTTAATATAACGTTAAACGTTAACGTAAGTAAAAGCAGTGTATACTTATAATCAAAATTTGTTTAAAGAAATCATTGAAGGACGGTTTCTTCTCCACAACTTGGGAAATTCTTACTAGTTTATGCAATCCCATATCACTCGTAGATTAAATGAAGAAAGATAAGCCTCACGCATACACATTTTAATGATGAAAATTGAAATGTTCAACTACTGTAGCATGTGTCATTTCCATAAGTCAAAGGGAAAAATGTGAAAAGCACAAATACTTTGCTAGTCAAAGTAGTGTTAGGCTGAAGACAAACTCTATTGTAACCTCTAAGCCAATGGTATAATTGCTGGATGGAAAAAGTCGGGAGACTGCAAAGCAAAGAAATACTGAACAGGATGTCGACCATAAGAAAATTGATTTTGCCAAGAAGTATTCGAGATTAAGTGATAGTTTATTTAGAGACATCAAGAGAATGCAATGGGTAAGCAAGAGTTTCATAATTGCGACTCACAGAGAGTGGTTTCCCACCAAACGAAAAGTGGACACTTCAATCTCACCAACCCAATACGTTCATATTATAAGCAAGAAAACAATGTTCTTTGTACGTCAAATAAATAATACTTTATTATCATCGTCATAGGTATTGTGTCATTATTGGTAGTCACTGGGTCCTAACTATGAAGTTTATACGCGTATATTACGGCCCTCGCGAATCATATTGGTCTTTAACGTACTTAATTGCTTCACGTAATATTGTGTATCAATTGTAGCCTGTTTCGTTTCTTCTCTCTTTTCCTTCTACTATATATATATCATTAAGATTCAGTTCGCTCTGAGACAATGACCTAACCCGCAATTCTCTGAAGATAGGAAAGTATAAATCGCGCATTTCAAATATGCACTCAATGCTAACCTAATTAGAATACATCACAGAAACGAGGTGTATTTAAATTAATGTACAAAATTAAAAAAAACAACTATTCATTATTATTAGGTTATACATCAACGTAACTGCAGAGTTACTCAGTGCTAAGGCGCTCACTTCTGGTGCAAGGGGAACCTTAATCGATTCCAAGCCGTGTGAGTTTGTGGCAAGTTCGTAGCTAACGAGTGGCCTGCGATGATCTTGAGTCTCCTGATTTGTACTATGTGTGAATATAAAATGGACTCAAGTCGTCCCTTCCAAAATAAATAAATAAAATAAAATAAAATAAAATAAAATAAAATAAAATAAAAATAAAATAAAATAAAATGAAAAAACAAAAAAGCATATCGTCTCTCCTGTCTAAGTGTTACGACTACGAGCCTGATTTGTGGTAGGCATAATCGTACTCGTGTGATTTCCAGTGATTTCCCTATTCACTTTTCATTGTCATTATCCACCAGTTATTTCATAATCATTCACTCTCATCGTCCAGAATCATCCTTCTCTGTTCTTGTAATTTCATCGATTTAATTAGTCCTATAGAATATTGCCGTCTATATTGTTCTAAATAGCTCGTGCTTGATGTTTAAAGTAGATGTAGATTCGGCGTGTGGTACATGATATATCCCCGTTAAATTCTCCTGACATAATCTTTTTAAACAGCATTACCTGCTTTCGAACTTCCTGAATGGTTCTGATTAGCAATACACTAACGCAGCGTTTCCCAACAGGTGTGCCGTGAATTGGCCGCTGGTGTGCCGCGAAGAAATCGAAACAAAATTATTAATTCTATAGCAACAAATTACAAGACAGGAAAAATGTATATTATATTTCACATTACTATGAACCTGTCGATGTGAGTAATGACCGAGGTTTGAAGCTCCAGCACTCACAGCAAGACATGGCATCATTCTGGATTTTTCTCCGGAGAGAATATCCAGCTATTTCTACAAAGGCGGTGAAAATTTTTATTCCCTTTTCTACATCCTACTTAACTAAAATAGGATTTTCTGTGATAAACACAATCAAGTATAAAAACAGGTCACAACTGTTAACTCTGGAACAGGCACGTAGACAGCATTTCGTAATAGGCGAGTCCGTGACGAAATACTGTGGTTATCACACCAGAGGCTTGATCATTCTAAACTATTTTACTGGCAACATGTATTGGTTCATTTAGCCAGGATTTCGTAATGGAAAGGGGGGAGGGGCGTGACATGAAATACTGTGGGCTCGATCCATTGTATTGGCAACGTACTCGTATTGGTTTTTTAGGACAACAAAATGAGGATGTGTTAGTAAGTATTTTAATAACGAACAATGAAGAAATCTCGAAAAAAAAAAATTTAAGAAGTATTGAAAAAGATAGAGTCTTCCGAGGTTATTCGAACTCTGTTGTTCTTGTCTCCTTTTTCTTATCTTCGTTTAATGCCGTCAAAGATAGCAACGATGTCTTCGGCTGTAAAGACACCCTATAAAATGGATTAGTGTTGCCGCGAAATTGAAAATTTCTTTAACAAGTGTAACTGGAATATATGTTGCCAGACTCATACTATTGGTGATTTCTTAAGTTTTACCTGAGAGTCTCACTGATCGAACCCATTTATCGATCGTCATTTGTAGTCCATAGTATTAGCATGGAACTAGATGGAATTCGGAATGCTCCGTTACAATAATATCCATGTTTAACTTGACCCCTACCCCTGTTTCCTCCACACAAAGCTTCTCATAAGAAAGAGTAACCAAACGCTTGCTGTAGCTTTTCATTTTTAACGATGGTTCGTATTTTTCTTGTTTCTTTTTGTTTTATCCTTCCTTATTTTTTATTCAGTTCTGGTCTCGAAGGGGGGGGGGGGTCCGGACCCACTGGACACACCCCTTGGCTACGTGCCTGTCTGGAACACGATATGAGGGTGTGTTTATCAACTATTCGTCCACAATTGAAGAAGACTGTGAATACGTTGCTAATATTATTGAGCAATTCTAATCTTCATATAATCTTTAGAAATTGTAACGTATATTAACCATGTTAACAAATGATAAGTTTCATATACTGTGTTACTTTTCTGTACATTTTTAATGTTCAGAAAAAGTATTTGTTATCTTTGTTATAACCATGATTGCTCCTTTATTGTTGCTGACTATTTCGTAACTTGAAATGTTAATCCTTTCGACAAAGCAAACATGCATACAAGTTACCTATATTTGTGTTTTAAAAGTACAAGAGATTTGTTTCTTCCTTCGTTATTAAGTAATCTTCCATCTTAGTGAAAGGTTGGATACAGTTTTCGAAAATGAAAGTGTATTTTTAAGAACCTGAATGCTATATTTCATTGCAATTGGTTTCTATTTTTGAATCAAAACGAAAAATAAGCAAATGATTTATCACACAAGAAAATCAATGATCAAGCTTTCTTCTATGTGAGATCAGTAATCACAAAAAATATATATGTATATCACCGTATTTTATATTTACATATCTATGAGTGTGCCGCGAGAATTCAAGTTACACCCGTAGTGTGCCGCAAGTAGAAAAAGGTTGGGAAACTGCACTAACGCATGTATATGACTGGTTTAAAATAATGTAATCTTGCATAAGTTTTATACTTTTTATGCAACTGTTTATTTACTGATCTGTTCAATTTGGGTTTGAGTTCTTGTTTTAGCTTGCTTCCTAATCCAACTCTAAGGTTATGAAGAACGAAAATTATTAATGATGAGACGTAAGAGAAGAAAACAGAGAGAGAAGACACGTAACCCTTAAAATAATCACCAGAGGAGCCAGTACACCTTGTCCAGTGTTGGTACAGGTCTTCGAAACATTGTTGATAGCCATAGATAATATGTGGCATAGATAATATTTGCGACGTTTGCAAACAATTGCTTTTTCATGGTCACCTTGAGCTTGGGAAAAACGAAGAAAATCAGTATTCGTTAAGTCTGGAAAATATAGTGCTAAGTTTACTCTATCTGTGAATGCTTAGCAAGATATAGCTATACAGATAATGATCTGACATTTTGTCTCTGAGTCATACTGTTAACACCAGGTTTCGTCACTCATAACGATGTGCTTTAAGAAGTTGTTGTCGTGTATTACAGTAGCTGCACATTCTCACAACATTTTCCCCGATTCTCTTGTTGCGAGGCATCTTGCAAAACACGCATGCACTTCCTCATTTTCTGATACATGGCTAAAATTAACCTAAAGCTTTCTTTATTTATTTGGAGCGTTGCTCAGAGTTGCTGCGTGATTACATGTCTATCAGCATTAACCAGTCCATGAAGTTTATCCCCCATTTTATTCATTCCTTGACGTTCAAGGTGTCGTCTTGACATGGAATCGACCTCAATATTTCCGCGTCGACATTTGAAACGGTTGTACTATTGGCACATCTGTGTACTAAATAATGACGATCACTATACACTGTTCGTATCATCTGCAACGTTTTGAAAAAAAATAATACAATTCTTAGCAAAACTTGAATGAAGTAAAATTGTTCTATTTCGAAGCGCATGTTTCGTACTGCGAATTCACACTACCTAGAACTGTTGCAGGCTTACCGAGATAGAAATGCATGAAACATATTTAAACAGGCATTGGTAGGAAACTTAGACATAAGTCATTCCACTGTTGTCACAGGATGGAAATATTTTTAAGAGAATTGGCTATTTTTAAATGTTCAGTTTCTTTATTGGTGCACCTTACATTAAAACCAAAAGCTAGCTTACATTCTGTGTAGATATGCAAGCGCACAAATCATCATGCAAAGAGGGACTTACAAAACCAGATTGTTTAAATGTTTAAACCAATATTCTTGCAAACATCTGAATTTGTCAAAAACTTAAGGAACTCACCCCGCGTAACGTTGAAGTGAGGAGATGAGTTCAAGAACGTGTGTTTCGTTCTCAGGAATCCGAGCAAGAATCCAAGTAAAGATATCCCGATCCTGGTGGGCTAAAGCAAACTTTCGGGTACTTCAGACTTCTTGGCCCCTCCAAGATAAGTTCTCGTGCCCATTCCTCCTCCTTTTGGGTACTCCTCAATAAAATGAGCATACACTTTTGCTGGGACAGCACAAAACTATCAGGTTTATGAAATATTGAAGTTATATATTAACAATCGACAATTTTAGGCACTAGCACACCAATTCGTAATACACGTCACTCTCTATGTCTTTTGGAAGTCACCATGTATTTTGAATGTGCAAATATCAAACTCTAATGTTATGCACTATGATCCGTATCTCAATTTTACGCGTGCCTGTTGAGAAATATGCTTTAGAATGGTCAGCACCAGTCAAAAGAATCATATCTAAAGCTGAATATTTTTGTATGTTTGTTTGCTATACAAATTCACGCCCTTGTGTTGGGAAATATTTGAATATCTGTAGGGAAGATACTGTGGATTATTTAGAATCCGATATAAAGCAGAGAATACGCCGTTTGTGTGCCATACTTTTAGCTAACGGTAGGGAAGATGACGCAGTCTAATTAGAATTAGATATAAAGCAGAAGACACATCGTTTACTTGATATACAGTACTTCTATGTAACTACGGGGAAAGATAGTGGGCTATATAAACTAACTAACTAATTGTATGGCTTATGGAAGCCGAAGGTTCAATGCGACGTTCACAGAAGCCCTCCACTGATTTCTATCCTTAGCCAACTGGATCCAGTTTCTACTTTGTATTCCTATTTCCGCGAGCTCCACCTTAATATTATCCTCCCATCTGTGCCTAGGTCTTCCTAATGGTTGTTCTCCGATTGCTCTTCCAGTTAAGACTTTGAAAGAGTTCCTACTTTCTTCCATTCTGACTACATGATCTGCCCACTTGAGCCTCCTAGATTTGATGACTCTAACAATGTTCGGTAAACCGTACAAATTATGTTGTTCCTCGTTATGAAGTTTCTGCCATTCCTCATTCCCATTCCTCTTTCGTCCGAATATTCATCTCAGTATCTTGTTCTCAAATACTTCCAGTTATGTTATTCTCTCAGAGTAAGCGACCATATTTCGCAACTATACAGAACAACAGGCATGATTATGGTTTTATATACTTTAATCTTTATATATTTAACTCGCGACAACAAGAGATTTTGAACTGAATAATGAAATGGAATGTATTATTTAATAATTTAACATATCCCTAGTTTGCCGAGTTAAAATCCCGACGAACTTCCCTGTATTTAGTTTTCTCTGCATTTACTTCTAAACCCATGTTGTTACAAGCGTTTAATAAGACATCTAGCTGCTAGCTTAATGTATTCCTATTCGAACCATGGTTTGTTCCTATGTATTTTCGCGTGTTCCAATTTTTCTTTTGCTGAAATTTTAATGCTATCTCTAATTTCAACCTAAGTATTCTCACCACGTGCACTTATACTCTTCTGAAACCGAGAATCTATTAGAAACTTCATCTGTTATTCCTCTCTTACGTGGCTTTCTTCTAATTTCTATAAATGTAATCTTTCCGTTTTCAGACATTGAATATGTCCTTTGTTCAACGATAATCTCTCTCGTATTATCGCTGCTACTAGGTAGTGATCAGTGTCACAATCAGCCCCTCTAAACGACCGAATATCAATTATGCTAGATTGTCTTCTTCTATCTACTAAAACGTGATCAATTTGATTGTGTGTTTTATGGGTATGGGAATTTTGTACTCTTCAAGATAAGGTTTTTGGATGTTGCAAAGTTCACGAGTCTAACACCATTGTCATTATTTTCTTATGCAGATTTTCGTTCCCTATAATCGGTTTGAAAATATCTTCTCGTCCTACCTTCGCATTGAAATCCCCTAATAGAATTTTCATATGGTATAGTGGGAGTTGGTCAAATATCCCTTCCACTTCTTCGTAAAAACTGTCTTTTATATCATCATCCTTATCTTCTGTTGGGGCATGTACATTTAAAACAACAATATCACACCACCGACCATTAAGAGTAATAAAAGAAAGTCTGTCAATAACAAATTCAACCCGTTTAATTGCTGATATTATTCGTTTGTGAACGAAAAATCCTGTTCCTAGTTGATGATTTTTATTTCCTTCCCCGTAAAAGAACGTAAAATTTCCGGAATTCACGGTTCCATTTTCTTCCCACCTAACTTCCTGAACTCCTACTAGGTCCATCCTGTATTTCTTTCACTCACTCGTTACGGATTTTAACGCGCCTGTGCTATAAAGACTTCTAATATTCCATGTTCCAAATCTGATGTCCATTTTCTTTTGTTGAGTTTGTGCCAAGTTATCAGTCCTAGCCGGAGGCTTGTGTGAATGTTTCTGAACAAGTGCTTTTTTTTTGTAGGATGAGGTTGTTAGCTTCACCCAAACCCCCAAGTTGGAGGACCACTCCTTGTCATCTTTCCGCGACTGCAGAATTAGAATTAGATGTCCAGCTGAAACCACACTGGTTGTTTGGCACACTTTTAGATAACTATGGATTTTGTTAATCACCTATTGATTCCCTCGGCAACGCCTAATACTTTAACTAGTAACTTATAACTCCATTTTTTCCGTTTTGTTTTTACCAAAAAAACTGCAATTTCTGAATCTTAAATCAGTCATTGGAGATGCAACCCAGTTATCTTGCGGAGTACCAACAAAGAAAAGTTAGAAGAGAAAATGAAGAGTGGAGAAGATCTTTGGAGGACAGAGAATTAAAAATCAGTAGAAAGAAAACAGAATATATGAACTTCGTAGAAGATAGAGAAGAAACAATAAAGATAGAAAGACAGAATCCAAACAAAACAAATACATTAAAATTCCAGGTTCCATTGTGAATAAGGATGGGAGTTTAGATGTAGAAATAGTGCAAAGAATTAAGATGGAATGGATGAACTGGAAGAAGATATAAGCTATTCTTTGTTGTAAAAGGATTAATATCAGGGTAAATGAAAGAATTTACAAGATTGTAGTGATACTCGCAATGCTGTATGGAACAAAAACTTGGGAAATCAAGGAGGCGAAAGAGGAGGAACTAGATGTGGGAGAGTTGAAAATGCTTAAATAGACGTGCAGTGTTATCAGGATCAGGATCTTATGTTTGCAGAGAGTGGGGAAGATGAATAGAAAGCAAAAGTGGAAGAGAGACACAAAAAGAAAGATGAATAGATTGCGTGACTACGCCTTACGTAAGATGAGAGAGAGTTAATAGAGGATGATGTTTGGGACCGAGCAAGATGGAAGTGAATCAACAAAATTAACGACTTCACGTAAGCGGAAAAGGACAGAGCAAAAGAAGAAGACTACAATGTGAAGTTTGGTAGCTAGTAAATTATACCAACGGAACAACTTAATACTTCTTTCGATATTTGAGAAAGAAAACTATAAATTCAGAGGGACAACCTGAATCACTTCATCTATAATATTTTCTCCTATAAAATATGCAAAATAATGCCCATTACATTCCTAAGTTAGTACTGAGGAAAGTGACAATTATCCTGAAACCCTAAAATTCTCAAGTTTAAAGCATTCAAGTAGTTCTAGTTAGTATTTAGTACCATTGATTTGAGCCAAATCTATCCCAATCATTTAATGTTTACAAAAATTGATTCTTCTGCTAGAATAGTGATAGTAAATTATGGCCCACTTTCCAGAAGTGGCCCTTGAATGGTTCTATCCCGCCTGCGATGTGATTCCTGAACTAATGAATGAAAAGAAGAGTAAGGTTACTTCGAAAAAGTTGTATTGTTAATAGCCTATCAGATGAACATTTAATTTTACTGCTGTCAATCAATACGTCCGAGTTCGAAGCAGATTCCGTCTCCTTTAGCCTAACCGGCATAACCGAGGGACGTTAAACTTAAAGATTTCATTTCATTTCGAAGCAGATTAGGGAAATTACAATCACTTACTATAATAATAATTTTGTAAACTGTATCATTGTTATTTTTAATTAATCATATTAGCCCGCTTAAATTGTTTCCTTCTTTCTTTGGACCTAGCGTATAAGAAGTTTGCCCAGCACTGTGTTAGAATCTAAAATTGAAATTATTCTGAAGAAGTAAGAGAAGGGGGGCACATTCTGTAACTACCATCGCGATGTTCTGTGTACAGCAAAGCAACGCAAGAAATGTAACAAGTCATTATAACTGCTATACCAATTATCGCAAAGTGAATCGTTAATTTTGCATTGGATTGACGTAAACCGTTACGGAATATGCCCGTGGGAGTTTTCAAACGATAACACACCTTTAATACTTATATAGAATGCACAAAAAAGAATGTTGATAAAATTTTAATCAAAGTCGAAGCAGAATGATAGAAAAATAAAAATCAATAAAAAAACATGACAGAATAAAAATAAAATAAAAGAATTTTCAAGAGAATACAATAAAAAAATATAAAATCGATAGAAAATTGCGTCCCATAATGACTTTAGTATCTTTAATAAGCCATGAAATGCTGTAAGTTTAAAAAGAGTAGCTCAGTTCTTTTTTTTAATTTCCTGGACATCAGAACAATTCTAATGATATATCACCTAACTTTTTTTCTTTTTTACACTGGTCTCGTTTCGGTAGCTTATCCCGGTAGCAATTAAAGGCAACGGAAGGGACGGCTAACAAAAGAAGCGGAAGAAAATGAAGAAGTGTTATTACACAGTTTTTGAAAGAACTATCATCATCCAGATCTACGCTTTTCGTTTTATTTTCATGCCAGCGAAAAAAGTAGGTTGTTTCATATAAAGGAAAGGTATAAGAAATCCCATGCAAGCAATGACATACTTTTTCATAACTGAAACTACAAACAAATATCATAGCTTTTGCCTACTACTATTTGTAATATTTTCAATTACAACTCATAAAGTGTATTGATTTGTTATTTGAATTCTAAACAACAATATATAAAAAAAGAAAACAAAATGAACAAAGTCAATATTGATAAATTAAATACGAATGTTTGTGTGTACCTAGGTGATATCAGTTCAGATGAGTGCTTCTTGAATTAAATATATTCCTTTGCTGATCGTTATACCACAATTTATCAATAAAAGAATTGCTTTTCTCTCTCCTCGAGCTATGTATCATATAACAAAATGTTGCAAAAGAAAACGGTTAAACACTGGGTAAAATAGCAGGATAAAATAGTAACATTTTCTCTTCTTTCTTAGTGGTAGAGCGTTCACCTCTGGTGCTTGGGGTCCCGGGTTCGATCCCAGACCCCGCCAAGTGAACTTTGTGGTGGACAAACACCGTGTGCTTGGGTTTTCTCGGGGTTCTCCCGTTTCCTCCCACTTTCTTCATTCCACCATTTCATTCATTACTCATCATCACCGTCTCCTTTAGCCTAACCGGCATAACCGTGGGACGTAAAACTCAAAGATTTCATTTCATTTCATTTTTTCTCTTCTTTCTTAAAGAAATTCTTCGATTGCATATATTACTACTTCGTATTTTTGATTATAAAGATGCATTACTTACGGAGCTGCAATCAGCTGTCTATAAAATAATAAAAAGAAATAATTAGTACCGTTTTGTAAGATATATAAAAGTAACCAAGAAAGTTCTGTCGCTTCTTGTGGAGGTCTGTCTCCCATTGGCTGAGAGTTGAATGCTCCCTGGACATTGCAGCGTCAGATTATCACCTGTTCCATTCCTTGGACAATCACCTTAGAGGACGCCAGTTCAAATCCCTAGTAGAGGTTTAAAATGCACTTAATACCTTCTTCGCTTCACGGCCCACCAAATTCTACCGCGATGTAACCCATGACCTTCCAGAACGTTGGCAGAACGTCGTCGATGCTTATGGGGACTATTTTCGATCTTCCAGGTACGTGGTGACATATCGATGTTGAAAGGTGGTGGGTGAAAAAGTGACAAAATTTTTTTGGTTACCTTTATAATAATTCATTTTCCAATAAATCTTGCACTATGTTCCGTTATGTCCTAAGTTTCTATAGGCAAATTAGCGGTTTCGTAGCGCTATACTAATGAGACTGATCACACCGTTAGAAAATGTCTGCTCTATGCCGGTTCCATATTTTGACCAATGAAAATCCAGCTAATAGAGGGAAAAAGAGACAGAAGAAGATAGAGAGAGAGAGAGAGGCATTGACCGTATCCCTCAATTACAATGTTGGAGAGTTTTTTTTCTAGGATGTGCTAGAATGAACATACGGTGTGAGAATCTGTTGCACTGCTCACAGTACTGAACCTCATCTCAGTTGTCGTGTCCTTTGGTTAATACAGGCCGGACATAGTGTTTCATTCTGCAGTTTTACCAACCTAGCTTGCGTTTTATTCAGTGTTTATATACTTGTGCAAAATTTGACTATATACCAACCGGGGAGTTTGTCGACAAGAACAACAATAACAAAAATTTCATTTGTATGATTGATATATAATAAGACAATTCAAAATCTTGAAGTTTAACGTTCCACAAGTATTAATACTTGGGTTAAAAGAGATGGTGATGCTTAGAATGGATGAAATGGTGGAATGAAGAAAGTAGGAGGAAATGGGATAACCCCGAGGAAATCCATACACATGGTGTTTGCCCACCACAAAGAATAGGCCAATTAAACGAGAACATTAAGAGGCCCCCACCTCGGCGAAATTAAAATACCGCTAATTTTATAGTAATTATGTGATATCTTCCAATAGATAAAAGGTAATCTAGAAGTGGAAGAAGAGCTTCCTAGACAATATTATTTTACATGAGAGACGTTATCACGATTCACTTATTTGCTTTCGATTTCCAGCCATTTAGAAAATTGACATTTAATTTCGCGTTTGTAAATGGCTGCAAATGGAAAGCTACTAGGTGACTCGTTATTACGGTATATCATGCAAAATAGGTCTAGGGCGCTCTTGTTCCACATTTTGATAACCTTTTATCTATTGAAAGTATCACATAGTTACTGTAAAATTAGCGGAAGTTTACTTTCGCAGTGATTAGACCTCTTAAGAGATATTGTATCATACCTTTTACTTACACATTAAACTGATTTGTTTCATTTCATCGTGAGTCCTAAGACTGGTAGTATGAAGTACGTTAAAAAATTGTGGATAAAATAGTACAGAATAAATTAACTAACTATAGGTACTCTTTCGTTTGTTCATACGTGTAGCATTTGAAACCGACACGTGTCTATCAGATATTTCGATCATATGAATCCAAGAAAAGCAAGAACAAAAAACATATTAATAAATAGATAAATGAAGTTCATCATTTTTCTTTACACACACACACACACACACACACACACACACACACACACACACACACACATATATATATATATATATATATATATATATATATATATATATGATGTGTGTGTGTATGTATATATCACAAAGATATCAGTTACTGGAAGAAAGATACATTTCTGATGAGATGTATTCATTTAATTTCTAATTGTCCTTTATAAACAACCATAATACCGTGAACTTGTTTTTCTGGACTTTATTACATTGTTGAATTGTCCCCCGGGCAAAAGCAACTCTCGCAATAGAGAATGATAACTATCATTCATGGAATACCAGTTGTTACTGACATTTACATTTATCAGACAAATGTCTCAAATCAAATATTCAGTTACATACACAACTATGAGGATTCATCCAAGCGGAAATGAAGGTAGGAATTTTGGCAGAAGACATCAAAAGCAGTGTCGTGCGTTTACGTTTGACCTGCGTAGTCTGTGGATTTAGATACAAGTATTTTTTCGTCTACACTAAGGCCATTCGTAAAAAAATTGGTGTGGATTTTCAAAGGTTAAATATTGAAAAAACAAATGATAACTTAGGCACTTGACAATGTTATATATTATTATTTATGAATCTTATGTGATCTCATGTATATTGGAATATAAAGTCAAAATTATGCTTCGTGTATTCAACAGATTATGTGGCAGAATGTTAGGAATTTTGCCCGGGTTCGATTCCAAGCGAGAGCTCATGGGGTTCGTATCCTACGTTAAGCTGTAGGTTTACATCTCGTATAGCCTCGGTGCTGAAAGGAACGCTAAAATCAAATGAAATCAAATCAAATCAAAGTGGGGAAGTGCAAGAGGAGTAATTTGGATTTGGGAAGGAAGATAGGCCTACACACGGAAGATGCTATTGCGTTACTGTGAGTTTTTAGAGACGATAGAAAGTACTTAGGTGTTCATTTGTTTCGAAAAGTTTCTCTACAGAAAATACAAAGAAATTTTATGGGAGTGATAAAGAAATAATATAACTTGCTACCAGTGATTTTTAAAAGCGATATCGCATCGTTGTTTACTACACAAAATCAGAAAATTGCGATGAAAAAAATTGCATTAGATTTTGCGATGCATGAATGATCATAATTTAATACCGATGTGAGCGTTTCTTACGGCAACATAGTCTTTCCTTGATGGAAGACGGATTCTCTTTTAAATGTTACATATAGTTGTGGTATTTCTTCTCTCGGAAATTCAACATTTCCCTTTAAGTTACTACATAATTCTCAATAATAAACGCAAATCCAGCATAGACTAACCACTATGTTCTTTGAGACTTGCTGTAGAATTGACGACAAGGAGACAATGTGTACGACATTTTACAACACATGAAAATAAAGCACGTCAATGGCCTTTTGAAATGAAAGACCTGAGCTTACTTTTTGGAAATTAGAAAACTAGGGAATACATGACTCTAGCAGTATCCTCCTCCTCTGTCCTATCGTTTGAAGCAGGGGAAAATATATCATAAATAACATTTTTATATAGTTGTTTTATAATAATGACCCTCAAATATTCTTTTGCTGCATTCTTTTGTTTATCATTGAAATTTCTAAAGAAATACAGTGTTCACTTTACAAATTTAAAGAAAATGGAAGAATGAACTGAATTGTTCACCTATAGAAATTAGATAATTAACGTCTATGTGAAAATTAATTTATTTATACAATAACTTAATAATTCATGGGCTAAGTAATATCAATTTTCCTTTTCCTAATAACGCTACGAATAAGCAGGCAGAACAAAATAACTTCACACACACACATACATATTATATATATATTATATATATGCTTCTTCACACACTTTAGTTACGTACAAATGTTGTTTATTTTTATTATTTCCCGCCCACGTAAAACAGGGAAGTACATAAATAACGATTTCCTTCAATTCCAAAAATGCGACACAAAAATAATAAATTGCAATGCAAATTTAAATTTGTTTTCCAAATTGATATGCAAAGAGAAAAATGTAGAATGTTGTGCTCGTTACATATAATTTTTGACTGCGTGGCAAATATGTTGCATACAAAATAGAATATTACAATTAAATATTTCATTTTCTATTAGGAATTTGAAGGATGATATAGTCTAATGATTTAACTAGGCGTTAAGCTGACGATCGCAATATTTGTTGGTCACAGTTTCGAACCCCGCTTAGGGCATAAGTGTTGCGTACTATCCTTTCAATCTTCATTTCATTATCATTTGTTTCTTGTAGATTTCTTTAGCCTAAAGGGCTCAAACTATGGAAGTTAAATCCTAAAACAAAATAAAATAACAATGATCCATGAATGAATTATGTCAAGACGCAAAATTTCAAACTCAGACGTACTCGCCAATCCTAAAATGATGGTCAACAGTATTTCTCACGTACAAATTATGAGAAGTTTTCCCCGCCAGGACCTTTGTTTTGACAAAGAAAGTCCTCACATTTCGTGTTTTCTCTCACTCAGTGACAACTATTTTCGTGCGAAACAAACTGGGCAGCCTTGTAAGTTTAGGCAAACACCATTCCCATTGAACACTGGTGGCCAGCTTTAAATTTCTAGTGGAAATTTTGCGCCCTGAATTATGTGGTGGAGTTGGCGTTTCAAAGTTTAATTAAATGGTCCCTTTATAAATAACTAATGATCATGGTATTAGTGAAAAGTATCCATGCTTAAATAAATTTCTCATTCCACTTTTTACGGTGTATATCACTTTCAGAATTGTGAATCCAATAGAAGTATTTAAAACATATGCGCGTCCATGAGCTGATTAGAAAACTGATTTTAAATTTGGGATACAAACAAATAACTCAACTTTGAGGTAACTTTTCTTGTGACCCCATGAGCAAAAATGTTAGAAAATAGTTCTATTCGATTCAGAATCTTCAAATTAATATGAAAAAGCATAATTAATAATAAATTGAAGGGTGGGCGTTTTTACCATTGTCATAAGTGGGTGCCTCAAAGATTTCAACTTTGAGGTCATTTTTTACTTGACTACACAGGCTGATGTGTTTAAAAGTAGAATCTTGGATTCAGCGTCCTAAAAGTAGTATAAGAATCGCAATTATAAATCTATTCAAACGTGAGCACTTGTTACTGATAGAATGATCGCTAGTTTATTTACCATATCTCTCGATGATATGGCATATGTATAAATTATCTAAATATTGATGGAGAATTAAAAGAGAGGATGTCTTAAGCTTGTTACATCTTTATTTTAAAGAAAATTGATAATTTAAGTTACTTTTGATTGTAACTTTCTCGAGTTCTACCGTTAAAAGCACGAGGTAAAGGGTAAAATTCTAAAAGTACTCCAATAGAATTCAGTATCTAAGTGTGTAAAGTACGCAACACATAGAAATAAACTATAACATACAGTATATCTAAGAACCTAAAACCAATATATTCTTTCCCCTGCAACATAAGGTAATCTAGATTGTGAGTACGACATTTACAGACACAAAATATAATGGTCTACACATTTGCATTTGCAGCTACCTAATAAAATGCACATTTGACTATTTTTGTTTATATTTATCCAGCATGGCATAATAGGAGGTAAAATGAATAATGTTGTAAGTTTTCAATCAACAATACTGAAAATGAACATCGCGATTTTACTACTGTTTTACATACCTAATGAATTTTCTATGGAATACCGCTTTAGACAATATATTGAAAGATTCGAAGTATTTTAGTTTTTAATTTATCGTCTCACATTTATGTCTTGTAGGCTAAAGGAGAAGGATGATTTACTGAAATACACGAATGATTATGAAATACATGGTGGAATAAGAATGTGGGAAGAAACGGGAAAACCCTAAGAAATATGTACAAACACGCTGCTGTATACCATGAACTCACATGGTCTGGAATCAAACCAGAGAATTCTCGTACCGTAGGAGAACACTTTACGATTGAATCACCGCGTTCACATATTTTCTGCTTACAGAACAAAGCACTTGATCACTAACATCAACAGAGCACCGTTATCTGTTATTATTGATGTGGCCAGTAACTTATAACGTAAATGAATCCAAAAGAAACTTCAAAAGCAAGGCATCAATATCCATGATGCCATCAGAATCCTATCAGGACCGACCTGATTATATTCACTTCTCTTATTACCCAGAAGTCATTACACAGCTAATATGTCTTAGTATTCTCATCAAAGGCGAACCATATGAACTTAATACACAATTACGGAATCTAGGAATGACCTAGGTCAATAATTGGTATCGGAAACGGAGCCAAGAGGACATTTTTGCCACAATGCACACGCGAAGAATTTTGCTATAGATGTGGTGAATGACATTAGAGATAATGCAGCTATCTTTTAACGAAGGACTTTTGCGAAACTCGCATAATTTTACGTCACCAAACTGGAACAAGCATCTGCCCTCAAAGGCCGTTATATTTTACACTTAGTCAGTCACATGAATTATCCTTGATGAGAATATTCAGTACAACCAGCCAAAGGAGTCAGGCCAAGGGCGCCGATTTCCCTGTAAATTTGAGGGAGGCCATTCAGATGGAGAAGGTATATTTTATATATATATATATATATATATATATATATATATATATATATATATATATATATATATATATATATATATATATATATATGAGAAATTTAGGATAAATTGCATTCAAATTATGCCAAATATTGTATATTCATAAATACAATAGGGGGTCTACATGAGCTTTGGGGGAAGCCCGGGCTCCCTCAGTTCCCCAGGACCGGCGCCTTAGATTCAAGCCCTTTGGATCTCAAACCGCCATAGCATTAGCCCACAAAACCAAGAAGTTCATGACATGGTTGAAACCAAACGTCACACGAGATGCCACTTCTTGGTAGAAATCAGTGGCGTATTTACGATTTTGTTTCGGGGAGGGCTTTGCTAACTTTCGGGGGCGGCTTTGCCTGAAAATGTGAACATTCTGCAAGATATTTCATATACTTTACTATAGTAAGTAAGATTTCGGGGGGAGGACTTAAGCCCGGAAGCCTCCCTAAATACGCCACTGGTGGGAATAAACAGAAAAAAAAAATAGAAGAAATTTGCCTGCAAATCTTGCAGGTCTAGACAGAGTATTCCTTGTCTATTTCTCAGGCTTCACATGCAGCTTAGTCTGCTAAGAAACATGTAGTTGTCAAAAATGTTAATTCCAGGTTCCTAGCTCTCGCTAGAGGCTATCTACCAAGATTCTGGAAACAAAAGATGAAGAGAAGTTGGCTAATAGCTTTAGTAAAGTTTGAAGGATATATGTAGATGAATAAAACTCAGCAAGCTGAGAAAAAACATCCCGCATCTAGATTCTAACATATGGAAAAACTGCGATGTCCAGCTGAAAACCAAAAATCAAAGGGCAGAAAACGAGATTTCCTGCTGCTGGTCATGAAGTGAGTTCACAGGGAACAACTAGGAGTTTGGTTATTGAACTGTGAGGCGAATGAGAGACAGAATTCAGTTGTCATACCACCTATTGGTAGTAATTTATATGCAATTATATATCCATAGAAGTTGTAATAGGTGTAGTTCCGCTTCATCGCACTGACACTGATTAGGTCGTCCCTATTTGCATTTATACCTGTTGCTGTTAAATTCCGAGCAATTTAAAAACATTCATATATGCCACGAACCACAATATAATTAGCTCACGTACGCACTATTTGCATGTTTATGTTTTCTTAAACCTCTACAAAGACTTGTAAACACCGTCTAGGGATTCGTTATGTTCAGATTCTTATCTTTAAGGAAAAATGAGCTTTAGATTTTTTTAGATATCGCACTTCGGTTTTCGACCAAAAGCAAACGGATCGAAACTATCACAAATTTAGATTCGCTAGTCAAATGAAAGTATCTAATACGATATCTTTTGCTATTCTTACTCTTTTGTGTTTCTTCTGTTCGTGTAATGAAGTGACATTAGTGTCGTTTAAGTGATGTTTAAAACTAGTCTTTCTTTCTCTTCAATTTTACATCCATTAAAAAAATTGATCCTTTTCAGAAAACGAATCACTTTTATATATCGTAGAGAAATACTGTAGATCAATTTCTTTTCAATCTGCTTGTAAATAGACCATATATTTGACAGAAAACATAATTTTCTGTTTCCCAAAATTGTGAACATAGTGATATAGTATGTTCTGATGTTCTACATTGATCCCTAGGGGAGAAATGTCTGGATCCAATAGTGAATAAATCACTGTAAGTATCGAACACTGGCAAGCACGTAATCTTAAACGGTACTATTTCTTAAAAGACGAATGTCATACGAAGAATTACTGTATTTAATTGCTATTAATTACCGCCAATTCTTCGCAGGAGGAGAATAGGTTTGTGTAAGGTACTTGGATCTTTTTCCCCTTTCTTCGAATGCACATTTCAAAGAAACTGTAATGAGGAAAGTCTGTAATGTAACCCCTTATCACCCACTTCTAATGTCAGCTGATGGGGGCTGACATTAGAATTAAGTGACATCGAGAATGCCAGTATTTATCTCAACGACTCGGAAAACTATATACTCGTATCATACACTAACAACGGTCGTTTTAGATTATTTCGATGGTGAGGTTAATGCGGTATGAACATCAGTTAAGCCATGGTTTACTCTTATACTAAAAACATCAAATTCAGTGCAGCGGTCTAGAAGGAGTAGGCCGTCAACCAGCATTTCATTTTTATTTAGCTCTCTGTGCTCTTTTCCTCTTAAAACGAAAAGGTTCAAAAACCGCTCGGACTCGTATAACACAACTTTCTAATGGAGGAGTTTATACCCCAAGTTTCATCTTTCTAACTTTACAGACTTGTGAGATAATCATTGTTTTGGATACATTATGATCCCCCACTACCTCTTACGATTTACATTTTAGTCGAAGTAACACAATAAAAGCGCAATTCAAGGTATTTGATAACTATATTCAAGAATTCATTTCAAACGATTCAGCCGGTTTCCCGAGATTCGATCACACACAAGATCACTTTTTTCTTTTATATAATTATAACTCATGAATATTTATTCGAAACATAAATACTACTTACAAAGTGAACGCTTAGCAACTGGAATGGGTTTCCTTTTCAACTTTAGCGTGAATCTCAATAATAGGCACTGGTTATTACCTGGAAAGAGAAGAAAAATGTTAGTTCTAAACTTATGTAAACTTCATTCTTGAATAGCAATACTTTATCTGGAATAATGTTTACTAAAACTTTTTCATTAAATTTCCGAATTAATTTAAGTCTTAATTTATAGTATTCTTGTTTACTCTTGGAAATGTTAAATGAGAAAGAAAGTATTGAGCTTTATATACAGAATTTCAGTATGATTGATATAACGAAAAATATCTATATATTAAAATAAGGAACGTAGTCAAGGAATAGAAAATAAATGTGAGTGGTAAATTGCATAACACACACACACACACACACACATATTATATATATATATATATACATTTTTAACTAAACGACAATTCTGAAAAGAAACACAAATCTAAAGGCACAAATCTATCTTCATACTATTATAGCATATCTTTTAAATATCACTGTATTTCATGTATGAAATTCGCATAGAAGTGTTTTGCTTAATTGACCAATAAAAGTAACAAGTATTTAAACGAAGAATTTAATATGACGAGAAAATTCGGGAGTTTTGCAAGGGAAATAATTGAGTGTGTTGTGGGAAAGTTTTAAACTAGGCATATAAGGTATCATCATTACCATCATCATACTGGAAATGTGCTGTAATGGAAGAGAGAAGAATACGTTGTCGAAACCACGAGATGCTGGTTTCCAGGTCCTAAAAATGATACTATATAAGTAAATTACTGTTACTTAATAAAGCTCCTAATTTCAGTCCTCCAAAACCTCTATCGCGTATGAATGACATGTTTCTCTTTGTTAATACAATATAATATAATTAATAAATACACAGTAATACATTCAGAGAATAATGAGAAAAATTCTCATCAACAAAAGAAAATTACATTTTATATATACGCATATGAAATATACTGTTTTTTTTGTCGATGATTGTACACAGTACACGATATGCAGTGTATTTTCATGGCCTAGTGGCTAACGCGTTCGTTATCTTTGGCATGACCATCGATTGGAGTAACTGTCTCAAATAAAATTGAGAAATTTAATTTGGACTTACTTTCCGATTAATCGGAATTGTCCCATTTTGAGAACAAAATATTACACTATATCTTAAGAAAAAAGAAAAAAAAAACACTTTATCAAACACATTTTTTGTCACTAGAAAGCACCATGGTTAGTTTAATTGTAATATATGTTCATTATGTTAAGTTTTTTCTATTATAAGTTACACTAATTTTCTATGTATAAACATATACTTCCATTTGGAATTTCCAATGTACTACTGCATTTTGTATGTATGTATTGCAATTCTTCTTCCCTCAACAAATTTTAATTTCAAATTGTTTCCAGATACACCATAAGATTGTTGTCATATTTTGTCGTAATTGATCACAAAATATGTTTTTTCTGTAGTTTTAATTTTATTTATTTATATATTTAGAATTCAGATACATTATTTTTAGCTGTTGAAATTACGACTACTCGGATCCCGTTTAAACTGTAAATCTCGACTAATGTAGACTCAGTGCTGGAAATGGAGGTTAAATGTCAATCAATAAAATCAAAAACAAGTGCAATATAATTTTGTTTACCAAATAAACAAGAAATAAAATAGTGAACAAGTAACACACACACACACACACACACACTCTCTGTCTCTCTCTTTCATAGACTGCAATGGACGAAGCAAAATTGTAAAAACGATCATTGGTTAAACTTTGGTAACTGAAGCAATAAGTACAATACTGAGTAGATTTTATAATCAAAATTTGTCTAATTGGTAGCAATATTTCCTGAATACAATAATAAAGAAAAAACAACTGTGGCTTCTAAGTATCTAATGTATACAAAAATTAGTACATATATATATATATATATATATTTTCATTTAGCGTGTAACGACTATTTGCCAATGTTACTTCCCTCAAGAGTTGGCAAGGGCTTCAAATTAAGTTTCGTCTTAATTCTCGTGAGCAGAAATATACTAAAAGGATCAACATGTTTACTCAAAGAGGGAAGCAATGCATTAGTAACTATGATATTGATTTTATACAAGTGAAATTATAGTATAGACAGTAAGTTGGATGCGAACAAATACTTGAGATTGTGCTAGACTTGTTCACATTTCATGCCTTTTTTCGGTTTTTAGGAGAATTAAATAATTTACCTGAAATTTGATTTTCGGTTTTGAAAACTGATATCGATTTTCTGAAACCTTTCCCCGGTTTTAAAACCCTCTTCTCAGTTTTAAAAACTGGAAATCGAATTTTCGGTTTTAAAACCGAAACCGATTTTCTGTTTTAAAGTCAAACATCTGTTGCAAAGACTGAAATTTCATTTCGGTTTGAAATTAAAAAATAATGGTTTCGAAACTCAACAACAACAACTGGCGATTCCGGTAATCACTCTATTACAAAAATACTTTCACACAAATAATGATGCTTGATTAAGGAAGAATGGTATTTTCCTCATTTAAGATTACCATTCTCTTAGTTTTTTTTTTTTTTAATTATTCTCTATACAACCAGTGCTCGAAACGAAAAATTTCAAACACTATACATTTTGCAGATGAATTTTTAAATGCATCGTCCAATTAAAAACTTTACATGTACAGTCCGTAGCAAAATACCTGCAACATGAGCATGCAAGTTTATTGTTAAACGACGAAGTCTTTTGTTCCAAAATTAAATGTGCAGGGGAGGACGCCGAGGTTTCTCCTGGCGTGATTCGTGCCACTTAGACACTATGCTGATTCCCTGCGTTGTTAGGCATAGTTTCATAATAAACGTACATGCTCATGTTGTAGGTATTTTGCTGCGGACTGTACAATCTCACTATGAAAGATTCCTGTTTAAAATTAAATGGAAATAAGTAGTGTCGTAGCATATTAAAACGAAGTATACGACAAATTTAGAACATTGCATAACATAATCAGAGCCATAATAATTATATTCTTAGCTCCGGCACAGAGATGTTAATGATGCTTCCAATCTCGAGTTTGGTAAATTGTAGGAGAGTATTTGTACGTCTCTAAATCATACTTATAAACTTATTAGACTTATTTTGAAGAACTTAAAACTTGATTTCCTTGTCAGAAGTAATAACGGATCCCCTTGAATCGATTTATATATGTGGTTTCCCTGATTGGTTCTGTGATGCTTTGTTTCCTTGAAGCCCCTTGCTCTCTCCTTCTGAGAGCTACGAATGGGTAAGACTATTAAAACAAAACGAGTCAGCATACTAGATCTTCAACGAATACCTAAAGTGTGAAATATATCTACTGATTATTTATTATGATATTCGTACATTGATGATAAACTTCGTCGTCGTTTCATTGCATTCAAAGGCCCAGCCTAAGCTGGCTGCCCGTAGATATTGTGTATTGTACAATGCGATGCGAGCTGTGTCATTTCGTTTAATATTTAAACGATTTCTCCTTTTTAACATTACTTGCATGTTAAAATGGGAAATGGGATCAAATCAAGTTTGCTATTAACAGAGTAATTTATATACCGATATTCAGTAATTTATACCGGTGTGTTGCGCTGCTTGCGTTGCCGATTATTGTGGTTCCGAATATACTTCTACTAATGGATAATACTAACTTCCATTCTTTTTACTATTCATTCTGAATATGCGGAACAAAATACAAAATAAGTAAATTTCTTTTTCTTCCTTCAGGACCCTCTTCTAGAATCTATTTGTGTCTGGTAGGCAAGTTTGTGATCCTTCAAGTCATCTGCAATGAATGAACATGTCTCTTTCCATTTGTTCTCAACACGAACATACACACACACATACATTCAAAAACTTTACATGAAAAGCCTGGAATCACAGAATTACTTGCGATAACGAATTTTCATCAGCTCCATATATTCCAGGAGCAGGTTCAGGCCGGTAGCCAGCCGAAAAATTTAGGGAGGGCCCGGCTGAAGTTAGGGGGACCCGATCCAACCATATTATAGTTCATCATCATATTATAGTTCATTTGAAGCCTATCGTGAAAATTTTAGGGCCCAGCAAAAATTTAGGGGGACTAGGTTCCCCTAGACCCAGTGGCGTAGGGAAGGGGGACCCAGAGGGGCCGGGCCCCCCCAAAGAGGTCCGACAATGTACTTTGGTACTTTGATGTTTGTAATTTTTTTATATATTTTTATGTTTATATATTTTTTGTTTGTAATTTTTCTATGTGTACCTATAACAGCACTTGCCCCCCCCCCCAAACACACATCCTGGCTACGCTACTGCCTAGACCCACCCTGGATACGGGCCTGAGGAGGTTCCTTAGCCTCAAGTTTTACAATTAGCGTTTATGTAATAACGCGCAGTATTCCCTTAACACTTCGCTAGACTACACGGCAGCGGAATTGACGATTGACATCAACTCGCGATGCGCAATTGCCAAACCTCCGTTGAGAAACTTGTTTCCAGCGGGAGAATACTGTAATACAGCTCAATAATTGCTCATTAATTATAAGGACATACAGAATGTCAACTGAATTGGACTCCTATATCGCTGCGTTGGCAACGTCACTGCGAAAGGGGATTAGTTGACGTAAGAGCAGTACTAAAATCAGGTGTTAATTTCGCTAGTGAGCATAATAGTATAGTATTTTCTTGTAATCGATACGTGGTCAGATAGGAACTCAATGGAGTTTGTAAGTCACATTTTCATTGTTTACGTTGTCATATCATCTCTGTATATTCTAGATGTTAGTAAAACTTTGTGGAAGTTAGAACAGAATATGTTTAGGCATAAAAAACACATATTTATCTAACGTTACAAAACACGGCAAAAATTTTAAAAATCGATTTATTGTATATTGTGCCTCGATATTCCTAATTTTTAATTACAGTTACCTTCTCACTAGAAAATTGAAATTAACGTAATTTGTCTTGAAAGCAAGAGAAAAGAAAAATGTAAATCACCTCAATGTAGACACGCAATTTAACTGTTTTAAATTATTTTCAATCACCATCGTGTCTTTTTATTAGACATGGGTGAATAGGAAACGAAGAACGCCTATCAATATGTTTCCTTCTCACATATCCATCTTCTTTTTTTCTCTCAACTGAAAAGATTGCTAATGTGACTGGCAGCGCCATAAACGAGAATCCCCCCCTAATACTGCAATTATACAACGCAGGAAAGAAAGAAAGAAATTAATGGCTCGAAATTGTTTGGAATATTTGAAATACGCTCTGCCAGCGTGACAAATGACTAGATTTAATTGAGGTAGTCAATGAAGCGTAATATTTTCAATCATGGAAACAAGTGCTACATAACAGCGTAGTGTTCTTCTTACGTAATACAGTAAGTAAATAAAGGATCCCTTCCAGCAGAATAAATAATATCCATTATTATAGACACTGAATGACATTCTATTTAGAACACTGGTTCTAAACCTTTTTGACTGACAACACACTTTATTGAACTTCTAGGACACACTTGTTTGTGTTTTTATTATAAATAATATAATACTGAATACTGAACCAAATTAGTTTTTATAATGACTGGGACAGTCTGTCTCGATTTTAACTAATTATTATTAAATTCTTCATAATTTTTAAATTTTAAAATTTCGCGACACACCTTAGGGGACACCGTGACACACCGGTTGAGAACCGGTAGATATATAGAAATTAGTTTTTTAAATACATTTCCTTAAAAACTTTTTATGAAAATTTTGCCTTTAAGCTTGTTTAATTCGATGTTATTATCAATTGACAATATGTCTCGTAGTAAGTCAATATTATGTATATTATGTAAACAAAACTAAAATGTTACAATAACACCAAAAGACGCCTGAGCTTAAACCTATAAGTTTTGATTTCAAAATCTCTGAATTACGGTTATTTGTGATTTCACGTTTATAACAAACACAAATATTTTAAAGTATGTGTACTTTAAATAAATTGCTTAAAGAGATCTTTACCATAAACATTATCCTTTTAAATTATTGTTCAAAGCCTTTGGATTTTAATAAGCCTTCTCCAAAATAAATGCAAATGAATTGTGCTACCATCTTTGGAGTTGTTTAAAACTATACGTTTGTGGTCGTTTATATGTTTGTGGCAAATCCTTCCGACAGTGAGTTCTCGGAAACTACATGCTCTAGAAAGATGACGTTTTCACTGATCGATTGCAAATTTTGCGTAGATTGTCCAATTCTAACTCAAAATAATAAAAAAAAACATGGCCATTATTTCTTTATTACATTTTTACGGATACACTAAAAGTATTGAAATTAAAAAAAACTAAAGCATCATATCCTATGCATTATACATTCCAACACAACATAATTGTATATAGGGGTTACATATTCCTCAGGTGTTTCTTCCATGACCAAATTATAATGAAAAACGAAGGATAACCATTTCTCCAGTCAAAGTTCAATCTTTATTGTTTGGAGTGTTTTGCCCAATGAACACCACATATGACTGACATTATAACTGATAGTATGTGTAATGTATTAGCTTATTTTAAAATATATAAAACGATAATCATGCCTGTTGTTTTAAATGGGTGCGAAATGTGGTCGCTTACTCTGAGAGAAGAACATAGACTAAAAGTATTTGAGAACAGGATCCTGAGACGAATATTCGGATCCAAGAGGAACGGGAGTGGGGAATGACGGAAACTTCATATCGAGGAACTACATAATTTATACGGTTTACCAAACATTGTTAGGCTCATCAAGTCTAGGAGGCTTAGGTGGGCAGGTCATGTAGCTAGGATGGAAGAAAGAATGAACGCTTTCAAACTCTTAACTGGGAGACCAGCCGGAGAACGACCATTAGGAAGATCTTAGTGCAGATGGGAGGACAATATTAAGATGGATCTCGCAGAAATAGGAATACAAAGTAGAAACTGGATCTAATTGGCTGAGGATAGAAGTCAGTGGAGAGTTTTGTGAACGCGGCATTGAACCTCTGGGATCCATAGGCCATAGAGTGAGTTAATTTATGTATTTGCTTATTACATACTGCATGCAAGAAGAAAGAAAACACTGATCATACATAAATTAAAAACTCCAACGGGAGTAGGCTCAAATCTTGCAAATGGTGCGAGATACTGAAAAAGTAATCGAAATAAATATCCCCTTTACGGTATCTCTTGCCGATTTTTATCAAGACGTCTTTCACTTGTGTCTGCAAAGGGACATGTAAGGAAGTGAGGAATAACAAGGCAAATATGTTCATATATGAATGATGCGCTGTGTAGAGAGCGCAGGCTCAGCTAGTGTAAACAAAAAATTTAAGTTTAACAGTTAATAATAATTTCTGGTCTATATCAAATCTATATATAAAACAAAAAAATCTTGATTGAAATATATTGGACCTTGGATCAGGGGACACAAAATTTTTGAACCACCCATAAATTGAGTTTTCGTATTTTCTACAGAATAAGCACATCATACTGAGTTAAGTCATAGTTTGGGTTTGGCTACACTATATGTAGTTCTCCAGATATAAGGTGTAAAAAAAATGATTGAAATATATTGGAAGGTTTGATTCAGAAAATAAAGTGACTATGTTTATGACTTAATAAATCTTGAACCACCCGACCAATCTCGATCAAGTTTTCAACATAGATGAGGTTGGGGCCCGGGATGATTTTTATCATTTCAATTTGACGGTGCAACTTAGTGCAGGAGGAGATATTTAAAAAAAGACCGAAAATGACCGATATTAGTGTCAAATCCATAGTTTTCGGTGTCGTTGAGACGAATAGTAACACTTTTAATGCCGTTTAAATCCAAACTTACCCCTTTATATCCAAAATGGAAAATATTCTCCCCGTGCGAACAACGAGTGTTCTGATAGTTAAATATAAGAGGTACTGTGAGGCCTCATAAATAGTGTCATAAGGTTTAATTTGGTGATGGAGTATTACAGTATTCCATTGAAGTAAGTGAGATACATCGTGCAGGAGGGACTACATAGAGTTGGGTCCTCGAGATCCGGACCCCGCCCCCAGAAATCCTGGCTTTTCTGTAAATTGTCTAATTTTAATCGTAATTATAATATAATTTATGTAAATTTATAATATTGATAACATATTTACAATACACAAATTGTAATATAATTTATGCTCATATTGAATTTGGCCCCTTACTCAAAAGCTTTGGACAGCTCTCGAAATAAACTCCTGCGTGCATGACTGTCGTACACTATCACGTTAAAGAAAAAGTAATTTTATCGACTTTCTATAAACCTAGGCATGGGAGCTTTCTCCTCGCCCATATAATTTTGTTTTACTCAATTAGATGCATCGATTAGCATATGTTTCGGCTTCGAACATTTTTTCCCTTATATGTTTAATCATGTGGAATTCAATGCAAAATGACATAACTTAATGTTTTATCATATTAATCTTGCGGAAAAAACTTATTCTAAGAGCCAGTAGAGGGTTTATAAGTTAATGAAAACATTACAGTATCCCGTGAGACCGCCAAATAATTGAAAAAAGATGAAACTCGATGTATGAAATCCTCGTTAAAAGTAGTGACACAGAAGCATTTTAAACCCAAGTAGTAGCTACGTTCAAAAATTTATTTTAAACGGTTCTACAATTTCCTCATTTTCACTACTGTATGAATTTGTTATATAAAGTGTCAAGCTCCTGAAACCGATGTTTTGGAATCACAGAAAATATTTAGTTAGGTATTTATGTATACACACACTGAGTTTCATCTTTCTAACTTGAGGAAGTCCTAAGAAACTGCATTTATAATGTCTGAACCCCTCTTCCCTTTCCTCGGATGTTTATTTTAATAAAAGTAGGATGTTGTATGCAAAGGTCGATCCTGTGCTATGTTTCAAAACTCATTTCGAACTGTTTAACAGTGTGGGTCTGTTTAGTTCGCAAACATACCTACAAACAAATTAACAAATATTAAGTGTTTTATAGTAAGAAAAATGAAAAACAAAATGTGAGAATTATGTGTATATATATATTTCAGTATAAATGTATTTTTCAGAAACAGATGAGCACGTGCTGTGTGCTCATGTATCATTAGATGCGTCTTCTTTTCCATCTGTTGATTATATGGGCGTTTCCACATCAGGTCGACTTGCACACGTGGTCAATAAATCACACATTTTAGATGAACTTGACATTAACCTTCACGAACTGGGTTAGATATAACAAATTGGGTTAGTGTCTGCTCAAGTAGGAAAGCTATGAAAAAGCTTTAGCTTAACGTTATCATTGTATAAAACACATGATGTGAAAAGGGCACTGTGTATAGGCTACAAAAGTAATGCTCCACATGATCACAGTGTTGCCAATTTGGAGGAAAATACGCTAAATCTAGGGTATTCGTATTTCAACATAGCGATAAAAATCATGTATGCAATTAGCGGGTTTAGGAGATTTTTAAATGGTGATTCAGCGATTTTTGTGTTCCGAACAATTTCTCCTTCTGTAATGAAGTACTTTTAGATTGAAAAAGTTTTTATGTAATATTTTATGTCTTTTTGCTTCTTTTAATCAGTGTAAGCGACGAAGAGTTGGACAAGTGTAAAACTTGATCACCCCTACATAATCCCGCTTTTTTTCTGCTACACTTTGGACTGTGATGGAAAATTCAAAATGTCCATTAGTCTGCACAGCTTTCGCTGACAAGGGAAGAGAGGGAGATTATATATCGAAGTGGGAGATGGTTCATACACCAATAGAAAGCACTAGTGACACCTATTACGAAACTGTCATAAAAAAATTCCGAATGCATATATTGTGCGAGTTATATGAATATACAGGATGTCTAGAAAGTCCGTTGCCACCCCTAGAAATCGCAAACAACGAGATAAATGCCAAAACAGGAAAACACGTTTGATTATTTTAAAAGTACAACGTATCAAAGCAAAAAGTGTTGTCCCAGGACCACCCGCAGGGTCCCAGGGGGATTCCAACTCAAAAATTGCAAATGGTAAGGGGATCAAGTAACATATCGGACATAGCAGGTAATTGAAAAGCTGTTGGAAAATGAAAGAAGACAGAACAAGTCTCGACTCTCTAAATTACCCTGTGCAAAATGGCAGTCGGTCAAAATGTCAGCAAAAATGTCATTGTAAAGTCTATGGCCACCCCAAAGAACTTGAAACGGTGAGACAGATGTCAAAACAGGAAAGGACGTGTGTCATCATTTCAACAGTACAATGATTGAAAGTAAAAATATTTGTCCCAGGGTCCTCCGCAGGGTTCCAGCCAAGGTCCTACTCAAAATTTTCAAATGGCAAGGGGGTCAAGTAGCATATCGTTTAAAAGCTGTTATTAATGAAAGCGGATGAAACAAGTCTGGACGCTCTGTGATAACACTGTGCAAAACATCTTGCTGTTTAGTTCTTCTGTCTGTAGTCGGGTTTTAGTTTGTTTTCACTTTAATTATTGTACTCAACTGAAAGGAAATACCCCTATCCTGAGATTCTGCTCTTTGGGCCTAGTAATTTCTAAATAAATAAATAAATAAACTAAAAGCAAATTAAGAAATAGAGAAAAGAAATAACATTTGACATCTTTAAGTATGGTACTGACTAGTTAACATATATTGTATATAGTGAAACTTTTGCTCGTTGTCTGGATTATCAAGTATAAAATAACTCAAACAAAAACTTTTCTTTCACCAGGCACAACGAATACGTGCAAGTGTCTCACAGTGACAACAAGTGCCGATTGGAAAATGGAAAGCGAATGCGCTTGGAGAATCGACATGAGAATGCACATTTTGACTGGCCGCCATTTTGCACAGAGTATTTTAAGAGAGTCGATACTTGTTCTGTCTTCATTCATTTCCCAACAGTTTTCCAACGATATGCTACTTGAGTTCATTGTCATTTGAAAATTTTCAGTAGGACCCCGCCTGGGACCCTGCAGAGGATCCTGGGAGAAATATTTTTACTTTAAATCATTGTACAGTTGAAATGATGACAAATGTGTTCTGCTTTTTTGACATCTGTCTCACCATTTCAGGTTTTTTGGTGTGGCCATAGACTTTACAATGACGTTTTTGCTGACATTTTGACTGACCACCATTTTGCACAGGATAATTTTAGAGCGTTAGGACTTGTTCCGCCTTATTTCATTTCCCAACAGCTTTCCAACGATATACTACTTGATCCATCCCCTTACCATTTGCAATTTTTGAGTTGGACCCCGTATAGGACCCTGTGGGTGACCCTAGGACAACACTTTTTACTTTGATGCGTTGTACTTTCGAAACGACGCCAAACGTTTTCCTGTTTTGGCATTTGTCTCACCGTTTGCGATTTCTGGGAGTGGCAACGGACTTTCTGGACACCCTATACGTACATACAACTCGTACAGTATATGCATTCGGAACATTTGTATTACAGTTTCGTAATAGTGTCATTAGTGCTTTCGATTGGTGTACGAACCATCTTCCACTTCGATATATAATCTCCCTATGTTCCTTTGTGAGAGGGACGTGAGTGCGCCTCTTCGTGACTAGAGCATATTGTGTGTGTATGTGTGTGTAGTAGTAGTAGTAGTAGTGGTAGACTTGATCTTATTGAATGCAAGATAAAAGATATTAATTAAATGTGAAAATTGAAAATTAATTATATATAGACAAGGAATTTTATGAATAATTTTTAGCGATTATTCACTCCAAATTCGAGTCTTTTCATGTCTCGTTTAGCGACTTCCTGTGTCAAAGTTTTGATGACACTGCTTGATCCGATATCTACAATGAAATTACGAGTTCGTTAAAAACACGATTTTGAAAACCGAGTTTTTAATGTAAACCTTGAGAGTTTACACACTTCATTACGGATTCATACATTAATTTCGTGAAATAATTCTTACAATTTACAGACACTTAACGTCATGGGTAACGACGTCCACATTACGGAATCGCATATCCCGGCGGGAGCTCATGTGGTTCGGATTCCACGTTAATCAGTAGGTCCACGTCTCATATAGCCTCGCTGCTGAACGGGACGCTAAACTAAAATCAATCAATCAATTACGGAATCGCATAATTGCTCACCAAAGTGATCCTTCATAATAGGTACTTGCATGGAATAATTCTCCGATATTATTGTCAAGGAACAGAGAATTATAATAGATTTATTTAAGTTTATTTCATGTAAAATCATATTAAAATTGAATCAGAATAAAATTAAGTTTTCATCTGTGGATAGTACAAAAAAATTATGTAAACAAAAACAATTCGTTGCACATTGGTTTGTTGTTGTTATTGATGTAACACTGTCGAGACGCGAGTCGACACAATGATGTAAATAATAGAGTAAGAAAAGAAAATGTAATTCTTAAATGAAGAAAGATGTTTGTATCATGACATTGTTAACAGAGAGACAATTTCGGATATGACATAGTCAGATTTGCAGAAACAGACTGTCTGGGAATTTCAGTCATGGTGTGACAATGGAGAAACAAGAGTTTGGCCAACAGTTGGGGCAACAAGCGGCGTTCCAGACACGAGACGGCAGATTCCATCGTCTGGAGGTTCATCCTAAAAACCCAAATCCAAGATGGATCGAAAAATAGTCGGAGACAGTCGGCTAGTAGTTAGTGATGGGCAGTGGGAATATTCCCGGTGGGAAGGAATTTAAAAATGGGAATATTCCTGGGTTTTTTTCCCTGGCCTATAAATTCCCGGGAAGGAATTTATTTCCATTTCTTTACTTTGTCTTGCAAATTATAAGAACCGTATGACTAATAACATTATTTTAAAATATAATGATATAGTTCTAGGTTTTAAAGAATTTGGAGGTTAAAAATTTTAAAATTCTTTGACTGTACTTTATATAATTAATAATATGAATTTTTAAGTTTCATTTTCATTTGTACTAAAAAGTGCGGTAATTGTTTAGTGTTGGGGGCCCAAAAGTAGCAAAAAGTAGGACGATTTACGGAACAAATGAGTTGATAGTGGTGTTCAAGTAGTCAAGAAAGTATCGAACATATTTTTTTTTTTTTTTTTTTTAGGGCAGTAGGGAATTTGTACAAACCGCAAACGTAAGTGTAAGTGAGTTATGTGAGAAAAGGAAGTGAATTGTTGGTAATGAAGATAGAAAACAACATGACCTGCGGGGCTCTAACCCGCCTTCACTCGCTTACGCTCGCACGGCAATGCTGTCTGAGTTCAATGTTGCTAACGTAATTTAACGTATGAAACCATAAAACAACCGTATCGGAACAGAATATCGCAAAACGTAGGTCCAAAAGCTGGCCCCCAAAAGCTAAACAATAGCCAAAATAGCAAAGTACTAATTTACAAATGATGAAAAGGAACCATTTTGTAAAGTAATGCAGAATTATGTAGAAATAGAGACGAAGTACTATTAATAAAACCTGAACCACCATTAGTAATAGACATCGGTCTGTCTCCTGTCTCTTCTGAGGAGGTACTCGGACTTCTCTTACATGTGAATTACCGCATAAAATTTCGAGAAATGGGCTGGAAGAAAGGTCGTGTGCGGCAATATCACATGCAAAATTATAAAGATAAGAAAGTATCTTGCAAATATTGTGAACATACATATTTATGCGCAAATGTTGACAAAATGGTGGACATGTGTCTTCTGGCAGTTACCCAACCTAATTTGTTTATAACATTTAAAAATTTAATATGTTTATATCAGTAGTACAGTCAAGTTTAGAAAATCCACTTACATGTAAATTTAAACTTTTTAGCGGTGTAAAGGTATGTGGATTTACTATACCATTTTTGAAACATATTTACTTTCATAGAACATATTGTAAATAAATATCCATTTATACGTACACTCTAAATATAATAAAATATTAAAAAAATAACATAACATCGTTCAGAATATACATTTTAAAGACTCTTCTGGGGACAACAGTAATAATATGCTCTGATATAAAATTTAATTCAACTCTGAAATCATAATATAGTAATAGAATGTAATTTTCTTTCTGATTGTACAAAAATTCCCGGATAAATTCCCATTTTGGGAATCTTCCCGGGAATCTTCCCAGGGAATATTCCAGAAAAATATCTTCCCGGGAATTTACCCATCACTACTAGTAGTTAGAGAGAGTTGAGGAGGTGAGCATCCGTCGAGAAGAGAAGTAGCATTCTAGCTTCTACGTTAGAAGCTTTAGTATTTGATTGAATAGACTGACTTATCATGGTCTATTATCCTCCTTGTACAAATTGTTAAACCAAGGAGAAGTAACACCTACCGATGATTATCGGCTTACGACGAAGGCAGTAGCGGAAAAGGATATTCCATCATAAACGTCCAGAGAAGACTCCAGAGGGTAGACAGCTTAATCAAGAGAACCAACGACCCACGACATCAGCAGGTATGTGTTCCTCAGCTGTATGGTTACCTGTGGCTAGATTGTCAGACATGTTGGTACTGTGATCTGAAGGCTTATGTCATATCCACTTATATACACACGTTACATTACACATCTTTCAAATAATGAAAATACACTGATTTCATAGAATAGTTGGAATACACTGATTTCATTATCCTCTCGCAAAGTAATAATTAAAACCAGGTAGAAAATCCCGTTCATTCCGGATAATGAACGGAAGGGACTTCCTTGTGTCATAACGCACTCATCCCCGATTCTAAGGCACGATGCAAGGAGGTTGTCATTATTTATGTTTAACAACAACAAGAAGTCCAATGATGAAATATTTGTCATTCGATCGACCTCATTGAGTAGGATTAGGAGGTATTTGTCATTGTGGAAACTCATGCATAGTTTTCCGGAAAATTGAGAGTAAATTATTTTGTAAATCTAAAAATAAATGCTGAACGAAAACTACGCAATCTTTGAAGGTGAGAGTGATACTGAAGTATAGCCTCATGCAGTTCTTCATTAGAACATCAGAAAATGACAATACGTATCATGGTTAATGAGATACTGTCCAAACTTATGATTAACTTCAAACTTTAATTTCTATTTAATTAAAATAACGTCCAAAAATTGGACATATATCAGTTGATGGATCGCATGGAAGTTAACAATATCACATACTTAATGGTAAATCCTGACACTTAGTTTAAGAGAAAATCGACGAAAACGAACTTTTGTGGCACTCAACAATTTATCTTGTGTTAATAATTTGATAGATCTGCTGAAACATATTGATTACAGCCAAAGGTAAAAGATGGTCTGAAAAGGTAGGGGGATGGTAGGTAGCGGCATAACGTCACGCCGTCCCCCTGCCTATCTTTGCCCATTGTAGTTTTTTTTTAGGGACGGGGATGGGGATTTTTGGAGATGGGGGACAGCGTCCCCCGCGTTCCTGCGCATTTTTATCCCTGATTATAGCCACATTTGTACTGTATATACATATACAAAAAAACACTTAAATATTGTATAATACAGGGTGCGGCAAGTAAAACCGGCCCGTAAAGTGAACACATAAAATGAAATGTAATGTATTGAATATGATTAACTACAACACATAAATGAAATGTAATATATTGAATATGACTACTCACCTTCACAGCAGCCTTCACAGCAGGTGCTGAAAGTGTCCTCCGCTCACTTCAACACACATGTGAGAACGATTGAGGAGATTCATATATACCCTTGTCAGTTCTTGTGTTGTAATGCTATTGGTGACATCCTGGATCCTGGTCTTGAGTTCTTCAATTGTGTGTGGATTTGTTTCGTATACTCTTCCCTTTAACAGTCCTCATAAGTAAAAGTCACACGTGGACAAGTCTGGTGACCGAGGAGGCCACAAGCCTTTGCTGATTGTCCTCTCTGGTGTAAACATCTCATGCACAAGGGACAATGATGCAGCTGATGTGTGGCATGTTGCACCGTCCTGCTGAAAGTAACATAACTGACGCTCCTCTTCGGTCAAGTGTGTATAAAACTCCTCCAGAATTCCCATATACACGTCACTGTTCACTGTCGTCTCGAAGAATATGGGCCCAATAACGCGTGTGGCGGAAATGGCACACCAAACACCAATCTTTTCATCATGCAAGGGTACCTGGTGGATTGCGTGTGGAGTTTCTGTCGACCAATACCGGTTGTTTTGGGAATTTACGTACCCAGACAGGTGGAACCACGCCTCGTCACTCATGATGAGCATTATGATGAGCCTCGTCACTCACGGCATTATCACACACTGACACTCACCCGGCTTAACACAACGAGGCCTTTTTCTCAACTGGTTTCTACAAGTTTCACTGGTTGCGGCTGCACGTGACTGCTGCAGGTCACGTAAGTAGACCCGACCTCGACACGCCATCTCTTGGTAGGAAGGTAGATTATTTAAGTGTTGGCAAAAACACAATATACCAGAATATTACGACGGGCCGGTTTTACGTGCCGCACCCTGTATTTCCTAATATTAATCGAGACACTCCAAGCAGTGACACACTCACTCATAACAATTACGAATATACTACTTTAATATCTTGCAACATTTGGTTAAATTATTCGATTCTCACCAACGTTAGTTATCTTTTCTAAACCTACACGCTATAAATATTAAAAATTTACGAAGTAATCAGAATTTCGTAAAATATGTAATTAGAAGTCCGTAATATCCACCAGTATGATTAGTTCAGAAGTGCATAGTTCAAAATGCAACTTAAGTATTTTAAAAACATGACAACACAAATATACCTACAAACAGTGCATTCAAAACAAAATTATCAGAACCATCAGTAGAATAACACAATTTAATAGAAATAAATATAGGATATAATATGGAATATTTATTGTAAACTTTAAATGCCGTTAACATGGAATAATAACATGCCAACCTAGGAAACCATCTCAGGGAGAAAGCTTTAGGAACAGAACGGACCATTATACATGGAATACTCAAGATGTTATTTTTTACTGATCACAAAAATTAAAGTGTTGTTTAAAATTTGAAATAAAAGACAAAATTCTGACCAAAGCATGTACTATTTAATAAATAATATCGTTAAAGTTTCGGCAAAATATATTTTCCTTCATTATTTATTAGATAGTATATGCTTTGGTCAGAATGTGTCTTTAATTTATACTAGAACTTACAAAGCTAGAATGCAAATTCAAACCTAAGCAAATTCAGTTAAAATTGAAAAAAAATATGTTTTACAGGTATATTTTTCCATCTACACTAATTTTTGATTTCATTGTTCTGCACGGAATTCCTCCCTGTGATAAAAATGGTAGTTTCCTATATTTTCGAGGATGCTGAAGCTGAATTCAAATATGACAACCAAATTGCTCCATCACCCAATTTTGAAGGAGGACACGCTTAAGAAAATCTTTCTTTCGACCAATCAGTATGGGGACTCGAGGCCAAGAGATGGCCCTTTACGCAAATGAAGAAATAATTTAGTTTTATTCCGTTTCATATCTTAGTGAATGAAGGCATGCATTATGTCGAAAATAATACTTTACGTAGTATTTACGTCAGCACTGCAGTTTTATAAAACTATTGAAAATAGAAGGAATATAAGAGTAATTTCTGTACTCCTTGCTGATTCCAGTGACACACATACATTTATATACAAGATGTCTTGAAAAGTTTTAAAATAAAAGAAAATTCAAAAACAGATCTGGTAAATTATTGCCCCCGCTAAACAAAGGATATTACGAAGCAATGACAGAACTATCCAATACGTGGATTCGAAAACCAGGGAAGTGTATCCCCCTTTCAGAAGAATCAGAAGTCATATAAATGAGCAAAGAAACCACGACGCCCTATTACATCACAGACGCCTGCCCCTATACCAACATCTAATACTTATGAGGTCCTCTCAAAAGTCATGGATGACAGAAAAAGTTTCCACTCCAAATAATGAACTTGGGAAGGAAGAGAAAATCGATTATATGTAGACTACCTCAGACGTGACCAATACTTGGACATTCCTATATGATTGTGCTTCTACCCAGGGCTATAATTATAACAATTAATCACTAAAGATTGCAGCAAAGAAGTCACTTTTCTATTCATGAAAGGATACACAAAAATTAAGTGTGAACTTCAGGAAGAATACAATGCCGTGCAAAACATTTGCTCCTACAACAAACTTCAATATGCCACCGAAATTAAGAAGAAAACTGGCACCATCAAAGCAGTTATTTGCCACCTTCCAATTGAAAGCATTGAAGACATCAAACAGCACTCAAGTAGAAGGATTACAAAATATTCTCCGTTTCACAAATGCGAACCCAGAATCGTGAAGGCGGGAAAGTTCCCATCCCACTGTTCTTGATTACATTGAAGAAGACTATAAGGTACCAGAATCTTCAGAGAAGATTTATTGCTACACAAAAGTTCGCATAGAACCACTACAAAAGCAGCATTGCTTTCAATGCTTCAAATGCCAAAGAGTTGGGCATTCCAAGCTACTTGTTGAACTCTGCCTCGGTGCGTTCAGTGCGCCGCCTCTCACTGGAGGTACCAATGCGAAAAGAAGACCAGAAACAAAACAACAAAAGTGTCAACTGTGAGACATTCTGCTAATTATTTGGGATGTCCGCGAATACGACAAATCCTACATGCAAAACTGAAATCAACAGCAGCAAGCACAATCTCACGTTCAGCATCTCTTCAAGACATCGCTGTCACAGCCGTTTCAAGACCTGAGCCTATAATATCACACATTATAGCAGCTTCAACATCGAACACGTCCCTTGATAGTGATTCATACTCTGAAGATATCATTCAAACTATTAAAGAGCTTAAACTTTTGAAGAATTTAAACCTGACAAACATAGTACACACCCTACGCACCTACATGCTAAAGCTGAAAGACGCCCTAGATGTGTCAGCAAATTCACCATTCTCATGGAATTCTCTGTACTGGAAGTCAAGAAACCTTTTAAGCACTTCATTGCACAGTTTTAGGACTTGACTTAATTTAGTTATAGTTATTATCGTTAAACACATCAATAATTATTATATCATGTTGCTCATTTCCCAATGAAACTAAAAGTAAATGAATACTTATGGCCCAAGAGAAGGCGTTACCTTCTGCGGTCCGCCCATCTTTCGATAGGAATGAAATTGATCTTTAAAAAATATTTTTTTTATTGTGAACGAATAAGAGCAGTGAAATGAGTTAGGGTTGTGTTTGTTGATTTCAATCATGTCTCGTTCATGTCGTAACAAACCAAACAGTTTTTGTTATATCTGTGGCGAATTGACACTTGAAGCTCAAAGGAAGTCGTTGTCACCAGTCGTGAAGGAATCATATGAGCTATACTTTGGCTGTAAAGCGGGCGATCAGGACGGAGTTTGGTTATCTAAAATTATCTGCAGTTCCTGTTCAAGGACTTGTTAGGCTGATTAGAGGGTACGCATAAAGCAATGCCCTTTGCTGTCCCGTTGGTATGGAGGGAACCAAGCAACCATCTGAAGACTGTTATTTTTGTTTAATTAACGTAAGCGGGTTTTTTTCTGATAAAGAAGAAACTGAAGTAACTTTCAACGTTGAGGCCTACCCCTCACGACGACTCGATGCACGTATCAGTGCCTTCATAGCAGTACAACGCGGACTCAGAGGTAGAAGAAAAAGATAGTTACGAAGATGACTATGATGACGTTCCTTCACCAGAGACTCCCACACAGCACCTGACGAGACTTGGATTTGGGTGAAACGAAGCCGCAATTGCTCGGGTCAAGACTTCAATAATAGAAGCTTCTGGAAAGTGTGGTAAAAGTGTCACAGTACAGGAAGAGGGATTTGGGTATTGCAAAATGGTATGATATGGATGGAGATTTAATATACAGACAATGGTCGAGGATTCTTTAACGAACTGAAGCTACCACATGAACCTAGTCAGTGGAGACTTTTTATTGATGCATATAAAGTTAGTTTAAAGGCCATTTTACTTGACAACGAGAACACACTGCCAGAGATTTCAAGCCTATGGAGACTTCAAACCGTCAGTACCAATTGCTTATGGATTTCACATGTAAGAGACGTATGCTACGATGAACATCAGTGGAGCATATGTACGGACATAAACGTTAATGGTGTCATTGACAGGATTGTAAACAGGTTACACAAAATTTTGTTGTTTCATTTGTGAATGGGATAGTCGAGCAAAAGACAAGCACTACGTTGTAAAAGAATGACCAATTCGTGTAGAAAACATTTCTGAATGTAGTACGACCAGCCCTAGTTGAGAAATTTAAAGTAATATTACCTCTTCTATATATCGAGCTTGGCCTAATTAAATTATTTGTTTGTTTACGTAATTGATATTGTAATTCTGTTTTTCCTTTATTATTATTATTATTATTATTATTATTATTATTATTATTATTATTATTATTATTATAAAGTCGAGACTTGGCTACATATTTCATATTTTATGAATTTTCTGATTCGATTTCAAGTCTTTTTGTTGAAAAATCAACACACTTCATTGTAGGAGGTTTGGGGGGAAAATATCATTCTGTTGTTTTTCATTGTTTACTTGCACGCTACACCAAGCCTGGATTCTACATTTCACCTTTCTACATCTACTGGAAGTACCCTAAGGGTTTTGAAGATCATAAGAGAGTAAGTGAATAAGTGATTAGTTCAATGAGCTCTGCGTATTAACAACATTTAAAGTATCAGGTTGACGGAAAAGTCAGGACATATTTTGGTAAAATATAGCAAATGATGATTTGTGGATATACTGGAGTTATTCGGATCATGCAATAGTTATGTCATTAATAGCTAAGATGTTCGTTTTGTGTATTAACATTGCTCTTTGTTTGGTTTGGTTTTAGAGATTTCACAACACATAGAAGAAGAAAGACCAAACGTTGTATGTTCACCATATTTTTATTATTTGAGGCAAGAGAGAAACGCGCGAATAGTGTTTGTGATTTTTACTGTCTTTAATGGTTGTGTGTTTTTGTCCCTGTTCTTAAAAAGTTACTGGAAAAACTGCAAAGTGCGTAAAACGAGTAAAATTAAGTAAAACGAGTAAATATAGGAAACATAATGTACTGAGGAAGGTTTCTCAAATTAGTTAACTTTACAAGAATAATCCAGTGCCCTGAAACAGCTGACTCCAATCAATACGAGTATCTGTCCAGCGTCGTGCCGTGAGAAATCAGGACCCCAGGCGAGAGCATATGGCAGCGTCTCCGTACATATGAGTGAGGTCGGTAGAAAAGCCGCGAAGCGTCACCATGATTGGCCTTCGAAAATTTTCAAAAATCCTTTAAATACTTTTTCCTTTTCTTTTTTCCTCCCGAATTTTGGGCTCCCTTACGTGGGCGCCCGGGGCTGTAGCCCCGCTCGCTTTCCTCACGGCACGGCGCTTTGCCTGTCAAAGGTTCGAAGTACTCTAAAGACAAATTTCTCGTCCATGGTCTTGCGTCTTCGTATGTCTTTTTAGTTGTCAATTTAAAGTTGAATTCTCTGGACCATTCTTTCTGCGTAATACTTTAATATTTTATCATGACTGAAATCGGAAAGTTTCACCATTATTACATTGGAATCGTAAAAGTGTGTAATACTGAATTCACTGCACAACCAGTTTTTTCCTTCTCCCACAATATTGATGTCTTAAAGTAGTGGCTTAAGCGTTAGTTTCATAATGTTGGGGTCACGGGTTCGATTTCAGCTGAGGCAATTAAGGAAATTTTAATAATTTCTAATATTGATGCTTCTCATGTATACTAACATGAAAAATATTCAATTTCTCTGGGTCTCACAGTTGAGACGATTTCCTTCCAGGTGTAGTGCCAACAACACAAAATTACATCATCTGTATCAACCTTGATTCGTACTGTCTGGAAACGTAACGTGTTTGGACAAAAATAGATGAATACTTAAGGGCCAAACACGTCCTTACTGCTGTAGTATAGGTCAAAAATGAGTTCCTAGGAATTGTTCCTACTTGTGCACAAATAACTTGTGATCGAACTTACAACTCTAGTCACGAGAATGATCCTATATAAGATGTCATCTCACCTTCTACCTAGAACAATGGCGAAACAAAATAAGTTTATTGTTATCAGCTAACGAATATTTATATTCCATTTCTTGTTGTCATAAAATGGTAATTCTATATGTAAATCCGTAAAAGTATTAATATTATTGCGTTCATGTGTAAACCTAAGAAACATCTGACATAATGTATGTCTTTTCTGTTCCTATGAATAGCTTCGACTATCTAACTTTCTTTCCTTCTGTGATAATAATAATAATAATAATAATATAGGAATAACAGAATTACAATACAATTAAATAAATATTGCTTCCCATAAAGAAAAATTAATAACTGCCACGACGGGATTTGAATCCAGGTAGCTGCAATGGGAGTTTCCTGCTTTCACATTTTTTTAAACAAATCGCCTCAACAGGGGTGTTGTTCGCCACTGTCACCTCATGTCCTTTCGACGTCTTCCAAACACTACAGAAATACCGAGGACAGTTAAAATTCCGACTTCCTCTTCAGAGGAATTCTAACCTCAAGTGAATTGCGCCTCATGATCAGAAGCCGAATGTCCGAGATCACTAGGCTAGTGCCACAAATTCCTGATACAAATATATGAAAATAAACTAATAGTTTTGGAACATTATCATAGAACTGTCTATTTCTGCACGTGTTGATACAATTCGAAGAATCTGAAAATAATTTCTGTCGTCTTTTCTTCTTTGGAAATCAGAAGTTATGGTAAAAAAAATGTAATGTAAATCTGGACCATCTCTGACGTAGCCGTAACTTGAAGAACGTTTCTTGATATTTTCATCATTGAGGAACATCTATGTAACTTGTTTTTGAATTAAACAAGGAAACCTCGAGTACGTCATTGTGACACTCATATAAGCATTAGTATCATGTGTATATTCTTCCATGAAACGATTTTAACTAGGTATTAGTTTCAGTGGAAGATGAACTGGCGCGCTAGGTGAGTGATTAGCGTATTGAACTTCTATTCGCTAGACCCGGCTTCAAATTCCGACCAGGTTGAAAGTTTTTTTCAAATATTTCAATTTCAATTTCAATGCATACTCAGTGCGACAAGAAAGATCTCTTCCCTAGAAAGAAAAAGATGTTGGAATAGGAAGAATTGGAGGTGTGTCAATGGAGACAATGTTTTATAAACTTATTTCCAGCCCTTGTTCTAGATTTGATGTTTCCGTCTACTTTCAAGTATTTTCTGATTCATGAGTGATCAATATTTTTTATTTCTTTGAATATACTGTATATAATGAAATAATACATTACATACACAGCAATATTGAAATTAATATATGGTGTTCATTGGAGAACAGGTTCTGAACCAGAGAGATTGATCTTAGAATGGAGAAATGTTTCGTGCGTCATCCACTCACAACTTTACTTGCATAAATATCTGATTCAGTGCTACCTATTTCAGCCAATGCCGAGGAAAGTTACGTGTAAGTTGGATTGCATCTGTCCGGGCGTTTTACAAACTGCAAGTTATCTGGAAACCGAGTAATGGAATTAGAGCACTTAGGGGGGAGATACAGGGGTTAGACAAAAAATCTAAAACGTTTGCAAAAGTGCAAAAATGATTAAGTATGGTGTGAGGCCTCCTTCTGCGTCCGAAACAGCTTTGATCCGACGTGGAATGGACGTATAAAGTTCTTGAATCGTGGTGTGTGAAATTTTGCAGCATTTATCTCCAAAACATGCTCCAATCCCTTAAGGGATGTTGCTGGAGGATAATGAGACCGAACACGCCTTTCTAACTCAGATCACAATGACTCAGTGATGTTCATATCTGGTGATTGTGGGACCCAGGGGAGATGTGATAGCTCCTGATCATGCTTCTTAAACCATGATTTTACCGTTTTTGCAGCGTGACAGCGTGAAAAATCATCTTCTTAGATGCCATCACCATCAGGGAACAATATTTGGGCCATGGGTAGAACCTGGGCCCCCAGAATGGCCTCATACGCCTTAGCATTCATCATTCCATGCAGGGCTATGATGAGACCTGCAGAAAACCAGTATATCACTGTCCATACTGTAACAGAACCATCCCGATGCTTTACAGTTGGGAGCTATGGAGGCCTGCGACGGTGTTCTCCATACGTATATACGACCGGTTGTTGAAAACAAGGTGAAGGTCGATTCGTCGGACCACATTACATGTTTCGACTGCTCATGAGTCCACGCCTTGTCGTTCTTGCACCACTGGATACGCCTCTTCGCATTTACTGTTGTGACCAGAGGTTTGGCGATAGTGGGCCTGCCATGAATTTTCATTTTATGAAGTTCCCGTCGCACTGTTTTCGATTAAACCGGGTTCTGTAGGCCGGAATTGAGTTCAGACGTAATTTTCATTGCAGTGGTCTTCTTTTTAGCTGCTACAATCCGTTTTAATGCCCTCCGGTCCGTATCTGACAGGATTGTTTTTCGACCACTGTTGTGCTTTCCAGACGCCGTTTGCCCATGAATTGTGTATGCCCTCGTGACAATGAACACAGTGCCTTTCGATATTCATACAATATTCGCCACTGTTGCCACTGAAGCTCCACCCAGACGGGAACCAACGATCATGCCTCGTTGGAAGTCTGTCAGGTCGCCCATTTTACCGCACTACTTTCACACCACGATACTCACAGGTAAATTGGTTACTGGTGACGGAAGAGGAAGGTCCACATGACACATTGAAACCAATAAATGATCGACAACCGCAACAGGTGTTTTACAGTGGAGGGCCAAACTTACGTGTCCTTTATGAAGTGTTTTTAGATTTTTCTACCCCCTGTACTTTTGCAGTTGCGTGTACATTTAATAATTTACCAGACAACCAAGAAAATTCGTGCGGTTTTTACATCTCCCGCTATTTTGCGTGGGGTGGTAATCATTTCTGCCGCCAGGGGTACCTGAATGTGAGCTGTTTTTGAAAGCTGAGTCATTGGCACGTCGGCTAACGTAGATAACAGGTCGCATTCGACAGTTCGAGATCAAGTATTCGCAGTGTACCATGTCTGTGTCCAATGCAGTAATTAGGGCTTGTTTACTGTATGAGTTCCAGTTGGGCACAAAAGGTGCGGAAGCAGCAAGAAAAATACGTGCAGCGTTTGGAGAAGGTACAATTAGTGAATGACAGCTCAAAAGTGGTTTCAGCCCCTTTCGACCGGCGATGAGACATTTTAAGACAAAACTCAATCGGGCAGACCAAAATCTCTCGATTTGGACCAACTAAAGGCAGCAATTGAAGAGGATTCAAGTCAAACGTGTCAAGAACTCACTCAACGATTTGGAGTAAGCAATGAAACCATTCGTGTGCACTTGCATGTGCTTGGAAAATCGTGGAAACTGAGTAAATGGGTCCTTTACGTGCTGACTGCTGCGAACCGTCAACAATGACTGAATATTTGCTTTTCCTTGCTGACTGGGAACAACAACTGTTCAATTTTGGACCCCATTTTGACGTGTGGTGAAAAGTTGGTAATGTACGATAACAAAAAGCGCTCGTACCATTGACTACCGTCAACTGACTCCATGCCTTTAAGTGCGAAATCTGCTCTTCATCAGCGGAAGGTGATGCCGTGTGTATGGTGGACTACTGCTGGATTGTGCATTATGAGTTCTCGGAAAGTGGTAAAACCATAACCAAAGAGGTGTACTCAGCACAATTGCAAAGAGTAGCCGAACAGCTTGCAAACAACAACTTGCACTAGTGAATAGGAAGGGTGTTCTTGTCCTTCAAGACAACGATGGACCTCACACAGCAAAGATGATCCTGGAGGTTATTTCTTCTTTCGGCTGAGAACTTCTGCCACATCCAGCGTGTTCACGAGACATTGCTCCATCAGACTACCATATTTGTTTTGTCTATGGACAACCATATGCGCAATTGGCAATTAAAAACTCGAGAAGAGGTTGAAAACGTGGTGGCGCAGTTTTCTGAGTCCCAACACAAAGATTTCTTAAAAAATGGCATCTACAGCCTTATAAAACGATGGAAGAAGGTTGTAGAAGCAGATGGTGGATATTTTGCGGAATAAACATATTTTTTGGAAATTTTCTTTTTTGTGAAACCGCACGAACTTTCTTGGTTACCTGGTATATGTCCACTTCTCAGTTACCCTAAACGATAGAATGTTTCGATAGTTTACACTTTCCCCATACTGGTCTTCCAAATATTCTAGTTTATCAATTCTGCTTAAGCGATGATCTCTGACAATTCGCACTTTTTAAAAATGCATCCAAAGATCCCAGCTTGCAGAGAGTACTGTGAAACACAGAGGACAGGCATGTTAATCTGTTACGTAACAATGTGTTTTTAACAGTGTCAGTCAATAATTGTATGACACAATGACTGATTTACTACATAGAAATAAACTGCATGCAAACACAATCACCACTTACCTTTATACGAGAACTACAAACACAGGAATCCAATATGCTTCAAACCTGCTGAAACCTTAGAATAAGTTTCCTTACGTAGAAATAACGTAGGTTCAATGTGTAATGGTAAAAATAAGGTCCCTGGAGAATTGTATATAGATAGAAAACAGTATGACCTTGCAATACAAAGCTGTTCAGTTTGAAACTGAACAGAAAATGCATAAACCTTATAAATAACTGATATGTAAGACATACAATAAAATACATGTTATTTCATAAAGTCTATAACAGTAAAAGAACAAAGATATCATTAAATTTTTAAAAAGGAGGGCCGATGTTTAGCAGATACCTGCCGTCTTTTTTCCAAGCGAGAACACACAAAATCATTACATTTACTCTTGTTTAGGTTAGTATAGGTTGGATCAGGATAGGGTAGCTTACATCTATTTCTAATTAAAAGTCATATATTAGAAATAGATAATCGTAAGTAGCTCGAAAAAAATACACTTCTCCAAAAGTAACTAGCATTTTCCCTTGTACTGTGTACTATCCAACACAGAAACAGATTCATTACCCCTTTGTCCATGATAATTTTTTAAAAGTTTGGCTTTCGCGGCGGGATCTGCCAAACTTATGCCAAAAGGGAAAACATGAAATGAAATCTTTGAGTTTTACGTCCCACGGTTACGCCGGTTATTCTAAAGGAGACGGTCATGATTAGAAATGAATGAAATGGTGGAATGAAGAAAGTGGGAGGAAACGGGAATACCCCAAGGAAACCCACGCACAC